>NC_041749.1:110647355-111887182 GCF_004115215.2 Ornithorhynchus anatinus | reverse complement strand
CAGAGGAGAGGGCAGAGTTAAGGCAGGAAAGGATAAATTTAAAGTGTGTGAGGTCGGCTTGGTGCTTGGACTTTCGCCAGCAGCGCTCAGCGGCTCGAGCGTAGGAGCGTAGGAGGCGGACGGAGGAGGTGATCCAGGGCTGTGGGTTAGTGGAGCGAGAGCGGCGGAGGGAAGGGGGGCGAGAGAGTCGAGATGAGTAGAGAGGGTGGAGTTGAGAGCGGAGACCTGATCGTCGAGAGTGGGAAGAGAGGACAGGGCGGCAAGGTGAGGAGAGATGCTATTGGAAAGACGGATGGGATCGAGAGAGCGGAGTTCTATCCTCAGTGCATAAGTACTTCGTAATTACCACAGTTTTTATTATTAGTGAGACCATTTTAGTACGTATGCCAGTGGATAAGGATTTAGAGGGAGGCCAAAAAAAAAAAGCCACATTTCTCTTCCTCCTGCCTCCGCTGCTGTTTAATACAGAAGGAATCGGTGCATCTTGGCTGGTCTCTTTCAGGAGCAGGTCACGTCAGCAATAGCCCACGCAATGGAACAACAAATGCAGAAACTCTTGGAAGAAACCCAGCTGGACATGAATGAATTTGATAACTTGCTGCAGCCAATAATCGATACCTGCACCAAAGACGCAATCTCTGTAAGTAAAAGCTTCCTTCGGTAATCCTGATGGTGAGGAGCCGAGCCCATACTGTGCTCTGTCCCGTGTGGGTCATGGCTGGGTGTGCTCGATATAAGTGCTCGAGAAGCAGTGTGGCCTAGCAGGTAGAGCACAGGCCTAGGAGTTGGAGGGCCAGGGCTCTAGATCTGGCTCCGCCGCCTGTCTGCTGACTTGGGCCAAGTCCCTTCACTTCTCTGTGCCTCAGTTCCCTCATCTGGGGATGAAGACCGGGAGCCCCAGGTGGGACAGGGCCTGTGTCCAACCTAATCAACTTGTGTCTACCTCAACGCTTAGAACAGCGCTCGACACGTAGTGCGTGATAAACACCGTTGTTACTCGGTGTTACTGTTATGCATTTGATGGGGATTCATTTGGTTTTTCAAGGCTGGAAAGAACTGGATGTTCAGCAATGCCAAGTCCCCGCCTCATTGCGAGCTGATGGCCGGCCACCTGCGGAACCGGATAACTGCCGAAGGGGCCCATTTTGAACTTCGACTGCATTTAATCTATCTGATCAATGATGTGCTGCATCACTGGTAAGAGGTTTCTTTATGCTACCGTTTGACCCCATTTGACGTGTTTACCGGTATGGCTCTCCCTTGTGCGCGGATGAACTTAGATTTTGGAAGTTACAGAGTCTGGGATTGGAGGGCTCTATTTTGATTTACTTCTGGGCTTTGCCTTGGCACGGTTCTGCCGAAAATTTTGGAAACGGATCCAAAGTTGCATCTGGGCAACATTTCTAATAGCGTTTGTTTCTCTAGAAGGAGGAACATCTTTTGTAGTAAAAGAAACTGGGAATCGGATGTCTGGTTGAATTCTCTCTTCTCCCTGCAGCCAAAGAAAGCAGGCAAGAGATTTACTGGCTGCTCTACAGAAGGTGGTGGTGCCTATTTATTGTACTAGCTTTTTAGCTGTGGAAGAGGATAAACAGCAAAAAATTGCCCGAGTGAGTATAGCTGAATCCGGTCACGGCGATGGGAGGGTCGGTGTATCTTCTGACGGGTTTGTTAAATCGAATGAACTGGCGATCGTTTAGAAGGAGTGAAAATGAGGCCGCTCGCCTCCGTGGTGAACATTTTTCCCCCTCCCATCTGCAGCTCCTTCAGCTTTGGGAGAAGAATGGTTACTTCGACGAGTCGATCATTCAGCAGTTACAGAGCCCGGCACTTGGACTCGGCCAGTACCAGGTCTGTGTCGGAAAAAATCCCCCTTTGGCTTTTTGCCGCGTGGGTTCCCTGAGAAAACCGTGTCCTCTTTGCATGCATGATCATCCGTTGTTACGACTCCCCATGCCAAGGAACTTTTAGGTGGGATCTACTCAAGAAACAGAGTTTTTGAGGATCGCTTGCAGTCCGGTTATAGCCATGACAGCTTTGCACGTGGCTGGGAAACATAGGGGTCAAGGCTGAGCTTATCCGTTCCGAACCACCTGTAGCTAGATATCGGGTTTCCCTTTGGGTGTCTCACTTATCTAGGGCAGTTGGCTTAAGTAATGTCAGCAGGGTAGAACTTTGACTTGTAAGATGCCAGTAATTTTGCTCTAGGATTTAGTGGACTGGGACACCATGATACGATGTCTTAAATGGTATGGTAGGTTGATAATTTTGGTTAAATCTGCTGTATGGTAAGATTGATTTGTGACGTTCTGCCCAACCCCATCTAGCCGATTTACGTGGCTTAATGGAAAGAGCCCAGGCTTGGGAGTCAGAGGTCATGGATTCTAATCCCGGCCCCGCCACTTGCCCGCTGAGTGACTTGGGGCAAGTCCCTTCACTTCTCTAGGCCTCAGTTCCCTCATCTGTAAAATGGGGATGAAGACTGTGAGCCCCACGTGGGACAGCCTCATTACCTTGTCCTCCCGTCCTCCCCCCAGCGCTTAGAACAACGCACGGCGCATAGTGAGTGCTTCACAAATACCATCCGTATTATTTACTATTGTTGTTCAGGCGACTTTGATCACGGAGTACGCAGGAGTGGTGCAACCAGTGCAGTTGGCCTTTCAGCAGCAGATACAGAATTTGAAAACACAGCACGAGGAGTTTGTCAACAGTCTGGCACAGCAGCAGCAGCAACAGCAGCAACAACAACAGCAGCAACAGCAGCAGCAACAACAGCAGCAGCAGCAACAACAACAACAACAGCAGCAGCAGCAACAACAGCAGCAGCAGCAGCAGCAGCAGCAGATCCAGATCGCAGCAATGGAGAGCGAAGTCAAATCAACACCACCACCGCAAGCACCCCCTCCAACCCCTGCTCCCCCATCTTCTGCCCCTCCGACCCCCCAACCAGGTAGCAGACCGTTTGGGGAAAGGGTTCAGTCGTCCCTCCGGGTCACCGACTGGGGATCCGGGGGTTCCCTCTGAGAGACAGAGGCCCGTTCCTCGCCACGTAAGCGTTTTGCACTAGATTTGGGGAACACAAATGGGCTTGAGAAGAAGAACCTACGGTACCGTAAAATTATAATGACAGGGTACTGAGTACCTTCTGCGCACCAAAGCACGGTGCGAAGGGCTGGGGGAGACACAGGTTGTCAGATTGGACACAGGCCCCGACCCGAATGAGGCTCACAAGCTTAAGGTGGGGAAAGCAGGTGTCTTCTCCCCTCTGTACAGATGAGAGGACCGAGGCTCCGTGAGGTTAAGTGACTCGGCCCAGGTCTCCCGACTCCCATTCCTGGGCGCTTTTCATCAGACCGGGCTGCCTCTCCCTTCCTGATGCCATCCCCTCCTTTTCTTTTTTTTTTTTTTTAAACTCAAAAGTCTCTTCTTCCAAAAGCAACTAACCTAAGGCTGCAGATTTCTTTGGTGACAGAATTTTACCTTTTTTTAAAAAAACAGAACGCTTAAGTTTTTTCTTGAGTTCAATAACCAAACTTGCTTTCTTGGCTCATTGTTTTAGGAAGGAAGGTCTGGCTTCAGTATAAAAAAGCCCCACAAAGATCAAAACAGATTTCACTGCTTGTATGACCTTGGTCAAGTCACTTAACTTCTCTGTGACTCAGTTCCCTCATCTGCAAAATGGGGATTCAATACCTGTTCTCCCTCCTTAGACTGCAAACCCCACGTGAGACCAGATTACCTTGTATCTATGCCAACGCTTAGTACAGTGCATGATACATAGTAAGCGCTTAACATCTGGCACAATTGTCAGCATTAAATGGATAAGAGTCTATGTTTTTTTGGCTGGATTTTAGAATTCTTGTTTGAAACAAGACTGAAATGGGTAACACTAGAATGAAGGAACCAGGAAGTGATTCAGAGCCTAAAGTTAATGGAACCATTTGTCTCATACGATAGATGGGCAAAATCATTGAAGACGAGTAAAATTGTTTTGTTGGGTAAACCTGAGTTAGTCCACCTATAGTTTTGAAGCCAGAATATTTAGGTTAATCAGTTTGGTGCCTTTCAGCTGCTCTCTAGGACTACTGATTGTGTGTTTCAAATCAATCAGTCGCGTTTATTAAGCACTTAACTCGAGAGCACTGTAGTAATAATAATAATAATGGACTTGTTAGAGTTTACTACTTGCCCATCACCGTTCTAAGTGCCGGCTTGGATACAGTCCCTGTCCCACATTGGGCCCACACTCTTAATCCCCATTTTTTACAGACAAGGGAACTGAGGCCCAGAGAAGTGAAGCGACTTGCCCGAGGTCACCCGGCAGACACGTGGCAGAGCTGGGATTAGAACCCAAGTCCTTCTGACTCCCAGACCTGTACTTTCTCCGCTAAGCCACGCTGCTTCTAACTCCACTCTCTAAGGGGACGTACAGCAGAGCTAGTAGACGCAACCCCTGCCCTCTTGGAGCCTACAGTCTAGTGGGGAAGATGGATGGTAAAAAGAAACCGCCGATAGGAAGGAGCAGTAGAGCGTAAATCGCTGATTGGAAGTGCTAAAGGAGTTGGTGAGTTGCCAGGTGCTGAAGTGATGGCAGGGTAGAAGAGCGATTAATCAGGGAAGGCTTCCCAGCAGAGATGTGGTTTCAGGAGGAATTTGAAGATGGGGAGAGCGGTGGTCTGCCAGGTGCGCAGTGGGAGGGTGTTCCAGGCCGAAGGGAGGGTGAGAGCAAGAGGTCGGGCGCGAGAGGCCGAGGCATGAGGAGTAGTGGGGCTCGAGCAGCGGAGCGGGCGAGCCGGTGCGGAGTAGGAGCCGAGCAAGGTTGAGCGGGAGCGGTTGGGACTTGAGGCCTCACGGAACTTACCTCCTTTAGCACGGTACCCTGCGGACCTCTGCAGACCTTGGGGTTGGATTTGGGGAACTGCTCTAGTCGCCACCGTGTAACTGGCTTCTCGATTTCTTCTAGATGACGGCAAACCCCAGCATTCCATGGCTGGCTCCTCTGACTACGATGGTTCAGGGGGAGGCGTGCAGGATCCAGCAGCTGCTGGACCTCGCGGCCCCGGGCCACACGATCAGATTCCGCCCAATAAGCCACCTTGGTTCGATCAGCCACATCCTGTCGCTCCTTGGGGTCAACAGCAGGTACAGAATAAGGAAGAGGTGCACTGTTGTTTGATTACTTATTTTTTATTTTTTTTGTAACGTATCGGGGAGAGATGAATTTAGGAACAGTTAAAGATTAGGCCCTCGCAGGCAGTCCTCGGTATTTATTGAGCACCCGCTGCGTGCGGAGCATGGTCCTTGGCCTTTGGGAGAGTACGGCAGGTGCAGAAGACATCCCTGCCCTCAAGGTGTTTACAGACTAATGGGGCAAATGGGCAGGCAGAAATGACTTACAGATAGCGGGGATGATAATTATGGTACTCCTTAAGCGCTTACTATGTGCCAAGCACTGTTCTAAGTGCTGGGATAGATACAAGTTAATCAACTTGGGCATAGTCCCTGTCCCACATGGGGCTCACGCTCTTATTCCCATTTTCCAGGTGAGGTAACCAAGGTTCAGAGAAGTTAAGTGACTTGGCTGGGGTCACACAGTAGAAGTGTGGCGGAGCTGGGATTAGAATCCAGGTCCTTCTGACTCCCAGGCCCATGCTCTATCCGGGAATAACAAGTATATAGTAAAGAAAAGCTTCTCAGGATGAATATTAGAAGCAGTAAGTGCCCCCCCCCCCCCCTCGCCAGAAATATCCAGGTGAAAATTGGGCTGAGCTCCTTATCTTCCTTCCCCAAACCACTCCTCCAACTCTAGTCGATGACCCCACCTCCCTCCCTTGTCCCAGAAGCCCACAACGTTGGCGTCATTCTCGATTCCTCGCTGTCTTTCGATCCACCCATCCTGACAACTTCTGAATCTTGCCGATTCTGCCTCTCTGACGGCTCTTGGTTCCGCCCTTTCCACTGCCCCTCAGGTCAGGTCATCATCAGCCTCCTCGATGGTCTACCTGCCTTCAGCCTCTCCTCCTTTGGGCTGTGCTCCTCGCTGCTGCACGAATCCAACTCCAGTGGTTGCCTATCAACCTCCGCTCCAAACAAAAACTCCTCACTCTAGGCTTCAAGGCTCTCCATCACCTTGCCCCTTCCTACCTCTCCTCCCTTCTCTCTTTCTACCACCCACCCCGCAC
Organism: Ornithorhynchus anatinus; assembly: GCF_004115215.2. Lineage (NCBI taxonomy): Eukaryota > Metazoa > Chordata > Mammalia > Monotremata > Ornithorhynchidae > Ornithorhynchus > Ornithorhynchus anatinus. Next base: position 111,880,997 of record NC_041749.1, on the reverse strand, counting down.
GCTCCGCTCCTCTGCCGCCCACCTCCTCACCGTCCCTCGGTCTCGCCTATCCCGCCGTCGACCCCTGGGTCATGTCCTCCCGCGGTCCTGGAACGCCCTCCCTCCTCACCTCCGCCAAACTGATTCTCTTTCCCTCTTCAAAACCCTACGTAAAACTCACCTCCTCCAAGAAGCATTCCCAGACTGAGCTCCTCTTCTCCCTCTACTCCCTCTGCCATCCCCCCCTTTACCTCTCCGCAGCTAAACCCTCTTTTTCCCCTTTTCCCTCTGCTCCTCCACCTCTCCCTTCCCATCCCCACAGCACTGTACTCGTCCGCTCAACTGTATATATTTTCATTACCCTATTTATTTTGTGAATGAATTGTACATCGCCTCGATTCTATTTAGTTGCCATTGTTTTTACGAGATGTTCTTCCCCTTGACTCTATTTATTGCCATTGTTCTCGTCTGTCCGTCTCCCCCGATTAGACTGTAAGCCCATCAAACGGCAGGGACTGTCTCTATCTGTTGCCGACTTGTTCATCCCAAGCGCTTAGTACAGTGCTCTGCACATAGTAAGCGCTCAATAAATACTATTGAATGAATGAATGAATGAATAAATACTATTGAATCACCATCTCACAGCGTTGCTGAGCACACAGCTCTCCCCTCCTCAAAAACCTTGCCTGGTTACCCTGTCCGTCCCCGTCATGGCTTCAAGACTTCACTAACTCCGTCCATCTTACATATCGGATCTCTTCTGTTGCTCCCCAGCTCACACTCTCCCCTCCTCCCAACTGTGCCTCGCTCTTGATTCTCCTGCCTCCAACCCCTAGTTCATAAGGTCCCCTGGCCTGGAATTCCTTTCCCTCCCCTCAAATCTGCGTGACCACAACTCTTCCCATCTCTAAAACCCTCCTTACATTCCACCTCCTCCAGGAGGCCTTCCCCATTTCACGACCCCTCGGTTGTGGCAGACCCAACACCCACCCTTCGCACTCGGGTACTTTGATCCTATCTCTGACCCTTACGCATAGGTATACTTTGGCATCTGAACATTCAATAACTATTTCATCCTTTCGGGGCTGTCCCGCTTCCTGCTTTATACTTGTTTTTCCTCCAGCGTTTACTATCGATAAATAATTTTTGTCTGCTTTCCCTCATACTGTAAACTCCTTAAGGGCAAAGTATGTGGCTCTTTCATTCATTCGACTGTATTCATTCATTCATTCAATTGTATTTATTGAGCACTTACTGTGTGCAGAGCACTGTACGAAGCGCTTGGGAAGGTACAATACAGCAATAGAGAGAAACATTCCCTGCCCACAACGAGCTCACAGTCTAGAAGGGGGATCTTCTGTTGTACTCTCCCTACCTAGCACTCGGGTGCTCAATAAATGTCATTGACTGAGGGCCGGGGAGGGAGGGAGGAGAGCGGCAGTGTTGACTGTGATGAGAAAGTTCGGATTAGCGGATTGATTTGAGAGGGAAGGCGAGTTCAATTTTTGACATGTTTGCTTTGAGAAGCTGACGGGACTTCCAAATGGAGGTGCCCTGGGAGCGGGAGGAAATGTGGGATTTAGAGCAGACAAGAGGTCGGGGTTAGAAAGCTAGATTTGGGAGTGATCTGCGATCTTGTGGGTGGGTGAGGTTCCCGGGACGGGAGGGTAAAGCGAGAAGAGAGACACACCCAGAACTGAGCTTCTGATCCCTTAAAGGCTCCTGAAAATTGCCTAGCAGCCCAGCCTATTGGAACCTGTTCTCTGAAGATGAGACATTTCTGTCTCCTGTTACTCGAGTTGAGGAACAGTTCTCTTGGGGTAGGAGGTAGGAGCTGCCCATTTCTGTCCCCAAGGGGCATCCTCCCGCAAAGAGCCTAAGGTCTGGCTTGGTGCCTGAGAAACGGGTGCAAAAATGGAGGCCCGGGTTCTGTCCAATTTGAACACATGGTCCCGTGTCTCTACAACAGGGAATGCGTAGCTTCAGGGTAGCTGCTCTTTATTATGTTCCTTATTTTCATAGCCTCATGACCAGCCTCCTCATCCTCACCCCCAGGGACCACCTCACTGTCCTCCATGGAACAACAACCATGAAGGAATGTGGAATGAGCAAAGAGATCCTGGGTGGAACAATCAGCGGGAAGCCCCTTGGAACAACCAGCCGGACCCCAACTGGAACAACCAGTTTGAAGCGCCGTGGAATAACCAGCATGAGCAGCCACCCTGGGGCGGAGGCCAGAGAGAGCCCCCGTTCCGCATGCAACGCCCCCCTCACTTCAGAGGCCCGTTTCCTCCCCATCAGCAACACCCCCAGTTCAATCAGCCACCTCACCCACACAATTTCAACCGCTTCCCACCCCGCTTCATGCAGGATGACTTCCCTCCTCGCCATCCCTTTGAGAGACCCCCTTACCCGCATCGCTTTGATTACCCCCAGAGTGATTTTCCTGCTGGTGAGTGGTTTGGTGACAGATCGCTTCGATCGGTCACTCGATCCTGTTTGTTGAGTGCTGTTGGGCAGAGCGCTGTACCGCTCGCTTGGGAGAGGACGGTATAACAGGGTTGGCAGATCTGTTCCTTCCCCGCAAGGAGCTTCAAGCCTAGAGGGGGAGATAGACTTTAATATCAGTAAATCAGTTTTGGATGTGGACAGGAGTGCTGAGGGATGAGGTGGCTGTCAAGTGCCAAAAAGGGATAGATCCAAGCCCAGAGGTGACGTGGAAGGGAGAGGGAACTCAGGGCTTAGTCGGAGGAGGTGTCTTGGAGGGAGATGAGCGTTTAATAAGACCCGGAAAGTGGGGAGAGTAATTGTCTGTCGGGTAAGGAGCGGGGGAGGGAGTTCCAGGCCAGGAGAAGGAGGATTTTGGATCGTGTGGTCTTTTAAAAGGCTCCCCTAGGCCCTCCCCCACCCCTTCCCCCAAGCTCGGTGTGTGTGACAGATACAGATATGTGGGTAATTGGCTAGGGATTGATATGCCTACAGATGCATGGGAAAGGGGGGTCCATGTGGAAGGGGTGGGGGCTCCCCGAGGGAAGGCAGAGGTAGCCATAGGGAAGGAGACGCTTCCGGCAGAAGCTTCCACTTTTTGGACCCTTTGCCGCTCTGGCTGACGCGTGGCCCAGGTTAGCTCTTGCCGGACCTTGGGAGGGGCAGCGGAGGCCAGGCTGCCAGTGGCCTGGAGAGTGGTTGAGTGGGAGATGACAACCAGCTTCCCCTGGGGAGGCTTGACCCCACTTGAGGCCGTGGAGAGAAGCACCACCTCAGGCCCTAATCCTCTAGCTAATTGTCACCAGGGTGCTTTCTGCAGGTCGGTCCTATTGCCTTGTAGAAGTTCAGAAGCTGCTCTTTAAATGTAAACGCTCAAGGTGCTCATTATCACATTGACACCTTCGTGGGGTTTAAAAAAAAAATTGGCTTTGAAGATGTGGGACAATTGTATCCTGAAGCTGGAGTATTTTAGGTTCCTACCTTTCCCTTTTCATGATGAGAAAATCCCACCCCATTTCGAGGAGCTGTTTCAAAGTAGGAGGACCAGAAAGGGGCTTCCTGCTCCTTTGGGAGCAGAACAGCCAGTTAGGGCTTGATGGTTTCAAATGTTTCATTTAGCTTGAGAAACTAGACTTTTGTTGGCTTGGGGTGCTTCTAGGCAGTTGTTTTTTTTGGGAGGATTTCACTCTCTGCATTGTGTGGCCTAGTTCATTCTCTGTCTCTCACCCCTCTCTCCCTCTCTCCGCCCCTCTCAGCATACTGGGCTGCTCAAGTACAGCATTGCATGTACCTTTCCTTTCCATGTAGCAAAAACAAAATTCTTGTGTTCCTTCTCATTCCGAGCAGAGATTGGACCCCCTCATCACCACCCTGGCCACAGATTGCCTCATCCTGGCATCAATGAGCACCCGCCGTGGGGTGGACCCCAGCATCCTGACTTTGGACCTCCACCACATGGCTTCAATGGGCAGCCACCTCACATGCGGAGACAGGGCCCACCTCACATTAACCATGACGATCCCAGCCTGGTCCCAAATGTCCCATATTTTGACCTGCCTGCCGGACTGATGGCTCCACTCGTCAAGGTACAGGAGCTGGAAAAGGGGGGCGAATGACTTTCAGCTGGTTCTCACCGATGTGGGGGGCATCTCTTTCCATCCCCGATAAGTTTGGTTGTCGCAGCATGCTCCCCGTTTAGGAGTGCAGAACTGCAGGTAGCTTATGGAAGTACACTGCTCAACTGAGAAAGGCGGCTAGGAGCACGCCACCTGTTTTTTGTTTCTTCGTGGGGTGGTGAGGGTTTTCTTTTTTTTGGTTTGGTTTTATTTATTTTTTGGGGGGGTATCTGTTTAAGCACTTTATGTTTTCAGCACTGTTTTAATCATTGGGGTAGGTACAAGAGAATCTGGTCGGATACAGTCAACTGTCCTACATGGGGCTCACGGGAGTGATTCCCCATTTTGCTGTTGAGGAAACTGAGGCATAGAGAAGTGAAGTGACTTGCCTAAGGTCACACAGGTGAGCGGCGGATCAGAATTAAAACCCAGATCCTCTGGCTCCAAGGCCTGTGTTTCACCTGCTAGGTCACTCTGCTTCCCTAGTTGCAGATCTGCTGTTTATATCATCTGAGGATGCCACGAGAATTTGATGGATCAAGTTGGAGAAACCTAGTGATTAGTGCTAGATTCCTTAATGTCCATGCTTTTATTTCTCGCAGCTGGAAGATCACGAATATAAGCCTTTGGATCCTAAAGACATACGACTTCCCCCTCCAATGCCTCCCAGTGAAAGACTATTGGCCGCTGTTGAAGCATTTTATAGTCCACCATCCCATGACAGACCTAGAAACAGGTAAGGCTGATTACAGACTGACAAAAAGCCATCATCATCCAGTACATCAATCAGTCAATGAGCCCCACGTGGGACAACCTGATTACCTTGTATCTCCCCCAGTGCTTAGGACAGTGCTTGGCACATAGGAAGCCCTTAACAAATACCATTACTATTATGGTATTTATTAGTCGTATTTATCGAGCACTTAACTGTGCCAAGCACTGTACTAAGCTCTTGGGAGAGTACAGTATAACAGAGGTGTAGCCACGTTCCCTGCCCACAACAAGCTGACAGTCTAGAGGGGGAGACAGACATCTATATAAGGAAATAAATTATGGCTACGTACATTTGAGGGAGGGATGAAAAAAAGGAGCAAATCAAGTGCAGGGGTGACGCAGAAGAGAGTGGGAGGAGAAGAATTGAGGGTGTAGTCAGAGAAGCCTATTTGGAGGAGATGTACCTTCAGTGAGGCTTTGAGGGTGAGGAGATTCATTCATTCAGTAGTATTTATTGAGCGCTTACTATGTGCAGAGCACTGTACTAAGCACTTGGAATGGACAATTTGGCAATAGAGGCAATCCCTGCCCACTAACGGGCTCACGGTCTAAATGGGGGAGCCAGACAGCAAAGCAAAACAGAACAAAACATCATCAAGATAAATAGAATCATAGAGATATACACCTCATTAACAAAATAGGGTAATATGTGCAAATATGCACAGTGCTGAGGGGAAGGGGGAACTGCAGAGGGTGGGGGAATGGGGAGGGGAGGGGGAGCAGAGGGAAAGGGGGGCTCAGTCTGGGAAGACCTCCTGGAGGAGGTGAGCTCTAAGTAGGGCTTTGAAGAGGGGAAGAGAATTAGTTTGGCGGAGGTGAGGAGGGAGGGCATTCCAGGTCAGCGGGAGGACGTGGCCCAGGGGTCGACGGTGGGATAGGCGAGAATGGGGGACAGTGAGGAGGTGGGCGGCAGAGAAGTGGAGTGTGCAGGCTGGGGAGTAGAAAGAAGGGAGGAGAGGTAGGAGGGGGCAAGGTGATGGAGAGCCTTGAAGCCTAGAGTGAGAAGTTTTTGTTTCGCGCGGAGGTCAATAGGCAACCACTGGAGGTTTTTAAGAAGGGGAGTGACATGCCCAGAGCGTTTCTGCAGGAAGATGAGCCGGGCAGCGGAGTGAAGGAGCGGGGAGAGACAGGAGGAAGGGAGATCAGAGAGAAGTCTGACACAATAATCCTGCCGAGATATTATGAGAGCCTGTATCAGTAAGATAGCCCGTTGAGTGGACCGGAAAGGGCGGACCAGGTGTGGCTGACTAAACCGCCCCCCGCTGGTTTACACACTATTACTTTTCAGTAACTACTGCATTCTCACCTACTCTGCCCAACCCAGGTCATTTACTCATCTTCTCAGGCGTTTTCGCTCCCATGTCCCCTATAACGATTCTGCCATCTCCAGGACTGCTCTGAATACTGGACTCCTCCCTCCACCTCAGAGAAGATTCAGCTAGAGCCCCTGGGCTCCCCTAATCATTGGCCTTTTTGCACTGAATGGCCCTTGGACAATTCTACCATCTCCTCTGGGTGTCACCCGATTAAGTTGTTATTGCTATTGCAAATTAAGTGGTAACTGTTTGAAGTGCCTGGACCTTTCTATCCAACTCCATCCCCCACCCCCTCTGCCACCCAACTCCTCCCCTCCCCTTGCATCACCACCCCCAACCCCCACCTCTCCTCCCTGTTCTTTGGCCCTTCCCTGGAATCCCTCTGTCCCAGAGCCACATCTCTCCCCCGCTGCCCTGGGCGCAGGCCTCCACCCCTTCCTCCTGTCCCAGCTGCTTCCCATCCAACCCCTCCCCGCCCCTGCCCCCACCCCATCTTCCTCTCCCAGCACCGGCCCCCACCAACTCATTCCCACGCAAACTCTCCCGCGCCGTCCCCCCCAAGTGTGGCCTGTGGAACCCCCGCTCCATCATGGGGAAACTTCCCTTCATCCTTGACCTGTTCCTGTCTTGCCCCCTCTTCCTCCTCGCCATCATTGAAGGCTGGACGACACGGTCTCCCCTGCCGCTCTCTCCTGTCGAGGCCTCTTCTCCCACTCCCCCAGACTCACTGGGAAAAGAGGAGGTATCGGCTTCCTTCTCCTGCCCCAGTGCCACTTTGGCACCGTCCCTCTTCTCCCCCTCTTTCTTTCCCCTCCTATGAAGCCCATATCATCTGCCTCTACCAGCCCCTCCGGAAAGAACATGGGTTTGGGAGTCAGAGGACATGGGTTCAAATCCCAGCTCAGCCGCTTGTGGCTGTGTGACTTTGGGCAAGTCACTTAACTTCTTTTCGCCTCAGTTACCCCATCTGTAAAATAGGGATTAAAACTGAGCCCCTTATGGGACAAATTGATCACCTTGTATCCTCCCCAGCGGTTAGAACAGTGCTTTGCACAGAGTAAGCACTTAACAAATGCCGTGATTAGAGAAGCTGCATGTCTTAGTGGAAAGAGCACAGGCTTGGGAGTCAGAGGTCGTGGGTTCTAATCCCGGCTCCACCACTTGTCTGCTGTGTGACCTTGGGCAAGTCGCTTAACTTCTGCGCCTCAGTTACCTCACCTGTAAAAATTGGGATTAAAAAATGTGAGCCCCACGTGGAACAATCTGATTACCCTGTATCTACCCCAGCGCTTAAAACAGTGCTCAGGGCATGGTAAGCACTTAACAAATACCATAATTATTATTATTACCCACTCTTTGTTGACCCAAATAAATTCTCAACACCACCCTCTCCACTCACAACTCAGCTCACTCACATCCCTGTCCCTTCGTCGCTCTCGCACCACTAACCCACAGCCCTGGATCACCTCCACCGTCCGCCTCCTTCGCTCTTATGCTTGAGCTGCTGAACGCTGTTGGCGGAAATCTAAACATCAGACTGACCTTATCCACTTCAAGTTTGTCCTTTCTTGCCTTAACTCTGCCCTCTCCTGCCCGGCAAAACTATTTCTCTTCCCTTATTGACACCCATGCCCATCACCCTTGTCATGTGTTCGACATTTAACTCCCTCCTCAGGCCCCCCGTTTTCCCCCCTCTCCCCCAAAAAAACCTTTGCTCCCAACAACCTGGCCATCTACTTCATTAAGAAAATTAACACTATCAGGTCTGAGATCCCCCAAATCACTCCTCCCCCTCCTCCATCCCCCCTACTCTCAGCCCCCTTTTCAACTTTCCCATCCTTCCCAGCAGTATCTTCAGAGGAGATCTGCCTCCTCTCAAGTGCCACCCCCATTAGGTGCGCATCGGACACCATTCCTTTGCACCTTATGAAAGCTCTCACCCCTTCCCTCCTCCCCTTCTTAACTACCGTCTTCAACCACTCACTCTCCAATGGCTTCGTCCCCACTGCCTTCAAACATCCCCACGTCCCCCCATCCTAAAAAAGACTCCCCCTTGACCCACAGCCCCCTCCAGTTATCGCCCCATCTCCCTCCTATCCTTGAGCGAGTTGTCTACACTCGCTGCCTCAAATTCCTCTCCTCCAACTCTCTCCTGGACCCTCTCCAATCTGGCTTCCGCCCCCTTCACTGAAACCGCCCTCTAAAAGGTCACCAGTGATCTCCTTGCCAAAACCAATGGCTCCTACTCCATCCTAATCCTCCTCGACCTCTCAGCTGCCTTCGACACTGTGGACCATCCCCTTCTCCTCAGTACATTATCCAACCTTGGCTTCACTGACTCCGTACTCTCTTGGTTCTGTTATCACTCTGGCTGTTCATTCTTAGTCTCCTTCGTGGGCTCCTCCTCCCCCTCCCATCCCTTAACTGTAGGGGGGGTGGTCCCTCAAGATTCAGTTCTTGGTCCCCTTCTATTCTCCGTCTCCACTCCCTTGGAGAACTCATTCGCTCCCACGGCTTCAATTGTCATCTCTATGCGGATGACACCCAAATCTGCATCTCCTCCCCTGTTCTCTCTCCTTCCCTCCAGGTTCGTATCTCTTCCTGCCTTCAGGATATCTCTACTTGGATGTCCCCCTGCCACCTAAAACTCAACATGTCCAAGACAGAGCTCCTTATCTTCCCTCCCAAACCCGGTCCTCTCCCTGACTTTCCCATCACTGTGGATGGCACAACTATCCTTCCCATCTCACAAGCCCGCAACCTCGGCATCATCCTTGACTCCACTGTCTTTCACCCCACATACCCAATCCCATCACCAAATTCTGCCCGTCTCACCTTCACCACATCACCCAGATCTGACCTTTCCTCTCCATCCAAACCACTACCACGGTAGTTCAGTCACTCATCCTATCCCGACTGGATTACTGCATCAGCCTCTTTTCTGACTTCCCAACTTCCCATCTCTCCCCACTTCAGTCCATATTTCACTCTGCTGCCCGGATTATCTTTCTACGGACATGTTCAGGACATGTCACCGCCCCCTCCTCAAAAATCTCCAGTGGTTGCCTGTCAACCTCCATATCAAACAAAAACTCCTCACTATTGGCTTCAAAGCTCTCCATCAACTTGCCCCTTCTTACCTCACCTCCCTTCTCTCCTACATCCCAGCCCGCACACTCTGCTCCTCTGGTGCTAATCTTCTCATTGTGCCTTGATCTCACCTGTCTCGCCGTCGACCCCTGGCCCACATCCTACCTCTGGCCTGGAATGCCCTCCCTCCTCTAATCTGCCAATCACTCTCCCTCCGCCCCTCACCAAAGCCCTATGGAAGGCTCACCTCCTCCAAGAGGCCATCCCAGACTAAACCCCTATTTCCTCAGCTCCCCCTCCCTTCCATGTCACTTCAACTCCCCCCATTTGCTCCCCTGCCCCACAGCACTTAGGTATATGCGTGTGTATATATAATTTTATTTATTTATATTGATGCCCGTTTACTTGTTTTGATGTCTGCCTCCCCCCCCCGAGACTGTAAGCCCGTTGTGAGCAGGGATTGTCTTTCTCTGTTGCTGTATTGTACTTTCCAAGTGCTTAGTACAGTGCTCTGCACACAGTAAGTGCTCAATGAATACGAATGAATGAATGTAGTGAGCTGGACTAAGTGCTTGGGAGAGGACAGCACAGTAGAATTAGCAGACACGTTTCCTGTCCGTAACGAGTTTACCCGCTTCAGTATTTTGCGGCTGTCGATCCTATTGTACCCGCTAAAATCAACCCAAGGTAATTTGGAGAGGCCCTTCCAGATTGGTTTTCTGGCAGCGTTGCTTTCCCTTTGCTGAATTCTCTGTGCTCTGAGGTGTTCCTCAGGAAAGAATGGCTGGAAATAAACTAAATGGAGACACTATTATCTTGCAGCGAAGGCTGGGAACAAAATGGTCTGTATGAGTTCTTCAGAGCAAAAATGAGAGCCAGACGGAGAAAAGGCCAAGAGAAGAGAAACAGGTGAGAAATCTAGTCTTGCTCTTGGAGTCCACCGTGCATCGTGTGTGCAAATGAATGGTAATGGTTCATTCCCAAGCTTAAAGTATCTGACTTGCTGTGCCGATTATTTTCCCTCTTGCCAATATTTTCCCACGTTCAGCTTTGACCAACTGAGGGAGACTAATAGTGTTTGAGATCAACCTTTTTAGTTACCGATTTCCCCAGCCAGGTACTGATGCCTATTAAAAGTAGCAGTTCTTGTGTGAAGCAGCGAGCTCAGCGGTACATTTTTTTTTGCAAACTGGGTTTTCCTCAAGAACTTGAATTACTACTCCAGGGTGACCTCATTTTATGTAGAAACAGTCCCATCAGGATTGAATGGAAAATAGGTTGAACAGGCAGATCGCCACGTTTTTCTCCTTCCCAAAGCCGTTCAGATCTTTTTCCAGCAAAAAAGGACTAGTTTGGGGCAAATGAAGATTCATATGTAAATGAGCACACTTGGAATAATAATAATGATGGTATTTGTTAAGCGCTTACTATGTGCAAAGCGCTGTTTCTTAGGTGCTTAATGTGCCCCGAGCGCTGTACTAAGCACTGGAGAAGGACGAATTGCAGGGGAGAATTAGACACGGAGTCTGTCCCTTTGAGAGACTCACCATCTATGCCTATAACTGGAGGAGAGGACTGGAGACAGAAACAACAGGAGCAATGAATCCCTAAAACAGCTTAAAAGACAAGGACAAATGCAGCATGACCTAGTGGGTAGAACATGGGCCTGGGAGTCAGAAGGCCCTGACCTTTAGTCCCGGCTCTGCCACTTGTCTGCTGTGTGACCTTGGGTGAGTCATTTCCCTTCCTCTATGCCTCAGCTGTAATATGGGGATGAAGACTGTGATTCCCATGTGAGACAGGGTCTGTGTCCAACCTGTTTAGCTTGTATCTCTCCCAGTGCTTAGAAGAGTGCTTGACACGTATTTAACGCTTAGCAAATTCCATTACTATTATTATTATTATTATTAATAAAAAGGCAGGGTGCTGTGTCTAGAGGAGCGGAACTTTGGGCTCCTCAGAGCTCACAGTCCACGGCGTCCCTGTAGCCATCGCAACGGCTACTGTAGCCCCTTGCTTTCCTGAGGTTTAACGGAGGAGCCTCCTACCGCAGGTGCTGTTGTCCTTTCTGCTGAGGTGGTGGAGAGCAGGACAGGGCAGGGTTTCGTTGATGGTGAGGAGGGGAGCCAGAGCCAGTTCTTGGGAGTGTGGCGGGCCCCGAGCGGCCAGGCAGGAAAGTGGTCTGTGGGGCCGAGGGGGAGCTTGGGAGGTGAGGCTGCAGTTCCTGCAGGTTTGGTTCAGGCGGGCTGTGGTGAGGGTCCCAAGAAGGCTCAGCTACTTCTGTCCCCAGCCCGGCGTGCGCAGAGCCTGTTGGGAGCAAGGGGCCCTGGGTTCTGAGGAGGGAAGGCAGTTTGCTTGGCCCCAGACTTTGTAACTTTGGGACCCGGTGAGTTGTCACAAATTTATCTCCTTGTTCTGAAATAGCAGAAGCGCCCACGTGTTGGTTCCTAGGTAATTCACTCCTCTTTTCTTTGCAGCGGACCTTCTAGATCTCGCAGTAGATCGAAGAGTCGGGGCCGCTCTTCTTCCCGATCTAATTCAAGATCTTCTAAGTCATCTGGTTCATACTCAAGATCACGGTCTCGCTCCTGCTCTCGATCCTACTCACGCTCCCGATCCAGGCAGGGAAAAAACCCAATTTCATTGTGAAAAATGCCTTTGGAATTTTGTCATATGTTTTGTTTCTGTCATGAATATAGAGTGATGTTCAAATTTATTTTTCATCGTGGACCTGACCAAAAGTTGAACTGATTTGTTTTTTTCCCCCCCTGACTCTCTTATTGCATTAAAGAAGCAGAAGCCGATCCCGCTCCTCACGCAGCCGATCCAGGTCCAGGTCTAGATCCAGATCAAAGTCTTATTCCCCAGGAAGAAGGCGACGATCGAGATCTCGTAGCCCTACTCCTCCGTAAGATTTGTGCATTAATTGATCGATGGTTTTTATTGAGTGCTTACCGTGTGCACAGCGCTGTGCTAAGCGCTTGGGAGAGTGCAGTTCGGTAGAGTAGGTAGGCACATCCCCTGCCCACAGGGAGCTTACAGTCTAGAGGGGGAGATAGATGTTAAAATCAATTCCCCCGCTAGGGGAAGGGTGATTATCGATTGGCTTAAGGGGTACAGACCCAGGTGCATAGGAGACACAGAAGGGCGGGTTGAGTTGGGGAAGGCCTCTTCGAGGAGATACGATTTTAGTAGGGTTTTGAAGATGGGGAGAAGGGTGGTCTGTTGGAAACTAGCGGGGAGGGAGTTCCAGGCCAGGAGGGGGAGAACTTGGGCAAGGGCTCGGCAGTGACGAAGATGAGATCCACATACATTGAGTAGGTTGTTGTTAGAGGAATGAAGTATGCGGGCTGGATTGCAGCAGGATGTCAGCGAGGTAAGGTAGGAGGGAGAGGAGTGATCGAGTGCTTTAAAGCTGGTGGTAAAGAGTTCCTGTTGGATGCAGAGATGGACAGGCAACCACTGGAGGTTTTTGAGGAGATGGGAGATGTGGACTAAGTGTCTTTTTAGAAAAATGATCTAGGCAGCAGACTAGTAGGGACTGGAGAGGGGAGAGACAGGAGGCAGGGAGGAGGTTAATGCAGTAGTCGGTCGTATTTATTGAGCGCTTACTGTGGGCAGAGCACTGTAGTAAGCGTTTGAGAGAGTACAACAATAAATAGACATCCCCTGCCCTCAACAGCCCTACAACCTAGAGGGGGAGACAGACAGCAATATAAATAAATAAGAAATACATACATAGGTGCTGTGGGGCTGGGAGGGGAGATGAATAAAGGGAGCAAGTCAAGGGGACGCAGAAGGGCCTGGGAGAAGAGGAAAGGAGGTCTTAATCAGGGAAGACCTCTTGGAGGAGATGTGCCTTCAGTAAGGCTTTGAAGGGGGGCAGAGTTATTGTCGGATATGAGGAGGGAGGACGTGGGCGAGAGGTCGGCGTTGAGATAGACCAGATTGAAGTACAGTGAGGTTAGCATTAGAGGAGCAAATTGTGCAGGCTGGGTTGTAGTAGAAGAGTAGCGAGGTAAGGTAATAATGATTATAATTGGTACTTGTTAAGCGCTTACTCTGTGCCAAGCACTGTTCTAAGCACTGGGGTGGATACAAGTTAATCAGATCGGACAGATTCCCTGTCCCATATGGGTCTCACACTCTTATCCCCGTTTTGCAGATGAGGTAACTGAGGCACAGAGAAGTGAAGTGACTTGCTCAAGGTCACACAGCAGACACGTGGCAGAGCCGGAATTAGAACCCAGGTCCTCCTGACTCCCAGGCCTGTGCTGTATCCACTAAGCTGCATTAGGAGGGGGCAAGGTGATTGAATGCTTTAAAGCCAATGGTGAGGAGTTTTTGTTCGAGGAGGAGGTGGATGAGCAACCACTGGAGTTTCTTGAGCATTGGAGAAACATGGCCTGAACATTTTTGTAGAAAAATGATCCGGGCAGCAGAGTGAAGTATGAATTGGAATGCAGGGGAGAGAGAGGAAGCAAGGAGGTCAGCGGTGAGACTGATACAGTAATCAGGGTGGGTTAGGATGAGTGATTGTATTAACGTAGTAGCAATTTGGATGGAGAGGAAAAAGCGGATTTTAGCGATTTTTGTGAAGGCCGAACTGACAGGATTTAGTGACGGATCGAATGTGTAAGTTAAATGAGAGCGAGGAGTCAAGGATAACACCAAGGTTACGGGATTGTGAGACAGTAAGGGTGGTGGTGCCATCTACGGTGATGGGAAAGTCAGGAAGAGGACAGAGTTTGGGTGGGAAAATAAGTTTTGTTTTAGACATATCAAGTTTGAAGTGAGGGGAGGACATCCAAGTAGAGATGTCTTGAATTCAGGAGGAAATGCGAGACTGCATAGAGGGACAGAAAGCAGGACTGGAGATGTAGATTTGGGTATCATCCGCCTAGAGGTGGCAGTTAAAACCATGGGAGCGAGTGAGTTCTCCGAGGGAGTGGGTGTAGATGGAGAGTAGAAGGGGACCCAGAACTGACCCTTGAGGGACATCCACAGTTAGGAGGTGGGAGGCAGAAGAGGAGCCAGCTAAGGAAACCGAGAATGAGCAGTCAGAGAGATAGGAGGAAAGCCAGGAGAGGACAGTGTCTGTTAAGCCAGGGGCGGATAATGTTTCCAGGAGAAGGGGTTGGTCTACAGTGTCGAAGGCAGCTGAGTGGTCGAGGAAGATTAGGATGGAGTAGGCGCTGTTGGATTTTTCAAGGAGATCACTTGTGACCTTTGCGAGGGCAGTTTCTGTGGCGTGAAGGGGACCGAAGCCAGATTGGAAGGGGTTAAGGTGAGAATTGGAGGAGAGGAAATTGAGACAGTGGGTGTAGACTGCTCACTCAAGGAAGTTGGAGAGGAATGTTAGGAGGGAGATGGGGCAGTAACTGGAGGGAGCCGTGGGGTCATAGGAGGGGTATGTTTGAAAGCAGTGGCGAAGAAACCATTGGAGTGAACAATTGAAGGTGGCAGTTAGGGAGGGAAGAAGGGTGTAAGTGTTTTGACAAGGTGTGAAGGAATAGGTCGGATGTGCAAGTGGAGGGGATGGATTTTGAGAGAAGACATGAGATCTCCTCTAGAGATACTGCTGGGAAAGATGGGAGAGTTGCAGGAGGGAGGAGGGGCAGGGGAGATTTTAGGGAGACCGTGCCTGATAGTGTCAATTTTCTCAATAAAGTAGGTGGCCAGGTCATTAGGGGCTAGGGATGGGGGAAGGATTTGGGGATGGAGAAATAATTTTGCCGGGCAGAGTTAAAGCACGCAAGGTTAAACTTGAAGTGGATGGAGAATTGGACTCATAGCTAGATTTCTGCCAGCAGCGCCCTGTGGCTAGTGCACCAGAGTGAAGGTGGCGGACCACAGAATTAATCCAGGGCTGGTGGTATGAGTTTGAAGGGATAGGGGAGCAAGTGAGTTGAGCTCAGTGGAGAGGGTGCTGTTGAGTGACAATTTGGTCATTAAGGGAAAGTAGCTTGGGGGTTAAATGGGGAGTGATGAGAAAATTGGATGGGGTCAAAAGATTGGCAGTCCATGTGGGGGAATGGCACAGATTTGCAGGGAGGTGGTGTGTGAGAGAGAAGGCAGGGGAGGAGGCTATGGTCAGATAAAGGGATTTTGGAGTTGGTGAGGGTAGAAATTGTGCAGCAGCTAGAGATGATGAGATGGAGTGAGTGTCCAGGTTGGTGATTGGGCGAGCTGGGGTGTAGTCAGAGTTCAGTGGCATTGAGTGTTAGATGGTGGGCAGCGGAAGGATCATCAGGAGCATCTGCATGGATATTGAAGTCCCCAAGGATCATTGTAGGCATGGAGAAAGAGAGAGGCTATGTGAGGAAGGGATCAAAAAGGTTAAAAAAGTTGGAGGTGGGACCTGAGGGGCTGTAGATGAACGTTACTAGAATCTGGAATGGGCGGTAGAGTTAGAGGATGTGGGCTTCGAAGGAAGGGAAAGAAAGGGATGGGGGAGGTGGAATGGTGCGAAAGCAACACTGGGGAGTGAGAAGGAAGCCAACACCACCTCCTTTCCCGGTGAGTCTGGGGGAGTGGGTGAAGATGAGGCCCTCTCTGGAGAGAGCAGCAGGGAGACCATGTCATCTGGGGAGAGCCAGGTTTCAGTGATGGCGAGAAGTAATGACTGGATCAGGAACCAAGTCAAGAATGAAGGGCAGCTTCTCCACGATGGAGCAGGGGTTCCACAGGCTGCACATGGTTGAGACTGTAGCGGGTTCTGTGGGAAGGGACGGCGCGAAGGGCGGGGAGGGTTTGGATGGGGGGTGAGTTGACGGGGGCCGACTTGGGGAGGGAGACAAGTGGTGGCACTGGGCCAGAATTACATGGATGGAGCAGGGAAAAGAGGTGGGGAAGGATTGGATGGAGGAGGGGAAGGAGGAGAGGACTGGGATGGGCTTACTGGAAGGCGAGGATTGAAGGGTCATGGTGGGGTCAGTGAAGTTTAAGCGTTAAAGATGAGGTAGAAGACAGCAGTAACTACTTAGTCCAGTGATGCCCTAAGGAGATGGTTGAATTATCCATGGGTCCTTCAGGGAGGGATCTAATAAATGCCTGGATTAGTACGATAGTTTGAGTGGAGAAGAATGGGTGGATTTTAGCATTGCTGTGAAGGTAGAGCTGACAGGATTTGGTGACAGATGGAATGATTCGAGGATAATGTCAAAGATAGGGGCTTGTGAGGCAGGGATGTTGTCTACAGTGAAGGGAAAGACAGAGGGAGGACAGGGTTTGGGTGGGAAGATGTTTTGTTTTGGTCATGTTAAGTTTGAGATGTCAGTGAGGCATCCAGGTAGAGATGTCCTGAACACGGGCAGAGATGCAAGTCTGCAGAGAAAGGGAGAGGGAGATTTGGGAATCATCTGTAGAGAGATGTAGTCGAAGCAGTGAGAGCGAAGGAGGTCTTCGAGGGAGTAGGTGTAGATGGAGACTAGACGGGAACTTAGAAATGAGCCTTGACTCCCATAGGTAAGGGGTGGGAGGCAGAGGAGGAGCCCGCGAAAGAGACTGAGACGTAGCTGCCAGAGAGTGAGGAGGAGAGGATAGTGTCGGTGAAGCCAAGGTTAGATAATGTTTCCAGGAGAAGGGGATGGTCCATGGTATCGAAGGCAGCTGAGCTTTTGAGAATTAGGATGTAATAGAGGCTATTGAATTTGGCCAGAAGGAGGTCATTTGGTGACAGAGGGCATTTTCCATGGAATGGAAGGGGCAGAAATGAGATGGCAGGAGGGTCAAGGAGAGAATTGGAGGCAGCAGGTGTAGACAACTTTGGAGAGTGAGCAGTTGAAGATGATGATAAGGGAGGGAGCAAGTGTTTTAATGAGGTGTGAAGGAATGGGATCAGAGGTGCAGGTGCAGGGGATCGATTTTAAGAGGAGGCAGGAGATCTCCTATGAGCAGAATGGCCAAGTAGATAGAGCATGGTCCTGCGAGTCCAAAAGTCTTGGGTTCTAATCCCAGCTCCACCACTTGTCTGCTCTGTAAGCAAGTCACTTAACTTCTCTGTACTTCAGTTCCCTTATCTGTAAAATGGGGATTAAGACCATGAATCCCATGTTCTCAATCGTATTTATTGAGTGCTTACTGTGTGCAGAGCACTGTACTAAGCGCTTGGAAAGTACAGTTTGGCAACAGATAGAGACCATCCCTACCCAACAACAGGCTCACAGTCTAGAAAGGGACATGATGGACAGGGACCGTGTCCAACCCAATCTGCTTGTTGTATCCACCCCGGCGCTTAATATAGTGTTTGGCACATAGTAAGTGCTTAGCAAATACCATAATTGTTATTAGTACTGGCGGGAAGGAAAGGAGAGCCAAAGAGGGGGCAGGTCAAGGATGGGATTGGAGATGTGCAGGGGAGATTGTAGGGAGTTCACACCTGACCGTTTCAGGGGTTTTTTTTTGATGATAGGTGGTAAGGCCATTAGGGTTAAGAGATGGCAGGGGGATAGGGTTTGAGGAGGGACTTAAACGCCTGAAACAGCTGGCGCGGGCAGTGGGCATGGGAATCAGTAAGTATGGAAAGGTATTGTTGTTGGGTGGAAGAGAGGGCAGAGTAATAGGTCAGGATGAGTTTGAGGTGGATGTGGCTTGAGCACAAGAGTGGAGGAAGTAGGCCGTGGAGGCGATCCAGGGCTGTGGGTTGGTGGTATGAGAGGGACGGAGGGACAGGGGAGTGAGGGAGTTGAGTTCAGCAGAGAAGGGGGAGTTGAGGGTGGAGATTTGAGGCAGGTTGGGTATGGATACCAAATGGGGCATGATGACATGGGAAAATTGGAAGGGATCGAGGGCCCGGAGGGCTCCGTGGACAGAGCCCTCCATGGTTTTGTGGGGAGGAGGTGTGTGGGAAAGAAGGCAGGTGAGGAGGTCGTGGTTGGAAAGTGGGGTCTCAGGGCTCGTGAGGATAGAGTCTATACAGTGACTAGAGTTGATGAGATGGGGTGTTCAAGTTGGTGAATGGGTGAAATGTGGTGGAGTTGGATGGAGGACATGGGTAGCGGGAAAATCGTTTTAACTGCGTAGGTCCTTTGGGAGATTGTGTTCAGATAAGTTTAGTCTCTTTATGCTTTTCTCTGAATGTTTTAAGAGTTATAACTAGAAGAGCTACAGATAGCTGTGTTTTTATACAAAATGGTCAATCCAGCAATGGTATTTATTGAGCACCTACTGAGTGCAAGCTGGCACCAAACCTTTGGGAGAGTTCAACAGAAGCAAAACCTACAATCCCTGCCCTTCAAGGGCCATCTCATGATCCGAGACCGTTACAATGATCATATTTAATTAACTGAATTTCCTCCACCTCATAATTCCTCCCCTCCTATTTCTCAGGAGGAAATAAGTCATTTTTCAGCAGTAACAGTGGCACACACCAGGGGAGGAAGAAAGGTAGGGTCAGGACTCCTGGGGTACAGGCCTCAACCGCCAAGGTTGCTTTTTTCTCTCATGCTCGTGTGTGGCAGGGTAGGAAAGGGAGAAGGGTGGGGGTGGTTACCATAATTCACTGAGTGTCTGTTGTGTACAAATAAATGCCCGCTTTGCTGTAATCCTCCTCCCCTGTTTCTTCCTTTTTTTCTTTTCTTTTTTTCCTCCTGCTCCCCTTATTGCTTGACCTAATTCTCCCCTTTAATAACCCCTGGGCAAGTCACTTCTCTGTGCTTGTTACCGCATCTGTAAAATGGGGATTAGGACTGTGAGCCCCATGTGGGACAAGGATAGTGTCCAGCCTGGTTAGCTTGAATCTACCTCATTGCTCAATACAGTGCCTGGCTCAAAGAAAGCGCTTAACAGATATCACAATTATTATTATTAGAGAGCCTGGCACATAGTAGGTACTTAACAGATACCGTGGGAAAAAAAACAAATCCCAAACCTTCCCTCTTTGGGGATCACCAAAAAGGGGGGCAATTATGCGAGTAACTATATGTGTATAACCTGTAGTAGTGTTTTGTGACTTGCTCTACCATAAATTGGTAGTTTAACAAAACTCCAAAACACTGAGTTTTGGGCCCCACTCTACGTGGTCAGTATTTAGTAGTATCCGTATTTGTGTTTTGTATTTTTATGTCCACTGAATTAGTTTTAATGGTAAAGTGTAACCTGCATCTTAATTTTAGTTCCTCTGCTGGCTTGGGTTCTAATTCCGGGCCTCCTATACCCGATTCAAGACTTGGAGAAGAAAATAAAGGGCATCAGATGCTGGTGAAAATGGGTAAGATAATCCCCTTTTTAAAGTCATGTAGTTAAGCAAGGCGGGAGACCCCAATCGAATCAGACTAGTGGCTCCAGGATTCTGTCTCCGACAGTGGAAACAGGGTGCTGGGAGGAACAGTGTGATGGTTGCCCTCCTTGACATCCAGCCTGACCTCTAATATGGTAATCATGTCCCGAGGTACGTCATTTGGGGGTATATTCTGCCCATTTCTCTGCCATTTTCCAACAGGCCAGGAAGGAGGAAGGCAGAAAGCTTATCAAGAATAGCTCAATAATTGTACCTGCTACAGACAGTCTTTGTCTTCAGTTCTGAAATTGAGTGAGCTCTTGCACAAAGAACCAAGTTTCCCAATCTGTGCCTGCGTTCTCCAAAAGGTATTTTGTCCACACTAGATGATCGCAGGTGTTTCGTTTCAGGAGAGTGCTGTTGAATTGAGCGATTCCAGTAGGTCAAATGTGGTATAAACGGAGGTTTGTCTTTGGGGGCAGGAGTAGCAGCTTTCTAGCACTGAGATGCAAAGGATGAGTCAGCCTGAAAAAGCCCTACTCACCGTGAAATGTTTAGCATCCAGTGCCCGTGGCGTCTGGCACGAGGCCCTTGGGGAATTGCCAGTTAACTGGCTGTTGGCAGCAGCAGAAACTTGCTTCTGCAGCAAAAGAGAACCATTGCCCTTCGAGTCAGACCATCTCGTTCGTCCATATAGATGATGGGCTGTAATGCTTGGAAAAATTCCCAAATGACTGGTAGGCGTTTTCTTAAACAAAGTTGTACGTTTCCGGTAGCGACAAGTCCCGAGTCGAAAGGTACTGTTTACCCACTAGGCATTCGAGATCTTTAGTTTCCCAAACTGCACTGGTAGTGAGAGTGTTGGTCGAGTGCTTACCGTGTGCAGAGCACTGTCCCAAGTCCCGGAAAGACTAAACAGCTGGGAATTAGACCGGGGCCATGTCCCTCAGAGGGTCCCCAATCCGAAAGTAGAAACGGAGGGGAGGTTGGGTGGGGGTCGGGGGGGCTCTGAGAGATGTAGAAGGAGAGATGAAACACGGTCCCTTAGACCGTGAGACCGGGGACTCTGTCGTTCTGGAAGGAGTGTATCTACCCCGATGCTTGGCCCAGGCAGCGCTAAACAAATGCCACTGATGTTGTTATTAAAATGCAGAAAGGCAAAGATCTGTAGAGGAGCAGAATATCAGGCTACCGGTAGGAATGCCCTCGTGGTTATTGAAGTCCATTTTCACTAAGTCATTATTTAGTACTTGAGGAATTACCTGCCTATGAATGTGTTTCTCTCTCTACTTCTCCCCAAGCCCAAGGAAGCAACAATAGCTTCTCCAGTAAACCCTAAAGAAATGTTATTCCCGAATAAAGGAGGCCGCACATGTCTGTTTTTCCCAACTGTTCCAGAAAGTCAAACTCTATATTTTCAACATAATTGTTTATGGAGAACAATGTAGGAGGTTTTTAACCCAGGGCTGATCTTCGAGATGGCTGATGCTAGTGTTTTGCCTGTTGTCCCTCCTACTTAGACTGTGAGCCCACGTGGGATAGGGACTGTGTCCAACCTGATTATCTGGGAAGCAGTGTGGCCTAGTGGAAAGAGCCCAGGTCTGGACGTCAGAGGACCTGGGTTCTAATTCCAGCTTCCCCACTTAGCTGCTGTGTGACCTTGGGCAACAGCTTAACTTCTCTGTGCCTCAGTTCCCTCATCTGCGAAATGGGAATTCAGTACCTACTCTCCCCCCCATCCTACTCACTCTGTGAACCCCCAGGTGGGGTGTGATTATCCTGAATCTGCCCCGGCGCTTGGCATATAGTAAGCGCTTACTAAATGCCACGCTCATTATTCTTGTTCTCATACTCCCCCCCACGCTTAGTAGAGCGCTTGGCGCATCCTACATGCTGAGCAAATAACCGTGCTTACTGCTTGGCTTTTAGTAAGAGATCCGTGCAGCCTTCATAAATTTTGAGGGGTGGCACGTCACTCAAGGCCAAAAATGACCCAGATCTTCCCAAATGGTTCAGGTTTTAACGCAAAGTGTTTAACATTTAGTTCCGTAACCTTTTGTAGATTTGTAAATGTTTATCCCATATCTCTTCTAAAGGATGGAGTGGATCTGGTGGACTTGGAGCGAAGGAACAAGGAATTCAGGACCCAATTAAAGGGGGGGATATCAGAGATAAATGGGATCAGTACAAGGGAGTGGGAGTGGCCCTGGATGATCCCTATGAAAACTACCGCAGAAACAAAAGTTACTCGTTCATTGCCCGTATGAAAGCCAGAGATGAATGTAAGTAAAATACATTGGGTTCCAGAGGTTAAAGCTTTCTCCACGAGAGAGCAGGGCTCTCGCCACAAACTACTTTAACCTACATGGCTAGACTGTACGTTGGAGAGGAATCGAGAATTACAAAGTAAGAATTAACCCCACTTTCTTTTAATCTTTTTGTAATTTTGTTAATCCTTTGAAAATATTTTTATAGTTAGTCGTCTGTGTTGTCCTCCTGCGGTGTAGCCTTTCTTCGGTAGAAATTTTGCCTTCTAAGTTTAAATGAATGAAAATCGGGATCATAGTAAAACTCAAGTTTTATCCAGGTTAAAAAAAAAACAACAAACCCAACTTCTCTGGGGGAGTAGCAGGAAGAGAGGAGATGGAAGACGTAAAGCACGTGCTACTGCCCAGTATCAGGACTTGACTATCGTGGAAACTACAAAACTATGCCTCACCTGGGAATCGAACTCAGTGTTAAAAATTTTGAAATGAAAAAGGATGCAGCGGCCTTTAAGACTGTCTTCACCGTTTCCTTGTGAACTTTTACCCTTTCCAGTGAAGTGTGAAATGGAAGATCTTTCCCCGAATAAGAATCCCTGAAGTGTAAAGAAATGGATGTCTCGCCCCTTCCATAAAGGAAAAAAAAAAAAGACCAAAAAAAATTCCGAGCACCTTGCATAAATGAAGATTATTTTTTTGTGGAAAGGACATCGTCAGTACAGTTAGCAAGAAGTAGATCAAAAGCTCTGTTGTGCTTTAAATCTACTTTATAATTCATTGGTTGTGTAGTGATACAGATTAAGACTGGGGATTAGCACTGTATCAACCAATGCTTCAGAAAATGTCCTTGTTTTTTGCAGAGGTAAAGGAAGTTTTCATTTTAATCCAAAGTGGTTCGGGGTTTTGTAAGATTTAACGCAGATTTGAAGCCTAATTCCTGCTGCTTCTCGACTCACTGTGTAGTTGCCTAAATAGTTTTTACTTTTCTCAAATAGGTAGCCGTTTGAAATTGGGGCAGGCTTGCTTGCCTGGGGGCCGTCAGGGTAGAGGACCGAAAGCACTTGGAAGCTCCACTTGGGCTGACATTTGAGAAATCTGTGACGGGAGAAAGTGTTTTTACTGAAAATGTAATTTGGACTAGCCCAAACACCAGCACAGGTGTCCCTGTGGACCCATCAGGAGCCTAGAGGGTTGAGCATCTAGCCATTTAAGGGTTCTACTGCTCTGAAATTTGTTCTTCCCTTAGAATATAGCTTATCATGTGTGACATTATTAGAAACTATCCATAATCTACCATTCTCTTTCCAGGTTCATTTACTTTAGGACGTTAAAAGGTGTATAACCCACGTGGTGTGGAGAGCTCGATGTCTGCTGGCAGCTTTGTACGGTGCCATTCATTTGTACAGTTCTGAGTGTTTAGAAAATTACTCCTTACAAATCCAAGAAGCCTTTTAGCCCATCATGGATATCTGAATTTTGTTCTAGATTCACTGTAGCTGTGAAATTGTTCAAACGTGTCGAGTATACGGTGTAAACGTGTGCGTGTTCCTAAATGTGTGATTTACTGTTTTACCTTCAAATAAAGACTTTTCAAGAAAAAAGTCTAGCATTCTTTTTCCGAGTTTTTAAAACCTAATTCAGTTGGGGTGACAAACGTCTGTTGTGTGTTAATTTCCGATCACTGTCTTCGGTGGTAGAGAGCTAAGTGATTAAGCGAGGAGTTGCAGAGTCCAGGCTGACTACCCTGCCACTTAGAGTCCTTTTGGTTACTGTTTGGGAGGGAGGGAGGGAACAACTTACGTGTGAAGGGCATCTGAAAAGATGATCATCTCAAATGGTCACAGTGAACAAAAGGAATTGCTTTTTCCCCTACAGGTGTTAATCACGTGGAATATGGAATTAATTGCCAGAGGAAGTTTTGCAGGTGAAAACTAAGTGCGCGCAGGTTTCGGAAGAATCCGTAGGTGAGAGGTATAGAAGGGGTTGCTAGAGGGCAAGTTAGGAATGTGTTGGGGATGGGGAGTTGAGATATTCGATGGTATATAAAGAAACGTGGATGGATGTCGAAGGCAACTTTCACACACTTTCTCAAGAGATTCAGACTACTGGACCAGGCGGATCAGTAGCATTACTGATCCTTAGCGCCTTAGCAGTAGCGTTTTGTAAGTTCTTACGAATTTACTAAAGCTGTGGTCTGTAATATCACCGATAGTATTATCACGCAGAAGGGGCCTTCTGGTAGCCCCCTGATTAAAGCTCCTCAGGCTTTTAGATCTGGCAATTGGCCAATCCTGCCACAATCACTTGGAAACTTAAAGCAAAGAGTTGTTGGAATTTCTGATGTATTAAAGCTCAATGTGGTTTTCTGTCCGCAGGTTGAACTCACCTATTAACTTGGTGCTTGGATTCCCGAACTTAAAGGAAAAAAAAAACAAACTCAAAACCAAGCGTAGAATTACAGATAAGTTTAATTGCATATGAGTCTCAGCAAACACCCGGGAAAAGCACGCTTGGCTAGTTAACGTTAAAAACACGCTGCGCTTGAAAGTCCAAACGTGTGACTGGTTCCAGAAGCAAGTCCATCTCTGTCTCAGTGTTCTCCCATTTCCTTCACTACTTCCTCCAAAGCTTTCTCAATTGTTAGAGGTGGTGGCTTGTGATTCTTAATATACTGTAATAAACGAAAGGTGGTTTAAAACGCTTGATTTTTCGCTTTTGTATATCTATCCGTCAATCTACAGCACAGGAAAATACCACTCAAGCGACCCTGAAAGGACACGTCTCTTCAAGTGTGCATCCTGGCTTAGGACCCCGTTTTTCTACTGCTCAGCACTTTTCACGCGAGTTGAAGCATTTGACAAAACACAGGCAAGTTTGCAAGCAGAGCGAGAGAAGAGAGCAGGAGATTAGTACAACATAGCACTCGTTCCAGGGTAGGCTGGATGGTTGCCATCAGTGGGAGTCCCAGAAGTACTGGGAACTAATTCGGGCTTGAATGGCAACAGAGGCCAACTATATCGAGGAGTAAATAGCTGAAGTGATTTTGAAGAGGGGTGGATTACTTGGCACGGCTTGTCCTTGCCCCTAAACCTCCCACGTAGTCGAGAAGCAAGCCGACTACCAATTAAAAGAGCAAGGATGGTGTTGGGGGTAAAAGGGGTAAGAAAAAAAAAAAAAGACCAAAACTGCTCCCGACTAGGCAAGCAGAGAAGGAAGCAACTTCCCAGGGTTGATTTTAATAAGGACTCGGCTCGGAAAATAAAATGCCGTAGCTGTCCCCAGTTTCACTTTCCCTTCCCATTCGCACCTAGCCTGGATTGTAATTTGGCTGTAGTCACCTCTTTAGTTTCTTCCAGTGTTTGATACTGAAATAGCTCATCTTCCAGAGACTCCAGGAGAGAGAAATGCAGATGGCGGCTAGTTTCCACAAACTGTTGGGTCAGCATCAGTTGTTGTTTTAACATGTCATTCAAAGCAAACGCTGCAGGGCTGTAAGCTGTTAGGGCTGCAATCATTTTAAAACATTTTACACCTCTTCAAAGTCACACCAGCAGTACTGGCAACTCTTATTACATCTGCGGCTCATTGGCTGCACTCTTGCTCATTTGCGTCTTCATTGCGGGGCAGGCCAAAGAAAGGTGAAATTCAAATTCCTCAGTGCCGTTTTGGAAACAATGAAACTGAATCTGAATCAGTGTCCGATTCTTTCAATCTCGGGATCTTTCGATCTCGAGATGTTTCAATCTCGGCTGTGAAGAATTCACAGTAGAGCTTGACCACGTACCCCAATATCATTAACTGTTAGCGTGAGGAAACTTGACCACATACCCCTATATCATTAATTGCTAGATATCGTGAGACGTATCATGAGAAACAGAGTGGCCTATTGGCTAGAGCACGGGCCTGGGAGTCAGAAGGACCAGGGTTCTAATCCTGGCTCCATGACTCGACTGCTGTGTGATGATTGGCAACTCACTTCACTGCTCTGGGCCTCAGTTACCTCATCTGTAAAATGGGAATTAAGACTGTGAGCCGCACATGGGACACGGGCTGTGACCAAATTGATTAGCTTATATTTACCCCAGTGCTTAATACAGTGCCAGGCACACAGCGCTTCACAAATACCATAAAAAGAAACCCAGGATGACCGTTTATTTTTAGCAAACGATCACAGGCAAAAATCAGGCGTCCAAATACATGGTCAGAAAAACGGATTAGGAAAATGTGGGATTTTACCTTCGACTGCATCCGCGCTAACCATGTGACTGGCAACAGGCGTTGGGTCCACGTAGGCCCCTCCTAGAGTTGGGCCAATGGTAGCCGTGCTTCCTGATGTTTAAAGGATAAAACGTGAGAGCTCACCTCCTCCAAGAGGCATTCCCAGACTGAGCCCCCCTTTCCCTCTGCTCACCCCCCCCCACCCTCTGCTCCTCCCCCTACCCCTTTCCCCTCAGCCCTGAGCTCATTTGTATATATTATTTATTACCCTATTTATTTTGTTAATGAGGTGTATATCCCCTTGATTCTACTTATCTTGATAATGTTGTCTTGTTTTTGTTTTGTTCTGCTGTCTGTCTCCCCCGATTAGACGGTGAGCCCGTCATTGGGAAGGGATTATCTCTATCTGTTGCCGTATTGGACATTCCAAGTGCTTAGTACAGTGCTCTACACACAGTAAGCGCTCAATAAATACTATCGAATGAGTGAATGAACATTAGCTGATGCCCTGGGCTCAGTCTGCATACGATTCTGATGTTTGCAAATTGATCGGATATCTAGCAAATGATCACGGGGTTAGAACAGCATATTGCACTCAGACCCTCGGTAATCAATTTATTGAGCGTTTATGGCGTGCAGAGCCTTGGACTAAGCAAATGGGAGAGTACAATCTAAGAGTCGGTAGACGAGTTCCAAATAAATGCCATTACTTCTATTAAAGTAGCATGATCTAGTAGAAGGAGCACAGGCCTGGGAGTCGGAGGACCTGGGTTCTAATCCCTGCTCCTCCACGTGTCTTCCGTGTGACCCAGGGCAAGTCACTTTGCCTCTCTGTGCCTCAGTTCCCTCATCTGCAAAATGGGGATTCTACACCCATGCCCCCTCCTACTGAGACTGTGAGCCCCATGTGGCTTGTCTTGTATCTACCCCAGTGTTTAGTACAGCGCATGGCACATAGTAAGGGCTCAGCAAATACCGCAATTATCATCATTAGCGTCAATCTGTAAGATGGAGAGTATCGGTAGAGAGCCTTAAAGCCAGTTCCACGGTGAGAGGGAAGTCAAGGTGGGGGATAGGGTTTAGGTGGGAAAATGCGGAGTCCTGTTGGTTGTAATAATTTAACTTAATTAGCTAAAAATGGGCCGATCGATCGATCCTATCTACTGAGTGCTTACTGCGTACAGAGGACGGTACTGAGTGCTCGGGAGAGTACAATATAATAGAATTCCCTGCCCACAAGGAGCTTACAGTCTGGTGGGGCTGAGGGCAGGGTGAATAGAGGGGGCAAATTCAACTGCAAAACCACTAACACTTACCGTTCACCCAGCGATAAGCGAATGCAGGATTGTGCGTCTGAACGCCCATCTCTTTCACTGTTACTCTTCTTACTTTCTCACTCCATTTTTTGTTGATTTCGAGTGATGACCTCGATGAACGAGTGTCCGTTCTGGAATACGAAGAGCTCTCGGGTGAACTCTGGAGGGTTATATCGGGTGATGGTCTGGAACAGACTGTTTGTTCGTATGCTGGTGAATCTGAATATCTTTCAAAATCTTCAGAATACAATGAATTAAGAATGCTTTTCGGAGGTTCAGGAGATGCCGAACTCAGGCTGAAAGCATTTTCCTTTTCAGATAAAGCTGAAGAATCCTCATTCAGATGCTCAGAGATTTCAGTTTCGGTTGGAATTACCTCTTTGACATCAACGGGACAATTTACATCCGTCCTGCTTTCTTTGGGATGGCTTAGTACACCTTTCAAAGTTAACACGTCTGAATTTACTCCCTTGTCTGATTTACCTAACTGAGAGTCTTCATCCTGAAAGAAGAAATGGTTTGAAAGTGGAATGTGTTTACTACAGCAGCCTTTCTGACAGATGAATGCTCTTGAGAGAGTGCTTTAAAAATTAAATTTTAGAGCACCTTCGAATGCTTTCAGTGACTTACTACTTACCTGATTTGATCCTGTTAACTTCTAAATGAAAGAAGCATTACAGATCTAAACTCTCCCAGAGTCACACGAGTATAGTGGCATAAATGAGAAGCAGCATGGCCTAGTGGAAAGCGCAGGCCAAGTAAATCAGAGGACCTGGGTTCTAACCCCAGCTCTGCCACTTGTCCACTGTGTGGCCTCGGGCAAGTCATTTAACTTCTCTGGGCCTCACTTCCCTCGCCTGCAAAATGGGGAGTCAATACCTGTTCTCCCTTCTAATTAGACTGAGAGTTCCATGCGAGAACCAGACTGTGTCCAACATGATTATCTTGTATGAACCCCAGGGCTTGGAACTGTGCTTAGCACAAAATAAGCACTTAACAAATACCAGAATTATAATTATTATTATTACATTTAAAATCAGGGTCCCCACAAGAGGGAAATGGGCACTAGGTCCCTTCCACCCAGCGATGACCACATCACTGCAGTATTTCAGGTAGCATGCAAAAAAAAAAAAGACTTGAAAGTGTGAGGACAGGGAAAATGCAATGAAGAGCCAAGGGCTTGGCAGGGAGGGGCAGATTTTGGATTATTATTATTATTGTATTTGTTAAGTGCTTATTATGTGTCAAACATGGTTCTAAGCGCTGGGGTGGATACAAGTTATTAGACTGGACACAGTTGCTGTCCTACATGGGGCTCGTGATCTAAGTAGGGGGCTCAGAGACAGGCACTGAATCCCCATTTTACTGATGAAGAAACTGAGGCACAGATAATAATAATGATGGTATTTAAGCACTTACTATGTGCCACGCACTGTTCTAAGCAGTACTTAAGTACTGAATAATAAGTATTATTATTAAATAATAATAAGTATTAAAGGGCTGAGACAGTGGTGAGGGAAGGGTGTATTGAGAAGCAGAGAAGCAGCAAGGCTCAGTGGAAAGAGCAGGGGCTTGGAAGTCAGAGGTCATGGGTTCTAATCCCTGCTCCACCACTTATCAGCCATGTGACTTTGGGCAAGTCACTTAACTTCTCTGTGTCTTAGATACCTCATCTGTAAAATGGGGATGAAGACCATGAGCCCACATGGGACAACCTGATTACCTCGTATCTACCCCAGTGCTTAGAACAGTGCTTGGCACATAGCGCTTAACAAATAACATTATTACTATTATTATTATTATCATTGTATTGTTAGGGCTGTTTGAGTTAAAGTTTACACCACCAATCAACCGTTCAAAAAATCAACTTCTCTACTTACTTTTTGTTCTAACTCGGGTCTTTCACTGATAGAAGTAGAAACCAAATCATCAAGGGAAAAGATATTTGCTCTAAAATCTGTAATTGGGTAAGAAATAGATTAGGCAAGCTACTAGTAAAGACTATATGATGATTGAAAGTTTTTTAGCAAAAAACCCTTTATTAAAAGTAGGTCGAGGTAACCTTCGGTCAGAATAACATCTTACGGCTAGGCGAGAAATTGGGGGAATCAATCAGTCGTACTTATTGAGCACTTACTGTGTGCAGAGCATTGTACTAAGCACTTGGGAGAATACAACACAATATATAACAGACACATTCCCTGCCCTTATAGATTCCTTTCTTCCATTAGTGGTGTCTCAAATACTGCGCCGTAGCCCAAAAATTCATGCTTGGGTTGCAATTTCTCTGTGCAGAATGTGACTAGTTCTTAGCTTTTTTGAAGACGTGGGTAGAATAAATTGATGTTCAAAATAGTCTAAAGTTCTTACTCTGGCAATAACCTCAACAGCCATATACCGATATGGAGGAATAATAATCATGGTAGAATGTGTTAAGCGCTGTGTGCCAAACACTGTACTAAGCACTGGGGTAAATACAATGCAAAGGAAAAATTGTCTATTCATTGACTTTACTCAGTCGCTTCTTTTCCTCACTGACCATACCATCACTCTGCCCACCTTCAAAGCCCTCTTAAAATCACATTTCCTTCAAGAGGCCTTCCCTGACTAAGCCCTTATTACCCATACTCTCCTTCCCTTCTGCGTCGCCCTGGCACTTGATTCTGTCCCCCCTAAGTACTTGATATTCACCCCACCCTCAGCCCCAGAGCACTTATGTCCATATCCTTACGCTGCTCCACTGTCCCTTTTTGTAACTGATTTTAACGTCCGCCTCCTCTTCTAGCCTGCAAGCTCTTTGTGGGCAGGAATCGTGTCTCCCAATTTGGTCGTATTGTACTCTCCCAAGTGGGAGAAGCAGCACGGCCTCGAGGAAAGAGCCCAGGCCTGGGAGTCTGAAGGACCTGGCTTCTAATCTTGTCTCTGCCACTTGTCTGCTGTGTGACCTTGAGCAAGTCACTTCACTTCTCTATGTCTCAGTCACCTCATCTGTAAAATGGGGATTGAGACTGTGAGCCCCATGTGGGACAGGGGCTGTGTCCAACCCAATTTGTCTGTATCCACCCCTGTGCTTAGAACAGTGCCTGGCACATAGTAAGCGCTTAACAAATACCATTATTATTATTATTGTTATTCACTTCTCTGTGCCTCAGTTCCTTCATATCTAAAATGCAGATTAAATCCTCCTCCCTCCTCCTTAGACCGTGAGCCTCATGCCGGACAGGGGTCGGGTCCAACCTGATCATCTTGTATCTACCCCGGCGCTTAGCCCAGTGCTTGGCACAGAGTGAGCGCTTAACAAAAACACAATTATGTCCTCAGTACCATGCTCTGCACAGAGTAAGAGCTCAGTATCAGTATATACGCTCGATTAGACTGTGAGCCTGTCACTGGGCAAGGATTGTCTCTATCTGTTGCCGAACTGTACATTCCAAGGGCTTAGTACAGTGCTCTGCACATAGTAAGCGCTCAATAAATACTATTGAATGAATTAATAAACAGCACTGATTGACTGATTGACCTCACCAGGCATGGGAAAATTTGCAACCTGCTGTTAGATTATGTGGTCTTGGTTCAGTGGGAAGGGGGGGTGGGATGTGCGAGTTGGAAAGGACTGCTAACAAAAGTAGGACTGTGCAATCTCTTTTCTCTCTCTCTCTCCCCACTTCCATCTGGCTGTCCAAAGAGGTGTGTGTGTATTCATCTATCGTTGTTTCTTTTTCTCTGTCACTCTCAGTCTCTCTCTTATTTTCCTTACTTTTTCTCCCTCCTAATCTTGATCGCTGCCCCCACCCACCGACACTGTATCTGTAAGACACGAAAGATAGTTCGATGAACCGATTTCCTTTTCCTTCCATTCTCTTTAACAGCACTGTGTCACCTTTGACAAACCTTTGACTAGGTAGGTGGTGACGGCAACTGCAAAACTTCATAGTTCCGGGGTGAAAAGGATTAGTTGTACTCTTAGATTAGATTTCTGTTTGATATGCAAAATAAAGTTACAAAAATGTAAATATTTACCATTTGAGCTGCCTCTCGCTGCATCTGAGAATAACTCATCCAAAGACTCAACTTCACTTCTTTCTGATGCAGATGCTAATTGCCTATGTTCCATCTTAAGAGCTGTTGGCCTTGCAAAATAATCTTCTATCGAAGGAGATGGTGATCTGGAAATGGTGTCAATTAAAGAGCCTGCTTCTGTTCCAGAGTGCCTTCGTGGGGAAGGTGTTCTTGAACAGGCTTTCTGAGGGAGTGTCTTCAGGTTCTCGCTAGCCAGAGATGATAACTGCAACAGTTTTATGTGGCAAGGTCCTTCAGTGATGGAGGAAAATGTTGTTGATATACTCTGAACAGGATCCTAATTATATGGAAAGAAAAATCGTGGACAGTAGGTTCCCTCTGCTCCCTCTGCTGCCCCTCTACTCCCCCTTCACCTCCCCTCAGCTAAGCCTTTTCCCCCCCTTTCCCTCTGCTCCTCCCCCTCTCCCTTCCCCTCAGCACTGTGCTCGTCTGCTCATTTGTATATATTTTTTATTACCCTATATATTTTGTTAATGAGATGTACATCACCTTGATTCTATTTATTACTATTGTTTTTGTCTGTCTTCCCCGATTAGATTGTAAGCCCATCAATGGGCAGGGACTGTCTCTATCTGTTGCCAATTTGTACATTCCAAGCGCTTAGTACAGTGCTCTGCACATAGTAAGCCCTCAATAAATACTATTGAATGAATGGATGAATTAACTCTGTCCGCGGTAATGGAGATATGTCAGTTATCTGTCTGGGTGACCTACCCCATCTTGGCGCAAAGGAAGCGCTTAATAAATACCACAATTATTATTTGAATCAAATATAGAGAAAATATTATTAGACATACCTTTTGTAGTTAAATGACAGCCTTTATCTTAATAAAATAGGTTGGCTTTCAATTGTTCTCCCCACAGATTTTTTTTTCCTCACAATGAATACTGTCCTCCTGGCTTACATTTCACATTTTAGCCAATCTTAGATAAATACCTGGGTGATGTGCCTAAGCAAACAAAGGTCTACAGATTTAGATCAGGGTTGCTACCCTAAGAGATGAGGGACTGAATGTAACTACATGAAACGTATTATTTAAAAGCCTTATTTAAAAGAAAAAAAAACCCTGATATTTCCCCTCCCCCAATACTGGTCTCAAGAAAGTTTTTAATAGAATTAACTATTGGTAAATAGAAATGATCCATTTTAACACCCATATTGTAAAAAAGTAAGAACTTCACCTTGGATGGCTCCTTTGCTTCTTTTTCTTGAAATTTAGTGTTGAAAACACGATTCTTATACTTCTCGCTTTTACTGGAAGACTTGACGAATTTTTGCACCAGCTGTCTCCCTTCCTCTTCATTGCTACCTAGGGAAACAGGTTTTCTTGCCGGGCCAATCTTTCTTGACATTTGTGAATTCATTTTTTCTTTTAAATACATCTTACTGGATGTGCTTTCAATGGCTGCGGCTTTCTTCTCCAGAATCTGACTGCCTCTTGGAGACCGCTCATTGCTTTTCGAAGTGGGTCTTTGATCTGCACTCAGCAGATCAGAGTCAGAGTCAGACAGATCCATCTTCAACTTGCGGTTCTTGATCCTGGTTTCCATTTGGGCCAGTTTCATCAGCGCTGCCTTGGCCCTGATGGTCGAAGGGGTAGTCGCGGGTCTACTTGAAATGAATTTGGACTTGGAATCATTGGCAGGGTTGGCTGTAATCTGCTTCTTTTTAAGGAATCTGTTGTGATCGGGTGACGTTTCCATAAGGTTTTCACTTTGGGGTTCGCTGTTTTTAAGCTCATTGATTTCTGAATCGCTGAAGGAGATTTCACTCAAATGGCTAAAACAATCACTAGCTAGTCGGTAGCCTTTCGGCATGTTGGTTTTTCTTGACGAGAACATCCTACAGACACAGGGAGAGAGTGGTGAGATTAAAATTTAAGACTCACTTTTGCTTTCCTCTGTAAATTCATTCAGTAGTATTTATTGAGCGCTTACTATGTGCAGAGCACTGTACTAAGCGCTTGGAATGTACAATTCGGCAACAGAGACAATCCCTGCCCAATGGTGGGCTCACAGTCTAATAAATCTGAGCTCCCCAAAGTCACCCCTCCGCCTCTCCCCTCCCCTCCACCAACCCTCTCCCCTACTTTCCCATCCTTCCCTGCAGTATCCTCAGAGAAGATCTCCTCCCTCCTCTCAAGTGCCACCCCCTCCACCTGCGCCTTGGACCCCATTCCCTCTCACCTTATTAAAACCATCACCCCTGCCCTCCTCCCTTCCTTAACTTCTATTTTTAACCACTCAATCTCCAATGGCTCCTTCCCCTCTGCCTTCAAACATGCCCACATCTCCCCCATCCTAAAAAAACCCGCTCTTGACTCCACTTCCCCCTCCAGTTATCACCCTATCTCCCTACTACCCTTCCTTTCCAAAATCCTAGAACGAGTCATCTACAATCGATGCTTAGAATTCCTTAACTCCCATTCTCTCCTAGACCCCCTCCAATCTGGCTTCCGTCCCCTCCACTCTACCGAGACTGCTCTCTCTAAGGTCACCCGTGACCTCCTTCTTGCCAAATCCAATGGCTCCTACTCCATTCTAATCCTCCTTGACCTCTCTGCTGCCTTTGACACTGTCGACCATCCCCTCCTCCTCCATACTTTATCTCACCTTGGCTTCACGGACTCCGTCCTCTCCTGGTTCTCCTCTTACCTCTCTGGCCGGTCATTCTCGGTCTCCTTCGCTGGAGCCTCCTCCCCCTCCCATCCTTTAACTGTTGGAGTTCCTCAAGGGTCAGTTCTCGGCCCTCTTCTGTTCTCCATTTACACTCACTCCCTCGGTGAACTCATTCGCTCTCACGGCTTTGACTACCATCTCTACGCAGATGACACGCAGATCTACATCACCGCCCCTGTCCTCTCCCCCTCCCTTCAGGCTCGCATCTCCTCCTGCCTCCGGGACGTCTCCACCTGGATGTCGGCCCGCCACCTAAAACTCAACATGAGCAAGACTGAGCTTCTCATCTTCCCTCCCAAACCCGGTCCTCTCCCAGACTTCCCTATCACCGTGGATGGCACGACCATCCTTCCCGTCTCTCGGGCCCACGATCTCGGTGTCATCCTTGACTCGCCTCTCTCGTTCACCCCACACATCCTATCTGTTACCAAGACCTGCCGGTTTCACCTTTACAATATCGCCAAGATCCGCCCTTTCCTCTCCACCCAAACGGCTACCTTACTGCTACGGGCTCTCGTTATATCCCGGCTAGACTACTGTGTCAGCCTTCTCTCTGACCTCCCTTCCTCCTCTCTCGCCCCGCTCCAGTCTATTCTTCACTCCGCTGCCCAGCTCATCTTCCCGCAGTAACGATCTGGGCATGTCACTCCCCTTCTTAAACAACTCCAGTGGTTGCCTATCGACCTCCGCTCCAAACAAAAACTCCTCACTCTAGGCTTTGAGGCTCTACATCACCTTGCCCCTTCCTACCTCTCCTCCCTTCTCTCTTTCTACCACCCACCCCGCACGCTCCGCTCCTCTGCCGCCCACCTCCTCACCATCCCTCGGTCTCGCCCATCCCGCCGTCGACCCCTGGGTCACGTCCTCCCACGGTCCCGGAACGCCCTCCCTCCTCACCTCCGCCAAACTGATTCTCTTCCCCTCTTCAAAACCCTACTTAAAACTCACCTCCTCCAAGAGGCCTTCCCAGACTGAGCTCCTCTTCTCCCTCTACTCCCTCTACCACCCCCCCTTCACCTCTCTGCAGCTTAACCCTCTTTTCCCCCCATTTCCCTCTGCTCCTCCCCCTCTCCCTTCCCATCCCCTCAGCACTGTACTTGTCTGCTCAACTGCATATATTTTCATTACCCTATTTATTTTGTTAATGAAATGTACATCGCCTCGATTCTATTTAGTTGCCATTGTTTTTACGAGATGTTCTTCCCCTCGACTCTATTTATTGCCATTGTTCTTGTCTGTCCGTCTCCCCCGATTAGACTGTAAGCCCGTCAGACGGCAGGGACTGTCTCTATCTGTTGCCGACTTGTTCATTCCAAGCGTTTAGTACAGTGCTCTGCACATAGTAAGCGCTCAATAAATACTATTGAATGAATGAATGAATGAATGAATAAACAATCCCACAGGGCAATGAGGAAAACAGAGTATTTCGAAGGCTTTTGTTTTCCCGGTCTGGCTCTATTCCTCATGTGAATCAATCAACGGATGGTAACGCATTGAGCACTTTCCGTGTGCAGAACGCTGTGCTAAGAGCTTGGGAGAGGACAAATGAAGGATGGCCTAGTGGGGACAGCACGGGCCTGGGAGTCAGAAGGTTGTGGGTTCTAATCCCGGATCTGCCACTTGTCTGCTGTGTGACCTTGGGCAAGTCTCTTCGCTTCTCAGTGCCACAGTTACCTCATCTCTAGAATGGGGATGAAGACGGTGAGCCCCCACGTGGGCCAACCTGATGCCCTTGTATCTCTCCTAGCGCTTAGAACAGTACTTGGCACATAGTGAGCGCTTAACAAACACCATCCTCATCATCACCCTTTGTTGCTGAGTAGTACTTTCCGAGCATTTAGTCCAGTTCTCCACAAACAGTGAGTGCTCAAAAAATGATTGAATGAATGAACCTTGTATCCACTCCAGCGCTTGGAACAGTACTTGGCACATAGTAAGCGCTTAACAAATACCATCCTCATCATCACCCTTTGTTGCTCAGTTGTACTTTCCAAGGGTTTAGTCCAGTGCTCCGCAGCCAGTAAGCGCTCAATAAATAAATAAGCGCTCAGAGAAGCAGCGTGGCTCAGTGGCAAGATCCCGGGCTTGGGAGTCAGAGGTCACGGGTTCGAATCCCGCCTCTGCCACTTGTCAGCTGTGTGACTGTGGACAAGTCACTTCACATCTCTGTGCCTCAGTTCCCTCATCTGGAAAATGGGGATGAAGACTGTGAGCCTCACGTGGGACAGCCTGATGACCCTGTACCTCCCCCAGCGCTTAGAACAGCGCTTAACAAATACCCACATTATTATTATTATAAATACGATTGAATGAATGAACCTTGTATCCACCCCAGCGCTTAGGACAGTGCCCTGCACATAGTAAGCACTTAACAAATACCCACATTATTATTATAAATACGATTGAATGAATGAACCTTGTATCCACCCCAGCGCTTAGAACAGTGCTTGGCACATACTAAGCGCTTAACAAATACCATCATCACCCTTCGTTGCTGAGTTGTACTTTCCAAGGGCTTGGTCCAGGGCTCTGCAGGCAGTAAGCGCTCAATAAGTCCGGTCGAATGAATGAATGAATGAGTGAATGAATGAAGCTCCCCCCTCCTCCCACCGGAAGGGGAGGGGCCAGAGCGAAAGAACCGCCCCGCCACCCTTAGGGAGCGCTTTTCGCCGATCGTAGCGCTGCCCGGTGGTCCCCCGGGGAGTCCCTCCCTCGCCCCCGCTCTCGACCTTCCTCTCCCCAGCTCTTCTCCCGGCCCGCCCGCCCTCCCTCCCTAAGGAGGGAGGCGCCTCCTCGTCCGTTGCCCGGGGCGACAGGAGCGTCCCCTCCCAGGGCCCCGAAAACGGAGGAACTCCACATCCCAGGGGGCCCGGCCTGGCGGGCGGCCGGGCCAGTGTGAGCGGGGCCTCGCGGGGCACGTCGGAAGTTGTAGTTCTTTTGGGAAGGCCGCTCCGGATTGGCTGGAGCCCGGGGCCAATCAGCGAGCGGCGGGCGAGGGCGGGAGGGAGCGGTAAACGGCTATGGCGGGGGCCTGGGCTTCGGCCTCGGCGGTGCTCCTCGTGCTGGCCCTGACGCACCTCGGCGAAGCCGTGGTCTATTTCCAGGAGGAATTCCTAGATGGAGGTGAAGAGTAGTCACGACCCCACGTTAAGAGCGAAGCACGGTTTGGGTTTCCCTGTTTGTCTTTAAACCTCTCTCCGGAGGCCCCCCTCCGCCCCGCCTGCTCACCCCCTGACACACGAAATGCTCCAACTCACCTCACGTCTCCCCGTTCGAATGTCATTTTCAGATAGGCACAGGAGACCCGGAAGCCGCGTGGCTCCGCCCAGCTGTGGAACCTTGGGCAAGTCATTTCATTTCTCTGGGCCTCAGTTTCCTCATCTGGAAAATGGGGATGAAGACTGGGACCCCCACGCGGGACAACCCGATGACCTTGTACCTCCCTCAGCGCTTAGGACAGTGCTTGGCACATAGTAAGCGCTTAATAATAATGATAATAATAATGTTGGTATTTGTTAAGCGCTTACTATGTGCAGAGCACTGTTCTAAGCGCTGGGGAGGATACAGGGTAATCAGGTTGTCCCACGTGAGGCTCACGGTCTTCATCCCCATTTTACAGATGAGGTAACTGAGGCCCAGTGAAGTGACTTGCCTACAGTCACACAGCTGACAAGGGGCAGAGCCGGGATTTGAACCCATGACCTCTGACTCCCAAGCCCAGGCTCTTTCCACTGAGCCACGCTGCTTCTCTAACAAATGCCATCATTATTATTATTCCTTCGTTCATTCGTTCACTCTGTGGTATTTATTAAGCACTTACCCAGTGCCGAGCCAAGACGAGTCTCTGTCCTTTTGTTTGATTTTACTTATTTTTTTTGTAATAGATGGTTGGAAGAAGAGGTGGTTGCAATCCACACACGACCCCAACTTTGGCAAGTTTAAACTGTCAGCAGGAAAGTTTTATGGTGATGCTATGAGAGATAGAGGTTTGTGACTTTAATTCACATTAGGGCTGCTTCGTCTGGTAGTGCGGAGGCCCCGCGGGCTCGAAGAACTTAAATAAGCTTCCTCTCCAGTAGATGGTAGAGCCTCTGGTGGAACAGGTTCAGACATAATAATAATGTTGGTATTTAAGCGCTTACTATGTACCAAGCACGTTCTAAGCACTGGGGAAGATACGAGGTCATCAGGTTGTCCTAAGTACGGCTCACAGTCTTCATCCCCATTTTACAGATGAAGTAACTGAGGCACAGAAGTGAAGTGACTTGCCCATTGTCACACCGCTGACAAGCGGCGGAGCCGAGATTAGAATCCATAACCTCCCACTCCCAAGCCCGGGCTCTTTCCACTAAGCCACGCTGCAGACAGTCAGCTTTGTGACACTACGTGGAGATGCAATTCTCCAGACGAGACTGGGGAAAATCGGCTAAGTGGTCATTTCTTTAAAATGTGCAGTTGCATAATATAGTGTAGACCACTAATCCTTGGCCCTAAGCGTTACTAAAGATTACGTGCCTGTGTAGTCAATGAATGGTGTTTATCGACCACTTACTGTGCGCATAGGGAAGCGGCGTGGCCTAGCGGATAGAGCCCGGGCCCGGGAGTCAGGAGGTCATGAGTTCTGATCCCGCCTCCGCCACTTGTCTGCTGTGTGACCGTAGGAAAGTCACTCCATTCAATCGTATTTATTGATCGCTTACTATGTGCAGAGCACTGTACTAAGCACTTGGAATGTACAAATCGGTAACAGATAGAGACAGTCCCTGCCCTTTGACGGGCTTACAGTCTAACTGATGGGCTTACAGTCTAATTGAATAAATGGTGGTATTTGTTAAGCACTTACTATGTGCAAAGCACTGTTCTAAGCGCTGGGGGATACAGGGTGATCAGGTAGTCCCACGTGGGGCTCACACTTTTAATCCCCATTTTCCAGATGAGGTAACTGGGGCACAGAGGAGTCAAGTGACTTGCCCAAAGTCACACAGCTGGCAAGCGGCAGAGCCGGGATTAGAACCCACGACCTCTGACTCCCAAGCCCAGGCTCTTTCCACTGAGCCACGCTGCTTCTCTGAGCCACGCTGCTTCTCTGTGCCTCAGTTACCTCATCTGGAAAATGGGGAATAAGACCGCGAGCCCCATGCGGGGCAGGGACTGGATTCAACCTGATTTTGCTCGTACAGCGTATCTACCCCGGCGCTAAGTACAGTGCCTGGCACATAGTGGTTAACAAATATCATCACTTAGTATTCTCATTATTATAGCACTGTACTAAGTGCTCGTGAGTGCCGTTCAGTAGTCGGCAGACATGATCCCTTCCCTCAAGGAGCTTACGATTGAGTCGGGGGAGACAGACGTGAAAATAAATTTCAGATAGGGGAAGCAACCAGATATAAAAATATCTACGTCAATGTTGTGGGTGTGGTA
This sequence comes from Ornithorhynchus anatinus, assembly GCF_004115215.2. Classification (NCBI taxonomy): domain Eukaryota; kingdom Metazoa; phylum Chordata; class Mammalia; order Monotremata; family Ornithorhynchidae; genus Ornithorhynchus; species Ornithorhynchus anatinus. The sequence goes on along the minus strand of NC_041749.1, from coordinate 111,841,535 downwards.
GTGAGGCGACTACCTAAGTCTTTAGGGGAGGGAAAATAAGATGGGGAGTTGGGAGCTTAGGGAAGGCTTCCAGGAGGAGATGTAATTTTAGTTGAGCTTTGAAGAGGGGAAGAGTAGCATTTGTCATTTGGGAAGGGGGAGTGAATTCCAGGCAGGAGAGGATGTCGGGGAGCAATGGATGGTGAGAGAGATGAGAGCAAGGCCCAGTGAGTAGGTTGGTATGAAAGGCGTGAAAGGTATGGGCTGGGTTGTAGTGAGAGAAGAATAAGGAGAGGAGGGAGAAAGCTGATTAAGTACCTTAAAGCTGACGGTGAGGAGTTTCCCCTTGATGCAGAGATGAATGGGCAACCCCTGGTTGTTTTGGAAGAGGGGGGAGATCTGCGTAGAATGATGTTTTAGAAAAACGATCCGGGCAGCAGCATGGAGGATGACCTGGAGAGGGGAGAGGCTGGAGGCAGGGAGGTCAATGAGGAGACCGGGGCGGTAGTCAGGATGGGATATGACAAGTGTTTGTCCCAGCGTGGTAGTGGTTTGGATGGCGAGGAAAGGAGCAGCGCTGTAGATGTTAGGAAACTAGAGCCGACAGTATATTGAATTCAAGGCACCGCAAATGGGAGCACCCAGAAGACAGAGCCCATCTGCTAAAGTTACCGACCGCGTCCGACACACTGGTTACTTAAGACATTTGAAGAGTAAAGAGCAGGCATGCTAACTTTTTATTGTGAGCTTGGCGGCAAAAAGAGGGCAGGAATTTTAGAAGGAATGAGGAATGGGAGAGGGCAAGCCTCAGAGAGCTGACGAGCTAGAAATCCACAGTTCTGGGCCTTTTCAGCCCTAATGGGAAACTCTCAAAACTTGTCAGAGATCTGGATTGAGCAAACTGGGAGTCCAGCTCAAAGAGCTGTTGGGATGATTCCTTCCCTCATCCTTGTGCAGCCGGCACCTGTAATAAAAGAATAATAGAGTTTGGGAAATGCATTTCAAAATAAATACGCATCATTGCGAACCATATCACTGCTATGACTTTGTATAAACTCATGTAAATATTTTTCTTTAAAGGTCTTCAAACTACTGAGAATTCAAAATTTTATGCCATCTCATCACGATTTAAACCATTTAGTAATAGAGGAAAGTCTTTGATTATTCAGTATACAGTAAAACATGAACAGAAGATCGACTGTGGTGGGGGCTATGTTAAGATATTTCCCTCAGATGTGGATCCAGAGAACTTGAGTGAAAACTCATATTATTACATTATGTTTGGTGAGTTTAAGGTAAAAAAAAAAATCTATAAATATAACGTATGCAGTTACGACAAGAGTAATGGCCTAGCTGAGATTTAAAACAGGCTTTCATTGGAAACACCTAAAATTAGTTATAATAATGTGGGTGGTATCTTTAAAGCAAGTTGTTAAAAAAGACAAAAACATCGTAACATGAACTATACTATGTGTTTTGAAGGAAATTTATAGTGGTGAATCCTAGTCTGAAAGTTCAGTAACGTGAGAATTGCGAAAAAGACCTGATGAACTGCAATAAAAAAAATTTACGGTTATAGGACTGTGAGGAAGAACGGTAGAGAAAAGACATTCTGATCATCAGTATAACTGAACTTGAACCCGGTAATCAATCAATCAGTGTATTTTTTGAGCATTTTGTGCAGAGCACTATACTAAGCACTTGGGAGAATACAGGACAACAGAGTTGGTTGACAAGTTCTCTGCCCACAGCAAGCTCACAGTCTAGAGGGGGAGACAGATGTTAATATAAATAAATGATTTATAATATATAATTTACAGATAGGTACATAAGTGCTGTGAGGCTGAGGGTGGGACAGATGCCGAGTGCTCAAAGGTCACAGATGTGTAATCATATCTGTTCTCTTCACTTACTATTACCCAGCTTAGTGTTTTCATTCGTCCCAAGCTAACCTTTTAACTGAACCTTGCTCTCCCAGTGCCACTTGCATTGTTTAGTCATGTCATGAGGCTCATTTAATCGGAGAATCTGCCCCCTCAGTAACCTCCCATCGCTCCTCTAACGCTAACCTTCTCACTGTACCTCGATCTCGTCTATCTCGCCGACCTCTTGCCCACATCCTGCCTCGGGCCTGGAAAGCCCTCCCTCCTCATATCCGACAATTACTCTCCCCGCCTTCAAAGCTTTATTGAAGGCAGATCTCCTCCAAGAGGCCTTCTCTGGCTAAGCCTCCCCTTTCCTCTTCTCCTACTCCCTTTTGCGTTGTCCTGACTTGCTCCCTTTATTTGTCCCCGCCGCCCCCACAGCCCCACAGCACTTATCTACAAATCCGTAATTTATTTTTATTTACATTAATGTCTATCCGCCCCCCCCCCCCGAGACTTGCGAAGCAGCGTGGTCTAGTGGGCCTGGGAGTCAGAAGGACCTGGGTTCTAATCCCGGCTCCGCCACTGGTTAGTGGTGTGACCTTGGCCAAGTCACTTCACTTCCCTGTGCCTCAGTTACCTCATCTGTAAAATGGGAATGAAGACTGTGAGCCCCATGTGCGGCAGGGACTGTGTCCAACCTAATTATCTTGTATCTACCCTGGCACTTAAAACAGTGCTTGGCACCAAGTAGACCCTTAACCAAATGTTTAGGCCATTGAAATTAGGCATCAATACAAGGAGTAAACATAGTTTTTAAATTGGATTTATGCAATTGTTTGACAGCATAAAATAAACGCTAAGCAATCAGGTCTTGAAGTCCAAATACATTTTAAATAGTTCTTTCCTGTATTAACTTTGGAATGCTGGAAAGTTTAAAAGTGAAGAACATATAATTAGAAAGCTTTGTATAAGGAAGATGACAACATTGTCTTCTTTTTTGTAGGCCCTGATATTTGTGGATTTGAGACAAGGATCACTCATGTTATTTTAAGTAGCAGGAATAAATATATTTCAAACAAGAAAAGAATCAGGTGTAAGGTAAAAACTCTTAGTAGAAATGTTAGCACTTCTTGCAAAGCATTCCTATGCTATTTGCATAGCAACCCCATTTCTAAAAGATTAAAACAACTTTCCCAAGCAACACTTTTTTTTAAAAAAAAAAAAAAAGGAGATGCCCTCATTTCTTATTGCTATCAAGCAGTTAGAGTTCTCTGCACAGGTGGAAAATCTTCACTGAACCATATCATCTGACAGGGCAAAAAGAGGGAGAGTGGGACAGTGCGGGTACTAAGTAGTTGCATATGTGCATTCAATAGTATTTATTGAGCGCTTACTATGTGCGGAGCACTGTACTAAGCACTTGGAATGTACAAATCGGCAACAGATAGGGACAGTCCCTGCCCATTGACGGGCTTACAGTCTAATGGGGGAAGACGGACAGACAAAAACAATAGTAATAAATAGAATCAAGGGGATGTGCAATTATACCTTGTAGGCTCGGCATCCCATAGGGAAAGCAGACACGTCAATCAGTTGGTGTTTATGGAGCGCTTAAGTGTATGCAGAGCACTGCAAACCCACCATGCATCTACACTCCCTGTGGCCCACCAGAGCCCTTCGGGGACCAAAAAGGGAAATGGTGGACAGACAGGTCACTCTTTTGGCCTGGTTGGACTTAATCTGCAGGTTGATTTAGAGTCCAAGCAGGGTTCTACAGGTTGGAGAACTACATCGGGCAGGCCCAAGGAATCGTGGGGCCATGGGCAACTTAACCAGGGTTAGGGCCCCATTGTCTGAGGTGGCAGAGAACAAGGAAGGTTAAAGAGCAGAAGGTTTACCCCAGCCCTGGGACTAAATATGGACAGCCCTCTATGCAGACTGTGATTCTTTCATCAAAACCCAGGAAACACAGAATTATTGAGCAAAAGTTGATTTTAGTAGGAAGGTTTTCTCAGTACTTCTGCTAAGAATTTATCTTGGGTTGTCTATTTCCATCACACTTCTGATGGATGCCGATACGCTGCTATCTGAATATTTTAGTCGAATGTGCTGGTAGCTGCTGGAACCTGAGACCCCAAATTTATTTGCCTCTGTCTTTGAAACAGCGGGGTTGGAGATATTCTGCCTTCCTCCCCAGAGTCAGGTAACCATGACAAATTCCTCACTTGCTACCTTCTCAGAATAACTTGAACATAAACATTTCACTGTTACCTTTTTTGTACAGGTGGATGGCTTTACCCACTTATACACTCTGATTTTAAGACAAGATCAAACATACAAAGTGAGAATTGATGCTAAATCTGTTGCAAGTGGCAACATAAATGATGACTGGGATTTCTTGTCACTTGGTAAAATCAAAAATCCTTCATCCAAGAGACCTGAAGAATGTGCTGAGAGGACCCATGCTGAAAATCTGAGTGGTGTAAAGTCTAAAGTTTAATTTTTCATTTGAATTGCTGAATTCAAGAATTTTGGAAAATATGTTATAAATATCTGAATTCTATATTAACACTAGCTAATAATAATAATTGTGATGTTTGCTAAGCGCTTACCACGTGCCAGGTACTGTACTAAGCGCTGGGATGGATACAAATAAATCAGGTTGGACACAGTCCCTGTCCCATGTGGGGCTCACAGCCTCAATCCCCAAAAGTCCAGTACGATTCGATCGAAAGGCATGTAAGGAAAAATCTAAGGTATTTAAGGGGTCCGTGTACTGTTTTGCACCTGCCTCTTTGAGTTGTTTTTGTAAAGTTCTTCAGTGCCCTCAGGATGCTGTATTTGAAGTATCTAACTGCCAAGAATTAAGTTGAACAAAAATCAGATGTAAAATAAGTTTTTTTTCTTATTACCATTTCTTTACAGGAAGACAGATTTGGACAACAAAATTGTTGTTTAAAAATAGTTGTTAAAAAATAGAGAAAGGAGATATGATTACTTAGCTATTATAGAGACTTTATTTAAGTAGTCTCTTCAAAAATTGGTGTCCTGCTCTTCTTCCACTCTAAATTTTTAAACCTCAATGAATTCCTCATGCACACAGCAAGCAAAATAATGAGGAATTAAGATTTAAAAGTTTTTTCCTGGAATTCAAATAACTTGCCTATTTTAGAGTGAATTTGGAAATAAAACGTCATGATGGTAGATTAATCTTTGATCCATTTCAATAAAGAAATTCATTCAATTATCTAGCGATCTTTCATACTCCAATAATAATAATGGTATTTGTTAAGCGCTTACTATGTGCCAAGCACTGTTCTAAGACCTGGGTAGATAGCAGGTAATCAGGTCGTCTCTCATGTGGGGCTCATGGTCTTCATCCCCATTTAACAGATCAAGTAACTGAGGCACAGAGAAGTTAAGTGGCTTGCCCAGGGTCACACAGCAGACAAGTGGCGGAGTCAGGATTAGAACCCCGGTCCTCTGACTCCCAAGCCCGTGCTCTTTCCACTAAGCCATGCTGCTTCTCTCTTATCAGGCCTAGTCTTAGCAGTGGTGTTTTATAAATACCAAATTATTATTATTAAGCACCCACCATATGCAGAGCATTGTAATAAAGGCCCAGGGAAAAATACACAGGTAAGAATTAGACCCTGTCCCGAGTCCTCCAGAGACTTGTAATCCAAGAATAAGGCGGGAAAGGGTTTGGTGACAGCCCCGAAAGAAAAGATCAATGGATTGTCCTCTCCCAAGCCCTGAGGACAGAGTGCTCTGCACGCAGTAAGCACTCAAGACATATGAGTGATTGAATTGAATGAATGAATGAAATAATCTAAATGGAAAAAAGAACACAACAGAAGACAAATTTCAGAGTCCATCGAGTCATGTGGTGAAGGGGGCCGATAAGGGCCTCGGTTTTCAGCCACCCAGCTCACCAAGGGTGCAGTCGCTCCCAAAGCTTTCCCAATGGTTTAAATTTTGTAGAAGTGCGTTGCTGCAGCTTAAATCCTCCACGACCCTGCCCTCACAGGGCATGTCGATCAGTCGGTCGGTCGTGTTTTTTGAGTGCTGACTGTGTGCAGAAGACTGTACTAAGCACCCGGGAGAATACAATGTAACAGACACATTCCCTGCCCACAGCGCGCTTACAGTCTAGCAGGGGCCCTGGTTGCCTTGGTGGGAAGGCAGCAGGGGTTAATAATAATGGTGGTATTTAAGTGCTTACTATGTGCAGAGCACTGTTCTAAATGCTGGGGTAGATACAGGGTGATCAGGTTGTCCCACGTGGGGCTCACAGTTTTAATCCCCATTTTACAGATGAGGGAACTGAGGCACAGAGAAGTTAAGTGACTTGCCCACAGTCACACAGCTGACAAGTGGAAGAGTTGGGATTCGAACCCATGACCTCTGATTCCCAAGCCCGGGCTCCCCACTGAGCCATGCTGCTTCTATACCAGTTACCGGTGGTTTGGCATGGCAATCTGGGAGGGACTGTAGCTGAGGAGAACGTTGCTGCGGCTTAAATCCCACCCCCCGTTCCCCCCGTCCCCCTCCCTCCACCACCACCACCACCCCAGTCCCACGTGCGGAAGTTATGTCAGGAACAGAAGCTCCGAGTGGTGTGATAGGCAGCAGGAGAGCCCTGTGGTTTCACTCGGCAGTATAGTGGGAAGAAAGTAGAAACTGGCAACGTTTCTGCTTTGGCTTCCTCTTCTCTCAATCCATATGAAGCTTCTGCTGAAAAAGAGTGCGGCAGAGTAGACGTGATTTCTGCGGTACGGCAAATACTGGAAGCTTGCGGGGAGCGGCGCCAAGAGCTCGACGTGGTTTCCGTAGACGTTACGAAAGGACTTTGATGCCATCAGTAGGTCTGGACTCTGGAAATCGCTTAACTGATTTGAGTCTCTTGAATTAGTTGATTGAGAGTCTGAGACTACTTCATCATGGTCTGGCTGGCCATTTTTTTTTAATGATATTTATTAAGCGCTTACTACATTCCAGGTACCCTGCTAAGTGCTGGGGTAGTTACAGGTCATCAGGTTGGGCACAGTCCATGTCCCACATGGGGCTCACAGTCTAATCCCCATTTTACAGATGAGGTAACTGTGGCACAGAGAAGTCAAGTGACTTGCCCAAGGTCACTCAGCAGGCAGCAGAGTGGAATTAAAATCCTGCTTGCTCTCTCTCCCCACTCCAGTCCATACTTTGCTGCCCAGATTATTTTTCTAAAAAACATTCAGGACGTGTCTCCCCACTCCTCAAGAACCTCCCAGTAGTCCCCCATCCACCCTCGTGTCAAACAGATACTCCTTACCATCGACTTTAAAGCCCTCGATCGCCTTGCCCCTTCCTACCACAACTTACTACTCTCCTCTTCCAGCCCAGCCCACGCACTTTGCTACTCTAATGCTAACCTTCTCCCGGCATCTCGATCTCATCTATCTCGCCGCTGACCTCTCGCCCACATCCTGCCTCTGGCCCGACGTGCCCTCCCTGTTCATATCCAACTGACAATTACTCCCCCACCTTCACAGCCTTATCGAGGGCACATCTCCTCCAAGAGGCCTTCCCTGACTGAACGCTCCTTTCCTCTACTCCCACTCCCTTCTGCGCTGCCCTGTCTTCCTCCCTTTTTTCACTGCCTCCCCAACCTCACAGCACTTATGTACATATCTAATTTTATTTATTTATATTGTCTGTCTCCCCCCTAGACTGTAAGGTCATTGTGGGCAGGAAATATGCCTGTTGTATCATTATATTGAACTCTCCCAAGCACTTAGTACAGTAACATTCTGATTGGCATCAGGGTGACTAACCTTGAACTTGGTAATCAGTCTATCAGTGGTATTTATTGAGCGTTTACTGTGTGCAGAGCACTGTCCTAAACACTTGGAAGAGCCCACTACAACCCAGTAGACATGTTCCCTGTCCAGTCAGTCAATTGTATTTATCAAGTGCTTACTGTGTGCAGAGCACTGTTCTAAGCTTACAGTCTAGCGGGGGAGGGATGGGGGAAATCTTAAATGTGTGGTCAGCAGAACCCTGAACCTTTATCAGTCAATCTGTGGTATTTATCGAGTGCTATGTGCAGAGCACTGTACTAAGCGCTCGGGAGGGTATAATGCCACAGAATTAGCAGACACGTTCCCTGCCTGTAATGAGCTTACAGTCTAGTGGGGGGTAATAAGGGAAATCGTTAGTGTGGGGACAGCAGAACCCTGAATGTTTATCCTTGAGAGGGAATGGCCCTGTTCCTGTATCCCTGAATTACGAGGGGGCCAAGAGAAACCCCTTATTGGAATTTCAATGGCAGTTCATTTTCTTCCTTATGTTTTTAAAGGTGTGCAAAGAACGTGACTTTTTTTTGGATATGATTGGCCAAAAGACCAGTACCGTTGAGTTACCTGGAAAATCAATGATCCAGAATCCTCTCTGCAAAGTATATCACACTCTTTATCGGTAACATTGTAACAGATTGTTATCATAATTGTAGTTGAGTATTCTGAAAATATATTCTTTGTTGCAGAATGATTTGAAGCCAGAAAATACTGATGATCAAAGTTATAATGAAGATTGGCCCCAATCGGAGATGAAAAATGAAGAACACGTGACAGACTTTAATAATGCTATATACGAGAACATTGGTGTCATTGGATTGGAGCTCTGGCAGGTCATTTATTTATGTATTTTTCAGTAAGGAAATAAGAAGCTTGATATCCCCCTTCAGAGGAGATACCGTAGTAATAGTAGAATACCAGACTGCATATATTTGGGTTTAAAAGGTCACCTCGGCTCTGCTATCTTCTGGTGATGGATCTTGAATTGACCTGTAGGCAGGTTAGGTGACATCGTGACAAAATGGCGTTTTGCCAAGCTACTCTGCTAGCGTGGGTCCTCATCAGGCTGGGACTCGGCCAACTGCAGGAGAGCCACATAAGCACCCCTGAACCCTGTGGCAGTTTGGGAATACCCCAAGAACATATACATATATCCTACAGAAACGCTCTGGGCATGTCACTCCCTTCCTCAAAAACCTCCAGTGGTTGCCTATCGACCTTCGCACGAAACCTGACCTCACTCTTGGCTTCAAAGCTCTCCATCACCTTGCCCCCTCCTACCTCACCTCCCTTCTCTCTTTCTACTGCCCACCCTGCACGCTCCGCTCCTCTGCCGCCACTCACCTCCTCACCATCCCCTATTCACGTCTATCCCACCGTCGACCCCTGGCCCACATCCTACCGCTGTCCTGGAATGCCCTCCCTCCTCACCTCCGCCAAACTCACTCTCTTCCCCTCTTCAAAGCCCTACTGAGAGCTCACCTACTCCTGGAGACCTTCCCAGACTGAGTGCCCCCTTTCCCTCTACTCCCCCTCCCTTCCCCTCGACCCTCTCCTCTTCCCCTTTCCCCTCAGCACTGTGCTCATTTGCATATATTATTTATTACCCTATTTATTTTGTTAATACGGCATATATCTCCTTAATTCTATTTATCTTGATGATGTCTTGTTTTTGTTTTGTTCTGTTTTGCTTTGCTGTCTCCCCCGTTTAGACTGTGAGCCCGTCTTTGGGCAGGGATTGTCTCTATCTGTTGCTGAATTGTACATTCCAAGCACTTAGTACAGTGCTCTGCACATAGTAAGCGCTCAATAAATACTATTGAATGAATGAATGAATGAAAGAACACTGAAGTTTCGGGACAGCCTGCTGGACTCCCTCAGAGTCAAAGGCACATTCTTAAGGGGATTTTGGCTGGACTGGGCTGTTGTCTTCTAATTCGAGGATTCCCCCCTCATGAGTTGGAGAGATTCCAGCTCTCCCCCCATCCAGGGTTCTAGAGGGCTTGTGGTAGGACACGGAGAAGTCTTTGGGGATCTTTGTATGGGGAACTATTCTGGGTGCTCACAGTTCAAGGTCATTAATAAAAATAATAATAATATTCATTCATTCATGCAATCGTATTTATTGAGCGCTTACTGTGTGCAGAGCACTGTACTAAGTGCTTGGAAAGTGCAATTCAGCAATAAAGAGAGAGAATCCCTGCCCGCGACAGGCTAACAGTCTAGAAGGGGGGAGACAGACATCAAAACAAGTAGATAGGCATCAATATAAATAAATAGAATTATAGATATATACACATCAAAACAAGTAAATGGGCATCAATATAAATAAATAGACATGTACATATACACAAGTATGTGGGGCGGGGAGAGGGGGGTAGAGGAAAGGAAGTGAGTTGGGGTGACGCGGAGGGGAGGGAGAGCTGAGGAAAAGGGGGGCTTAGCCTGGGAAGGCCTCTTGGAGGAGGTGAGCCTTCAGTAGGTCTTTGAGCGGGGGAAGTGTGATTGCTTGGCGGATTTGAGGAGGGAGGGCATTCCAGGCCAGAGGTAGGATGTGGGCTAGGGGTCGATGGAGGGACAGGCGAGAGCGAGGCCCAGTGCGAAGGTTAGCACCAGAGGGGCGGAGTGTGTGAGCTGGGACGTAGAAGGAGAGAAGGGAGGTGAGGTAGGAGGGGGCCAGGTGATGGAGAGCTTTGAAGCCAAGAGTGAGGAGTTTTTGTTTGATATGGAGGTTGATAGGCAACCACTGGAGATTTCGAGGAGATTTATGTACCCAGAACGTTTCTGTAGAAAGATAATCCGGGCAGCAGAGTGAAATATGGACTGAAGTGGGGAGAGACGGGAAGTTGGGAGGTCAGAAAGGAGGCTGATGCAGTAATCCAGTCGGGATAGGATAAGTGATTAAACTAACGTGGTAGCGGTTTGGATGGAGAGGATAGGGCGGATCTTGGTGATGTTGTGAAGGTGAGACCGGCAGAATTTGGTGACAGGATTGGATATGTGGGGTGAAAGAGAGCAGAGTCAAGGATGACGCCGAGGTTGCGGGCTTGTGAGATGGGAAGGATGGTTGTGCCATTCACGGTGATAGGAAAGTCAGGGAGAGGACTGGGTTTGGGAGGGAAGATAAGGAGCTCTGTCTTGGACTTGCTGAGTTTTAGGTGGCCGGAGGGGACATCCAAGTAGAGATGTCCTGAAGGCAGGAGGAGATGTGAGCCTGGAGGGAGGGAGAGAGAACAGGGGAGGAGATGTAGATTTGGGTGTCATCCATATAGAGATGATAGTTGAAGCTGTGGGAGCGAATGAGTTCTCCAAGAGAGTGAGTAATCGCGGTATTTGTTAAGCACTTAAAATGCACCAACTAAGCTCTGAGGTGGATACAAGCAAATTGAATTGGACACAGTCCCTGTCCCTCAGGGAGCTCACAGTCTCACTCCCCATTTTACAGATGAGGTAACTGAGGCACCAAGAAGTGATTTGCCCGAAGTCACACAGCAGACAAGTGACAGAGCTGGGATTAGAACCCCTGACCTTTTGAATCCCAGGCCCATGCTCTCTCCACTGTGGCATGCTGGTTCTCAGTATTATTATTATTAATATAGTATTTATTAAGCGCTTACTATGCACCCAGCACTATTCTAAGCACTGGGGTTGATACGAGGTAATCAGGTCGGACATCATCCCTGTCCCACATGGGGCTCACACTTTTAATCCCCATTTTACAGGTGAGGTAACGGAGACACAGAGAAGTTAAGTGACTTGCCCAAGGTCACACAGCAGATAGGTGGTGGAGGCGGGATTCGAACCCATGACCTAACAAATCCCAGGCCTGTTCTCTATTCTCTACACCATGCCGCTTCTCTCTGTTGCATTGGACTCTCCCCCACATCCCTACTGGAATATAAGGTATACCACCACGGGGCTAAAGGACTCCCAGTGCTGGCAGATATCATGTGTTTGCTAGCTCTGGGAAATTCAGCAAGTGGCTAGGCAGCTGCTAACCTTGAAACTGGGTGTAAGGCACACATGTTCCTAGATTCAACTGAAACCCTAGAAATGGTATGTAAACGGGCACATTGCAAAGTGGTGTAAGTCATTTTATGGAATATAGAGGCATTGTAAATCACGCCGGGGTAAAATGTAAGTTATTTTAGCCAACATAAGCATTTAAAAGAAGCCGTGTAAATAGCCTTTAGATCAGAAAATACAAGGAACTGCTTCAGTTTCCTCACAGCTCACTCCAGGGAATCTTAGCGAGTGCCTGCTAACTCCAGGTATTGTAAAAAATAAATGTACTTTACTCACTCTGGAATACACCCAGTTCTCCTATAATGGGAGGGTTGTGTTCTCGTGAAACCTTGCTTTAAGGAAAATTGGCGCTACGGAACTCACCTGTTCTAACATTGCATGCACGTACAAGAGCAGTTTCTTCAGTAACATGCAAGCTGAGCCCAAACAAGGCTCATCTTGTCAGAAGAACATTCCCAAATCGCATTCTACTCAATATGTGTATTGAGAGCATGTGGTATGGCAGGACTGAATGTACTAGAAGGAGTGAGTGGACACTGCCCACTTTAGAGTATCGCGGGGAACGGGTAAAAACTACTCCCTCTGTTTCTACCCAGCTCACTTGGAGAAAGGAAGGAAACAGTGGTCTTATAGGGCTCATTTATCATCAGTAAAGCCAACGGTCTGGCGATGAATTGGGCATCTGTGGGTGTGCTCTCCCAAGCGCTAAGGACAGGGCTCTGCCCGCAGTAAGGACTCGGTGAATGCGACTGATTGATCGAAAGCACGTCTTCCACCACAAAAGAAGCACTGGTGGACTTGTGAGACCGTAACCAGAGAGAAGCCAATGGAATGCAGGACTTGCCTCCCAGTCAGATGTAGGTCTGGGAGAGGAACAGAGCAACGTGGCCTGTTACAACTGAATGGTAATTATTTTAGCTGATTGGGACCAGAGTTTGTTTACTCTTAAACCAGGCACCCATGCGCCCGCGGTTTCCTTCAGCAGATCACTATGGTGAGGGGAGCTGGGAGCAGGGTGGCCAGCGACAGCACTTGAAAAAATGACCCCAGTATGTGCCTGACGCCACGCACGACATGCCAGCATGCAGCGTGTTGTGATGATGCCATATGACTGCCTGCCCAATCTGGCCATTAATCGGCCCCAAATTAGACTCCCCCCCGCCCAATTGCTCCAGAGACATTGCATTCCTCTATCATTATCGCAAGTGCTGCGTCTAAGCCATGGAAGTCAGCGGCAGGAGCCCCAGTGGACGGAGGCTTTTGAGCCCATCCAATTTTCTAAAGTCACCGTGCCCCATTTGGTCTCCATACCCAAACTTCCTTCTCTGGGTGCACGAATCGACATCCTCAACACCGCCCTCTCCATTGAACTCAACTCCCTGGCTGCCCTCTTCCTCTGCTGATCACATACCACTAATCCACAACACTGGATTACCTCCATGCTCCGCTTCCTTCGTTCCTATGTTCAAATCGTGGAGGGCAGCTGGTGGAAATCCAGATATCAAGGTGGGCCTGACCTCTCTCCAGCTCAAATTCATCCCCACCTGTTTTAACTCGGCCCTCTCCTCCGCCCAGCAACATTATTTCTCCATCCATATTGAGTCTCGTGCCCATTGTCCTCTCCAGTTGTGTCAGACATTTAACTCCCGTCTCCCCGCCTCCCCCCGTCTCTTGCCCCTAACGACCTGAGCCACGTATTTTTATGGTATTTGTCGAGGGCTTACTATTTGTCAATCACTGTCCTAAGCAACGAGGTAGATACGATTTAATCAGGCCGGAATACAGTCCCCGGCCCACAAGGGACTCACATTCTTAAGTAGGAGGGAGGAGGATTGGATCCCCATTCTCCAGATGAGGAAACTGAGGCATGGTGCAGTTAAGTGACTTGCTCAAGGTAACCCAGCAGACGAGTGGCGGACCGGCTTTAGAACCCAGGTCCTCTGACTCCCAGGCCCAAGCTCTTTCCACTGGGCCGTGCAGCTTCCCTGCTGCGAAACCCTTTCTTCTGACGCCACGTTGCCTTATATTAAGACAGACCCACTTTGTTGGAAGAACGTAGCTAGACTACATTGTCGTACAAATTCCTTGCTGAAGGAGGAGCTAAGGGACTAAAGGGAAAAGGAGCTTAGAATACAGAGACTGCATTTCTCAGAAGGCAGAGGGCTATTTCTATTCAAAGGCAGGAACCAAAAATAGCAGGACCTCCTAGAAGGCCTTTCCCTGTCCTTTCTGCGTGAGGGTTTTAAGAGCTCTTGCTTTGCATCATTTCTCGCTTTCTTAATGCTGTTGGCATCTTGGCTTCATTCTGAGCTATTTTGCTGCCCTCTTCCCTGGGAATAGGCCTTTTAATAGGTCCATTCACATGGTAAACGTTCCTCTAACCCCTTTATTCAAGGGTTTGAGCTGTCCGTGAAAGCAGTGTGGCCTAGTGGAAAAAGCCTGGGACTGGGTAGGATTAGAAACAGGATTAGGACCCGAGGACCTGAGTTCTAATTCCGGCTCTGCCACCTGTCTGCTGTGTTACCTTGGGCAAGTCACTTCATTCCCTGTGCCTTATTTACCTCGTCTATAAAATGGGGATCGAGACTGTGAGCCCCATGTGGGAAGCAGCATGGCTCAGTGGAAAAAGCCCGGGCTTGGGAGTCAGAGGTCATGGGTTCGAATCCCAACTCTGCCACTTGTCAGCTCTGAGACTGTGGGCAAGTCACTTAACTTCTCTGTGCCTCAGTTACCGCAACTGTAAAATGGGGATTAAGACTGTGAGCCTCAGGTGGGACAATCTGATTACCCTGTATCTACCCTAGCACTTAGAACAGTGTTCTACACATAGTAAGCGCTTAACAAATACCAACATGATTATTGTGTGGGACACGGACTGTATCCAACCTGATTAGCTTCTATCTACCCCAGCGTTTAGTGCAGTGCCTGACGCATAGCGAGCACTTAATGAATACCATAAGAAATGAACTATTAAGAAGGATAATAATAATGGTATTTGTGAAGCTCTTACTACTCACCAAGCACTGTAAGCACAGGGGTTAATACAAAACAATCAGGCCGGGCACAGTCCTTGTCCCGTGGGGCTCGCCATCTAAGTAGAAGGAGGAACGGGTATTGAATTGGCATTTTACAGATGAGGAAATTGAGTCACAGAAAGGGGAAGTGACTTGCCCAAGATCATGCCGCAGGCAAGGGTCAGATCTAGGATTAGGACCCAGATCCTCTGTCTCGCAGGCCTGGGCTCTTTCCATCTCCCCTCCCCATCACCCCTACTCCCTCCCTCTGTTCTACCCCCTTCCCCGCCCCACAGCACTTGGGTATATTTGTAAATGTTATTCTATTTATTTTATTAATGATGAGTGTATATCTATAATGCTCTTTATCTACTTTGATGCTATTGATGCCTGTCTACTTGTTTTGTTTTGTTGTCTGTCTCCCCCTTCTAGCCTGTGAGCCCGTTGTCGGGTAGGGATCGTCTCTAGCTGTTGCCGAATTGTACTTTCCCAATGCTTAGTACAATGCTCTGCCCACAGTAAGCGCTCAATAAATACAATTGAATGAATGAATTAGGCCACGCTGCTTGTCAACTGCTTGCATATAATGTTCTTGGAAACACACCCTTTTAAGATGCATATTGAGATGTTTAATACTCCTCCAGAGTAAGTCACAGAGCCTTTAAGAAGATGATTGAGGACCTTTGGTTTATGAGTTTAGATCTGCAGAGAAGCAGCGTGGCCTAGTGGAAAGAGCCCGGGCCTTGGGAGACTGGGGACAGGGTTCCAGTTCTGGCTCTGTCACTTGCCTGCTCTGCGGCCTTTCTCTGTGCCTCAGTTTCCTCATCTGTAATACAGCTATTCAATACCTCTTGTCCCTTCTACTTTGATTGCGAGCCCCATGGGGAACAGAGACCACGGCCGACCTGATTATCTCGCAGCTACCCCAGCTCTTAGTTCAGTGCTTGGCCCTTTTTATTATCATATGGCCCTTTTGGGAATCAAATGAGACTCGTGAACCTAGGCACCTACCAGTGACTCAGCTCCACGAGGGCAACACCGTTAGCTTCACCTCCATGACAAAAAGGTACGCAGGAAGGAGCCGGCCAGTCACGCCCTCTTGACCCGGAATAGGGACGAAGGGATGCCAAGATGGTGGCCCCCTGCCCCACTGGACAGTGGGGTAGCTGGAACTGTTCTCGGTCTCCCCACCTTCCTTCCCTCCCGCCCCCCTGTGTAGCAGGGGAGGACAAAGGCCAGTCTTTCCAAAGCTCCCCTTCGCCTCCTCACCCGGCTACTCCTGCTGGCACTAATGTGGACTGAGGGTTTCCTCTGAATTGGCCCCGTGGCCTGGAACAGGAGGAGGAGCAGGGGCAGCGCTTAGTACAGTACCTGGCTTAACAAACACCAGCGTTATTACGATTAGAACACAGCCCCCTCCCTGCCTCCTTCCCTCCCAGCTTGACAGCTTTTTGGAGCCGGGGAGAAGAGCGGTATTAGGGGTGCTGCAGGCAGGAGGAAGGGCAAGGGCAGAGACTGGGCGAAAGGTTGCCATTGGCAGTGGGGAATTCCCTTCCCGGATGACATAAGGGGCGTAAACGTCCTTCCTGAGAGGACCGGTGAACGGACTCCTCAGGCAGGGTGGCCTAAGTTCAGACCCCGTCACCCGTGGTCTTTACCGACACAGTACCAACCCATCCCTCGTTTGGTAGGCATTCCAAACGACTCCCTCCACGACCGCTCTCTCCCTTTCCGCCCCTCCCTTCTCTTCCCTTTCCCATCCCCTCCCTTTTCCTGTCCCTACTTGCAACAACAGCCGTTGCTGCGAAGCAGTCTCATGGTACACTGATGTCATTTCATTGTGCCACGCACAGTGTGACACTATGATATATCTCTCATGGCAGGGCCATAAACTGCACTGAATAAGAATAATAATGGTGATGGTATTTGTTAAGCGCTTACTATGTGATCAGCACTGTTCTAAGCACGGGTAGATACAAGCTAATCGGGTGGGGGACAGCCCCTGTCCCACATGGGGCTCACAGTCTTAACCCCCATTTCACAGACGAGGGAACTGAGGCGCAGGGAAGGGGAGCGACTTGCCCAAGGTCACCCAGCAGACAAGTAGCGAGGCCTGAATTAGAAGCCAGGTCCTTCTGACTCCCATTCTCAAAGGTTTCATTTTGTTCGGTGGTTCTGCCCAAAAAAGGTTGCCAACCCTTGCCTTAAGAGGTTAGTCGTTCAATTTCTCTGGATTTGTTCAGGCTGGGTAGGAAATCGGATGCTCATTTGGGATATCGTAATGAGATTTTCCTAGCGCAAATCCTTAATACAGTGCATCGCAACCAGAGGGTGGTCAGTAAGTGCTCCCTAACCCCACAATGGTATTTTATTCACAAATGCTTAATAAAATCACAAGTTCTGGCAAAACTGAATATACACTTCTTGGTGCTGTAGAATAGAGGTGAAGTATAATAAGTATGTTTTGAAAAATTTATAGTGGCTTCATTTATTTATGTGTCTCAACCAGCTTGCCAAGGTTATTATTGTAAATGAAAGTATATACCCATAGGTTCAAGTTGATAAAATAAAGATGTTATGTTGGCATTTTCTCTGCTTCTGCACATACGCATACATATTAAATCCAGCCTAGTTTAAATGGGCCTCCCTAGTATGCAAGATTTTGCTTCCACAAAAATAATGCCCAGAGATAAATAGAAATATCGATTCTTTTCTCCCCAGCTTTGGCTTAACTATTAGGATTACATCCTGGGACAGGGAGAACTGTTGAAGCCCTAGTTCATTCAGTCGTATTTATTGAGCGCTTACTGTGTGCAGAGCACTGTACTAAGCGCTTGGGAGAGTACAATACAACAGTAAACGGACACATTCCCTGCCCACAACAAGCTTACAGTCTAGAGGCGAGGAGACAGACATTAATTTTAAATAAATAAATTACAGATATGTACATAAGTGCTGTGGGGCTCCCGGGGGGCGGGACAACAAATGGAGCAAGTCAGAACGATGCATAAGGGAGTGAGAGAAGAGGAAAGGGGGGTTTAGTCAGGAAAGGCCTCTTGGAGGAGATGTGCCTTCGATAAGGCTTTGAAGCTGGGGAGAGTCCTTGTCGGATTTGAGGAGGGAGGGCATTCCAGGCCAGAGGCAGGACATGGGCTAGGGCGGCGTTGGCGAGATAGATGAGATCGAGGTACAGTGAGAAGGTTGGCATTAGAGGGGCAAAGTGTGCTGGTTGGTTGTAGTAGGAGAGTAACGAGATGAGGTAGGAGGGGGCAAGGTGATTGAGTGCTTTAAAGCCAATGGTGAAGAGTTTTTGCTTGATACAGAGGTGGATGGGTGACCGCTGGAGTTTTTTGAGGAGTGGGGAGACGTGTCCTGAGTGTTCTTGTAGAAAAATGATCTGGGCAGCAGAGTGAAGTAAGGTTTGGAATGGGGAGAAACAGGAGGCTGGGAGGTGAGGAGGAAGACTGATGCAGTAATCCAGGCGGGATAGGATGAGTGACTGTATTAACATGTATTAATGTCTTCTGAATTATAGTAGACCGAATGCATTGAAGTTCTTTCAAGTTGCAGGACATTTGTTTAACCACACTTGAATTTTGAGCACTGTTATATACAACATCAAATAGCAGGACAGGTACACAAACAAGGAAGTCCTAGAATGAAATCAGTCTTCTAGCATTGAAGTTTTGCTCACCTCAGATCAACTCGACTGGGTAGAATTGGGGAAGGGAACCAAAAGGCAGCAGTCTGTATTGCCCTACTGTAGTTCTGTTCCTGCCTTCAAGAACCTTCGCACGCTATGGAGGAACAGGGTGTGAAGTGCGTACTACAAACTTAGCAATGTCACTACTGGAGAGGAGCCTCGGTGCATTGGGGTCCCACAGTTTGAATGAATGTGAGTGGAATGAAGACTTAGCGTAAGGTGTTGGCTTTCTCCTGGAAGGGCCTTAATTGATCATATTTATGGAGTGCTTACTGTGTGCAGAGCACTGTACTAGCCCGTCAAACGGCAGGGACTGTCTCTATCTGTTGCCGACTTGTTCATTCCAATCGCTTAGTATAGTGCTCTGCACATAGTAAGCGCTCAATAAATACTATTGAATACTAAGCACTTGGGAGGGTACAGAGTTGGTATGGGAAAAGGAAGGAGGTGTAAGACAATAGCTTTGCTGATCTTTTCCATTTCCAACAAGAATTATTATTATTGTCTCATCCTTCAATAGGGAGTATAGGTGATGAGACAAAGCAGGACCTTGTCCTTAACTTCCAGCGAGTTGGGAGGAACGTGCACCTCTATCAGTATTTTTATTAAAACGCGCCTTTTATTTTTATGGGTAGGTAAGATCGGGGACCATCTTTGATAACTTTTTGATTACTGATAGTGAAGAATATGCCAAAGATTTTGGAGAGCAGACCTGGGGAAGAACAAAGGTAAAACCTTAAAAATAGACAAAATTAACTTTTCTTTTTGTATGTTAAAGTTGAAGTCCTTCCTAAGGAAGCACTTCTATGCCATGTAAGCAACCTCCCATACCCCTATGTACATATCTTACCTTATTACTTTTAAACAATCAATCAGTAGGGTTTATTGAATGTTTACAGTGTGCAGAGCACTGAACTAAGGGGAGAATTCGATAAAATTGGTTGACACAATCCTTGCCATCCAGGAGCTCTAACTCCTCTGCATATTCCCTTTTCATTCTTCCTCCTATCTGTAATTTATTTTAGTGTCTTTCTCTCCCCCTCTTCCCCCCATCCTGCTAAACTGTAAACTCTGAGTAAGTAAGTAAGTCTGTACTTACTCTATAGTACTCTCCCAAGTGTTTAGTAGAGTGTTGTACACACAGCAGGTACTCAATAAATACTATTGATTGAGGGTTGGTAAAATTTTCTTTGAGAATATAGAAATGTGTTCACACCTTTTCAGTGGTTGTATTTGGTCCCAAATTATTCCTTACAAATACTTTTTGCATGAAATTTGTGATTCATTTGATGCCAAATGCTCAGAAATGAAATTCCTTCCAGTTCTTAATCCTCTCATTCCTTTCATTCCCTTTTCCTTTCATCCCATTTCTCCCGTTTGTCCCTTCAGACCCTATGTGTAAAAGTTAGCCTGGCCCCGCTTGGAAAAACTACTGGCTAGGCTCTACTTGGGTGTAATC
This sequence comes from Ornithorhynchus anatinus, assembly GCF_004115215.2. NCBI lineage: Eukaryota > Metazoa > Chordata > Mammalia > Monotremata > Ornithorhynchidae > Ornithorhynchus > Ornithorhynchus anatinus. Next base: position 111,821,649 of record NC_041749.1, on the reverse strand, counting down.
AGCCTCGTCTGCAACACTGATTGCCTGGGTGAATACTTGTGAAGGAGCTAGAAGGGATGATTTTTTCCCATTTTTTTTTTAAGTGGTATTTGCTCAGCACTTATTAAGTGCTTAGTACAGTGTTCTGCACACAGTAAGTGCTCAATAAATGTGATTGAAGAATGTGCCAGGCACTGTACCCCAGGCACTGGGGTAGATATAAACTAATCTGGTGGGGCAGTCTTCTCTCACGTGAGGCTCAGAGTTTACCTCCCCATTTTACAGATGAGGTCACTGAGGCGCAGAGAAGTGAAGTGACTTGCCTAAGGTCACACAGCAGAGAAATGGCAGAGCTGGGATTAGAACCCAGGTCCTTCTGACTCCCAGACACGGGCTCTATCCACTAGGCCATGCTGCATCTCTTAAAGACACATCTGATAAAATAACCTTTTTGTTTATTTCTTTAGGGCCGAGAAAGAGAAATGGACAGAATCCAAACTAAAGCAGAATTAGAAAAAGCAAGGCAGGAAGAAGATGAATTCTTTAGGGACCTGCGTAAAACAGGATTTCCAAAGAAAGATGAGCTTTAAATGCATTGTTTGAAGACGAGCTTCCTCTTCTGTCTTAACGTATAGTTAGCATTTTTTCGAATCTACGCGTCTACAGGAGATCTAATTTATGTGACAAAGATTGTAAAAAAAATTAATAAATCTGATGCACTTTGGTGAAGTCAGTAACATTTTCTTTTTCCAGACTTTTCCTGTTCGCCAAGATGTTTCCTGTAAATCAGTATGTCAGATTGAAACCTGAGTTCAGTTAGAGTCTTGCCAAAAATGTGGAGTTTGATTTTTCAAGTCGTTTCTGAAAGCTGGAATTGAGAAATGCCTGTAAAAGAGAGTATTGTTTTACCTCCTTCCTGTTATTGTTAACAAATGTGATACATTTGCAATTGGAAATCTTGAGCACACATCGTTGGGAGCTTTCACTTTTTACATTTGATTTGTCATGGGGAAATCTAGTCTTTGAAAACCAGCATTTTAAACGTGCAATAAATATTTCAGTGATTTACATTATACAATATGTTGAAATAAAGATGTTAATTTACTCTAATGGAGGAATCTCCTAACCGAAAGGACGTTTCAGACCTCAGTCCTGTTTCTTCCAAGTGCATTCTGAGTGGTGTGCGGAGGCCAAATCGTGAGGCTCGTGGCTGACCGCAGGCTGCGTGTCAAGTTCAGCAATCGATCCATCGATGGCATCTACTGAGAACCTATTGCATGCGGAGCACTGTACTGAGCACTCGGGAGAGTACAACGGGATTAATCGACATGACCCCTGCCTTCAAGGAGCTTACAGTCAAGCCAGGGACAGATAGACACTACGATAAATTACATGTAAGAAGGGGTAATAGAACATAAAGATGTGTATGTAAGCGTTAGGGTCAAGGCGCTGTGAGTACCCAAATGCTGAAGTTACGCCCAAGTACTTGAAGAGGCAGTTGGGGGTGGAAATAGGGCAGGTAGGTGAGAGATTAATCAGGGAAGGCCTCCTGGAGAAGATGGGATTTCAGAGGGGCGTTGAGGGTAGAGAGAGCGGCGAACTGTTGGATGCGAAGGGGAAAGGAGCAAGAAGTCAGTGACAGGAGAGATTTCTTCTTGGTATGGGTTGGTTGGTAGAGAAGCAGCGTGGCTCAGTGGAAAAAGCACGGGCTTTGGAGTCAGAGGTCATGAGTTCGAATCCCAGCTCTGCCACTTGTCAGCTGTGTGACTGTGGGCAAGTCACTTAACTTCTCTGTGCCTCAGTGACCTCATCTGTAAAATGGGGACTAAGACTGTGGGGACATCCTGGTTCCCCTGTGTCTACCCCAGTGCTTAGAACAGTGCTTGGCACATAGTAAGCGCTTAACAAATACGAACATTATTATTATTATTATTGGTGTGTTTTTTAACGGCATTTGTTAAGCACTTACTCTGTGCCAGGCACTTTACTGTGAGCTGCAGGAGATTCGAGATAGGTTGGACACAGTCCTGTCCCACATGGTGCTCGCAGTCTTAATCTTCATTTTACAGATAATAATAAGGATAATAATGATGGTATTTGTTAAGCGCTTACTATGTACCAAGCACTGTTCTAAGCGCTGGAATAGATACAAGGTAATCGGGTTGTCCCACGTGGGGCTCACAGTCTTAATCCCTGTGCCTCAGTTACCTCATCTGTAAAATGAGGATGAAGACTGCGAGCCTCATGTGGGTCAACCTGATTACCTTGTATCTACCCTAGTGCTTAAAACAGTGCTTGGCACATAGTAAGCGCTTAACAAATACCAACATTAATAATAATAACATTATTATTAATCCCCATTTTCCAGATGAGGTAACTGAGGCCCAGAGAAGTTAAGTGACTTGCCCACAGCCACACAGCTGAGAAGTGACAGAGCCGGGATTCAAACCCATGACCTCTGACTCCCAAGCCTGGGCTCTTTCCACTGAGCCACGCTCCTTCTCTAATTATCACTACTTATTTTCGCTCCAGTTCCACTAACTTCCAGCTCATGCTCTTCGCTCCTCCCATGCCAACCTACTGCCTGGGCTTTGGTCTCATCTTTTTTTTTTTAATGGCATTTGCTAAGCGCTTACTATGTGCCAGGCAGTCTTCTAAGCGTCGGGTTAGATATAAGGTAATCAGGTGGGACATGGTTCCTGTCCCACGTGGGGCTCACAGTCTTCATCCCCATTTTACAGATGAGGTAACTGAGGCCCAGAGAAGTGAAGTGACCCGAGGTCACACAGCAGAGAAGCGGCAGAGCCGGCATGAGAACCCAGGTCCTCCCAACTCCCAGGTCCGTGCTCTATCCGCTAGGCCACGCTGCTTCCCCACCGACCTCAGTGCGCTCCTTTCTGCTTCACACGCAGCAGACCACGCTCTCCCCATCATCGATCGATCAATCAACTGTATTTATTGAGCACTTACTGTGTGCAGAGCACTATACTAAGCACTTGGGAGAGGACAACAGAACAGACCTGGTAGACACGTTCCCTGCCCACAGTGATCTTAACCGTCTACTCATCAGGGCACTTTTGAAATCACATCTCTTCCCTGATTCAGTCTCTCATCTCTCCACCCAATTTCTCCCTCTACTTCCATTTCAGCACTTGAGACACCTCAGCACTTGGCTATTTACACCCCACCATTGCACCAGGCACTGTACTAATCACTGGGGTAGATATAAGCTAATCGAGTTAGACCCAATCTCATGTGGGGCTCACGGTCTCAAGCCCTGTTTTACGGAAGAGGTAACTACAGCAAGGGAAGTGAAGTGACTTGCCCAAGGTCACAGAGCAGACAAGCGGCAGAGCCGGAATTAGAACCCATGACCTGACTCCCAGTCCAATGCTCTATCCACTACTCCATACTGCTTTTCTCAACCTGTAATTTTAGTATCTGTCCCCCCCGCCCGCAACTAGATTGTAGGTTTCTTCATGTCAGGGATCAGGTCTACCAATGCTATCGTACTCACCCAAGTGTTTAGTTCAGTGCTCAGTAAATATTTTTGATTGATTAACTGTGAACAATGGGTTCTTAAATAAGGCTGGGTAGGCAAAGGGATCTCAGAGAGATCCAATTGCTTCTGCAGCAATCGAGAGCCCGATCTGGCGCTCTTTACTTTAAAAGGATTTTGATTTAGGGCCGGGGGGAGAAGAAGAGGAGGGTAGCTTTGTGGAAAGCACGGGCCTGAGAGTCAGCGACCTGGGTTCCAATCCATGCTTTGCCACTTGTCTTCTGTCTGACCTGGGGTAAGTCGCACTTTCTCTACGCCTTGGTTTCCTCATCTGCAAAATAGAGATTCAGTACCTGTTTTCCCTCCTGCTTACACTGTGAGGCTCAGCCAGTCAATCGTGTTTATTGAGCGCTTACTGTGTGCAGAACACTGTACTGAGCACATGGGAGAGTACACTATAACGGTAAACAGACGCCTTCCCCGCCCACAATGAGCTTACAGTCTAGAGGGGGAGACAGACATTAATATAAATAAATCATAGGTATGTAGATAAGTGCTGCGGGGCCGGGGGTGAATAAAGAGAATGAGTCAGGGTGATGCAGAAGGGAGAGGGAAAAGAGGAAAGGAGGGCTTAGTCAGGGGAGGCCTCTTTGGGGGACTGTATCCAACCCCATTATCTCATATCTATCCAAGCGCTTGACACATAGTAAGCGCTTCAATGCCACAGGTGTTGTTATTGAGAAGTAAAAAGTCAGCAGGATATAAGCTTGACTTGGCCATTCACGCCCTCTCACCTGATACCCACGTAGACAATGACTTCCATTGAGAAATGTCCGGCTGGGGAAGCGGTGCCAAGTTTGATCGCTGAACAGAAAATCTTTGTCAGTCTTCTGCAGCGGGAGACACTTCTGTGACCTCACTCATTCCATGAGCCCTGTCTCAAATAGCATTTTCCAGCTGGGGAATCTTAAAGCATTTCACGACAGGAACAAAAAGCTGGATTCTCTCAGTGCCTAAACATTCCCTGGAATTATGTGTTTCACATCACCATGGTGTCATTTAGGGCCTCGAAACAGGACGGTTATAAAGTGTGCTTTCGCTCTACGTTTTGGATAGCGTGCTGCTGGCGAATCGGGGAATGGCCCTCTGCAGTGTGGGTCTATCAATATAGAAAGTGAGGCTGCGTCAGAATAAAGAGTTCTATGCAGGCACGTGATGTCGATCAAGACGGATCAGAATGTGAAGTTCGTCAATGCATTATAGAACTTTATCCTGTTAGCTTTTCATTCATTCATTCATTCATTCATTCGATTGTATTTATTGAGCGCTTACTGTGTGCAGAGCACTGTACTAAGAGCTTGGAAAGAACAATTGGGCAACAGTTAGAAACAATCCCTGCCCGCAACGGGTTCACAGTCTAGAAGGGGGGAGACAGACATCAAAGCAAGTAAGCGGGCATCAATAGCATCTATATAAATAAATAGAATTATAGATATATATGCATCATTAATAAAATAAGGAGAATTATAAATATGTACATATATGCACACAAGTGCCAAGGGGCGGGGAGGGGGTAGAGCAGAGGGAGCGAGTGGGGGTGATGGGGACGGAGGGGAGGGGGAGCAGAGGAAAAGGGGGGCTTAGTCCGGGAAGGCCTCCGGAGGAGGTGAGCTTTCAGTAGGGCTTTGAAGGGGGGAAGTGTGCTAGTTTGGTGGATTTGAGGATGGAGGGCATTCCAGGCCAGAGGTAGGACGTGGACCAGGGGTCGACAGCGGGACAGGGGAAAACGAGGCACAGTGCAGAGGTGAGCGGCAGAGGAGCGGAGTGTGTGGGCTGGGCTGGAGAAGGAGAGAAGGGAGGTGAAGTAGGAGGGGGCAAGGGGATGGAGAGCTTTGAAGCCAGCAGTGAGGCATTTTTGCTCGATACGAAGGTTGATAGGCAACCACTGGAGATTTTTGAGGAGCGGGGTGACGTGCCCAGAGCGTTTCTGTAGAAAGATGATCCGGGCAGCAGAGTGAAGTATCGACTCAAGTGGGGAGAGACAGGAGGTTGGGAGATCAAGATTGAATGCAGCTTTCAAAGATACATGACAATCTCAGGGGGTAATTTGGCACTGGAAAATTCATGTTCCGTGTTTATAACCCTACCAAGGAAGGATGTGGGTAATTAGTGAGTGAAGTGAATTAGCTGCTATATTTACCAAAGTTTCATAAGCACAGAAAGAGGTGACCAGATCCCAGACATCTTTACTATGTTTTGATGGGCTTGGCGAATGAGGGGTTTGAGCTGCTATTCCTTGTTAAATGACCTTAACTACAGAGGGTAAAATTATCGCACCCCATCTTTGAACTGGATAGATTTATTGCGGAACATTATTATTGGTTGCCTATCGATAGCTATAAAATCCTAGGTGTCACTGTCTGGATCATTGGGTTTCAGAGCACTGAATGGCTTGGAGATAGTAATAGTGGTGATATTGTAGTAATATTTATTAAGCACTTACTGTGCACAGAGCACTGTACTAAACAGTGGAAATTAGGCACGGGCCCTGTCCCCGAGGGGTTCGCAATCTATGAATCTAGATGGCGTAGGGGGAGAACTGGAGGCAGACACACTGGGAGCAGGGAAACACGTTTTAGTTAAAATGGCATAAGGGACAAGGATAAATCTGCAATATACAAATATAAAAACAAAAGTCAGTAGGGAGTAGGGAGTCAGAGGACCTGGGTTCTAATCCCAGTTCTGCCAAATGTTTGTCGTATGTCGGTGGGCAAGTTACTTAACTTCTCCATGCCTCAGTCCTCCTCTTCTCCCTCCTTCTTAGACTGTGAGCCCCATATGGGACAGGGACTGTGTCTGACCCAATTCACTCATAATCGGCCCCAGCGCTTAGAACAGTATTTGACACATAATAAGCACTTACCAAACTGAGAAACAGCGAGGCCTAGAGGAAAGAGCATTGGCCCGGGAGACATAGGACCTGGGTTCTAATCCCGATTCTGCCAATTGCTCTGCCAATTGCTCGCCATGTGACCTTGGGTAAGTCACTTAACTTCCCTGGATCTCAGCTTCCTCAAGTGTAAAATGGGGATTCAATACCTGTTCCTCTCCTACTCAGACTGTGAGGCCTATGTGGAACGGGGACTGTGTCCAACCTGATGAAGTTGTATAATAATGATTATATTTGTTAAGCACTTACTGTGTGCCAAGTACTGTTCTAAAAGTGCTGGGGTAGATACAGGGTAATCGGGTTGTCCCACATGGGGCTCACCCTTTTAATCCCCATTTTACGGATGAGGTAACCGAGGCACAGAGAAGTGAAGCGACTTGCTCCAGGTCACACAGCAGACGAGTGGCGGATCCGGGATTAGAACCCACAACCTCTGACTCCCGAGCCTGCGCTCTTTCCACTAAGCCACACTGACTCTGAGGCTTAGCATGGCGCCTGGCAGATAGTAAGCACTTAACAAAAACCATAAAAAAACAAACCCAGCTTGGTGCACTCGGAGTATGCCAGGGCAGGCAGAGAGTTCCTCACCCACGATTGGAGGGCCGAGGTCTCACGGGGCATTTGGCTCAGCTGTCGTGGCAGAGAGGAGATGTTCCCAGGTGGCAATTGAGTGGGTGGGCTGCTATCCCAGTGTAACCCCTTCTGTCCACTGCGGCCCTGCCTCACGAAGGACCAAAAGCCACTACCATCTCAGTTCTGCCTCCTGCGGGAATAGAATCAGCATGGTGGTGAAGGTAATAATAATAGCGATAATACTCAAAAATAATAATAATATAATTGAGGTATTTGTCAAGCACTGTACTCAGTATTGGGGTAGACACTGGATCATCAAACTGTACACAGTTTCTTTCCCACATGGGGATCACAGTCTAAGTAGGAGGGAGAAAAAGTATTTACATCTCCATTTTATAGTTAAGTGCCTTGCCCAGAGTCTTTCAGCAGAAAGTGGAAGTGGCACGATGAGAAACCAGGTCCTCTAATAATAATAATAATAATGATGTATTTTTAAAGCTCCCCTCTCAGGATCACACCTGGAGAATTTCCAGTACTCTACCAGTCTTGGCTATGGGAGGGAGAGTTGAGCAGAGGCCTGTCTGTTCCATTCCTAGCTTGGCCAGTGGCTAGTGAGTGGCAGGCAATCTGCTACAAGTCAAAACTCACCTGTGCTGGGCAGCAGCGGCATGGGAGAGAGTTGAGGGCAGAGATTCGATTTTACCACGTGGAAGAAGGCGATGGTAAACCACTTCTGGATTTTTACCAAGAAAACTCTCCGGATCCTCTACCAGAACGATTGCAGAGGGAGGTGGGATGTTCTGGGAGAGATGTGTCCCTAGAGTCGCTGTGGGTCGGAGATGCCTCGACGGCATGAGACGGATTTTTTTAGCACTCACTATGTGTCAAGCACTAAGCGCTGGCGTAGATACAAGCAAATCAGATTGGACACAGTCCCTGTCCCACGTGGCGACTGGCAGTCTTAATCCCCATTTCCCAGGTGAGGTAACCGAGGCCCAGAGAAGTGAAGTGGCTTGCCCGAGGTCACACAGCAGACAAGTGGCGGAGCCGGGATCAGAACCCAGGTCCTTCTGACTCTCAGGCCCGGGCTCTGTCCACAAGGCCACGCTGCTTTTCAGCGCAAAGCCCTCAAAAGTTCTACTTTAGGTCACGAGAGCTATGAGGTTGAGAGCGGAGAGCCCACCTTCTGAGAGAGGAAGAGCAGCAGGAAATAAAAGGAAACTACAACTTCTTCTGCAGCCATTTCCTCAGCCACTGGCTCCCAGGAGTTTCTGACCCAGCTGCCTCTGGCTTCTCCTCACCGTGTGTCAGTCAGGGAAGCCGCAACAGGAACTCTGAAGACCGGGCGATTGCTGCAGCTGTAATTTTCCTGACCTTCTCCAGTTACTGCTGCTTTACGAAGAGGACATTTTGGTGAGTGTATATAGGGAGAGGATTTGCCATTTGCTGCCTAAGGGCACTAAACAGGCCGTCGCCCCTCTGCATTCAAAATTTTAGGTAGCTAGACAAATTTCATTGAATTAGAAATTCACCTTGAAATTTACCCAGCCCAAAGTTTCACCTTCCTTTCAGCAAAGGGACTGAGGATGTTGTAGACGTGTGACCGTATTTCCATGACAACACATCTTTATGATTTTCTGCTTGAGCTCACTTTTTATACTTGGCTCCTTTCAAACTTTTTCTTCTGTTGCTCCAAAAAAAGGATTAGCTCGTGCAGGTACAGTCTCTAGACCGCAAGCTCCTTCAGGGCAGGGAACATTTCCGGTAATTCTGTCGTATTGTACTCTCCCAAGCGATTAGTGCAGTGCCCTGCACTTAGTAAGCACTCAGTGAATACCAGTGATTGATATTAGACTGAACCGCTCTCAAAGTCAGTTCACTTCCAAACCTCCTTGCCCATACAAGGAATCCCATGGGTTACCAATCAATCAATGAATCAATCATTGGATAGTGTTGGTGTGCAGAGCAGGGTATTCAGTCCTTGGGAGAGTGCAGTAGAAGTGAATTAATCAATGATATTTATTGAGTACCGTACTAAACCCTTGGGAAAGTACAGTACAGTAGAGTTAGTAAACATTCCTACCCTTGAGATGTTTACAGCCTACTCGATCTTAAAATCTAATGGAGCTTACAATCTAGTAAATGACATGATTCCTACCCTCATGAAGCTTACAATAATAATGATGGTATTTGTGAAGCATTTACTATGTGCCTAACACTGTTCTAAGCACTGGGGGTGGGGATACAAGGTAATGAGGTTGTCCCATGTGGGGCTCACAGTCTTAATCCCCATTTTCCAGATGAGGTAACTGAGGCACAGAGAAGTTAAGTGACTTGCCCAAAGTCACAGAGCTGACAAGTGGCAGAGCCGGGATTAGAACCCATGACCTCTGACTCCCAAGCCTGGGCTCTTTCCACTGAGCCATGAATGGGGGAGCTATATAGACAGAATTGTTTACAGCTAGGGGGAAAAGAGTGATCGGATGTGCTAGCAGGTAGCAGGTAACATGGTAGCAGGCAAAATGCAATAGAAAAATATGTATCTTGGGGTTTTCTTTTCTGAAAAATTGTTGGCTACCCAACACCACCCAATTTAACTCTTCAGGCAGGAACCCATTATGACGACAATGATGACGAAGTCTCCCTTAATGAATCGATCAATGGTATTCATCGTAAATAAAATATCATGAATGGTGAATGAGCCTTGGTTCAGTCCCAGAGATTTTAGGACTGAGAACCTGTGTGAAGGAACTGATTACAGTGCTAGTGATTTACTCAATGCCAAACACACTTTCTGGCCCCAGCTAAGCATGTTTTCACTGGAACAGTTGTAGCAGTGGTCGTAGTAGATTATTTATTGAATGCCTCCCGGTTGTAATGCGCCGTAGTCAGTGTTTGGAAAGTACAAAATAAAGAAGTGACGTGTCCTTCAACCACAAGGAGTTTACACTCTAATGGAAGAGACTTAATAATAATGATGCTGATGGTATTTATTAAGTGCTTACTTTGTGCCAAGCACCGTTCTAAGCACTGGGGTAGATACAAGGTAATGAAGTTGTCCCACGTGGGGCTCACGGTCTTAATCCCCATTTTCCAGATGAGGTAACTGAGGCACAGAGAAGTTAAGTGACTTCCCAAAGTCACACAGCTGATAAGCGGTGGAGCTGGGATTAGAAACCATGACCTCCGACTCCCAAATAAAGTAGATAATTGACTATACAATTGAATACACAGAGATACACAAATGTTGAGGGTGGGTGTCAGTAAATACATACGGAAGTGATAGAGATGACTAGTATATGACTTAGAGTGCTGGGGGGAGGGGGTAGGATTTTAGGGGGGCTTTGAATACAGGGTGAGTTGTGATCTGTTCAACGTGGGAAGGGAGGGAGTTCCAAGCTGGGGGAAGAGCATGTGCACAAGGGTGTGAAAATGGGAGAGCGGAGAGCGAGGTTCTGTTAGAAAGTGAGCTTGGGAGGAATGAAGAGAGCGGTCTGAGGAGTAGCAGGTGAGGAGAGCAGATATGTAAGGCAGGGAGAATTGGTGGAGAGGCTTGAAGTCAATTGTGAGGAGTTTGATGCAGAGGAAGATGGCAAGCCAGTGGAGGGGTTTCAGGAATGGACAGATGTGTGCTCAGTGATGCTTCGAGAAGATGGAGTCAGCGAAGCCTTGGGGAAAGAGCACAGGCTGGGGGTCAGGAGACTTGGGTTCAAGTCCCAGCTCCACCACTGGCCTACTGTGTAACCCCGGGCAAGCCTCTCAGCCTCTCTTGGCCTCCATTTCCTCATTTGTAAACTGGGGATAAGGTAATAATAATAATAATAATAGTGGTATTTGTTAAGCGCTCACTATGTGCCAGGCACTGTACTAAACACTGGGGTGAATCCAAGCAAATCGGGTTGGACACAGTCCCTGTCCCACATGGGGTTCACAGTCTTAATCCCCATTTTACATAAGAAGTAATTGAAGCACAGAGAAGTGAAGTGACTTGCCCAAGGCCACACAGCAGACCAGTGGCAGAGCTGGGATTAAAACCCAAGACCTTCTGACTCCCAGGCTCCACTGCGCCATGCCGCTTCGTCCCAGGTGGAACAAGGACCAAGCCTATTTGCATAACCTTCTATCTACTCCAGGGCTTAGCACATAATAAGTGCTTAATAAATGACATAATAATAATAACGATTTAGCAGTGTGTAGTATAGATTGTTAGGGAGAGATGCTGTAGGTTGGAAGATCAGCAAGACGGCTGATACCATAGTCTTATGCCGAGTCGTCTCCGAACCATAGAGACACCATGGACACATAATAATGATAATAATAATAATAATTATGGTGTTTGTTAAGCGCTTACTATGTGCCGAGCACCGTTCTAAACGCTGGACACATCTCTCCCAGAATGCCCCACCTCCATCTGCAATTGAAAGTGACTTGCCCAAGGTCACACAGCAGACAAGTGGGAATTAGAAACCATGACCTTCTGACTCTCAGGCCTACGCTCTATCCACTGCGCCATGATGCTTCTGTGATATGACTAGAGCTTGGGCCGGAATGGTAGCTATTCGGGTGGAGAGGTAGGGGAGAGAGCCAGAAGATGAGAGTACAACAAGGAGTAGGTTGGCAGGGGTGCAGCACATTACAGACGGGCAACTGAGCATTTTACAGATTTTACAAAATTTGACAAATTACAATTTTACGAGACCCACTAACGGCCCCTTCATCTGGCTGTTTCGCCCCTCACTTAGATGAGGTGTTAATGGGAAGGCCAGACCCTTTTGGAAAATCCACCACTGAGAATAGCCTTATGTGAGTGAGGGGGTTGCGGGGGAGGGAGAAAAGGGGAGAGAAAATATGAATGCAGGATTAATAATAATAATAGCATCTGTTAAGCGCTTACTACGTGCCAAGTGCCGTTCTAAGTGCCGGGGGAGATAGGAGGTCATCAGGTCGCCCCCGTGGGGCTCACAGTCTTCATCCCCATTTTTGGTGAGTGAGACCCAGAGAAGTTCAGGGACTTGCCCCAAGTCACACAGCTCATAGAACAGTGCTCGGCACACAGTAAGCGCTTAACGAATACCAACATTATTATTGTAAGTGGCGGAGCCAGAATTAGAACCCACATCCTCTGACTGAATGAATAACAGTGCCTCTGCCTTTCTCTCCCAGGAGCTTAGCACACAGTAAGCGCTCAGTGACTCCTGGCTGATTGAAAATGCACCCCTCAGCTACACGCAGGCCTCTCCTTTAGTGATGGACCTCCGAGGGCCTGCGGTTCCCATCCCCTTAAGAAGGTGAGGTGGGTGCAGATTATAGAGAGAAATTCGGGATTTCGGTATTTGAGAAGCAGCATGTCTCAGTGGAAAGAGCCCGGGCTTGGGAGTGGGAGGTCATGGGTTCGAATCCTGGCTCTGCCACTCGTCAGCTGTGTGACTGTGGCCAAGTCACTTCACTTCTCTGGGCCTCAGTTGCCTCATCTGTAAAATGGGGATGAAGACTGTGAGCCCCACGTGGGGCAACCTGATTACCCTGTATCTACCCCAGCGCTTAGAACAGTGCTCTGCACATAGTAAGCGCTTAACAAATACCAGCATCATTACTATTATTCACCAGGGGACGGAACGAGCGGCAGAGAGGGAGGCATTCATTCATTCATTCATTCATTCATTCGTATTTATTGAGTGCTTACTAGGTGTATATATTTTCATTACCCTATTTATTTTGTTAATGAAATGTACATCGCCTTGATTCTATTTAGTTGCCATTCTTTTTATGAGATGTTCTTCCCCTTGACTCTATTTATTGCTATTGTTCTTGTCTGTCTGTCTCCCCCCATTAGACCGTAAGCCCGTCAAACGGCAGGGACTGTATCTGTTACCGACTTGTTCATTCCAAGCGCTTAGTACAGTGCTCTGCACATAGTAAGCGCTCAATAAATACTATTGAATGAATAAATGAATGAATAGGTGCAGAGCACTGTGCTAAGTGCTTGGAATGGACAATTGGGCAACAGATAGAGACCCTCCCTGCCCTATGACGGGCTCACAGTCTAAACGGGGGAGCCAGGCAGCAGAGCAAAACAAAACAGCGTGGCTCAGTGGAAAGAGCCCGGGCTTAGGAGTCAGAGGTCATGGGTTCTAATCCCGACTCCGCCACCTGTCAGCTGTGTGACTTTGGGCAAGTCACTTCTCGGTGCCTCAGTTCCGTCATATGTAAAATGTGGGTGAAGATTGTGAGCCTCACGGGGGACAACCTGATTACCCTGTATCTCCCTCAGCGCTTAGAACAGTGCTCGGCACATACCAACCAACATAACAAATACCAACATTATTATTATTAAAACAACATCCTCAAAATCGATAGAATCGTGGAGATCTACACCTCATTAGCAAAATAAATAGGGTGATACGTACAAATGAGCACAGTGCTGAGGGAAGGGGAAGGGGGCAGAGCAGAGGGGAAGAGGAGCAGAGGTAAAGGGAGGGCTCTGGTAGAAAAACATTAATTCATTCAATAGTATTTATTGAGCGCTTACTATGTGCAGAGCACTGTACTAAGCGCTTGGAATGTACAAATCGGTAACAGAGACAGTCCCTGCCCTTTGACGGGTTTACAGTCTAATCGGGGGAGACGGACAGACAAGAACAATGGCAACAAATAGAATCGAGGGGAAGAACATCTCATTAAAAAATAGCAAATAAAAAGAATCAGGGTGATATACATCTCATTAACAAAATAAATAGGGTGATGAAGATATATACAGTTGAGCGGACGAGTACAGTGCTGAGGAGAGGGGAGAGGGGAAGGAGCAGAGGGAAAGGCGGGAGAAGAGGCATCGCTTTCTGTCCTTGGGATCCGAAGAGCCGGAGCGGTTTTGGAGGTTGCGCTCCATGACTCAGTTGGAAAAAGTCTCGGCCCGGGCAACGTAAGGTGTTCCTCCCCTCGATTCTATTTATGGTGACGAAGTGGTCTTGGTTTTTGTCCGTCCCGCTCCCCCGATTAGACTGTCAGCCCGCCCACGGGCAGGGAGGGTCTCGATCTGTGGCCGAATTGTCCATTCCAAGCGCTCAGTCCAGTGCTCTGCACGGAGTAAGCGCTCAATAAATGCCATCGAATGAATGAATGAATGAATGAATGTTTCCTGCCCTAAGCGACGCGTGCGCCCGCAGCGCGTTCCCGCCGCCGGCTCCGCGATGCGCGCGCCGGACGGCCTCCCGGCGCGCGCCCGCCACGGCCGCCGTTGGGCGCGCGCACGGAGCGGCGGCGCGGCGGCAGCGCCTCCTCCACCTCCTCCTCTCCCCCCTCTCCCCTCCCCTGCCCCTTCCTCCTCCTCCCCTCCCCTCCCCCCCCCCGGGAGGTCGATCGGCGGCCGAGTCCGGGGGAAGATGGCGGCTCCGCTCGTTCCTCTGGCCCAGCAGGTAGCCGGGGATGTGGGGCGGGGCGCCCGGCGGCCTGGGCCGGCGAGGCCAGAGCAGAGGCCGGGGCGGGCGGCGCGCCCAGCCCGGGCTCGCAGGCCCCGGTGGGGAGCGGAGGCTCGGGGCGGGGGGGAAGGGGGGTGTCCCCGGGTAGGAGCAGCAGGCCGCTCGGGGGCTCCCCGAAGGTGACGGATCTGGCCGAGCCTCCGGGCAACAGGGAGGGCGACCGGTCTGGGAGGGGCGGGCCCGGTCCGCGGAGCCCACCGGGACGCGGGAGGCAGGAGGAGTGGGGAGGGGAAGGGGCGTCCGGAGTCATGTCCGCCTCCCCCTCTAGACTGGAAGGTCGATGCGGGCGGGGAACCTGCTCCGCCTCCCTCTCCCGAGCGCTCGGCACAGTGCTCGGTCCATAGGAGGCGCCCGTAAATACCATCGATCGATCAATCGATGTCATCCCCGGTGGAGGGAGGGGGGCCGGAGCGGAGGAAGGAGACCGCAGGCCCCTGAGGAAGGATATGCGGGCGGGATAAATCTGCCTTAAAGCCTCTCACCTCGCTCGTCTTCTGTGGGGGAGAAAAATCAATTCCCTCCTCTTCGTGATAGCCGCCTTTAACCCCCCGAACAGCCAAAGTCTAAGGCGACTCCGGTGTACTCTCCCAAGTGCTTAGTGCAGTGCTCGGCGCATACAGTGAGTGCTCGGTAAATAACCGTCGATCGATCGATTTTCCAACACCTTTGGAAATACCGAGGAAAAACATTAGATCCTTTTCGATCCGAAGATACCGTCCGCGTCACCTCCCGGCCGACGTTGAAGATGGTTGTACGAGATGAAATTTATATAATTTTTTTTTTGAAGATCAAACGTTGCAAATCAGTAAGGGGGTAGAATGCTATTTTCAGATGCGTTTATTGGAATCATTGATTCATTGCTTAAATCAGCTCTTTTTTTCACTTTTCTGCTTGCCTCCCGAGTGTTTGATTAAAAAAAAAAAGAGGATTATTATAGGCCGGAACAGGGAAATAAGTTTAATACTTTTGCCTCAGAGGGTCCAGAGGCCCGGGTGTTTCAACCCAAAAGATTCCACCTCTGTATGGTACTTTATAAATGTTCATTGTGTAAAAAAATCCGTCACATAACTAAATAAAAAGAAACAGGAAAAAAATATTTCCTCTGCCCGCAATCAGCCGATCGATGGTCGTTTCTTATAACAGAGAAATAGGTAAGCAGTCAAGCAATCTATGTAAGCATAAGATTATAAATCACAACCTGAAGGACGTTGTGGGAGTTTTTAGGGGCGATCAAAAGAAAGAAAATCCAGATTTCTAGGCCTTCAAAAAAGATGGTCCATCCTCTCGGTATCGACAACCGTTCAACTAAATAAATAGGACTTAGAAATATACTCCCCAAACAGAACCCGTGAAGCTGATGATTCACCCACTTCAAGAAGCAAAGGCCCTTCGACAGGCCACAGCCGGAGCTTGTCCTTGGTTTTAAATGAACAGTGTCAATCGTAGCCAGGTACATTACATTTCATGCCTGACCTGCTGTAGAACAATAATTCCCAAACTTTCCCAGCCTAGATCACCTATCAATCGATAGCATGCGTCAAGAGCGTCAGTGTCAGTCAATCATTGAGTGATATTTATTGAGGGATTACTGTGTACAGGGCACTGTATTACGTGCTTGGGGGAGTAATAATAATAGTATTTGTTAAGCACTTACTATGTGCCAAGCACTGCTCTGAGCACTGGGGTAGATACAAGGTAATCAGGTTGTCCCACGTGGGGCTCACACTCTTAGTCCCCATTTTACAGATGAGGGAACTGAGGCACAGAGAATTTAAGTGGCTTGCCCCAGGTCACATAGCTGACAAGTGGCAGAGCTGGGATTCGAGCCCATGGTCTCTGACTCCCAAGCCCGGGCTCTTTCCACTAAGCCGTGCTGCTTCTCTACAGTAGAGCAGAATTGGTAGGTATGTTCCCTGCCCACAACTAGCTTAGGAAGTGAAGACCCTCTGTTTTCTCTCAGGGAGTTTGCAATCTAATGGGGGAGGCAGACACAAAATGATTCACGGATGGGAGAAAAAAGGGAATGGAAAGATGGATAGGTGACTAAATAGGTGCTTAACTAGGAGAGTAGATCCATCGATGTGTATAAAAGTGAGCCAGGAGCCCGCGAGTATATGTCAAGAGTGGCTAAACTGCAGCTCTTCTGTTCTCGTCGTGTGGTTTGTTCATATACACTTGAAAATAGCTCATTTGCTATGTGACCTTGGGCAAGTCACTTAACTTTTCTGTGCTTCAGTTCCCTCATCTGTAAAATGGGGATTAAGACTGTGAGCCCCATGTGGGACATGGACTGTGTCCAACCTGATTAGCTTGTATCTACCCCAGCCCTTCCTACGGTGTCTGGCACAGGAACCACTTAACAGATACTATAAAAGAAAATTATTTTGCTGCTGCCCTGGCTGTCTCTTACTCTTCATCACATCTTGCCACCATCCCTTCCTTCCCCCCTCCGGGAGTGCCTGTTTTCCATCACCTATTTCTTCTCCCCTTCCCCCCCAACAATGCCTGTTGTTCAGAAAGATTATTTTATGATCTGTGGCTCTCAGCTATATTATCAGTCAGTGATATTTATCCAGTGCTTATTGTGCTCAGGGCACTATGCTAAGTGCTTGGGAGAGTACAAGTCTGCAAATGAATGGAAGAGACAGACATTAAAATAAATTACTGATAAGGGAAATGTGAGAGTATAAGGGCGAGAATATGTGCTTGAAGGGCTGGGGGTGGGGTGAGTATCATAGTGCTCAAGAGGTACAGAAGCAGCATGGCCTAGTGGATAGATCACGGACCTGGGATTCAGAAGGATCCGGGTTCTGATCCTGGCTCCGCCACTTGTCTGCTATGTGGCCTTGGGCAGTCACTTCACTACTCTAAGCCTTA
Organism: Ornithorhynchus anatinus; assembly: GCF_004115215.2. Lineage (NCBI taxonomy): Eukaryota > Metazoa > Chordata > Mammalia > Monotremata > Ornithorhynchidae > Ornithorhynchus > Ornithorhynchus anatinus. The sequence continues at coordinate 111,804,296 of NC_041749.1, read as the reverse complement.
TTTTACCTTATCTGTAAAATATGAGCCCCATGAGGGACAGGGACTGTGTCCAACCCAATTTGATTGTATCCACCCAAGTGCGTAGTACAGGGCCGGACACATAGTAAGCGCTTAAATACCGCGGTGGTTATTATTAAGTGCAAAGGAGATACAAAAGGGAGGGACAGATAGGGTGGGAAAATAAGGGGGCAGGGTAGGCCTGTTGGAGGAAATGTGATTTTCGTAGGGCTTTGAAGGTGGGAAGAGTGGTGGTCTGTCACAAGTCCATGCCAGAGGGAGGACAGGAGCAGGAGTTTTTGGTTTGTGGCTCTTCGGGTCCTGAGGCTTGCACGCTCTTGGTGTACGTGCTTGAGGTGGGCGGATATGGAGTGGGGAGAAGAAAATTGTTTGTGGAATACCCCCTGGGAGAAGTGGGATTTCAGGAGAGCTTTGAAGATGGATTTGAAAGCGGGGAATGGGTTCCAGGTAGAAGCAAAGGCCAGACAATGGCAGCAGAAGAGTCTAGAAGGAGGCACAGTGAGAAGGCTATCTTGCAAGGAATAAAGAGCGAAAGAGCTGATGGTGTGCCTTAAAGCCAATGGTCAGGACTTTCTGTGTGAGGCAGAGAAGAATCAACAGTCCCTGGAGGTTTCTGAGGATTGGAGCAATACATGGAGAATGGTGTTTTAGGAAGACCATCCAGGCAGCAGTGAAGTATGGATTGGAGATAGGGAGATCAGCGAGGAGGCTGACACGGTTTCCTAACGGCTGGACCGAGGTAGCGGTCTCTTTGCTGACCTCTCTGTCTCCAGCCTCTCCAGTCCGTACTTCGCTTTGCTGTCTAGATCATCTTTTCTGAAAAAATCGTTCTGTGCCCCTCTCTCCACTTCTCAAAAACCTCCAGTGGTTGGACTGGCCGTCTCCAGATCAAGCAGAAACTCCTCACTGTCGGCTTAAAGGCACTCAATCAGCTCTTTCAAACAGTGGTATTTATCGAGCACCTACTGTGCGCCAAGCACTGTAATAAATGCTGGCGAGAGTAGAATTGGTAGACATGTTCCCTGCCCACAAGAAGTTTATAGTCTAGAGGGGGAGACGGACATTAAAATGAATTGCAGATAGGAGAAATGGGAGTGGATAAGGATAGGTACCCAACTTGGTGTGAATATCAAAAGCCTACAGGGTTCAGATCTGAGTGAGCAGGGAGGGCAAATAGTAGTAATAATAATAATAATATTGGTATTTGTTAAGTGCTTACTATGTGCAGAGCACTGTTCTACGTGCTGGGGTAGATACAAGGTAATCAGATTGTCCCTCGTGAGGCTCACAGTCTTCATCCCCATTTTACAGATGAGGGTACTGAGGCACTGAGAAGTGAAGTGACTTGCCCACAGTCACACAGCTGACAAGTGGCAGAGCAGGGATTCGAACTCATGACCTCTGACTCCCAAGCCCATGCTCTTTCCACTGAGCCACGCTGCTTCCCTATAATTTTGGTATTTAAGTGCTTATTATGTGCCAAGCACTGTTCTAAGTGCTGGGTAGATACAAGGTCATCATGTTGTCCCACATGGAACTCACAGGGGAGATGTGGACTGAACGTTTTCTTTTCTTTCAGAAAACGATCTGAGAAGCAGAGTGAAGTAAGGACCGGAGAGGGGAGGGACAGGAGACAGGGAGGTCAACCAGGAGGCTAATGCAGTAGTCAAGGTGGGATAGGTTAGGCGCCCGGATCAGTGTGCCGGCAGTTTGGGGGAATGGGCGGATTCCCCCTCCCTATCTTCCCTCCTCTCCCACTGCCACCTAGCCTCACACTTTACTTCTCTAACACCAACCTACTTACTGGGTTTCAGGCTCATCTCTCTCACCGTTGACCTTCTGATCAGTCAATCAGTGGTATTTATTGAGCGTTTATTGTGTGCAGAGCACTGTACTAAGCTCTTGGGAGAGTACAGTATAACAGCGTAGAACTCTTCATCCCCATTTTCCAGATGAGGTAACTGAGGCACAGAGAAGTTAAGTGACTTGCCCAAAGTCACACAGCTGATAAGTGGCAGAGCCAGGATTAGAACCCATGACTTGTGACTCCCAAGCCCGTGCTCTTTCCACTGAGCCACGTTGCTTCTCGTAGAATAGGAGAAATGAGGGCCTAGTCTGGGCAAGCTTCTTGGAGGAGTTGTGATTTCAGTAGGGCTTTGTAAGTGGAGAGAGAAGTGGTCTGTTGGATTTGAGCAAGGAGGGAGTTGCAGGCTGGGGTGAGGATGTGGGCAGGGGGTCAGGGACAAGACAGAGGAGATCAAGGTAGCTTGGTGGTAGAGGAGTGAAGTGGGTGGGCTGGGTCGTAGTAGGAGATCGGCGAGGTAAGATAGGAGGGGAAGAGCCGAGTGAGCGCTTTAATCTGACGGGAGTTTCTGTTCGATGTGGAGGTGGATGGGTAGCCATTGGGGATTTCTGAGGAGTGGGGAGATGTGGACTGAACGTTTTCTTTTCTTTCAGAAAACGATCTGAGAAGCAGAGTGAAGTAAGGACCGGAGAGGGGAGGGACAGGAGACAGGGAGGTCAACCAGGAGGCTAATGCAGTAGTCAAGGTGGGATAGGTTAGGCGCCCGGATCAGCGTGCCGGCAGTTTGGGGGAATGGGCGGATTCCCCCTCCCTATCTTCCCTCCTCTCCCACTGCCACCTAGCCTCACACTTTACTTCTCTAACACCAACCTACTTACTGGGTTTCAGGCTCATCTCTCTCACCGTTGACCTTCTGATCAGTCAATCAGTGGTATTTATTGAGCGTTTATTGTGTGCAGAGCACTGTACTAAGCTCTTGGGAGAGTACAGTATAACAGCGTAGAAGCAGCGTGGCTTAGTGGAAAGAGCCCAGGCTTGGGAGTCCGAGGTCATGGGTTCTAATTCCGGCTCTGCCACTTGTCTGCTGTGTGACCTCGGGCAAGTCACTTAACTTCTCTGTGCCTCAGTTCCCTTGTCTGTAAAATGGGGATGAAGACCGTGAGCCCCACGTGGGACAACCAGATTACCTTGTATCTACCCCAGCGCTGAGAGCAGTGCTTGGCACGTAGGACGCGCTTAACAAATACCAACAATATTATTATTATTATTCTCGACAGAGTTGGGAGAGGTGATCACACCCTCCCTTCCGCCTGGAACCCTCTCCTCCTTCGTATCTAACAGACCACTGCTCTCCCCGTCTTCGAAGCCTCCTGAAATTATATTTCCTCCAGGAAGTCTTCCCTGACTCACCTGTCATCTCCCCAACCTGTTCTCCCTCTCTCCTACGTCACCTGTGACTAACCTCACATCTCCCCACGCTGTTCTCTCTCCGTCCTGCGTCACCTATGACTAAACCTCTCATCCCTCCACCCTATTCCCCCTCCCTTCTGCATCACCTACATGCTGGAGTCAGTCTCCCTCTCCCACCCCCACAGCATTTATGTTCATATCATTACTCTTTTGCTTCCCTTACCTGCAGTTTATTGTAATGTCCGTCTTCCCCACTAAATTGTAAGCTCCTTGAGGGCAGGGATCCTGCCCTACCAACAGAGAAGCAGCATGGCCTCATGGATAGAGCCCGGGCCTGGGAGTCGGAAGGACCTGGATCCTAATTCTGGTTCCGCCACTTGTCCGCTGCGTGACCTTGGGCAAGTCACTTCTCTGTGCCTCTTACCTCATCTATAAAATGGGGATTAAGGCTGTGAGCCCCATGTGGGACATGGACTGTGTCCATCTTGATGACCTTTTACCTGGAGAAGCAGCATGGCTCAGTGGAAAGAGCCCGGGCTTGGGAGCCAGAGGTCATGGGTTCGAACCCCGGCTCTGCCGCTTGTCAGCTGTGTGACTGTGGGCAAGTCACTTAACTTCTCTGTGCCTCAGTTACCTCGTCTGTAAAATGGGACGAAGACTGTGAGCCACACGTGGGACAACCTGATTACCCTGTATTATCCCAGCGCTTAGAACAGTGCTCTGCACATAGTAAGCGCTTAACAAATACCAACATCATCATTATTATTACCCCAGCACTTAATACAGTGCCTGGCTCATAGTAAGCACTTAACAAATACTAACACTACTAATAATGCTTGTATTTGTTAAGCGCTTACTGTGGGCCAGGAACTGTACTGAGTGCTGAGGTGGATACAAGCAAATCAGATTGGACACAGTCCCTGTCCCAGATGGGGCTCACACTTGTAATCCGCATTGTACAGATGAGTTAACTGAGGCCTAGAGAAGTGAAGTGATTTGCGCAAGGTCACGCAGCAGTCATGTGGTAGAGCCCGAATTAGAATTCAGGTCCTTCTGACTCTCAGGCCTGTGCTCTATCCACTAGGCTGCTGCACCTCCATATTAAAAAAAAAAACCCACCCAAAAGCCCTATTGTAATCAATCGGTGGTATTGATTGAGTGCTTACTGGGTGCAGAGCACTGTAGTAAGCACTTGGGAGAGTACAGTACTACAGAGTTGGTAGACTTGTTCCCTTCCCATAAGGCGCTTGCACACCGAAGAGAGGAGCTTACAGTCTAGAGTCTATTATACCCTCCCAAGGGATCAGTAGAGTGCTTTGAACACAGTAACTGTTCAATAAATGCCATATTGATTGATTGTTTGGCCATTTGGATGGAGAGGAAGGGGCGGAGCTGGGAAATGTGGAGGAAACAACTGCAGGATTTATCGATGGGCTGTATACAAGAGTTGCACGAGAATGAGAAGTCAAGGATGATACTAAGGTTGCAGGTTTTCTGGGACAGGGAGGGCAGTGGTGGTGTTGACTGTAATGGGAGAAACTTAGGTAGGGGAAGCAAAATGAGCTCAGTTTTAGACATTTTGACCTTGGGACATGAGTGTACTCTGAGGTGAAAGGTCTGGGCTTGTGAAAGAGATTTGGAAGTCTGTCTTTTGGCTTCTGCTCTACTTTGGAGATTTTTTTTTCTATTTTCATACTGGAGTTCCTGCTTTTTTCTTTACTATCACAACATCCCCCGGCCTGTACTCTTTTTCCTTCTCCCACCACAAAGAACTGCCAGCTTATCTTGTCCCTCTCCCTCCCAAAATATCTTCAGTGACCGTAGTTTTTACTTCCCCTCTTGCCCCTCGGGCCATTATCCTTCTCTGGTGGGAGTGGCTTGTGTTCCTAAAGACAAATGGTAATAATAATATTAGAATTATGTGAATGACAATGAAGCTTTGGGAAATGACCTTTAAATACCCAGTAATTTCCAGGTGGTTTTTATACTGCTTTAACAGTTTACTTACTTTTTCAAGCTCACTTTCATTTTTTATAATTTCTTCCCCCCCCCCCCATTAAGTGGCGCGTCATAATGAGTGTTTCTTGACCATTCTCCCAAGGCTTTGTTCATCCTTAATAATACCTGAGATATTTGTGAAGCACTTATTATGCGCTAAAGTGCTGGGATAGGTGCAGCTGCACAGAATAGATAAGAGCTCACCTTCAGCATCATCCTCTTAGAGAATAGCTCCCTCTAGACCCTAAGCTCATTGTGGCCAGGGAACGACCCTGTTATGTTGTCATATTGTGCTCTCCTAAGCATTGAGTACAGTGCTCTGCTCTCAGTAAATATGATCAATTGATTGAAATTGATCAGGTCGAACACAAGGGATGGGGGACTGTGTCTGACTGCCACCTTGTATTCTTTCCCAGCACTCGGTACAGTTCTCTGCAACACAGTAAGTGTTTAATAAATGCGATTACTTCTACACGTGGGGCTCCCGGCGTATGTAGGAGGAACAGGTATCCCCCTTTCTACCTGCCCCACAAAACCATGGAGGGTGTCTGTACTTTCCGGACTGCTCATTGTTTTCTGGGCAGGTAATTCATAAGGCTAAGTGAGAGAACGTGGATTCTCATCTCAACCCTCCCACTGTATTCATTCAGTCGTGTTTATTGAGCGTTTACTCTGTGCAGTGTACTGTACTAAGCGCTTATGAGCAACTTAATGGAGACTTAATGGCTGGGAACCTCAGTTTTGCCAGTGATAAAGGTTAATCCCTTCCTCCTCAGGATATCGCAGGGATATCAGGAGGCGCGGCAGCAGTGAGACCTAGTGGAAAGAGCAAGGGCCTGGGAGAGGACCTGGGTTCTAATCCTGGCTCTGCCAGGTGCCTGCTGTGTGACCTTGGGCAAGCCACTTAATTTCTCTGGGCCTCAGTTACCTCATCTGTAATATGGGGATTAAATCCTCCTCCCTCCAGTTTAGACCGTGAGCCCCATCTGGGTATCTACCCCAGCGCTTAGAACGGTGCCTGGCACATAGTGATTGCTTAACAAATACCGTAATTATTATTAATAAACAACTTGCATCTATCCCCGCACGTAGTCCTTTGCTTCACACATAGAAAACGCTTTGCAAGTATCATTAAAAAAGGAGCATTCATATATGTTTGGAAGGAAGATGCTGTATGAATCTCTTATTATTTACCCCCCATCTGTGTCTCCAGTTTGGACCCTCCTCTTCATCAGCCACACGTACCCTACCTTACAAGGGGGCTTCGCTTACTGGAGACCCTGCTTTGAGATACCCTGGCCTAGAGATCAAAAAGCAAAGTATTCCGATCAGTTATATTTACTGAGCGCTTACTGGGTTCGGAGCACTGTACTAAGCACCTGGGAGAGGAAAACACAACAGAGTTGCTAGACACGTTCCCTGCCCACCAGGAGCCCACTGAAGAAAATTTTTCAAGTTTTCAAATATTCCAGAAAGCGGAGAGGAAGTTAAAATGTTTCTTACCTTTGCCAAACTTATGTTTCTCATCTTAAATAATAATGTTGGTATTTGTTAAGCGCTTACTATGTGCAGAGCACTGTTCTAAACGCTGGGGTAGATACAAGGTAATCAGGTTGTCCCACGTGAGGCTCACAGTTAATCCCCATTTTACAGATGAGGGAACTGAGGCACAGAGAAGTGAAGTGACTTGCCCACAGTCACACAGCTGACAAGTGGCGGAGCCGGGATTCGAACCCATGACTTCTGACTCCCAAGCCCGGGCTCTTTCCACTGAGCCACGCTGCTTCTCTGCTTTGCTGCTTCTTAAATGACCCCACATTCTGTTGGGATCAGTTTGATGCCTGTAAAGGGAAATCACTGATCGCCCCCAACTCTTCCCCCCCACACTGAAAGGTGCATCGGTTACGTCCCGAATGCGTTAAACCTCAGGGTCCGATCGCAAGAGAGCTGTTTTCATCTTAGCTATTGAGAGGACGGAAGTGGAGTCATTGTCTTTGGGCGAGATGGTAGCGTGGCTCTGAGAATCATCTTACCGATGATTAGATCTCAGTTCATATAACCTTACTCTTTTAACAGACCGGCACACACCTGAACAGTTCGGCTAACGGAGTTCATGTGTCACCCCACCTTGTACTGATCTGTGTATCAAAGGTAGCCAAAGTTCACAGGCCCTATTGCCTTCTCCGTTCAGTCAATCAGTGGTATTTACGGAGTGCTGATTGGGTGCGGAGCACTGTACTCGGCACTAGGCAATGCACAGTACGACAGTTCATTCAATCATATTTATTGAGCGCTTACTATGTGCAGAGCACGGTACTAAGCGCTTGGAATGGACAATTCGGCAACAGAGACAATCCCTGCGCAACAACGGGCTCACAGTCTAAACGGGGGAGGCAGACAACAAAACAAAGCAAGTAGTCTGGCGTCAATATCATCAAGATAAATAGAATCATAAATATATACACATCATTAACAAAATAGAGTAATAAATAATATTTACGAATATGCACAAGGAAAGCGATCCCTGCCCATAAAGAACTTACAGTCTACAGGAGGAGACGGACATTAAAATAGATTAGGGATAGGGGAAATGTTCAGTGTTGAGGTCTGAATTCAGCTCAGCATGATTATTAAGGTCCCGTTAAGTACTGCTGCATAACAGAACCCCAAAAAGTCACTGTGGGTGTCAACTTTTTCTTCTGAATCAATGGGCACACAGAGAACTGTACTAAGCACTTGGGAGAGTAGAATATAACAATAAACAGACACATTCCCTGTCTTCAATGAGCTTACACTCTAGAGGGGGAGCTTACTCTTCTCACATTCTAAGACTTAAAAATCCTACCACCTTATCCTTCTCCTCTTCCTCCTCCAAGCTTTACTCCCTTGATTTCCCAGCAATTAAAAAAAAATAATTTGTAAAGTGCCTACCATGTGCTAGGCACTATGCTAAGCGCTGACGGGGATATAAAGTAATCAGATAGGACACAGTCCATATATTCATTCAATAGTATTTATTGAGCGCTTATGTGCAGAGCACTGTACTAAGCGCTTGGAATGTACAATTCGGCAACAGATAGAGACAATCCCTTCCCAATGACGGGCTCACAGCCTAATCGGGGGAGACAGACAGACAAGAACAATGGCAATAAATAGAATCAAGGGGAAGAACATCTCATTAAAACAATAGCAAATAAATAGAATCAGGGTGATGTACATCTCATTAACAAAATAAATAGGGTATTGAAGATATTTACAGTTGGGCTCACGGGCTCAATCCCCATTGTACAGATGAGAGAACAGAGGCACAGAGAAGTAAAGTGACTTGCCCAAGGTCACACAGGAGACAAGTGGCAGAGCCAGAATTAGAACCCAGGTCATTCTGACGCCCAGGCCCTATCCACTAGGCCATGCTGCTTCCCATTTCATCCTCAGGCTATGCCATTTCATCCCATCAGCCAACTCTAGAAGTAGTAATAGAGAAGCAGCGGGGCCTAGTATTTAAGTGTTTACTGTGGACAAAGCACTGTACTAAGCACTGGGAAAGACTGTATGGGGGGAGAATTAGACAGGATCCCTGGCCTTCATGAGGCTCACAGTCAAAAGAGTGAAAGGGGACTGGCGATGGACACATAAGGAAAAAATAAAGCAATAAAATCACGAAGACAACATAAAAACGGAGAATAGGGAGGAACTTATTCACACCTGCCATAGCACTCATAGATTTAGTTGTAGTCATTTATTCTGATCATTTGAGTTGTAAATATTTTATGTTTGTCTCTCTCCGAATGTAAACTCCGTGTGGGCGGAGAACATGTTACTTCTTTATTCTGTAGTTCCCAGATTCCTGGTATAGTGCTCTGCCCCACTGGGTGCTCAGTGCTTGCTACTAGAGGGAAAAGTTACGGAGTTAGATGCTACAGCACTAGCCATGAGGGGGGAAGTCAAAGAGGGCAGTTATCACAAGCAGAACACTGGACCCACTAGACCATCAGTGTGACCCCATATTGCATTTCTTACCTGCCAACAAGTTTTTCTACAACCTAAATTTTGGTTCAAGAAGGATATAGAGAGGTTAATGGAGAAGCAGCATGGCCTAGCGGTTAAGAGCGCAAGCCTGGGAGTTGGAAGAACCTTGTTTCTAATCCTGGCTCCACCATGTGTCTGCTGTGTGACCTTGGGCAAGTCACTTTGCTTCTCTGGGCCTCAGTGACCTCATCTGTAAAATGGGGATTAAGACTGTGAGCCCCATGGGGGACAGGGACTGTGTCCAACCCGATTTGCTTGTATCCACCCCAGCGCTTAGAACAGTGCCTGGCACATAGCGAGAGATCAACACATGCCACAGTTACTGTTATTATCACTAATGGTTGATAGAGCCATAATGGGTTCTATCAACTCATGGGAATCAGCGTACTTAAGTGCTTATTATGTGTCAAACACTGTTGCGCTGGGGTTTTAGGTCCTGTCACAGTCCCTGTCCCACATGGGGCTCACGCTCTTCAGTAGGACGGAGAGCAGGTATTGAATCCCCATTTTACAGTTGAGGAAACTGAGGCACAGAAAAGTTAAGTGACTTGCCCAGGGTCACACTGCAAGCATTTGGCAGAGCCAGAATTAGAACCCAGGTATTCTGACTTCCAGGCCCATGCTCTTTCCACTGGGCCATGCTGCTTCTCTAGTGGAAAGAGCACAGGCCTGGGAGTCAGAGGATCTGGATTCTAATCCTAGCTCCTGCACTTGTCTGCTATGTGGCAAGTCACTTCACTTCTCTGTGCCTAAATTACCTCATCTGTAAAATGGGGATTAAGATGGTGAGTCCCTTGTGGGGCAGGGACCGTGTCCAACCTGATTAGCTTGTATCCACCCTAGCACTTAGTACAGTGCCTGCCACATAGCGCTTAACAGTTACCATAAAAAAATGGGTGTGACGATCAATCAATCAATGATATTTTTTGAGCACTTTCTGTGTGCAGAGCACTGAACTAGGCACTTGGAAGTTTACAATATACCAGAGTCGGTAGCCGTGTTTCATGCTCACAAGGAGTTTGGGGTCTCGGGGGCGGGGCTGGGGGGGCGGTGGTCATTCAAAGCTAGTCACTTAATTCTTGCTGCCCCTTACAAAGGGAGAAACTCATTACCCTAAGGTGTTAGTCATATACCTGATAGAGCCACCCTAGAACAAAGCAAGTCATGGGCTGTGGGGCATGGAGAGAAAAGGATGAGGGGGATAACTAGCTGGGAAAGTAGTATGGCCATTTTAGGATGAGCTGGAGGCCAAGCATTTGAAAAGTCAAGGTGCAGAAAAACAGTCCTGGTTTTGAGTACAGAGGGTTAGGACCAGGGAGTGAGGCCCCGCCTGCAGAGTTGGCCGAGGGGGTTCTCCGGGAAGGGCTGGCTTCATTGGGGAGAACTGAACCAGAGCGTTTGCGGACAAGAGAAAAACCTTCAGGGCCACTGCAGAGAAGTAAAAGGGTTTTGAGGGGAAGGGGAGGACACCCTTATTGCAAAGGGGTGTCTTTAGGAAGAAGCGATTGATAGATTTCTTTTAAAGAGCTGTTACTCAGATGATACTGCTGTTTTTGGTAACTGCCTTGCTGCACGCTAAAGGCTGTCCAAGTCCTGTGCTGATAGTGTGCAGGAGCTAAAAGACCGCTCTTGATAACCTAGTGTTGAATTTTAGAAGTCACTGAAGACTGGATGTGATCCATAACCCCTAGAGTTTGTGTGAGGGGAGTGTGGGAGACTCACTAACATCAGAGACGAGCTCTACTGAAGGGCAGAGCAGGGAGGAAGGCTCTTCTCTGGGCCCTGGCAACCAGCCCTGGACTGGCTAGATAATCCTTTTGCCATATGAGAGACCAAATCTGCAAAGGCAAGGGATGAGGGCAGCAATTTAAGGAGCAAATCTTTGGGGGTTCTCTAGGGAGCACTTAAAAACTGTTCAAAGGAAAAAAACCCCTAGGGTGCTCGCAGTAGGGGTTATTTCAGTGAGGAAAATGGGCAGGGGTGATCCCTGAGATGCCACAATCAGTGATGCTTGTTAAGTGCTTACCAAGTGCTAGGCACTGTACTAAACCCTGGAGTAGATACAAGCTAATCAGGTTGGACACAGACCCTGCCCACTTGAGGCTCGCAGTCTGTGTCAGAGGTAGGAGGATTTAATCTCCATTTAAAGCTGAAGTTACTGAGTCCCGGAGAAGTGAAGTGTATTGCCCAGGGTCACACAGCAAACAAGTGGCGGAGCTGAGATTAGAACCCAGGTCCTCTGACTCTCAGTCTTATGTTCTTTCCACTAGGCTATAGGGAAATATTAGGAACGTTGGATGGCATATCCATAATCATGAAGTAGGATGTCAAGGAGGGCAAATGCCTTACGTTGTCACCGTCAGAGGCAGAAAACCATCCTGGAAGGACCGTTTGTCTGACCATGTGGTCTGTTTTATGTTCTTCAGTGAGAGGGCCTGTATAACCTTCCCTTTCTGTAGTTTTAGGTTATAAAACACTTCTTACTTTTAGAAGAAGATGGTAAGGCTAAGTAATGGCTCCCTGAAAGGGGGGATTTATTGCCACATCCTTTGAAAGAAGGTGTGAAGAAGGGAGGAAGTGGCTTGTAGAATGGGAAGCAGAGGGTTCTTTCAGGTAAATAAGGGACTGAAAGAAGGCATGGAGTTGCAAACAAAAACAAAAGCAGTGGGAGCTGAGAATTTGGTTAGTGAGGAAGAAAGAAACAAACAACAGTTACCTCTGGAAGATGTAAGAAATGAAGCTTATTTAGCTACCCAGAGATTGGGAACTCTGTTCGAAGTGAACGGAATGTTAACTTCAGTAAGTATTTTCTCGCCAAGAGTCCGAGATGAAGAAGGTTAACCGTTGCCGAGTCAGCCCTGCCGTTGAAATGCCTTTGTCAGAAGCCACATGGGTAAGTCAGGAGCCCTAGAGTAGTAAATTTAGGATCTGGGTCAGCCAGATTTGCCTGTTATACCCGGGAAATCAAGAGCCAGAATTCAAAGTCATTTCTTAAATTTCACTATTGACTACACGCTCCTCTGGAAAGTATGTATAAATTAGCCAACTAGTTGGATTGGACTTCCGACGGATGAATGAGTATCTTTGTTAGTGGTGAAGAGTTTCCGAATAGGCTGACTTCTGGTCTAGTTTGGACATCTTTTCTAATTTGCCAATTGTTTTTGCTCTTTGTCAAGTACAGTGGCTAACATGGTTCTGTAGCACCGCAACACTGATATATTTCTGTAGAACATTTTTGATACATCGGACATGAGAAGCAGCATGGCTCAGTGGAAAGGGCACGGGCTTTGGAGTCAGAGGTCATGGGTTCGAATCCCAGCTCGGCCACTTGTCAGCTCTGTGACTTTGGGCAAGTCACCTAACTTCTTGGTGCCTCAGTTACCTCATCTGTAAAATGGGGATTAAGACTGTGAGCCCCACGTGGGACAACCTGATTCCCCTGTGTCTACCCCAGCGCTTAGAACAGTGCTTGGCACATAGCGCTTAACAAATACCAACTTTTTTTTAACCCATTTGATAATCTTAAACAATCCATTCCAGTTTACGGTGAATTGAAACTCGGAGGCAGTGTGACCTACTGGGAATCAAGAGACCCATTTCTAGTCCCGGCTCTGCCACCAGCCTCCAAGTGTGACCTTGAACAAGTCACTTAACCTCTCTGCCTCAGTTCCCTCCTTTGTAAAATAGGGATAAAATAGATTGCGAGCTCAGAAATAAAATAGATTGTGAGCCCCGTGTAGGACGATGACTGTATCCGATCTGATAACCTTGTATCTACCCCAGCACTAGCACATGATAAGTATTTAATAAATGCCCTAATTAATTAATTACATTTCATTTGAATACATTGCGGATTGCTGCCTCAAAGCAGAAGAATCCGACTCCGGCGAAAATAGACATTAACCTTCCAAGAAGGTTTAACAAGTACTTGTTAAAAGTTTAGGTTAAGGAAAGGGTGTGAAGATATACTTTTAAATTGTCATACCCAAAAGAATTATGCTTTCTGCATACTGCAAATTAAATTTACAATGCATAATTTGTGAAAGTGCTTCATTATCTTAAAAATTGCTCTATTTCAAACTCTTTTCTGGAGACCTCTCAAATCCTTGATCATTCGCGATTGTGACCATCGTGATGGTAATTGTGGTTTTTGTTAAGCACTTAGTGTGGGCATCACTCACTGCTTTCTATTTTGGCAAACAAGGAATTGGGAAAGGAATTACAGAGTTGGCAGAGATGTATCCCTAACTGTGCTGTCCATATGTGACATCCCCTCAGTGTGGATTCTTCTTGTAGGAAAGATGATGTGGTTACTTCACAAATTGCCCAGAGGAGTCTGCTCTTCTGAAAGCTGCACTTTCCTGCTCGTGTGTATTTAATAATCTGGGGGTGGTGTGATACTGATGCATTTTTAAATCACACTTGTTTGGGGAATTAATCATTTGGTTTGCGATAGTCTCCCCGAACATCCATTAAATATAGAGCCACAGCAGTGGATTTTTTAAGATACGCAATCATATGTGCTACCTGTGTAAGATTAGACTTAGGTATTTATGTGCTTTTTAATAATCTGGCAATGATGTCTGAAGGAGCCACGGCAATGAAATTTACGTTCTGTTTCTTTGACTTTGGCACGCAGCTACACGGAGCGTGCTGGAGAAAGTTAGTACACTATGAACTGCAATATAGCTGACATTTGGTGGAACATTTTATTGGCAGAAATTATTTGGTGTGGCAGTCCTTAAATACCACAATTTTGTGCCTATATCGAGTGTTTCCTGTTTTAACTTTAAAAGCTTTTGGTGACTACAGAATCCATCCCGTTCTACTACAGTGCGGGGATTGTGTTCTCGCAAAACTCCGTGTCCGGGGAAAACTCATGCTGTAGTAGTCCCCTGTTCCAACAGCACGCGTATGCACGCAGACTGTTCCTTCTGACACCGCAGCACGCTCTGGCCAAACAGGCTCCCATTGGTGAGCAGAGGGCCCTAATCCCCCAGTGGTGTTTTAGCCAAAGCGTGAATGGAAATAAGCATCCTAGCGGAACATGGTAGCATTAATAGTAATAGTATTAAGTGCTTACTGGGTGCAGGGAGAAAAGACACAGGTGGGAATTGAACACGCTCCCTGTCCCTCATGGGGCTCACAGTCAGACCTGTGTACATAAAGTCTTGCATAACCTGAAACTGAGCCAAAGTCAATAGGTGTGAGGCCCAGACCTGACCTCCCCCTTATCCCCTTGGTCACGTTCAAAAGGTTCTGGGTTGACTTGTAGGGTGGAAGTGAGGGGCCGGGTGCAGGGTATACTTCACGTATGTGCCTGCAGCCCTGTGTCCTTCAGGGATTCGTAGCCCCAGCTGCTGCGTACAAATCTCTGATCATCAGCTAGGCATCGTGCTCCTGCACAGTGACACCAGGCTGAGCTGGGTTTGGGCCAGGCTTGGACTAGGCCTTTTATAATTTCTATCCTTGGCCTGGGGAGATTTGGCTGGTACCGTCCTCCATTAGCTAGCGCTAATCCTCTTGAGGTGTGGGAGAAGAGCCCCCGTAACAATTCTCTGCCCCTGCCTAGGTTTTTGAAACAGGAATACCGTGGACTGGATTTCGTACTGTAGGCAGAATTCAGTTCAATTCAATGGTATTTATTGAATGCTTCCCGTGTGCAGAGCACTGTAGTAAGCGCCTGAGAGACTACGGTGCAATAGATCTGGCAGACACAGTCCCTGCTCACAAGGATTTTGCAGCCTGGAGCGTTTTCAACGGTGATAACGTGAAATCTAAAAACATACATTAAAACATACTAAGAATGAGAAGTTTTGAGGAAAAGGATTGGAATGCTAGTCTTGAACCAGAGTATTGAATTTAATGCATTCATTCAAAAGTATTGTGTATTTACTCTGTGCAGAGCACTGTACTTACTGTGTGCATGGAAGAGTACAGTGGAGCGAAAAGACACAATCCCTGCCCTTAGGGAGTTTCCAATTTAATGGGGTGGGCCGACAAACCATTCACAAACGTCGGAGCTTTTGTCAGCAAAAGGTGTTATCCTATGCCCTCAAGTCCTGTCTGACCCATTGCGACGCCATGGACACGTCTCTCCCAGAATGTCCCACCTCCATTTGCAGTCGTTCTGGTAGCGTATCCATAGAGTTTTCTTGGTAAAAATACAGAAGCGTTTTATTATTGCCTCCTTCCGCGCAGTAAACCTGAGTCTCTGCCCTCGACTCTCTCCCATGTCGCTGCTGCCCAGCACATGAGCTTTGCCTGCCCAAGCTGGAAATGGAATGGGTAGGCCTCTGCTTGACTCTCCCTCCCGTAGTCGAGACTGGTGGAGTACTGGAAACTCTGGAACTGAGAGGTGTCAGCAAAAGTAGAGAAGGATAAATGAACAGTGAGTGCTAAGGGTGGCTGTTGGAAAGATGAAGCTTAGTCAGGCAAGATCATGTGAAGAAGATGGGGTTTCTCAGAGGACTTTTGGAGGAAAACAGAAGAGCTGTTTTAGGGGCAGATTTAGGGGCAGATTTGAAAGGGGCCGGTGGTGCAGGCGGGAGGAAGGGTGTGAGCAAGGGGTCAGATGTGGGAGGGTCAAGAGTGAGGTGCAGCGAGATGCTAAGCCTGGGAAGAATGAAAAGTGCAAGCTGGGATGTTTTGGGAGAAGAGGGCTGATAAGAGGGAGAGAGTTGGCAGAGTGCCCGAAGCCAGTGGTCAGAAGTTTCTGTCTGATGCAGAGATGGAGATTTTCGAGAAAAGGGGAGACGTAAGCAGAATGACTAGAAAAATGAACCAGGCAACAGAGTGAAGTATGGATGTAAGCTCGTCCTCTGGACTGTAAGCTCATCGTGGGCAGGGAATGTGTTTATTGTTGTACTCTCCCGAGTGTGTATTACAGCGTTCCACACACAGTAAGCGCTCGGTAAGTACGACCGACTGACTGAAAAGGGAGACCCATGAAGGAGGCTGTTACAGTGCTCTAGCTGGGCTATGCCGGGTTCCTGGACCAGGATTGGGGCCGTTTGGATGAAAGGAAAGGGGGGAATCCAGGAAATCTGAAGGAAATCTGAACCGGCAGGATTTTACAACAGACTGAATGGGAGTGTTGAGAGGGAGGAGCCAAGGATATCATCAAGGTTGCGGGCTTTTTCTGGGACAGGGAGGATGGTGGTGGCGGTGACTGATGGTGAAGTTAGGTGGAGAAGTGGATTCGTGGGGGAAGATGAGTTCAGTTTTCAACATACTGAGCCTGAAGCACTGGAGGCACATCCATGGCGTAGCGGATAGAGCACGCGCCTGGGAGTCAAGGTCATGGGTTCTAATCCTGGCTCTGCCAGTTGTCTGTTGTGCGAACTTGGCCAAGTCACTTCACTTCTCTGAGCTTCAGTTACCTCATCTGTAAAATGGGAATTGAAACTGTGAGCCCCACGAGGGACAGGGACCATGTCCAACCCGATTTGCTTGTATCCACCCCAGTGCTCAGTAAAGTGCCTTGCACAAGGTGAGCGCTTAGCAAATACCATAATTATTATTATTATGTAGGGATGTCCTGGAGGCAAGAGGAAGTCAATCCCTCGTATTTATTGAGCACTTAATGTCTGCAGAGGACTGTACTAAGCGCTTGGGGGAGGACAGTACAACAAGAGTGGTAAACACGTTCCCTGCCCACAATGAGCTTACCACCTAGAGGAAATGTGAGAATGCAGAGGAGGCAAAGAGGATGTGACCAAAAATGAAATCTTATTAGAAATGACATTAATATCAATCTTTGCTTTTTTCAAATTTGCATTGATTACACAGTATGATCATGTAGCATATACACTGATAAGCACACGCCCCAGCAAATTTTCAATGTGACTTCAGTGTGTGAAAATTCTTGTGCTGTGAGTTTCCATCGCTAAAATGGCATTTGCAATGTTAATGGTGTTTGTCAACGAGAATTTAGTTTGTTTTTCCCCCCAGACTTAGAATGCAATATATACTGTTCATTAAGAACTATTGGCCAGCCCCAGGTTTCAGACATTTTTAGGTTAAAAGACCATTCTTTTTGTGTTCCTAAATGGGTAAAGTGACATTTTGCCCCTGGGCTGACGGGGCAAAAGAAAAAAAATGGTTCAGGAAGTTTTCCACCAAATAACTTAACTTTGAGAAGGGAAGAGTAACTGAAAGTGAAGTTGTAGTGAAAACGATACTTCAGCCAAACTATAGGAGTTCTGCGATTCATATGATAACTTTTAGTGCTGTGAGGTGGATTTTGCCTTGATGATGAAATGAAATCCCCCAAGGCCGTTGAGTCTCTCATTCCACTTCCTAACTACATCTGTCTCCACAGGCTGCAACTTGCCTCAACTCTGGAAGGGTTATTCCTCTCTAGGCTCCCTTTCTGTGGATTATTGATCAGATTTCATGACCACCTTTGTCTTTAGAGAAGCAGCATGGCTCAGTGGAAAGAGCACAAGCTTGGGAGTCAGAGGTCATGGGTTCGAATCCCAGCTCTGCCATTCGTCAGCTGTGTGACTGTGGGCAAGTCACTTAACTTCACTGTGCCTCAGTTCCCTCATCTGTAAAATGGGGATTAAGACTGTGAGCCTCACGTGGGACAACCTGATTACCCTCTATCTACCCCAGCACTTAGAATAGTGCTCCGCACATAGTAAGCGCTTAACAAATACCAACATTTATTTATTTTTAGTTAGACCAACTGCTCAAACTGAAGCATATAATATGTCCTTCCACGACCTTCTTCTTTCTGAGACAAGGTTCTAGCGGTGATGCAACCTGGGATACTCATTTCCTTTCAGGCCCTGGAATGCTTTTCTCTCTCATCTATTTCCCAGCCATTGTGGAGCGAAAGGACTGGTCGAGGGTATTTGGAGACCCAGAGTCCTTTGCCATATGGGTTAAATAATTGAAAACTCTAGTGAAATGATAAATTGGGTGTTCAGGCCGAAACAAAAGCCTGCTTTAAGTGGTGTGACCTTGCTCGTTATTAGGAGGAAGCTGTATGTCATTACTAAGAGGAAGCTGCAAGGGTTAGCAAACGACTCTGCTTTTTCTTCAGTTTTTTTTTTTTTGGGCTCATGATAGAATTGAAATACTCTTTTGTGGCCTCATACGCTATATGTGCTTCTAGCACAGTCACAGCTTTCTTACATTGATTCCCAGAGCTATAAAGTACAGTTGAACCATATTTTGTGGCTTCCTGTCAGTTGATTCTGTGGTACTTTATTCTAGCCTTAGTTGATTAGATATTACGATTTTTTTTTTGCTATCAAGTTATCTTTCTGGGGCTACTTTTTCCACGTTCACTTTGGCCCGGGGAAATTTGGGAACTCTTGGGTGTGCTGATTAAAAAAAAACCTTGCAGCCAAAAAGTATAGATCTTTATCAATAGGATTATTTTAGACATTGTCATTTTGGAACATTTTCTCTCACAAAGATGGCTTTTTGTACAATCATTAATAATGCATCTAAAATTTATGACTGACTAATTGTTGCCAGGAATAGGGGTCATTATTGCAGCAACTAAATGTCTCTGGGTTTATGCATTCCATTCCGGTTAGCGAATAGATGAATATGCCGTTTGTAGGGTTATACTCCATCCACCCTAAATTTTATGGCTGGGTTAGACAGCAGTGCTCTAACAGATAATTTGGAGGGAAAGTTCTGACTCGAGTGCTTCTCTTTTGCTCTCTTCAACCTTTGTAATAGTTGCATTTAGTTAGATCATAGGTTTTTGTGTGTTTGTAGCATTTTAAAATTGTAGAATGTGGTTCTGTGAGTGGGCTGAATCATCCATTTTATTTTGGCGTTAGTGGGAGCCTTGGCGTAAAAATGGAAGATGAAATGTGCACAGGGGAGCACAAACACTGCCATGGATCTCAGTTTCCAGAAGGACACTATTCTGAGTTACCCCATTCCCCCCCTTTTATGTTTTCTTTTTCACGCTTCCATTTTTGTTTTTTTAGTAGTGTTTCCTGCTGAGTTCTTTTTTTTTTGTCTTGTTTAAATATTTTAAAATTTAATTCTACTATTTACTTGTTTGTTTTCTCAAACTGTTCAGGCACATTTCCTTTTTAGCACTCTTCCTTCTGGGGCTATTTTTGGCTACTTTTAACTTTTACGTTTCTCTTCTCCCCCTTCCTTTAATAATTTGTTTTTTTCCTCCCCGCTGCTTTTCTCATCTCCGTAAAGATAAATCAGCATCACCGAGAAATTATTCTCGCCGGTCATTTAGAAGGTTAATCCCACCAAGAAGTGTGATTCCTCTTACAGTTCTGTCTACAGCTTGGGTAGGGGTCCGCAGGGCAATTGCTCGGAGTCGTGACTGTGGGGGAGGCCTCTGCTCTTGCCAAGGCTGCCAGTTTTCTGGCGGGCTGTTGACTGGTCCAAAAGTGAGGAGACCCGATCGGGTGGGAACTCCCAACAAATATAGGTATAGTAGTAACTGCTAGAAGTTAGAGAAATTAAAGTAGGCAACATGGCCTAGTGGCAAAAACACAGGCTTGGGAGTCAAAGGTCACGTGTTCTAATTCCAGCTCCGCCACTTGTCTGCTGTGTGACCTTGGGCAAATCACTTCACATCTCTGGGCCTCAGTTACCTCATCTGTTCAATGGGGAATTAAGACTGTGAGCTCTATATGGGACCACCTGATTAGCTTGTATCTACCCCAGCGCTTCGAACAGTGCTTGGCACATAGTAAGCGCTTCACAAATACCATCATTATTATTATTATTATTATTATTGTAAGAGGCGTGGCCTAGTGGAAATAGCACAGGACTTGGAGTCTGGATTTTAATCCTGACTCCCAACTCTTTTTTTTTTTTAAATGGTATTTGCTAAGCATTTATTATGAGTCAGCCACTGAGGTAGATGCAAGATAATCAGACTGGACACAGTCCCTGCCCCACTTAGGGCTCACGGTCTTAATCCCCATTTTACAAGTAAGAGAACCGAGGCCCAGAGAAATGAAGGGACTTGCCCTAGGTAACACGGCAGAGTCAGAGTTAGAACCCATGCCCTTCTGGCTCCCAGGCCAGTGCTCTGTCCACTAGGCCACGCTGCTTCTTGCCTGCTGTGGGACCTTGGGCAAAGCAAGACTAAGGTCTCCGGACCTTAGTTTCCTCATCTGTAAGATGGGAATGAAATACCTGTTCTCCTTCCCCCTTAGACTGTAAGCCCCTTTCGGGGCAGGAACCGTGTCTGACCTGGGTCTCTTGGCTCTTCCCCAGTGCTTAGTGCAGTGCTTGGCTCATAGTTGGCACTTAACAAATATCACAGATGTTATCATTTTGGCCAGTATTGTAGTTCTCCTCCTTAAACCTTCCTTCTTTCTCCCTTGCCCCACTTTCTCACCTCTATCCAACCCAATGAGAAGTGGGCCCTGGCAGTCGTGCTGTGCCTGGATCCTTCACTTGCCTAATCAAGCAGTCAAACAGTGGTATTTATTGAGCGCTTACTATGTGCAGAGCCCTGTGCTGGCAAAGTATTGGTTGTCCCCAGATGGTTGTAATCTTAATTGAAGTAAACCATGTGTTTAAAGGAACTGTGATCTGATTTTAGACAGACGAGTTGCAAAGCTTGTTTCCTATTAAGTCACATTTTTAAAGAAAGCACTGGATGATAGTGGCCTTCGACACAGTGAAGTTTGGGAGGCAAGTTATTTCCTGTCTGGAGGCATCGATAACCTATCCAGTTGTCCTGTTTAAAAGGTTCGAATAATTAGAAAGCCACCCCGAGGTCCCGTTCTGAAACTGGAGTGCAATTTGAGTGGTTTAAAGAAATTAATTAGTGTTATTGTGTGTGTGTGGGGGGACGTTGAAGTCCTAATAGATATGTTGAATTTGATATTGTGATGGCCATTTCAGGTACTAATGATTCTGCTAACCAGGGTGTTGTCACCAGAGTGGTGAATTATTAAGGAATAGGAGAATTTACTTTGCCTTCACCAAGTAAGTACCAGTATTTATGTCTGAGAATAGATAGGCTGAATTATGTACCCAGAGGATAATTTGGGCCCTGAAATTGTGATATTCACTGGTGTACATTTCCCTAAAGTCTAGGTGTTCTTTTGCTCTGGCATTTGCTTTTTCTGGCTCACCAATTGTCGTGGTTTGATTTACAGTTTTCTACTGGGAACCCATTATATGAATCTTACTACAAACAGGTAAGCTCCTAATACTTCTGCATGCTTTACTTTTTGATAAGGAGCAGTGTAGCCCAGTGGAAAGAGCACAGGACTGCATCCTATTCCCGGCTCCCCTCTGGCCGGCTGCCTCAATTGGCAGGTCTCTTAACTTCTCTGTGCCTCAGTTTCCTTATCTGTATGTAAAATGGGGATTTAGTATCTGTTCTCTCCCCTCTTAGCTTGGGAGCCCTAGGAAGAACAGGGAATGGTACCTGAATTGTATTGTGTTGTATCCAATTGTATTGTATCTATCCCAGCATCTAGTACAGTGCTTGGCACATGGAGCTTAACACATATTGTTATTATTACCCCAACTCGATTTTAGTTATGCTGTTGATGACATTTACCCCTCCTTGCCCAGCTAATGGAATGTCTGATTTTTTTTCCCCTTTGCCATATTTCCTCTTTTCTAGAAAACGTGCTTCAAATGGTCCTGTGTTTTTGTATTACAGGTAGATCCATCATATACAGGGAGAATTGGAGCTGGTGAAGCTGCCCTTTTTCTTAAAAAATCAGGTCTCTCAGACAATATCCTTGGAAAGGTAAATGAAGCTTCAATGCCACCAGCAGAGTATGTGAATTCTTGTGTTCTCAAGGTTATACACTCACAGTCTATTTCTGGAAACCATTTTCTGGCCTCAGTACCAATTTGAACCCTCACAGTGATGCTATTAGTCTGATTTGTAATCTACATTTCTGGTTACAATTCTGGACTCAGAACAGTTAGGTCAAGTGTCTTCCAAGATGCTATTAATTCTTTCCTCATTTTGTTTTGTCGTTCATCAGACTAAAATCAGAATACTAATCATGCTATGGTGGCCTGCATGTGATGTGTACTGTGTAGCTGTGCTCTCTGCAATATTTTCTGGGGGCCCAGTAGCCAAAAGTTGTGGGTATTTTAACCCACAGCTCCTCGCACATCCACAGAGTAAACAGCTATTCTGCCAATTGTCAGGAGACCATGACATCATCACCACTCCAAACAGACCTAGGAGGCATTTCCTGAATAATTTTTCCCTGCCTCCCTGGTCATGTCAACCCATCACAGCCACTTCAAGCGTTCTCGTGTTTTTTCGTTTGTTGTGAGTTTACATGTGGCCATTATTTACGTCTGGTCTTTCATTCTTAACTATGACATATTCATCGAGTTATATCTACTCTCTCCCCTGTTGGACTGTAAGCTCCTCCGGGGCAGAGATCACATCTTTTTCTTCCTTTGAATGGCTCCCAAACACCTAGTACAGAGCTCCGATCACAATAGACATCCAATAAAAACTGTTAATATTGATACTATTCAACCAGCTTCATTAGGGAGGCTCTGATCGGAGTCCACATAGACGATAGAATTCTATAGCACATTGTTTTTAAGCTTTTTTCAACTTTCCCTTTAAGATTTGTATTCCAATTAAACTTTTTCTTTCCTGGTCCAAGGTAATTTGGCGTTTTAAGATTGTAAAGGCCTTTTAAGACTACATTTTGCTTGTGTTAAGACTAAAAATATATGTAATGATGGTATTTGTAATTATTTGTAATGAGATAAGGTGATGACTCTTTACAAATAGATGAACTAAAGGTGCCTAACCAGAAATAATTTTAATAATTTAATAATTTTAATTCTGTTTGCTTATTATTATTATTACTACTACATAGGGTAGGTTTTCAAGAAAGAAGTTTGGGGATTTAGATTTTTTTTTTTGCTGATTTCAGCACCGCACGTTATATCATGCTTCCATATTTACCTGATCTTTCTTATTACCCAAGGCTAAATTCTACCCACTTTATACAGTAGGCAAATTACCCCATCGGTTATTCTAAACCAACATGTGAACGGGAGCCACGTAAAAAGAGCTCTAGTATGTTTTTCTTCTTCTTTGGCTCTCCCTTAGCTTTTCTGTCCTGGAGACTGTAGCTGGAGAGAAGTTAAACTTTAGAGGAATCAGTTTAACTCCCAAAGTGTGAGATTTCTGTTGCCATTGTACTCTGTATCAGATTCTCTAATAATGCAGTAAGAATGTTTGTGAGTATCCAGAAATTACTGGACGTATATCAGAAGCTCATAACCAGTCCACATCCATCCTGTCCGTCCCCCATCCCCCCAGCCAAGGAGCAGCAGAAGGGCTCGGGGGTGCTGGGGGAAACCACTGTCGCAGGGAACTTGGGGCGGGGGTAGCTGGGAGGGCAGCTAGGGAGCGATCCCAACTCCCCAACCAGGCCTGAAAGAGACATGGCCATGGTGAATCCAGGGAGATGTTGGCAGAATTGAGTTCCCCAGGCCTGGGTCCTGCCGGATTTTCTGCCTTTTCTCCCTCGGGCTCTCCTCGACCAACTCTCTTTAGCC
The DNA here is from genome assembly GCF_004115215.2 of Ornithorhynchus anatinus. Lineage (NCBI taxonomy): Eukaryota > Metazoa > Chordata > Mammalia > Monotremata > Ornithorhynchidae > Ornithorhynchus > Ornithorhynchus anatinus. The sequence continues at coordinate 111,780,520 of NC_041749.1, read as the reverse complement.
TCCTGCCCTTCCCCCTTCCCACCACCCTCCCTTCCCCCTCCACGTCAAGCCTCCTTGGACTTCCTTCACCGAAGCGGAAAAAGCGTTCATTCAGATAGCCGAACAGTGCGCCCCCGGTTGTAAATCCAATTTATAGTGGGTTGTGATGAAAAATATTTGCAAATGACAGCAGTTCCTCCAGGAATTTGCCAGATCCTACCGTCAGATCTGCTATTTCCCCCGCTTACCATAGGAGCAGAACGGGAAAGTTCTACGTGGGACGTTACGGCTTGATATTTTAAAATGACTAATGGGAAACTGAAGTTTGGGTGGCATTTTCAGTTTACCTGCATATTTTATTAGTACCGTAATTTGGATTGTTGTTTTTTTTTTCTGTTTGGAAAATGTGCTCACTTTACAGACTGTGGTAACACATTTGTTACATAAGCTTTACAGTGTACTTCTGCAATTTGGAGCAAACTGCAGTAGGTATGTAGCTAGTCACCCTTTTGTCCATGGTGAGTGCCTCTGGGCACCTTCATTCTTCTTCTCCCCCGGACATTTTGCTGCCATTGCAGCTGTATTGAGGAGAAATTGTCTTCACTCCTGCCTTCACACCCTTGAACTCCGGGGCCTGTCACCTTGCACTTCTTGTTTGGAAGGGTGAAAGTTGGAGGTGGCGAGCAAGTAGGTAAGATTTTTCCATCCGCACAACTTAATCAAAGTCTTAAGATTTCTATTTGAACTCCCTAGAATAGATTCATTATTTCGAGTAATTTTAATGTATACTTTTGTGTTTCTGCAGATATGGGATTTGGCTGACCCAGAGGGAAAAGGTTACTTGGACAAACAGGTATATACCGATATACAGTGCGAGTGGAGATAAGTGTCAGGGAACGTTAAAGACTAGTGTACGTTCTACCAAATTAATCTCCACTCTAAGTAAAATCGGAAAAGGGGCTTGATTGAGGGAGAAGAGATGTTTATTCAACCATCCATTTATAAGTACTTTCAGTCCTTTCTGAAATTTTTTTACAAGTTTTAGACACCAGCGGCAGTTTAAAATACTCAGTGTCCATTTTACAATGTTTTAAAATTCAGAAATGTATAAGCAGTGATATTTCATGGTCTAAGAATGATTTAAAAAAAAAACCTCAGAAGACCGCGTGAGACTTGGAAAACAGTGCTTAGGAGCTCACATCAGTTCTTTGTACAGTCAGTTCTGCCAGAACACATGTTTTCACTACATGTCTTGGCTAGAAATGTGACAAGCCGAATTAAGGAATGTTCTTCCAACAACACACGTCTGGAAACAGTGTGACGTGATGTTGGAAGAAATGGTTGCGTGGCTTTAGAAATGGGGGAACACTAGGGCGAGTCTTTTCCTTAACGTGGGGTGCTGCAAGAATGCATCCCCTCCCCACCAAGTTAAAGAAGTGGGTGTCCATTCTGGTAGGTAGAATCATGTTAAAATTTGCTGAAGATTAAAATCGTTTTTTTCAAGTGTTCTGAATGCTCCCCGCTGGGGTCGACAAGAGTAAAGCATTAGGGAAAGCATAAGCAGAAAAATGCAGGTGCTAGTGATGGGCTCATCTATTGCCGGGGGAGTAGATAATCACGAACGTAGTCCATTTGTCAGAGAATAACTGTAAAAATAGAAATGCCTTTACAGCAAACCTGGGCAGCAGTGATGGTAATTTATTATTTGGGACTATGTAAATGGTTGCCTGCAATTTGACATTTATTCCTAAGCCTAAAAGTTAGGGAGCGAGTTATTTAGTGGAAAAGAGAAGCATAATGTTGTGCCCTATTTGTAGTTTTAGTGAAATGGGGGAAAAAAAAAATCAGTTTTCCCTCCAAAGTGCTTTAGGATTAATGCATAAACATAGACATGTTTTCAGGAGCGAAGGGATGAGTCCGTTGAAGTCAATGGATTTTATATTTTAATTTTAATTCTCTGACAGTAGGGATTTGTGTCCTCATTTCTAGAATTATGCATTCTACCGAGAACGCTTATGTAGATTGCTTGTTTTTTTTATTTATTAATAAGATGTTCTATACTTACTTGCTTTGTTTTGAATTTGTAGGGTTTCTATGTTGCACTGAGACTAGTAGCTTGTGCACAGAATGGCCATGAGGTTAACTTGAGCAGTCTAAACTTGAATATGCCACCTCCTAAATTTGTAAGTGATTTTTTTAAAAAAAATACATCACTAAATTGTTAATGAAAATAAATCCATCTTTTCTATACTAAAAGTTGCTCTTATAATAACAAGATGCTTTTAGACCATGAACTAAGGTTTGCAAATTGCTTTTCTTCCAAGTAGTAATTGTCAAGGATGAAGTTCACGGGTATATTTTTTTTTCTTTTAGCATGACACTAGCAGTCCTTTACTGATTACACCGCCTTCAGCTGATGCCCACTGGGCTGTTAGGGTGAGTTTATGAAGATAGTGAGCTTCACGTGTTCATTGCCTAATATTTCATCATCATTCCCTTGTCCCTGGAATAATCATGCTGAATGCAGACTTGTATGGAATAATGCTAATAATAAGCCAACTTGAGGCATATGTAAAACCTAAAGATACTGTTACCTTTGGGATTATATATTGGCTACATTATTTAAATTCTAAAGGTCAGATGACATAGTTTTAATAGTTTGAGCGGGTGTTTTAAAATGTAGATGTGATGCTTATTCAAGCCACTAAAAAGCTTTGAGAACTTATAAATGGATAGCATCAAATAGATAGATCTTTAATTCTATTACTGTTTACAACCTCTTCTTCAAATCATTGTTCATTGTCGGGTTCTGGTGATGCTTTTTGAAAGGTCTCCTCGAGCAAGCAACTCATAAGTGCTAATGCAACATAAAAGGGTGTTGTGGCGCCTCTAAACCCCCCAAATTTGACATCAGCAAGTAAGTGGAAAAGTACTGCAGCTGACACCTGCAGGTAAACCCAGTAATTTGAGAAAGGGCATAAGTGAAGAAAATATTACAGCGGACTCACTTTAAGGACTCCGGGAAGCCACACAGGTTGCTCTGGTCACATCCCAGCGTTCTCCCTGTCCACGCCGCCACCTATGGCAACCGAGGCATCAAGAGCGGGGCCAGCCCTAAGCTTCTTGTGGGCAGGGAACGTGCCTACCAACTCTGTTTTAATGTCCTCTCCCACGCGTTTAATAATAATAATGTTGGTATTTGTTAAGCGCTTACTATGTGCAGAGCATTCATTCATTCAATAGTATTTATTGAGCGCTTACTATGTGCAGAGCGCTGTACTAAGCGCTTGGAATGTACAAATGGGTAACAGATAGAGACAGTCCCTGCCCTTTGACGGGCTTACGGTCTAATTGGGGGAGACGGACAGACAAGAGCAATGGCAATAAATAGAATCAAGAGCATTGTTCTAAGTGCTGGTGTATACAAGGTAATCAGGTTGTCCCACATGAGGCTCACAGTCTTAATCCCCATTTTACAGATGAGGTAACTGAGGCACAGAGAGGTTAAGCGACTTGCCCAAGGTCACACAGCTGACAAGTGGCAAAGGTGGGATTCGAACCCATGACCTCTGACTCCCAAGCCCATGCTCTTTCCACTGAGCCTCGCTGTTTAGTACAGCACTGTGAGAAACAGTGTGGAAAGAGCCCGGGCTTGGGAGTCAGAGGTCGTGAGTTCTCATCCTGCCTCTGCCACTTGTCAGCTGTGTGACTTTGGGCAAGTCACTTAACCTCTCTGGGCCTCAGTTACCTCATCTGTAAAATGGGGATGAAGGCTGTGAACCCCACGTGGGACAACCTGGTTACCTTGTATCTACCCCAGTGCTTAGAACAGTGCTTGGCACATTGTAAACGCTTAACAAATACCGTCATTATTATAACAGTAAGCGCGTCTCTAATAATAATAATGTTGGTATTTGTTAAGCGCTTCCTATGTGCCGAGCACTGTTCTAAGCGCTGGGGTAGACACAGGGGAATCAGGTTGTCCCACGTGGGGCTCACAGTCTTAATCCCCATTTTACAGATGAGGGAACTGAGGCACCGAGAAGTGAAGTGACTTGCCCAAAGTCACACAGCTGGCAAGTGGCAGAGCTGGGGTTCAAACCCATGACAGACTGTAAGCTCGTTGTGGGCAGGGAATGTGTCTTGCTATATTGTACTCTCCCAAGCGCTCAGTACAGTGCTCCGCACCCAGTGAGCGCTCAGTAAATACGATTGCTCGACAGCGCTCAGAACAGGTCGGGGGAGGATGCCTGGGGTCGATGGACTCCTGGAATCGGTGGGCTCTGGGTGCCTGGAATGCCCACAGCTTGCCTCCTGGGTCCTAGTCTTTGGGTTCCACCTGGTGCCACCAACCAGGAGGTAATTAATTAGTCAGTGGTATTTGTCGAGTGCATCCTGCGGGCAGAGCAGTGTACTGAGCACTTGGGAGAGTATAGTACGGCAGAGTTAATAGACACGTTCCCTTGCCCCCGACGAGCCTGCAGTGTAGAAGTAAGCACCAGTCAATGAGTGATAATGATAATTGTGGCATTTGTTAAGCCCTTACCAGTTGCTAAGCACTGTAGTCAGTGGTGGGGTAGATAAAAGGCAATCCTCTAGACCGTAAGCTCATTGTGGGCAGGGAATGTGTCTGTTTTATCATTATATTATACTCCCCCAAGTGTTGAGTGCAGTGCCTGGCCCACATGGGGATTGTAGACTAAGGGGGAGGGAGAGCAGGTATTTAATACCCATTTTAGAGATAAGGAAACCGAGGGACCGAGAAGTTAGGCGACTTACTCAAGGTCATACAGCAGGCAAGTGGCCGAGGTGGGATTAGAATTCAGGGCCTCCGACTCCCAGGCCTGGGCTCTTTCTACTAGGCAGCTTCTGGCTTACTTCCAGGTCACGGGGAATCCAGAGACCAGGGAGGGATCAACTAAATCTGTCACTCTCCCACTCTCCCTACCTGGGCCTCAACCACCCTCGGAGTTTGGTTGGCCTAGTGCAGAGAGCAGGGGCTTGGGAGTCAGAAGACCCGGGTTCTTATCCCAGCTCTACCACGTCCCTGCTGTGTGACCTGGGGCAAGTCACTTCCCTTCTCCGTGCCTCAGTTCCCTCATCTACAGAATGGGGATACAGTACCTATTCTCCCTTCTATTTATCCCTTCTATTTAGACTGTGAGTCCTACGTGGTACCTGATTATCTTGTATCTATCCTTATAAGAAGGACCTGGGTTTTCATCCCAGTTCTGCCCCTCTGTCTGCTGTGTGACATGGGGTAAACCACTTGACTTCTGGGCCTCAGTCAACTCACCTGTAAAATGGGGATTAAGTCTGCGAGCCTCACGTGGGACATGGACCGTGTCCAACCGCATTTGCCTGTATCTACCCCAGCGCTTACAACGGCATCTGGCACAGAGTAAGCACTTAAATACCTTTAAGTATACCTTAAATACCTCTGCTTCAAGGCAGAGTGTCTCTCTCAAGGAACGCCGTATTTGTCTTCAGAATCAGTGTTAGCAGGGGGTTTCTGCTTTCTTGGAAAGAAGTGGCCCAAACTGCCTCTGACATAAAGTTATTCTCAGACCTCACCTAGACAGGCAAGATTTGAGGGAAAAAAAAATGGTATTCTGATATTTCTGAACCTAGAGAAAACACACCTCTTCAGATTTTTAGACCAGTGACTCTTCAGGATATTAAAAATTGGAGTGAAAAATCTAGTATGGGGGACAGAGTTCATTCAGCATTTAAACCCCTGAGAAGTTAGAAGTATCGTACTGATAACCTCTTAGCGTTTGTTTTCTTTGCGCTAGAGCAAACAAATGTGGAGAGCAGCCTCAGCAATCCAGGCAAAAAATGTGGTCAGAATTTTGTTGGACCTGGCTTTATTTTTCTGAAGCTGAGACGGGTTGCTCTCTCAATGGATAGTAGATATGATGCTAGGCAAGATCAATTTAACACACAGCCCTTTTTAATCGTCTCTGAATTTTAACTTCTGTGACCTGATTCATGATTTCTATGGAAAAAATACTATTTTGAAGCATTTTGTAGCATCTTGTGTTTGTAACATGTCCTACTAAACTGTTTTTACCAGCAATTCACTACTAATGGATGAGTTGTAATTATATAATGCTTTTCTCTTGAAGAGTTCACACCCTTCACTTATACTATTTCTTTACGTTACACAACCCTGTGAGATAGGTGTACGGAGAGTTTTATTTTCACTTTCTCGGAAGGGGAGACTGAGAAACATGTTAAAGGGTTTGCTCCGAAACATACCCCAGACCTGACTTAAAAGCTCATATCATCTCTATTTCATTATTATGGTCATCCAGCTCTTTAACATTCCCAAAGGTTGCTTTTGCACAGGGGAAAAAGCACCTTCAAACCCAGTTTGTTTTGATATGTAAAGTGTCCTGAGTTTTAGCACAGTGGCAAAGAAAGGTAGTTACTTAGATGTCTTCACTTAATTTTTTTGTAAGATATCATTTTTGGAACTCACACAGGCACACTTTTTTACTTATTCAGGCTATTTCTTACCAACTAGGTGGAAGAAAAAGCAAAATTTGATGGTATATTTGAAAGCCTTTTACCTATAAGTGGTTTACTCTCTGGAGATAAAGTAAAACCAGTACTGATGAACTCAAAACTACCTCTTGATATCCTGGGAAGGGTAAGTTTACAGAAAATTTATTTTTCATTTTGTTTTTGTTGGTGACAGTATTAACTAAATTACTTGAAGGTAAGGCACTGTATTTATTTCTCGGTTTTTTCCCTTAAAGTATTCTTTTGACTTTTGGTCAGATTTAATTTTGCCTCCCCTTCCTCATCCCCTTCTTTTTTTTTTTTTTTTTTTTACATGGAATCAGTAGATGTTTTTTCAGAGGGTCAGAGAAACATTTTTGGCCAAATGAATGTGTGTGATGGGTCAAGGTCTGTCATTCTTTCAACAATGAAGAATTTATTATCCAATCCAAAAGTTCATTCCACCTTTAGTATCTTGGCTCAGCCTTAACCAAACATTTTTCAGCTCTCATATTTACTGAAAACTGTGTTTGCTGAAATATTTTCTTCTAGGATCTGCTTTGGTTTTGGCAGTACCGAGATAATACAAGAGAACAAAAATGTTAGATTAGAAAATGGCCAGTCCAGTTTAGCTGTTCACGGTGACAGAAATGAACAAATATTAAGGAAAAGAACATTAATTTTTAAAAGGAGGTGTAGGTCATGATTTAACTCATTAAAGCTGAGGTATCTGTAATGAAGTCATCAAAAATAGCATTCATGCATAGTTTGAAAGGGTATATGAAAATGCCATTTAAAAATAAATAATTTAAGCTGTACAGTTCTTGGACACTTACAATTATTGATTGTTAGAAAAGAATGAGCAAAATTCTATTGGAAAAAATCATTCCATTTAAAAAGAAAAAGTGTTTTCTTAAACTCTGGTTTGGTATGTTCAGTCTCGTATGCCAAGTGAGAAATTTTCACTGAGTGGAAAAACATATGGAATTAATTACTACAGGAAACAGTGTAGGCAGAAAGTATCAGATTCAAGGAGGGTTGGGGTAAATTCATGGATATAATGGGTTATTTAGAGGGAATGTTACTGATATTACCCAATACTGTTAGCCATGAAAATGGATATCACCGAATACTGGGCTGGGTGGATCATTGGTTTTCCCAGTTTGACACACATTCTTAAATGCCTGTAGACTGTTTTAAAAATGGATTTTGATTGGGCTTATTTTCATTATTATATACTTGTGTCTTAAAAATCTGAGAGGTAGCTCTGGCTCTAATAGCCATTATTTCTATTTCCAAGTGCCGTCGAGTTGTCTCCGATTCATAGAGACTCGATGGATATATTTTCTCCAGAATGTCCTGTCTTATGCCATAATCTGTAACCTTGCTAACGGTTTTTCCGTTATCATTGTTATGGTTTCTATCCTCGTAGCTGCTGGTCTGCCTCTTTCATGTATTCCCTGGACTTTTCCTAGCATTAGTGTCTTCTCCAGAGAATTAGTCGTCCCGACGATGTGTCCAAAGTATGCCAATCTAAGTTGTCATTTGGCCTTCCAGAGACCACATTGGTGTAATTTGCTCCAAAACCTATTTGTTTGTTTTTCGGGCGATCCATGGTACTCGCCATCGTCTTCTCCAGCACCATATTTCAAAAGAGTCGATGCTCTTTCTATCCTGTTTTTTTTCACCATCTAGCTTTCGGACCCGTACGTTTTCACCGGAAACGCCGTAGAATTGACAATTTGTATTATGTGGCAATTGTCACATCACGTTTCACCACTGTTCCCGGGCTCTTTGTAGCAAATCTTCCTCACATTAATCTATGACGTTTTTCTTGACTACTGGCTCCTTTGGTATTGATCATCGACCCCAGGAGAGGAAAATTGTCAACTATTTCAGTCTTCTCTCTATCCGTTATAAATGTATTAAAACTTCCAGTTGTCATGATCTTTGTTTTCATGACATTTAACTGATAGCCAAAGTTTGTTTTTTGCTCACCCCCACTACCCCTCGGCCTCATTTGATAAAAGTAAGTGTCATTTCTGGTACATTGGCCACATGAAAAGATTGAGCATTAAAAGTTGAAATTTCAGTGAATGAAAATTGACGATCTTCAGAATGTGCACTCTTCTGACATATTTTTGCTCTTCATTCTTATAGGTTTGGGACCTCAGTGATATCGACAAAGATGGACATTTGGACAAAGATGAATTTGCTGTGGTTAGTAGTAATGTTATTTATTAAGCGCTTATGGTAGGCAGAGAAGGGCGCTCAGTCTCTGTCCTTTGTGGGACTCGTAGTCTTAATGTATTAGTGGGGAGAAGGACCTGGAGACAGGCCAGGAATGACGAAGCATTAGAACACATCAGAGAGAAATACACAAAATCAAAACAAAAGTCAGTAGGGCAGAAGCAGAGGAGCAGAATTTCGGCCTCCTTGGGGTTCAGAGTTCATGGCACACCCCCAGCCACCAGTCTTTCCAGGGTTTTGTGGGGGCCCTTTTCTCCACCATTTATTCTTTAGTACACATGTTAAGGAAGAAAATAGGCAGCTATTGCAGGATTCTCGCCTCTCTCTGTCCTTTTTCTTTAGGGCACTAGCCCAAGTGTTTTGGGATCAGTGAGCCTCCCCTTCCTTATTTGCTGTGCTCCAAAGACTCTGACCTCTTACTCTCCCCTCACTGCTTCCTTCCTTCCTCCTCCTCGATCCATCTTTCTCCTTGTTCCTGGTGTATCCATTCCTTCCCCCTTTTTTTATGGTATTGGTTAAGTTATGGTATTTGTTAAGCCAAGCCCTGTACTAAGTGCTGGGAGAGGTACAAGCTAATCAGATTGGAGACAGTCCCTGTCCCATATAGGGCTCACAGTTTTAATCCCCATTTTACACTGAGGCCCAGAAAAGGTAAGCGACTTGCCCAAGGTCACACAGCAGACAAGGGATGGAGCCTCTCCCGCAGCTGTTTTTTCTCCAAATCCATTGTTGCTTCACTTCCACTGGTGCCTTTCCTTCTGATCCTTGCCTTTAAAGCGCTCAATCAGCTCACCCCCTCCTATCTTACCACAGTCCAGCACGCTCTCTTGACTCCTCTAATGCCAATATAGTCCCTTTACCTTGATCTCATCTGTCTCGCCCCTGACCCCTTGCTCAAGTCCTGCCTTTGGCTTGGAACTCCCTCCCCTTCGTATTTGGCAGACCACCACCCTCCCCACCTTCAAAGCCTTTTTAAATCACATCTCCTTCAGAAAGACTTCCTTGACTAAGTCCTAATTTCCCCTTCTCCCTCTCCCCCTTTTGCATCACCCTTGCACTTGGGTCTGTACCCCTATTCACGCTACCCTCAGCTCCACAGCACTTATGTACGTGCGTATTTGTAATTGATTTTAATGTGTGTCTTCCCCTCTAGACTATAAACTCCTTGTGGGCATGGAAGCGGCTGCATGGCCTGGCAGATAGAGCTCGGGCCTGGGAATCAGTAGGACCTGGGTCCTATTCCCGGCTCTGTCACTTGTCTGCTGGGTGACCTTGGGCAAGTCCCTTAACTTCCCTGGGCCTCAGTTACCTCATCTGTAAAGTGGGGATTAAGACTGTGAGCCTCGTGTGGGATGGGACTGTGTCCAACCTGATTAGCTTGTATCTATCCCACCACTTAATACAGTGACTGGCACATGGTAAATGCCTCAGAAATACCATTAAAAAAACCACCGTCTACCACCTCTGTTACATTACACTCTCCCAAACACTTAGTACAGTCTCTGCACACAGTAAGCGCTCAATAAATATGATTGATCCTTAATGCATGCTTCTTCTGACCCTTCCTCATCCTCTCTCCTTCTGGCTGATGCTGTCTTTGACCTAACTATGGATAGTTTTGGTAGCTGTGAGTGGGATTTGGAGAGCTAATAATAATGGTATTTGTTTAGCGCTTACCAGGTGTCAAGCACTGTTCTGAGCACTGGGGTAGATATAGGGTAATCAGGTTGTCCCACATGGGACTTACACCCATTTTACAGATGAGGTAATTGTGGCCCCGAGAAGTTAAGAGACTTGCCCAAACTCTTACAGCTGACAAGTGCCGGAGCCAGGATTAGAACCCATGACCTCTGACTCCCGAGCCCGTGCTCTAAGCCACGCTGCATTTTGTTTAACTCAAAGAAAAATTAAGGAATTGCTTGGGATTGTTAAATTTCACTGTAGATGATTAACATTTCCAGTGCGTTTCTTAACATAACGTCCTTAAGCTGATATCCTAAAATGGTAGGGATGTCCTAAATTTTATAGTCGTAGTTTAAAAATGGCACTGTATTTAAATTGATCCTCTGAATCAAGGTTTTTTTAACGTGCCGTTGAGTACAGTTTTAATACAGGCAGTCAAAATTTTCAAATTTCACATGAACGCAAGCAGCATGGCCTAATGGAAAGAGCATGGGCCTGGAAATCAGAGGACCAGGGTACTAATCCTGGTTTTGCCAATTGCTTGCTGTGTGATTTTGGGAAAAACTTGGGAAAGCTCCTCTGTGCCTCAGTTTTCTCAGCTGCAAAATGTGGATTAGATACCTATTCTCCTACTTAGGCTGCGAGCCCCATGTGGGACAGGGTCTGTGTCCAACCTGAATAACTTGTATCTGACCTAGTGCATAAAGCAGTGGGGTCTTTTGTTTTTGTTTAAGCACTTACTCTGTGTTAAGCAGTGTTCTAAGCGCTGGGGTACTGAACTCAACTCACTCCCCTATCCTTTCGTCATTGTCATACCACTAACCCACAGCCCCAGATCACCTCCACAGTCTGCCTCCTTTGCTCCCCGCGCATGAGCCGCAGAGCACTGCTGGCGGAAAGCGAGATATCAGGCTGACCTCATCCACTTCAAGTTTATCCTTGTGTGCTTCAACTCAGCCCTCGCTTCTGCCTGGCAAAATTATTTATCCATCCTTATTGACACCCGTGCCCATTGCCCTCACCAATTGTTTCAGACATTTAACTCCCTCCTCAAGTCCCCTGTCCCCCCTCCTCCACCTCTCTCCCCCATTAATGACCTGGCCACTTGCTTTATTGAGAAAATTGAAACTATCAGGTGTGATCTCTCTAAAATCTCCCATGCTCCCACTCTCCATCTCCTTCCCAAAAGGAGATCTCCTGCCTTCCCTCAAAATCCACCACCTCCACCTGAGCATCTGACCCCATCCTTTTGCATCTTATCAAAACGCTTGCGCCCTCCCTTCTTCCCTCCCTGGCCGCCATCTTCAATTCTTTGCTCTCCAATGGCTTCTTCCCCACTGTTTTCACTCCTGCTCATGTCTCCCTTATCCTAAAAAAAACCCTCCCTTGACTCCACAGCTCCCTCCATTTATCGCCACATCTCCCTCCTACCATTCCTTTCCAAACTCCTTGAGCGAGTTGTCTACACCCGCTGTCTCAAGTTCCTCCCCTCCATTTCTCTCCTTGACTCCTTCCAATCTGGCTTCTGTCCTCTTAACGCCACAGAAACCGCCTTCTCGAAAGTCAGTAATGACTTCTTCCTGCCAAATCCAATGGCATCTACTCCAGCCTTGTCGACCAGCCCCTTCTCCTGGAAACATTATCCACCTTTGGCTTCACTGACACTATCCTCTCCTAGTTCTGTCTCTCTGGCCTTTCATTCTCAGTGTCTTTTGTGGGCTCCTTTTCTGCCTCCCATTCTCTAAGTCCCTCAAGGCTCAGTTCTGGGCCCCCTTCTATTCTCCATTTACACCCACTCCCTTGGAAAACTCACTCGCTCCTATGGCTTTCAACTACCACCTCTATATAGATGATTCCCAAGTTTACGTCCCCAGCCCGACGTCCCCAGCCCGTCCCTTCTCCTCTGCGGTCTTGCATTTCCTTCTGCCTTCAAGGCATCTCTACTCGGATGGCCCTCCAACACCTCAAACTTAACATATCCAAAGCAGAACTCATCTTCCCATCCAAACCCTGCCCTCCCCCTGATTTTCCCATCACTTTAGACAGCACCACCATCCTTCCTGTCTCTCAAACCTGTAACCTTGGCATTATCCTTGACTCCTCTCTCATTCATTCATTCATTCATTCATTCAATAATATTTATTGAGCGCTTACTATGTGCAGAGCACTGTACTAAGCGCTTGGAATGTACAATTGGACAATAGATAGAGACAATCCCTGCCCACTGATGGGCTTACAGTCTAATCGGTCTACAGTCTAACCCACCTATTCAATCTGTTACTAAATCCTGTTAGTTCAGTGTTCAAAACATTGCTAAAATCTGCCCATTTCTCTCCATCCAACCTGCTAACCCGTTCCAAACACTTAGTCTATCCTGCCTTGATTACTGCATAAGCCTCCTTGTTGACCTCCCTGCCTCCTCCCTCCGTCCACTCCAGTCTGTACTTTACCCTATTCCCTGGATCATTTTTCTGCAGAAACATTCAGCCCGTGTTTCCCCACTCCTGAAGAACTTCCAGTGGTTGCCCATCCACATCAAACAAACTCTTTACCATTGCCCTTAAAGCACTCAATCATCTTGCCCCCTCCTACCTTACCTCACTGCTCTCCTATTACAACCCATACTGCACACTTCGCTCTTTTAATGCCAACGCACTCACAATACCGCAGTCTCATCTATCTCATCACCGACCTCTCACCCATGTCCTGCCTCTGGCCTGGAACAACCTCCCTCTTCGTATCCAGACAATTACTCTCTCCACATTCAAAGCCTTATCAAAGACACATCTTCCTCACGAGGCCTTCCCTGACTAAACCCTCATTTCCTCTTATCCCACTCCCTCTGTGTCATTCTGATTTGCTCCCTTTATTCACCCCTCCCTCAGCCCCACGGCACTTATCTACATATCTGTAATTTATTTATATTAATGTCTGTCTCCTCCTCTATGCTGTGAGCTCATTATGGGCAGGGAATGTATACTAACTCTGTTGTTATTGTACTCTCCCAAGTGCTTAGTACAGTGCTTGGCACACAGTAAGCACTCAATAAATACAGTTGATTGATAGGTTTGACGCATAGTAAGTGTTTAATAAATAACATGGTAACAATAACTGGTTTCAATTTGTAATCTCACACATCCATTACTAAATTAATTTAGGACTTCTAATATCGTTAGGGCATGTGGCATATTAAAGTGGATTTTATTTGGTATGGTTGGAAGACAAATTCTAATTTGGTAAACTTGTACCTTTTTCATGAGATAGAAGTACCGAGTCGATTCCGATCATGTTAGTCCACATTATTTCATATGTTTTTATTGATTGATTTAAAATGGCATCCAGTTATTCCTATATCCTTTAGATTTCCAGATGTCGGAAACTAGAATCCACATAAGTTTCAGAGTGACTTCTTAAATGGTGAAAGTAATGAATGACTTATTTGCAAGTCCTTAAAGAGCTCCGTTTTTAATTTAAATTAATCAGTGCTATTTATTGAGCACTTACTATGTGCAGAGCCCTGTACTAAGCGATAGGGAGAGTACAATACAGTAGAGTCGGCAGAAATGTTCCTTGCCCACAATGAGCTTATGGTCTGGAAGAAAAAAAAATCTACCAGGAAAACGATTTTTGGTCTGCTCTACTTATAAATTTCTTCAAGTCAGAAAGTCTTTGTCTCAGAGTAATAAATGATGAAAAGACCGTCATTTGAATTCCATAGGTTAGAGTATAAGCACCTTGCGGACAGGAAACCTATCTGCCAACTCGGCTGTCCTCTTCCAAGTGCTTAAGTGCAGCGCTTAAGTAGGCGCTCAAGAAATACCAGTGATTGATTGTTTTCTCTCCGATTGTGGTTGTTGCCTTACCATATAAATCTATTTTATTCTTTGCATTTTTAGGCGATGCATTTAGTCTATCGAGCTCTTGAGAAAGAGCCGGTACCATCTGTACTGCCCCCAGCGCTTATCCCACCTTCCAAAAGAAAGAAAGCTGTTTTTCCTGGTGCGGTTGCTGTTCTTCCTGCGAGTCCTCCACCTAAAGATAGCCTTCGTTCAACTCCCTCCCATGGTAGTGTAAACAGCCTGAACAGTACAGGAAGTTTATCTCCTAAACATAGTATAAAACAAGTGCAGGTATGGTACCTTTTTTTTGGGTGGCGGGAGGAGGGAGGGACATTTTTGTTGAACTCTTGAAACGTGGTTGCGACGATTTAGATGTTTTCCTGTTAATAATAATTTTGGTATTTCTTAAGCGCTTACCTTGTGCCAAGCACTGTTCTAAGCGCTGGGTAGATACAAGGTAATCGAATTGGCCCACGTGGGGCTCACAGTCTTCATCCCCATTTTCCAGATGAGCTAACTGAGGCACAGAGAAGTTAAGTGTCTTGCCCAAAGTCACACAGCTGTTAAGTGGCAGAGCTGGGATTAGAACCCATGACCTCCGACTCCCAAGCCCGGGCTCTTTCCGCTGAGCCACGCTGCTTCTCGTTGTTGCTGTTCCTCAAATGAAAGTACTTTTTAAGTATATTTCTAAGATGCGTATTTTAACGGTAAACCATCCAAGAGAGATGGCAATCCCCCATCGGAATGAAAGCCCCTTGTGGAGAGGGGACAGACACGTCACTTCTTTGTATTGTGCTTTCCCAAGTAGTTGGTACGGTGCATTGCACTGATATGGACACTCCATACCTAGGTTTACTTCAACCTTTAAAGGGGAAGAAGGTAGGAGGTCAATGTCTTCCGAATCGCGCTTTTAGTTTGCCCGATGGGTATTTTTAATCTACGGCGGTGAAAACTGGGGAAGGGCGAAAGACCACGTCGGGATATGAGGAAACTTAAAAAGAAGCAAGAATTGCATTTAAAAATTTAAATGAAAAAAATGTAACTTGAATGTTTTCAATTCTCAATAACAGGGAACGAAGCGGCCAAAGGGTGATAAATGCTTGTAAGCTAATGCTCAAAGCCTCAAAAATCCAGTGGGTGCATTGGAATAATAATAATGATGGCATTTGTTAAGCGCTTACTGTGTGCAAAGCACCCGCTCTTGACCCCACTTCCCCCTCCAGTTATCGTCCTATCTCCCTACTACCCTTCCTTTCCAAAATCCTAGAACGAGTCATCTACAATCGATGCTTAGAATTCCTTAACTCCCATTCTCTCCTAGACCCCCTCCGATCTGGCTTCCGTCCCCTCCACTCTACCGAGACTGCTCTCTCTAAGGTCACCCATGACCTCCTTCTTGCCAAATCCAATGGCTCCTACTCCATTCTGATCCTCCTTGACCTCTCTGCTGCCTTTGACACTGTCGACCATCCCCTCCTCCTCCATACCTTATCTCACCTTGGCTTCACGGACTCTGTCCTCTCCTGGTTCTCCTCTTACCTCTCTGGCCGATCATTCTCGGTCTCCTTCGCTGGAGCCTCCTCCCCCTCCCATCCTTTAACTGTTGGAGTTCCTCAAGGGTCAGTTCTTGGCCCTCTTCTGTTCTCCATTTACACTCACTCCCTCGGTGAACTCATTCGCTCTCACGGCTTTGACTACCATCTCTATGCAGATGACACGCAGATCTACATCTCCGCCCCGTCCTCTCCCCCTCCCTTCAGGCTCGCATCTCCTCCTGCCTCCGGGACGTCTCCACCTGGATGTCGGCCCGCCACCTAAAACTCAACATGAGCAAGACTGAGCTCCTCATCTTCCCTCCCAAACCCGGTCCTCTCCCAGACTTCTCTATCACCGTGGATGGCACGACCATCCTTCCCGTCCCTCAGGCCCGCAATCTCGGTGTCATCCTTGACTCGTCCCTCTCGTTCACCCCACACATCCTATCCGTTACCGAGACCTGCCGGTTTCACCTCTACAATATCGCCAAGATCCGCCCTTTCTTCTCCACCCAGACGGCTACCTTACTATTACGGGCTCTCGTTATATCCCGGCTAGACTACCGTGTCAGCCTTCTCTCTGACCTCCCTTCCTCCTCTCTCGCCCCGCTCCGGTCTATTCTTCACTCCGCTGCCCGGCTCATCTTCCTGCAGAAACGATCTGGGCATGTCACTCCCCTTCTTAAACAACTCCAGTGGTTGCCTATAGACCTCTGCTCCAAACAAAAACTCCTCGCTCTAGGCTTCAAGGCTCTCCATCACCTTGCCCCTTCCTACCTCTCCTCCCTTCTCTCTTTCTACCGCCCACCCCGCACGCTCCGCTTCTCTGCCGCCCACCTCCTCACCGTCCCTCGGTCTCGCCTATCCCGCCGTCGACCCCTGGGTCACGTCCTCCCGCGGTCCTGGAACGCCCTCCCTCCTCACCTCCGCCAAACTGATTCTCTTTCCCTCTTCAAAACCCTACTTAAAAATCACCTCCTCCAAGAGGCGTTCCCAGACTGAGCTCCTCTTCCCCCTCTACTCCCTCTGCCATCCCCCCTTTACCTCTCCACAGCTAAAGCCTCATTTTCCCCTTTTCCCTCTGCTCCTCCACCTCTCCCTTCCCATCCCCACAGCACTGTACTCGTCCGCTCAACTGTATATATTTCCATTACCCTATTTATTTTGTTAATGAATTGTACATCGCCTTGATTCTATTTAGTTGCCATTGTTTTTACGAGATGTTCTTCCCCTTGACGCTGTTTATTGCCATTGTTCTTGTCTGTCCGTCTCCCCCGATTAGACTGTAAGCCCATCAAACAGCAGGGACTGTCTCTATCTGTTGCCGACTTGTTCATCCCAAGCGCTTAGTACAGTGCTCTGCACATAGTAAGCACTCAATAAATACTATTGAATAAATACTATTGAATGAACTGTTCTAAGCGCTAGGGAGGATACAAGGTGATCAGGTTGTCCCACGTGGGGCTCACAATCTTAATCCCCATTTTATAGATGAGGCAACTGAGGTACAGAGAAGTTAAGTGACTTGCCCAAAGTCACACAGCGAACAAGCGGCTGAGCTGGGATTTGAACCCATGACCTCTGACTCCCCAGCCCATGCTCTTTCCACCGAGCCACACTGCAGCTAGTGAGGATTTTGACATAATGGGCATTTCTAGAGAATCAGCATGGCTTAGTGGATAGAGCATGGGCCTGGGAGTCTGAAGGACCTGGGTTCTAATCCCGGCTCCGCCACATGACCGCTGGGTGACTTTGGGTAAATCACAGAACTTCTCTGGGCCTTAGTTACCTCATCTGGAAAATGGAGATTAAGAGTTGTGAGCCCCACATGGGACAGGGACTACGTCCAACCTGATTAACTTGTGTCTACCTCAGTGTTCGGCACATAGTAAGTGCTTAACAAGTAGCGTTATTATTATTATTCTAAAATGTGGTGAAAGAAAGAAAATCAGTGGCATATAGGCTAGGTGCCAACTCCTGGGAACTGATGGGGTAATTGCCCCCACACCATTTCAATTGTTTGAAATGATGGCATTTATTAAGTATTTACTATGTGCTAGGTTCTAGGATAGATACAAGTTTATAATAAAAATAATAATAATGATGGTATTTGTTAAGCACTTACTATGTGCCAAGCACTGGGGTGGATACAAGGTAATCAGGTTGTCCCACGTGGGGCTCACAATCTTAATCCCCATTTTTATAGATGAGGTAATGGAGGCCCAGAGAAGTGAAGTGACTTCCCCAGAGTCGCACAGCTGACAATAGTAATAATAATAATGATGGCATTTGTTAAGCACTTACTATATACGAAGCTGGGGTAGTACAGGGTAATCAGGGTGTCCCACGTAGGGGTCACAGACTTCATCCCCTTTTTACAGATGAGGGAACCGAGGCCCAGGGAAGTGAAGTGACTTCCCCAAAGTCACACAGCTGACAAGTGGCGGAGCCAGGATTATTCATTCATTTAATAGTATTTATTGAGCACTTACTAAGTGCAGAGCACTGTACTAAGCGCTTGGAATGTACAATTCGGCAACAGATAGAGACAATCCCTGCCCAATGATGGGTTTACAGTCTAATCAGGGGAGACAGATGGACAAAAACAAGACAACATAATCACCATACGTAGAATCAAGGGGTTGTACACCTCATTAACAAAATAAATAGGATAATAAAAATATATACAAATGAGCACAGTGCTGAGGGGGAGGGGGGAGGAGCAGAGGAAAAGGGGGCTTAGCTGAGGGGTGGTGAAGGGGGGAAGGAGGAGGGAGCAGAGGGCGGAGGGGGAGCAGAGAGGGAGCAGGGGGAGCAGAGGGATTATTCATTCAGTAGTATTTATTGAGCACTTACTATGTGCAGAACACTGTACTAAGCACTTGGAATGGACAATTCGGCAACAGAGACAATCCCTGCCCATTGATGGGCTTACAATCTAATCGGGGGAGAGAGATGGACAAAAACAAGACAACTTAATTGCGAAAAATAGAACCAAAGGGATGTACACCTCATTAACAAAATAAATAGAATCATAGATCTAGACGCATCATTAACAACCCACAACCTCCGACTCCCAAGCCCGTGGTCTTTCCACTAAGCCACTCTGCTTCAAGTTTATCAGGGGCTCACCGTGTATCTTGACCCCAGTTAGCAGGTGAGGAAACTGAGGCCCAGAGAGTTTAACAGACTTGCCAAAGGTCACCCAGCAGGACAGTGGCAGAGCTGGGGCTAGGCTTGTGCTCTTTCCACCAGGCCACACTGGCAGTAGACTCCCAGCCTTACTCATTGCCGGTCTCAGGCTGTAGCTGTGAGTTTCCGCTCGTGGCTGATAAGATCCCCAAATGGTGGCTCTCTGGCCTGCTAGTTCTTTAAAGCTGTTTCCCTTCTTCCCTCCCTCCTCTCCCCTCCGCCTCCCCAGGTAACACCCCCCTCTTAAAATCCCCGCTCCTCAGCTCAAACGGAAAACTTGCCACTTATGGAATACAGCTTCTGGTAGCAGAAGCATGGCAGGATAGAGAACTAAGTAAGTGTAAAGTTACTCTAAGTTGCGAATATGCGTAAATGCTATTGGGTAAGTGAATAAACACAAATGCCATAGGCAGAAGTTAGAACGGTGAAGCTTAACTGGGGAATGACAAAAAGAACTGATGGTAAGACTCCCTTTCATTTGGTCGTATTTATTGAGCGCTTACTGTGTGCAGAGCCGTGTACTAAGTGCTTGGGAGAGTACAATACAACAGCAGACACATTCCTGGCATTTTCTGTGTGGGACAGGGACTGCGTCTGACCAGATTAGCTTGTGTCTATCCCAGCACTTAAAACAGTGCCTGACACTTAATAGGTGCTTAACAAATACCACAGTTATTGTTGTTATTATTAATGATTTTGAGCCTCAGTCTGAGACTGCCTTTTGGTGTCACTGAGAAATGCAGATTGGGGACTTTTCTTTCAAACTAGTGTTCTGACAATATGTGGTCACGTAGTTCCTGTGTTTTAAAAGTGGGATGGCACGGAGGATTTAAAAAAAACAAAAACTTGAAGAAAAAAGTGTATTTTAGAATAAAAATGTCACAATTTGAAAAATTATAAAATTGGAAAAAAATCAAGGGGTGTCTTGGGCAGTTGCACTGCCAGCCCCTCCCCTTAAGTCCACATCTGAGTCCAACAAATTAAGATCTCCACAAGAGATCTTCCTACTGCACACAATTCATAAGCAGTCAAACTTGAGGAAGAGGATCATTTTTGGTGAAAAAGAATGCTGACGGTACTGACATGCAAGTCTAAGTAACCAGCCAATGTCTGGACTCTTGAAAGTAACAAGTAATATAAACATGGATTAATTTCTTTAAAGAATAAATTTAAATATCTTATACATTTTCAGCCAGCTGTGAATTGGGTGGTGCCAATATCCGATAAGGTACGATATGATGAAATTTTCTTGAAGACTGACTTGGACATGGATGGCTACGTGAGCGGCCAGGAAGTGAAAGAAATTTTTATGCATTCAGGCCTTTCCCAGAGTCTCTTAGCACATATATGGTAAGTCTGTCTATTTGGAGATTTCTTTTCTCTTCACTGGTGGCTATTTGGAAACTTCGTTCCTCTGGAGGTATTTGAAGATATCAGAGGGTTTAGGAGAACCGTGAATGTGAAGGGCAGGACAACTGGATTTATGAAGAAATGTCAAAGGCTCACTGAGTTAGAGAAGAGGAAGTTGAAGAGTGGTTTAACATTCTTGAAATGTATACAGCATAGGAAAGGTCATTATTTTGAGAAAGATAAGATGTTCTTCTTTTGAGGAAGTTGCAGTGAAAGAGATTTAATAAGATATCAAGAGGTGCTTGATTACTTTAAGGCCATATCTGGAATTAGGGAACACTAAATTTATGATCTGGTCATCTGCACTCAGAGTGTTTTTAAGGTTGGATTTGGTCACTTTTCTTTCTCAAGTATGATAATGTCGAGCTTACAGTCTACGAAGTTGTTCTTTTACGTTATCTGGAGTGAGAGATGCTGAAGGCAGGGGCGGTGGGTATTAAAGTCAGGAGTAGTAGATATTAGGAGAAATAGCCATTTTTCTGATACAGGCCGTCGGAGGATGAAAGTTCTCTAATGCCAAAACACATAGTGAAAACCTGTGTTCTGGACTAATTTGGTGTACTGAAATAAACACAAAGTTAGGGGGTGGGGATGGGGTGGATCATGGGGAACCCAAGTTCCTAACCCACGTAGAGTGGAAAGGTTATTCCAGTTTATTCAGAAATATCCAAATGCTTGCTAAAGAGCCAGACCCAGTGGATTTTAAACAAAAAACAACAAACCTGATATCACTTGAATTAGAATGACATTGCTTGGCTTAATGTACGTGTGTGTAATTTATTTTACTGTCTGTCTACTCCTCTAGACTGTAAGCTCCTTGTGGGCAGGAATATGACTGCCAACTCTGTTACATAGAATTCTCCCAAGTTCTTAGTACAGTGCTCTGCAAACGGTAAGCGCTCAGTAAACACGATTGATTGATCGATTGATAGCTTTATTAGCCTTAGGCCGCCCAGTAATAATTTGGGCTGGGCAATTAGAAAAGGCAGCTGATTTTATTCATTTTATGATCCCTGTGCGCCATGGCGCGAGTTGGAAAATGTTGGGTATCTCTTTGTAAGGCTAAATGGATGGACCATGTAATAAATGTCACCACATTTCTGACAGGGCCCTGGCAGATACAAGGCAGATGGGAAAGTTGAGCAAGGACCAGTTTGCACTGGCTATGTATTTTATTCAGCAGAAGGTCAGTAAAGGAATCGATCCTCCACAAGTTTTGTCACCAGACATGATCCCACCCGCAGAGAGGAGTGTTCCTATTCAAGTGAGTAGTGACTGATTACCAATTGTAGGTTATTTTGAAGTACTATGAGTGTGTGTGTATATATGTATATATATATTTCTTAATTTCTTGCCATAAGCCACAGGGTGGCACTAGCAAACCATTTGAAATGTTTCCTCCCGTTGTTGAGAATTACGAGTTTCCTAATGGCCCTCACTGGAGCCCCAAGCTAGTCAGTGCACCTGATGAAAGAGCCAGCCCAGAAAGCAGCGAGAAGCAGCGTGGTTTAGCAGCGAGAGCCCGGGCTTGAGACTCAGAGGACGTGGGTTCTAATCCCGGCTCCGCCACTCGCCTGCCGTATGACCGTGGGCAAGCCGCTTCACTTCTCTGGGCCTCAGATACCTCATCTGGAAAATGGGGATTAAGACTGTGAGCCCCACATGGGACAGCCTGATTACCTCGTATCTACCCCAGCACTTAGATCGCCTCTCCTTCGATTCCGTGTAATGTAGCGCATTGCACTTGGTGGGCGCTTAATAAATGTTATTATTAGGAAGCAGCTTGACCTACTGGAAAGAGCACGGGCCTGGAAGTCAGAGGACCTGAGTTCTAATCCCTGCTCCATGACATAGCTGCTCTGTGACCTTGGGCAAGTCATGTCACTTCTCTGTGCCTCAGTTATCTCATCTGACAAATGGGGATTCAGACTGTGGGACATGGACCGTGTCCAACTGATTAGCTTCTATCCACCCCAGTGCCTTGTTCAGTGCCTGGTACAGAGTAAGTGCTTAACAAATGCCACAATTATTATTATTGTCGTTATTAAGACTACTACTTCAGAAGTTAATGTTTGAGTTTAACCTACCTAACCCGTTTATTTTTGACCTGGAAGTTTGCGGAATGGTCTGGAGAACAGTTGGGCAAATCGCGATGCAAGGCCACTGTTGCTCTGAGAAGAACAAAATATTCTCATGAATTTTTTCACTTGTATAATAACGCTTTGGTTTTGTTTATAGGATAATTCAAGTTCTGTTGCATCAGGGGAGTTTACAGGGGTGAAAGAACTTGACGATATCAGTCAAGAGATTGCTCAACTGCAGAGGTATGTCATGAAGTGTTCTATTTCAAGCATGATGAATTTTCTCCACTGAAAATGCCTTTAGTACACCGTCAGTGCTCAATAAATGCAGTTGACTGACTGACTTGAAAAGTTGCACAAGCTCTGATGATGAGTTCCTTTGTCTTTGTGCTATTAGTAGATCAAGTGCTTCCTAAGAACTGCACTAAGGATAATGAGATCATTCAGGCGTATTTATTGAGCGCTTACTGTGTGCAGAGCATTGTTCTAAGCGCTTGGAAAGTACAGTTCAGTAACAAACAGAGACAGTCCCTGCCCAACAACGGGCTATAGTCCCTGTTCCACCGAGGGCTCAGAACCTGAGCGGTAGAAATCATTTTTGAAAATCACTTAAAAAAAAATCATAGGGTAAAAAAGTGACAGTACAAATGTTATTGCTGCCTGATTAAAAAAAGTTGCTCCCTTGCTTTGAATGGTCTGACATCACATAATCTTGCTCAGCTTTTATGACATATCCTGTTTGTCACTATGCTGTATGAGAAAAGGGTCAAATTTAATGTAAAAATAGTAATAATAATTGCAGTATGTAAGTGCTTACTATGTGCCAGCCACTCTTCTAAATGCTGTGGTCGATACAACTTAATCGAGTTGGACACAGTCCCTGTCCCACAGAGGGCTCAGAGTCTTAATCCCCATTTTACAGATGAGGGAACTGAGGCACAGAGGAAGTGAAATGACTTGCCCAAGGTCACACAGCAGACAAGTGGCAGAGCTGGGATTCGAACCCAGCTCCTTCTTACCCCAGGCCCGTGCTCTATCCACTAGGCGAAGCTGCTTCTCTGTGTCAAGAATCTGTTATTCTTGAGATATGCTTTTCTTTGCTGTTAAAGTACTTATCCTCCTCACAGTGTCCTCCCTTCTGACTTGTAGCCAAACAATTTTATCTACCATTCATGAAGTTCCCGCAAACATTTTATTACTTTACCAGAGAGTGAATACAAACTTCCTGGTAGAGTTTCCCTGTTGGTAAAGTGAATTTTTTTTTTAGAGTCCATTTTAGTACTAAGCTAAGCACTAACCCCAAACTTCCAAGTTGAGTTGTAATGACTGAAAAGGGACTCAAAATGTCACCCATTTTGGAAAGAAACCCAAGCGGCTTGTCAGGGGGACCAGCTTCTTACTCCTGGAGGTCTCTCATTGCATAATTTTAGGCAAGTCTTCACCCCATCACAGTTAACACTATCTTCCCCCTCCTGTTTGGTTTTTTAAATGGTATTTAAGTGCTTACTGTGTGCCAGGCAGTGTGCTAAACCCTGAGAGCACCCCGTCTCTCAGACTGTTAATCTTGGCTTCATCCTTCAATCTTCTCTTTCAACCTCCATATTCATCAATTTCCGAATCCTGTCAGTTTTTCCTTCACAACATCTCCAGGATCTACCCTTTCCCCTTTTCCTCTCAATCCAAACTGCCTCCACCCGTCATCTTCCATCTCGACTACTGCAGCAGCCTCCTCACAAACTTCCCTGATTACCGTTTCGCCCCTCTATGGTCCACGCTCGACTGCTCCCCAGATCATTTTTCTAAAATGACCTTCTGCACACTTCTCCCCGCTTCTCAAAAACTCGGCGGTTGCCCATTCCTCTCCACGTGAAGCAAAACTCCTGACCCTTGACCTGGAGACACTTAATCGGCTCTCTCCCCCTTTTCATCCACTCATCTCCCGCTACACCCCGGCTTGCGTGCTTCGTTCCTCCAGACTACTCGTTGAGCCTCATTCTCAGCTCTTCTGCCTACTGACCTTCTTGCTCATGCCCTCTCATTGGTTCAATCATTGTCGTATTTATTGAGCGCTTACTGTGTGCATAGCTCTCTTACAAGGAACTCCCTCCCTCTCCTTACCAAACAGTCCACAGTTCTCCCCATCTTCCAAGTCCTTCTGAGATTACATCTCCCAGCAGTCTTCCCTGAATAATTTCTAATCTTCCCATTTTATAACCCTCTTACTAGATCTTCATCATTCCTGTGACACTTACTCATACCCCTAGAGCATTTACATACATGTCTTTGTACTTCAACATTTCTTCCTTTCTGTAATATAGTGTCTCTCAGTCAATCCATCAGTGGTATTTATTGAGTGCTTACTGTGTGCAGAGCACTGTATTCAACGTTTGGGTGATTATAGTACAATAGACTTGTTCCCTATCCATAAGGAGCTTACGGTATTAAAGTCTACCTCCTATGCTAGATTGCAAGTATCTCTTGAGGGCAGGGATCATGTCTACGAATTCTGTTGTACTTTTCCAAGCATGTCACAGGGACTCAATACATACTTTTAATTTATTGAGTTCCCTCTCTCTACCTCTTAGGGATTGATTTATTCAGTTTCTTCGTCATCATCAATGGTATTTATTGAGCACTTAGTGTGCAGAGCACTGTACTAAGTGATTCAGTGAGTATACCTCCCTCCTCAAATCTAGTAGACAATTACTCTCCCACGTTTCAAAGCCTTATTGAGGCACATCTCCTCCAAGAGGCCTTCCCAGACTAAACTCCCCTTTCCTCTTCTCCCACTTCCTTCTGCCATTGCCCTGATTTGCTCCCTTTGTTCTTCCCCCCTCCTAGCCCCACAGCACTAATCTGTAATTTATTCATTTATATTGATGTCTCTCTCCCCCACCTCTAGACTAATAGCTCATTGTGGTCCAGGAATGTGTCCGTTTATTGTTGCACTTTCCCAAACGTTTAGTACAGTGCTCTGCACACAGTAAGTGCTCAGTAAATACGATTGAATGAATGAATGAATATAACAGAGTTGGTAAACATGTTCCCTGCCCACTTACAGCCTAAAGGGGAAGACGACAGACATTAATATAAATAAATAATTTATAATATATAATTTATAGATATGTATATAAGTCCTGAGGGGCTGAGGGTGAGACTAATGTCAAATGCCCAAAGGTCACAGATCCAAGTGGAATTCCTCCTCTCTACCCCTTAAGGGTTTTACTAGGGAGATGAGGTAATATTAATATTTGGCATTACTTTGCATTTAATTAAGTACAGGCCTACCCCAGCATGCGTCCATAATACGCCCCTCAAATCTGTCTGTTTCGTGTATGGCCATATCGTGGGGGTATGCTTGCCCGTAGGTTTACGTGCAGTTGGGTTCCATTTCAGAAATAGCCACAACATGACAACCAAGTGCTTAGTACAGTGCTCTACACAAAGTAAGCGCTCAGTAAATATGACCGAATGAACTGAGCTCTGCTGGTAAATACAAAGTGGCCTGTAGGTCACTCCCAGATGCCTCCCTTCCACCCATTTCCCCCAGTTTTCTTCCATTGCACCCAGTGTTTTTTTGGTTTTTTGTTTGGGAAACCAGGGCTCCACCTTCTCAGAAGCTGCTCCCCTGTGGTGCTCGGGGGAGACAAAAAACTAGGCCCTGGGTACAGCCAGCTGACATCACCTCTCCCCCTCCCCCCTCAACAAGAGGTAGTTGTGAATACCTCCAGGCTGAAGTCATAATTGGGTCTCCATGGTGATGAAACTTGCTGCCCTACCACTGAGGAGAAGAGAGAATGTTGAGTAGGTCACAACAGTGAGAGGAGCCAGGCTATGCCAAGCTTGCCGGGATGAAGGGTCGCAGCTCCTGAATAAGGCAGGTAATGGAGCTTCTGGTCACGCCAAGGCCCAGAAATAACCGCAGAGGAGCCCAAAGAGGACCTGGGGGGAGCAGCTTCTGAGAACCAGGGTGGGAGTAGCGGGGCTGAGGAGATCGGAACCAACTGAGAGTGGCCAGACGGGAGGTAACCAGCTTCCCACTGTGTGGGGCAAGAAGATGGTGCCTGTCTAGTCAACGGGGTGCTGGCTGGGACTCAGTAATGTTTTGTCGTCGTTCCCCTACCCCTCCGCAAGCAGGGCACCAGGAGCTAAAGGGGGAAGGGCTGGGGAAAGACTAGAAAGGGAAGGGGGGACAAGTTTGGGATTTGAACTGAGGTGCCGCGTGGCCTAATGGAAAGAGCCCGGGCTTGGGAGTCAAGACGTGGATTCTAATCCCGGCTCCGCCACTTATCAGCTGTGTGACCTTGGGCCAGCCGCTTAATTTCTCTGTCCCTCAGTTACCTCATCTGGAAAACAGAGATTAAGACTGTGAGCCCCACGTGGGACAACCTGATTACCTCGTATCTACTCCAGTGTTTAGAACAGTGCTTGGCACATAATTAGCACTTAACAAATACCATAATAATAATAACTTGAACAGGGAAACAGTGGGAACAGACCGAAGCAGGGTCGGGGGAGGTGAGGAGGGACATTTATTTTTCCAGAAGTGATTGGAAGTAACTCCGGGCGTGAGGCATACGGATTCCGGGGTGCTTGAGCAACCTGAGGTAATGCCTGTAGATCTTGCTAATTTTAAAGCAAGACAACCCCAAAAATTGAGAGTTTTCATTTCCTTTGGTGCAATTCATATGGTGTATTTTAGAGAACTGTAGAAACTTTCCTAGAAATATTGTTACTAGAAAACCAGTCATAACTATATAATATATATAAAATGTAAAGGAAATGACCATGGATTTCTGGTCAGTCTTTACTGTATGCATAACATATTTTTGTCAAAAGAGTACTAGAAAATTCATTTTTTTAAAAAAAATCCTAACCCTAAGCAAAGGAGAGAGTAAGCCTCAGACTACCTACTCTTGAACTAGGTATTCAGAGATTTTAATAATAATGTTGGCATTTGTTAAGTGCTTACTATGTGCAGAGCACTGTTCTAAGCGCTGGGGGAGATACAGGGTCATCAGGTTGTCCCACATGAGGCTCGCAATCTTAATCCCCATTTTACAGATGAGGTAACTGAGGCTCAGAGAAGTTAAGTGACTTGCCCAAGGTCACACAGCTGACAAGCGTTGGAGCCAGGATTCGAACCCATGAGCTATGATTCCCAAGCCCAGGCTCTTTCCACTGAGCCATGCTGCTTCTTAAAATCCTAGCTGTGCTACTTTGGTTGACTTCCCTGTATCTACCTCAGTACTTAGAACAGTGCTTGGCACATAGTAAGTGCTTAACAAATACCATTATTATTATTACTCCCTTCCTGGGTGGGCAAGCAGAGCAGTTTAACTGGGAGGAAGTGACGGATTGGAGGGGGAATCTCTGGGTGGGACCTTCAGGAGAAATTTTCTTTCAAGAAAAACATACTGCAAGTGATAGCATGCATTCAAAGCTACTTTCCCCCTATTTTGGGTTGTCTTTTTGGGTGTTTGCCCCCCGCTGACTAAATTCCTCTCATTTTTAGTGACTTGTTTAAGACAGTCAACATGGTTACCACTGCCCCCCTCTTGGTGTCTCTCTCTGTATTTCATATTTAGAGATGCTATAAGGCCATGATTATTGCGTCCATGAGTATGCATGTCCTTTTAATCACTTCCACACTGTGTGCCTGAAAATATAGTGGAGTACCTTTTCTAGGAACTTGAAGTTGTTCAAGCACAAATAGTGACTCTGTTACCTCAGTCAACAAGATATAAGAGTAGGATTGCCTACATCAAGGAGGCCTT
This sequence comes from Ornithorhynchus anatinus, assembly GCF_004115215.2. Classification (NCBI taxonomy): domain Eukaryota; kingdom Metazoa; phylum Chordata; class Mammalia; order Monotremata; family Ornithorhynchidae; genus Ornithorhynchus; species Ornithorhynchus anatinus. The sequence continues at coordinate 111,752,267 of NC_041749.1, read as the reverse complement.
TAATGTAAGGTTAATGGAGGAGAGACAAGGGATATAGAAAACTTGACTCCTGGTGGACAGTGGGGCAGGATAAATGCAGGGGCCCAAAGGGCTTAAACACTTGGGAGTCAAAAGGACCTGGGTTCTAATCCTGCCTCCACTACTTGTCTGCTCTGTGACCTTGGGCAAGTCAGTTACCTCATCTATAAAATGGGGATTAAGACTGTGAGCTGTAAGTGGGACAGGGACTATGCGCAAACTGATTGCCTCCTATCTTCCCCAGCGCTTAGCACATAGCGCCTAACAAATACCATTATTATCTGTTGCCAAATTGTACTTTCCAAGCACTAAGTACAGTGCTCTGCACACAGTAAGCACTCAGTACAATTGAATGAATGACCCAGGTTTACAGGGTCCTCCTCAGACCCCCAAAATTGAGTCCTCCCTTGACTTTACATACAGTCACCTTGACTTGCTCCCTTTGCTCTCCCGCCCCCCCACCCCCCACAGCACTTGTGTATATATGTATATATCTATAATTCTATTTATATTGATGCCTGTTTACTTGTTTTGATGTGTATATATAATTCTATTGATTTATATTGATGCCTGTTTACTAGTTTTGATGTCTGTCTCCCACCCTCTAGACTGTAAGCCCGGTGTGGGCAGGGATTGTCTCTCTTTATTGCTGATTTGTACTTTCCAAGTGCTCAGTACAGTGCTCTGCACACAGTAAGCGCTCAGTAAATGCGATTGAATGTCTGAATGAAACACAGAATCATATCTAGGGGCATTGGGAAGACGGGGTTCCTTTTTAAAACGACTGGCTGCCGCTTTGTCTGGCTCTTACAGGGGACACTGCCTTTGAAATCGCGGGGAATAGGGCAGCCCGTATGTCCCCACCGACTCCCTTAAAATGCCCTTTGCGGCAGCAGCACCATGAAATAAGACTTTTATTAGGTCTTTGGGTAGGAGAGGCCATTAAGCTGAAAGTGAATCGAAAGGGGGAATAATGTACTTGAAGCGAGTGAATAGAAAGGGGAAAAGTGTATTTTAGTGTAGAGGCAGGCCTGGGCTCCTTACTTGCTGGGGTGCAGCCTCACTGTAGGGTGTCACTAAAGAGGTGAGGAAAGGGACTCCTACCTCCCCCCACCCCACAGCCGCCACAGAGCAGTTTTGGGCCCCCTTCTATTCTCCAACTACACCCACTTCCTCAGAGAAGTCCTGTTTATATTGATGTCTGTCTAGTTGTTTTGTTTTATTTTCTTATCTGTCTCCCCCTTTCTAGACTGTGAGCCCGTTGCTGGGTAGGGATTGTCTCTATTTGTTGCCAAATTGTACTTTGCAAACACATAGTACAGTGCTCTGCACACAGTAAGCGCTCAAGAAATACGATTGAATGAATGAATGTGCTTCCAAGGCTTCACCTGCCACCTCTAGGGGAATGATCCCCTATTTGGCAACTTCAGCCCTGACCTCTCTCTCTCTGCAGTCTCTCATTTCCTCCTGTCTTCAGGACATGTCTTCTTGGATGTCCTGCCATCACCACAAACATAACTCCTCATCTTCCCACCCAAACTCAGCCCTTCCCCTACCTTTCCCATCACTGTAGACAGGACTGCAATCTCACAAGCCCCCCAATCTTGGCATTTTCTTCGACTTAATCTCTCTCATTCTATTCACATATTCATTCTGTCGCCAAATCCTGTCGATTCTACCTTCTTGACATCCTGAAAATCCATCCTTTCCTCTACATCCAAGCTGCTACTATGCTGATCCAAGCATCATCATCACCATCATCACTGGTATTTATTGAGCACTTACTATGTGCAGAGGCCCGTACTAACCACTTGGGAGAGTACGGTACAGCAGAGATGGCAGACACATTCCCTGCCCACAGTGAGCAGAGGGGGAGACGGATATTAATATAAATAATTTATAATATATAATGTAAAGATGTATACATAAGGGCTGTGGGGTGAAGATAGAATGCCCAAAGGTCACAGATCCAAATGCATCCAAACACATATTCCCCCCTTGACTGCTGCATCAGCCTCCTTGCTAGCCTCCCTGCCTCCTGTCTCTTCCCACTCCAGCCCAGATCATTTTTTATTAAAAAAAGCAGTTCAGCCCATATCCCCCCACTCTTCAAGAACCTCCAGTGATAGCCCGTTCACCTCTGCATCAAGCAGAAACTCCTTACCACTGGCCTTGAAACATTCAATCACCGTGCTCCCTCCTACCTTACCTCAGTGATTTCCTACTACAACCCAGCCTGCTTACTTTGCTCCTCCAGTGCCAATGTACTCGCTGTACCTCAGTCTCAGCCATCTTGCCCCTGGTTGTCTGGCCTGGCTCCCCCTCCCCCTTCATAAAACGGACCACCACTTTCCCCACCGTCAAAGCGTTATTAAAATTCCATCTCCTCCAAGAGGCCTCCCCTGACCAAGTACTCATTTTCCCTACTCCCTCTCCCTTCTGTGCCACCCTTGCATTTGGCCTGGCCCCTTTAAGCCCTTGGTAGTCACCCCACCCTCAGCCCCACAGAAGCTGTGTAAATAGCTGTAATTCATTTATATTGTCTGTCTCCCCCTCTAGATTGTAAGCTCCTTGTGGGCAGGGAATACGTCCCCCAACTCTGTCCTATTATATTCTCCTAAGCTCTTAGTACGATGCTCTGCACACAGTAAACGCTCGATACTGTTGATTGATTGAGACGGAGGAGGGAGATGAGGTCTGACAGGAAAGGTCACTTAATCAAGATGGGGACCTTCTGACTGGACGACTGTCCCCTCCCTCCCTTCACCACCGTCCACCCTTCCTGTCCCAGACAGAAGACGTCCTGGCTTCTGCCACCGCCCATAGGTGCCCTTCATCTAGGGCTATGTGAGGAAGAGCACGGGCCTGGAAGTCAGAACGTCCTGGGTTCTAATCCCGGCTCTGCCACGTGTCTGCTGTGGGACCTTGGGCAAATCACTTCACTTCTCTGGGCCTCAGTTACCTCATCTGTAAAATGGGGATTAGGAGCGTGAGCCCTTTGTGGAACAGGCACTGTGTCCAACCTGACCGACTAATTTGTATCCACCCCAGTGCTTAGAACAGTGCTTGGCACATAGTAAGCGCTTAACAAGTACCATAATTATTCATTCTTATTAAGAAACCTCCCTCTTTCCCCTCCCCCAAAAGGTGGTTCAGCCTAGTGTCCTAACTTCAGGTAATGCGACCCTGTGGTAACAAGCATGCAAACTTTAGAAATTTAGTGATACTTCAGAGTTTCCCAGACTCATCGTACTTAGTTAACAAAGGACTTTACCTTTTTCTCCCGACAAATTCACATTTTACTTGATTTGTAAATATTGCTTATTCCTTAAGTGTGTAGAAATATCTGCCATTCAGATGTTCAGGAAATGCCCAGTTGAATGGCTTTTATTGGGATTGGTATTCTATTTATGTTCATTTATTTTTTCTTTCAGAGAAAAATACTCACTGGAACAAGACATCAGAGAAAAGGAAGATGCAATTAGACAAAAAACTAATGAAGTTCAGGTAAGATTTTCAGACCTCACCATTAAGCCTTTAGAGACTATAAACTTTAATTTATTTTATTTAAACATGTTTCTATCTCTTCCTCTTTTAACATTTAGACTTCCTCTTTGAAACCATAACTACTGTTTTATCGTGGAAAACAAATTTTTAGCGATGAAAAATTTGATTTCCATTTACTTCTGTGATTTCAGAATCAGGAGTTTTGATGTACCTGCTTGCATTTGATGTTGTGTTAGGTGCCGTATATGATTAATCAATGAAGAGTATTTATTAAGTGCCTACTGGTGTGCAGAGCGCTTGGGATGACGCTTCATAGTATATTTAAATTTGTGTTCACTTCCTAAATGTGGAGAGCTACTGCTGCTAGTGATTGATATTGATAACTCTGTAGTGACTAGATATCATGTCAGTTTTAGTACTGCAAATCAAATTTTTGCCAATTTTCTCAGGAGCTGCAAAATGATCTAGATCGAGAAACCAGTAATCTTCAAGAATTAGAAACACAAAAACAAGATGCCCAAGATCGTCTAGACGAAATGGATCAACAGAAGGCCAAACTTAAAGATATGCTGAGTGATGTAAGACAGAAATGCCAGGAAGAAACTCAAATGGTGAGGGGTCCTTGAAATATCGTGCCTGTTCTTGCTCCTGTCATATGAGTATTATGTAGTAATAGTGATTAATAATAATTATGGAACTTGTTAAGTGTTTACTCTGTGCAAAGCCCTAGGGTAGATACAAGTTAATCAGGTTGGATACAGTTCCTGTTCCATATGGGACTCACAGTCTTCACCCCCATTTTACAGATGAGATAACTGAGGCCCAGAGAAGTGATTTGTGATTTGTCCAAGGTCACAGAGCAGATATGTGACGAAGTCTGGATTAGAACCCAGGTCCTTCCGACTCCCAGGCCCTAAACCACTAACCGCTAAGCCACACTGCTCATTCATTCATTCATTCATCCAGTCGTATTTATTGAGAACTGTACTAAGTGCTTGGGAGAGTACAATGCAACAGTAAACAAATACAATCCTTATTCCTTGCCCACAACAAGTTTACTCTAGAGGAGGGGAAGACAGACAATACAAATAAAGAAATGACAGATATGTACATAAGTGCTGTGGGACTGGGAGGGGGAAGAGCAAAGGGAGCAAGTCCCGCCGATGCAGAAGGGAGTGGGAGATGAGGAAAGGGGGGCTTAGTCTCGGAAGCCTTCTTGGAGTAGATGTGCTTTCAATAAGGCTTGGAAGGCGGGGAGAGTAATTGTCAGATTTGAGGAGGGAAGGCGTTCTAGGCCAGAGGTGGGACGTGGCAGCTGGGCTTTGGAGTGTATGTTTCTCTAAATTTGTAAAGTCCATTTTTATCCTCTGAAGCCTTGTGAGTTGTCAGTGTCTCCATTTTACTTTTATTTTGGGCTAAGCCCTGCTGTTGGTCCAACAGCAGGAGCATTGCTTTGGGAAAGGGAAGGCCCGGTTTCTAGTCCCGGCTCTGCCCACGGGGGCTAGGTAGGTCATCAGAGGCGAGGCTTTCTGACCGAAGAACCATCCAGGGCGTTCCACGAGGTCAGTCTGCCCAGCAGGAATCCCCAAAATAGCTGGCTAACTGGGGTGAACGATTGGGGCCCCGGCCAGGGGTCAGCACTTGGCTGCAGTTGCTCTGCCCGCAAAATGGGTGCTGCATGTAAAAAACCTCCACAGGTCCCTAGCAGCGTGCTGCGTCGTTGCCCGCCTCCTCGCTCATTGCACTCCGTGCCCCAGGGGGAACCTGACCAGCAGGGACGGGAAAGCGGAAGTGGCACCGTGCAGATCCCGAGCACCCTTAGCAATTTCTCTTCCCAGAGGTCTCAAGACTGAGCCTCGACCGGTGTTCCTGCTGATGGGATTCTCCATCGTTCTCGAGTAGCTAGTTCATTCCTGCTAGAGGGCACGTGCGTGGGAAAGAATTGGCCTCTTTAAGAGCCAGGCCTTAAGTTTTCACAATCGATTCTAGCATTCCTTAAGTTGTCGACATTTTACTCCAGTGTTAGCAGTCCTTCATTTGAAGTGCATCTCTTCCCAAACTTAGAACTCGGTTGAATTTTTGTTTTTCAGATATCATCGCTGAAAGCAAGGATTCAGTCTCAAGAGTCAGATTTAAAATCACAGGAAGATGATCTTAATAGAGCTAAAATTGAATTGAACCGTCTTCAGCAAGAAGAAACACAGTTAGAACAGAGTATCCAAGCCGGAAAAGTGCAGCTTGAGACCATAATTAAATCTTTGAAATCGACTCAAGAAGAAATTATTCAGGTATTTTAGAGTTATTTATTCTTTGTTGTGTCTGCATGAAGCTTGTAACTTAAACCAAAAAGAAAAAAGACATCAGCCAGTAGAAGTAATTGTCAACCCTTGTGACAGTGGCGTGACCGAGACAACCAAGTCCTAAATGTTTTTGCCCACGAATCTCTTTTCTTCATTCTCACCCACTGTTTGTAGTTTCTCCACTTTTTAGCCCCGCCCCCCGGCCATTTGACCTCAGGAACGGAAACCAACAATTTCCCCTCTCGGGAACCAACAATTCCCCCTCTCTAGTTCCAGCTTTGACAACTAACTCCCTTCCTAGGGTTCAGATAAGTTTTCTAGCTCTTTGCCACTTCAGTTTCCCCCATCGTTAAAACAGGATTAGCTCCTGAGAACTACTTTGCTTCTCAGAGGCATTAAGTTAATGAGTGATTGTTTGGAAAGAGCTTTTGAAATTTAGAACTGTATTTGTAAAGTGGTGCAGCAGGGGTGACATTTGCCTGGCCCTCTGGCTCCTCTCAGTTTGGGTCCATTCCCACCGTTCTTTCCTCTGGTGGCTTGGCAGTAGCCTCTGAAATGAAGAGGGAGGTGCCTAGTTCAACCAGCAGCGGGGGAAGCAAGATGGCTCTCTGACTCTCCGCTCTACCCCCAAAGAGCCCAGTGCACGCTTGAAAAGCCCAACCCCCAGGGGCAGGAGAGGTTGGCGGTTGAGCGCTTTTAAGGGGTACATGAAGCTCTTTTCAAATTGTCTTTGACAACTGAATGAACCTCTTTGCATTTGTCCATTTAAGGACCACAGCTGAATGCTGGTAGGCACAGCTTTATTTTTCTCCAGTGGTCAACAGTGTCCATGGACTTCGCCTCCTATATGGCACTTTACTGGGCTAATGACTAAGTCCATGATGATTTTACGATATACATTTCCCTTCTCCGCGTAACCTTCCAAGCTGCTAAAGTCTCAGTGAGATTCCAGAAACAAATATTCCTGAATAGTCAAAGGCAAGAGGGTGCCATTTGGATAGATCTGATCTGTCAGAAAGGCAGTAAGCTCAATTTTACCAATGATTCTCAATTCTCCATGCTAATGGAGGATTGAAGCGGGGCTAGTTGACAGGGAGAGGTAGCCCCAAGGGGGCCTGGGAGTCAGAAGGAACTGGGTTCTAATGCCGGCTCCGCCACTTTTCTACTTGGACATGTTACTTCACTTCTCCGGGCCTGTTACCTCACCTGTAAAACGGGGATTGAAACTGTGAGCCCTATGAGGGACAGGGACTGTTTCTAACCTGATTTGCTTGTATCTACCCCAGCGCTCAGTACAGTTCGTGGTACGCAGTGCTTAAAAGACCTATCCAGGCAGTGAAGCCTGGCGTGGACTGTGGGAAGGGAAAAGATGAGAGAACTCAGTCCATGAGAGCTTAAAATTCTGTCCTGGGTAATCCACAAAGTGGATAATATAGTTCAATCAATCAGTCTTATTTACTGAGCGCTTACTTACTGTGTGCAGAGCACTGTACTAACAGAGTTTGTAGACACTTTCCCTCTCCCCAGTGAGTTTACAATCCAGAGGGGAAGACAGACATTAATATGTTAATAAATTATGGATATAATACATTATGGATCTAGTTGCAGATAAATGAGAATTTAAGTGTGTCTAAGTATCTCCTTTTAGTTTTTCCCAGATGTGTTGTGGTGGGGGTGGGGGTGGCGGGAAGTCACTAGTTTTTTTAGAACCCTTTGGATAGACAACCCTCTAACTCTTTGTTTTGGTTATTTTTTCTCTCTCATGCATGTGTGTGTATAGGCCAGAAGTAAGCTTTCTCACCTTCAAGAAAGTCAACAGGAAATCAGTAGAAGTCTTGAACGTTATAATGAAGTACTGAATGGGATTCATAGTGACAACATGATGAACTTAGATATAAATGAAGGAGTCATACAGAAAGAAAAAGTCAGTTTTGGAGCTATGGTAAAGGTTGACTAAAAGTAATAGTCGGATTTACATTTTGCAGTGTTAAAGGCAAAAAAGCGTACTGGATATGTTAATTGTTCTTGAACTTGAATTGTAAAACAAAGTACTTTTGTTGATACTGTGCTTTCAGAGGCCCTGCAAATCAGGGTATTCATTTCTATATTCACTCCTGACACGATATGAAGAATGCTGAAAATACCACTCTCAGATATCAAGGGGTTAAGTATTGAGTAAATGAAGTTTTATTCTTTTTATTGGAACTGGTTTTAAGGCGGTAGGTCTTAATTCGCTAGCCAAGTATTTGAAAAGTCCATCATGGATTCAGGGTCCTTCAGCTAGGGTGCTGGTTTAGCACATCCAACACCAGTTGGATGGATATATACCTCCCTTGCTTCTGCCGAAAACCATAGTGCTGCTCTGCTTTCTGGAAAAGCTGCCTTTTTTAGGGATAGCATCTTGAAGATTTAAAAAAACCAAACCAAACCAAAAAGCCCCCACAAAAAAACCAAAAAACCCCAAACAAACCAAACACACAAGAAAGAAGATTGAGGAACAAATCAACCAATTCTTGAATCTCTCCAGTGCAAACCTGACTGCCTGTCCAACTGAACGAATTAAGTGTGGGACAGTGGCACCTCCCATGCCGAAGAACAAAAATTCCAGACGATAAATTATGTTTGACGCTTTAAAATTGAGTACCTGATTTAGATTTAGAGGTAGAATTAAAGCTGCATTGGCAGGTCATTCCTTTTATTTAGCTTTTGATTCTCGGGCTGCCTAGCACCCCAAATGGCATCATTCTTTATACCAAATGATAGCTTCCTCCATTTACTTCCAAAATGCCAATTATAATTGCAGGTTTGGGGAAGAAATACAGTTTTCAGACTACTCTTCTTCCTTTTACGCTTTGGGCAGAGCTGAGAGAAAGCAATTTGTCTTGAAGTGAAGCTCACCGCCACGATCCCTTTACCTACTCTCCCTTACTTATTTTCTTCTGGGGCTACAGTTCCCACCCATCTATTCCTAGCTCCATTTGCTTTATTGGTTCTTTTTTCTTGTAACAATGCAGGTTCTTTCTCTCTAAACACCAGACCTATCTCTTTACTTTCACCACATTCTTCACATTTTTCCTTTTTGAATAGCAAAACTAGTCCGTCCTAAAGACTTATGGTCCAACATTACTCTTCACGGAAATTCCTGTACAATGCTTCTTAGCCCAGTTTACCTCTGCAGCTATTGCTTGATGCCTGGGCCATCTCTCTGCCGTTACCTGTTTATTTCATTCACACAGTGGTCCCTTTTCTTGCAGAACATTCAGCTACTGAACCCTTAAATACCTTTTCATTGCTTCCGAAGTGTTCCCAAGGTTGCCGTCTCCTCTGGGAGGTCTTTATTAATAGAGCGTAAACTGCAGGGAGACTCCATCTACCTTACCTTTTATTTTAAGACCCTAATGCTAACATTATTCTTCAGAACATTTTCTGAGCCAGAATTTCAGGATTTGTTTACTCACAAATTGTTGTGTTAATTTCTCCAACTTCATATTCATTTTGTTTTCATTTTTAGGCTCTGGCATTTTTACCCCACATACAAGCTTTCAGAGTTCATTAGTTAGATCTTAGTTTGCGGAACAGTAAATTCATTCTTAAGATAAACGCTCTCCTTGCAGATCTATTTTGCAAGTGGGGTTTCCTTGGTTAAAAAGTGGAAGCGACATGACAATCGGTAAAACTTCTAAGGTGGCCTTCTTTTTTCTACAGATTTTACATTTCTTGTTGTTTTCATTGTTCGTTCTTAAAGCTTGGGCTAAGTTTACACCAAAGTAATTTACTCTTGGGAATGTTGATGTCAAAGATGTAAAGACTCACAACTAGTGTTTAAAAGAAAACTAATATTTATCGTATTGTACAAAAAAGTTAAGTTTCCTTGTTTGTTTCTATTCCTTAATAAACACGGTTTGGAGAGGAATTTTTGTTTACTCTTGGAAAAGACAACTGAGACTACTGTATTTTGGAGGAGAGCGATCTTTGGCTTTAATAACGATGGTATTTGTTAAGCGCTTCTTATGTGCCAAGCACTGTCCTATGCACTGGGGTAGATACAAGATAATCAGGTTGTCCCACGTGGGGCTCACAGTCTTAATCCCCATTTTCCAGATGAGGTAACTGAGGCACAGAGAAGTTTAGTGACTTGCCCAAGTGGCAGAGCCGGGATTAGAACCCACGACCTCTGACTCCCAAGCCTGTGCTCTTTCCGCTGAGCCAGGCAGCTTCTCTTTAGATAGCCCAAGGAGAACAAGCAGCTGAAGAAGCGTACTAGAATTTTCCACATTAGAGCAGATTTTTGTATATGTGATGACATTTGCCAGTATCTTTACTCTTAATACTAAAAAAAAAAATCAATCGTATTTATTGAGCGTTTACTGTGTGCAGAGCACTGTACCAAGAACTTGAGAGAGTAGAATACACCGGAGTTGGTAGACGCGTTTCCTGACCTCAGTGAGCTTACAGGTTAGAGAAGAGCTTAAGAGTGCCCTGGCAACCAAATTCCGTCCCTCTAATCACACTACATTTAATACACCTTATAGAATTAGAGAAGATAATCAGTTATGCAAATTAAAGCCTCTCTGTCTGATCACTCACTGAAAAGTTTTCCCAACCTGGAAGTAATTACCTGCTTGTCATGTTTAAGGCTTGGACAGACATCTAAATACCCTCTAATGGAAAGGAAAAATTAGCTGGTAACCTCATTGAGAGCCGGTGCCCAACTCTGGTGATTAACAAAACTTGACATCTATCTTCTTGGAATTTGTTGGTTTATATAATAAAGTCGATGCAATTGGTGTGCGGCCTACACATTTACTTTGGCTCAAGAAGGTAGATTCTGAAAGTGTTAGGGTTGCAGGACCTACCTTCCTCAGCAAATTAAATGGAAAAATTGGGTTTTCTCATTTAAATCAACCGCACGGAATCTAAATCACGAGCTCGCCCTACCACACTATGCACAGCAGTTTCTTCCCGAGACCTCTCATGATAAAGCAGTCCAAGAATAGTGAATCAGGAAGATAACTCTTCCTGAAAGATGCTGTCCAGGTCCCACTAGGCTCCCAGTGTTATGCAAACCGAAAATTAGGAATTCAGATTTATAGTCCCATATCTGCCTTTAGTGCCCTGTCTAGTATCTAGCTGACACTAATTAGCTCTCGTACTCATCCGAAAGTATAAAAGTACAATCTAAAGTGCCAAATTCGAATTAAAAATGGAAACTTGCACCGTGAGAAAATGCTCTCATTCCCAGTTCACTCTTAATTCTACTCCTCCATCTCCATTCCCAGCCCTTCTTCTTTCTTTTGCAACCGAATTAAATCCCTTCTCACTATAGCCCAGTGGGAAAGATTCCTTTTTGTTCCCCGCCCTGGCCCAGTCATTCCCGTGGAGTAGAACTTTCTCATCAGTTATTTGGTCTGTGACCAAGAACTTCTTCGGGTGCTGGTTTATCACTTGCGTTTTATGGTCATAGTACCGTTCATCTCCATGGGCTTCTTACACTACATGCAGCATCCAGGTTCTTGGACATCTGTACCTAATTGCCTAAGAATCCGACTCTGCTCCCTTCCTTGGGGGAGCCATTTGGTTGGGGGACTCCTGATAATCTTTCTCAGGTAAGGAAAACATGTTCTGTACTCAACAGAAGGCATAGTTCCGGGCTAACCCCTGGGAAAGCAGGGCTGAAGAACACTCAGGTGTTTTTATTGCAGTGACGGTGCCTGAAATAGTAACATAACTTTGTATATTCAAGGACTGATGAAAAACCCCATTGCTAAACCAAATGAATTTCAGATCATTTCTAGTCATGTCTATCGACGGAGAAATGTTTGTATCTCTGCGGCCTTACCTTCTATGTGAATGTATAAGACCCTAGCTTTGTGCTTACAAATAATCCCAGATTTGGGTCTGTTTAATAATGGCTGGGAATTGACATACCCACACTGAACCTTCTGCTGCAGTCAGCATGACTGAAGTCCAATCGGCCTGACCTAATGTTTTCACTATGAGTGTGTTTAACATTAACTAAGGATGTGTCTCATTTCTAAACCCTAGCCATTGCCTAGAGCAGCGAACACTTGAAATGGTAGATTTTTTTCTCCTCCTGATTTGAATGTGCATTGAAAATTGTGTTTTGCCAAGACAATCATTCCATTTAGCGCACATTGCTCTAAGATCTAGCAAAAAATGCACATTTTCTACTTTGTAATCTCATTAGGCAACCCCCCCCCCCCCATATCATAAGTAGTCACATCATTAACTGTGTTTTCCACTACTTAAAAAATGTACTCCTCTAAAAGTTGATAGACCCCCATAAATAAAACATTGTTGTAGTTTCTGGCTCCTTAGTTCACCTTGATTTAAAGATCATTTAATCATCAAAATACTAGAAGGTAACGTGAAAATACTTTTGGAAGTCTCCGTTCCGGTTTGTCATTTAAAGTTTAAAAATCCTTATAGTGTTTCTTTATATAATTCTAGGATGATCCATTCAAGAATAAGGCTTTATTGTTCAGCAACAATGCACAAGATTTGCAAGCAGACCCATTCCAGTCTGAAGATCCTTTTAAGTCAGACCCATTTAAAGGAGCCGATCCGTTCAAAGGAAGTAAGCGAGAGCTGATTTGCAAATTAAGTTGGAGCATATTAATAATGTCTTCACAGACGATGTATTTTTCTCATTACCTAAATATGAAAAGATTTTTTTCCTTTTCATTTTGATCGCAGGTGACCCATTCCAGAACGACCCATTTGCCGAACAGCACGCAACTACTTCTTCTGCAGGTAAAGGTGTTTTACTCTACCTTTTCACGCAGTGCTCCAGGGTCAGTACCCTGTATGGAGGTTTCTGGATCTTAGTTTAAATTGAGGAAATCTAGCAAATAACTTTGTTTCATCTCTGAAGATTTTCCCACTACCCCGAGAAAATGTATTTGGAGAGAAGCAGCGTGGCTCAGTGGAAAGAGCACGGGCTTGGGAGTCAGAGGTCATGAGTTTGAATCCCAGCTCTGCCACTTGTCAGCTGTGTGACTGTGGGCAATCACTTAACTTCTCTGTGCCTGTTACCTCATCTGTAAAATGGGGATTAACTGTGAGCCTCACGTGGGACAACCTGATTACCGTGTATCTACCCCAGTGCTTAGAACAGTGCTCGGCACATAGTAAGTGCTTAACAAATACCAACATTATTATTAAAAGAAGCTGAAAATGAAGTCTTCTCCTCTCCTTTTTGCAGTTTTAAGCCCCTTCTTGTCCATTTCACAGCCAGGCGAGGAGCAATACTGCAAACGAGGCTCCTGCTAGCCAGGTGGTAGTAAGTCCTTGGCCAAAAGAACCTGGCAAACGTCACCAAGTGCCACCCTTTAAAAATGTAAGCCAAGCATCTTTTACACCATGGGAGCTCCATAGAGGTTAAACCACCACCACTAAATAACATAACAAAAATAACATCAATAGCAAATACTGGGGAGGCTAATTATACAAATGGAAAGGCATCCCTCTCCCTGTTCGTCTTCATGCCAGTTTCTTTTTTCTCCTTTGCTTCGCTCACAAATAACCACGTAAAACTTATGAAGGGCTCCTTTTCAGTGGAACTTTACACTGACTATTTGATTTTGCACATCGTTGAATGTACCAGAGATGTATCGGCGCTCGAATCGCTCAGTGTCCTCTTTCACTCACTTTCCATAATTGAATTTTAGATCCTTTTGGAGGAGACCCTTTCAAAGAAACTGACCCATTTCGGAGCCCTGCTACTGAGGATTTTTTTAAGAAGCAAGTAAAGAGTGATCCGTTTACCTCAGATCCATTCACCAAAACCCCTTCCCTGGCTCTAAAGGTAAGTGAGTTTTAAAAATCGATTGTCGTGATGATGTTCGTTATGTTCATTGCAGAGCTTTTTTCATTTTTCTTTTTTAAAAAAATTAATCCTGTAGTATTTTCAAGTAAGCAAAAGTAAATGTTCCAAGGAGTAAATTTCGTTCTTCAGTGTCGAAGAGGATGTCGTTGAGATTGCTGCAAGTCACCGGATATACTCTCCCTATAATGTAGAAGAAAAATAAATGCACTGCAGTTACCGTTTGCGCGGTTCTGAGATCGGTACAGTTTACGTGCTACCACATTTCTTTGGTCCCTCTTATGACCCCCTCGGCCCGAGCCCACGGACCAGCGAGAAGGGACCCAGCCTGTTCACCTCAGACACACAGGCAGTCGTCCGCATGCCTAGTCTATTGGTTCTTTTATTTCTTTCTGTGAATGAAACAATTTCGTGTGCAATTTATCTGGATCGGAGGTTTGTGCCAGCTTTCCATCGTTTTGTGGTATCTTTATTTAGAATCTGAAGTTATTTTCTTTGACAAGAAAACTCAGACTAACGTAGCTCTTGCAAGCCATGAATGACATACTCTGGAGCAAGAAATTTTCCTCATTTTGAGGCTGATAATCACGAAGCGCCCAGCCTTGTGCCATAAAAGGGCTGGAAACGGGTTCCTTTGATTGCTTTTCATCCTTCCTTCTCTCTTATTTAGCCTGACCCCTTTGAAACCAGTGACCCCTTTTCATCTTCAAGTATCTCTTCGAAAGGATCAGGTAGGAGGAAAAGTTATCCTCCCTTTTAATGCTAGTCGATGCATGCTGTTATACTTTGGCTTTGTACTTCCCACAGCCCTCGGCAAAGAAAAATGGCTACCGGGCCATTTTGCAGAAGGAGCCATGTGCCGTTTTCTCGGAGAGAGTTGCAGCCACCGTGGCCACTGCTGAGTTTGGGTCACCATTCCTGAGACCCGCTCAGCGGTCCCGGGTGAAAGGAGTGCTTCCACCCAGGACTCTGGCCTGGGTCTACGGGGAGGAGATCTGGAGACGGAAGCGGGGGCAGCAGGAAGGGTGGCTGCATCGTGGTTGCGGCTCCCTCCCGGAGCCTGGGGCATGATGGATGCCACCGCTGCTGCCACCTCACGCGTAGGGCGAGTCTTCGCTTCCGAGGCTCACACTGCAGTCCTCGATTTTCCCCCCTCCTCCTCCCCCCAGCCCCTGCCCCCCACCGGGCCTATGCCACTGAGGCGGACCGCAGACAGTGGAGAGGGATTGAGGACTGCCACACCGTGGGTCTCAGGAATGAGGACCTGAATCCCCGAAGGGATGGGCGGTGGCACGCGGCCGTCTTTGGCACAGGGATTGACGTCCCATCTGCTGCTACCTGCTGGTCAGTCATGGCCCCCTCTGATCGTATGCCAGGGATCGCCGACGCCCACTTGGCGCAGCTCCTTTTTATCCCTTTCGATCAGTAGACTAGATTAGAAGCTGCGCGGTGTTTTCCCTGAATCCTGGAGAGCAGCATAATGAGCGGACGGCAGGTCCGAGCCTGGTTTCTGGACGTTGTCTCTAATAGTGACAGTGAATTTACGTCATCTGGCCGATCGTCCTCATCAGTGAGTCGGAGGCAGCCGAAGACATCTTGGCATTTTCGGGAAAGCCGGGTTAATTACGAAAGGCATAATAGCTGTAGTGCTTTGGATTGATATTGTGTCTTTCCCGTGAAGAGTGCAAAGCTTGATTGAGGTGGATTCTTCATACTACCCGTGGAAGGTTCCAAGGCTACAGAACCTAATCTGGATAACGGGAAATGAGAAACCTCAAGGGAGTTTTTGGAAATCCCTTTTAACTCTAGAAATTCATAGCCTTGACTTGGAATCTCTGCCTTACCCTGGGGACTCTTCAGTGTCCTCCAGTTTCGATGTTTTGATTGGGGACCATTCCCGCCCTCCCAAATACTCAAAACGACCTTCGCCACCCACAGATACGGCAGCCCCACAGAGGGGATTTCAACTTAAGGTGTATGGATGACATCTCCCCAAGAATATCTACTCCACCTCATCCCTTCCCTTTCAAGATTATTTGATTCTTTCAGGATAGTCAGTTGTGGTTTTTGCAGGAAACACACTTGTCATTCCTTTTGATCACTAAGAATTATGGCTGGTTTGAAATGCTAATAAAGTGGTAATGAATATTTTGTATTGTTTCATAGGCTCTAGTCAAGGTATAGATTGGGTATGTATTTTTTAGGGTTTTGCCCGGTTTAACCCAGTTTCTATCTCCTGAATCTATTTTTCAAATTTTAAATTAACTACCCCCTCAACACCCCCCCCCAAAAAAAAACCAAATTAAAATTCGTTCAATTTGAATTAACTTTTACAGAACCAGAGTGGAGTTAATTCAATGTACAAATCCATCCAAATTCTGCCGAGATTGGCTTGTCAAATTAGTGCATTTGTGTGCTGAATTTTCAATATCTCCACGGTCAGACTCAACGTGGACCTTTCAGTATGATATCTGGATGGTTTGATCATTTTAGAATGCCTCAGCAATATTTTTTTCTGGCAGGTTTTTCTTCTTCCCATTTTATAAGAAATCGGGAGATCCCTCAGGTGACTGGTCAGTTTGCTTCTCGCTCCAATATAAAACGCTCAACTCCAAACTACAGTTTGGATCTTACTAAATTTTGAACCGATCCTGGAGCCCAGTAGCCTAAATGAAGCAAGGTTGCCTAGTTCCGATGTCACGTGTTCATCTAGCTATTTGCCAATGCCAGAAAGAAGTATTATTATTACTACCCAAGAAACATTTGCCATGCAGATGTTATCATATTTAAAAGTAAAACTCCCAAACGTTTGTAAATCTTTGAAATTTAATCCCAATTGTGCTCACATTAAAAAAAAAAAAAGTGATTACCCCAACTTTTATGTTTTTAACCCAAAAGATTCATACCCTTAAGCCTAGCAATTTGGCCAGGGACCGTATAGCAATAATAAATGGCATAATGAAAGCAGAGTGGGATTTATGAGTTTTAGAAAAGTAATCATTTTTGATACTTTGACAAATTGCAAGAGAAAATGGCTGGGCTGTTATTTTCCAGTCTTATTAACTTACTGCATGTCTTTTTATGCTGAAAGCCTGCAATTTTTCCTTTCTCCTAAAAGGAAATTTTTTATGACTCATGAAAAGTGTTGACTTTATTTGGTACTAATTACAGATCCCTTTGGAACTTTAGACCCTTTTGGAAGTGGTGCTTTCAGTAGCAATGAGGGCTTTGCAGACTTCAGCCAGATGTCAAAGGTAATCGCTGTTCAAAAGAGCACCAATTCGTCTCTAGAAGTTGTTTTTTTTTAGTTGATTATTTTGGTATGAGATCTGATGAATAATTTGGAATGCAGTTTATGCATTTCTAAAACTTCTTTTAAATTCAAAATCTCATCCTACAGTGTCATCATTACCAAAAAAAAAAAAAAAGAACCAGGATATTGAATCAATGACTCCTCCAGGGAGGGGCTCTAGAAGGCTTAGAGTCAATTTTCCTGCCACCAGGTAAAATTGCAGCTTAAATTACTGCACTTGGGTGGTTCACTGTAGTGTTCATAGAAATCCTCCACTGGGGGAAACTCCTCATCCTCCTTTCAGTCTCCCATTTTACTGTCTAAGAGGCTTTTTGGTCAGCATTGAAGGGTATCTTCAAAGGTCTTAGAAAACGTTGGGCTCTCTCCCCCTTTATCTCTCATCTCATTCAGTTTGGGCAGTCAGAGCAAAATTTTTCAAGGCCTAGGCAAATTGACATCAAATCTGAATTCAGCGATAAAGGTTTGTCAAGGTCTGTGTTCTTGGTAGCACTTGTCTATTAGCCCTGATCAAATCTTTTGGCAGTCGTAGCGAGCATTCATTGTTTGAATTTAACGCTTTTGCTATGGCCAACTCTTTGTGAAATGAAACGCCGTGACTCATTCGTACCTTGTTCCTCTACTGTAGAATACCTAGAGAGAGTGGAACAAAATACCCCCGGGATCCTGGATTCCTGTGACGAGAGGCTTAGAGGGTGTGATTATAGCATTGAGCTTCTGAGAAACCTTTGAGGTTCTTTTGGGGCTTCAAAGAATTATGTGAACATACACTACCTGCAAGTAGGCTGTCTGTATGAAGGGAAATCACCATTGCATGTTCCATGAAGGGAAAATGTCACTGCCTTCTGTGGTGGTTGACAGAAGTGGGAGAGAAAGGGGTCATTCAACTTAGTGGGGGTTGGGGAAAGAATAGCCATGGGAGAGGTAGCAGTAAAAGCATTCATTCATTGAATAGTATTTATTGAGGGCTTACTATGTGCAGAGCACTGTATTAAGTGCTTGGAATGTACAATTCAGCAACAGATAAGAGACAATCCCTGCCCAATGACGGGCTCACAGTCTAAACGGGGGAGACAGACAGCAAAGCAAAACAGAACAAAACAAAAACAAGACAACATCATCAAGATAAATAGCATCATCAAGACAAATTAGTGGATAGAGCACGGGCCTGGAAGGCAGAAGAACCTGGATTCCAATCCCGGCTCTGGCAGTTGTCTTCTGCGTGACCTTAGGCAAGTCACTTAACTTCTCTGTGCCTCCATTACCTCATCTGTCAAATGGAGATTAAGCCCCTGAGCCCCAACGTGGGACAGAAACCGGGTCCACCCTGATGGACAGTGCCTGGCACAGAGTAAGTGCTTAACAAATACAAAAAAAAAAAGCAGGATGGGGTGGTTGAGAGAGGGAAGAATGGAAACTGTAGCAGCAGGAATAGGCTTTGCAATCAAAAGATTGGCAGAGACTAGTAGAATAGCCCTAGAAGTGGCAGCAGGAACTATGACAACGATGCTTGCGAGCTGTGTCGGGAATAGAGCCTTGAGGGGATGGTGGGATGCTGATTAGTTAGACAGGAGTCCTGATAACCAATCAACATACCTCCTCCTTTAATATGTTAGGCTTGTGTGAGAGATCGTGGTTCTTTAAAATGGAATAAATTCAGTGACGCAAATTGGAGAACCGTCACAAAGTGTGCTGCTTTCTCCCAACCTTTTGAGGTTTTTTTTGTTACCTTTCCTCTCTGTCAAAAAGATCTCAGTGCCTTCGACCCTATGACTGGGTCCGCGTCGTCGTCCTCTTTATCATCCCGAGCATTTATCAAGCAGCTGCTGTGTACGGGGCAGGTCCTTGGGAGCATATAGCGGAAGTAAAGGACACGGCCCCTATCCATTCAGTTGAGTGGAGGAACCATATAATGATGATGGTATTTGTTAAGCGCTTACTACATGCCAAGCACTGTTCTAAGCACTGGGGTAGATACAAGGTAATCAGGTTGTCCCACTTGGGGCTCACGATCATATTCCCCATTTTACAGATGAGGAAACTGAGGCACAAAGAAGTCAAGTGACTTGCCCCAAATCACCCAGCTGATAAGTGGCGGAGCCGGGATTAAATGGCCAAATATAGAATAGGTAAAAGAGGAAGCAGAGATACAATGGTAAAAACAAAAGGAAGCAATTAAATAGGTAAACAAGCAGATATATGCTGAGTGCTAAGGAGGCTTTTGGGATGGCCTGAAGTGCTTTACTAGCGGGGTGTTGAAATTGGGGAGGAATGTGATATGGGCGGATTTGAAGTGCAAGGCAGTTTTTTTTTGTGGTTTGTCTTTTAGGGTATTTAAGTGCTTACTATGTGTCGAACACTGTTCTAAGTGCTGGGGTAGATACAAGTGAATTAGGTTGAACACAGTCCCTGTCTCACATGGGGCTCACAGTCTACATAGGAGGGAGAACAGGAGAAGTGAATCGACTGGCCCAAGGTGACACAGTAAACGGTAGAGCAAGGATTAGAACCCAGGTCCCCTGACTCCCAGGCCCGTGCTCTTTCCGCTAGGCCACGGTGCTTCTCTGCAAGAGGAACATTGTGAGCGATGGGTCAGAAAGAAGCGTCACAAGCAAGGTATATTAGAAGGTTAGTTGGGGAGGAACAAAGAGAGTGGGAGAAGAGAAGGAAGAGGTAAGTGGAAGACCATTGAGGGAGAGCCTTGAAACCAGTGGCTTAGAGTTTTTGTTTTATGTGAGAAGAAATGAGTAGCCAATGGAGGTTTTTGAGGTGGGGAGTGACATGTTCCAAAAAGTGTTTGTGTTGGATAGGCTGGTGAGGAGAGAGGTTTGAGGCTGTGAGACCATTAAAGGAAGCCGTTAGAGTAATTCAGCTAGGCGGTGATGAAATCTTGAACTAGAGAGGAGAGGCAGGTCTCTGAAATATTACCGAGAGGGGTCTGCAACCTTTTCATGTGGAAGAGCCATATGAAATGAAGCCTTTGAGAAGCTGGTGTGCTAGCAGAAGGTGTGTGTGCGGGGGAAGGGGGCGGGGGGGCAGGGGGGCAGTTGGGAGAGGAGGAAAAAATGAGAGAGTGACCATGAATTCCCAGTTATTCCCGTTCATTTGGGAAAGGGAGAGAGTAGGTGCCAGAGTGGCAAAGCATTGTGCCTGCTGTGATGACATCTCACTGACCCCTCCTTCTCTTGCTCCTCCTATCAAGGAATCAGTGGTATTTATTGAAGACTTACCATGTGCTAGCCTGTGGGAGAGTACACTTTAACAGTTGGTAGACACAGACCCTGCCCACAAAGAGCTTTCAGTCTACACGGGAAGATAGACCTTAAAAGAAACTACAGATTAGGGGATGTCATAGAGGAGAAGGATATTTTCATAAGTGCCCTGGAGCTCCCGAGCTGCCGACGTCGCCACTCTGAACATGGCTTCTATGCTCAGTACAGTGCTCTGCACACAGCGAGCACTTAATAAATATGACTGAATGAATGAAGAGGAGATGAATCCTTTCCTCCGATATGTGTGTAGGGAGCACAGAGCCTCGCACGGGGCTCTTCTTGCCCCAATCCATCAGTCAGTGGTATTTAATGAGTGCTTATTGTCAGCCAGTCGTATTTTGGAGCGCTTACCATGTGCAGAGTATTGTACTAACCGCTTGGGAGAGGACAATATAGCAGACACATTCCCTGCCCATCGTAATCTTACAGTCTAGAGGGGGAGGCAGATATTAATGTAAATAGATTACAGATATGTACATAAGTGTTGTGGGGCTGGGCGGGGGGAAGGGCTGAATAAAGGGAGCAAGTCAGAGTGACGCAGAAGGGAGCGGGAGAAGAGGAAAGGAGGGCTTAGGGAAGGCCGCCTCTTGGAGGTGGTGTGCCTTCAATTATTGGGCGCAGAGCACTGTACTGAGTGCTTGGGAGAGTACAGTTGAGTAGGTAAACACTATCCCTGCCCTGAAGGCCACCTGTCCGGAATGCAGTTCACTGTTGTCAGTCTGTTCTCGCCCCATCCCTGGCCTGCAGCTCACTGCCGTCGTGTGGTGCCCGGAGGCCGTGGGTGGGGAGTTGAGCGTTCCTGTCCCGGTTCGGCTTGGCTGGCTGGCCTCGACGCCACCGTTGCTCACACAGGTGCCGGGGGCAAAGAGAAGCAAGTGAGAGCATCCTTAGCTTCCCTGGTCATCCAGTGAAGACTGTGGGGACCCCACAGTTCCCTGAGCCGAGGCCCGCGTCCCGCCGGCAGAGCCGAGGACTGGGGCGACCATCTTGACTCCCCCGTCGGCCCCTTTCTTGCTCACAGGGGTGGGGCCAGGTGAGCTACTTCCCTCCAAGGAAGCCGTGAGGGAAAATTAACAGTGTTGCCATCACAGCAGTGAGTCTGCCCTCAGAGTGGGCACCCATGCCGGCAAGCCGCATCTGTTTCCATCTAAGTATCTGAAGGATCCAGACACTGCCTCTGGGAGGTAAATGACTTAGAGGAGCCAAAGATAACACTAAGGGTGTGACCTTCTGGTACAGGAAGAAAGAAATGAGGCAGGAGGAAGGAGAATCTGTGAGGCAGGTGGGAGGACAAGGCTGGAGATGTAGATCTGGGAATGATTTGCGTAGAGGTGGAGCGGAAACTGACCGAGTTTTTGAGCTGCCCCAGAGAATGAATCTAGAATGAAAAGGATGAAGGACTCAAAACGCTGATGGACATCTCAGTGAGAAGAAGATGATGAACCGACAAAGGAAATGGAGGTGGAGTGGTCAGAGAAGTAGGAGGGTGCTGTTGGTATCACCAAGACCAGAGAGCGATTTGTAAGAAGGAGTGGTCAACTGTGTCAAGGCAGTCGTGGAGGACTTGGGCGGAGTAGAGCCTCTTATATCTAACCAGAAGGTTGCCTGGTCTTGACATAAAGTGAAGAGGTCAAAATCAAGATTATAGAGGGGGCTCAAAAGAGAGGTGGAGGAGAGGAAGTGGAGGAGGCCACTTGAAGGAATTTGGGAGGGACAAGAGCAGAGAGAGAGATGGGGCGATAGCCGGCAGGCACAGGGGGCAGAGGGCTGGCTTCTGCAAAAAAATTGGGTTCCTTCATTCATTCAATCGTATTTATTGAGCGCTTACTGTGTGCAGAGCATTGTACTAAGGGCTTGGAAAGTACAATTGAGCAATAGAGACAATCCTTGCCCACAGTGGGTTTACAGTCTAGGAGGGAGGAGACAGACAGCAAAGCAAGTAAACAGGCATCAATAGCATCAATACAAATAAAATAGAATTATAGATTTAATAGAATTATGGGTATAGGGTTCCTTTGGAGATAGAAGGGAAGTAGCTAGAGGACAGTGGGAGGGTGAAGATAATAAACAGTGAGAGAGGGATGAGGATCAGAGCAAGTATTTTTAAGAGGTGGGGTGGGGGTGCGGGGAATAGAGTCCAAGGTCCCAGCAGAGGGGGTAGATTTTTAGGCTCAGGCAGGATACCTCTGGGGAGACAGCTGGGAAGGAGGCAGAGGGGATCCTTTGAGGGGGTTTGGATCTGGTCTCTGTCTTGTCAACAGATAGTTAACGAGGCCATATGAAGTCAGAGAGGGAGAAGATGGGGGAACTGGGGACTTTAGATGAGAGTTAAAGGTTGGGAATAGTCGGTGAGGGAATCAGTTAGGGAGGAGTAGTAGTATTGTTCAGATCCAAGTGCAGAGTTCTGTCATGACAGTCACTCAATGGTATTTACTGGGCTCTGTATGCAGAGCACTATACAGAGTGTTTGGGAGAGGACAATACGCTAGAATAAGTAGATTTCAAAGAGCTTAAGTCTAGAGGGAGAGACAGACTTGCCAGTAAATTACAGGAACTGGAAAATGACAGAGTAAAAGGACAGGTGCGTAAATGCTACGGGGCCGAGAGGAGGGTGGGTATCACAGTGCTTGGGGGTAGGGACTCAAGTGCAGCGGTGATGCTTTAGAGACGGAAAATGGGGTCAGGAGATGAGAGATTTGTCAAGGAAGGTTTCCTGCAGGAGATGGGATTTTTAGCAGGGCTTTGAAGATGGGGAGAGTGGTGGTCCGAAGGAAATGAAGTGGGAGGGAATTCCAGGCAGCAGGGAGGGTGTAAGCCAAAGAGTCCACAGCAAGGAGAGATGAGAGTGAGGCACAGTGGTATTAGAAGAGCGAAGTGTGTGGGCTGGTTTGTAGTGGAAGTGGAGTAAGGATAGGTAGTTGGGAGAGAAGCGAGGATAGGTAGCGGGAAGAGAGTTGATTGCCTTAAAGCCAATGGAGAAGGGTTTCTGCTTGATCATTTGTATTTATCGAGCACTTACTGTGTGCGGAGATGGGTGGGCAACCATTGAAGGCTTTTGAGGAATGGGGAGACATGTGGAGAATAATGTTTTAGAAAAATAATCTGGATTTGTAGTGGCAGAGGTTGGCGTGGTTTGGGGATTTCTACCAAGATCACTCAGCTGTGTGAATATGAGCAGAGGAAGCCAACTGTAGAGGTCACTCATGATCGGAAGTTGGCAGAGCAAGAGCAACAGAGGGACAAGGGGATAGGGGAGTTGAGTTTACTGGAGAGAACAGGAAAGGGAAGATTGTTAGGGAGGGTAGGAGAGACATAGTAGTTTGGACTAAGTGGAGGGGGTACAGAGACTGCTCTTTAGTAGGGATGGAGTACAGTTTTGAAGGGGGTTGGAATATGGGTGAGGTTGCAACTTAAGTTTATGGTCAGAAAGCAGCATGGCTTAGTGGAAATAGCAAGGGCTTGGGAGTCAGAAGATCTGGGTTCTAATCCTCGCTCCACCACTTGACTGCCATTAGGTGACCTTGAGCAAGTCACTTAACTTCTCGGTGCCTCAGTTGCTTCATCTGTAAAATGGAGGTTAAGACCGTGAGCCCCACGTAGGGCATGGACTGTGTCCAACCTTATTAGCTTCTATCTACCCCGGTGCTTAGTACTGTGCCTGGCATGTAGTAAATACTTAACAGATACTATTTTTAAAAAATGATCCTTCAGAGGTGGAGTTGTAGGAGATGGAGTTTATGAGGTAAGAGGTGTGCAGCATCCAGTAATTCAGTTCCAAGGGGCATCCATGTGGGTGTGTGGCTGATGTGAAGTAGAGCTGGAGAGCAGTAGTGTAGACTGAAAGCTCCTTGTGCGGGGGTAGGGATCGTGTCTGCCAACTCTATTGTATTGAACTTTCCCATGTGCTTAGCTAGGTGCTCTGCACACACAGCAAGTGCTCAATAAGTACAATGGATTGATTGAATAGCTTGCAGAACCATGAGGTCAGAGTCAGGAAGGCCAGTCCAGGTGATAGGATTGGGAGAAGGAATGTGAGAAAGGCAGTGTACTCAACCAGAAATGTGGTGACGTGTCCTGGAGGACAACTAGTGCCTGTTAGAGGGAGAAGATGTGGTGATTTGAGCGATGCAGAAGAAAGAGGGCCTGGGAGTCAGAAGGACCTGGGTCCTAATCCCGGCTCTGCCCCTGTCTGCTGTGTCACCTTGGGCAAGTCACTTGACTTCTCTGGGCTTCAGTTACCTCATCTGTAAAATGAGGATAAAGACCGTGAGCCCTATGCGGGACAGGGACTGTGTCCAACTTGATTAGCTTGTATCTACCCCAGGACTTACCACAGGGCCTGGCACATAGTAAGGGCTTAAAAAAAAAAAAAAGGGATGGCAGAGGCCAGATGGTTTGGAAGTGGCCCTGAGGCGAGAGGAGTGGGCCAACTTCTCCTTTCTCCATGAGTTGGGGAGAGTGAAAGAAGATGAAACCTCCTCCGGAGACAGTGGCCGAGGTCGCAAGGGTTACCGGAAGAGAGCCAGGCCTTGGTGATGGCAAGGAGTGGGAGTGAGAGTCAGGAGCCGGGTCCAGGATGAAGGGGAGTTAGGCTCTTTCTGAGAGGAATTTTCACAGAATTTCACAGAAAATTCCTCCTGTGCCTCGAATCAGCATGGGTTAAATCTCACTTTGGGTGTCAAGCAACAGTAAGTGGGGAATCATGCTTTTCAAGGGGAATATATTTGGTCTCATCCCAGAAAGCCCGATTAACTTATCCACCTCACTAACAGATGCCACTTGGGATGTTTCCAGCCAAAGCCTTGGCTCCTGAGTCATGCCGTACATGAAGAGTAGTAAAACGGCAGTTATTGAGCATCCACACTTATTGCTGTACTAAGCGTTGGGAAATTCCAAAACAGGTGACACATTCCCTGCCCATACTTATACTCCAGTATAAATTGATGTACCTAACAGAAAAGAACATGTATCGGTCCAATAATTTTCAAGTCTTCTGTACTGTATTGAGGCAAGTTGTAGCTAATTTCCCTATCCTTAGTTGGCTAATGAGATCGCGTTCATTAATGCCATCTGGAAACAATAGAGATTCTGCCTGGTTGGTTTTTTTTTTCATTTTTTCCCCATTACAGAAGGGTCTAACGTGTGATTTTTAAAGAAGGGGAAAGGGATAGGAATTCAGTTTCAGCTTCCTCCTTCTAAAGGTAGTTACTACTAGAGAAAGGGAAAACTAGAAATGTCACCATCTGTTTTTATCAGAAAATTGTTTTCAGGGCAAAAGAAAGCTTTTACCTTTTCTGTCCTAAAGAGTTGAATGAAAGCTTTCTGCCATTTGGTGGCAGCATTCTCAAATGAAGAAATAAATGTTTCAAATGAATGAATGAACATTCAAATGAATGTTTTTCTTACTGCATTACTCAGTTTTGGAATGTCCCCAACTCTGGCTGTAGAAATAGCATGTTGTTCCATTTCAGATAAGCGGCAAATTAAATCACTGGCCATTTTCAACTCCTAACTTAAAAGCTTTGATTCCAAGTAATCTAGCTTGGTCCTCTTTCTTGTTGATCTTTACCCAGGATTTGTAGTTAACAGGGCAGGGTACCCTGGTTTTGGAGTCAGAGGTCATGGGTTCAAACCCCGGCTCTGCCACTTGTCAGCTGTGTGACTTTGGGCAAGTCACTTAACTTCTCGGTGCCTCAGTTACCTCATCTGTAAAATGGGGATTAAGACTGTGAGCCCCACGTGGGATAACCTGATTCCCCTGTGTACCCCAGCGCTTAGAACAGTGCTCGGCACATAGTAAGCGCTTAACAAATACCAACATTATTATTATTATGTGCATTTGGGATTTTTGAAAAGTTCCTACTTCCTGTCAGTAATGTTGTTGTGGGATTGTGTCAGGTTGAGACAGTTTGGAAGATTTAATGGAAAAATTTGGTTTCCATTTGTTTGTTTTGTTTCCACAATTACAATGACTCTTAATTTCATGACATTTGAACAGTAAAATTCTCTCAGCTTTGAAGTTCAGCCAACCTTTTTTTTTCCCCTATCAATTTCAAGTAGAATAAATGAGGAAAATACTAAAACTCAAATTGATAGCCAGGTAGGTAGGGGCAGAGCAGAGGACAAGTGCATATTTCTTTCCTCATGTGGCCTCATTTCTCAGCATCAGTGGGGACAAGGGGAGATGGCATTTCATTTCTGTACTTTCATTGTTGTCTCTGTCAATGTCATCACCACAAACACTTTTTAAGTACTCAGCTGCTTGTACTTCTATACAAAATTAGCTAAACACACACGGTCTCTGATCTCTAAGAGTTTAAAATCTGACTCCAATTTTCTCTGAAGGAATCTCACCCAGAGATTCATCAAAGGCAACCTTTCTTATTGAAAGAGCTCATCTAGATCAACTATGGACAGTGGTTGTCCAGTCCAGGGGGGTGGCATGGGGGAAGCGGACAAGGGGAGGAGTTGGGTTCCTGGAGAAAGCTTGACTCTCCTTGAGCCCCATCCAGGCCAGAGGTTGGCTTGGTCCTTAAGCAGGGCAGTAAAATGGCAGTCTGAGCTCAGGGTGCCTTCTGCTCCCTCCACTTTGGGCCTTCTTAAAATGGCGGGATGGGTAAGAATGGAGGCATCCAAAAAGTGTACCGGTTGTGGTGGAGCCAGCCACGGATGAAGAATTGTAGGAACCGGAAAGTCTGCAACTCCCAGAAACCTCCAGGAGCAACTGTGTTCACCTGCTGAGAAGCAGCGCAGCCTAGTGGGTAGAGCACGGGCTTGGGAGTCAGAAGGCCATGGGTTCTAATCCCGGCTCTGCCCCTTGTTTGCAGAGTGAGCTTGGACAAGTCACTTCACTTTTCTGGGCCTCAGTTACCGCATCTGGAAAATGGGGATTGAGACTGTGAGCCCCACATGGGACAGAGACTGTGTCCAACCCGAGTTGCTTGCAACCTCCCCAGCACTCACTACAGTGCCTGGAGCATAGTAAGCAGTTAACAAATACCACTATTATTATTATGTATGTTCTCCTCTCCTCTGTGCCCCACCCCCAAAAGTGACGTTGACCTTCTCTGGGATGTTAGGTGGTTTATGGGATGCCTGGGACTCCATCTGGGTCAGGATTTTGGCCCAAGCAGGGCTCTGGTGGGAGATGGAGCCTCAGTACGGCACTCCTGGCCCTTGACGGGAGGTGGAGCCGACAGAGGAGATCAGCGAGGGGTCTAGAAGGTGGTGCAAGGACTCTAAATGGGTGGCATGCACTTGGAAGCTTTAAACTGTGGCCAGAAGCAATGGCATAAGGCAGTAGGACACCAGGCGGAGAAGCTGGTGACTGGTGCAGACACGGTGATGCACATCAGAGATTGCCAAAACCTGAGCTAGAGGCCGAAGATTCGCTTAGAACAACAAACATTTATGTATGTCAGAATGAGAGATGCACTTAGCCACATTCAGAAACTCTCCCAAAATAGCTTCAGTGAAGCACTTGAGGTGAATAACGCACCATTTTTGATCCCCTGTGAATTTGGGAATGAGACCGCCAGATTTACCCAAATATTCTTTGCCATATAAAGGATTAAGTGTAATGAGCTGAATTTTCTCCCAGCAGCTCCAAGCAGAGCAACAGTATGCTGCTGTCAGGAGCTGCAGTGGGGGAAAATCTCTCTTTCCATCTTCCCCTCCCTCGCCATGTTCTCCACTGAAACCAGGGTTACCCTGGCTGGGGCCTTCCATAACATGTGCTTCCCTGGGTAGTGAAAAAGAGCCACCATAAGAGGAATGGAGCCGCCACGTCTTGGCTCATGGCAGTATCGGGGAGAGTACACATATCCTTTATTCCTAATAATAATAATAATGGTATTTGTGAAGCGCTTCCTATGTGCCAAGCACTGTTCTAAGCGCTGGGGTAGATAGAAGGTAATCAGGTTGTCCCACGTGGGACTCACAGTCTTATAGCCATTCCTCCACCAACAGATGGGTGTTACCATTTCCCCGCCAGCACAGAGACACTGTAGAGCTTTTCTCTGCTGCGTACAGAAGAATCAGCAGTTTAGAGAGTGCTCATGGTCCGCAGCCGAGGGCAGACATTGTCTTACAGTCCTCTAGCCTGGAAGCTCGTTGTGGGCAGGGAACATGTCTGCTAAGTCTGTTGTGTTGTACTGTCCCAAGTGCTTAGTACAGTGTTCTGCACATAGTAAGCACTCAAATGCCACTGACTGATCAATTACCTTGTACTTACTCCAACTCTTAGTGCAGCGCTTGGTACATAGAAGGCCCTTTTTTGAAAGGGCTTTAAAAGCAGCGTGGCCTAGTAGAAAGGGCCGAGGTCTGGGAGTCAGAGGATCTGGGTGTAAATCCCAGCCCCGCCATTTACCCGCAGTGTGGCCTCCACAAATCACTTCACTTCTCTGTGCCTCAGTTCTCTCATCTGCAAAATGGGGATTCAATACCTAGTCTCCCGCCTACTTAGAATGTGAACCCCATGTGGGACCTAATTGTCTCGCATCTACCCACTAGAATAGTGCTTTTTTATCTTATGGTATTGGTCAAACGCTTCCTATGTGCCAAGCACTATACTAAGCACTGGGGTACTTACAAACTAATCAGATTGGACACAGTCCATGGCCCACATGGGGCTCACAATCTTAATCCCCATTTTCCAGATGAGGTAACTGAGGCCCAGAGAAGTGAGGCGACTTTCCCAAGGTCCCCAAGTGATGATTGGAGCCAGGATCAGAACCCAGGTCCTTCTGACTGCCAGGCCCGTGATCTGTCCACTAGGCCATACTGCTTCACATATGTGCTTGGCACATAGGAAGGGTTTAACAAAAACACAGTTATTATTAAATTAATACTGTAATAATAAACCCAAGCACTGCGTGGGGCAGAATCAGTCTTTGCATTTAAGGCTGATCAGCTTTTAAGGAAGTCATACTTTTAAACAAGTGCCTTTTTTTGTGTGTGTTTTTAAGCACACGTTCACTCTTGCAAAACTAGGGGCTCACATGGTTTCACTGAAACTTTCCTAAAAATAGAAATTTGCCTGCAAGCTAAGACCAAGCAGGAGGGTTGAGTCCCAAAGGAGAGTTCTTGGGAAATTTGGGGGAGTGCAAAATTTGAACTTGAAAACAGCATGACTCTTAAAATATTGGAAGTGATGTCATTCATTGGTGCAGGGAAACCAGAAGTTTGGAGGTGAGGGAGCGAAGTGACTCAATTTTGTTTTAAAAAGGTGCATGATACACTGTGCTTTTGTTCTCAATCACTATTGGAGGTTTTGTGGCTTTTGTTCTAGCCTTAGTAATAGATCCTAAATTACTTGTGTTTAAATTAGTGGTAGATGCTTATAATCTATTTACGAATTTAATCTTATTTTAGAAATACTCTCAGGCTAATCTGAAGAAATCATAATGGAGAAGTAGTAATTTAAGACCATCTGGAGTGACCAAGACCAGAATAGTTTCTTTGCATCTTTTTAAATCCATTCAGGGATTTCTTTCCGAAGTTCTCTTATTTTCTACATGGAAGACATTTTTCTTGGCCTATTTAATTACTTGAATGTGGTTTTGAAAGGTTTGGGAGGCCTTTTTAATGCTCCTAATAACTTCAATTTAAATGAAATGTTCACGGGGAGCATTGACACTCTAATAGACAATTGTTTGCCTGTATGGTTTTATGCTTAAAAAAATTTTGCTCTAGAACCATGACTGTTTTTTTAAGGGTTGTTTTAACATGTTCATTCAAATAAAGAGATGCCCATATGACAGGGCCAATGAGGCCTGATAGCAAGTGTCTTTCTTCTGTTCACATACCCTTTAGGCGCCACTATTTCCCAGCCTCCTCACAATCTCCTCTGGCTGACCTTGCCATCTCGATTTCCACCTGCTTCCTCCCGTTTACAATAAGGCTCTCCTTGGTACACAGATCCTAGAAGTGGCAGGCCGAAAGGAATTTTATTTTTGTGACTGGCTTAACCGAGAACCTCTCATATACGACTGTATAGTGCTGTAGCTTCCTAATTTGTCTCATAAGTACTGCTCCTAGTAATTTTTCAAGTCCAGAAAAATATGCCTTTACCTTTAGGTCCACACCATTTACACCTTCTTGCTTTTCCTAGAATTTCTCCTCACACATTTGCTCTCTGTGTATAGTTTAATGTGAATCCTTCTATCCGTACATTCTCACTTCCTCCTGGGACACACGGATTTTTCCATTTCCCCCAAATTCCTTCGTTTATGTTTAGCGTCTCATTATTTGAGACTCAGACTTGTGTGTGTGGTTTTTCTTTTTTTCCAGTTATCTATTGTTTCTCATTTTCTTGTAATTTTATTTCCACAGCCCACGACTTCGGACCCTTTCGCCTCCTCTTTTGGGGGGGCAGGATTCTCAGATGACCCCTTTAAAAGTAAACAGGACACTCCTGCTCTACCACCCAAGAAAAATGTTCCTCCACGACCCAAGCCACCCAGTGGTAAGTACATTTTTGTTTTTCTCTGTGGTGGTTTTCCCAGTTTTCTCACCTGCATTCCAAGACAGTGGGGAAAAATCAATCATTCTCACACTTGCTTAGCCTGTCTAACTCTAGGCCCTGAGAAGTCCGAGAGTCAGTTCACCTTTGAGTCATTTGACTTCACAGTGAAATAAATGCGTTTTTCACTAAACAGGGTGAGGCCACACAGGGCTCTGGACTGGAAGCTTTTTGTGGGAAGGGAATGTGTCTACTAACTGTTGTATTGTCCTCTCCCAACTGCTTAGTACAGTGCTCTGCACACAGTAAGTGCTCAATAAATCCCATTGATGGATCAGATGTGAACTGTTGCACTTTTGTTTAGTGGCTTCATCCTGTGGAAAGAATCTCCTTCAGCCTAAACAGGGAACAGGAAACTCATTTCTGGTTGGATTTCAATGTCAGCTAACTCAGTATCAAAGTCTTTATTTTTTTTCAGCTACTCTTTCCTGGGTAAAACTAGCATGGGAATCTGCTTTTCTCAAGGTCATGCAAATATTATATTTCACTCTCTAACTTTTTCTACGTAAGTAGGAAAGATCTCAGGGACAGTCAAGATTTTTTTTTTAACTTATCCTAAAAGCTCAGTTATTAGTACATTTGTGAAATAGTGCTGAGTTGAAAAACCATTTTGAGGACCAGTAAGCAAATGAGCAGTTGAATTTGGCTTGCACATTTTGCTTGCCTTTTTACTTCTCCTGAAGCATGAAACAAAACTTTTGTTTTGAGTCACAGAAGCTCTTCACTACAATTTCCAAACCTACCATACTCATAAAACCTCATGGCCCATGCTATACCCTAGAAGGGTTAAAAAAAAAAAAAAAGAAAAAGAGGGCCCTGGTCCATTTTTTCCTGTTTCTGAGCTTGGCTACATGTAAGCCATCTCTAGAAAAGAAAATTCTGTAATCTTCTGTGGCTAATGGATTCCTGTGTCACCCAGTCCTTATAAGTCTCTTCCTAATGTCTAGCTTAAATCAGTTTTATCCACTTTAAACTCATTTTCCTTTGCCCTTTTAATGAATTAAATATGGTATTTGTTAAGTGCTTACTATGTGCCAAGCACTTTTCTAATTATTGGGGCAGATAGAAGATAATCAGGTCCCACATGGGTCTCACAGTCTAAGTAGGAGGGCGAGCAAGTATTGAATCCCCATTTTGCAGATGAGGGAACTGAGGCACAGAGAAGTTGTGACATGCCCAAGGTTACACAGCAGGTAAGTGCCGGGTCCTGGATTAGGACCCAGGTCCTCTAACTCCCAAGCCCCGTGTTCTTTCTAGTAGGCCATGCTGCTTCTCCTTACTTCCTAGTTTACCTCCTTTCATGTACCTGGAGACAGTTTATTCAATCCCCCTTCCTTAGGCTAAGTAACTCTTATTCTTTTAGGCTTTAGGAAAATAAGCCCTATTTTCTAATCCTTTAATTATTAGCAGAGCCATCCTGGGAGCGATGTGGGGCTAAAGGCATTTTAACCCATGTGGAGCCACTTGAAGGTTGGGGGGATTAAAGGGCAGAAGTCTGCGCCTCGATTCTCTCTGGTGCCCCCTCCCTGCCCCCTCAGCCCAATGTTTTGGATGTTACCCAATCCTCTGTTTCCTTGTCCCTTCCGGTCAGGGCCCCTCCCCTTCCCTCCAAGACAGAGGTGCTCCAGAGAACCGCTTGCTATGCTGGGCCAGAGGGAGTCCCTCTGGTGTCCCCTTGTTACCCCACATGGAGGCAGCTCTCCAGAGCCTCATTTGCCAGGAGGGGTGGGACTCCTTAAAGGCAGAGCCCAATGCTATCCAGAGTCCACTGGGCGAGGTGGAAAGCGGATGGTGAAGTATCAGTCCAGAGGATTGTAGGGGACGGTTTGGGGTGTGTTTTTTTTTTTTTAAAAAAAGCGGAGATTTTGTTTTTGAACCACCTCCTCCACCCCCGACATTCTGCTGTCACTGTGTTCCGACGCCTCTTCGCAAATCCCCCCTCCCCGCTCTGCTTCTCTACTCCTCTTGGATGCCAGAGGGCTCTCACCACGTGGGATACCAGGCTCAGGCCCCTGCCCTCCCTATTGCCACCCACGAGGAGGCAGCTCTCTGGGGTCTCATACTGGAAGGCATGGGTTCTGGGTCACTTGCCCTTTTTGACTTTCTCCAGGTAGTGGCATGATCATTGGTTGTAACAGATTCAAATTTAGTGCACTGAGTCTGGGACTGTGCATATTAATTAGAGTAAGCCTTTATTATTTAATCAACATTTAATCATTGAGTGCTAAGCAGTGTACTAAGCCCCAGGGAGAGTACAATAGAGTTGGTATACCTGAACCCTGCGCTCAAGGAGCTCAGTCTTGTCTTGGACACTAAAATAAATCACAGGTAGTCACTCATATTTATTGAGCGCTTACCATGTGCAGAGCACTGTACTAAGCACTTGGGAGAGTTCAGTATAACAGTAAAAGAGACACATTCCCTGCCCACAGCGAGCCTACAGCTTAGAGGGAAACAGTAGAGTATAAAGATGTGTTCATAAGTGCATCGGGGAAGGTGTGAGTACCCAAGTGCTTCAGTGACACAGAAGTGCTAAAGTGGCAGTTGGGCCCCAGGGGAATTGGGTGGGGAGATGAAAGATGAATTAGGAAAGGCCTCTTGGAGGAGATGTGATTTCAGCAGGGCCTTGAAGATCGGGAGAGCAGGGGTCTGCTGGATGTGAAGGGCAAGGAAGTTTCAGGCAGAAGGGAGGGTGTGAGTAATTGACCAGTGGCGAGAGAGATGAGAATGAGGCTCAGTGAGTAGGGTGGCTTGGCTTGAGCAGAACCAAGTGTGAGAGCTGAGGTACAGTGGGAGAGGAGCGAGGACAAGTAGGTGTGGGAAGAGAGCTGATTGAGTGTCTTCAAGCCAAAGGTCAGGGATTTCTCTTTGATGTGGAGAGGAATGGGCAACCACTGGAGATTTTGAAGACTGGGGAGACATGTGCAGAGCAACATTTTAAAAAAATTGCCAGCAGCAGGGTCAAGTATGGACTGTAGAAGGGAGAGACTGGTGTCAGGGGGGTCTTTGAGGAGGCTTATGGAGTAGTTGACTTGGGATATGACAAGGGCCTCGGACTAGCGTGGAGAGAAGGGGCAGATTCTGGAGATGCTGACAAGGAAGAACCAACAGAATTTGGAGACTGGATGAATTTGGGGATTGAAAGAGAGAGGAGACACAAGGATAATGCCAGGGTTGCAGGTTTGAAGGATGGGAAGGATACTGGCGTCGTCAAAAGTGATGGGAAAGTTAGTTGGGGATAGAGAGGATTTGGAAGGGAAGATGTGTTTAGTTCGGTTCATGTGAAGTTGGAGCTGCCAGTGGGGTAGCCATATAGAAATGTACTGGAGGCAGGAGGAGATGCTAGATTGCAGAGGAGAGAAGTTGGGACTAGTGAGGTAGATTTAGGGGTAAACTGCATAGAGGGAGCAGTTGAAGCTGTGAGAATGGATAAGCTCCCAGAAGGGAGTATAGAGTCAGAAGGGAACCCAGAACTGAGCCTTGAGAGGCACCCACAGTTAGGGAGTGGAGGGCAAGAGGCAGCACCAACAAAAGAAACTAAAAAGGAGCGGCCAGAGAGATGAGAGTGAATCCGGAGAGGATTGTGTCAGAGAAACCCTGGTAAGAGAATGTTTCCAAGAGCAAGAGGTGGTCCACAGTGAAGAAGGCAGCCATGATGTTGAGGATTTTGGATAGAGCAGCACCCATTAGATTTGGCAAGAAGGAGGTCATCGGTGACCTGAGAGAGAAAGTGGTTTCATTAAAGGGAAACAGAATGTAGAGGATCAAATGGAGTTGGAGGAGAGGAAGTGGAGGCAGCAGGTGTAAACAACACATTCGAGGAGTTTGGACAGGGATGGTAGGAGGGAGATGGGGCGATTAGCTGGATGGTGCAGCAGCGTCAGGAGGGTCCTATTAGGATAGGGGAGACGTGGGCGTGTTGAAAGCAGAGGGGAAGGAGCCATCAGGCAGCTAGTGGGGGAAGATGGCAGTCGAGGAGGGCAGAAGAGTGACTGCAGATGTTTTTATAAGGTTTGAAGGATGAGGTCTGAAATGCATGTGGGCCGGGGGGTAGAGTTCCAGAGCAGGCAGGAGAGATAGTTGGAAAAGGACGAGAGAGCGGAAGCAGGGGTAAGAGGGAGCTGGGGAGGTAAAGGGGAAATCTGGGGGAGTGCATGTCTGATGGCTCCTATTAGGTCAAAGAAGTTGGCAAAGTCATTAGGGTCGATAGAGGGAAGAAGTCGGCATGTGGGGTTTCAGGAGGAAGTTGAAAATGAGAAATAGTTGGTGTGGGTAATGGACAGAAGTGTCAATAAGGGAGGAGAAGTGTGGCTGAGGAGAGGAGAGGGCAGGGTTATCAGCAGGTGAAGATGAATTTGAAATGCCGAGGTCTGCCTGACTCCTGCGTTTTTTTCCTGTAGTGCTGTGCGTTAAGAACACACTTCCCCCTTATAGACTGGGAGCCTGTTGTTGGGTAGGGATTATCTCTCTCTCTTTCTTGCCGAATTGTACTTTCCATGCACTTTGTATAGTGCTCTGCACACAGTAAGAACTCAATAAATACAATTGAATGAATGAACACATGACTGGAAGGAGCATATTATGGAGGTGGTCCAGGGCCGGGGGTTGATGATGCAAGATTAATGTGGGGGTTGGGGGAGTGAAGACATTGAGTTCAACGTAGAAGATGGAAGTTGAAGGTGTGGACTCATACCTCAGGTTGGGTAGGGAGTCCAAATGGGACGTGATGGCCTGAGATAAATGGAAGGGATCAATAGATCAGAGGTCTCTGTGGGCGAAGACAGTTTTGCGGGGAGGAGGTGTGTGGGAGAGGAGGCAGATAAGGAGTTTGCGTTTGGAGACTGTGATTTCAGAGCCGGTGAGGTTAGAGGTTATACAGTAACGATGGATGAGATCCAGTTTTTGTCCAAGTTGGGAGAGGTGGGGTGGAGGAGTGAGAGGAAGCAAGCAGCTGGGAGATCATCTGGAATGTCAACATGATTATTGAAGTACCCGAGGGACAGAGAAGGAAGGCGAGAAAAGGAGTTAAAATTGCTCGGGAAAATTAAGGTGGAGCCAGAAGGATGCTAATACACTAATCCAGAATGAATGACAGTTTAGATTAGATACTTTCCTTCTGTTTCTGCCTTTCCCCTCGCTAAAACTGCCAAAGAAAGGCAGGTTTTGAGCTAAAGAAAGAAGTGTTTGATGTTTCCTGGGATTAATAAAGCCTTTTGGAACTGCAAGCAAGAGGCATGAAGAGTCAAGGAACGGAGTGGGGTTATTTTATAGTTATTTAAATATATTAATTATATTACAAATTACTTATTCATAATATCTCTCCCCCTCTAGCCTGTAAGCTCCTTACGTGCAGGAAACGTGCTGCTCATTCCACTGTACTCTCCCAAGCGCTTAGTACAGTGCTCAGCACATAGTAAGCCCTTGATAAATACATTGATTGATTGATTGATTGGAAGGCGGATGAGGTGATGGAGAGGGAATGAACAGAATGCTTCTGACTCTCCAGGTGTGATTGTGACTTTGAGGGCAGATATTGTGTCTTAACTGGCATCGTACTCTACCAAGCATCTTTTCATTCATTCAGTAGTATTTATTGAGTGCTTACTATGTGCAGAGCACTGTACTAAGCGCCTGGAATGTACAATTTTGGCAACAGAGACAGTCCCCGCTCAATGACAGGCTTACAGTAAACGGGGGTGACAGATAGCAAAGCAAAACAGAACAAAACAAAACAAAACAACATCATCAAGATAAATAGAATCAAGGAGATATACACCTCATTAACCAAATAAATAGGGTAGTAATATATACAGATGAGCACAGTGCTGAGGGGAGGGGAAGGGGAGGAGCAGAGGTGGGGGGGAGGGGAAGAGAGGGGGGCAGAGGGAAAGGGGGGCTCAATCTGGGAAGGCCTACTGGAGTAGGTGAGCTCTCAGTAGGGCTTTGAAGAGGGGAAGAGATCTATCTACTTCAATGCTGTAGAGACAGTAGGCCCCCAATAAATACTATTGATTGATTGAGCTAGATATGACAGTCAGACAATTACAGACACCAGAAAACTATAGGTGACACAATTTTTTTTCTCCTCTTGTTTCCATGCTCAAGATAAAAGCTGAAAATGAGTGAGGCTCAGAGCCAAGAGGCACAGCCACAGAATTAACCAAAGTCACAGCAGAGCACCAGCCAGAAAGCCAAACAGGAAGTGCAGAAAGGCAGACATCAATCAGTCAATCAGTGGTATTTATTGAGCACTTACTGTGTGCAGAGCACTGGACTAAGCACTTGGGACAGTACAGTGTAACAGAGTTGGTGGATATGTTCCCTAACCACAAGGATTTGCATTCTAGAGGAGTGGAACTTTGATACTCCCTCCCCCTTAGCTTTTTTGACCATCACTTGTTTGCTTTTCACTCTGCCCTCTCCCTGCCAGGCTTTTCACCTACTTCCTTCCCATACTTTTTACTCCCCTCTGTTTTGTGCCTTCTCTGGACTCACAGAGGGAAAAATGTGGCTGGCCAAATGGGCATTAGTTTTTTTTGTGTTTGCTGGGGTTTTTTTGTTTGTTCGTTTTTTTGAATTTAAGCGCTTACTGTGTGTCAAGCACTTTTCTAATCACTAGAGCAGAAACAAGATAATCAGGTCGGACACAGTCCCTGTCCCACAGGGGATAACAGTCTCAGTAGGAAGGAGAACTGGCATTGAATCCTCATTTTGCAGGGGAGAAAACTAAGGCCCAGAGAAGGTAAGTGACTTGACCAAGGTCCCACGGCAGGCAACCGGCAGAGCTGGGGTTGGTGGTATCTTGTCCCCTGACCCCTTCAGATTCATTCCCTCTCCCTCTTCTCCACTCCCCCTCCCCCTCTCTCCCTCTCATCTCAGAGATTACAGGTTCTCACCGGCTGTTTGCTCTGCTTTGCAGCCAGCCCGGGAGAACCTGGGATAGCAGTTACGCAGGCCTTACACTCTCTCCATGGCGTGCACAAACAGAAAGAAGAAAAACTATAGTGTGTTAAAACTGCATTTTAAAAAACACTTCTAGAATTGAGACTTTCTGTTAATTCGCAATGTTCCCCATCTTCCCCCCAACCCCCCATTGGCCTGGATGAATGCGGTTAATGTATCAGTGACACAGTAGCAGCCAACGTGGGGCTCAGCAGGGAGGTCGGAGGAGGCAGGCTCTCCAAATACGACCCAGATGTAGTTACAGCTTCTACAGCAAGTGAACCGAGCACACATCAGACAGTTAATCTCTCTGCTTTGCCCTCTCAGTGGTCTGTATGTGGTCCACCCACCTGCCTCTGCATTGGTAGAAAACCTAATCTTGTAACAGGGTGGGTAGCAGAACGAAAAACTGTTAACGTATCAATATTGTACTCTGGAGTTATTGTAGGGGTGGAGGGTGTACGGTATTGTATGAATTGAAGAATACAAATAATTCCACTTAGGGCAAAGAAGCAGCCTAGCCAGTGAAAACAATATAATCCTGGGAGTCTGTAGACGCCCTCTTCTCTCGCTCTCCCCACCTCCCCCCCCCCCCCCCCCCCCGGTTTCATATAAATGTGCTTTCACTGACTTCTGTAGAATTAGGCCGAATATCTGCCTAATTGCCCGTTTGTTAAATAAGGATCATAATGATACCTCTCAGAGATCATGTCGGGAGAAATGAGAGGAGATAAACCGCTTCAAGCTCCTCGAAGAAAGGGGCTATGTAAATATGGGATATTGTTATTGTTCCTACTAAGACGTGGCTCTGTGGGTTTTTAGAATGTTTTAGCTGATTTTATTGATGGAAGAAATGGATGAAGGTTGTTCACACTGTAAGATCCAAACACTTCGTAGAAGATAATTTTTTGTTTCTTTAGAAACCTTTTTACTGTACAGTTGTACTTCGATTGCAGTAATTAAACTGTTAATCAATTAGAGCTGTAGTAAGTCTAACTGTAAATAAATGCTT
Organism: Ornithorhynchus anatinus; assembly: GCF_004115215.2. Classification (NCBI taxonomy): domain Eukaryota; kingdom Metazoa; phylum Chordata; class Mammalia; order Monotremata; family Ornithorhynchidae; genus Ornithorhynchus; species Ornithorhynchus anatinus. The sequence continues at coordinate 111,713,538 of NC_041749.1, read as the reverse complement.
AATACAACTGGGGAAGGCTTTATAAGTTACTCTTGGGTTATTCTATTGCCTTTTTTTGATGGAAGGAGAAAAGTATGTGATGTTCATTGCTTTCATAAGTAAATTCAGTTGCAGTATGCTTTTATAGTCGGAAACCTCTTTTTTAACAGTTATTAAGTTTCATATGAGCACTTATCATTCTTCCTTCCTTTTATACTGCAGAGATAGTTGGTGGTTACTTAAAACTTGAGAAATTACTTAGTAACTTTCTGTTACATACGAGAGATACAGATGAGTTGGAGGAAACCTTGTTCAAAAAGTAAATTACGAGAACAGTGACTTCCGTTGACTTTTGGCTCTACTTGTTTTCCCAACAAATTCTAAACCAGCATGTAGAAAATAAATGTCTCAAACACTGCACAGTAATTGGAGGAAGGGGAAAGAAACAACGTATAAGCCTTTTTGGAGATGGATGTTCAATCTGGGCATAACCAGGCAAGGTTTATGATCAAGTGAAGCATTTTTTATTGAAGCAGTCTCCAGTACACTATATGTGCGGCCAACCAGTCATTCACATAACCGGCATGCAACCAACCATCCATATATCCGCTCAGCCTCACACCTACATTTAAGTGTATATTCATTAATTAGTCATTACTCTTACTAGAACAGGTTGGTGTGCAGTGGGGGTGGTGGGCTTTGTCAAAACAAAAAAGAATTCAGGATCAGTTGCAATTGGTAAAATTGGGTGGAGGGGGCGTTCCATCTTTTCAATAACCACTTTTCTGATGGGGTTTTCATTTCCCAATTCCACCTTTTACCTATCCCTAACTCAATCATAATTCCAGCTGATACAACCCTCAGGGAAGGAGAGGTGGGGGAAAGAGAAGCTGGATAGCCTAGTGGATGGAGCATGGGCATGGGAGTCAGAAGGACCTGGGTTCTAATCCCAGCTCCACCACTTGTCTGCTGTGGGACCTTGGGCAAGTCACTTCACTCCTCTGTGCCTCAGTTCTGTACCTTGGTTACCTCATCTGTAAAATGAGGATTGAGACTGTGAGCCCCATACGAGACAGGGACCGTGGCCAACCTGAGTAGCTTGTATCTACCTCAACGCCTAGAACATTGCTTGGCACATAGTAAGTGCCAAACAAATACCATTATTATTGTTATTAATAATAATAAAAAAGTGACACCTTTGCCTCATTTCCCTTGGTTGTAGCCTCTCAGCTTGCAACTGGTGATTTAAAGGTGATCACCAATGTCCTTCCTACTTTATATTCGGTGAGCAAAAACAGTCCTGGCTGGTCCTCTGTTCTACAAATCCAGTCATCATTGTCTGATTCCCAAATAAGGCACCTGTTTTAATCTCTTGTCCAGGTGTTCCATGAATTGCCCCATTTTGTACTTTTCTGGACCTAACAGGCAAACTGATCTTTTCCTCTTTGCTTGATCAGCAGTGTTCCCATCAAGGTTTACTTTTAGCATTACATCACGTGTATTGCATATTCTATCTTAAACACAAACAACTTCCTACTGCTTGTTAGTTTCTTATCTATGTCCGGGTTCACAGTGTAGGAGGGAATATTGGTCACTGATCTGTCTTCCCAGCTCCACCTGCCACGCAGGGATAGCATCTCACTGCCCGTGGGAACGTATTAGAATAATAACAGCCCTGCTGTTGATCCAGAGGGAAGAAGAGGAGGTTGGAAATCAGCTCTGTCTCCCCCTCTAGACTGTAAGAAGCTGTAAAAGCAGCATGGCCTAGCAGATAGAGCACGGACCTGGGAGGCAGAAGGTCATGGGTTCTAATCCTGGCTCTGCCACGTGTTTGCTGTGGGACCTTGGACAAGTCACTTCACTTCTCTGGGCCTCAGTTCCCTCCTCTGTAAAATGAGGATTAAGACAGTGAGCCCTGTGTGGAACAGGGATTGTGTCCAACCCAATTATCTTGTACCTAACCCAGCGCTTAGAACAGTGTCTGGCACATAGTAAGCGCTTGACAGATACCATAATTATTTTACCTGTTTACTTGTTTTGATGTCTGTCTTCCCCTTCTAGACTGTAAGCCCGGTGCGGGCAGGGATTGTCTCTATTGTGCATAGTACTTTCCAAGCGCTTAGTACAGTGCTCTGCACACAGTGAGCGCTCAATGAATACAGTTGAATGGATGAATGTAAGCTCATTGTGGGCAGGGAATGTGTCTCCCAACTCTGTTATATTGTTCTCTCCTAAGCGCTCAGCACAGTGCTCTCTGCACACAGGAAGTGCTCAGTAAATACAATTGATTCTGTTCAAAGATCTACAAGTAAGGGAATGCCTGTTGGGACAGTGCCATCAGAGGGGAATGTTTGGGTGCTGAAGAACCACCTATTGTATTTCCCCTGTAATATATTTTAATATCTTTCTCCCCTGTAGACTGTAAGATGACTTGGGGCAGGGCTCACATCTACCAGTTCTGCTGTACTGTCATTCATTCATGCGTATTTATTGAGCGCTTACTGTTTGCAGAGGAATGAACTAAGCACTTGGGAAGTACAATTCAGCAACAGTTGTCCTCTCCCAGGTGCTTAGGTCAGTGCTCTGCACACAGTGAACACTCAGTAAATCCCATTGATTGATTGGTACTGTATTCTGTGACGTAGGCAGCCCAATGGAAATCCTGAAAAACAATGGCAACTGTGGACAGTAAAGCTCACAACAGCTACCAAGGCGACTGCCTGCTGGGTCGTGGCACGGTGGCACAGCATCAGCCCTATCTCTGTGCACTTGGCAATGGACTGCCCTCTTGTCCACCTACTCGATTGTTGTACTCAGTGTCCCAGCGAGAACATAACTGGCAGGGGCCAGAAAGTGTGAGTGGTACTGCTCAAGCTAATAAAACTAGAATCACTTCCTTTGGGCGGATTCCTGGTCTGAAGTCTCAGGACTTGATAGGAAGGGAAGGGAGTTCCAGGCCCGAGGGAGGACATGGGTGAGGGGTTGACAGCAAGATGGACGAGATTGAGGTACAGTGAATAGGTTGGCATTAGAGGAACGAAGTGAATGGGCTGGGTTGTAGTAGGAAATCAGGGAGGAAAGGTAAGAGGGGGCAAGACACTTGGCTTTAGAGTCATCAATGGTAAGGAGTTTCTGTCTGATGCAGAGGTGGATGGGAAACCACTGGAGGTTCTTGAGGAATGGCGAAACATGGATCGAATGTTTTTTTAAAAAGATGATCTGGGCAGCAGAGTGAAATAATGATGGTGACAGGCTGAGGAGAGGGCAGAGTTAAAGCAGGTGAGGATGAATTCAAGGTGGACGAGGTCAGCCTGATATCTGGATTTCCACCAACTGCGCTCCACAGCTTGTGTCTAGGAGCAGAGGAAGCGTACTGTGGAGGTAATCCAGGGCTGCTGGTTAGTGGCACGAGATTGGTGAACGGTTAAGGGGAGCAAGTCAATTAAGTTGAGTGGAGAGGGCGATGTCGAGAAGGGAGTTTGGGTCTGGAGACCGGTGGGGCATGATGACTTTAGAAAATTGGAGTGGGCAAAAAAATCGGAGGTCTCCGTTGGAGCACAGGACAGATGTGCAGGGAGGAGGTGTGTGGGAGAAAAGGTAGGTGAGATGGTCACGGTTGGATCGAGGGACTTCCACGTTGGTGAAGGTAGAGATTGTAAAGTGACTAGAGATGATGAAATTGAGTGTGTGGCCAAGTGGGTGAATGGGTGAGATGGGGTGGAGCAGCTGGTCAGTGGAGTTGAAGAGTAGAGGAAGCAGTCATCTTCAAGCAGCGTGGCTCAGTGGAAAGAGCCCGGGCTTGGGAGTCAGAGGTCATAGGTTCGAATCCTGGCTCTGCCACTTGTCAGCTGTGTGACTATGGGCAAGTCACTTAACTTCTCTGTGCCTTAGTTACCTCATCTGTAAAATGGGGATTAACTGTGAGCCTCACATGGGACAACCTGATTACCCTGTATCTACCCCAGCGCTTAGAACAGTGCTCTGCACATAGTAAGCGCTTAACAAATACCAACATTATCCCCCCGTTCACGCCTATCCTGCCGTCTGGCCCCTGGCCCACGTCCTCCTGCTGTCCTGGAATGCCCTCCCTCCTCACCTCCTCCAAACTAACTCTTCCCCTCTTCAAAGCCCTACTGAGAGCTCACCTACTCCAAGAGGCCTTCCCAGACTGAGCTTCCCCTTTTCCCTCTGCTCCCCCTTTGCCTCCCCTCACCTCCCCACAGATAAGTCCCCTTTCCCCCCTTTCCCTCTGCTCCTCCCCTTTTCCCTTTTCCCTTCCCCTCCCATTCATTCATTAATTCATTCAATAGTATTTATTGAGCGCTTACTATGTGCAGAGCACTGTACTAAGCGCTTGGAATGTACAATTCAGCAATAGATAGAGAAAGTCCCTCCCCTTTGACGGGCTTACAGTCTAATCGAGGGAGACAGACAGACAAGAACAATGGCAATAAATAGAATCAAGGGGAAGAGCATCTCATTAAAGCAATAGCAGAGAAATAGAATCAGGGTGATGTACATCTCATTAACAAAATAAATAGGGTAATGAAGATATATACAGTTGAGCGGACAAGTACAGTGCTGAGGGGATGGAACGGCAGAGGGGGAGGAGCAGAGGGAAAGGGGGGAGAAGAGGGTTTAGCTGTGGCGAGGTGAAGGGGGGGGGTAGAGGGAGCAGAGGGAAAAGGGGAGCTCAGTCTGGGAAGGCCTCTTGGAGGAGGTGAGCTTTAAGTAGGTGAGGAGGTGGGCGGCAGAGGAGCGGAGCATGCGGGGTGGGCAGTAGAAAGAGAGAAGGGAGGAGAGGTAGGAGGGGGCAAGGTGATGGAGAGCCTTGAAGCCAAGAGTGAGAAGTTTTTGTTTTGTGCGGAGGTCGATAGGCAACCACTGGAGGTTTTTAAGAAGGGGAGTAACATGCCCAGAGCGTTTCTGCAGGAAGATGAGCCGGGCAGTGGAGTGAAGAATAGACTGGAGCGGGGAGAGAGAGAAGGAAGGGAGATCAGAGAGAAGGCTGACACAGTAATCTAGCCGGGATATTACGAGAGCCTGTAGCAGTAAGGTAGCCATTTGGGTAGAGAGGAAAGGGCGGATCTTGGTGATATTATAAAGGTGAGACTGGCAGGTTTTGGTAACGGATTGGATCTGTGGGGTGAATGAGAGAGCCGAGTCAAAGATGACACCGAGGTTGCGGGCCTGAGAGACGGGAAGGGTGATCGTACCATCCACGGTGATAGGGAAGTCAGGGAGAGGACCGGGTCACTGTGCTCATTTGTATATATTTTTATTACCCTATTTATTTTATTACCCCATTAATTTTGTTAATGAGGTGTACATCCCCTTGATTCTATTTATTGCAATTAAGTTGTCTTGTTTTTGTCTGTCTCCCCCAATTAGACTGTAAACCCATCGATGGGCAGGGATTACCTCTATCTGTTGCCAAATTGTACATTCCAAGTGCTTAGTACAGTGCTCTGCACATAGTAAGTGCTCAATAAATACTATTGAATGAATTAAAAGGGCTGTGGGGAATACCCGCATAGATATTGGAGTCCCCAGGGATCAGAGTAAGGAGAAAGAGAGAGAGAAGGACACTGAGAAAGGGATGAAAGTGGTTCAGGAAGTTGGAGGTTGGACTTGGTGGGCAGTAGATGACTCTATGGCCAGCAATCGGAGTGGGTGGTAGAAGTGGATGAGGTGAGCTTCAAAGGAAGGGGAAAAAAAGATGATGGGATGGTGTGAAAGCAACATTGGGGAGCAAGAAAGAAGCCAGCATCTCCTTCTTTCCTGGTGAGTTTCCACCATCATCAGGCTCAATAGTCATTTACATGCATCCTGCACACATGAAGCATTCACTCAACATTCCTCTCTTTGCGATAGTTCCCTTTACAAGAAATTCATACCTAGAGGGATTCCGTATTACAGAGTTCCCTGAACTAAATCCACCCTTGGATAAAAGCCAGTAAAATGACAACTTGGCTGCATTCACTGCTGCACTTTCTTTTTCTGTTAACGTAAGCTAAGGAAAACCAATGGAGCATAATCGTTATTCAGTAGTCAGAGCAAGTGTGGTGTGACTGAGACCCCAGCACAGGAGGATGGACTCTGCAAAAGCTCTGAGTCAATCAATCCATCAATCGATGGTATTTATCGAGCGCTTACTATGTGCAGAGCACTGTTCTAAGAGCTTGAGAGTACAATACAACAGAAGTAGCAGACGCACGAGAGCTCACTCGCGCCGTCACGACTCAGGAAAAATAAAGGCGGTGAAGGGGCTCTAGTCACTGCCCTCTGGGCTCATTTTCTGATTTCATCCTAGTTTGGCTTCAGTTTCTTGATATTTATTGAGCCCCCTCCAAGGTACCAGAGGCTAACCAGGACTTGAACCGGACATAACCAACCCCTTTCCGCCAGTGAAGCTAACATTCGTAGGTGCCACGAAGCCCACGCTACATACCTCCCGTCGCTTCTACGAGTGCCAGTTTGGTGTGAGTTAGCTTTTGATTGTAGTTGGTTTAGTTCGTAGACTTTTGTGATACGGGTAAAGACTGTTGCTCAGTGCAGAAGTCTGGGGAGTCTGAGAAGGAGTTCTGCACAAAGTAGGATTCCTGGAGGATAATTGAACTCGGATTCGCTCAGTATGATTGAACAGAGTACTTTCTTTTGCAGTGATGAATGCTGAGTGTTCCGTGACTTGTCGGTTCTATCAGGGAGACTACTGATATTGTCAGTAAAAAAAAAAATTAGTAACAATAATAATGATATTTTATTAAGCCCTTACTATGTGCCAAGCACTGTTCTAAGCGCTGTGGTAGATACAAGGTAATCAGGTTGTCCCACCTGGGGCTCACAGTCTTCATCCCCATTTTACAGATGAGGTAACTGAGGGACAGAGAAGTTGAATGACTTGCCCAAGGTCACACAGCTGACAAGCAGCAGAGCTGGGATTAGAACTCGTGACCTCTGACTCCCAAGCCTGTGCTCTTTCCACTAAGCCACGCTGCTTCTCAGCATTATCAGGTTGTCCCATGTGGGGCTCACAGTCCTAATCCCCATTTTACAGATGAGGTAACTGAGGCAAAGAGAAATTAAGTGACTTGCCCAAAGTCACACAGCTGACAAGTGGCGGAACCGATATTAGAACCCACCAATTCCAATTCCTAGGCCCATGCTCTATCCACTATGCCGTGCTGCCCCTCACCAGTCCGTAGGGGCACGAATTCAGGTTGGTGCCAGTAAATTGGCATTGTATATATAGTTAGTGATTTTGAGTTTACTTCTAGGTAAAACTGGGCATTTCACGGGGGCAAAATGGCATCAGGTCCCAATGTTGCAGGAGGAATTTTGGAGTTTACCCTCTTGTTACTGAGAGCTGGTGATATCAGAGATGCTAATCCTCTTTCTAAAGTGCAATCCAAAGATCATGCCATTTTGTACTGAGAATTAAGGGGCTGCTCTTGCCACCAGATCTTCTAGGATTTCCTGAACCAAGCCAGAAAATAATTAAATCCAACCTAATTGTTTCAAGACCAGGCTTAGGAGATTGATTTATTTCAGGTGCCTTTCAGTTGAGATGGGCATTTTGTTCATCGTGGTGCTGTAAAATGGCTTTGTGCTCTTCAAGAAAGGTGCCTTCAAGGCATTAAGTGATCAAGCATTTGTTTTTTGGACCTTTCTACTGGTTTCTTTGAGGCACATCTTGTGATTTATAAAAAAATAATATCTAGTCCTAATGCTCTGAGATCCGTCAGTTAAAGTTAGCACACGTACAATTCTCCCAGGTAAACAATGATATATTTTCTGCAACGAACTACAGATTGAAATCAGTCAGAGTTCACCGCTAAATAGTTTCTAGGTAAAAGTTGTTGATCGCAAAGAGAGAAACAGATTTTTTTTTTTTAAAGTACAGGAAATTGCTGTGTGGGTGTCAGTGATTGGGTTACGAGTAGAATTCAGTTCTCTAGTGCTCTGATAGTGGGACCTTGTTACCTTAGCCCCACCCTTACCCACTTCCTTTAAATGCAGCACCATGCACTCCACACTGCGGTTTTAACAGTGCAGCAAACCAGTGACATTAATGGAGGAGCCTCCACCGCTAACCATCGAATAACCTTTAACCTTGACGCAATTTTTATTATCATTTATATACTTCTAATGACCTTTTAACCTTCAAAAGTAAAACCATTAAAATTGTGCGTGGACGTCTGCCGTCAGGGAGAAAATCGCTCCCGATGACTCTTGCCCACTGTGGGAGATGAAGCCTGAAATTTCGTTGGCCAAGTTTTCCACTTAGTTGACATGATTCCTTGACCCCAAAGGTTTACCTCCGAAGAGCCAAGTTTGGTTCTTTTCGAGTGAAGAGCGTCTCGATGACTAATGTACTTGAGTTCCTTTTGTGCGGGTGATTTAGCATTTCCAGGTTAACTTGTGTGTTTCAGATGGTCTTAGTGTTAGGAATAGCATTTATTGAGCGCCCACTGGGTGCAGTGCACTGAACTGTGCGTGTGGGAAATAGAAAATAAGGAAGTGACATGTTCCCTGACCACAAGAAGTTATTCTACCTCTGGAGCCCTAATGCTACAAGAGATCCGAAAACAGCAACCCAACAGCGTAATGATTTAGCAGGACCTGCTGGACAGTTAATGCCTGCTGAAATTATTTTGTTTTCAAAATAATGTGGACTCTTTATACTACTCCGCTATGTAATAGGGGCCTTTTCATATTTAAGAATTCAAAGTAGAACTTGAAACAAATTAGTCAACAAGATTTAACCATTTTCGTGTTATTTCTGACACTCTTGTTTATTGCCAAAATTACATTTATAAATTGGCACCTTTGATAGTACAATGTGGTTAACACCTCTCCTTCAAGTTAAGGACTTCAATTCCGTTCCCACGATCCTTTTTAATATTTGATGCGTATTTGTGAGTTGTCAAAATAGAGCAGATTGGCCACGGTCCCCCTCATTAAAAGTAGAACACTTCGATGCTTAAAGAAATTTGGGGGACCCTTTCACTTCAGTTGAGTTAAAGAATCAAGGAGTAGCTGTAACCTTTACAACAGTGACCAAAATGCAAATGTATTTGTTTGAACATGATGTACCTAAAGGTTTGCAGTTATATTCTGGTGGGTGATCAATCCTGTAGCATGGATTAATTTCTTGCACCTCACTACCCACCAAAATGTGTGTCCTGGGATGAGAATAAGAGAACGTTTAATCATTGCCTTATTCTGGTTAACTGTATATAAACAAATAAGTCCTGAATTGCTGCTCCTGTCCTCCGATTGTTTGGGAAAAGGGTGACTGCCGTTTGACTTTCCTACAGTAAAATGCTGATTGATTCCGTTAGGGGCAACTTCTGTGGTGTACAGATGATGGGAGATTAAAATAGCAGCATTTGCCTACTTAGGTTACACACCCACTGTTATGAACCAGAAAAAGCAAATTGAGTAGGAGTTATATAAGTCATCACTATTGTTTTGCCAGCTGATGCCCAAGAGCTAAATCCTTGTCCTGGTGAGATGGAGATTAGGGACTTCAACTGGGAAGAGGCAGGCAGGCAGCAAGGCTTCTCCAAGTCAGGAGTGGTAGGGAAAAGATCAAGCACCAGTTGGGAGAGAAGGCTCCTCCAGGCACCAGGCAAGGACGATGGGGGCGAGCTGGGAAGGTAGTACAAGTAAGAGGTTTCCGACAACCTGGCTCTTGGCAATAAAGTGGAAAGGGAAAGTGGTTATGGGAGGGTGAAAAAGGAGCCGCTTCCCTCCCTCTACCTAAAGCTTCCTCTGCTAGACAGGGAACGATCCTCTTTATTTACACCCCTTCTCTCTCTCTCTCTCTCTCTCTCTCTCTCTCTCTCTCTCTCTTCCTCCCTTCTCTCTCTCTCTTCCTCCCTTCTCTCTCTCTCTCTTCCTCCCTCTCTCTCCCTCCCGCCCCCACACACTCCCTCTCCCTCCTCCTTTCAACCGAGACTGCATCTTTTCAGGGTAGTAGGTGGGGAAGTGAAGGAAAGGAATAGAGCTTTTTGTTGTTCTGTCATATGCCCTGAAAAAAATATGCCTGAACCTAACATATCCTCCTCATTTTCCCATTTTCTTACATTATCCAAGTGGCAAAATCTAATCTTTCTCAGACATCCCACCTCCAAATTAAGGCCAAATGTCATTTTTTGATAGATTAGTGAGCCTTCTCTTTGAGTTCTGTTCAGGAAGTGCAGGAGTTACTGCTTTTCCTTTAGGGAGGGGTAAGAGGTTTGGATCAGCCCTCAGTTTGTGACATTAGCACGAAGCACAGAAGAAAGAGGTTTTCTTGATACAATGCTGCTGTTGGATTTTTGTTGTTGGGGGTCCGTGACACATCTTTGAGAGACAACAGATGAATTAATGAAACGGTCTTTGACAATCTGAAGTCACTCGAAGAAGCTTGAGTGACCCAGAATAAATGAATTGCAGAACTTCAAGTGGTTTTGAAGAATAAAGAGAATGATTAAGACCTGCTGGCTGATTCTTTTTATATTTTCTCTGGGACTTCTTGATGTAGAAACTCTGGCACTGTCGTCCTAATTAATCTTAAAATATTGTGTACACTAATGCAAAATTTCAGTAGTCATGTTTTGGAGTAATTATTTATTGATGTTAGTCTGAATTCGAATGCTAAAAATGTGATAGGTGTACTATTGGCATTTTTTTCCCTCAGACTATTGATTTCTTTTGAATGAGAAATCTTTCTACATTCATTTTCTCACATTTGGACCCCAGAATCAATGGGCTCGGTGCCTGTTACAAAATATTCCAGTGTTTCTTTTTTGTGGCAAAAAGTGATGGTGATGTAGAATAGTAAATACTTGTTCAAGGATTTAGAACAAAACTTCATGTTCTCTTTCATGCTTGAAACCAATTTTCTATATTAAAAAAACAAAACAAAACAAACAACCAAATACAGCCAATTTAGAAGAAAAGCCAAGTGCCCTGGCCACTTGAACCGTAAACTAAATCTGATTAAGTCCTATTTTAGGGCACCACATCTGTGGGTAGTGTTAGGCATTTGCTCCTGTACACCATTAGGAAGTGCCATTAGCTAATGCATTCATTCTGCAAGCTAGATATTTAAGATGTTTTTGAGGTACCTTTGTTTAGGTGACGTTAAAAGACTCATTTTCCCTTTGTTTTATGAATTTGATGATTAGGTATATTAATCTATGAAATGGGAGTAGGGCTCTTAAGGAGCCAGTGCGTTGCTGCAAAATGATTCTTTTGAAGTGCCACACTCCCTTATGGGTAGACGTGTCTAATATTTTGCAGTCTTCTCTGCACAGGATGGCAATTGTAGCCTCTCTTTCTCTCGACTTTTATGATTTTGCTAGTTGGAGAGGGAAAATGAGGATTAATTGCCCACCGCCCTCTGTAATTTGGGGCTCGGTTTCCACCAGACAATCTCTTTTGAAGAAGGACCTAGAGGGGCTATTGCTTTTTGAAAACTTAACAGTTGTATAAGAGAACGGGCATCCTGTACTGTATAGGGTAAATGACTCAGGTAAAACAGCTGGCCCAGCCACAAACTATAAATGTCATTTGTTTTTCATCCTCTTGTTTTGTATCCATCTTCTATCTGCAGAACTGCAATATTAATTGTTGCAGTGAATAGCCGAATACAAAAAAACAATCCCCTGGGTGGGGTTTCCTGTTGGAATATGCGTATCTTAATGTAGATACTCTTTGGTATTTTAGTTCCTTATATTCATTAACCTGAGCTGGGGATTAGCCAACTAAGTAACTCGAAAACCTTCCAGCTACCTGCGAGTTCGAAATAAAAGGGGACAAATCTGCACTTTCCGAAATTTTGCTGAACGCTATCATTTTCTCAGTAATAAGTCATATGTACAGATATGTACTATCTCAACAGATCATATCCTCTTCTACATCTGACAGTTTGCTGAAAAGCACTCTGGAAAAACCGGAGGTTGGCATTGTTCCAAAGCAAATCTTTGGGAATGCCTGCTCCCCCATAATTTCACCGATGCCCCCTCATTCCTGGTGCCGTGGACAATCGCCACCTCTAAAGGAAAGCCTAGAAGTATAAAATTAAATAAACTACCAGGGGTGGAGTCGACTACTCAGTTAACAGCATTTAACTGTGGTAAACCATCTTGTTCATATTGTTTTTGCTAAAGTGAGTCCTCAGTGTGGTTTCGGTGCACCGCTTGGGTAACTGCTGAAACTGCTGTGGTTTCAAAATAAGAGCTATTTTGTCTTCTCTTAATCTTTTATTCCTTTCATACTATTAATGAAAAAAAAATCTAATGGAGATACGAAGAACTAGTTGTGGATGGTTTGTCACTTGATCTTGCCTCCCAACATTTAAAGGGGTCTTTTCTGTTACTTCGGAACACTGTACACCTATACCTTTTCCTCTGTTCTCCAGCTGGTCAAACCTGAGTAATCTCTACAGTGGATCAAATGCCTCACAGTCGCACATGCCTTAGAAAGGAGTTACCAAACTACATTCTGTGTATCTTTTTGGTGTGTTTTCATAAAAATCAATCAATCGTACTTACCGAGCGCTTACTGGGCGCAGAGCACTGTACTGGGTGCTTATAAATGATCAAATTCTTCTTCTTTTTTTTTTTTTGTTTTCAATTTTATCCGAGGGCATGTGTATGGAAAATCTTCCACTCCTAGGTTCTCAGTTGGACATACTGCATGATTCAGGTGTATCGAAAACAAAATTACATCAAGTTTACTGAGTGGAATGCAGTTGGAGTGGAAAAAAAAATTTGGTGAAGTTTAAGATAAGGTACAAATCAGAGAATAGGAATACAATTAAGTTAGCAGAAGTGGTTACATAAAAGCAGGAACTAGATTGAAAATGTTTTAAAGTGTAGCTACTAAAAATAAGCTTAAGTGCAAAGTGAAGAAGAAGATTTAAATGAACAGCTCTTCTTTGCATTAATAGAGCTGCACTTCCTTTTAGCAGAAATTCATTTTTTTACTAGCGTATTCTAAAACGGCTACAGGAGAAATGCTGATATCCTTTGTGGGTATTTACAATCCACTGTAGGTCTTCATGCAGAACATTGAAACAGATGAACTAGAAAAACAGTTTGCACTCTGAAAACAAGATCAAGCCGTTTGTATGCCCTGGTTTCACATTAACAAAGTCATGATTTCCAAATAACAGTGGTTTCAGCAACAGCAAAATCGAAGAGAAGGCAATTTTTGAAGTGAATGGCTTTTTTCATCTCTCTGATCATCTGGCCTGTTGTTAGAAACCTCAGGTTGAAATGCTAGTACCTAGGGCTCTAAAAAAGCAGTTTTTGGTATTTTGATGGCATCACTTACATCTTTTTCAGCCCAAAATATTCAGAAATCTCAGAGGTAGTTTGGTCGTAATTCTGTAGTGGTCCTCAGCCTCTCTTATGAAATCCTGCAATCCCACAATTCAGGTTTTCGCTAGGGCCACTTGTGCAGTTTCAGACTTAAGGTTACATGAGCCTTCTCATTTCAGTACTTTTTAAAATTTTGCAAAAGCATTTCTTTTTTTATTCCCTTTGAACTTCATTGCAACCAGAGAGAAGTTTTGAAAATAAAATTCTAGCAAGACCAGCAAGCCAATTTTGAATTATGGATTTGGTATCTACTTGAGGAGGGGAGGTGGTTGATGGTGGTATTGTTGGTTAAGGACTAGCATTCCTTTTCTAAGTGAAATAGCAACAGCTCTTAAGTGTTTGCACATGACATACAGCCGGTGTTGAAGAAGGATGGGATGGGTTTGGAAAGATTTGATTTGGAAACAACAATACTAATAATAATGATAATGGTGGTATTTAAGTGCTTACTGTGCCCTAAGCACTGGAGTAGATCAGTAAGTAATCAGGTCCCACGTGGGGCTCACAGTCCTAGAAGGAGGGAGACCAGGTACTGAATTCCCATTTTGCAGATGAGGTAACTAAGGCACAGAGAAGTTAAGTTACTTGCCCAAGGTTACAGAGCAAGTAGGAGGTGGAGCCAAGGATTAGAAGCCATGTCATTCATTTAGTCGTATCTATTGAGCATTTATTGAGCACTGAACTAAGCGATTGGGCAACAACAGACACATTCCCTGCCCACAACGAGCTTACAATCTAGAAGGGGAGAGACAGACATCAGTACAAATATATAAATTACAGATATGTACATAAGTGCTGTGGGGCTGGGTGGGGGGTGGGGGGCGTGGAGGACAAAGGGAGCAAGTCAGAGTGACGCAGGAAGGAGTGGGAGATGAGGAAAGGAGGGGGCTTAGTCTGGGAAGGCCTCTTGGAGATGTATCTTCAATAAGGCTTCAAAGCGGGGAGAGTAAATAGTCTGTCAGATCTGAGGAGGGAGGGTGTTCCAGGCCAGAGGCAGGACATGGGCCGGGGCAGTGAGAAGGTTGGCATTAGAGGAGCCAAGTGTGTGGGCTGAGTTGTAGAAGGAGAGTAGCGAGTGAGGTAGGAGGGAGCAAGGCCAGGCTGCTTCCTACTCACATAATCACTCTGCATTTACCGTCGAATTTTTCAGATACTTAAGGGAACAGTGAAGTCCCTTTGCTGAAAATTGAATAGGATCTTCCCCCTTATATTGAACATGATGATGGTATCTGTTAAGTACTTACTATGTGTCAAGCACTGTTTTAAGCATTGGGTAGATACAGGGTGATCAGGTCGGCCACAGTCACTGTCCCACATGGGGCTCACAGTCTTCATCCTCATTTTTCAGATGAGGTAACTGAGGGCCAGAGAAGTGAAGTGACTTACCCAAGGTCACACAGCAGACAAGTGGCGGAGCTGGGATTAAACCCCGGGCCCGAGCTGTATCCAGTACGTCACACTGCTTCTCTGTGTCTGTGTCCGTGAGGGAAAAATTATTGAGCACTGAACTAAGCGATTGGGCAACAACAGACACATTCCCTGCCCACAACGAGCTTACAATCTAGAAGGGGAGAGACAGACATCAGTACAAATATATAAATTACAGATATGTACATAAGTGCTGTGGGGCTGGGTGGGGGGTGGGGGGCGTGGAGGACAAAGGGAGCAAGTCAGAGTGACGCAGGAAGGAGTGGGAGATGAGGAAAGGAGGGGGCTTAGTCTGGGAAGGCCTCTTGGAGATGTATCTTCAATAAGGCTTCAAAGCGGGGAGAGTAAATAGTCTGTCAGATCTGAGGAGGGAGGGTGTTAAACCCCGGGCCCGAGCTGTATCCAGTACGTCACACTGCTTCTCTGTGTCTGTGTCCGTGAGGGAAAAACTTATTTTGTGGTAGACGAATTCATTTTTGACCTGAGCTCTCTATAGGACAAGCTGCACGTTAAGCAACGCTTTACTATTAGCCAGGTGGGCAGATTGATTGATTTTGGGAGTGATGTGCTGTACTAGTCCTTGTTCATCCTAGCCTATTCCAGGAGCTGATCTTGTAAGTGTGCTTGATTGGTAACCTGTAATTCAGATATTCCTCCCTCTGACCCCACCAAGCTCTATCCCCCACATCTTACTGGCACTTTGGTTGGCCTAAGGGTAAGTCACCAGTTTAGATATACTAATAGCTCTGTACTTAAAAGACAGTACGGGATCACCGATTCCCCTGAGCAGGAGCTGTCAATCAAGTGAGCTAGTGGGCCAATCAGGAGATAGTCCCAGAGCAAAAAGACTCTGTTTCCATAAATTTAGCCTAACATTTTTCCATTCTGCTATCATGAATTGTGAAAGGACTAGAAGCAAATCCCTCTATTGTTATCTGGCTAAGAAGTTGGATATTGTTATTAATAATAATGATGATATTTGTTAAGCGCTTACTGTGCGCCAAGCACTTTTCTAAATCCTGGGGTAGATACGAGGTAATCAGGTTGTGGGGCTCACAGTCTTAATCCCCATTTTACAGATGAGGGAACTGAGGCCCAGAGAAGTGAAGTGACTTGCCCAAAGTCACAGAATGGACAGGTGGTGGAGTCAGGATTAGAACCTATGACCTCTGACTCCCAAGCCCGTGCTCTTACCACTAAGCCATGCTGCTTCCCATTAAGACCTGGGTAGTAGTAGTAATAATAATAATAATGGTGGTGGTATTTGTTAAGCACTTACTATGTGCCAAGGATAGTTCTAAATGCTGAAGTAGATACAGGGTAATCAGGTTGTCTCACATGGGACTCACACTTTTAATCCCCATTGTACAAAGAGCACGGGCTTTGGAGTCAGAGTTCATGGGTTCGAATTCCGGCTCGGCCACTTGTCAGCTGTGTGACTTTGGGCAAGTCACTTAACTTCTCTGTGCCTCAGTTACCTCATCTGTAAAATGGGGATTAAGACTGTGAGCCCCCCGTGGGACAACCTGATTCCCCTATGTCTACCCCAGCGCTTAGAACAGTGCTCGGCACATAGTAAGCGCTTAACAAATACCAACATCAGATGAGGTAACAGGCACAGAGAAGTGAGACTTGCCCAAAGTCACCCAGCAGTTGTGTGGCAGAGTGGGGATTAGAACCCCATGTGGCTTGGGGGAAAGAGCACAGGTTTAGGAGTCAGAGGAAGTGGGGTCTAATCCCGGCTCTGCCACTTGTCTGCTGTGTGACCTTGGGCAAGCCACTTCACTTCTCTGTGCCTCAGTTACCTCATCTTTAAAATGGGGATTAAGACTGTGAGCCCCACTTGAGACAACCTGATTACCTTCTATTTACCCCAGCGCTTAAAACAGTGCCTGGCACATAGTAAGCACTTAATAAATACCATTATTATTATTATTATTATTATTAACCCAGGTCCTTTTGACTCCTAGGCCTGTGCTCTGTCCACTAAGCCACACATGAAATGTTTTCAAAC
Source organism: Ornithorhynchus anatinus (assembly GCF_004115215.2). Classification (NCBI taxonomy): domain Eukaryota; kingdom Metazoa; phylum Chordata; class Mammalia; order Monotremata; family Ornithorhynchidae; genus Ornithorhynchus; species Ornithorhynchus anatinus. The sequence continues at coordinate 111,696,741 of NC_041749.1, read as the reverse complement.
TGCCATTCAATTTGTCCCATGCAGTCTCAGCCTGGACTGACAACTGGGCAGGAAGCCAGGGGAGAATTTGGGTCAGTTGTTCCTAAAATTGATATTGGAGCACTTTGATAGACATAGGGCTACTGGGGAGGTTATTTGCAAGTAATTGTGGCCGCAGTTACAGGAAAGACTTCTTTCCCGTCTCTAGACCGTAAGCTCCTTGTGAGCAGGGAACACATCTGCCTACTCAGTAGTATTGTACTTTCCTGAGCGCTCTGCACGCAGTCAGCGCTCAATAAATGCCACTGATTGATAGATGGAAGGTGGTGGAGTGTTCCAGGCCAGAGGGACAGTGTGAGCCAAGAGGTCAGAGGTGGGAGAGTCAAGAGTAGGGTTCCGTTAGGCAAGCTTTGAAGGAGAGGTAGTGGGTGAATAGAGACAATAAGTAATTAATGTATTTGTTAAGCGCTTACTATGTGCCCAGTACTGTTCTAAGCGCTGGATGTGTGAGCTGAGAAAAACTGGTGTCGAGCCATGAAGCCATTGGTAAGGAGATTCTGTTGAATGCAGAGACGGGAAGTGGGTAGTCATTGAGGGCTTCATCAAATCAATTGATCCGTGGTATTTATTGAGCACTTACTATGTGCAGAGCATTGTACTAAGCGCTTGGGAGAGGAGCAGCATGGCGTAGTGGGCAAAGCACTGGCCTGGGAGTCAGAAGGTCATGGGTTCAAATCCTGGCTTTGCCACTTGTCTGCTCTGCAGTCTTCGGCAAACCACTTCACTTCTCTGTGCCTCAGTTACCTCATCTGTAAAATGGGGATGAAGACTGGGAACCCTATGTGGGACAGGGATTGTGTCCAACCCCATTTGCTTGTACCACCCCAGTGGTTGATACAGGGCCTGGCACATAGTAAGTGCTTAACAAATACCATTCTTCTTCTTCTTCTTCTTATTATTATTACTACAGTGCAACAGAATTAGCCGACCCGTTCCCTGCCCATAAGGAGCTTATAGTCCAGAGGGGGAGAAAGACATTAATATGAATGACCAAATAATTTACAATATATAACTTAACAATATGTGCCCAAGTGCTTTAAGGTTGGGGGTGGGGTGAATATCAAATGTCCTCAAATGATCATTTTTTGGATGATGGTCCAGGCAGCTGACTGTAGGATAGGCTGAAGAGGCCAGAGGCAGGGAGATTAGGATGTGCCTGGAATTGTTGAGATTTATGTGATTCTTTAGAATTATTCTTAAAAATACCTGATCCACCCAGAAATTGAAATCCTGGTTTTGTTGAAATAAATTTGAATATATGATATTGTCTACATTTTTGCTTAATATAATTTTATTTAGTAATTTAAAGTGTTAGTGGTAATAGTGTTACATGTTTACTCTGTGCAAAGCACTGTATTTAAGTTCTGGGAAAGAATCCACAGGTGGAAATTAGACAGGATCCCTGGCCCTCAAGGGGCTCATAATCAAAAAATTAGCTAATATTTTTTATTTAATTATTTATTTACCTAATTTATTTAAAGAATGATTGGTTTCATGTATCAATTAAGGTGCCCTCCACTTCTTAAAACAGGGCCTGAGCGGGTTGCCGGGGCTTGCCCCTCCTAACCATGAGCCTTGCGATCTCTATTTTGGTTATCTGTTTTGTATTCGATCCTTCCCTCCTCTGTCTTTCCTCCTTCTTTGGAGGTGGCCTGTGCTGGGGCCCCTTTTGTCCAGTTATTTATCTATTCCCAACCAGGTCTTAGTGCCCCTGACTCTTCAGCAGTAAACAGCTTCCCCAGAATCTTCCGCTTTACTTGGAGCCTTCCCTTACATATGCTATTTGTCCTCACTGACCTCACTTTACTTCTTTATGCTATTTGTTAAGCACTTACTCTGTGCCACCACTGTACTAAGCACTGGGTAGATAGAAGCTAATCAGGTTGGACACAGCTCATGTCCCACATGGGGCTCACAGTCCTAATCCCGATTTTACAGATGAGGGAACTGAGGCCTAGTGAGGTGACTTGCCCAAGGTCACACAGCAGACACGTGGAGCCCTCTAGACTCTAAGCTATGAGCAGGGAGTGTGTCTGCTTATTCTGATGTTTTGTACTCTCCCAAGTGCTTGGAACAGTGCTCTGCACCTAAGTAAGAGCTCAAAAAATACATTGAGTGATTAGAATTGATTGATTAGAGCCCAGGTCCTGATACAGAGGGTAGTGGGAAGAGGAAATGAGGGCTTAGTCTGGGAAGGCCTCTTGGAGCAGATGTGCCTTCGGTAAGTCTTTGAAGGGAGGCAGAGTAAATGCTCAAGGGGTTGTGTAACTATTACTACTGTCATTGTTATTAACAGTAATAGTAACGATAATAATTGTGGTATTTGTTAAGGGCTTAATATGTGCCAAGCACTGTAATAAGCAAGATACAAGATCATCAGATCCCACAAGGGACTCACAGTCTAAGCAGGAAGGAGAACAGGTATCGGCTCCCCATTTTGCAGATGAGGGAACTGAGGCACAGAGAAATTAAGTGACTTGCTCAAGGTCACACAGCAGGTAAGCGGTAGAGCCGGGATTAGAACTCAGGTCCTCTGAGTCCAAGGCCCGTGCTCTTTCCACTAGGCCTCGCTGCTTCTTGTGTTTATGGATCTGAAGACTGCTGTTAGGAGAAAAGAGTGGAACTTGAAAAGTTATTATTGATGTGTAGTCAATTATGAGCTCTCTGAGTTGATAGGGAAGATGAGTGGGTTGAACAGAATTACAATCTGGTAAGTAATGAGCCTGATTTGCTGGACTGCATACCAGAGAACTGGCGTAAACTCCTAGAAGACAGTATGATGAGTGTATATAAAGTAAGGTGGGGTAGCAGAAAATGTCTGTCCACTAACATGCTAGGTTTCCTTCTTAACACACTTAGCTTCGACAAGGCTCTCCCAGCGACTCCTCCAGAGTGCTGAGATAGATTTCTCAGCTCCCACTCACTGATTGCCCTACACGCCATCTCTCTGAGTTGCACGAGGGAAGCCGCATCTGGAGGCATTCATTCATTGTCGTATTTTATTAAACACTTACTCTGTGCAGAGCACTGTACTAAGCGCTTGGGAAAGTACAGTACCACAACAAACAGTAACATTCGTCGCCCACAACGAGCTCACAGTTCTGGTGGGGAGACAGACATCAATACAAATAAATAAAATGACGGATACGTACATAAGTGCTGCGGAGCTGGGAGTGGGGGAAGAGCAAAGGGAGCAAGTCGGGGCAATGCAAAAGGGAACGGGAGATGAGAAAAAGTGGGGCTTAGTCTGGGAAGGCCTCTTGGAGGAGATGTGCCTTCAGTAATGGGGGGAGAGTCATTGTCGGTCGGATGAGGGAGGGCGTGTGTTCCAGATACCACAGTAGTAATAGTACCTTGACAACATCCCGAGAATTCTCCCTTTCCTCTCCATCCCCACTGAAGCACTTATTTTCCACCTTGACTACTCCATCAGCCTCCTGGCTGATCTTCCTGTCTCCTGCCTCTCCCCTCCCCAGTCCATACTTCACTCTGCTGCCCTGATCCTTTTTCTGAAAAACTGTTCCGTCCCTATCTCCCCACTCCTGAAAGACCACCAGTGGTTGCTCATCCACCTCTGCATCAAACAGAAGCTCTTTACCGTCAGCTTTAAGGCACTCAATCAGCTCACTCCCTCCTACCTTACCTCGCTTTACTCCTCTCACACCGACCTACTCTCTGTACCTCAATCTTGTCTCTCTCCTGCTGCTGACCCCTTTGCCCACAGTATCCCTTGAGCCGTGATCTCCCTTCCCCTTCATATCCACCACTCTCCCCACCTTCTAAACCCTCCTAAAATCACATCTCCAAGGGACCTTCCGTGATTTAAGCCCTCATTTCCCCTCTCTACCACCCCGCTCTCTGCATCGCCCGTGCACTGGGCCGTGTACTCCTTGAGCACTTCGATACTCACCCCAGCCCCACGGCACTTATGTCCGTATCCTTATACTTTCCCATTTCCCTTCTCTGCAGTTTATTTTAATGTCTACCTCCCCCTGGACACTGTAAGATCGTTATGGGCGGGGCTTGCACCTATCAACTCTGTTGTACTTTCCCAAGTATTCAGTACAGTGTTGTGCGCACAGTAGGCACTCAATAAATGCCATTGGTTGGTTGATTAATAGCATATATTGAGAAGTCACCGGGTGTAGTGCACAATACTGAGTGCTTGGGAAGTACCAAACCAAAGTAACACCTTCCCTAAACCCAAGGAGCACAGCAATTTTTTTTTCCAACCAAACCAGTCAAAGAAGAAGACCATGGTTTGAGTGGAGAAAATTGAATGAGGTAGAGGAAAGTTATTCGTCTCTTCACAGCTCTGTAAAGTGTGGTGTTCCACGCCCTGAAACTGCAAGGGGAGAATTCAGTGCTCATTTATTTTGGGAAGGGAAATTGTAAGGGAAAGCCACAAAGCCTAGTGGATAAAGCCCAGGCCTGGGAGCCAGAGGACGTGGGTTCTAATTCTAGCTCCGCCACTTGCCTGCTGTGTGACGATGGGCAAGTCACTTCACTTCTCTGGGCCCCCAATTCCTCAACTGTAAAATGGGGATACAACCTGTTCTTCCTCTTACTTAGACTGTGAGCCCCATATGGCACAAGGACCATATCCACCTCAACTATCACTATCACTATATCACTATCAACGTCCGCTCCAAACAAAAACTCCTCACTCTAGGCTTCAGGGCTCTGCATCACCTTGCCCCTTCCTACCTCTCCTCCCTTCTCTCTTTCTACCACCCACCCCGCACGCTCCGCTTCTCTGCCGCCCACCTCCTCACCGTCCCTCGGTCTCGCCTATCCCGCCGTCGACCCCTGGGCCACGTCCTCCCGCGGTCCTGGAACGCCCTCCCTCCTCACCTCCGCCAAACTGATTCTCTTCCCCTCTTCAAAACCCTACTTAAAACTCACCTCCTCCAAGAGGCCTTCCCAGACTGAGCTCCTCTTCTCCCTCTACTCCCTCTACCACCCCCCCTTCACCTCTCCGCAGCTTAACCCTCTTTTCCCCCCATTTCCCTCTGCTCCTCCCCCTCTCCCTTCCCATCCCCTCAGCACTGTACTCGTCTGCTCAACTGTATATATTTTCATTACCCTATTTATTTTGTTAATGAAATGTACATCGCCTCGATTCTATTTAGTTGCCATTGTTTTTACGAGATGTTCTTCCCCTTGACTCTATTTATTGCCATTGTTCTCGTCTGTCCGTCTCCCCCGATTAGACTGTAAGCCCGTCAAACGGCAGGGACTGTCTCTATCTGTTGCCGACTTGTTCATCCCAAGCGCTTAGTACAGTGTTCTGCACATAGTAAGCGCTCAATAAATACTATTGAATGAATGAATGAATATCCAGCCTCATTAACTTGTCTACCCCAGTGCTTAGAGCAGTGCTTGACACGTAGTGAGTACTTAACAAATACCATAAAAAAGGAAAGGAGACAGGCAATCCACATAACATAATATTAAACCAACTTTATATTCCATCTTCTCTTTGCCAATGAAAAAGGAAATGTTTACTTTTCCATTTGAAGATTTACAGTTGAGGTTAAGTACCAGTCTCTTAGATGCCCACTTGTTATCACTTTAGACGGAGTAATTTAGCACCTTTGTAGAGATGGGAATAGTATCTGATTACCTATCTCCAAACCATGAAGGTGACTAGGAAGTGAAGAATAACTAAAAGCTTAATCTTCTTATTCATTGGAGTTAAGAGCTGTCAGCCACTGCACAGATGGGAAAATGGGACATGTTCTGTGTTTCCTTGATGACGTTTGGATGAGTTTGGGAAAGTTTTGATAAAGTAGGTTTGAATGGGCATGAAAAGATGAAGAATTCTGAATCCAGATGATGCACCAGTCCTGTAGATAATGGAATGTCTTCGGAGGAAAAGCAAAGCTGCTTGGGGAAACAGTTTTCCCTAGGTGTCAGTTGGCCCATGCTTGCTTTTTGGGAATGAAACTTCCTTGCTTGTGTAGTTTAAACCCCATCAAATACTAGAGTCAAAGAATACTGATGAATTGAGCACTGGCCTGGGATTAAGGAACCTAGGCTCTGGCCCTTACTCCTTGACTGATCTTGTACCTTGGGCAAACCATTTAACCTCTTTTGTGAAATGGGAGAAAAATGATTGCCCCTAACTGGTTCCCAGCGATGGGAGAAGATAAAATAATAATAATTATAGTATTTGTTAAGCGCATACTATGTGCCAGGCACTGTACTAAACTCTGGGCTGAATAGAAGCAAATCGGGTTGGACACAGACCCTGTCCCAGATGGGGCTCACTGTCTCAATCCCCATTTTACAGATGAGGTAACTGAGGCCCAGAGAAGTGAGGCAAGGTGATTGAGAGCTTTAAAGCCAATGGTATTTCTTAAGGAGTGAAGAAACATGGCAAACATTTTTGTTGGAAAATGATCCGGGGCAGCAAAGTGAAGTGTGGACTGGAATGGGGGGAGACAGATGACAGGGAGATCAGCAGGAAGCACTTACTGGGCACAGAGCACTGTACTAGATACCTGAGAACATGGTGTAATTTAAAAGCATGGTCTTTGCCTTCAAGGAGCTCTTATAGAAAAGCAGACATCATAATTTTGTTGAGGGAGGTGATTGGAAAGAAACGGTGTTAAAATCATGTATTAAAAATCAGAATTAGTCCAAAATGGAAAATTCTAAAGTCTGGTCGCTTAAAAAAAAATGTACTCAAAGTAACCCAGTGTTTACTGAAGGAAAAAAATATAATTCTACATCAAGTGTAGCTGAATGACCCTTTTTTTTTCCCTTTTCGCTGCCTTGTATTCAGTGAAATGAATGTATTCTTGATTAACTGTGCACTCCTTCTGGGCGGGGATCACGCCTACCATCTCCAAGCACTTAGTACAGTCCTCTGCACACTAAGTGCTCAAGAAATACTGACTATGACTATGTAAATGCCTAGTTGAGAAACTAAACTTTTTTTTATTCCTGCACCAATAAAATTGCAGGTTTTCACCTGTTTTTGTTTCATTTTGTTAGAAAATTGCAGTGTGTTTTTCGGCTCAGCCCTAGATGTTTCTACTACTCAAAGTGCAATGACAAATGGCCCCTCTTCTTGTTCAGTTTCGCAACACTAAAAATGAATCACTTTCAAACATTTCTCGTCGAAAACTATTTTCAACTCCTGCCTATAATTTGCAGTTATCTTGTCCAAAGCGTAAACATAAGTTATCTTAAATTTATACTGGCTTTGTTTATGAAACACTTAAGAAAAAGGAATTTAGATGTTTGTGTTCCTGGAAAGAAAAAGCAATATTGAAATCTTTCATGACTGCATACTGGGGGAATTCTTAGCTATTTTTTTTTTTTCCAAACAAAGGGAGAGTAGTTTTTTTGTAGTGAAAGTGAATCCAGGGCTTTCCATCTAAGGTTTTTGCTTTATCCATGGTAACCTCTCTTTTTTCCTCTCTTTTTTTTTTTCTCCTCAACCTTCCAGGTAAAAGTACACCCGTAAGCCACCTTGGCTCTGCAGATTTTACCAAGGCCCATGATCCGTTCCAGCCGTTTGGGGCCGACAGCAGCGACCCTTTTCAAAGTAAAAAGGGGTTTGGGGACCCATTTAGTGGAAAAGATCCATTTGCTTCTTCGTCTCAAACTACTAAAGACTCTTCCTTGGGGTTTGCAGACTTCAGCTCTGTAAGTTAAGTTCATTGTCTCTGAGCAAACCAATTTCTGCTCTGCTTGTAGCAATCTTTTGGGTTTTGTTTAGTTTTTTGGTTTTTTTTTTGGTTTTGTTTTGTTTCTTTAACGGCAGATTTACTGTCCACTGGCTTGTGTCTTTTACTCTTAGTGATTCATGCTGTCCCCATTGTTATCCTGTATTACTATATCTGTATAAAAATACACTAATAAAAAAAAACCCTGTGCGTTTAAATTCTCTATTTTAAAGGGCATGTTTACTATCAAGTAGTGTAGTAAAATGGACCTTCTCCAGTTCTTTGTAGTAGAATCTTTGTACTGTTTTTGTTGCATGGAGGCTGTTTTGTAATTGATTTTTGGGGAGCCGAGATGTAAAACCCTTCAGAAGTACTGAACTATTATTCAATAAATCATGTAGGGGGTTTGCCATTCCCTGAAAAGCGAAGGGTTCTGTAAAAGTATTTTTAACCATTTGTGATAAAGTTCTGACAATCCTGTCAAAATGTGTTGTGTGCTGCAAGTATGAATTGTGAAGACCTAAATGTAGGATCTAGGTTGAAGAGAATTAGCTTTAGATTATAGTTCAAATCACTGGTTCACAGGGGAAAAGTTCACCTAAGAAGAACTTTGCCAAGCCTGTTTTGTAGAATTATACTGCGTTCAGGAAAACTCAAAAGGTCTTTCAGCTAAGACAAGTGCCTTTTCAGGAACAAGTGCTAGGATTTTAAAAGTCTGACTGTTTCTAAGTGTGGAGAGAGAAAATATTCAGGATTTTAAAACTTTATAAATGTAGTAGAGTGGTTGTTTTCAATATCTACCTTTGGTAAACAAAATCTCTTAAGCAGCTTCAGGTTTCTTCATTTCTTTCATATGTTTATTTAAATAGGTTTCGCTGTGTGTTGCATTGCCATTCAGTAATCTTTTAGTTTTAAATGTTCTTTCAAATTTGAAAACACACTGTTTCCACCAGTGGATGGGAGATTGATTATTTATAGATGTTTCAACCCTATGGAATATCAGTCAACTTTCTCACAGTAGAACAGTGCACAGTAAACAGTCATTCTTTTCACCAGATATATGTTGAGGCGAAGTTCACTGTGCAGAGTTTTTTCTAGCTTATTTAACTTTCATGAGACACTGAAACTATAAGATCTTCCAGTATTCTGTAAATATTTTATTACTAGCTAATTAAATTCTGTTGACAGTTGGTACCCACTTAAATTCTGTGAATGTATACAAAATGGTGACATTGTTAATAAAGCTCAGAAACAAAACTTGCTTTATCTACAGTTTCTTGAATAGCACTACATTGTGGGGGAGGGGAATATTAAACGTTAATGAAGAAACATAGAGTGCCTCATTGCTCAGGTAATGTTTTGGATAGTGGGTAGGAATAAATTCAGAGTTGTGTGATAAATTGAGGAAATACAAAGATTAAATTAATAAACCTCAATTTACATCCTGTTTTATTGTTCAGCTCACCCTTAGGAACTAGAAAAAAAAAAGAGGCTCCAGGATCCAGACGTCATTTAGCTGATCGTTGGTCTCCTTAACTGTTCTGGGAGGCACTCTTTTGTCTGCCCAGAACAGTTGGTAATTTAGGTTCATCAAAAGCATTGCGAACTAAGTACATTCATTTCCAAGGAACCTTAAAGAGGAAGAAAGAAACTTAGCTGTCTGTTGTCCAATAGTGTTTCCAAACTGGTTGTTTATAATGGAGGATCAAATTTCCATCCTTAATGCCTAGCCTTTTATAAGTCATCAGCTAACCAAACACAGCCCCCTAAACAGAGAAAAATGGTTTTATCTACTGGCTAGTCTTGTCTTACTGATTGTGCCAGAACTGTAAAAAAAAAGTTCAAAAACATTTATGTTTACTTGATGTAAAGTGCTGCTCTCCCTAAATTGTATAAAACTGTTTGCTGTTTACCTTGAGAAGAATTCCTACCCAAGCAAAACTGAGGACTTTTTTTTTCCTATCTTATTCCAGCATATGGTTGTTTTTTGAACTGATGATAGCTGCTGGGTTTTGACTCTACTGGGCTCTTGAGATTTGTGAAGCAACTTGTGAAGTAACAAAAAAACAATCTAGAGAACTGATACAGTTCCTCTTACCCGTTTATGATTTTTTTTTTTCTGTTTGGTTATTTCAACCTCAAGAAAAAAGGATGACATGTCAGTTCCCCAATAAATGGGGAAAATGGCTCTTATGGAGATGAAGATCAAAACATTTCAAGAATTTCACTTTATGGCCCTCATGAGCACAGTAAATGCTCAAATTCAGTGGAACGTTTGCGTAAGCTAAGGCCTGATGATATTTTTTTCTTGGTCTTCGCCCCAGTTATGATACTTTAAAACGCTCTACGTGTATAGTGCTTAGTTACAGTACTTAGCACATAGTAAGTGCTTAACAGATGCCACAATTCAGTGATATCAAATGGGGTTTTTTTTTTCCCCCAATAGATGTCTGTGGAATTATTTACTTCACTCTTTGGGTAAAACTCCATCTTTGGAACCTATTAAAAGCAAGATTTTCTTGAAGTAAAGACATTCTAGCTAAAGAAGATGGCCCTCTTCCAAGAGTCTGCATATGGATCAGAGCAAATGTCAGATTGGCTGGGTTGTGCATTTCACCATTGAAACATTTGGATAAAATTTCAAGCTCAGGCAGCTGATCTATTTGGAAATGAAGGAACTTATTCATATACCATCTCCCAGAGAAGATACTAGTGAGGAAGTGTGTTTTATTTTGGCAGTTCCTAATCAGAGAACATACTTTGTTTTGTAGTTTGGGGGGAAAAAGGAGCACAAAGCTGACAAAATGTGGCAGTTCTGATGATTCTTGTCTAACTGAATGGGTGTTTTTGTATTATGACAGACTTTAAGTAAAATTTGCTTTCAAAAACTTGAGCTAAATACTGCACTTGGGGTGCTAGGTTGAGACAAACATTTGCTTAGTCAGTTGTATTGATTGAGAGCCTACTGTGTGCAGAGCACTGTACTAAGCACTTGAAAGAGTACACTATAGCAATGTAACACATTCCCTGTCCACAACGAGCTGCTATGAATCACTTTTTACTTAAGATCTATCAGTATCAGGACACTAAGTGAAATCTCACAAATGGAAAGTGAGGGGTTAACTAATTTGGGTGGGAAGTAATTCACTGAAACGTGTTTTTTTTTTTTGTTTGCCATTTTAAAAATTCTGCTTGACTCCTTTCCAAAGTTTCTTAATGAGAAAGCCTTCTCTTTAGTCCTTTTCCAAATACCATGGAAGATTGCTCTTTTGAATGGGTACAGACTGAGAATTGAGAGTCATCAGGCCCAATTTATAAATGTCAGCCAATTGTATTTATTGAACGCTGACCGTGTGCAAAGCACTGTACTAAGTGCTTGAGAGAGTACAATATAGCAATTAACGATGACTTTTTGTCCTTAATTGTTCAAAGAAATGACCTAGTTATATCCAGTTGACTTAATTTTGAAAAAATCGTGTTGCAGATTTGCATGCGAGATCTAAGATGCCAACTTTCACTCCCCAGATTCTTCAAAAAGGGATTGATCAGTGGACTATTGTGAAATCATCGCTACCGGTGTTGGCTTTACCTCCCTTCGGGGTTTCCCCGGTATTTATCTGAACGATAATAGGGGTCTAGATATTTTTCCAAGTATAAAGAGAAATATGCAATAGGGCCTAGTGATTGGAGGGAATTGAGTATGACTTGTACTTTGCACTTTCAAAGTAGGTCTACAGCAACCAGAAAGGGTAGGAAACTGAGCTGGAGAGATTATCATCTCCAGAATAGGCTCTGGGTGGATCCAGTCTAGGTCGGTAACCAGTCCATTGCTTAGGGTTCAGGGCAGGTTGGGGAAAGACCGGATGGGCTAGGGACAGGATGGCCAACGGCCTATCCTGTTCTCCATCTCTGACAGCCCACCCAGGAAAACGGCAGCCCCCAGAAGCAGCTGTGATGCCATTGTGCACCTATGGTATTGCTCACTTGTGCCGAGCCCGTGCGCACTCACTGGGTCTGCCGATCTCAGCCACGATCGCATATGCGTAAAGCATCGCTTATGCCCAATTCACTCTCCTTTTCCCTTTCTGAAATGAGTTTGGGCAGGGTAGGCCTCACATTCAGGCTTTGCTTGGGTCTGGGCTGGATTCTCCTTCCAGAACACTAAAGAGAATCAGGCGGGATTGGAAATTTTCCTGATTCCTTGAGCCAGGTCCTTGGAACCAGGCCATTCTTCTTTTAAACTAGAGTCCTGCCCTATTACAGGAAGAGCATATGTAGACACCTAATGAATCCTGATTCCCTTCTTCCCCAAACTCATCACCCCCTTTGTAAGATAGGTGCCTAGGACTGGCTCTTTCATGCCAGATAGATAGATCCATCTAGCCCTCTACTGGCATGACAGAACTAATATATATACAGTGTCATTCCTGCCGTGCATTAAAGATTTTCCGAGTGGAAACCAAGAACCAGCCATTACGGTTTAGCAGTTAGGGAATTACTGCTACAGGGAGCTAAGTGGTACTCTAACAGCCTGAAAAAATTAAGACAGTGATTTGGGCGTGGGGAGAATAGCCATCTTCTCTGGCCCCCACCTAATACAAAAGGAGATGAGAGAAGCGAATTGTGAGCTTGCGATACTTTGGGCACATATGGTCAATTCAAATTGCTGGGAATTGCAGATTTGACAGGTACACGCTTTTGCTTAGGTGTGCAGTATAGGGTGTGGGCCACTGTCCGTCAGCATTTACTAGAGGCTGTGGACCCCACTGACCCAGGTCTAAGTGATTATAAGGATTATCAAATAGCATAAAATAGGCAATGTTTTTTTTTTTTAAAGAGCTTTAGGTCTAACACCATTATTTGAAAGATCAGAGAAATATAATGAAAGTAGGCCGTTGTTTTTTTTTTAGCTCACTGTGGCCAGGGAACGTGTCTACCAACTCTCTTGTTATATTGTATCTCCTAAGTGCCTTGCACAGTACTCTACACCCAGCACAGTAAGGGCTCAATAAATACGATTGATAGTTAAAAAAACATAGTTCAGAACTTAATTACAGGTTAGAGCTCATTTTTTTTTGAATATAGCATAAGTCATATTTTACAATTTTGTTAGTCCTCCTGGAAAATCACAGTTGTGTTTAGTAGTACAGTATTTTTGCGTTTCTCTAGCACCTTTCATCTGGGTACCTAAAAACGTGTAAAGATCTAAAATATGAATGCTAAAATGCTCATTTAAATTTTAATATCTTATTTCATTTGGATTTAGGTAGTAGATGCTTGCTGCTATTGTCGTGTATGAAATGCATTTATTTTCCCCACAATTGCAAAATTAGCCTTGACTTTTACTATGAAGTGAAACAGTTCCTGAGTCTTGCAGTCCACAGATTCATTACTTTCATGGTTCACTTCACAGAAATTGTTACAGATATTTCCTTACAATGTTCTATACACCTACAGTATTATCTATCTCAATGCTATGCAGGGAACAGGGCTTCCAGTTTCTGGCAAGAAAAAAATCAACAAATTCAGAAGGATAGGTGGTGGTGGTTGTCAAATCTGTGCAAGTATTTTTACATCCAAATTTAACTTGCTCTACCAATTGTTGGCATGCCATTTAGGTGCAGAAGGGTATCAATCTGAAAAGTTTCTGGTTTGATGGGGGAATTAAATGAATTACCACTGAAATAAGAAACCAGCAGGTGGGTTTCTGGTTTTGAACCAAAAACTGGAAGCTCAGTCTGTAAGTTCCCAGCAGTATGACTATGAAGTAGAAGTAGAATGAAGTAGAATGAAGTAATGAAGTAGATGTACTCAGTCATACGTGCTTTCTTTAGAGTTTCTACATGTCCTATGTGCTTTCTGCTAGCATTAAAGTTTTTATGTATTGCATATGCTTTCTTCTAGCTTTAGACGTATTTCTCGAGTTTATTAACCAAGATTCCATTTTTATTTTTTAGTTTGGAAATGAGGAGCAGCAGCTGGCGTGGGCAAAACGAGAAAGTGAGAAAGCAGAGCAGGAGAGGCTAGCTCGATTGAGAAGACAAGAACAGGAAGACCTTGAATTGGCAATTGCACTCAGTAAGGCTGATATGCCAAACTCTTAAATATAGGTCTTGGGTATCCATATGATCAAGGCTAAAACCCTAAAAAGAAAAAAGAAAAAAAATTTAAATATGATTACGAAATTCCTGTTTTATGTTGTGAAGTAATTCCAGCCACTTTTAAGTCACAGACCATTGAGATTGGCCGGGATACCAACTGGGCTCTGGGCTTATCGAGTACGTGATGCACAGGAAATGCACTGTAAAAACTGTACTATACCTTCTAGATTAAGGTTACTTGCTTGTAAGAAATTTAACATATGACCCTAAGGTACTGAGCAAAGTTTCTTTCTAATGTGGGCGATGTAACATATGCTGCAGTTTGTGAATCCAGCCTTTGTGTGAACTCCATTGTCATTTTTGAGGCTGAGCTATGAACAGTACTATTCTAGAAGATTTCTTCTTAAAACATAAAAAGTTTATAGAATGAGGAGATTAAACTAAAAAAGAATTGTTCTCATAAGGTTACAATCTCTTTACTCAGAGGATACAAATGGGTTGTAAAGCCTCCTGGGGTGAAGACAAGTTCTCTCTCTGATGTTTCTTTTCTATCATCGAGATTGGATTTGTTTGCCGTTATAGAAAACCCTGATTATGTATGCATTAGCTGTATAAAAAAAAGTTTGAATGGTTAATATAAAATATTTTGAATACAGAATATGAGAATTGTTTTTCGTATTTAAACATTGCTTTTATTTGCTTAAAAAGTTGATATTCGAGCCAGGTCGAGTAGAAACGAGTGACCCGGACGCAGTGACCGAACAGACGTGTAGTTGGAATCCCCGTTTAAATCGTGAGGTTTGAAAGATCTCAAGTCCTCGGAGGATGCCAGTTCCTTCAGGGTGCACTCCTGTAATTTCAGAAATTGGAAAGGAGTTTTTGATTGTAACTCTGTTCAGGGGCTGTATCGCGGCATCACTCTAGTGAGTAGAAATGCAATCTAGTTCGGTGTTCTACAGCTGATAGGCACTGTCGTACTGAGCCTATTGACTTCAAGCCAAGCTTGCACTAGCAAGTGAGGTCTTGTGAGAGAGCTGCGCCAGGGAACCTGTAGCCTCACCAGGGCCACCCGCAATATCATGTTCTTCAGAAAGCAAGGCAATTCTCCTAAGTGGGCAATTAGTGCACACACCAAATTCTCTAGAGAATTTGGTGGCATTGGCATGGCTTAAGTTAGCCTCTTACCTCATAAGTTTCTATGCATATGCTTTTCAGAGTATTCCCTCTCTGTGTTCCCCCAATTCCCCCAATTATTGTGTAGGTCAAACAAGTCTGTATTTGTAACTAGCATATATTTAGGCTGTTTTAATCTGCTTACACCGCTGTTTGTATAAAGCTGTCAACGTTTTATTGAAACGTTTCTGGCACAAAAGTACTTCAAAGATCCAACATTGTCCTGATAGGATGAGATAACCACGAGGTGTAGAGTCTTTTACCTTCTTCAGAACAAGGTAATGGGCAAATTGGGGAGGGAAGGAGGTGACGGGATGGTAGTATATGTGTTCTGTGCGTCCCTGCTTCAAAGATTAGACCCACAAGGGCATTATTCATTCAATTCATTCGATCGTATTTATCAAGCGCTTACCGTCTGCAAAGCACTGTATTAAGTGCTTGAATGATTCCTTTTCAGAATCTTCCTTTGTTGGAAAAGTTTAGGACTCTTGAAACACCATTTGCTTGTTTCTCTAAACATCAGGTTTGAAGAGAATTATTTGGTCTTTACACCACCTGGATCTGTGTCATCTTCCTGAACCTGTTTTCGCTTTCTGTGTATCCCAGAGTCATTTCTGTTTTTCCTCTAGCAATCAGTGGTGCCAGCTTAGACATTCAAACTGGTCTCTTAATTTCAGTCGCCTCCTTAGGGTAATTCCAGATTCATTGTTCTGAAAAAAAAATTCAGACCAAGGATTTCGGTTACACATTCTTATTGCGGAACAATAGCGTACTATTAGAAATGTGCCGTGAGTTTAGATTTACCGTCGATTTAAGCGCACATGAATTTTGAAGAGGACTCGCTAAGCGCTCCTTTTCAAGAGGCACTAGCCACTGTCCAATAGTAGAAGTGATATGAGTAATATGAGGAAGGGGAGAAGAGGTTCCTTGAGAGAAACAGTGGTTCTAGCATTTAACTCTGGTGACAATAGTAAGCTGCTAGGATAGTGAAGGAGGTAACCCCGTAGTGAATGCAGGAGTTTGGATGAGAAGACTCTTGAGGTCCCTCTGAATCCTGATCAAAGCTTCTGTAACAAAGTTTTTATCAGATTTATCAAACCGAATGGTCAGATTCAATTCCTCAAGCTTCAGGGGAGTCTCCTGAGCATCTTCCATGATGACAGAGAGTTCAGGCCGATTAGCCAGTCTCAATCATGAGTTCTTACCACAAAAATGGTACTTCTGTGCAGCGTGTTCAGGTCAGTGTGCATTTGACAGAGCAGGTCAGAAATGGCTTTAAACACTGGGCATAGGTTTTCTCTGTCTTGGGTCAAGCGATAGTATTTCTTGCCCTCTTCCAGTGTGCAGTGTACTAAGCTCCTGGGAGAGTACAGTAGAGATAGCAAACTCAGTCCCTGCCCAGAGGAGCTTACAGTCTAACGGTTCGCCATCTCATCGGAAAGAAGGCTTCGTTTGTTTTCAAATGGCCTCTTTCTCCTTGCATTGCAATTTTAGTTTTTGCAGTTTCAGGGTTTTGGAGTTTAACTTGTCAAATCATTTTTCCTATGTCCCCCAGTTTGCTTACGCCATACTTCCCGAAGAAGAAGTAGTGAAGGAGAGAATGCATGTTTGCAATCTTATAGGTTTTCTTTCCTTTGTTTTCCAGTCCCTTTGACTCATCACCTTTCCACCTGCCTTGTACAGCTGAAAACTCTCATGCTTTTTTCAGAGAAACATGTGAGCTGTTATGGTCTTCAGACTGGGATAAAATGGTCAAATAACCAGCCGATTGCTTGTGGCTTTGCGACTTCATGAGGTCTTCATCTCCTTTGACAATGAAAGGTTTTTACAGTCCCGCTATCTTTTTCCTCTACCCTCTAACAAGTTATTTCATCTGTACTCAGCCTTGTTGCTGCAAGATCAACCGATCTTCCTCCGGTCCACAATGCTCCCCTGTTGACCATCATTTAGAGGTACACTATCTCTGATTTATCTCTGCAGTCTTTCCAGATGAGAGCATATTTCTGCGATGCATCTGGCTTCTGGAACAAATGTCACAAGGTTGCATATCCTTGTATATTACCCAAAAAGAGGACGAATTGTCTGCAACTCCCCTTTGATAATTAAATAGCATCTTCAAAGACAGTTTTGAAAGGGCATTCTAGTCCTGGAACAGTTGTGGAAAACTATTTTTAAAATTATAGAGGAAGTGTGTGTGTGTGTGTGTGTGTGTGTGTGTGTGTGTGTGGAGGGGGAAGGGGGAACTAAGGACCTAGGTCTAAAATAAAGGAATAAATATTTCTGCCACCTTGTCTAATCCTGATTAGGGTTATCAGTTTAAGCCACATGAACTAACGCTGCCCAAAAGACGCAAATCCGTAAGAGGAGCTAAGTACTTTTTCAAACTTACGGAAGTCAGGAAAGGGGAAGGGTTTCATATAAGTGGGCTTTGGAAGTAGATCCCAACAACCCGCTTCAAAAGCTTGCCTCTTTGCCAAAGTGCGATAGCCAATTAGTAGTTGAGGGGTAAACTGATTGGCATAGAGCAGAGTTCCGGGGAGACGTGAGTTTAATGAACACACTCACAACCTCACAAAACATATTTTAGATTCATTCTTCCCAGGGAGATAGCTTCCGCGTGATTATTTTTTGTAGTTTTTAGCTTTTCTCTTTGCTCAAAACCAGCTTTCAAAAGTCTCCATTCTGAATATGAAAGGGTTGGCCATAATCAAGATTTTTACAATTCTTCTTCTGCAAACATTTCTTAAAAGAAATGAGAATCCACCCTTCATGAGGGCTTCACTAGATTACAAAAGAAGAAAGTAGAGCTATAGGCCCCATTTTTCCTGTTGGCCTCTGGTTTTGGGAATTACAAGTAAATAATAAAAAATAATTATTATGGTATCTAGTAAATGCTTACTCAGTGCCAAGCACTGTACAGAGCACTGGGGTAGATACAAGATAATCAGATCAGGCACGGTCCCTGTCCCATATGGGGGTCCACAGTCTGAGTGGGAGAGCAGGTTATTGAATCCCCATTTTACAGATGAGGAAACTGAGGTACAGAGAAGCAAAGCGACTTGCCCAAATCTCACAGCAGGCAAGTGGCGAAACAGGGATTTGAACCCAGGTCCGTGCTCGTTCCGCTAGGCCTAGCTGCTTCTCTTCCAAGGGGATAAATGAGGAAGCCCAGTGAACCCAGCTCTCTGCTCAAAAGCTGGATATGATGGCCTTGGATCTCTAACTCCATTCCTCTCCTGCACTTCCCCTTGTTTTCTTAACGATTCCTTTGGAGTTCATTGTTGAATCTATGCCAGTGCTATATGCTAAATACCCAAGAAACGGATCGGTCCATATCAGTCACTTCAAGGTGAAGATAGGGTACTATTTGGAGTCACTGTGTAGAAAAATATCTGAAAAACATGGATGATTACATACCATAACCCATAGTTTTCACCTGCTTTTGGTTAGCCACCTTCCTGTGTAGGTCATACTGTTGGCAAATATGAGTTTTCTGTTACTGTTTCAACAAAACGGTAATAACAGCTTCTGTGCCTTTCACCCAGAGCGATACCAAAGCCCTTCCCAAGCCGTCTGTACCATCTGATACTCGTTGACCGAGATGCAGGCCCTTCTGGGTAGAGTAGCAGCTTTTAGTAGCGACAGTAGTGCAGGACCCTGCAGAGCATTGTATTCAATTGAAACTGCATTCATTTCGATTCTGGGTGGGCCAGTCTTAGAGATTCTCCCTTACACATCCGGTCATATTAAAACATTGGCTCATCCACTTCTTAGGCTGTTCCCATGTAGTCTAAAATGAGGACCTACTCTGTGTGTATCGTGTGTGTGTGTGTGTGTGTGTGTGTGTGTAGAAAACGTCGTAATTTGCCTTCCCTCCCCTCCCCCCTTCATCCCCCACCAGAAAAGTCTGGCTCGGTTTCTCTTCTAATTGAAGTAAGTCATCAGCCCTTGTGCATTGTTTTATACGGTGTGATCTTGAACGCAGGAAATTCCGGGCTTTGTACGGTGTAGAGAACATTGTTCTGACAGAATATGAAATCTGGTTTAAACATATTAGAGATCACTGAGTCATCTCTTCTGTCTCTTAACAAAATGATCTTGATGAGCTTCTTCTGTTACCATCAGGGCTCATTATTTCCCAGACTTTCCCCAAACCCGGTGCTCTATTTTTCTGGCCCCAGTTGAGGGACCGTCGCCTCCCACTATCGAAGAAAATCATTTTCATTTTCCATTCCACTTCTGTTTAGTCCCTGGGAACTATATTGACGTCGGGATAGAACTTTTGTTTGTCAAAACAGATGAACCAGATTTTCAAGGGAGTTTTCTTTTTGCACATCTAACAGCTTATGACTGTTTGAGGCTTTAGTTTCCTGCACCCTCCTCAGAGGTAAATGCAGGCTCCTCATTTTGGCCAGGGGCAGAGTGGTGGTGCCTTACTTGAACGTACACCCCAGTAAAGGCCTATCTTCAAGGTGATTTCTAGTTGTCAAGAATTCAAGTGCGGCATCTGGTACAGGAAGTATTCCATTCACCTCTCTTTAGGTCTTCACCTCCTTACATTAAAAGCAATAGGTTTTTGGGGTTGGTTTTGGGGTTTTTTTGAGGCACAAATGCAGTTGCATTTTTGGAAACAGGAAACACGGTCACCAGTATATCCTTGAACCTGGTTCTTTTAGGTAGAGGTGGGGAATGGGGATGTTTCCAATATTCATTATTTTAATAATTTGGAAGGGTTAGCAAATGTCCCCTTCAATGCATTTTGCATCATTTGAATTTCACAAATAAGTCTGACTTGTTATAAATGCCTCAACCATCAAAATGAGATGTCTCCCCTCAAGTGAAATCATACTAAAAGGAAAACTCATTTGAAATTCAGTTCATTCTGCTGTTAACTGAATGAGAATGCTAAGTTCGTTAGTATTCCTGATGATATGATTCTGTTTAACCTGATGTAAGTTGCAGGTTGAGAAGGTGAAGACATTAAACAGAAATGCCATTGTTTTCCTGAAATTCACTAATGTATCCAAATATGTACATAATTGTAGCTATATTTATCCTTTAAATATGGTCTAACTCCAAATGGGAAGAAGTATTTGAATTTTAACCCACTCTATGTGCTTATTGTTTAATATAAGAGAAATGTTATTGTTTACTATAATAAATGAAAAGTTACTTTTTTTTGATCAATGTGATTCTGTATAGTTTGTTCTTGTGTTGTCACTCTCATTATGGTTCTTAAAATAAACTTAGATTCTCAGATGCTTTTGGAAATATCAGTTGGCCAGTATTGTTCCTTTGGTCTGATATTTCAGGCCATCACAAGGCTGCAGGATCCTTTAAAGCACTAGATGGAGAAAATAACCTAAACTGGTCACCCAGGAAAATGAACGTGGTGTTCTTTCTCAAGAACCTGATTTTTATATTTTCCTATTTTCTCCTCAGTACCACTTTGGCACCCTCATCGTCCCTCCCTTGCTGTTGTTTTGGGGACAAAATAACTCCTCCCCCCCACCCCTCATACACACACTCACAATCCAAAGAACGAGTGCCCCAGTTTAAGAAATGCTAAGCGGAGCAGGAGAATGAGAGAACAGTGCAATTTGCCCTATGGGAACAGGTCACACCCTTAGCAGAACTGTGGTAAACTCTTGAAATGAAAAATGTGTCAGCCCTGTTTCTGACTCAGATCTATTACAACAAATGCGCATTGAATCTGACTGTTCATTACGTGTCTTATCAAGCAAGGGAGGCATCAATATTGATGAGGTTTCAAGTTTAGCTGAAACTTGGAATATGTAGAATTTCACCTGAAGGAGCAGAGTCTCTTTCCCTGGGATTCTCCCCTAGAGCCTTTTCTTGAGGTGTTTTAGAAGGTCTCTGTCTTTGCTCTCTCTTTGAATGTGTTCAGTAGGCTGCTTAATAAAATGGCTGGGTTTTTGGACTTGAGTCCCTTCGCTTGCTGATGTCACCGAAGCCCATGTAATAGTGATAGTAATAATAAGAATGGTAGTAGAAATAATTATAATAATTATAATTAATAATAATTATACCTGGCCCTACCTCACAGTGGTGTTGTGAGGGCTAGATTGAGGGGGCCTTCTCCAACTAAGCCCTCGTTTCCCTTACTCCCCCCTCCTTTGGTGTCCTTGCACTTGGATTATATCCTTTAAGTCCTTTGAGTCATGCCCTCCTCAGACCCACAGCACTTATGTACGTATTTATTTTAGTGTCCGCCTCCCCCTCTAGATTGTAAACTCCTTGTGGGCAGGGAACGTGTCTACCGACTCCGTTATACTGTACGCTCCCAATACCATAATTATTGTTATTGCTTAGGACAGTATTCTGCACCCAGGAAGTGTCTAAGAAGTATGACTGATCTGTAGACTAGTACTAATAATCATAATAATATTGGTATTTGTTAAGCGCTTACTAGGTGCCAAGCCCTGTTCTAAGCGCTGGGGTAGATAGAAGGTTGTCCCTCGTAGGGCTCACAGTCCTTCTTCCCCATTTTACAGATGAGGGAACTGAGGCACAGAGAAGTGCAGTGACTTGCCCAAGGTCACACAGCTGAAAGGGGCGGAGCCGGGATTAGAACCCAGGACCTCTGACTCCCAAGCCCGGGCTCTTTCCACTGAGCCACGCTGCTTCTCAATTAGGAATTGAGGTATTGGGAAAGTAGGAGGAAGCACTGCCTAGCGGAAAGGACCACGGGCCTGGGTTCCAATCCCAGCTCCGCTCCTTGCCCGCTGCGTGACCTTGGGCAAAAGGCTTCACTTTTCTGTGCTTCGGTTCCCTCAACTCTAAAATGGGGATGAAATCCTACTCCCTGTTACTTAGATGGTGGGACAGGGACTACGTCTGACCCAATTAACTTGTGTGTGTGTGTGTGTATTTATCAGTGCTTAGAACAGTGCTCGACACCTAATAAGTGATTAACAAATACCAGAATGATGATGATGATGATTGTTAACAGTAGCAGAAATAATAGTAATAGTAGAAGTAGTAATCATGGTAGCAGGAATAATCATAGCAATAGTAGTAATCGTAATAATCGTAATAATAGTAGTTATTGAGCACCCGTTGGATGTGAAGCACTAAACTAAGAACTCGGAAAGTACAAAACAAGCGGGGGACGCAATCCCTGCCCACGAGGCACTTACCCTCTAATGAGAGAGTACAAGTGATCTCTTCAGGTGCTGCTTTGTGCTTTCCCTACTTCCTGGCCAACTAAAGTTGGCAAAGTTTAAAGCAAAGTTGCTTAGAATTAAGAAAAGGCAGACCCGATGCCTCTAAAGTGAGGAGCATCAGCTAGAGACTGTGACGAGGGGAATTTGAAAATGTTCAGGCAGTTGAGAGAATCTCTCTGCCTGTGTGATCAACACCAATATAAGGGCAACGCCCCTGCATGCTCGATAGTGAAGTATCGGCCTCTGCCTGCAGCTGGGACCGTGCCATTACTTCTGCTTTTAAGTAGCTGCTCTTTGCTGCCTTCTTGAGTGTCCTTCCTCCTCTTCCTCCCCCACCCCTTCACTCGCCTGTAGTTCCCTGCTTTTACTCTGGTGGCAAGAGCACCCTGAAGATGGCAGAGCACGTCTTAAGCTGCAGCCTGGAAGTGCTCCCTCTGGAAGGCCTGAAAGTCCATTTCCTCTGATTTCTCCCCTCCCTCCCCCTTCCTCCCCCCCACCCACACCCACACATAACTCTGCAGACTTCTTAAATTGCCAATGCCCGTCGAGGGGTCCTTGATCCTCGTCAGCTCTTAGCTTCCCAGCCCGTACCTGGGGCTAGCAGCACGTTTCGCTGTCTCTGGTTATCATTAGCATCATTCCAGGAATCCTGGACCCAAACAGGAAGCATCAGCTTAATGTGCGTAAATGCCCAAGTTTATTAGGCAGGCAAACCTCTGCCGTTAATCCAGGGGGTGTGATTTCAAACCCATCCCAGCTCTGCCACTTGCCTGCTGTGTGGCCTGGGACAAGTCACTAAACTTTTCCATGCCTCAGTTTCCTCATCTGTTAAATGGGGATTAGATCTTCCCCCCCGCCCCACACTTAGACTGTGAACCTGATTGTCTTGTATCTACCCTAGCAGTTAGTATGGTGCTTGGCACATAGTAAGTGCTTACTAAATACTACTACTATTATTATTATTATTACTATTATTATGCTCTTGGCGGTGTACCTTACGAGTTCTCTGCTGCTCTCCTCAAATCTGTAGCCATTCCCCATCCTGCCTCCAGTTAATTTTCCAATAACAAGGCCATTGAGAGAGACTCTGATGTGGAGTCAACTCATCCTACTCTCTGAAAGGACGAGCTGAGCGCTTAGTACGGTGCCCTGCACGGAATAGGTGCTCAATAGATAAGATCGACCGATAGATCGAAAGGCGTTTCCACGGCCCGTGTCAGAACTGAAGTGGTTGGGGATGTTTTTTTAGACTCCATCGGGTATTGAGAGAGTCCCAGAACCAGAAAAGACCACAGAATTTTTGAACCAAAAACACCGTGTTCTTGAAGTTGAGAAATCATGGTTCCTCTGAAACAGATCTTTGAAAAGTGAGCTCAATGGCCCCTGTAAGATAAATAAATGAGGTTGGGAGAATCTTAGTCTGAATACTACAGATGTTTTCTGATGATATGATTATTCAAGCTCTGCAGGAACTCTCTGGGGAATAAGAATACGCCTGGAAGACGGCGGAGAGACTACTACTTCAAGGAATACGCCGCAGCACAAATCAGCAAGAAGAGAAATAGGCTCTCTAAATAGTTTTTGCCCGATAGAAAGTAAAGGCTTCAGCATTTAGGTAAGAAATTGTTTCCAGACACTGCTATTTGGCTAGAGTACCTTTCTGTAGGATTTGTTTCTCTTCGAGGATAGCATATCTAGAACCCTACTAAATGAGCAAAGGGGCAGTTAGCCGTACCCAAGTCCCGTCGATAAACTGCGCCGTTGATTTTTGTTCTAAACCAAAACTACTCAGACTTTCGTCCTTCCAAGGAGGAGCCTGTTAGCGAGAACTAGAGCACCCCTAAAATAACCCCATGTAAATGGTCTCTCCAGCTAGGATTGCCTCTTGATACCTGGGTCAGAGGTGAGGGTTGGCATCTTTCGCTCAGTTTAAAAACTCGGGTCCTGGAACTAAAGTCAGCGAGATGAGTGTATTGTCCTAGGTCACTACATTCGAGACTATCACTTCGCATCTGACAGTTGACTTCAGTTCGTAGCCTGGGCCCGATTGTTCAGTGGTATTTATTGAGTGCGTACTGTGTGCAGAGCGCTGTACTAAGCGCTTGGGAGAGGATGGTGTAGCAGGATTTCCAAGAAGCATCCTCTGAGGATGTGCGCAACCAGACTTTTTTTCATCCCCTCCGAAGCAAGATTGACTAGTTTTGACGTAAGAGAAGTATACTTGGGTCTGAGAGGAAAAAACCAACCACCCAAATTGAAAATTCTCCTGCCTCTCGACCGAGGACAGAAGCCCCTCAGCAGCGGGGCTGAGCAGGCGATATAGGTGTGAGCTGAACTGTAGACCGCAAGCACCGTCCAGGCCTGAGTGTGATGCAGAAGCTTTCAGGAAAGTGGTGCATCTGCAAATAGAAATGGGACATTCGAGCTGCTGAGAAACCAAGATTTCCGGGCGGCTCTGCACGTGTGGTATTAAGGCTCATGGTCGGTACTTATTTCTTAAGGAAAAAGGATTTAAAAATCAACTAAGAAAAGGCTGGTCCTTCAGGCCAGGATCCCTGTAAGCGCTCATGTAATCGTCCCCATCCTATTTGGGGGGTGTCAGGGGAATCAGGGCTCAAGGCCCTCGTGCACACCCACCTTTTAGGAGGGAAGAATGCTTGGGGAGGCTAGCCCATGTGAACCAAATCGGAGGGAATGGAAAGATTGGCAAATTAGGTGAAGTGAGGAGATATTGCCCCCCATAAGGATGTGTTTCGGTCTCCAACGACGTCAGTAATCAGGCAGTCGAAGGGACTAGAGAGATAACAGAAACGATCCACTGGAGCGCCCCCTAGAGGAGAGCAGAAATTCCCAAGTCTTAGCTAGACCGAGTGGCCAAACTCTTCGTGACAACCACCATCCTGGACAACTTGGGGGAGGTAACTATTCAGAAGAGGCAGCGCATCTATCGGTGGGGCATAGAGAAGCAGCGTGGCTCAGTGGCAAGAGCCCGAGCTGGGGAGTCAGAGGTCATGGGTTCGAATCCTGGCCCTGCCGCCTGCCAGCTGGGTGACTTTGGGCAAGGCACTTTACTTCTCTGGGCCTCAGTGACCTCATCTGGAAAATGGGGATGAAGACTGGGAGCCCCACAGGGGACAACCTGATCACCTTGTGCCCCCCAGTGCTTAGAACAGTGCTTGGCACATAGTAAGCGCTTAACAAATACCAACATTACTGGGAGGGTAGCTGGAGAATCGACCTGTCAGCAATCTTCCGAAAGGACAGCGGCAGTTCTACATCCTAAGTATTTCACTTGGCTCAGCCCAAAACACATGATCTTCCCGGTTCATTTCCAAGTTCCCGTCCCTTAGCTGGCTAGGGGGGAGCAGCTTCCTGCACATCACCCATAGCCCTCGAGTCTTTCATTGCAGACTGCCCTGAATTTGCATCGTCTAACCAGCTCTCTAGTAAAATAAGTTGCTGGAAAACCGGGTTTCTCAAACGTTAAAAAAAAAACACCATTTAAAACATTAAAAGTATAAAAATGAAAGCCGCCTAAATAACGTACCAAGTCCCCAAAATGTGTGTTGAAGGAGAAGACAATTTGTAGTCTAACAGAGCTTCAAAGTGAATTACCTTTCCCCTAGTTCCAGGGGAAATGACCCATTTTGAGGCCTTTTGGCTTTAGCTGCATTTGGGTGTTTAGAGAAGTGGAGAAAAATGTTTAAAAAAACCCGTGCCTATGATTTGCTGGTGGTATCATTCCACTGGGTCCTCGTCTAGAGAGGTTCAGTCCTGATCCGTTACATATCTGTAATAGGTTAAAACCCGGGAAGAGACCAAAGCCCTGAAACTGCCCATAGAGCAGTGTTTTTATGACTTAGCGAAGGCTTGTGTATCACCTTAGACGACATAAAGATATTTCATCTTCGTGTTCTTCGCCTTTGATATTAAGAAAACGAGAAGATGGTGGCTAGCTCATCCGAGTCGATGATCTCAACAGACGATAGATCTCACCCAGTGATTTTTCTAGTCGGTTCTCAACCGAGATACCTGGGAGGCGAGGAAACATGGGAAGGCTCCATGAATGGTGTGAATCCCCTGGATTCTAAAAAGAAGTGTTGCTAGCGAGCCGGTTGCCCCTAAAGATGCTGCTGTATTGATAGTGGTATCTGTTAAGCGCTTTCACTGCGCCATGCACTGTGCTGAGCGCTGGGGCAGATACGAGATCATCAGGTCCCACATGGGGCTCACAGTCTAAGTAAGTAGAAAAGAGAATGGGAATTGAATCCCCATTTTGCAGATGAGGGATCTGAGGCACAGAGAAGTGAAGTGACTTGCCCAAGATCACACAGTGGGTAAGTGTAGAAGCAGAAATCACGGGTAAACAGTGGGCATGTAACGTTGTGCAGACAGAAGATGCTAAGCAGGGGGGCTTTTAAGCTGCGTCCGGTCTAATCGTCGTATTCCCGCCTTAACTCTACACTCCCTCTCCTCTAGACTGCAAGCTCACTGTGGGCAGGGAACGCGTCTGCCAACTGTTACAGCGTGCTCTCCCAAGCGCTTAGTACAGTACTCTGCACACAGTAAGCACTCAGTAAATCCGATTGACTGCAGCTCTACCTGAAACTTTAGCTGGACACAACTCCCCTTCGGGTTCTACAATAATAATGATTATGTTGCTTATTAAGTGCTTTACTATGTGCTTGGCACCATACTAAGCGCCGGGGTGGGGGGATACGAGCAAATCGGGTTGGACACAGTCCCTGTCCCACAGGAGGCTCACAGTCTCAACCCCCATCGTAGAGTTGAGGGAACTGAAGTGACTTGCCCAAGGTCACACAGCAGGCAAGTGGCAGAGCCGGGATTAGAACCCAGGAACTTCCGGGTCCCGGGCTCTATCCACTATGCCATGCTGCTTCTATACTGAGTCGGCACCCGCAGCTTGCTCAAGAATCTCACTGGTCATCCTGCAACTCTGCTGCGGGGCTATCACCCGCTTGTAATATCCTTTGTCTGAATGGCCCTTTTCAGTAGTTGCAATATCCCTAGGTCTCAGCTGCCCTCATTTCAGCTTTGGCCTGTTAATTGTACTAGTCGGATTTACTGGACCCTTATTGTATGCAGAACACTGTACTGGACACTTTAGCTTAGTAATTAGCTCTGAAATACTTGGAGAAAAAAGGTGCCGTGGAAATGGGATGAAGATGATGCAGATTATCCACAGGTTCACACGGTGCTCTTCTTGGCAGGGTGCAATAACTTTTTTTTTTTAATGAATGTCAGGCAAAGGGAACTTTTATTTTCTGCTAAAAAAAAAAATGCCAATATTTTACAGGGTGGTGACATTTGACGGCGAAAAGATGCACGAGATCGTCGACGAACTGAATTCGATAGAGGTCGTGGCCTGATCTAGCATGAAAACGGTTTCTCTCAAGTTAAAGAACCTTCTTTCAAAAAGAGAAAAAGAAGAAAGAAAAAAACCCTTCTAATGTCAACAGGTGTTCCATTTCAGGGCTGTGAGTAAATTGAGGATAATTGCAACTAAAGATCTTGCTCGGCCTTTGTTATGCCTGATCCTCCTAGATTGTGTTCTTTTGTCTCCTGATGAAAAATACATGAGCGGTGGATGTTATGCAACACTTTCTACCCCATTAAATTGGAGACGCTCAAGAAAACAGAAACTCAACATTAGTTTCATTCCCATCTCACATTTTAGTTTAATCAAACTCAGATGTAGGAAGACAACAAAAAGCCAGAGAACCTGGCAGGTGCTTTGAAATAAGCAAGGAAAATGTCCTTAGGCTCAGAGGCCGAGTTGCCTTTCATTGAATGTGACCTCAACTTACTCTTGTGGAAAAACAAAGCACAAACAAAACACTGCATTTAAAGAGACATACTTCTCAAAGAACTTTTAAATTAAGGCTCTGTTTTTAGGCACTTGCTTTGCTTGAATACCCCCGTGATAACACAGAGCAGCTTCATCAAATGAGCCAGGACCAAGGAAAATAAAGCAGAGCACATTTCATCCTGCTTAAGCCCTGTGGGAGACAGGGACCGTGTCCAACCTGATTAACTTGTCTCTACCCCAGTGCTTAGAACAGTGTTTGACACATAGTAATTGCCTAACAGTAATAACAATAATGATAAGAGATATTAAGGTGGAGAGGAAGGAATTTAATACTCCGGTGTTGTGGAAAGGTTTTTTTTACAAGAAGATGTGACAAAAATGTTCAGGGAGGATTTTTTTTTTTAAATCTTCAAAAGAACAAGAGGAAGTTGGCAAAGTGTTGATCCAGAAAGATGAATCAAATTTTGATTTCTAAATTCTGCTTTCTGAAGATTACCAAACACTCAGCTGCTTTTACATATAAATGCTTGTTACAGGTTTTATCTAGGGGAAGGTAGGAGGAAATATCTAGGACTATTGCAACATGGTGTGTGATTATTTTAAAACATACTTAGAAGTCTTTCACTTTCTGGAAACAAATTGTGCAATTGTTAGTAACTAAGATTACTGTAGGGGCTGTTTTTCAATGAAATGATGTTGAGTTTAACTTTGAAATATGCAAACCTAAAGAGTAAAATGCAGAACTCATTCACCCACATCAATTATTGGCCCCAAACAAATCTGTGGTACAGAAATAGTTGTAGCTTGCTTTCACAGAAGCATCACATGAGCTCTTACTCGAATATAGATCCTAGGCTGCTTGGATTCTTGACCGACAGCCCTACCCTACTTTTTCCACCCAGAGCGCGTTATCACACCGAGCCCCAGCATCCAACAGTTAGGTTGTTTAGGAGACGCTTCCAAATGCTCGATGCAGCGGAGCCCTGATCCACTTTGGCCTGGGAAGCTGGGCAGCATTTGGGTGTTTTTGCCCCCATCAACAAAATCCTGAGGAAGTTTATTCCTCTCCTTTTCAGGGTGTAGTTCTTCACAGCATACTTTACCTTGACTTGGCCTAGCCTACATCTTAAGGGACCTTGAGTTTTTATCCCTGTTCAAGAGAAAAGCCCAGCCTGCCAACTGTCCTTTTGGAATTAGAGCAAAGCAGGCAAAATAAAACTGAGAATTTGCCTTATGATTTGAGACAGAAATCCAAGCCCCAGAGGGCACTTTGCAATACTGCAGTGAATAGACTTGAACTTCAAAAGCTGCCAAAATAGGACCAGCTTGCTAGAGGAGTCTTTTAAGAGCAGCTGGGCTAGAGGGTTCCACGTCGCTTGGGTCACCACTTTCTCCCCCCATCCCCTCCCCTCCCCACGCCCGCCCCCCACCCACCAAGCCCCCGGGGAAGAGGAGATCATTCATGTATGAGGTCGCCTTAAAATAAGCCTCCCTAGTTACAGAAATGTAGTGTTTAAATTTATAGGAAAAACCCACATGCTGCTGGCAAACTCACCACAGCTGGAAAACATTGAGACTGTGAAAATAGTCCCGGCCTGGCTAGAACAGACCCACGTGAACCATTTTTCAAGTAGTAAGTTGGGAAGGTCGAAGACTCTGCTCCTCACCCCGCACCCTCCGTCACGTTTCCAGATTCCACCCCGGCTTCAACAGTACCCATCGAGTCATCGAGACTCAGAACCTCGTACTATGTGCTGGCTCTGAAGCCAACTCTGTGCAGCGACGAGGTCTGCTGGGGCTTAGGAAATCAATCCCACCACATACTAGAGGAGTGCAAAAAACATCTGTTTATTAAAAAACATTTGGGTTTTTTTTCCATATAAAACAGAAACAGGCAAAATACCCATTGGTCTTTTCTATTTACATAAACAATACAATATTTGTCCAAATTATGTACACTATATAAAACGTTTTAGGCAGTAGAATTAAGGCTGCATTTTCTTACAAGGCATCAAGCCCCATACTAGTGTAGTCCATGGTTGAGGGAACACGACAAGAATATTATTGCACCATTTTGAAAACAAAACTAGTCAAGCACAGGGAGTCTTCTCAAACCATGCCTTCCATCTGAGATCGATCCGACATTCACTCGGTCCCATCTGGGGTCAGCGTCAGGCGGTTTCCACGTACGAACCTTGTCTTAATTAAATCGGCGGTCTGGGGCAGATGGGGGGGATACGCTATGTACAGGTACAGTCCCGCTGGACTCTAGCCCTTTACGGCAACCCAATAAATACCAGTCACATTCTGGGAGGGAGGTTGGGAGTCCCCGGCCGGAGGCTTCGCCCGGTAGTACCAGCTACGGGCGTCGCCGGGCCCGGGCCCGACTACATGTGTCGCTTCATGTGCAGTGCCAGGTGATCAGAACGGGAAAAGGCTCGGTCGCACATGTGGCACTGGAAGGGCCGGTGGCCGGTGTGTTTGCGGTAGTGCCGGGTCAGCTCGTCCGAGCGGGCGAACTTCCAGCCGCAGCCATCCCAGTTGCAGTGATAGGGCTTCTCACCTGTAACAGAGAGGGGCGGAGGGGGGAGACGGGGGACACAGGCGTTTAGAGGGGTCAGGTGGGACATCTGGCCGGCGGCACCGTACCGGCCGCCCTCCCTTACTCTCTCGCACACCTCCACGCTCCCGCCCTGCCCGCTACTCTCCCCCTCATCTCGGCTAAGCTTCAGGTCCATTTTGAAACCCTGGGTAGACAGAGCATGCGTGCGTGTGTGTGTGTATGTGTGTGTGTGTGGGGGGGCGGGCGGTGACAGGTGATGGGTGAGCCTTCTACTTCCTGTGGTAGAACCAGCTGGGCCTAAGGCCCCCCTTACTTCTACTTCTCCTCTGGGGCCTCGTCCCCGGCACCCCGTTGGTGGCTGTGGCCCTGCCCCGCTAGCGCCCCCGGCCTTTCCCCGGGCCTCCTCCTCCTCCTCACCGGTGTGCGTCCTCAGATGCGCCTTGAGATGCGAACTCTTGGTGTAGGTCTTGCCGCAACCGGCGTAGCTACACGTGTGGGTGGCCGTCCGCTTGCGGGGCCAGGAGCGGCGGCCGCGCTTGGGCTTGGACTCCAGCAGCTCCAGGGGCGAAGCGGGAGGCGTGAGGAGGCCGCGCGGGGCGGGGGGCGCCAGGGGCAGGCCGTCGTCGAAGAGGCCGAAGGGGCCGGGGTAGTGCAGCGGCGCCGCGAAGCCGGCGGGCCCGAAGGCGGCGGGGGCGAAGGGCCGCGGGCCGGCCAGGCGCGCGTGTCCGTCGGGCAGCGGGGTCCGGCCGTCGGGGCTCAGCGGCGGCGTGTCGGGGCCCGGGCTGGCCTCGTAGCCCAGCATGCAGGAGGCGCCGCCCTCCCGCTTCACGCACCGCGGGGCCCGGCCCGGCGCCGCCCCGAAACCGCTGTCCAAGTCCGGCTCCGGCTTGATGCCGTCGGCGTAGGCCCCGAAAGGCGACGGGGCGAGCACGAAGCGGCCGTGCAGGGCCGGCGGCGGCTCCAGCTCCGGCCGCAGCAGCTCGGACATCAGGCCCGTCCCGTAGGCGGGCGGCGGCGGCGGCGGCGGCGGCGGCGGGCCGGGCTCCGGGTAGCAGCCCCCCGGCGGCGGCGGGTAGAAGGGGCCGGGGGTCTCGGCGGCGGGGACGGCGGCGGCGGCGGGGGCGGCTGAGGTACAGTCCGAGCCCAGCCCGTCAAGCCCCATGGACAGGATGAAGTCCAGGACACTGTTCAGGTCTTCGTCAGTGCCGCTAGGCTCCGGCTCTCCGCGGGGCCACCGCTGTGAGGGGAGGGGGAGGAGGAGGAGGAGGAGGAGGAGGAGGAGGACGAGAAGGGTCGTGAGCGCAGGGTCGAGACCCGTCGGGGGACGGGGTAGGAGCCCGAGCGGGCGGCCGAGGAGGGACCCGCTTGGGGGTCGGAGTCCCCGCTCACCGTTGGGTGGGCTGAGGGCGCAGCGCCGGGGTCTCGTCGGGGAGGGGACGAGCCCGGGAGGGGCTGGGCAGAGCCCGGGGGTCCCGAAGCCACTGAGGGTCGAGACGGAAGCCGGTCCGGACTCACCTCCTGGAAACCGCGCTCCCGGCACGGGCTGGCGAAGGTGGAGAAGGACGGCAGGATGGGCTCGCTCAGCGCCATGGCCGGGCTGGCCGGGCGAGCGGATCGGGGGGAAACGGAGGAAGGGGAAGAGGAGGAGGAGGAGGAGGACGACGACGACAGTGTTTGGGAGGGGGTTGACTCGATTAACGGAGAGCGGCTGAGGCGGGCAGCACTGACAGGACGATGAGGCGCGGGACCGGCCCGGCGGAGCCTTATAGAAGGGCGCGCGGGCGGCCCGGCCAATCGCAGCCGCCACGGAAACGCGTCCCGGATGGGGGCGCGCACTGGGCGCAGCCTAAATTTAGCCGCAGTATAAAAACCGGCGGCGACAGACCGAAGCTTGCGGTCTCGGAGCGGCTTGGGTCCGCCCCTCCCCGCGTCCGCTCCGCCCTCCGTTCCTCTCCTGCGCTCCTCCTCCCCCACCATCGCTCCCTCTCCCCCCGCCCGGGGACAGGGTCTCCCGCGGCAACCGAGTCAACACGCGAACCACAACACACCGGGATGCTGGCGTCATCGTGACGCGCCGGGATCCCCTCCTCGTGCGCGCGCGCGCGGGCGCCCCCGCCCCCGGGGGCTTCCCTTCCCTCGCGGCGCGCGCGCGCCTTCGCCGGAGGGTCGGGGGAGGGGACGGGCAGCGCGCGCGCGCACGTGCAAGACCTCCCCCCCCCCCCTCCCCCCCAGCGGGGGCTTGCGACCGAGCTCTTCCTCCCGGCGGCCTCTCCCTCCTTCGCCTCCCGTCTCCTCTCCGGCGGACAGCAGAGATCTCCGGGCTTCCCTCCGAGGGGAAGGTGAGGGACGAGCCGGCCAATCGTCCCCTCACCTCCCTCGACGTGGAACGAGTGAAGAAGAACTCGCCGGCGGCCAAGTTCCACCCCCGAGTCGACGTGCTGGCATCTTTCCCCAGTGCTTAATAAATGGCTCGCGGCCGACCCCCCAAGTCGACTCGTTTGGAAAAGAAAACCAAAGTGTACTGTTAATAATAATAATGATAATGGTATTTGTTTAAGCGCCTACTAGGTGCCGATCACTCTTCTAAGCGGAGGGGTAGATCCGAGGTAATCAGGTTGTCCCACGTGGGGCTCCCGGCCTTCATCCCCATTTTACAGATGAGGGAACTGAGGCCCGAGGTCGCACAGCAGAAAGCGGCCGAGGGGGGATTAGAACCCACAGCCTCCGACTCCCTAGCCCGTACTCTTTCCACTGAGCCGCACTGCTTCTCGTAGCCCCACTGAGCTCGGACCACAGAATAGAGGTGACTAAAATTCTTTCTTTTTTGGTGAAGTTGGGGCAGGCCGGGGCTGTATATTTACCGGTCAGGGACGGGCCAGCTGAAAATCCGTCCGTCGGCTAGAAAGCAGTACAAAATGCCCACCCTCTCCCCGCCTTCAAGGAACTGACGACCAGACAGCGGGATTTACCATCACTTTCTATCTCAGCCAGGGGATAGAGAAGTGGTGCCGTGGCCTGATGGATAGAGCACGGGCGTGGGAGTCAGGACCTGGGTGCTAATCCCAACTCCGCCACTTGTCTGCTGTGTGAGACTTTGACCAGACTAACTTCTCTGTGCTTCACTTACCTCATCTGTAAAATGGGGATCGAGACTCCGAGCCTCATATGGGACGGGGACCGGGTCCGACCCGATTGGCTCATGTCCACCCAAGCGCTCAGTACACTGGAATATAGTAAGCAGCGTGGCTCAGCGGAAAGAGCCCGGGCTTGGGAGTCAGAGGTCATGAGTTTGAATCCCGGCTCTGCCGATTGTCAGCTGTGTGACTTTGGGCATCACTTAACTTCTCAGTGCCTCAGTTACCTCATCTGTAAAATGGGGATTAACTGTGAGCCTCGCATGGGGCAACCCGATTACCCTGTATCTCTCCCAGAGCTTAGAACAGTGCTCTGCACATAGTAAGCTCTTAACAAATTCCAACATTATTATAGTAAGTGCTGAACGAATACCATAAAACGAAACAAAAAACCCCATCCAAACGGCTCCAGCAGCCCAGCTAAGTGAAGGTGTACATCCTGGTGGGAAGGCCACCGAGGCCGTTGCTGCTTCCTCTATTTCTGTCTTTCTGCCTCCCGCCCCCAGACCGTAAACTCGTCATGGGCAGGGTATGTGTCCGTTTACTGTTGCGTCATCCTCTCCCAAGCGCTTAGTTCAGTGCTCTGCACCCACAGTAAGTGCTCAGTAAGTACAATCGAATGAATGAATATTTCCACTTAGCATTGATGACGAAGGAGGCCCCAGAGGCTCTGCAGGGGATGGGCTGGTTGAGCCGAAGCTTCTGTCAATCAATCAATCGGTCAGTGGTATTTAATGAGCGCCCACTGTGCGAACACCACTGAACTCAGAGCTTGGGCGAGTCCAGTACAACAAAGTTAGCAGGCGTGTTTCCTGCCCACAGTGAGCTTACAGCCTAGAGAAGTAGATTGGCTTAGAGAAGCAGCGTGGCTTAGTGGAAAGAGCTCGGGCTTGGGAGTCAGAGGACGTGGGTTCTAATCTCGGTTCCGCCACCTGTCTGCTGTGACCTTGGGCAAGTCACTTCACTTCTCTGTGCCTCAGTTCCCCCACCTGGAAAATGGGGATTAAGACCGGGAGCCCCACATGGGATGACCTGATTACCTTGTCTCTACACCAGTGCTTAGAATGCTTAACAAATTTACTTAACTTACATAGTGAGCGCTTAACAAATGCCATTATTATTATTAGAGGGGGAGACAAACGATCTCCTTCCTGCCAGATCCAACAGCCTCTACTCCATCCGAATCCTCCTCGACCTCTCAGCTGCCTTCGACACTGTCGACCACCCCCTTCTCCTAGAAACTTTATCCAATCCCAGCTTCTCTGACACCGTCCTCTCCTGCTTCTCCTAACTGGCTTTTCATTCACAGTCTCTTCCTCCCAGCCCGAGACTGTGGGTGTCCCTAAAGGTGCAGTTCTGGGTCTCCTTCTATTCTTCATCTACACCCACTCCCTTGGAAAACGCATTCACTCCAATGACTTCAACTACCACCTCTATGTGGCTGATTCCCAAATCTACATCTCCAGCCCGGATATCGCTCCCTCTCTGCAGTCTCGCTCGTTCGTTCATTCATTCGATCGTATTTATCGAGTGCTTACTGTGTACAGAGCGCTGTACTAAGCGCTTGGGAAAGTACAGAAGCAGCGTGGCTCAGTGGAAAGAGCCCGGGCTTGGGAGTCAGAGGTCATGGGTTCGAATCCTGGCTCTGCCACTTGTCAGCTGTGTGACTGTGGGCAAGTCACAACTTCTCTGTGCCTCATTTACCTCATCTGTAAAATGGGGATTAACTGTGAGCCTCACGTGGGACTACCTGATTACCCTGTATCTACCCCAGTGCTTAGAACAGTGCTCTGCACATAGTAAGTGCTTAACAAATACCAACATTATTATTATTACAGTACAACAATACAAGACACCTCTACTTGGATGCCCTCCCGTCAGCTCAAACTTAACATGTCTAAAACAGAACGCCTTATCTTCCCGCCCAAACCCTGTCCTCCCCCTGGCTTTCCCACTTTTGTAGATGGCACCATCATCCTTCCTGTCTCACAAGCCCATGATCTTGGCATTATCCTTGATTCCTCTCTCTCATTCAACCCACATATTCAATCCATCACTAAATCCTGTAGGTTTGACCTTCGCGGCATCACTAGAATCTGCTTTTTCCTCTCCATCCAAACTGCTACCCCATTAATCCAAGCACTTAAACTATCCCAGCTTGATTACTCTATAATAATAATAATAATTATGGTATTTATTAAGCACTCACTACGTGCCAGGCTCTGCACTAAACACTGGGGTGGATACAAGCAAATCAGGTTGGACTCAGTCCCTGTCCCACATGGGGCTCAAAGTCTCAATCCCCATTGTACAGATGAGGTAACTCAAGCACAGAGAAGTGAAGTGACTTGCCCAAGGTCACACAGCAGACAAGTGGCGGAGACAGGATTAGAACCCATGACCTTCTGAATCCCAAGCCCGTGCTCTATCCACTACGCAATACTACTGTATCAGCCTCCTTGCTGACCTTCCTGCCTCTTGTCTTTCCCCATTCCAGTCCATACTTCATTCATTCATTCATTCATTCATTCGTTCATTCAATCGGATTGATTGAGCACTTACTGAGTGCAGACCACTGTACTAAGCACTTGGAAAGTACGATTCGGCAATAGAGACAGTCCCCGCCCACAATGGGTTTACAGTCTAGAAGGGGGGAGACAGACATCGAAACAAGTAAACAGGCATCAATAGCATCAATATAAATAAATAGAATTATTTATAAATAATTTATAAATAAATAGATGTATGCACATCAAAACAAGTAAACAGGCATTAATATAAATAGAATTATAGATAGGAACATATATACACAAGTGCTGTGGGGCAGGGAGGGGGGGTAGAGGAAAGCGAGCGAGTCGGGGCGACGGAGAGGGGAGGGGGAGCTGAGGAAAAGGGGGGCTTAGTCTGGGAAGGCCTCTTGGAGGAGGTGTGCCTTCAATAGGACTTTAAAGGGGGGAAGTGTGATTGGCGGATTTGAGGAGGGTGGGCGTTCCGGGCCAGAGGAGGGAAGTTGGCCGGGGATCGACAACGGGACAGGTGAGAGCGAGGCCCAGTGAGGAGGTCAGCACCAGAGGAGCGGAGTATGCGGGCTGGGACGTAGAAGGAGAGAAAGGAGGTGAGGTAGAAGGGGGCAAGGTGATGGAGAGCTCTGAAGCCAACTGTGAGGAGTTGCTGCCCGGATCATTTTTCTACAGAAACATTCGGGCCATGTTTCCCCTCTCCTCAAGAACCTCCAGTGG
Source organism: Ornithorhynchus anatinus (assembly GCF_004115215.2). Classification (NCBI taxonomy): domain Eukaryota; kingdom Metazoa; phylum Chordata; class Mammalia; order Monotremata; family Ornithorhynchidae; genus Ornithorhynchus; species Ornithorhynchus anatinus. The sequence goes on along the minus strand of NC_041749.1, from coordinate 111,659,796 downwards.
TTGCCCATTCCCCTCCTCATTCAACAGAAAACTCCTCAACTTTGGCTTTAAAGCAATCAATCACCTCGGCCCCTCCTACCTCACCAGGCTACTCTCCTACTACAACCCAGCCCGCACCCTACGATCCTCTAATGCCAACCTTCTCACTATGCCTCGATCTCGTCTATCTCGCCATCAACCTCTGTCCACGTCCCGCCTCCGGCCTGGAGCGCCCTCCCTCCTCATATCCGACGGACAATTACTCTCCCCTCCTTCTGAGTCTTACTGAAGGCACATCTCCTCCAAGAGGCCTTCCCTCACTAAGCCCTCTTTTCCTTTTCTTCAACTACCTTCTGCGTCGCCCTGATTTGCTCCCTTTATTTATCACCCCCCCTCCCAGCCCCACAGCTCTTATGTATCAATCTGTAATTTATTTCTATTAATGTCTGTCTCCCTCTCTAGACTGTATGTTCATCGTGGACAGGGAATGTATCTGGTCTATTGTTATACTGTACTCTCCTACGAGCTTAGACTAGTGCTCTGCACACAGTAAGCGCTGAATAAATACAATTGACTGACTGACATTAATGTAAATAAGGTGGAAATGATTTCAATGGCCTGGCTTAGGCTGAGGCTGTCAATCATCTATTGATCAATAGCATTTACTGAGCACCTGCTCTACGCAAAAAACTGTGCTATGGGTTTGGAAGAGTACAATAGAGGAGTAAGACGTGGATCCCTGTCCTCAAGGAGCTTACAATCAGGCAAAAGCGAGGGCAGTCCTGGCTCCTGCTGTTGCCGTTGTGACCACATAATAGGAGTTTCAGCAGGCCTGGAAACACACAATTCTGGTTACGCAGGAAATTTCTGTTGATGCATGGCTTTAGGGCAAGCTAGAACAACCACGGCAGCAATAGCAGCAAGATGACGTGGTCGCTAGCGAAAAGGAGGAGGAGGCAACTCAGCCTCCTTGGCTTTTTGGAGGGCCAAGTGGCACTCCAGATTTCATAGCCAACTCACCCGTTTTGGGATATTTGGTTGCATCACCGCAGAGGGAGAGGGGTGAAGGTACATGTAGAAATAGTGTGCCGTGTTTTGGTTGCCCTTTGTTTACCTGCAATCGTAAAGTTTGGCCTCTGGCCTGGCCTGGAACGCCCTCCCTCCTCACCACATCCACCAAACTAGCACACTTCCCCTGTTCAAAGCCCTACTGAAAGGTCACCTCCTCCAGGAGGCCTTCCCAGACTGAGTCCCCCTTTTCCTCTGCTCCTCCTCCTCTCCCCATCGCCCTTATTCCCTCCCTCTGCTCTACGCCCCTCCCCGCCCCGCAGTACTTGTGCATCTATTTTATTAATGATGTGTATATATCTATAATTCTATTTATTTTGATGCTATTGATGCCTGTCTACTTCTTTTGTTTTGTTGTCTGTCTCCCCCCTTCTAGACTGTGAGCCCGTTGTTGGTTAGGGATTGGCTCTCTTGCCGAATTGTACTTCCCAAGCGCTTAGTACGGTGCTCTGCACATAGTAAGCGCTCAGTAAATACGATTGAATGAATGCAAGTTTCATCCCGATCTCCCGGCCCATGCCCAGAGAGTCATTCTGAGCCTGTTGGATGAAACCTGGACAAAATGTTGCCCGAAGCAGAGCATGTAAACATGTCCTGATACTATGAGACCCTTCTATTTGCTACTGGCTACATGTATGTCTCATGTATTTTGAGAAGCAGCATGGCCTAGTGAAAGGAACATGAGCCTGGGAGTCAGAGGCCCTGTCAATCAGTCAGTTGAATTTATTGAGCACTTACTGTGCGCAGAGCACCGAACGTGAAGCGTTGCATATTTTTTATGGGAAGCAGCGTGGCTCAGTGGAAAGAGCACGGGCTTGGGAGTCAGAGGTCATGGGTTTGAATCTCGGCTCTGCCACTTGTCAGTTGTGGGACTGTGGGCAAGTCACTTAACCTCTCTGTGCCTCAGTTACCTCATCTGTAAAATGGGGACGAAGACTGTGAGCCTCACGTGGGACAACCTGATTACCCTGTATCTCCCCCAGCGCTTAGAACAGTGCTCTGCACATAGTAAGCGCTTAACAAATACCAACATTATTATTATTATTATTATTATTGTTATTAACCGCTCAGGAGAGGACAATCCTACAATAAACAGAAACATTCCCCACCCTCTACGAGCTTACGGTGTCCCGGCTTCATCACATACCTGCTGTGTGACCCTGGGCAAGTCACTTAGCTTCTCTCTGCCTCAGTTTCCTCATCTGCGGAAATGGGAGTCAAAACCTGTTCTCCCTCCTACATAGACTGCGCGCCCCATTTAGGACCTGATTATCTGGTATCTATGGTGCTTGGCAACATAGTAAGAGCTTAACAAATACCACATTTATTATATTAATTCTACTGTCCTCTCCCAAGAACTTACTACAGTGATCTACACGTCGTCTTGTCATGCCGTCGAGTCGTCTCTGACCCATCTCGACCCCATGGACACATCTCTCCCAGAACGCCTCACCTCCGTCTGCAATCGTTCTGGTAGTGGATCCATAGCGTTTTCTTGGTAAAAATACGGAAGTGGTTTACCCTGAGAGTTCTACACATAATAGGTGCCTAATAATACTATTACGATTAGACTGTAAGCCTGTCAATGGACAGGGATTGTCTCTCTCTATTGCCGAATTGTACATTCCAAGCGCTTAGTACAGTGCTCTGCCCATAGTAAACGCTCAATAAATACTACTGAATCTCCACCTTCCACACGGTAAACCTGATCCTCCACCCTCGATTCTCTTCCGTGCCGTTGCTGCCCAGCACAGAGGAGGTTTGATGTGTAACAGATTGCCTTCCGCTCACTAGCCACTGCCCAAGCTGGGAATGGAATGGCATGGTCTAGTGGCAAGAGCCCGGGCTTGGAAGTCAGAGGGTGTGGGTTCTAATCCCGCCTCCACCACTTGTCTGCTCTGTGACCTTGGGCAAGTCACTTAACTTCTTTGTGCCTCAGTTCCCTGAGACTGTGAGCCCCACGTTGGACAACCTGATTACCTTGTATCTTCCCCAGTGCTTAGAACAGTGCTTGGCACATAGTAAATGCTTAAAAAATACCATAATTATTATTATTATTATTATATGTCTCTGCCTGCCTCTCCCTCCTGTAGTCGAGACTGGTAGAGTCCTGGTAACTCTCCAGATGTGACCCTGAGAGTTCTAAATGTAGTAGGTGCCTAATAATACTAATGGGATTTATTAAGTACTCAGTATGCACCAAACATTCTGCTAAGCACTGGGATAGATATGATACAGTCAGATACAGTCTTTGTCCCACGGAGGGTTCCCAGGCTCAGGGGGAAAGAGGAAAAGGTATTTAATCTCCATTTTACAGATGAGGAAACTGAGGTACAGAAAAGTCGAGTGACTTTTTTTTTCATGGCTCTTGTTAAGTGTTGACTGTGTGCCAGGCATGTCCAAAGTCACACAGCAGGCAAGCGGCAGAGCTGAGATTAGAACTCAGCTTCTAGAATTATGCCCCCTCCTACCTCTCCTCCCTTCTCTCTTTCTACTGCCCACCCCGCATGCTCCGCTCCTCTGCCACCCACCTCCTCACCGTCCCCCATACACGCCTATCCCACCATCGACCCCTGGCCCACGTCCTCCCGCTGTCCTGGAATGCCCTCCCTCCTCACCTCCACTAAACTAACTCTCTTCCCCTCTTCAAAGCCCTACTGAGAGCTCACCTCCTCCAAGAGGCCTTCCCAGACTGAGCTTCCCCTTTTCCCTCTGCTCCCTCTCTGCTCCCTCTTCGCCTCCCCTCAGTTAAGCTCCCTTTCCCCCCTTTCCCTCTGCTCCTCCCCCTCTCCCTTCCCCTCCCCTCAGCACTGTGCTCATTTGTATAGATTTTTATTACCCTATTTATTTTGTTAATGAGGTATCCATCCCCTTGATTCTATTTATCGTGATTAAGTTGTCTTGTTTTTGTCCGTCTGTCTCCCTCGATTAGACTGTAAGCCCGTCAATGGGCAGGCATTGTCTCTATCTGTTGCCAAATTGTACATTCCAAGCACTTAGTACAGTGCTCTGCACATAGTAAGCGCTCAATAAATACTATTGAATGAATGAATGAATGAACTCAGGTCTCCAAACTCCCAGTTCGGTGCGCTTTCCGTTCTACTCAGTACCGTGGACTGATTGTCTTAGGTGTGGGTGTAACTGAACCAGTCAGTATACAACCAACGGTCTCTTCCGCACTACGGGGTACGGTTTTTGGCTTACCAGCTGTGGCTGCTGCTAGCTCTGCCTCCTTGACTCAAGATCTGAGCTCTCCCACCCTACTCCCGACCAGAGAGTTAGGGCAGTTCCGTTAGCCTGGCTTAGCGGCAAGAGCCCTGGCTTGGGAGTCAGAGGATGTGGGTTCTAATCCCGCCTCCGCCACTTGTCTGCTCTGTGACCTTGGGCAAGTCACTTCACCTCTCTGGGCCTCGTCTGGAAAATGGGGATTAGCGGTGTGAGCCCCACGTAGGACAACCTGATTACCCTGTATCTCCCCCGGCGCTTAGAACAGTGCTTAGCACATAGTAAGTGCTTAACAAATACCATTATTATTATCAAATGATATGAGTGAGTGAGGATGAATGCAGGAGTATATGAAAATGGCTGCCGCTCCAGGCTGTGTAACGCTGTTTCCTTTCCCTTCCTTCAGAAGAGCCTTTCTATCCATTGCCCTAGTTTCCCAGAGCACAGAGACCCGAAGCTAAATCAAGAATGTGTTGGATCTTGGAGTAGTCAGCTTTAATGGCATTTCCCAGGTCAAAGTTCACACGTATATATTTATATTTATTTATCTATTCATTTATATTACTGTCTCCCCGCTCTAGACCGTGAGCTCATTGTGGGCAGGGAATGTGCCTGTTTGTTGTTATATTGCACTCTCCCAAGGTACAGTGCTTTGCACACAGTAAATGCTCAAGAAATACCATGGAAAGTTCACTCCTTTTTGCCCTACCCGGAGTGAACGTAGCCTTTTACCTCCACACCATACTTCCCTTCCAGGCACTGGCCGGAACAGCTGCCACGCTGGAGGTAAAAGTGGGGATGAAAGTTGATCGTCAAGGTAATTTTGATTGGACCACCTGAATAATAATGGCTTACTACGGGCAAGCACAGTCCTAAGCACTGGGGTAGATACAAGATAATCAGGTTGGAAACAGTCCCTTTTCCACACGGGGCTCACAGCCTTTACCACTTTACAGATGAGATGACTGAGGCCCAGAGAAGTGAAGTGACTTGTCCGAGGTCACACGGCGGACATGTGGCAGATCCAGGATTAGCACCCATATCCTTGGACTCCCAGATGGCCTTCCCTAAGATCATCTGAAGCCCAGTAGATTCTCTTGGGGGTGTGTGTGTGTGTGTGTATGTTTGTGTCCCCGTGTCCACGCATGTTGAGGAATAATAGGGGAGGAATGCTGATTTCTGAGCTATAGCCAAAATAGTCCATGTATTAACCTGGCCCTGCTGCCACCAACTCTATAAAATTAAATGATTATAAAATTAAATGATTTTTGCCCACTGTAGGGAGATGCTACAAAATTCAGGACCCCTTTTGCCGCAAAGCAAAAGGACTTAGCTCTCTGTACCTTTCCCTGGATTCCAACACCATTTCTTCCTCTTGCAATCAATCAGTCATAGTTTTTGAGCAATTACCGTGTGTGGAGCACTGTCCTAAATGCTTGGGAGAGTGCTATATAACAGTTGGTGGACATATTCCCAGTTGGTGGACGTATTCCCCGCCTGCAAGGAGTTTATGGTATAGAGGGGAAAGACATTAAAATAAATTACAGATATGAACATAAGCGCCGTGGGGCTGGCGGTGAGGTGAATATCAAGTGCTTCAAGGGTATAGATCCAAGTTCATTCAATATTCAATAGTATTTATTGAGCGCTTACTATGTGCAGAGCACTGTACTAAGCGCTTGGGATGAACAAGTCGGCAACAGATAGAGACAGTCCCTGCCGTTTGACGGGCTTACAGTCTAATCGGGGGAGACGGACAGACAAGAACAATGGCAATAAACAGAGTCAAGGGGAAGAACATCTCGTAAAAACAATGGCAACTAAATAGAATCAAGGCGATGTACAATTCATTAACAAAATAAATAGGGTAACGAAAATATATACAGTTGAGCGGACGAGTACAGTGCTGTGGGGATGGGAAGGGAGAGGTGGAGGAGCAGAGGGAAAAAGGGGAAAATGAGGCTTTAGCTGCGGAGAGGTAAAGGGGGGATGGCAGAGGGAGTAGAGGGGGAAGAGGAGCTCAGTCTGGGAACGCCTCTTGGAGGAGGTGATTTTTAAGTAGGGTTTTGAAGAGGGAAAGAGAATCAGTTTGGCGGAGGTGAGGTGCAAGGGTGACTCAGAAGGGAAAGGAAATAGGGGAAGTGGAGGGCTTAGTCTCCTCCTCTTGGAGAGATTTGATTTTAATAAGGCTTTGAAGGTGGGGAAGAGCGGTGGTATGTCGGATATGAAGAGGGAGGGAATTCCAGGCCAGAGGCCGGATGTGGGTGAGGGGTTGGCAGTGAGATAGATGAGATTGAGGTTCAGTGAGTAGGTTGGCATTAGAGAAGCGAAGTGAGCGTGCCAAGTGGTAGAAGGAAATCGGCAGGGTAAGATAGGAGGGGGCCAGGTGATTGAGGGCTTTCAAGTCAACGGTAAGGACTTTCTGTTTGATGCGGAGGTGGATGGAGGTTCTCGAGGAGTGGGGAGATAGAGGCTGAACGTTTTGGCAGAAAAATGATCAGGGCAGCAGATTAAAGTATGGACTGGAGTGAGGAGAGACAGGAGGCAGGGAGGTCAGGAAGGAGGCTGATGCAGTAATCAAGGCAGGCTAGGGTAAGGATGAGTGCTTGGAGTTCTACATTCATTTCTCATCCTCTGCCTCCCTACCTGCTGTTCTCCTTCTTTACCCCTTCTGATAGAATTTTGTTCCCCAAAGCTGACATGCACACGTGGCTCAGAGAGTAAATAGACTATGAACACAATAGAACCCCAAAGAGAAGCCCCAGGCTCCCCTCTAGACAGTAAGCTCGTTGTGGGCAGAGAATGTCTGTTTATTGTTATATCGTACTCTCCCAAGCGCTTAGTACGATGCTCTGCACACAGTAAGCACTCAATAAATACGACTGACTGACTAAAAATAAAATATTAGCTGAAGTTCTAGTTAAAGTAATAATCCAATCCTAGTAGGGACTAAACACTATTACAGGAACAACTGAGAGATTAGTACATCCTGGGCTGATTTTTTTTTTCCGCTTACATTTACGCAATTCTTTTGCACAACTTGTTACCAAACTATATTTCCCATGTTGCAAAGAAATTTGGCAGCTGAATGTTTCTCGAGGACAAGCTCAGATTAAGACAGGGAGAAGACTACTGTTTGTTTGGCTCTTATCACTGGTAACCACCTTGAGAGTAGGATTTTATAATTTACTGAGCCAACCTCTGATTATGAAAGTCACTTGATTGCATTTTTCTTGTCATCTTTGGTATTTTCTTTATTACTTTAGCAACTGGGAAAATTACATCTTTTTTTTTCCTTGTGGGAAGAGAATGTGTCTACCAGCTCTGTTGTACTGTACTCTCCCAAGTGCTTAGTACAGTGCTCTGCGTGCAGTAAGTGCTTAAAAAACACCATTGACGGATTGATTGATTTGTACATTTGTGCAGCTCCATTTCCATGTTTGGGAGTTTTGACATTACCTGAAATTTAGCTATTAAGAAGGTAGTCAGTATGACCCGGTTCAAAAATCGGTGCATTCAGAGAAAAAGATGGCTACCTGAGCCCTTACCCAGAATTTGGAAAGAGTATGGGCCTGGGCGTCAGAGGCCCTGGGTTCTAACCCTGGATCTGGCACTTGGCTGCTGTGTGACCTTGGGCAAGTCACTTAACGTCTCTGTATCCAGTTTCCTCATCTATAAAATGGGTATCTGTTCTCCCTTCTACTGAGACTGTGAGTCCCTTATGAGACGGGGACTGTGTGCAACTTGATGACCTTGTATCTAACCCAGTGCTTAGTACACACCGCTTCCTTTTTCCTTAAACGATGTTTGGTAAGCGCTTACTATGTGCCACGCGCTGTGCAAGCTAATCAGGTTGGACACAGTGTCTGTCCCACAGGGGCTTCCAGTCAATCCCCATTTTACAGATGAGGGAACTGAGTCACAGAGAAGTGAAGTGACTTGCCCAAGGTCACACAGCAGATAAATGGCAGAGTTGGGATTAGAATTTAGGAACCTCTGACCCCCAGACCTGTACTACCAGTGAGAAGCAGCGTGGCTCAGTGGAAAGATCCCGAGCTTGGGAATCAGAAGTCGTGGGTTCTAATCCTGGCTCTGCCACTTGTCAGCTGTGTGACTCTGGGCAAGTCACTTCACTTCTCTGTGCCTCAGTTCCCTCATCTGTAAAATGGGGAAGAAGACTGTGAGCCCTACGTGGGACAACCTGATTACCTTGTATCTACCCCAGTGCTTAGAACAGTGCTTGGCACATAGTAAGCGCTTAACAAATACCAACATTATTAATAGTAATGACGATAATAATTTAAACCTTTTACCTGAAAAGACTCTGACTATTAGTTGTTGGCCATTGTGCCTGGCCAGCGAGTTGCCCTTAAGGGTAATAAGCACATTCATTACTCTCTTATGGAACCCAGAAAAGAAAAATCGCATAATTAAGGGAATTGCTACCCAAATATTCCTAAATGTGTGTGTATTCACATATGATTGCCTAGTTTTCTTTCCGTGTCAGAAACTGCATCTTCCTAACATCTTTTCCTTTTCGTCAGCTTCCTCAGCCTCCCTTTTCAGTGGCACAGGCACGGACAGAACACATTCAGCGTTGTTTTCTGGTAAAGCAGGCTTTCATCAGCATGTCAGAACTGTCAACCCTTCCTCAAACCCCCTGAGGGGGAAAGGTAGCAGGTGGAGGAGTCTCTGTGACTAATCCTTCTCTTATCCTTCCTACAGAACCTGTTGACCCTCTTCTTACAAGTACACTCATGGTTCTCACATTCTCCGCAATGGCTCCGCATGCCAGCTATGTCACCAGCTAAGAAAGTGCTTACCTTGTCCTTCCTGGGGTCAATATAGATGTCTGTGGTTTTGTTGGTTTTTTGGATCGTTAAAATCCTAGCGTGTACCAATAAAAAGACGCCAGTCAAACCTTCAGGGGAAGATTCTCTTGTCAAGGCTAGGCTTGGGGAAGGAAATGGTCCCTTCCCAGGGATAATAAAGTGGGGTCTCTCACACCTCACCTCTGATGGGAGGGACATTCTCTCTGGCCACTCGAACTTTTCGTTGTTTGTTATCTCGATTTCAGTACCATCTTTTAAATTTCTTGAAAGATTATTTTTTTTTAACAATCATAGACTGTTCAAGGCGACTGTTCAAGGAGAAGCCGCTTAGCTTAATGGAAAGAGCACAGGATTGAAAAGCAGTCCTCAATTTTAATCCCGGCTCTGCCCCTTGCCTGCCACGTGACCTTGGGCAAGTCACTTGGCCTCTCTGTGTCTCAGTTTTCTCATCTGTAAAAGGGGGATTCAATACCCGTTCTCCTTTCCCCTTCGTCTGTGAGTCCCGTACGGGGCAGGAACTGTGTCTGAGCTGATTGTATTTTATCTATACCAGAGTTTAGTATGGTGCTGGGCACATAGTAAGCGCTTAATAAATGTTACAATTGTTATTATTTGAAAAGTTTCTTCAATCAGGGAAACATAGATAAATTCTCCTATAATATCTTTTTGAAAGACTCTGACTGCTCATGGCAATGAACACCCTCCTCCCTGTTTCTGAAGTCCAAAACCGTGGCATAATCCACACTTAACAAATGCCATTTAAAAAAAATAATCCTTGATTCCTCGCTATTTTTCCAACTCTCCTCTTCAGCCTGTTGCTAAATCCTTTCTGTTTTTCCTCCACAATGATTCTCAGACCTACCCTTTCCTCTTCATCCAAACACCCAACAGCCACCATCCTGGTTCAAGCGCTCCTCATATCCTGGCTTGACTTCTATGCCTGCCTAACCTCCTCGCTCGTCTCCCTGCCTCCAGCTTCTCTGTTCTCCAGTCTATACTTCACTCTGCGGCTCGGATCAGTTTTATAGAACTTCCTTTGTCACATGACTCTCCACTCCTCTTAAATCTCCAGTGGTCACCCGTGTGTCTCTGCCCTAAACAGAAACTCTCCATCAGCTCTCTCCCTCTTACCTCTCCACTCTCTTCTCCTACTGCACCCCAGCTGGCAGCCGCCATTCCTTCCCAGATCACCTTCTCGCCATGCCTCATTTTTGAGTCTTCCCCCTCCAACCTCTGGCTCACATCCTTTGTCGTGTCCCTCCCCCTTCAAATCCCCATCTTCAAATCCCTTTTAAAATCCCACGTCCTCCAGGCTTTCCCCAATTAATTTTTCTTCTCCCAACATGACATCCTCCCAAGTGGCATCTCAGCACTTTTAGACCATTGCAGAAGAGCAGCATGGCCTAGTGGATAGCGCAAGGGCCTGGGAGTCAGAAGGACCTCAGTTGTAATCCCGGATCTGCCTCTTGTCTGTCGTGTGACCTTGGGCAAGTCACTTCACTGCTCTGTGCCTCAGTTACCTCCTCTATGAGCTCCATGTGGGATATGGATTGGGTCCAACCTCATTAGCTTGTATCTACTCCAGCACTAAGTATAGCACCTGGCACACAGTGAGCATTTAACAGATACCATTTTTTAAAATCAGCACTCCAAACCCCTTGCTGCATTTTATACCCATCTATTTGCCTACTCTACTACTCGAGTACTTCCTCCTATTTGTAAATCACTTCATATCCGTCTCTCCTGTTAGATTATAAACTTCTTGTGGGCAGTGATTGGGTCTTCTACCTCTAGCGTACTCTCCCGCGTGCTTAGCACAGAGTTCTGCTTGCAGTTCAATGCTCACTAAATACTACTGATTGGTTGGTCTGCCAGGCAGAGATAGACTGTAGGAGATGTGATGTGTTTTTACAAATTATTCAGTAAGTTTTCTTCTGAACATACTCCTTGTAAGACTGGTGTCTCACAGTCTAGTTTCAGAGCATTTTGTTTTTACCCATTCAAGTCACCTAGAGCGAATGGACCCAATGGTTGCCAAATGTAATTGTTTATGTAAAATCTGTTTAGTTAAGCAAACTCAAATTAACTTCTCACTAGGCAGCGTGGCCTAGTGGATAGAGCATGGACCTGGCAATCAGAAGGACCTGAGTTGTAATCCCAGCTCTGCCACATGTCTGTTGTGTGACCTTGGGCGAGTCACTTCACCTCTCTGGACCTCAGTTACCTCCTCTGGGAGCCCCATGTGGGACAGGGACTGTGTCCAACCTGACTAGCTTGATTCTACTATCCCAGTGCTTAGAACAGTGCCTGTCACAGAGTAAGCACTTGACAAATACCATTATTATTATTATTATCATTATTATTATTCTTTTAAAAGCCATATCATTCCTCTATTTTCAACTTGGTGTAAAAAGGCTCTTGGGCAGAATTCAGGTTGGAACCAGATGGAGGCATTTATGGTGAAAGCTGCACCTTTTTAAATTTTTATAGTATTTGTAAAGCACTCACTATGTGTCAGACACTGTGGTAAGCCCTGATACAAGCTAATCAGATTGGGCATAGTCCATGTCCCATATGGGGCTCACAGTCTTCATCCTCATTTTGCAGGTGAGATAAGCCACTTAGGACAGTGCTCTGCCCAGAGTAAGCCCTCAATAAATACCATTGATTGATTGATTGATGAGGTAGCTGAGGTACAGAGAAGTGAGGTGACTTGTCCAAGGTTACACAGCAGACAAGTTGCGGAGCTGGGATCAGAACCTAGGTCCTTCTGACTCTCAGGCCCGGGCTCCTTCCCTTAGACCATGCTGCTTCCTGGTGTGGGAGAGAGAAGGTTTGTTTCTGTGACAGATTGTTGCCCAGGGATGTGCAGTTGGAGAGGGAACCCCAGGTTCCTGGAGGCTGTTGGAGAAAGGGGGGAACTAGGAATAGGCAAGGCAGGTGGGCTGGGGAGGGGAAGGCTGGAGAGGTAGCGATTTTGCAAGAAAAGTCACCAGCCTATCACAGAGCATGGGAAGCTACCCCAACTTTGCCCGACCTGGAGATCATCATTCGCTGGGGCCCCAATTCTGTGCCAGCTCACCACGGTTCAGATCTACTTACAGCCTTGTGCAGAGGTACTTTCCCACTAGCCCAGGGCAAATAACAATTTGGGCTAAATGGCCAAAAGAAGGCGGATTTCATTTCTTTTACTACCTGTGTGTGTACCTTCTGGGAATAGGGTAAAAATATGGTTTGTGGAATGGTAAATTTTTGAAATGTATTTGCAAGACTGCAGTTCCATTAAATCTGGCTATTAAAGGGGGAAGAACAGACAACTCGTTCATTTCATTTGCACACAGGTAGGATTCATAATGAGAAAACTGCCTGAAAGCATTTTTCAAAACCAGTCTCTCCGAGATTTATTTTTTTCCATAGAATAAGAACCACAGTTCCTGCCCACTGTTTCTCTGGAGGAATGTTCTCCCTAATTTCCTCCTTTCAGCCTTCCACCAAAGGACCTTTGTCTCCTGGAAGCGAAGTGTCTAATGAGGGCAAATTCCCCTGGCCACATCTGTCGACCTCGATGGGAAAGGGCTTCGACTATTAGATTACCAAGAGCACCCCTTTTATTCTTTACTATTCTGTACAACTGAAGGGAGCAGAGGGACGAAGGGTAGGAGCCGGTCAGTCCGACACCGTAATTTGGGCTGTTCTCTTCCAACGGAGTTCTGGAGGAAAATGCCGGGGGCGTCACCTAGAGAGTCAGGGTTGGGCTCTCTCTACTCACCCTGCTCACCCCAACTCCCTCCCTCTGCTCCCCTACTCCTTCCCTCTGCTCTACCCCCTTCCCCTCCCCACAGCACTTGTGAATATTTGTATGTATTATTTATTAGTCTATTTTATGTGTATATATTTATGTTTATATAATGATGTGTATATATCTATGATTCTATTTATCTATTTCAATGGTACTGATGCCTGTCTACTTGTTTTATTTTGCTGTCTGTCTCCCACTTTTAGACTGTGAGCCCGCTGTTGGGCAGGGATTGTCTCTATCTGTTGCCAAATTGTACATTCCAAGTGCTTAGTACAGTGCTCTGCACACAGTAAGCGCTCAATAAATACGATTGAATGGATGAATGAATGAGTGCAGAGGAACCCACAGAGGAAGAGGATGGAGAGCTTGGATCCCGTGCGATTTCTGCCTTTCGTAGCTTTAGGCAGAAAGAGAGGCGGCGAGGCAGAGCACTTCGGGTCAGAATCCGCCGTTCCTGTGGTCTGTGTTTCTTCATATGAGAAGAGGCGTGGCTCAGTGGCTAGAGCCCGGGCCCGGGAGTTAGAAGAACCTGGGTTCTGATCCCGGCTCTGCCATGTGTCTGCCTCTGTGTGACCTTGGGTTAAGTCGCTTCACGTCTCTGGACCTCAGTTCCCTCATCTGTAAGACGAGGATTAAAGAGCGTGAGCCCCAGGTGGGACAGGGACTGGGTCCAACCTAACTCCTATCTACCCCAGCGCTTAGAACAGTGTTTGGCACAGACTGAGCGCCCAACAAGTACCATTGTTATTATTAGTCATTAAACATGAGGCCTCCTCACACAGGCTGCGACAAGGGACTCCTGTTCCTCGATCGCACCCCGCTCTCTGGATTGCACCGTCTTCCTCCTCACAGCTCTGGTAAAGAAATAATAATAATGCTGATGATGATGGTATCAGTTAAGCGCTTTCCATGTGCCGAACACATAGTTCTAAATGCCATCGCCGCCGCCTCTACCCCACGTACGCTCGCGCTGGCCTGGAGCAATTCGGACACTCAAGTAATAACAAGAAAAATCTAAAAGTCATCCAGCCCCAGGGACTTTTTAACCCGGCGATTTTATTGTTTATACAAAACAATGAGTTATCGACCGCAGAATGGCTGGTCAATCAATCGCTATGTGCCTAGCAAGAAAAACCAGAGGAACAGTCAAATAGCACAGCAAACTGACTCACATCCAACATAGCAAATTCACGGCAACTCAGAATACACAGAGATGCATGACTCACTGGAATGCAATGTTGCACTTGCGGAATCTTCCAACGTACATTTTTTTCCTCTCCTAAAGTATTTGTTAAATATATAGCGATACGGATCGGCCCATAAAGCATCCTCTGATGAATATATGGAGATTGCGTGCTTGGTAGCACACCCGGGGGGTCGAGAGGTAATGGGATTATTTACAGTGGAGCGATTTCGGCCACCGCTACGCCAGTTTCTAGGACAGACAGTAAATTCAGCTGCGAATTTCCAAGCCGATGCAAATGCCATTGGCTGATGGAAGCCCAGCGAGTCTGAATTCTCCATCTATATTTACCCTACTCCCTGTGAAGCGTATTGTGCTCGCGCCTTCCGAATAAAGACAACATTAAGTGTATTTAGAAGATGAAAGCCGGGCACATGAAATGATCAGAACTCCACCTCTAATCTCTCTTTGTCCTCGGAGATATTAAACTAAAATGCATTGTAGGGTGAGCCTCCCCCAGTGAATATGAAGGGAACTTATTCATGTTGAAAGTCATTAGCTGCCTGTGAACACCACTAACACTCTGCTATTATCTTTCCCTCGCTTTATTGCCACTGTGCTGAAACGATTCAGTTTTTTACTCTGTGAAGCTCTTAGCTGCAAATCTTTCAGAAGGGATTGTAAAATCAGTTCTTTACCCTCATGTGGAAAGGCAGGTAATAGATGCCTTGCTCTGTAGGAAACCTGGTAGCCTGAATGGGAAACCAAAGTATGTCACTTTCAAAGATTTCCTGTGGTGTTGGCAAAAGTTGAACTTGGAGAACTTTTTGCTGATCCCAATTGATTTACGATGTCAAAGGGAATCTGACAACTTTTTAATAGACTAATCAAATGGCTAAGCCCCAGTGAATCATCTCTAATGAACAAAGCGAACAGTGTACAAAGAGAAGGCAACAATCTGGGAAGGCAAAACCTGACGGAACCTTTCACATTGCCCCGGCACACCTTGTCCTGACAGACTTGTGAATCATCATGAAAAACAAACAGGAAGAGCCTCTCGGCGGATGAGCGCCGGGCAGAGGGTCTTTTCCAATAGCAGGATGGAAAGTTTCCCCGGTTGGGAATTTTCTAACTAGACGAGTCGCGACTTTGGGGCTCTCTTTTCAATAATATGTCGCTTAAATGCAAGGGAGCGGTTTTGGGCGGTCAGGATCGGGCCGGTGTCTGCGCATGGCGCCGACTGAGGGAACTGGCTTTCTGTCCGTCCGGCGGAAGTCCCTTCTAGCCTGGGAGCTTGTCGTGGGCAGGGAACGGGTCTGCCGGCTCTGTCGCCCTGTCCAATCCCGAGTGCTTAGCACAGTGCGCCACTCATGGCAGGTGCTCGATAAATACCACTGATTGATTGATCGATTCAGCCCTGGCTGTGATATGCGAAGACTTCTTCATTTGCGGTCCCTCTATCTTCGTTCTGGAAATCACCGGGTTGGGCAGAGACCAGAAGCAGCATGGTCTAGTGGATAGAACCCGGGCCTGGGAGTCAGAAGGACCTGGGTTCTAATCCTGGCACTGCCCCCTGTCTGCTGGGTGACCTGGGGCAAGGCACTTCTCTTCTCTGGGCCTCAGTTCCCTCATCTGTAAAATGGGAATGAAGACTGTGAGCCCCACGTGGGACGTGGACTGGTTCCAACCTGATTAGGTTATATCTACCCCGGCGCTTAGTACAGTACCTGGCCCGTAATAATAATAATTGTGGTATTTGTTAAGCGCATGCTATGTGCCCGGCACTGTACTAAGCACTGGGGTGGATACAAGCAAATCGGGTTGGACACGGTCCCTGTTCCATGTGGGGCTCACAGTCTCCATCCCCTCTTTACAGAGGCAGTAACTGAGGCCCAGAGAAGTGAGTTGACTCGCCCAACCCACGAACCCACGACCTTCTGACTCCCAGGCCCGTGCTCTATCCACTAGGCCACGCTGCTTCCACATAGTAAGTGCTTAATCAATACCATTTAAAAAAAGAAAGCAGTCTCTACATAGCGAACCCAGCTTCTGGACTGGCGCGATCAGCCATGACAGTGATCAGCTCCAGTTGCCCAGGTGTTTTTTTCTTGGGGAGGCCATCGTACCCCGGAACTGCTCTGAGGCTGCCGACTCAGCGTCAAAGCTGTCGGCCTATCTGCCTCTATTTTGGCAAAATTTGGGCCTTATCAAAGCCTTTGACCCTCTCTGGCGCGGCAAGATAAAGTCTGGTCATGGAAGGGGTTAGAGGACATAATGCATCCTGTTTTCCAAACCCCAAACCACTGAGTCCACAAGTGGAAAACCCCCTGCTGTATAACCTGGAAATATCTATTTGAAAGACAATTAAGCTGCTATTAGGAGTTCCACCAGGTAGGGGAAAAATCCAATTAATTCAGGATGAACTCTGTGAGGAGAAAACTAGGTCGTGCTTTGAATATGATGCATTTGTCATTGAAGTTTGTGTAATCCCAAAGTTCTTAGGTCGTAATTAACTTTATGAGTGGATCTTTAAGAGAGTCATATTTCGTGAGTCACTGAGGTGTTCTGACAAACTATTCAAGGAATCTTCAACTCCGAGTTTTGGGATCGTTTGCCAATGTATTTGTTTACCAGGGAGGCATCGTTGCCTAGTGGAAGGAGCATGAGGCCAGAGTCAGGTGTCTTGGGTTCTAGTCCCAGCTCTGCCACTGGACGACTGTGTGACCTTGGTCAAGTCACCTAACCTCTCTGAGCCTCGGTTTCCTCATCTGTAAAGTCCCTCTTTTCCTCTGCTCCTCCTCCTTTCCCCATCGCCCCTACTCCCTCCCTCTGCTCTACCCCCTCCCCCACCCCACAGCACTGGTGTATCCCCACAGCACTGGTGTATATTTGTATTATTATTCTATTTATTTTATTAATGATGTGTATAGATCTATAGTTCTATTGATCTATTTTGATGCTATTGATGCCTGTCTACTTGTTTTGTTTTGTTGTCTGTCTCCCCCTTCTAGACTGTGAGCCCGTTGTTGGGTACGGATTGTCTCTATCTGTTGCCAAATTGTACTTTCCTAGCAGTTAGTACAGTGCTCTGCACACAGTAAGGGCTCAATAAATACGACTGAGTGAATTAATGTAAAATGTGCATAAAATTCTTGTTCTCCTTCCCTCTTAGGCTGTGAGTCCTGTATGGGGCAGAAATTGTGGCTGATCTGCTCACCTTGTATCTACTCCAGCCCTTAGCACCTAGAAAACACTTAATATAATCATAATAATAATAATGATAATGTTGGTATTTGTTAAGCGCTTACTATGTGCAGAGCACTGTTCTAAGCGCTGGGGTAGACACAGGGTAATCAGGTTGTCCCACGTGAGGCTCACAGTCTTAATCCCCATTCTACAGATGAAGTAACTGAGGCCCAGAGAAGTTAAGTGACTTGCCCAGAGTCACACAGCTGACAAGTGGCAGAGCTGGAATTTGAACCCATGATCTCTGACTCCCAAACCCGTGCTCTTTCCACTGAGCCGCAGTTACCTCCTTTGTTTGTATGTGCAGTTTGATTCTGACATCATTTGCCAATAGAAAGTTTAAATATTCAGAAGGTGACAGAGAGTGTATTCCACATTTTCCTTTTCACCTTCACCTTTTTCTCTCCTCATGTTCCTAGTGGGCTAGGTCTCCTTTGAAACATCTTAAGGCTTGATACAATCTTGTCTTAAGATACTGGGTAGTGACATTAGCTGCCGGGAGCCACAGAAAGTGCAGTGCAACAAGTCGAACGGATTTATGTTTTGAAACACCACATCTGGCAAAATGCTTCTATTTTGACCGATCGATTCCCAAATATTCAAGTAGCTAGGATTGATGAAGTAGTTGAACAATTGGGAAACTTCATTTAGAAGTGACAGATGAATGTGATTTTAGAAGAAAAACAACTGCTGTTCACACTGCAGTTTGTGAGTTTTCAGACGTGGATCATCGCTATGGTTTCAGAGGGAGACCATCCAAATCAATCAACCAGTGGTATTTGTTGAGTGCTTACTGTGTGTGGAACACAGTACTAAGTGCTTGGGAGAGTATAATATTACATGGTTGGTAGACATGTTCCCTGCCTACAAGGAACTCACAGTCTAGAGGGGAGACAGATATTAAAATAAATTCTGGATGGGTACATAAGTGCTGTGGGGCTGAGGGTGGGGTGACCAAAGAGTACAAGAGTACAAAGGCGACACCGAAGGGAAAGGAAGTAATTAGATAGTAGACAGGAAGGCACATTAAACTTTCTGCACTGAGCAGTGAATTAGGTCAAATAATTTCTAATATTCAAGGCTTCTGAAGAGAATGTGCCTAATCAGGCCTTGATTTTGTTTTGTTTTGACCAATGGAGGCCACTCCCTTCCCTCCAGAATTCAGGAAACTAAGGTTCCCCTTTGAGCTAGCCATAAGTCAGTAAGTCGTGGCGTAGTGGACAGAGCATGGGCCTGAGAGTCAGAAGGTCATGGGTTCTAATACCAGCTCCGCCACTTGTCTGCTGTGTGACCTTGGGGAAGACAATTCACTTCTCCATGCCTCAGTTACCTCATCTGGAAAATGGAGATTGAGACTATGCGCTCCATGTAGGACAGGGACTGTGTCCAACCCAATTTGCCTGTATCCACCCCCGTGCTTGGTAGAGTGCCTGGTACCCAGTAAGCGCTTAATAAATACCACAATTATTATCATTAAGTCAATCGTATTTATTGAGCGCTTACTGTGTGCAGAGCACTGTACTAAGCGCTTGGGAGAGGACAATATAACAATGAACAGAGACGTTCCCTGCCCACAGCAAGCTTACAATATAGAGGAGGAGACAGACATTGATATAAATAAATAAATTACAGATTTGTACGTACATGCTGTGGGGCTGGGAAGGAGGTTGAATAAAGGGAGCAAGTCAGGGTGACACAAAAGGGAGTGGGAAAAGAAGAAAGGAGAGCTTAGTCAGGGAAGGCCTTTCGGAGGAGATGTGCCTTTGGTAAGGCTTTGAAGGTGGGGAGAGTGATTGAATATGTAGGATATGAGTAGGATAGGTAGGATATGAGGAGGGAGGGCCTTTCAGGCCAGAAGGAGGACATGGGCAAGAGGTCAGCAGTGAAGATAGACGAGAACGAGGTCCAGTGAGAAGGTTAGCATTAGAGGAGTGAAGTGTCGGGCTGCGTTGTAGTAGGAGAGTAGCCAGGTGAGGTAGGAGGGGGCAAGGCGATTGAGAGCTTTAAAGCCAATGGTGAGGCTTTAAATGGTGGGCTTTCTCCCACTACCCAAGACTCACCGGGAAAGGGGGAAGAATAGGTTTCCTTCTTGCTCTCCAATGCCGCTTTCACACCAGTCAACCTCCCCCATCCCTCTCTTTCCCTTTCTTCGAAGCCCATATCATCTGCCTCTATCACCCCCCTCCAGTTACTAGTCACAGACATCTACTACTCCCCAGGCCCCTCCTCCAACTTTCTAAACCATTTTGATCAATTTCTCACATTCCTTCTCTTTTTATCCATCCCTACATTGGTCCTTGGGGACTTCAATATCCACGTGGATGTTTCCAGTGACCCTTCTGCTACCCGCTTTCCCTCACTTCTCACCACCACCTCACTGTGGACAGGGAACGTCTACCAGGTCTCTAGACCGTAAGCTCGTTGTGGGCAAGGAATGTGTCTGTTTATTGGTATATTTTACTCTCCCAAGCACTTAGTACAGTGCTTTGCACACAGTAAGCGCTCAATGAATACGATTGAATGAAGTCTATTATATTGTACTCTTCCAAGTGCTTAGGACAGTGTTCTGCACACAGTAAGTGCTCAACAAATACAGCCAATTGATAGATAAAATACTGAGGATGTGTAGAAGTATGTAAGTGCTAAGAGGCTGTGGGGTTGATGCTACTTAAGGTGTTGGAAATTAATCAGGGGAGGCTTCTTGGAGGAGGTGGAATTTTAGGAGGGCTTTGAAGAAGAGGAGAGCTGGCTGTTTTGGGAAGGGGAGAAGGGGAGTTAGTTCCAGCCCGGGGAGGAGTGTAAGCAAAGGATCAGAAATGGAGAGTCGAGAGCGAGGTACAGTTAGAAAATTAATCGATCAATCAATGGTATTTACTGAGTGCTTACTGTGTGCAGAGCGCTAAAGATGGGCTTGGGAAGAGCGAAGCGTGTGAGCTGGGGAGTAGGGAGCAAAGAGAGATGATATGTAAAATGGGAAAAGCTGGTAGCGAGTGTTGACGCTAAGGATGACGGCAACCATAGGAAGTTCCGGAGTGGAGAGATTTGTGATGAGGAGAGCGTGGTCTAGTGGATAGAGTACTAGCCTAGGAGTCAGAAGGTCATGGGTTCTTATCCCAGCTCTGCCACCTGTCTGCTGTGTGACCTTGGGCAAGCCGCTTCACTTCTCTGTGCTTCAGTTACCTCATCTGTAAAATGGGGATTGAGACTGTGAGCCCCACGTGGGATGGGGACTGGGTCCTACCTGATTTTCCTTGTATCCACTCCAGCACTTAGTACCGTGCCTGGTACATAGTAAGCACTTAACAAATTCCATAATTATCATTGTTATTAGTGGAAAGAGCATGTGCCTGAGAGTCAGAGAGCCTGGATTCTTATCCCAGCTCTGCCAGTTGCATGCTATGTGATCTTGGGCAAGGAACTTAACTTCTCTGTGCCTCAGTTTCCTCAACTATAAAATGGGGATTAAATTCCTGTTCTCCTATTTAGTCCGTGAGCCCCGTGTGGGAAAGGGATTCTCTCCGACCTACTTAATCTGTACATACCCCAGTGCTTAGAACCAGGTTGGAAACATAGTAAGCCCTTAAGCAATACCATAGAAAGGAGGACGGTGGTGTTATCGACCGAGGTGGGAAAGTCTAGTGGAGGGGAGAATATAGGAGGTGAGATGGGAAGTTCAGTTTTAACAATGTTGAGTTTGAGGTGCTGGGGGCCATCTAAAAGGAAAGGTCCTAAAGGCAAGAGAAAATGCGAGATTGAGTGGTTGGAGAGAGGTGGACATTAGAAGCCATGTGAGCTAAAGAGCTCCCAGAAAGAGTGGGTGGAGAGTGAGAACAGGGGATCCAGAACAGAACCACACAAGGGATGAGAAATGGAAGAGGAGCCAGTGAATGAAAGGGTGGAGTGGTCAGAGCGGTAAGAAAAGAACCAGATGAGTACGGTGTTAGCAAAATTAACGTTAATAGTATTATAAAGAGAAGGGACTGTTCAACAGTGTCAAGAGCCAAGTTATAATCTGATAAACTGTGGAGAGTTTAGGACTAAGAGGTCAATTTTTGGGAAAGTTGAAAAAATGGTGGTTATAACAGAGGGTGGTGGAGGAAGGGAACAGAAAGGCAGGACCTTGCCCATTTCATCTTTTTTTCCCTAGACTGCTTCTGCCCAGGGTGATTGCTCCACCCCCACCAAAGTCATTTTCATATGAATAATTTCTCATTTCAAAATGTGAAGCAAATTAGTCATGTGTCTAGTAAGTCTATGGATGAGAATGTGTTCTTTGCCAGTTTTGATGAGAATATTTAAGATTTGCAGAAAATGTCCGGCTAGCGTTTACTGAGAATTCGTGTAATGGAAAAACGTATCAGGATAGACCAATTATGTCTATATTTAGTTACCATCTATAATTTCTCTCCTGCACGTGCATTATGCTTCAGTTTTACCTGGAACTTGGTTATGGGAAAATGCTGAAGAACAAAGTTGCATAGCTTCTAAAATGTCTTTTCTGGGCTTTCTTCCTGAATCGACTTTCCCTGTTTGAATACGTGGAAGTGTGAATCAGGCAGTGCGTAAAAAAGAGAGATGAAGTGAGGTATCTTCTCATGCAGTATACTTAAAACTGATCTCATTTGTCTTCCTGAAGTTTGACGCTCTGTTCAGATTTAGATCATTTGTCATTGGATGACCATTTTAGATCAGAGTATTCCTCCAGTATTATTATGTTATTTAATGAGCAGAAACTCATGAAAGAATCTTGATATTTTAAAATGCACTACCTCTTTTTCTCTGTTTCTGCCTGATTAACCTATCATTCTGTTTTTCTTTCTGTCTCCAAGAGTCAATTCGTCTCTTTCTTTGTCTCCTTTTATCTCTTTGTATCTCTGTGGCTCTTTCTCTGGGTATGTGTGTCTGTTTAAATCTTTGTGGGTCTTTCTCTGCCTACATCTTTGTATCTGGGTCTCTGTGTATTTTTTTTTTTTTTTTACTTTTTCTGTGTCCCTGTCTTTCCCTTAGGGCCTCTTTGTTTCTTGCCTGTGTCTAAGGTTACTAAATGTCCTGCTTAGGTAGGACAGTCATGTTCTAGACTATAAGCTCACTGTAGGCAAGGAATATGTCTGTTCATTGTTTTATTGTACGTTCCCGAGCGCTTAGTACAGTGGTCTGCATACAGTAAGCGCTCAATAAATACAATTGAATGAACAAATGAGTTTTGGTGGTGGTTGCGGGAAGTGAGGGGTTCTGTCCTACCCTCAACAGATTTTTAGTGAAATCCATTAAGGTTCCTGTTTTTGATTAGGGTTGTGTTGGTGACGGCTCTCCTTTTCCTCCTCCCTTTCTTGATCAGGTGGAAGTACAACAGCCAGCCATGTCAGAAACTTCAGTCCCCGGCTTAGAAAGGCTAGTTCTGGTACAGCTGGGCAACTGCCAAAATTTCTGCTGCCTCCTGGGCCCCATCAGCCACGCCTTGATGATAGACTCAAATAGCAGCAAGAGGGGACTCTGTTGGCTGGATTTATGTGGTGACTATTTTTTCCCCCCTCATCCCCGTCTGTCCTCACTGCCTCCTTCTTTTTATTCTCTCATCCCTTTGCTCTGTCATCTCCATTCTATGCCATCCACTCCCTCTCTTTTCTCCTCTCTGTCATTTTCTTTCCCTTTCCTTCTCCCGTTCCATTTTCTCATTTTTCCTCTGTATCTTTTTTTTGTTTATTTGTTTGTTTTTACTGGTATTTGTTAAGCGCTTACTGCGAGCAACTGTACTAAGCACTGGGGTAGATACAAGTTAATCAGGTCGGACCAAGTCCACATCCCACGTGGGCCTCACTGTCTAAATCCCCATTTTACAGGTGAGGGAACTGAGGCCCAGAGAAGCGAAGTGACTTGCCCAAGGTCACACAGCAGAGAAGTGGCAGAGCTGGGATGAGAACCCAGGTCCTGCCGACTCCCAGGCCCGTGCTTTTTCCACTAGGCCAAGCCGTTTCTCTGTTTGCCTCTGATTCGTAGGTGCTAATTCCATGGTGGCCAAGATAGTGGGTTGGGCAGCCGTAGCTGCTTATCCGTGCCCGTTGGATTTGAAAAGAGGCTGGAGGTGGAGCCAAGATGCAGTTCCGCCAGGGTTCTTATCCTCTTGTCCACGCTCTGAGGTTGGACTGGAGACTCCTCTTGCCCCGGGCCCCAAAGAACCACGAAGATGAACCCTCTGCCCTCCTCCCCCTGGCCCCGTCCAGGGTCTGGGAAATCCGTTGGGGATTAAGGAGTGGGGGATGGGAGGGGAACAGGGATCCAGAGCTACCGCTTCCGCCCCGAGCCACCCTCACTGTCATCCCCCTGGGACAGCAAGTGGCTTCGGTTTAGCTGTCCTATTAATTAATTAATTGAGGTACTTGTTAAGTGCTTACTATGTGCCAAGCACTGTTCTAAGTGCTGAGGTGGATACAAGTTTAATCAGATTGGACACAGTCCCTATCTCACATGGGGCTCACACTCTTAATCCCCATTTCACAGAGGAAATAACAGAGGCCCAGAGAAGTTAAATGAGTTGCCCAAAGTCACAAGCAGACAGAGCTGGGATTAGAACCCAGGATCTTCTGACTCCCAGGCCCTTGCTCTATCCACTAAGCATCACTGCTTCCTTCCCACTGCTCTCCTGGGCTTGCCCTGGAGCTACTGCCAGTAGGCCCGTGATGGGGCTGGCAGCGGGGGACGGTGTGGCTCCGGGCCAGGAAGCAGTTTTAACGGTCACCACGGCAAGTCCAGATCCTGGGCCCTGCCTCACCCCCAGCGGCTCCCCAGGCTTTCTGGCTGGACTGGAAGTGACATAGAAGAGGACAAAGAGTTCAGACTCATGGGA
The DNA here is from genome assembly GCF_004115215.2 of Ornithorhynchus anatinus. Classification (NCBI taxonomy): domain Eukaryota; kingdom Metazoa; phylum Chordata; class Mammalia; order Monotremata; family Ornithorhynchidae; genus Ornithorhynchus; species Ornithorhynchus anatinus. The sequence goes on along the minus strand of NC_041749.1, from coordinate 111,635,620 downwards.
TTCCAGGTCTGGGGATGAGAGGAGCCCGACCCCAAAACCTAATGAGGGCAAGAAGACCCCAGGGGAAGTAGCAGAGGGGAGGGGCTGCAGCTCTCTCCCCTTCAAACATCATCTAAAATGCCACCTTCTCCAGGTAGACTTCCTTGATTAATTATTAAGCGTTCCCCCTCCCCACCTCCCGACTCCAGCTCACTCACTCTTAGCACTTAAGTTTTTGGGGTTTTTAAAATTGTATTTATTAAGCATTTACTACGTGCCAGGCACTGTTCTAAGCTCTGGGGTAGATACAAGGTTGGACATAGTCCATGTCCCACGTGGGGCTCACAGTCTGAATCCCAATTTTTCAGTTGAAGTAACTGAGGCACGGAGAAGTGAAGTGACCTGCCCAGGGACACATAGCAGACAAGTGGCTGAGTCAGGATTAGAATACAGGTCCTTCTGACTCCCAGGCCTGTGCTTTATACACTAGACCACACTGCTTCTCTATCAAGCATTTTATTCCTATCCTCAGCATTCTCAAACACGTACACACACACACAGAGTCTTCTAGACTGTAAGTTTCCTGTGGCAGGTTAGGTGGCTACCAACTCTGTTGCATTGTACTTTCCCAAGTGCTCAGTATTTAGTAAGCACTCAATAAATGCCGTTGATTGATATAGATATTTGCATTTATATATTTATTTGTACATTCAATTATTTATTCAGCTATTTCATCCTCATATATTTGGCCTGTTATAATAATTGCAATAATAATAATTATTATTATGGTATTTGTTAAGTGCTTACTATGTGCCAGGCACTGTACTAAGTGCTGGAGTGGATACAAGCAAATCGGGTTGGATATAGTCCCTGTCCCACATGGGATTCACAGTCTCAATCGTTATTTTCCAGATGAGCTAACTGAGGCCCAGAGAAGTGAAGTGAGAAGCAGTGTGGCTCAGTGGAAAGAGCACGGGCTTTGGAGTCAGAGGTCATGGGTTCGAATCCCAGCTCTGCCACTTGTCAGCTGTGTGACTGTGGGCAAGTCACTTAACTTCTCTGTGCCTCAGTTACCTCATCTGTAAAATGGGGATGAAGACTGTGAGCCCCACGTGGGACAACCTGATTCCCCTGTGTCTACCCCAGCGCTTAGAACAGTGCTCTGCACATAGTAAGCGCTTAACAAATACCAACATTATTACATTATTAAGTGAAGTGATTTGCCCAAGATCTGTGTCTTTTTCTCTGTGACTCAGGATTCCAGCTTGGAGGTTGTCCGTCTTGCCCATGATCCGGTAAGCCATCTGAGGACCGGGATCATGTCTTCTAATTCTTTTGTAATCGCCCAAGCACTTTGCAGCGTGCCCTACACGCAGTAGGTGCTCAATAAAAACGACTGATTGAATGAGTCGGTGGATGGTTTAGGAGGTTCTGGCTAGTTAATCCAAGCATTAATCTTATCCCGCTTTGATTACTCTATCAGCCTCCTTGCTGACCTCCCCACCTCCTGTCTCTCCACATTCCAGTCCATACTTCACTCTGGATCATTTTTCTACAGAATCATTCAGTCCATGTTTCCCCACTCCTCAAGAACCTCCAGTGGTTGCCCATCCACCTGTGCATCAAACAGAAACTCTTTACTATCGGCTTTACAGCAATCACCTTCCCCCCGCCTTACCTCACCTCACTGCTCTCCTACTATAACCCAGCCCGCACGTTTCGCTCCTCTAATGCTAACCTACTCACTCTACCTCGATCTCGTCTACCTCGTCGCCGACCTCTAGCCGATGTCCTGCCTCTGGCCTGAACCGTTCTTCCTCTTCATATCCAACGGACAATAAGTCTACCCACTTTCAAAGCCTTATTGAAGGCACCTCTCCTCCTAGAGGCCTTCCCTGACTAAGTCCTCCTTTCCTCTTCTCCCATTCCCTTCTGCAATACACCCTTGCCCTTGGATTTGTTCTTTATTCACCCCTCCCTCAGCACTTATGTACATATCAGTAATTTATTTATTCATATTGACGATGATGGTATTTATTAAGCACTTACTATGTACCAAGCACTGATGTGTGTCTCTCCCTCTAGACTATAAACTCATTGTGGACAGGGAACGTGTCTACAACTCTATATTGTACTGTCTCAAGCCCTTATTACAGTGCTCTGCACATAGTAAGCATTCACTAAATAAAATTTGATTGATTGATTGATTAATTGGTCCCAACTCCCACCAGATTTCTCCCACCTCTAGCTGGCACCGGAATCCCACTCCCCCAACTCCCCCATCCCTGGCGACCCTGGCTCACAACCACCTTCAATTGCATTGATAGGAGGGGTTTTTTTGAGCGGGGTGGTAATTTAAGTGCTTACTATGTGCCAAATACTGTACTAAGCACTGGGGTACATAACATTATTATTATTATTACATACAAGGATGTCAAGTTGAGCACAGTCCCTGTCCCACATGAGGCTCACAGTCTTAATCTCCATTTTACAGATGAGGTAACTGAGGTCCAGAAAAGTGAAATGACTTGTCCGAGGTCACACAGCAGACAAGTGGCAGATCCAGGATTAGAACCCAGGACCTTCTGACTCCCAGGCCCGTGCCCTATCTTTTGGCCACGCTGCTTCTCATCAGATTGAAATGAGCTTTATAACACTAGTCCAGCTTCTGAGAGTAAAGCCCTTCAATCCTAATGTCAGCATGTCTGCCTGACTGATAGCATTTTGGACCTCTCCAACAGCTGCCTCTCCAGCAAACCCCTGAAGGACACAGGAGGGCATAATCTCACAACAAAGGTACCTGATCTGCAAAATCCCAACCTATTATTTTTCAGCCCTTCCATGCCGAATTGCCTCATATACTAGTTGCCAATCTCATCAGTAGCTCCCTCTTGGATTAGAGACTGTAGATGTCATTGGACTATGATGACCAAGTTTCTGGTCACCTCAGGAGGGATGGGAGTGGGGCCTCTAGGAAGTGGGGCTTGAAAGAGGGAAGGGGCAGGAAGGGATGGACGGAGAGAAGAAAAAGGAGAGAAGGGAGAGGAGAAAGTGGAAGCAAAAGAAGGGGGGAAAGGACTTTCGGTCCCCGTCATCTTCTGATCCCGTCTCGCACGACTACGACCTCCACTTGGACAGAACCAGCAGTCGCTTCGGTGGCTTAGCCCATGACAAGCCCAGCTGAGCAAGAGCAGGGGCTGAAGCCACAGTTGCATTTCCACCCAGATAGTAGCGGCAGAGACGGGCAGCCCCAGGCGACTAATAATACTTATGATGGCATTTCATTCAATCATATTTACTGGGTGCTTACTGTGTGCAGAGAACTGTACTAAGCGCTTGGAAAGTACATTTCGGCAACAGAGACCATCCCTACCCAATGACGGATTTGTTAAGCGCTTACTATGTTCCAGGCACTATTCTCAACACTGGGGTACGCTTACTACAGTGCTCTGCGCCCAGTAAGCCCTCGATAAATACGATTGAATGAATGAATGGGGTAGATACGAGATAATCGGGTCGGACATAGGCCCTGTCCCACTCGGGGCTCGTGGCTCCATCCCCATTTTACAGAGGAGGGAGCTGAGGCCCGGAGAAGCGAAGTGACTGGCCCAAGGTCACACAGCAGACAAGTGGCGGAGCCGGGATCAGAACCCGTGACCTTCTGACTCCCAGGCCGGGGCTGTATCCACTAGGCCACTTCTGCTGCTGCCACTGGGAGGAAGTGGCGATGGAAACGACTGTGATGCTTGGCTCAGAACTGGCCAGTTGAGCTGGGCCCACTGCCATCACTTCTTCTACCTAGGCGGGAGTGACAGTGGCCGGGTATGAATGGGAGTTCCCCCGCACAGTCCCAGATGCATAGAGAAGCTGTGCGGCCTAATGGAGAGAGCACGGGCCTGGGAGTCAGAGGTACCTGGCTTCTGATCCCGGTTCCGCCAATTGTCTGCCGCGTGACCTTAGGCAAGTCACTTCTCTTCTCTTTGGCCTCGGTGACCTCATCTGTAAAATGGGGATTAAGACGGTGAGCTGCCCCTTGTGGGATGTGGACTGTGTCCAACCTGATTACTTTCTATCTACCCCACCCCTTAGAACGGTGGCAGGCACATAGGAAGCACTTAACAAATACCATAAAACCCCCCCCAAACTGTACACGGTGCCAGGATGGGCCAGCACTACACTGGTGGTGATGACAGGGATGCTCATCGATAAATCGGATTTATGGAGCGCTTTCTGTGTGCAGAGTATCTTTGTATCTACCCCAGCACACAGAACAGTGCTTGACACATAGTAAGCGCTTAACAAATATCACCGTATCATCATACAAAGCAACAATATAGCAGACACATTCCCCGCCCACAGCATCATGGCGGTGATTGCTGCTGGTCCCCTAAAGAAGAAGGCCGGTGGGGGGGGCCTCCTCCTCCTCTTCTTACTCCTCCCTGCTGCCATGCCACCTCCCTCACCACTGTCAATTTGGGGTCCCAGTGATCTATCCTACTACTATTTATTGCCAACTTGATTCTATTTATTGCCATTGTTCTTGTCTGTCCGACTCCCCTGAATAGACTGTAAACCCGTCAAAGGGCAGGGACTGTCTCTATCTGTTACCGATTTGTATATTCCAAGCGCTTACTACAGTGCTCTGCACATAGTAAGCGCTCAATAAATACTATTGAATGAATACTTTGGCTTTGTGGATGGTGGAACGGAACCCCAAAGAATTCACTCGTTCAGTCGTATTTATCGACTGCTTACTGTGTGCAGAGCACTTTACCAAGTGCTTGGGAAAGTACGACACAGCAATAAACAGTGACATTCCCTGTCCACAATGTGGCTGTCCCAGCTAACACAGGACGTTTGGTCATTCATTCATTCATTCATTCAATCGTATTTATTGAGCGCTTACTGTGTGCAGATCACTGTACTAAGTGCTTGGGAAAATACAATTCAGCAACAAATGGAGACAATCCCTGCCCACAACGGGCTCACATCCTTGGCGGGGGCTCCAAATTGAAGCAGTAGAGGAAGGAGGTCCCATTGGTCACATCCCCAACCACTTCGTATAGTGCTCTGCCCACAGTAAACACTCAATAAATGTGATTGATTGATCGATTACATTCGGATTCAGGTGGATTCTGGTCTTTTTTTTTTTTGAAACCAACCTTTAGATTTGTCCATGTAGATACGACCTCCTGTTGTGTTTATAGAAAGCCACACCGATGTTTCTAGCGCTGGTAGCGGTAGGGATATTCATGAACGTCCAAGTGGGTGCAGTGCCCTGTACTAAGCGTTTGGGGAAGTACAACAGAAGCACAGGGCATACTCTCTGACCACAAGGCATATTTTATTATTATTATCATCATTATTAATTATGTTAATAATTAGTTATTATTAGTAATGATAATAATACTAACGATATCTGTTAAGTGCTTACTATGTGTCAAGCACCGTTCTAAACTCTGGGGTAGATACAGGCTAATCAGGTTGGACACAGTCCCTATCCCACGTGGAGCTCACAGTGATGATCCCCATTTTCCAGGTGAGGAAACTGAGGCATAGAGAAGTGAAGTGACTTGCTCAAGTTCACACAGCAGACGAGCCCGTTGTTGGGTAGGGATTGTCTCTATCTGTTGCCGAATTGTACTTTCCAAGCGCTTGGTAAAGTGCTCTGCACGCAGTAAGTGCTCAATAAAGCCGATCGAATGAAATGAATGAAGTGGCGGAGCCAGAGACAGACATAAAACTATTTACAAAATAGAGTAAGCAGAGTAATAATTGAATGTAAAATCGAATCTCATAATAATAATGGTGGCATTTGCTAAGCACTGTACTAAGCACTGGGATAGATACAAGCTAATCAATAAATATTTGCTCAAGTGAGAGTGGCTCAGTGGAAAGAGCCTGGGCTTGGGAGTCAGAGGTCATGGGTTCGAATCCCCGCTCCGCCACTTGTCAGCTGGGTGACTGTGGGCAGGTCACTTAACTTCTCTGGGCCTCAGTTACCTCATCTGTAAAACGGGGATTAAGAATGTGAGCCTCACGTGGGACAACCTGATTACCCTGTAATAATAATGTTAGTATTTGTTAAGCGCTTACTATGTGCAGAGCACTGTTCTAAGCGCTGGGGTAGACACAGGGGAATCAATTTGTCCCACGTGGGGCTCACAGTCTTAATCCCCATTTTACAGATGAGGTAACTGAGGCACAGAGAAGTTAAGTGACTTGCCCACAGTCACACAGCTGACAAGTGGCAGAGCCGGGATTTGAACTCATGACCTCTGACTCCGAAGCCCGTGCTATTTCCACTGAGCCACCCTGTATTTCCCCCAGCGCTTAGAACAGTGCTCTGCACATAGTGAGCGCTTAACAAATACCAACATTATTATTATTATAAGTACTCGAGTCCTAGAGGTGGCTGTTGAGTTGACCTAGCACTAGTTTTGGGGTTTTTTTTAATGGTATGTTGTTAAGTGCTTATTATGTGCCAGGTCCTGTACTAAGCGCTGGGGCAGAAACAAGCTAATCAGGTTGGACACAGTCCATGTTCCATGTGGGACTCATAGTCTTAATCCCCATTTTATGGATGAGATAACCGAAGCCCAGAGAAGTGAAGTGATTAACCCAAGGTCACACAGCAGACAAGAGGTGGAGCCGGGATTAGAACCCAGGCCCTCTGACTCTCTCCAAGAGGCCACGCTGCTTCTCCGGTGTTTTAAGACCTGGCTTTTCCCCGAGCCCGATTAGAAATGCTCTAAACGGCTCTCCAGAATGAGAAAACCCATCATCCGTTAGAGGACTGCACTATCTTCTTTTCTTTTGCTCTTTTGGAACAACAAATGTCAACTTCAGTGACTCACAAGATGCCCCAGAGCTGCTAGTGCCATTGTCCTACTTGGCCATAAAGGTCAGTCTCCACGTTTAGTACAGAGCTGCTACTCTTACTATGTCAGTGGCTATCGGGGATAACAGTTCACCTACCAGTAGTAGTTAAAAATAGTATGAAATCTTTCTGGTATTTTACTACGCCCACATTTTAAAGCAGTAATGAAACATAAGGCAACATTTTTGCGAGCCTGGAATGAATGATTTTGCTAATTATAGCAGCATGTGAGTTACAAAGGAGGTGTTCAGTGTGTGTCAGAGTGTGGAAGTTAGCAGGTTTGTATCAGATTTCTTGAGAGCAAAAGGTTCTTTCATTTTCCCATGCCTCAATATGACTGCATCCCAAAATGCAAGAGAACACTTTCCTTTCATAAGGGAATGGGATATTGTTTTGGAAACGGCAGCAAGGAGATGGTTTTTGCCGCGCTCCATGAAGTAGGAGCGATCGCAGTTGCGCAAAAGCTGTCCGATCTCTCTGGTTGGGCTTTTCAGACTGGATTAGGAAGTGAAAAAAACTTGGGAGCTATTTAATATTTAAGCTGGGGTAACAGAGAGGGAGCTGAAATGACCTTGGACTCATTTGGGAATCTACATTCCTGTCCTCTTGGCGTGTTGTTCGAAGCGACCTGATGAGTTGTGCACTCTAGACCGTCTCAGAAAGTAACTGTTCCCAGGGAATCCGGGGAGGTCCGTGTCGGAAGAAGAGAATCACCGACTCCAAAGGGGGCACCTATTTATTTCCCTAAATTGGACGTCTCAGTTTAGATGCTAAGACGTCCAGCTCCCTTGAACACTTGAAAACAGGGTCGCTCTCCACGATGAAAACCCCAAACCCCTCGGGGCTCTGATTTCTGGAAACCAGGGAGCCTTTAATCCTGAGGTTTCACTGTCCAGAGAAATGTCTTCTGCCTCCTTTCGCTCCCAAACCACCTGCTCTCCGTCTCGGCGCTCCGGCCGTCAGCCTGAAGCGGCCAAGAGGCAGCGGCGTGTGTGAGAGTGAGAGGGGACCCTTTGCAGCCTTTATATACCAGAGTTATTTTTAACCACAGCCTCCATGCTTATTACAGTGTTTCCTCTCTCAGACTCTCAGGAAGTCCACTTGGCTCTGTTTCCTGCTAACATGCGGCCCTGGCTCACAAAATCTCTGAGAACAACAGGCCTGAGACTGCTTGGCTCCATTAAAAAAAACCTGGCACCTTTTCAAATCCTGACAGAAAACCTTTGAAAGCTCTGGATTCTCTCCCGCTAGCGGATGAGGCTCCTATATCAGTGACAAATTAGCTTGAAACGGCACCAAATGCTCCCATGTAAATAGCCCTTTTCTACGTTTACATTTTTTTATAGTAGAAAATATTATTTATACCACTTCCACTGAATGGAAAAATGTTTTTGTTGTTTATTTTTAAAAATTTTCCAAAGGCAGGTTTTGAGGGAATGGTTTCCCCGTCCAATGTTCTAGCTGGTGTCTTTCTTCTCGGCTCTCAAATCACTTTCTCTCCTTGCTCACCGAGTGGGTCTGGGCTTCCTGGAACTTCTTGTACTTTGATTGAAAGGACACAGTGGAGACTGTGATGGGATCAGAGAAGAGAGAAGTCTTTCGTCCGTACGTCTCCCCCGCTCCTCGAAAACCTACGATGGTTGCCCATCCACCGCCGCGCTAAGCAGAAATAAGCAGAAACTCCCGGCCGTCGGCTGTAAGGTGCTCACTCGGCTCTCTCCCTCCTACATAGCCTCGCTCCTCGCCCACTACAACCCAATCAACGCACTCTGCTCCCCTAACACCAACCTAGACTCACTGTGCACCGATCTTTCACGGTCCACACACCTAGCCTGGGTCCAGCCTCTGGCCTGGAACTCCCTCCCCCTTCTTATCCGGCAGACCACCACTCTCCCCGTCCTCAAAGCCTCACTAAAAAATCACATCCCCTCCAAGAGGCCTTCCCTGCCTATCCTCTTCTCTCCTCATCCTATTTGCCCTTCCTTCTGCGTCGCCTCTGCATTTGGATCTCTGTCCCTCAAGCACTTTGAATCTTGCCACACTCTTCGCCCCAGAGCACTTACGTATGAATCCATCTGTCTCCCACAGAAGACGGCAAGCTCCACGAGAGCAGGGATTGCGTCTATCAGTCGAACAATCTTATTGATCAATGGTATTTATTGAGCACTTACTGGTGCGGAGCACCGTCCTAAGTGCCTGGGAGAGTACAATCTAATAGAGTTGATAGACACGTTCCCTGCCCTCAGTGAGCTTACAGAGTCTACTGACTCTACTGTGCTATCCTCTCCCAAGCGCTTAGCACCGTGCTCTGCACGCACTCGATTGAATCCATGAACTTTACGCCAAGCTTGACTTTTTTTTAATTTACATCTCCCTTGCACTTGGATTTGCCCCCTTCCCTCGCCCCGCCTTCAGCCCCTCCGCACTTATGTCTGCATCCATAATTTATTTATTCATATTAATGCCTGTCTCCCGCTCTAGACTGTAAGCTCGTTGTGGGCAAGGAACGTGCCTACCAGCTCTGTTACAGTGTACTCTCCCAAGCCCTCATTACCTTGCTCTGCACATGGTAAGCACTCAATAAAGATGATGGCTTGATTAACAGACTGATTGATTTGGGTATTCCGTTCTTTTTTCCCATTCAGAAGGAGGATTCCAAGGATCAGCCTGTTCCATATAGTTCCACGACTGCCCTACTCGTGAAGGCCTGTAAGGGCTTGGAGTAGGGGCTTGTCACATGGTGGATTATCTCTGATAACTGTGGGAGGACTCGTTCAGAATGGGAATCCCTAAAGCCTTCGGAAGCTGAAGCATCACACCGGGTGGAGTCTTACTCCTGCTGACTGCTTGGGGTTTGGCTGAGGGAGCAGCCCAGTGAGGTTTGACTCGAGAAGCAGTGCGGCCTGGTGGTAAGAGCACCGGGCTGGGAGTCAGAGGATCCCGGTTCTCATCCCGGCTCCACCACCCATCTCTTGTGTGACTTTGGGAGAGTCACTTCACTTCTCTGGGCCTCAGTTCCCTCATCTGGAAAATGGGGATTTAATCACTACTCCCTCCTCCTTAGACCGTGAGCCCCGGGGGGACAGGGACTGGGTGCAACCTGGTCATCTCCGATTACAGTACAACGCTCGGCACACAGTAAGCATTTAACAGATACGATAGATTGATCAGGTGCAGTTGTTGAGCAGTTACCATGTGTAGAGCACTGTACTAAGCGCGTTTGGGAGAGTACGATGCAACAGAGTCGGTAGACACGTTCCCTATCCCCGACGAGCTTATGGTCTAGAGGGAAATACCACCATTAAATGCCACCATTAATTGAGCCGTTTCACGCTTGGTAGGAGCGCCTACTGGATTTATTCCTGCTTATTACTAAGGTTAATTTCGAAAGGCTTACTGCTGCCCAGGAGATCTGTAGAGGCCAACTGTAGGAACAGTGAAATCACTGACTACCCTGACTGGAAGTCAGGACTTAGTCCTCTCTCCGCTGATGTCACCCCTGGGCCCTTGCGTAACAGATTTCACAGTCTCAGTGCTTCTTCTACTGTTTGCCCACGATCAGACACTTGCTTCACAGCCCTTAGGGTCGTCCCAAGGCCCGTCATAGGGGACCATCCCTTTTTAACTCGATTTAAACAGCCAGAACCAAATGAGTCAGTGAGAACGGCTGCCCTTCCATTTTCTTTCGGGAGGCAGCTCGACCAAGTGATTCGCTCCTTGGGCACAGGAAGCTGGTCGCTCGATCCATCAGGGGGAGTTACAATTGTGACTGTAAGCTCTTTGCGGGCAGGGAAGGTGTCAATACGCTCCCAAGGGCTTAGTCCAGTGCTTTGTACACAGTAAGCGCTCAGTAGATACGACGGAATGAGCGAAGGAATGAATGAGGCCAAGACCGAGCCTCCTGATGGGGTATTGTTGAGGAAGGACTGATGACCTGTGATGCAGATGGCAGACTGCCCCCTAGTGTTCAAGACGATAACAGACCCACCACCTAATAACAGTAATAATGGGATTTGTAAAGCGCTTAACTATGTGCCAAGCACTGTTCTGAGCGCTGGAGAGGATACAAAGCGATCAGGTTGTCCCACGTGGGGCTCACCGTCTTCATCCCCATTTTCCAGATGAGGGAACTGAGGCACAGAGAAGTGAAGTGACTTGCCCCAAGTCACACAGCTGACAAGCGGCAGAGTGGGGATTTGAACCCGTGACCTCTGCCCCAGCCCGTGCTGCTTCCACTAGAGCCGTGCTGCTTCTCTAATGATAACTGTGGTGTCTGTTAAGCCCTTGCCATGGGCCAAGCACCGTTCTAAGCGCCGGGGCGGATACAAGTTCTTCAGGTCGGGGACAGCCCCCTTCCCCCCGCCCCTGGGGCTCTCGGTCTAAGTAGGAGGGAGAGTAGGTGTCGGATCCCCATTTTATAGGAGAGGTAACTGAGGCACAGAGGAAATGAAATGACTTACCCAAGGTCCCACAGCAGGCGAGGGGCCGAGGCGGGATCAGAACTCGGGTCCTTCTGACTCCCAGGACCGGGCTCTTTCCACTAGGCCACGCTGCTTCGCTTCAGCGAGAGGGCCTGAGATTGCTCAAAGCCTTGCCGGGTCAAGCCCTGGGAGCTGTCCCAAAGGGGCTGCTGGGACACGCAAGAAGAGGAGAGTCGGTCTGATAGGGAGGGCTATCTTTGTAAGGGATAAACAACATTCTTTGAACTGCAAAGTTTATAAGTTATGTCTAAATTTATCACCGGAGCAGTGTGCAAGCCAAAAGTTATTTCTTGTCATGCTGTTTTGAGAGCAACCTGGCCTTCTGTCCAATCAACTGTTCTATTCTGCCGTTCTCTACTGGTCGGGAGATAATTCCACTGTGGCCGGCTCAAGAGGCAAATGGGAGGGTGAAGCGGGTGGCTTTTTTGGCTTCTGATGAAAGGCTTCGTGCATGTATCTGAGGCTCCGTTTGTGTCGGTTTGTGTTGCTCTTTTCAGTTTTCTTTTTACAGTATCAGGTCAGAATCAGTCGATTGATATACTGAGCACTGACTACGTGCAGGACACCAGTACTAAGCGCTTGGGAGAGTATAATACAGGAGAATCAGTGGACCCGTTCCCTTGTCCATAAGGAGCTTACGGTCTACGCTCAGAAGGAAGCGTCTTTTGGGATGTGCTAAGCATCTAGCACACGGCTAAATAATAGCAATTTTACGGCTGACGTGTAGTGAAGATGATGTGTCCAGAACCTGCATCTCCATCCTGCGTGTTGCCTCTTCCCTCCCCATCCTGGCCCAGCTTCTCACCCCCCCTACATCCCAGGTCCCAAACAGGTGAAAAGGCCTGGGGAAGTACCGGGGAACCGGAGGAGGAAGCTGGCCATTGGCCTGCATGTAGGGGAGGGATGGCGGTGGGGGGTGGGGGGGTGGAGGGAAAGCTCCGATCAGGGTATAATTTGGACCACTTTCACGGTTACTCCAGCTGCTGGTCGTTCAGATGAAATAAAATTGACTTTGCAGGGAGTCTTGACAGTTACTGGAGGGTAGCATTTCCTTAAAGCTTTCTGTGCTAAGTAACCCTCTCCAAACAGCTGAAATTATAGCTTGCAGCTTCTAAAATAGCTCACATCTCTACCACCTCCTAGAGCAGCCCTGGAACAATGTGGCCTTGTGGTTAGAGCTCTGGGGTTGTGGTGGTAAAATAAGAGATTCAAATCCAGTTGCATGGAGATAATAAACTTCAAAGAAAGCGAAATGGTTTCTGTCCTGATTATGTGAAAATAAGTGCAGTCGTCTTCTCTTCATTTAAACTTTCAAAAACATCTTCTGGGCAGAGTCTAAAGTTAAAAAGAAATGGTTAAACAAGTACCAGCAAGAATCCCGTGTCATGACCAGAGGTGAGCCACGAGCTGAAAAATCCCTGCAGCATCAGAACAAAACACTTTCAAGTAAGACTGTTTAAAATGCATTTGGATCGTATTCGACTGCAGCTCTTTAGAACGGCTAAGTCAGAAGCTAAGATTAAGATCAAAAGCTCCTTAGATTTGGATCCGATAAGTACACTGGGAAGATAGATGCTGTTTTAGGCCTCTTTCTGTAAGGCAGTGATTTTCCTGGCCCCCTCCTCCCACCCCCAGGCAGGAAGAGAAGGCTCGTTCGCTTTACCTCTGCCCTCTCCCCTTCGGAGGGGTGGGCTGTGGACCCTGTTGGGGGAAAAGCAGTGGGGATGTTGCGATTCATGGGTTAGGATTCGCTCCCTCGCTCTCCTTCCCAGCTCCGTTCTCCATTCTCCATTCGGTCAGCTCTCCGGAGGGAGAGGAGAAGCCACGCGAGGCAGCCGGTGTCTTTGGCTTCATCACCTCCCGCCGCTTTGGACCAGATAGTGGGGTAGGCAGGCAGCTGGGAAAAAACAATAACAACATCAAAAACCATGTGCAGATCACTGCTGAAGTAGCCCCTGGAGGCACTGTGGAAAGGATGGTGGGGAGAGCCAGAGAAAGCAGCATCGCTCAGAGAGAAGTTCAATCTACAACGGTCATCTCAAGGTTACATTTCTGAAAGCTTGCTGCAGTCTGTTCTGCAACCAGCCACCGTAACGTAGTTTGTTTTTTAATGTAATGTTATTTGTTAAGGGCTCACTATCCCAGGCACCGTACTAAGCACTGGTGGAGGTATAAGATAATCAGCTTGAACGCGGCCCCCGGCCCACATGGGGCTCGCAGTCTTCACCCTCATTTTTACAGATGAGGTAACTGAGGCCCAGAGAAGTGAAGTGACTTGCCCGAGGTCACACGGCAGACAAGTGGTGGAGCCGGGTTTGGAACCCAGGTCCTCTGATTCCCAGGCCCTTGCAGGTGGCATCGGTTAGGAGCGGGCCTGGGTCTATGCAGGGGAAAAAGCCAACAGTTTTAGCGGGCTGCATCCCTGGAGTCCTCTGGGGAGTGAATGGTGGAGGTGGGTCCTCGTCGTCTTTGTCGGCTGCGAACCAGCGGGTGATGCAAGGGCCAAGCCGCAGAAGTCGAAAGAGAAAACTTGCCGATAGGTACAGTTTTTGCCAGCTCCTTAAGGAGGTCTTACCGGCTCACCGTTTCCCTGTCAGTTCACCTGTAATACACAGAGAGTAAAACAAATAAATAATTAAATGTCGACATTCTTCACTCTGGTCCTGCAGTAAACTCCTGGGGACCCTACGTAATTCCCTTCATCCCCACGACCGTCGTCTACCGCTCTCGGATAAGTCGTCGTCCTGGTTGGGAAAAAGTATTCTTCATCTCCTGACCAGAGTCATTCTAATACCATAATGATATTTCTAGTGTTTATTAAGTCCTTACTAGGTGCCGAACACCGTGCTAAATGCTAGATAGAGTCAAGATAATCCAATCAGACACAGTTCTGCCCCACACAGGGTTCACAGTCCAAGAGGCAGGGAGATCGAGCGTCGCATGAGGAAACCAAGCCAAGGACGGGTTGCCCAACGTCACACGTGGCAAACCAGTGGCCGAGCTAGAGGTACAACCTGGGTCTCCCAACTCCCAGGCCCACGTTCTTTCCATTAGGCCAAACTGCCCCCCTTATTCTGTGTCCTTACACAGAAGTCACAGAGAATGCTCAGTCGTGGGCAAAAGATCTGCATCTTGGCGGACAAGGTTCAAAGGAGTCCAGTCTCCGTGTGGAGGAGCAGTGCCTGGACATTACGGAGAAGACAATTTACTGTACAGCCCAGGTAGAAAGCACAGAGGGAAGCAACAGTGTTTGCACAAATCTTTTGAGGTCAAAAAAAAAGAAAGAGGAAGTTGGCAGATGATTATGCATCTTGCATCTTACCCCCTGTCAGCACAACGGGTGAAGAATATTTCAAGCCAATAAAGTATTGGGCAACTAAAAACCCCAAGTAGAGAGGGTTACTCTTGGCTGATCGAACAACTCTACCATATTGAAAGGAGTTTAATAAAACTCAGGCGGGCGATTCCATTTGCCCAAATGGCGGTTAACGGATCGCTCTCGTGGTTCTTTGGGCTGTTGCACTTGGGACAATGTCAGCGTTTGTTTGAAAGAAATCTCAAGAATCCACACGGTTCTTAATGGTACAAACGAATGGGATATCAGCAAACGCTCTGGGCCTGTCACTCCCCTCCTCAAAAACCTCCAGTGGTTGCCTATCAGCCTTCGCACGAAACAAAAACTCCTCACTCTTGGCTTCAAAGCTCTCCATCCCCTTGCCCCTTCCTACCTCACCTCCCTTCTCTCTTTCTACTGCCCACCCCGCATGCTCTGCTCCTCTGCCGCCGCTCACCTCCTCACCATCCCCCGTTCATGCCTATCCCGCCGTCGACCCCGGCCCACGTCCTACCGCTGTCCTGGAATGCCCTCCCTCCTGACGTCCGCCAAACTCAATCTCTTCCCCTCTTCAAAGCCCTGAGAGCTCACCTCCTCCAGGAGGCCTTCCCAGACTGAGTCCCGTCCCCCCACCCTCTGCTCTTCCCCCTTCCCCTCCCCTCAGCACTGTGCTCATTTGTATATATTATTTATTACCCTATTTATTTTGTTAATGAGGTGTACATCCCCTTGATTCTATTTATCTTGATGATGTCATCTTGTTTTTGTTTTGTTCTGTTTTGCTTTGCTGTCTGTCTCCCCCATTTAGACTGTGAGCCCATCACTGGGTAAGGTTTGTCTCTGTTGCCAGTGGAAAGAGCACGGGCTTTGGAGTCAGGGCTCATGAGTTCGAATCCCAGCTCTGCCACTTGTCAGCTGTGTGACTGTGGGCAAGTCACTTAACTTCTCTGTGCCTCAGTTCCCTCATCTGTAAAATGGGGATTAAGACTGTGAGCCCCACGTGGGACAACCTGGTTCCCCTGAGTTTACCCCAGCGCTTAGAACAGTCCTCTGCACATAGTAAGCGCTTAACAAATACCAACATTATTATGGAAGCAGCGTGGCTCAGTGGAAAAGAGCCTGGGCTTCGGAGTCAGAGGTCATGAGTTCGACTCCCTGCTCTGCCACTTGTCAGCTGTGTGACTGTGGGCAAGTCACTTAACCTCTCTGTGTCTCAGTTCCTTCATCTGTAAAATGGGGATTAACTGTGAGCCTCACGTGGGACAACCTGATTACCCTGTATCTACCCCAGCGCTTAGAACAGTGCTCGGCACATAGTAAGCGCTTAACAAATACCAACATTATTGTTGCCAAATTGTACAATCCCAGCACTTAGTACAGTGCTCTGCACATAGTAAGCCCTCAGTAAATACTACTGAATGACTGAATGATGGTTTTCACCACTGTTTTTATGATGGGTTGACATCCGTCTGGTCGAGTCAGGGATGGTCGTTCGTGAGACTTGTGGCCAAACCTAGCTGCCGGTTGCAGACAGACAACTGATTCCCAGGAGGGCGATGCTTGTCTTGCAACAGACTCCTTAGCTTCTCTCCAGCATTTAGAGCCCTGCTGCCCTATGCCCCTTTCCAGGAAGCCTTACCGGAATTCTACCAGCTGCCTGGTAGGAGCCGAACGTGGATGGTTTGGGAGGGTCCAAGACAGTCTGGGGCAGGTCTGAGCCTACTGGGGACAGTTTGGGAGGTTCCAGGTTTCATTCATTCGATCGTATTTACGGAGCACTTACTCTGTGCAGAGCCCCGTACTAAGAACTTGGGAGAGTACAACACAACAATAAACAGACACAGTCAGATTCCTTGGGGTAATGTTGGGCCAAACAAGTTTGGCGCTTTGATCCAAACAGGTGAATCCTACTCCTTCCCAGAATTCATGGAGTTTCAGCTTCTTGAGGGCAGGGAACGTGTCGACCGACTCTGGTACACGGTACTCTCCCAAACGCTTAGAACAGTGCTCTGCACTCAATAAGCGCTCAAGAAATGCCATCGACTGATTGATTGTAACAGCCAGAGATGGTGGAGAGTGGCAGTGGGGGCCAGTGGAGGAGAGGGAAGAGGAAGAAGACCATTAGAAGGTGCATGGGAGTCTGAGGCAGGTGAGCAGTGGTTCAACCTCTCTTCCCCTAGGGTCTAGGCTTGCTAGGTGGTGAGGTGCAGCTAGCGGGACCCAGAACCCCTGGACCTCTGTCTCTCTCATGGATGGCATTCCATTACCAGGGCCAGATTAATCCCGGTTGTAGGCCCTGAGGCCGACCCATACTGTGGGGCCCCATCGTGGGACGCCATTAGTGTTACATGGCAGGTGTCATTACATCGCACTGCGTACATCGACGTCACCGTCGGAGTCTCTCCAGCTTCGCCCTGATCCTGCCACCACACCAAAGTCGGTCTCCTGCCGGGAAAGACCGAGAGGCTCCAAGTTAGATAATAATAATGTTGGTATTTGTTAAGCGCTTACTATGTGCAGAGCACTGTTCTAAGCGCTGGGGTAGATACAGAGTAATCAGGTTGTCCCATATGAGGCTCACAGTCTTCATCCCCATTTTACAGATGAGGTAACTGAGGCACAGAGAAGTTAAGTGACTTGCCCACAGTCACACAGCTGGCAAGTGGCAGAGCCGGGATTCGAACCCATGACCTCTGACTCCCAAGCCCATGCTTTTTTCCACTGATCCATGTTAGATCCCTCCCCAATCCCCTCGCCGATGGCCCTGTGCCACTCTTCCAAATTTACCCTGCCTCTCTCCCTTCGGGTCCCCGGAGGGCAGAAGAAGGGACGGTCAGCAGCCCCAGACCCCGTGGCGGGGTAGAGCAGGAGCAGCTGCTGTCAGCCGGGTGCCCTCTCCCCAACCCTCAGATCCTTTGCGAGGGGCGCAGTTTGGGCCACTGCGCCATCCCCGTGGCCAAGGAGCGTTTCCTGCCACGGTTTGGAGAGGGGTTCTCTGATGCTTCCAGAGCTCGGTCTCCCTTTCCTTCTCCCGGGCCGCAAAGTCCTGGCTCTCCGTGACACAGCTGAGGAAGTGGAAGGGGTCCTGTCTGACTCCCGCCAGGAAAATTCACTCCAATGTGGGGAAGGGGCAGGAGGTAGAGAGACAGAGAGGGAGACAACAGTGTCCGGTGGAAAGAGCGTGAGACTGAGAGTTGGCCAACTGGGTTCCACTCCCAGCTCTGCCTCTTGCCGGCCAGGAAACCTCAGGCAAGTTACCTCATGGGTGTGTGCCTCAGTTTCCTCATCTGTAAAATGGGGATAAAATAGACCAAAAGCCCCGTCTTCTACAGGGACTGTGTCCCATTTGATTATGTTATATCTCCCTGAGCTCTTAGCACCAGTCTTGGCCCTTCCTAAGCCAGACCATCATTATTATTATTAGTGAGGGACCGCAAGGGAGAGTGAGGCCGTGGCTACATACAGAGCCAGAGGGGCCCCACAGCCACTCTTGATCCCCAGTAGCTCTGAAGGACATCCAGGCTCCTCTCGGTGGCACGGCCCTCCCTCCGCCAGCCCCCAGGGGCGGGAGGGTCTCGGCCAGGCCCTGCCGCTGCAGCTTAAAATTCTCCCTGCGCCATTCAGGCAAAGCAAGTTGAAAGACCGATCCTGACTGCGGGAAAATTGCTCTTTAAAAGGATGGCATTTCTTTAAACAGTCAGCCGTGCCATGGTTCAGTCAGTCAGTCAGTCATATTTATCGAGCCCTTCCTGTATGCAGAGCACTGTACTGCACTGTATTGGGAAGCAATGTGGTGTAGTGGATAGAACCCGGGCCCGGGAGCCAGAAAGACATGGGGTTCTAATCCCGGCTCTGCCGCTTGTCTGTTGTGTGACCTTGGGTGAGTCACTTCACTTCTCTGTACCTCAATTACCTCGTCTGTATGGGGATTAAGACTTTGAGCCTCACTTGGGACAGGGACTGCGTCCAATCTGGTGACCTTGTATCCACCCCAGTGCTTAGAACAGTCCTTGGTACATTATAAGCGCTTAACAAATCCCATTATTGTTATTATTACTGAGCACTTGGGAGAATACAACAAAACAATATAACAGATACATTCCCTGCCCACTATGCATTGATAGTCTGGCAGACAGTAGTTACTTGGTGCAGGCTAGCTGGGCTCAACGGGGAAGAAGTGGGGTGAGGGTGGTCTTGGCAGAGCCAGAGCCACCCAGGGCAGCGCAAGGCTGCCGAGCCAAGCGGCATCTGGGGGGTGAAGCTGAGCTCTAAGTATGCGGTTCCACGTGGTCTCTCCCCCGCTCCCTCGTTAGCCGCCCTCCCGCCTGCTGCGGCTGAACCTCCATCTCCCTCCCCATCCAATCGATCAATCAATCGATAATCAGTGTTTACTGGGTGCTTACTGTGTGTTCTTCCACCCCCTTAGTCCTTTCTCCCCAGAGTACGAGCCCCCACACCACCTCCTTCCATTTGTGGAGTGGAGAATTGCAAGATGGCCGTCAGCCAGGCATGATGTCAGAGTGAGAAGGGAGGGTGGGAACTGCTGGTCAACTCCATTGCTCCCCCGACCCCATTCACTGTGAAATGCACACATGTGTCAACCTTCCTTAATAAGGTCTGGTGTGGGCTTCCAAATGGTGGCCATTTTGGTAGGATTAGGAGGCGCAAAATGATCGTCCTGGGCCATGACGGTGGTGGGGGTGGGGTGGGGGTGGGAATGTCCCCTTTAGTTTGAAGCCTTACTAAAATTACATCTTCTCCAAGAGGCCTAAGGCCTAATGAGGAATAAGCCCTCATTTCCTCATCCTATTCACCCACCCTTCCTTCTGGTCACCAATGCAGTTGAGTCTGTACCCCTTAAGCAATTTGATGCTCACCCCACCCCCAGCCCTAAGGTACTTATGGACATATCCTTATACTCTGCCATTTCCCCTATGCGTAATTTATTTTAACATCTGTCTCTCCCTCTAGATGGTAAGCTCCTTGAGGGCAGGAAACTTGTGTACCTACTCTATCGTACCACCTTCTCCTAAGCACTTGCCAAAGTACTCTGCATATAGTAAGCACTCAATAAAAACCATTGATTGATTGATATTTATTGAACCGACCAAGCATAAGCCCACAGATGGATTACCTAATCTTCTGAAACCTGAAGATTTCAGGTTTCACCTGAAGATTTCAGTTTTCACCCCTCATGCTGATTACAGGGTACAGGGATGGCTTCAGATGGCATTTGAGGGAAAGTGAAGCAGCTATGGTTAAGAACTTAAAAACCCCCTGCCCAAGACAGATCCTGTGACTGTATTAACTGGGACTGATCGGGGAATATAATAGCTCTGCAGCAGCAGGGGGAGGAGGAAGAACACGGTCCTGGAAGAGAAACGCTCTGGGTTTTGTTTTTTCCTTAAGGGCTTACTGTGTGTCAAGCCCCATTCTAAGCACTGAGGTAGATATAAGCTACTCCGGTCAAACAGAGTCCCTGTCCCACATGGAGCTCACGGGAGAACAGGTATTGCCTCCCCATTTCACAGTTGAGGAAACTGAGGCCCAGGGAAGTTAAGCGACTTACCCAAGGCTGCCCAGCAGGCAAGGGGCAGAGCCAGGATTAGAACCCAGGTCCTCTGACTTTCAGGCCCGTGCTTTTTCCACCAGGCCATGCTGCTCCCCAAGTTCAAGTTTCAGGGTTTGGAAGCTTGTCATTTAGGTGGACGTGGCTCCGGAGGCAGGTTTTAGAGTGGAAACGGTGATATGTAACTCCAGAAACACTTCCCCGGTCTGCACCAACTTACCCTTGCCAACGGGCTACCCTGTGCAGAGTTGGGTTCAAAATGGCTACTTCCAGCAAGGCAATCTCTTCCAAACACCCTCCTCCCCCGAGCAGAATCAGCCTTTGTATCCACTTGCTATT
This sequence comes from Ornithorhynchus anatinus, assembly GCF_004115215.2. Classification (NCBI taxonomy): domain Eukaryota; kingdom Metazoa; phylum Chordata; class Mammalia; order Monotremata; family Ornithorhynchidae; genus Ornithorhynchus; species Ornithorhynchus anatinus. The sequence goes on along the minus strand of NC_041749.1, from coordinate 111,615,038 downwards.
CTCTGTGTTGGTCAGACAGGTATTAGAAAGCTATGTCCACTTTGCAAAATGAAGAGAAATGCTGAGAGCCAGAGAGGAGCCCCCAAATGATTAAAGAGATGGAAAATCAGTTTTCGGGAGAAAGGTTAAAGAAAGTGGGTGTGTTTGTCCCGATAAAGAGAAGACCAAGATGGGACCTCGCCCACGTCTCACCTCTGGCCTTGGAACGCCCTCCTTCCTCAAATCTGACAAGACAATTACTCTCCCCGGCTTCGAAGCCTTATTGAAGGCACATCTCCTCCGAGAGGTCTTCCCTGACTAAGACCTTTCCTCTTCTCCTATCCTCTTTCCTCCATTCCAGCCCCACAACACTTCATTCATTCATTCAATCGTATTTATTGAGCACTTACTCTGTGCAGAGCACTGTACTTGTACTCTGTGCAGAGCACTTGGGAGAGTACAATATGCAATAAACAGACACATTATTCACATTAATGTCTGTCTCCCTCTTTAGACTGGAAACTCATCGTGGCTAGGGAATGTGCCAGTTTATTTTTATATTGTACTCTCCCAAGTGCTTAGTACAGTGCTCTGCATAGAGTAAGCGCTCAGTAAATACAATTGAATGAATGAATGAATGAATGGCCTAATAATGTGAAAAGATTTTACGGACAGGATGCTAACCAGCCGTTCTCCATTTCCCAGAACAAGAGGATTGGATCCGAAATCGCTGCCGGAAAGGATTCAGTTCATGGGAGGAAAGAACTTAAACCGAAGTGTTCACCTGCCTGCAGTTCTCTTGCGAGCACTTCAGGTTCTGCGGTCCTCGATTTGGGGGAGGGTTTAGACTTTAACAACACGCGAATGTTGCTGTTAAGGTCAGGGAAACTAGGGGCAAAAAGGAGAGAACGTTCTTCCAATTCCATCGGACTATATTTGGAAGGGGGAGGAAATTTAGAGAAACCAGGAGAATTTTCCAGAAAGACACCTCGTGCTGCTTAGGAAAGAGTGAGGGATTGCGCTATGTGCAGAATGAATAGAAGTATGTGTTTTGGGCCGTTCTCAAACAACAACAGCTCGATAGAATTGGTTGTTTTAAAATATCGCCAGGGCCGAATCCACTTTCCAAATGAACGCCGGCTTCGCGTCAGTTCAAACGGCCCAAATTGGTATTTCCATTCTAGAAGCACAAATGCTAAATCTGGCAGACACCAAATAGCGTTTTTCATTCTGAGAACTTAAAATCAGCCAAATATGTCAAATCAACTCTCCTGGCGCAAGGTCCGAGACTCCACCACTAAGTGCATCATCTCCCTTCTAAAGAGCAATTTCTAACATGGAGGGTAAGGGAACTTCGAGCAAGCACCACTGTAATAATGTTTTAATTAAAATGTTGTACAATAACAGACTCAAAATGTAAACTTCAAAACATTTAAAGCCCAAATTACTCTGGGTTAAGAACTGGCAGGGAGTGTGTAATTTTTAACATTCCAGACTACCCTCATTATAGTTCGAGAAGCCGCAGAAATACACCATTATGAGCCAGGAATAGCTCTTCCTTTTATTTGGAAAGAGAATTACAGAGGGAATGATTGGGAACTGAAGTTTAGTTCCTAAAGCAGGAGTGGGCTACAGTATTTTTATATACAACTGTAACCACAAACTTGCAGTCACTCATACATGCCGGACTAAATGGTACCAGCTGCATAAATACTCCACTCTAAGTTAAAACACAGGTTCTTTTTTATTTCAGCTTTGAAGGTTTATCATTCTATTTATGTTTGAAATATTATTTCAAGTCTATATGACTTTGGTAAACCCTACAGATGCCAGCTCTTTTCCTCTGCTCCCTGCCAGAGGAAGATCTACTCCATTCGCCGGTGCTCTCTGGCGACTTTAAAGCACCCACTTAATGAGGCAAAGCATATATTTTTCGGCTGGTATCGATCTTTAATTATGCGATCTGTACAATTTACATAATGTGGGTCTGGGATTCTGTAAAATCACCTCACATCAGGGCAGGTTGTTCGTGTTTGAGACATTCATTTGAGCTTTTCAGAGGAATCTATTATTAACTTCATTCCCTGAAGAACAAAGTGCTTAATACATGAATGTCCTTATATTAAAATTCTCAGAGATGAAAAAAAAAAGGAACAGGAGCCTTTTATCAGAAGTGGATTGAAATCCTCCTGCTGAAACTGAGCTCATGAGTGAGAAGCAGCGTGACTTAGTGGACAGAGCCCAGGCCCGGGAGTCAGAGAACCTGGGTTCTAATCTCGGCTCCGCCGCTTGTCCCCCGGGTGACCTTGGGTGAGTCACTTCATGTCTCTGTGCCCCACTTCCCTCATCTGTAAAATGGGCATTAAGACTATGAGCCCTAGGTGGGACAGGGACCGTGTCCAACCCGATGATTTTGTATCTCCCCCAGTGCTTAGTACGGTGCCTGACACCTAGTAAGCACTTAACGAATACCATTAAAAAAACTGACCACAGAAACTGTGAAGGACTCCACCGTATTCTTTACTGGGATGAGTCAAAGACATTTGAGACTTTGTTGCAATGTCCAAGACACGTGCTGCTAGGGTGGCCGGCGATCTCTTTTTATATCGCTCTTCGGCCCCACTGTCTCCTGTCTGGTATGGATAGGCCATCGGATGCTTTTATATCCAGTATTTTTATTTGCAGCACCCAATCAGTCTCCATGTTGGCTCCGCTCCACAAATTCTGCTGCTCTTAAGCAAGAGGGATCATCAGGCGTCCCCTTCTTGGAAGAAACGTTCTGTGAGCCCCCATGAGGGAAAGGGACTGTATTCTTTTTTTGTTATCTGTTAAGCCCTTTCTCCGTGCCAGGCCCTGAACTAAGCGCTGGGGTAGATACAAGCTGATCAGGTGGAACACAATCCATGTCCCATATGGGGCTCACAATCTTCATCCCCATTTTGCAGATGAGGGAACTGAGGCACAGAGACGTTAAGTGACTTATCCGAGGCCACACAGCAGATGTGTGGCAGAGTGGGGGTTAGAAACCAGGTCCTTCTGACTCCCCTGGTCATGCTCTATCCATTGGGCCACGCTGCTTCTCAACTCTATCCAGCCTATTTATCTTGTATCTAACCCAGTGCTCCCCTCTCAGGGTCGCACCCTGAGAGTTTCCAGTGCTCTACCAGTCACGACTGCAGGAGGGAAAGTCAAGCAGAGGGCGTATCCATTCCATTCCTAGCTTGGGCAGTGGCTAGCGAGTGGCAGGCTATCCGCTACAGGTCAAGACACGCCTGTGCTGGGCAGCAGCGGCACGGCAGAGAGTCGAGGGCAGAGACTTGTTTACCGCGTGGAAGGACGCAATGGTAAACCGCTTCCGGATTTCTACCAAGAAAACTCTATGGATACGCTACCAGAACGATTGCAGATGGAAGTGGGGCATTCTGGGAGAGATGTGCCTATGGCGTCGCTGCGGGTCGGACGCCACTCGACAGCATAAGACAACAACAACTCCAGTGCTTAAGATAGTGCTTGGTGCCCGGTAAGTTCTTAACGAATACCACCATCATCAGATTAGTGCAAACTCGACACAGTTCTGCAAAATGGTCCATGTGACCACGAACCAATCAAACGATAGATCAGCGTTGATTGATATATAGAGCACACGGGGTTGCATTAAGCGCATCATCACATTATTCCGCATGAGGTGTCACATTCTGCATCTAGACTGTAAAAGTCTAGACCGTGAGCTCCTTATGGGCAGGGAATGTGTCTACCGACTCTGTTATATCGTACTCTCCCAAGCACTTAGTACAGTGCTCCGCACTCAGTAAGCGCTCAATAAATACCACTGATTAATGGATTGATCGATTGTGTCCAGTAATCTCGAGTGCCAGCAGTGACCCCCCCACTCTCTGTCATGCCCACGATCTTAGGTTTGAGAAGATATGCACAGTATCCATCCGTCCATCCTGAAAGGCAGCATGGCCTAGAGGATAGAGCAGAGACCTGGGAGTCAGAAGGACCAGGGTTTGGATCCCCGCCTTGCCATTTGTCTGCTGTGTGACCTTGGGTAAGTCACTTCACTTCTCTGGGCCTCAGTTACCTCGTCTTTAAAATGGGGATTAAGATCGAGAATCTCATGCAGAACCTGGACTGTGTCCGGTCTGATTGGCTTGTACTCCAGCGCGTATTACAGTGCCCGGTCCAGAGTGAGTGCTTAACAAATACCATTAAAAAAACCAAAAACACACATTTATCTTGCTATAATCACTGAAAAAGACAATCCCCAAATTTTGGTTTGGAATACAGGCTTGGGTCTGGGAGTCAGAAGGACTTGCTTTCTAATCCCAGTTCCGCTACTTGTCTGCGGCGCGACCTTGGGAAAGTCACCTCAGTTCCCTCATCTGGAAAATGGGGATTACGACTGTGAGCCCCACGTGGGACAGGGACCGTGTCCGACCTGTCTTGTATCCACCCCAGCCCTCGATACAGTGCCGGGCACATAGTAAGTGCTTAACAAATGCCATTAAAAAAAAAATGAGTTTATCTTCTTTTCTCTAGGGATGGCAACCAAGATTTGCTTGAACAATAGGAAAAGTAAACCCTAAGAGGGAGGAAAAGCTAAAGCACATGAAGCTGAGTGTTTGGAATGAAAGCAAATCAGAGAATAATGGAAGAATGAAAAAAGTCCAAGCTCTGTTTTTCTGGTTTCTTTCCAGAGTTGCTGTTATCGCTTTAAGGAAGCCGTTTCAGCTTTGTGGCGTCATTGGAAACCTCTAATTGAGCCACACAGATGATTTACTCCTGTAAGGAACTACTCTTTCGAGGTCTAAGCCCAGGGATTGGTTGCATGGGGGCGGGGGGAGGGTTGTCTTCTTTTTCAATTGTTTTCAGTTACTTACATGCTCTGACGATTCCAAGTGAAAAGTTAAACAAGTCGTATTGATTTAAGGGTGGGGCGCAGTATTGCATAACTGGAAAACCTGCTTTGATTTGAAAATATTTTGGCCCAGACCTGTAAGTAAATAGGCAACATTCACACCACAAGAGAAAGTATTGTGTCCTTCAGGGGACTGACAGCCAACCCTAGAGTGGAGTCAGATACAGTCAAAAACATGCGGTAATGTTTACTCAGCTGACTCTCCTGGTGTGTCTGACCCAGGGGACTGTGGGAGCAAAGGAACCACGATCTGAGCCACAATGCCCTGTGATCCTTTGTATCAACCCGGTGGACGGAGCTTTTCGAACATGAACAGCAACGGACGAGAAGAGCCAACTCTCAAATCACGTGCCAGCTTTGGATTTCCAGACCAATGGCAGAGCCACTCGGGCTACAGACACACACCCGGCCTTCGAATCTGGCCACGGATGAGCTGAGATTCATTCGTTTTCAGTCGTTCAATCGTATTTATTGAGCGCTTACCGTTTGCAGAGCATCCTACTAAGCGCTTGGAAAGTACAATTTCACAACAGAGTCAATCCCTACCCAACAACGGGCTCACAGTCTAGAAGGGGGGAGACAGACAACAGAACAAAACAAAACAAGTAGACAGACATCAATAGGAGCAAAATAAATAAATAGAATTACAGCATATGCACATCATTAATAAAATAAATAGAATAATAAATATGTACATATACACACAGATGTTTTTAAGTGGGTAGAACTTCATGACCTCAGACAGTTCACAGAGTCACTCTGACCACTGAATGTTCAGCTGGCTGAGACTGTGTAGGTTTGATCAGAACCTAAGGGCCTGTCTAACAAGAAAAGGCAATGAACAATAATAATAATCACAGTACTTGTTAAGTGCTTACTATGTGCCAGGCCAGTTGTCTAGTTTTACGTCACATGGTTCGGTTTTCAGCCTGCTTCCTGTCTGGTTCCAGATGATTTTATCAGAATATTTCTGCAAAATGGAGCTGGCGATGTCATCGTATTATATTGTGTGTCTGGCATAATGTGGATAATTAAGTCACTTAAGTCTCCTTGTCTGGTATTCAGGAGGGCTGTCAGTGGCCACTTTACCTTAGGGGAGGTGATCTCAAACCAAGGGACCTGGGAGAAGAACTAACAAGAAAAGGTACTGAACAATATTAATAATCATGGTACTTGTTAAGTGCTTACTATGTGCCAGGAGCTGGGATAGATATAAGAGTGAGAAACGGCGTGGCCTAGTGGAAATAATAATAATGTTGGTATTTGTTAAGTGCTTACTATGTGCAGAGCACTGTTCTAAGCGCTGGGGGAGATACAGGGTAATCAGGTTGTCCCACGTGAGGCTCACAGTTACTCCCCATTTTACATATGAGGTAACTGAGGCACAGAGAAGTGAAGTGACTTGCCCACAGTCACACAGCTGACAAGTGGCAGAGCCGGGAGTCGAACCCATGACCTCTGACTCCGAAGCCCAGGCTCTTTCCACTGAGCCACTCTGCTTCCTAAAAAGAGCCCGGGCTTGGGAGTCAGAGGACCTAGGTTCTGATCCCGGCGCCGCCACCTGTCTGCTGTGTGACCTTAGGCAAGTCACTTCACTCGTCTGTGCCTCAGTTACCTCATCTGTAAAGTGGAGATTAAGAGTGTGAGCCCCATTCTAGACTGTGAGTCCATTGTTGGGAAGGGATTGTCTCTGTTGCCCAACTGTACTTTCCGAGCGCTTAGTACAGTGCTCTGCACCCAGTAAGCACTCAATAGATACAATCGAATGAATGAATATGGGATATGGACTGTGTCCAGCCCGATTATCTTCTATCTACCCTAGTGCTTAGTACAGTGAGTACTTAGTACCCCCTCCACTGCCCGGCTCATCTTCCTCCAGAAACGATCTGGGCATGTCACTCCCCTTCTTAAACACCTCCAGTGGTTGCCTATCAACCTCCACTCCAAACAAAAACTCCTCACTCTAGGCTTCAAGGCTCTACATCACCTTGCCCCTTCCTACCTCTCCTCCCTTCTCTCTTTCTACCGCCCACCCCGCACGCTCCGCTCCTCTGCCGCCCACCTCCTCACCATCCCTCGGTCTCGCCTATCCCACCGTCGACCCCGGGCCACGTCCTCCCGCGGTCCTGGAACGCCCTCCCTCCTCATCTCCGGCAATCTAATTCTCTTCCCCTCTTCAAATCCCTACTTAAAGCTCACCTCCTCCAAGAGGCCTTCTCAGACTGAGCTCCCCCCCTTTTTCCCTCTGCTCCCTCTACACCCCCCTTCACCTCCCTGCAGCTAAAACATTTTCTCCCCCCTTTCCCTCTCCTGTCCCACCCCCTCAGCACTGTACTCGTCCGCTCAACTGTATATATCTTTATCACCCTATTTATTTTGCTTATTTTGTTTAATAAGATGTACATCACCCTGATTCTATTTAGTTGCCATTGTTTTTATGAGATGTTCTTCCCCTTGACTCTATTTATTGCCATTGTTCTTGTCTGCCTGTCTCCCCCGATTAGACTGTAAGCCCGTCAAAGGGCAGGGACTGTCTCTATCTGTTGCCGACTTGTACATTCCAAGAGCTTAATACAGTGCTCTGCACATAGTAAGCGCTCAATAAATACTATTGAATGAATGAATAGTAAACAATAAATCTTGTCTTAAGCTCTTGAGTCACCTCCAACCCAAAGCACATATCTCTCCCAGAATGCCCCGTCTTCATCTGCAATGGTTCTGGTAGTGTATCCGTGTAACCTTAGAGTTTTCTCGGTCAAAATACGGAAGCGGTCTACCATTGCCTTCTTCCGTACGGTAAACTTGAGTCTCCACCCTCGGCCCTCTCCCATGCCGCTGATGCCCAGCACAGGTGAGTTTTGACTTATAGCAGATTGCCTTCCGCTCGCTAGTCACTGTCCAAGTTAGGAATGAAATGGGTAGGCCTCTGCTCGACTCTCCCTCCCATTGCCGAGAAGTGGTAGAGTACTGGAAACCCTTCGGGTGCCATCCCTAGAGTGGGCTTAACATAGACCATTAAAAAAACAACAACAAGACAATTGGGTTGGCACAGTTGGAAGCTGTGTTTCCTATGGTAAAGCCTGGGCCTGGAAGCCAGAGGAACTGGATTCTAATCCCAGCTCTGCAACTTGCCTGCTGGTGACCTTGGGCAAGTCACTTAACTTCTCTGTGCCTCAATTTCCTCAGTTGCCAAATGGGGATCCAATGCCTGTTCTCCCTCTTACTCAGACTGTGAACCCCGTGTGGGACAGAGACTGTCTCTCACCTGATTCACTTGTATTTACCCCAGGACTTAGAACAGTGCTTGACACAGAGTAAGCGCTTAACGACCACCGTAAAAAAAAAAAAGGTAATCAGTTCGGACACAGTCCCTCTCCTACATGGGGCTCACAGTCTAAGTGGAAGGGAGGGAACCAAGGGAACAAGTGGAGCAAATGACCCGAAAAGACCAAGAATATACTTTCAAGAAAGGTCCAGGTTTTTTTCTAGGGAAAGCGGAATTGTAGGTCTGCTGTTGGTCCGATGTGGTATCTGTTAAGCGCTTACCACGTACCAGGCTCTGTACTAAGGGCTGGGGTGGATACAAGCAAATCAGCTTGGACCCAGTCCCCATCCCACATGGGGGTCCCAGTCTTAATCCCCGTTTTACAGATGAGGTGACCAAGGCCCAGAGAAGTGAAGTGACTTGCCCAAGATCGCCCAGCGGCGGATCAGAACCCATGAACTACTGACTCCCAAGCCTGTGCTCTACTACTCTATGCTGCTTCCCGGTGGAAAGAAACCTACCTTGGGCGTCGTGAGGGAAAAAAAAATGTTGGTATTTGTTAAGCGCTTACTATGTGCAGAGCACTGTTCTAAGTGCTGGGTAGATACAGGGTAATCAGGTTGTCCCACGTGGGGCTCACAGTCTTCATCCCCATTTTACAGATGAGGTAACTGAGGCCCAGAGAAGTTAAGTGACTTGCCCACAGTCACACAGCTGACAGGTGGTAGAGCCGGAATTCAAACTCGTGACCTCCGACTCCCAAGCCTGAGCTCTTTCCACTGAGCCACGCTGCTTCCCCGCTGGTTTCTAGTCCCGCCTCTGCGAGTAGAGGATTGCCTGCTGGAGCTAGACCATCTGTTAGTGAAGACCTCCGCCTGAAGAATCATCTAGAACATTCCAGGAGACGGATGGGCCCGGCAGGAATCCTGAATAACAGCCAGCCGAGACCGTAACCGCCACACAGTCTGCTGGGTCATAGCCCCGTGGCCCAGCGTTGGCATAAGTGCCCCCTTCACGTAAAAAGACCTTTGGGCGTACGGCTTCACAGTGTGTTGCGCCCCTGCCCGCCTCCTCGCCCTTTGCCCTCCGTATCCCTGTGGAAACATGACTGAGAGGGATGAGAGTCGGCAATGGTAATGATAGTAATTATGGTACTTGTTAAGCGCTTACGACGTGACGAGCAATACTCTAAGCGCTGGGGTCGATACAAGATAATCAGGTTGGACACAGTCCCTGTCCCACACGGGGCTCGCAGTCAAGCCTGGGGGGCGGAGTGGGGAGCCTCCAGCAGCAAAGAAACAGTCACGAATTTTGAAGACGGACATGGAGAAGGACATGGGAGAAAGCCAGGCCAAACAAAGAATTCCCAGATGGGCACCCATTTAGATTCGGATGTTCGAACACCGGAAAAGAGGGGTGCATTTAGGAAAGAGAGTCATCGTATCCCGTGCCTTTTGCAGTGGGTGAGATCAGCAGACCTATTTCTTTAGTTTGGGGACTGTATAAGCCTTGCTTGAGACTGACTAATCTGGATACGCTCTGCATTTCCTGAGTGACGCAACATTATATGCCTTTTGTTTAGCATCTTCTCCATATTCATGTAGTTTCCTATCATTGTCCCAGTCAGAAACTAAAAAGGGCTATGCAGTTTGCTATTATTAACGATTTCAAGCTTATCAGTGAGGCATTATTACCAAATAGGTTTGGTATGTGGTTGAGATATTATTGGAATTCTTAGCAGGTGAGCTGAGTAACTTCTGTTTACTTCTGGGCCACTATACTTCTTGGGTTTGTGGAGAGCCACACGCAGAGCCCAGAAGGGCTCTAGTGGTGTTAGGGAAACTAAAGCCACCTGTGAAGGATGCTTAAGAGGTTTCTTTAACATTTGTATTTTCTGCAGCAGGCTGAAGGGGGTTTCTGCAAATATCTTGCACCCAGAAATAACTCCTCTCTTCCCCCCCCCCACCACCCGGGAAGTTTTTGAAAATGTTATAAAACTGCAGGGTGTGAGTTTTTCTTTCCAATGCCTTTATGCCAAGGACCTCTGGGCACCATAAAGATTCATTTCATTAACCCTAGCAGCTTCATTGAGAGAACCGTAATTGACAAGTATTGCAGCAGAAGCTTGAAGATGTGACATGTCAAGGAGCCCTGTGTGGGACTCTATCTCATCTGATTATCTCGTATCTACCCTAGCACCTAGCAGAATGTTTGGCAAAGAGTAAGAGCTGACTAAATACTGTAATTATCAGCACCTGGTGTGGCAGGGCCAGCTCCAGGTGCCTTTTCAATTTCTTCCGGAGGCCCTGGGGGAGAGGGGGTGGGACTTTTTCCATGCCCTCCCCGGCCCTGACCCTCTCCTCCCAGGGCTGCACCCGGATGGAATTGGTCGCTGACTGGGATGAACCAAGATCACGTTCTTTGCTGCGAGTCTTCCCATACCCGCGTCTCTCTAAACCGCCCAGCCACCAAACCTAGTCACAGGGGTCATTCAGAGGGCACTTTTGAAGTTCGCCAGGGTTTCGGCATGTGGAAAGGCATCTGAAGAAGCAGGTGATGACCTGGGAAGGTATGTGTTTCCAGCGATTCCCCTGACGGGTGCTGAGAGTATGGTGACTTCTGGGGAAAACCCCTTCTGGCTTGTGTGTCAATATTGGTAACCTTCTCTTAAGAGTCTTCAGAGTTTGGAACCAGAAAGGGATGGTAGCAGAGCTAGAAACCCGGGTCATTCGTTCACATCTGACTCTTCGTTGGCTTGAACCAGCACGTCGAAAGCACTTCCAAGCATTTAGGCAACAGAGGTTAATGAGCACCCCTGTGTGTAAGGCAGCCTAGGTGCTAGGGGGAGGGGGTGGGGACCATCTCCCCACAGATTCCCGTGCCGGTTAGGTTTGCCATTGCTGGCTTCTTTTTGGTATGTAGGAGCTTATTCTGTGCCAGGCACTGCACTGAGCCCTGGGGTAGATACAAGCTAATCGGGTTGGACACGGTCCGTGACCCGCGTGGGGCTCACGCTCTTAGCCCCACTGAGGTAGGATGAGGTAACTGCGGCACAGAGAAATACAGTGACTTGCCCAAGTTCCCACAGCAGATGAGTGGCACTCATCTGCTCTGGGACCTTGGGCTGCTGCTGTTTAACAAGAGATCTTGCCCAGGGCAGTTTGTTGACATCTGAACTGTCCTCAGTAGTGTCCCCCCTGCCACGGCCCTGGGAGCCCCAGATTCGTGTACCTTGCCCCAATTTGCGTTACACCCCTTTGCTAGGGCCTCTGGGTGACAGATCTGGGGGACAATGGACTACTTTAGCCGAGACCCCACTAGAACCAGGCCCTAGGAGGTGGCCCCAAAGAAAGAGGGAATATGGGAGATGAAAGAGGTGGTCACCGTGTGTGAACTAGCGTTCGCTAAATGGGGATCCACTGACAGGAAAAGGGGTAGGTGGAATTAGGGGGAGGTTGCGACTAGTGGTCTGCGGTGGGGGGGGGAGGTGATGAGGGGGGGAGATTTAAGAACCCCCACTGGAGAGTTCTTGCTCTCAGTGCTTTCTGAACCAGTATCTTGAGGTAGAAAAGCCTTGCATCTGTGTCATTGCCTGAGGGAGATTTCTGGGAGATTTTTTTTTAATGGTATTTGTTAAGTGCTGACTATGTACAAATTAATCAGGTTGGACACGCCCATAGGGCTCACAGTCTTCATCCCCATTTTATGGATGAGGGAACCGAGGCCCAGGGAAGTGAAGTCTTGCCCAAGGTCACACAGCTGACAACCGGCATAGCTGGGATTAGAACCCAGGTCCTTCTGACTCCCAGGCCCATGCTCTATCCACTAGGCCACGCTACTTCTCATTACATCAATGATCTTCCGCTGTTGTGGAGTTCAGCCCTGGGACCGAGATCTGAGCCACCAGCATGAGGACTGCTGCTGCTATCCAAGTCAGTGGCCGGCCCAAGCAGACCATCAGCAGTGGTCCGATCAGCCCTGTCTCCTGTTTAGAGTCTTGGGAGGCAAGTGGGATCATATTGCCTTGGCTAGGGTGTTGCCTAAGGAATAGGGACAGCTGCCAGGTGATCCTTCTATGACCCGATAAACAAACCATCCTTATCTCACGTTAGCCAGTGGATGTGGACTCCCAGCACCCATCAGTGTGGCAGATTTCTGGACTGGGGGCCAAGCCAAAGGGCAGGAGGAACATCTAGAAGAGTGGATCTGCCCAGGGTGATGGCACACGCTGTCTGTGGGTACACGGCGCTTTCTGGCTTTGTGTACAGCTAGCAAGAGAGTGGAGTTGTTGAGGTGATAACGGGATTACTGGAAGGGGGAAATGGATTCCACACTAATTGGCCTAACTGGAAGCTAATTGGCCCCCGAGTGTGATTTCCAAATTCCAGGGATGGGAGCAGGCTGTACCAGGAACCTGGGGCCAGGTTGAATGGAGGAGAGGCAGTAGTGTTTAAAATTTGGGGTGGGGGTGGGGGAGAGAGAGAGAGAGAGACGCTAATCTCACCATCACTTGCATCAGACAGAAAGAAAACACAGCCCGCTTTGACATACGAGATAGAGAGGAAGTGGCTTGGCAGGTAGACAGGTAGCAGGGCATGGAAACCTCGGCCCTGGGCACCACGCCTCTGAAAATACGTCGAGCCACATGAGATGGGGTTAGCAGAAACTCTGTCGCAGTCTCCCAGCCACTTCACATCTGCCCCTTGGGATTAGAAACTATTTACCGACTGGGATTCCCAAAGCAGCTACAATGGGGGCGGGAGAGGCCAAGGGGGGCGGGAGGGGAGGCACTCACGTTTTGCCTGACCTGGCCAATTTAGTAGTCCACTAGCTTTTTCATATTGCCCAAGCCCAGCCGTCATAACTAATCTCTCCAAGCTTTCATCCATCAGAAGCCAGAAGATCTGTCAGTGTGTCCAAATGAGACCACACAGATTTTACTCTTTCCTTTTTTCAAACTTAATTTGGCCTCTCGATTTCTCAGGTGATTGTTGAGAGAAGGCTTTTGCTGACAAATTTCTCATCTCCTCACTCTATATCCTCCCTGCCCCCACCCCCACCCCAAAGCTGCCCCACTTCAGCACTTCTGCACCAACTAAACACTTGGGTCCTTACGCCCTTCCTCTTCCCGTCACCGGAGCACTTATGTACAAATCTTTACACCCTATTACATCCTCCTACCTGTAACTTAATATTTCTGTGTCTGTCTCCCCTGTAAACTGTAAACTCTCTAATTCTATTGAACTCTCCCAAGGGCTTAGTACAAGGCCCTTCACCCAGTAGGTGCTCAATTAATATTATCGATCGATTCATCGACAGCTTAGAGTAGTTTGTTTCAGTGATGAATTGAGCACCTACTGTGTGACTAAGCCGTTGGGAGAGTACAATAACACGATCTTTGGCCTCAAAGGAGCTGACAGTCTACTGGGGAGACAGACCCAGAAAGCCCCCCCCCCCCCCCCCCCCCCCCCCGAGTTTTCCTGTGACCCAGCCCTTGGATGGAAAGCCCTGGAGTCCAGGGCTCCAGGATACAGAGGAAGCTCTGTTTGTTGTAGTGGGACAAGGAAGGTCACACAATTCTTAAAAATGAGTTATAGTAAACAAGTTATCGAGATAAAGACTTCACAGGGTTCAATACTGATGAATCTGAACGTTAAGAGTCCTTATCACCCAAATCTCGATTGAGGACCAGATAGAGCATGCTGTTTTCTGGCATTTCACTACAAACATGATGTTTGTGCCAACTGACAGTGATTAAATGTGATCTGCTCTTCTGAGAAATGAGGAGTAGAAAGAACTGTAACCACACAGAGCTTTCCACCACTGATATAAGATAAAAAAAGAGACACAAAATGTGGTTTTCTCATAGACCAAACTTGTGGTGCAGTTTTCTAATGTGATGTGTCCAAGGTCAAAACAATCTGTTGGGCTCAAAATTTGTTTAAGGTAAAACTGCCAAAATGTTATTTGCTTGTCATTTCCCCAAAACACAAAATTAAGATTTTTTACAGGGTGGTGATTGAAATGAAAATGTAGAAAGAGAGATGCCTGCATTCCACAGTCTTTCTTGATTTAATTTCTTAATAGATAAGTGAGACTGTGGCCCCTCACAGGTTCTGATGGTGAGGTGAGAGAACATTTAAGTCCAGATTGGCTTCAAAGTTGCTTCGATTCAACCCGCTTCTATTTTAACGAATTTTAGTCGTCTGCATTTTTAGCTTCCAGGAATGCACTAAGTCGTGGTAATGGGGCATGAGGGCAAAAAGCTTCCTTTCACTCCGGACCCTGTCTTTTGGATCTGGTTGTGCCTGAAGTTTATCTCTTCCAATCTCCAAAGAATGATTGGGGGGGGGGGGGGGAGCGAACAGTGGTAGGGCTCCAGTTGCTCTAGGACAGGTTCGAAGCTGCAAAAATCTGGGTTGGGCGGCCTCCAGAGGGCTGACCGAGGTGTGGTTCTTGTAAAATGGAGGAGCTGCTGAAAGGGCTCAGCCCCTCTCCCCCATGCAGCAGCAGCAGCATTGTCATGGTTTGGGCTGGAGCCCCACCACGCTGGTTTTAGCCACAAGGCAAGGATGCATCGGTTAACATGTAAATTGTCGGCAGATGTTTACTATTCTGAAAAACAACCTGCCCTGCCCAGCCCTGCCCAGCCCTGCCCTGCCCTGCCCCGGGTAGACTCACAGACCCTCTGCTCCTCTTGGTGATTATGATCAGTGGGGTACTAGCAGTAAAAATAACAAAAGCAATCTGCACCTCTTCTCCTGCACCTTTGATCTGAGATTTCTGAAGTGTCTCGGGCTGTTAAATCTCCTCAGCTCCCCTGCGGTAGAGGAAGGTGTGAAGTATCATCCTCCCTGCTTTAGGAGAAAACTGAGGCCCAGATAAATCAAGTAATTTCATTGGCTACCTGAGTTGGAGACAGAGGCAGCACCCCACAATCCTCTCACTCAGTTCCTCCTCCTCTAGTTCTCTACCTTCCTTACACCTCGGTGTAAACAGACACATTCCCTGCTTGCTGTCTAGAGCAGAAGATTTCCTCTTTTGGACCTCCCCCTCCCTCCCCCACCACGGCCACCCCGGTGACTTTGTAGCCAAGGACATGCTTGCTCTCTTGATCCTCTAATCCATCAATCAGTCGATTTACCAGTGATACTTACTGAGCACTTAAAGTGTGCAGAGCACTGTACTAAGTGCTTGGGAGAGTACAGTGCAGTGGAGTTGGTAGACACGGTTGAGTAAGTGCTCAATAAATACGATTGAATATGAATAATGAATGAATGTTCCCTGCCCACAAGGAGCTCACAGTCTTACGGGCCGGCCGGGGGAGAGAGATGTTAAAATAGATTGCAGGTAGGGGAAACTGGAGAGGATAAGAATAAGGACACGTGTGCCCTGGGGCTGGGGTGAGTAGCAAAGTGCTTAAGGGGGACACAGCCGAGGTGGGTAGGGGAAAGAAGGTCTCTTGGAAGAGATGGGATTTTAGGAGGGTTTGGAAGGTGGGGAGAGAGGTGAACTGTTGAAAATAAAGGGGGAGGGAGTTCCAGGCCCAAGGGAGACGTGGGAGAAGGGTCGGCAGCGAGATAGACGAGATCGAGGTACAGGGACCAGGTCGGCGGTAGAGGAGTGAAGTGTGCGGGCCGAGTTGCGGTAAGAAAACAGCGAGGTAAGATAAGGAGAGAGCTGATTGAGTGCCTTAAAGCCGACGGTAAGGAGTTTCTGTTCGACGCGGAGGAGGCTGGGCAACCACTGGAGGTTTTTGAGGAGTCGGAAGATGTGGACTGAGCGGTTTTTCAGAAAAATGACCCGAGTGAAGTGTGGACTGGAGGGGGATGGGGGGGAGAGGCCGGAGGCAGGGAGGTCAGCGAGGAGGCAGATGCAGTAATCGAGGCGGGAGAGGACAAGTGCTTGGATCAGGGTTTGGATGGAGAGGAAAGAGCGGATTCCACAGAGGTCGTGAACTGACAGGATTCGGTGACAGATCGAATGCGTGGGTCGAATGAGAGAGATGAGTCGAGGATCACGCCAAGGTTGGGGGTCTGTGAGCCACGGAGGGTGGGCGCGTCATCTACAGTGATGGGAAAGGCAGGGGGAGGACAGGCTTCTGGTGGGGAGACGAGTCGAGTCCTGCCCTGAACAGCTGCTTGAGCATCAGGCATCCAGAGGAGATTCCCTGTCGAGAGAAGTTTGTCGGTTGAGTGAGGAGGGCAGGACCGGGCCAGGAAGGAAAGGGATGACTAAGCTCTCACGACAGGTAGAAAGACAGTTTACTAGACGTTAGTTTCAAGAACACCGGGCTGAACTCTGGCCCTGCCTCTCTGCAGACGGTTTGTTCCCCAGGTGTGGGCGGCTGCAGGGATTTCCCCAGTGAGAGTTTTTGCCCGGACGGACCTGGCTCTGGACCATTTGCTCTCTGGGGGGCTTGGGGGTGGAGGGGAGGCAGAGAGCCAGTCTGGAGCAGTTGCTTAGAGCCAGCATCCGTGCTGCTCCCACCCCTCTGACCCTGCCCCTTGACGGAAAAGATGCAGCAGCCACTGGCTTTCCTTTCCCAACTCTCATCTGCTCATTTTAGGGCTTAGGTTGCAGGGGGAATGCAGATCTGGGGACTTCGGGGAGTAGCTAGGAGCTGAAGATGCTGCAGAATACATTTCCTGGCAGAGAAGGGAGGGGAAGGCCAGGACACGGGGGATGCATAGTAATTTACCACTGCCGTCCTGGAGGGCGCTTAAGCATTCTACCAGCGCCTTGAGGTGTGTCAGAATAGAAGGGCTCAGCTCGATCGACTCCGGGGCCTCGTACACACTCCGCAGCCCAGCTCCCCGGTCTTTTCCCAGTTTTGGAAGCCTTGCAATTTAGTGTGATCTTTCTTCTCTTGAAACCCCTGACCTTGCTTTCTGTTTAGGAGTCACCCCTCTCCTCCCCCCAGCCCCCTGTCTCCCCAACTGTTGAAAGTCTCGGAGATGAGCAAGGTGGGCCGGAGCTCATTTCTCCATCAGCTATGCCTTTTTTCGGAGTAGATATGCCACAATACAGAGATTTGGTGAATTTAATCCTTGACCTTCAGGACTGTAACCAATTTGTCTTGAAAAATGTGTTTGCAATTGACCGAAAGCATTGGACAATCAGGCGCTTACAATGGGGCTTCCTGTCAGTAGTGGGTATTATTAACTCTGCTAACCATCTTATTTGGCTACTGCCGAGGAAGGAGCTGCAAAGAGGGAAGTTGATGACTTTTGCTTTCCCCTCTTTCGTAAATTTGCATTTGTTGCTTTTACATAGAATCTCTCCAAGTGAGTGCTCTGTTAATGGCCATCTGAATGACTTAGAAAGACAGTCGTTAGAATCCGCCCCTGACGGCTCCACCACTTTTGAAGATGAGACTGAGCAGCTTCGAAAAAGTATTATAATGCCGCGGGACAGACCCCAAGTGACCCGAGCCTTTAGTCCCCGTGGTCCGAAAAGTGAGATCACGGGCCCCTTCTTAGAGAGATCGATGCCACCTGAAATGATCCATTATCCTGCAGTTGACACTTGTCTGCTGTGTGACCTTGGGCAAGTCATTTCACTTCTCTGGGCCTCGGTTACCTCATCCGTAAAATGGGGATTGAGACTGTGAGCCCCAGATGGGACAGGGACTGTGTCCAAACTGATTTGCTTGTATCCACCCCAGCGCTTAGTACGATGCCTGGCACACAGTAAGCGCTTACCACAATTATTATTATTATCATAGCGCCTTACCCTCTTCTGTTGGTCTCGCGTCACAGATCGGAGGAGCAGGAATATAGTTGTCAGCCTCGCCGCATTTCACTGTGGTGCAGATGAGGCCACTGTAACTTTTCAGGCCTGGGAGTCGAAGGGTTTTGGGTTTTAATCCTGACTCTGCCACTTCACTTCTCTGTGCCTCAGTTAGCTCATCTGTAAAATGGGGATGGAGACTGTGAGCTCCAAGTGGGATAGGGACTGTGTCCAACCTGATTTGCTGGTATCCACCCCAGCTCTCAGTACAGTGCCTGGCACATAGTAAGCACTTAAAAAATACCACAGTTATTAATTATCATTATTATTTTCAGTCACCAGGTCTCTCGAGCGTGTTTGGAACGATGGATTTCTTCCTGTGACCCTTTCTTCTAGCCCTCTACGATCAGGGAGGTTGACTAGGCAAGCTTCATTTTCTAACGGGGCTTTCTCCTGAGAGGGAGTTCTCAAGAAAATAGAACAGGACAAGGTTGCTAGGAGACTGTTCAATCAGCCCATCATGGTATTTATTGAGCGCTTACTGTGTGCAGAGCACTGGATTAAGCGCTTGGGAGAGCACAATACAACAGAGTCGGTAGACATATTCCCTGCCCACGAGGAACTCACGGTCTGAAGGGGAAGCGGAGGTTGATATGAATAAATAAATCTGGGGTAAGGACGTCTCCATTTGCTAATTATATTGTACTCTCCCTAGCGCTCTGTAGGCGCTCAGTAAATATGATTGGTTTCTACCTTCTGGAACCAGTGTCGTTCCGTGTCCCAGAACCCAGGCCAAGTGCCGCAAGGGGGGGTTGACGCCTTGTCAGCTTGCCCTGTGGAACGGCTGTGGAGACTGGAACTTTTCGGTCTTCGCGTCTCTCGAGAGTATTTGGAAGGATGGGTTTCTTCCCGTGACCCTTTCTTCAGACCCCGTAGAGTCAGGGAGATTGACTAGGCAAGCACCTTTAGTCCTGCAATAAACCTGTTGCTCTAAAAGATGGCTTTTCCAGTGGGTTGACAGGGGCAAGGTTCCAAACTGGGAGGGAACTTACGGGACCAACTGGTGCCATCCTGTACCGGAGGCCTGCGGTGGAAGTTTTCCGATTTCCACTTCCGCGGGAACTGAACAACGCAAGGACATATTTCCAGGGATGGATGGGTTTGGTGCTCTACCGAACATTGGCCTTCTGGTTTTTCACTGTGGTACTCCTTTTTTTCTTTTTCTTTTTTTTAAAGTCTGGTAATTGCTATTCTATTGAAACACCAATAATGCCCTTGGCTGGAGGAGGAGCTACAGGCGTCCTTCCCGGTCTGATTCTCTTCACTGACTGCAGGTGGCCCAAAGGATGCTAAGAGGTAGTGCTTGAGCACGCAGCACTTGCAATCTAACCTTCTCTGCTTCTCTGCACACATGTCCAAGAATGTGCTTAGAACTTTGACTGAGGTTTTATAATCTAGTTAAATTAATGAAGCTCCCCAGAGCCTCGTATGCAGGTGCCTGAAGGGACATTAGAGGTCTCTTTACATATATTCTTTTTTAGCCCACTCTGCATATTCTAGCACCTGTGTCAGATTGCCTGTTCTTCATGACAGAACATTTCAAAACGAACTGTTTGAGAGCAAATGCAATTCAGTTTTTTGGGGGCTTTTTTTTTTTTGTATTAAGAAGCTGGAAGCACTTCTTTATTTTGATTTCATTTCTGCTTTTTGCTTTTCCTGGATCCAGAGTCTCTCAGATTAAAAGAACATAAAGTAATAAAAGAGAACCCACATTTGTGCCTTTAGAGAATCCTGTACGGTTACCCTGATTTCATCATTTTCTTTTAAACTCCGGCTAAGACACGTGCTTTTTGAGAGCAAATTAGATGCATTTTGTTGGCTATTTCCTTAAAAGTTCTGAACTTTTGTTCTAAATATATCTGGACCCATCTACGAATCGCCCTCCAATTGTTGTGAGCTATAGCAAGCTGAGGCCGGCCTCTGAGTACAGTAAGTGCTAAATTTCAGCAGCAGCAGCGGGACATGGGCAGAGTTTTCCACATGAACCTGTTTTCAGTATCCAAAAGACTCTGTGTGCTCAGAGTGGCTTATATACCGGCTCCCAAAATATCTGACTCCTGATAGGAGGAGAACACGCTGTCATGTTCTTTCACCAGGCCAATTGCAGAGCTACAGTTCCTGTGCTGCTAAAGATGTTTCCTGTTGATAGCGCAAAGGGACAGCGCTGTTCTTAACTGCTAATGTTATCTCTGACCTCTCTGACCTCTTAACAAACTTAACAATTGTGAAGTTCACAGCGTTAGCTGGCCCATGTGCCTCACTACTTTGGTTTTAATAACTTAACAGGAAAAGAAAATAAACCTCATTCTGCAGTTATTCATCTCGGCTGGCTGGCTGGTGACGACCTGTCCGATGAGTTGCGAGACCGAGAGGGCTGAGGAGGCCCAGAGTGGGCAGCTGTACCGAAGGGAAATGAGGTAGTATTTGATCTGAGTGGAAAACTCATATCCTGACAAAAGAACTTGAAGTAAAAAGCACGTCCTTCGAGTTGCGTGGCCGGCACAGGCCGGGCCCTAGAGGACTTTCTGCAGAGTCTGGCCGGGCCACTTGGAGAGGACATATTTCCTCTACATAAACGCCACCTTCTTAGGGGAGTCGGGCAAGCTGGAGTAGCAGTGTGGCTTAGCGGATAGAGCACGTGAGTCAGAAGGGCCTGGGGTCCAGTCCCGGCTCCGCCACGGGTCCACTGTGTGACCTGGGGCAAGTCACTTGGCTTCTCTGGGCCTCAGTTCCCTCATCTGTAAAATGGGGGTGAGAGTGTGAGCCCCAGTGTGGGACAGGGACCGTGTCCCACCTTGTATCTACCCAGGCGCTTAGAACAGTGCTTGGCACCTAGTAAGGGCCTAACGAGTACCATAATTATTACTAATCTTAGTATTATTCTCGACTTCAGAGATCAGATTTCGAGGTCCACGTTCGCCATTTTGCTCCTCGAGTTGGGAGGAAATGAGCCCTCGGTTCTGACCCCAGCTTGGTCCCCCGGCTCGCTCTGGGCCCAGGGTTCAAATTCCATCGTTCCGTCACTGCTCAGCCCCCATCCCGCCCCGACCCACCACCCCGGCTCAGGCAGAGGAGATCACGAGTGGGGCCCGAGGAGCTCTATGAAGCCAAAGCCCCAAGCATTATTGGTCGGTATGATCTCCTTGACTGGGCACGCGCTTCTTAGAGACAGCTATATTTGTGGCGGTATTAACGGTCTCCGCCAGGGATAGCTCTTGGTGAATGATCCGGGTGAATCAGAGATGAGGTTGCTTCTGGCCACTCTCTTGAGGGTGGCGGTGAAGTGGGGGGGGGGAGAAAGGAAAAAGGAGAAGGAAAGTTGGTGGGCTTTAGCAATGTGGGGGTGGTGGGGGCCGGGGAGGGGGAAGGAAAACTGTTAGAAAAGACTGATGAAACTGTGCCTTTCGTCTTGGATATATTTGACTTCAGAAAGGAATTGGAACAACATCAGAAGGGCCAAAGCTGGCTGAGAGAGAGCCTTCGGGCTTCCTGGTTTTGAGGGCTCTCTGCTGGACCACAGCTGCCCTATAATCTTAAGTGCCCTGCTGCTCTAGTGTGGTTCTTATATTCCTTTACTTGTCCCAGGAGAGAGTGGGGCGGGCTCAGTGTGCCTGGGGAAGAAGACCAGAAGGCGCTTGAGAGTGACAGGTAAATAAGAGGGCGGTGTAAACCCAGCGACTTTCACCTGATGAGCTCCACAACCTTTCAAGCGCCGAAAAACGAAACGTCCCTCTGTCAGTAGGCTATAGAGGGGGCTCTGGAGAGGGAAATGGAAACTAAAACGTCTCGGTTCTCTTTACCAATTTTCCTCTCTCAGCGCGCTTTTCCACCGCTACCAACCACCCCTGGCTCGGCCCAGCTCAGCTCCCAAGGCTGCCGGGAAGGGGCCGCGCAAGTCAGGAAGGGCCACACTGGGGGGTGTCTGGGAGGTCATGGGCCCTGGGCTCGATCTGAGTGGGCATGGGAAGAAGAGGCAGGGAAATGGACGGGGAAAAACCTGCACTGAGGGGAAGAGGTGAGATTTTTGCCCCTTGTCCAATTCACCAGTTAGCTGCCCGGGGGGCTTTGGAGGGCCTGCTCTGAGCATGAGGACGGTCCACCGTGCCCTCCCCCTTTTGGAGTGGACTGGTTACCCTGCCTGAACAGGAATAGCCCTCCATGGCGCCTACCACCAAGAGCAGGCTAGGGAGGGGGGGCGAGGGGGAAGACTAGGCCTGGAACGGCTTCTTTTTGGGGAGGCTGACCCCTGAAATATGGAAAGGCCAACCCAGGCTGATCCTCCCTACTGGTCCCTGCCGCACAGGGGACAGGGGAAAATCCGGCCCAACCTCCGCCCCACAACTAAGTCAGGAAAAGGGCTGAGGGAGGGGGCAGGACAAAGTTGCCATCAGCTTCTCAGCCCTTGCTCGCCCCAAATAACCCCAGGGACCATCAGGGGCAAATGGAGGCTTGTCATGTCCAGGGAGGTGCATATGTACCTAGTTTTTTGTTGTTGTTTGTTGTTGTATTTAAATGGCATTTGTTAAGCACTGACCTTGTATCTACCCCAGCGCTTAGAACAGTGCTTGGCACATGGTAAGCGCTTAACAAATACCATACTCCTTATTATTATTATCATCATCACTGTGCCGGGGACTGTTCTGAGCGCTGGAGTAGATACAAGCTAATCCAGTTGGACACAGTCCACGTCCCACATGGAGCTCACAGTCTTAACCCCCCCCATTTTATAGATGAAGTAACTGAGACACAAGTCTAGTGACTTGCCCAAGGTCACACAGCAGTAAGGGGCGAAGGCAGGATTAGAACCCAGCTCCTTCTGACCCTCAAGCCCGTGCTGTATCCACTAGGCAACTCTGCTTCCCCGAGTTAAGTGGGGCAAGAGGGGCGGCGGAAGTTGAGAAAAAAGGGACAATGTCTCTCCTCCTGCTTAACCCTGCAGAAGACAATCTCTGCACATTTAACCATGGCCTCGTGGGGAGAGCATGAGTCTGGGAGTCAGAGGATCTGTGTTCTAATCCTGGCTCCTCCACTTGTCTGCTGTGTGACCTTGGACAAGTCACTTTATTTCCCTGTGCCTCTGTTACCTCATCTGTAAGATGGGGATTAAGACCGTGAGCCCTGTGTGAGACAGGGACCGTGTCCAACCCGATTAGCTTGTCTTTACCCTAGCACCTAGTCCAGTGCCTGGCACGTAGTAGGTGCTTAACGAATACCATTTAAGCACCCTTCCTCTTCTCCTGACACCAGTAGAGAAAGCTTTCATTTTTTTATCATCCTTGCCCTTGATGCCTCGTGACGGCGTTCTTAAGCCACGGTGAGGTGGTTTTGATCTTAATGAATAATATGCTTCCCTAGTTTCTTTCTCCCCTCTCTGTGGAACCCCACCTGGGTCAGAACAAAATTGCTGGCATGAAGGGAGGTGAGCTGGGGAGGTGGATAGGAGACCACCCAGGCATTTGAGTAACGGCTCATCTTTCTACAGACACACTTTTCGAGATCTCTCACCAAAGGAGGGGGGGAAAATTGCAGGACCAGAATAAAAGCCTCTCTGTGTCTTTTACCAAGATTTTGTTTCCCCTGGTGCACATCCTAAAAACCATTTCTCTTTTCTGCTACCATCTCCTGTTATTTGCGCTGTCAAACCTTGCATCGCCATGGCCCAAACGCTGGACCGGGATGGCTCCCGCCCCGGATGCAGGCCAGGGATCCATGGACTCTTGGGATAAACGTCTTGAGCGGCTGCTACACCTGCTCCTTTGTGACCTTCTATTCACGGGAAGTTAATGCCCTTCCACAGCAGTGAATCCCCCAGATTGACTTCAAAGCCAACTCGGTGGAGGTGAAACAGGTTGAACTCTGCTTTGGCATCATTAACACTTTCACATGCCAAATGCAGCAAATTGCAACTCCAGCTTTTGAATCTCTTCCTCTGAGGTTAACACCGTTCTTCGAGTGTGTCAGGACACTGACAGCTGTCTTTCCAGAAACCAGCGCCAGAAAAAAAAACACCCCCCATCCACACAAGCTTGCACACGCACACCCAGGAGACATTCCAGGGACCTCTGGAGAGGAAGAGACCCTCCTTATGATACGTTAGGAAGGGGAGCAGATCTGTTCAGTAAAACAGCTTAAATAAGAAAGGCTTTCTAACAGGAAGTTGGCAATTCAGCTGATGCTGCAAAGTTAAACGAGCTCTGCCTCACCTGAAATCTTTGAAATCTGAAAACTGGAATTTGTGCCAGATAGATTCTACACAAATTAAAAACACGAGTCAGTTAACTTCCCTTGATTTAGCTGCTGCCATAGAATGAGGTAGAACTCACAAGGTGGAGGGTTTTAAACCGGATTTCGGATGTAAGGGTCCCCAGCCAGCGATACTGTAGGTGCTGATAATCAAGACCCGCAATGTAAGGAGTCTTTGGAATTTGCCCTTAAAAGCTTTACTGGAGCGGCGAATCTGTATCAAGGCGAATTCCCGTTTCTTCTCTTGAGGGAAACCAAAGAGAAAATTCAGTGGCTTAAAAAGTTCATGAAATCTGCTTTCCTTTTTTCCAGGGTTGAGTGAATGTGGAAGCTGCAATTTGATCTCTCCAACTTTCACTTCAGCAATGCTGCTGTTCCTGCTAATTGGAGATTCACATGGCACTGGTCCGGCTGCCCAGCTGCCTTCTGGGTAAGTACCAGGTGTAACCTGTTTCTCTTGGACACTAGTGGAAATTGGAATTCCTCCGGGTCATTTTTCCAACATCTGACAGAGAGCCCGAGGCAGTAACAGCGTGTAATAAAACCAACCTTTCAAAATACATTTTTAAATTAAAAAAAAATCTTAAAAGAGATTTCCCAAAAAGTATAAACACGTGGAAAAGAAAACAACCCTGTTGATTTCAAAGTTTAAGCAGGCCCTGGACACTCTGTGTCGAGCACACCCCTACTTGGCGAGGGGGGAGAAGGCATGTGTTTTTTAGTGAATGACACGAAAGGCAGTTTTTCGCCTCCTCTTTTGTTTTTCTTCTCTTCTTCCAACCACCCCTTCCCACCCCATCTGCCTCCTAGGTTGACTTTTCTCTCATCCTTCTGTGCCCTTCCACTTCTCCTCAGTTTCCACCAGGACGAAGACCTCAGACTCGTAGTTCTGATTTGGCCCCTCGAGGGTGCTCCACATTTGAGCACAGTCAGACCGAGCAAAAGCCATCGGTCACTCGTCTCTCCCCCCAGACTCTGAGTTGGCTTCCCTTTCTCTGGTAAAGCCCCCTCGAGCCTCTTGCACGGGGTAGGCTGGGTACAACCTACCAGCCCAGGATCTACCCAGCAAGCGAGCGAGCTTAAAAAAAGGAAGAAAGGGTATTGTAAACCACGGCCACCGAAATGCGGTTGAGCTAATATCGGACAGCGCTGGGGTTAGCGACCAGAACCCTTACGGTTAAGCGGGATCCTTGCTGATGTGGAGAGGGGCAGTGAGGGTTTGTTTTTTTTTAAAACAACCCAATAACCCAACCGCTTTACATCATGCGACGATGGAGAGGCAAGAGAGGTGTCATGAACTTTGAGCTGCGCTACCAAGGAAGCCAACCTTTTAGCGTCAGTCCATTGGCTCCGCTATGCCGCACGCAGTACAGCTCGCGAGAAGTTTGCATATCTGAGGAGAACGTTTTAAAAAAACAACCATACGGTGGAATCGTCGCCCTTTTTCCTTCGGCCCAAAACGCCGCGTCCCGTGGAACGGAGTGCGGCGGCCCCCTTAAGGCATCAAGAGCATGCAAGGGAGCTCACATGGACCCAGCTGAAAGGAAGTTTGTTATTTTTAAGCCTTTATATAGCACTTTATATTTGCAGAATGCTTGACAGTCATTTTTATTAGTTATGCTTGCTAGGGTACTTCCCTAACAACACCGAGAAGTCAGTGGAAACGAACGTGCTCGACTATGTTTAGCAGCATGTTCTCTAGCATTGATTTCACTTGTAATATTTCTTTCCTCCCTACGCCCTCTAGTGCCGGTGACCAGTAGCCAACTTGGCTACCTGGCCCAAATCGAAATGGAAGGCCGCTGCTCCAGGGCGCTTGCCCCTCCCTTCTCGCTCGCCCCTGGGGTTTCACTTGGGCCCGGTGGCCCTCACTTAAAGGGCCGTAGAGCTGGTGGGCAGCCGCTAGATACCGATTTGTACATTCCAAGCGCTTAGTACAGTGCTCTGCACATAGTAAGCGCTCAATAAATACTATTGAATAAATGAATAGTTGCAGGTCAGTAGAAGACGAGGCGGACCTCGCTTTCCCAAAGCTTGTGTGTTTGGAGAGTCTTGGAATCCATTTAAAGTTCCAATCTCGGCTCCACCACTTGCTTGCTGGGTGACCTTGGGCAAGTCACTCAGCTTCTCTGGGCCTCAGTTACCTCATCTGGAAAACGGGGGTTAAGACTGTTAAGACTGGGAGCCCCACGTGGGGCACTGACCGGGTTCCCGCCTGATTATCGTACATCTTCCCCCCGCGTGCTTAGTACGCTGGCTGGCGCAGAGTAAGCGGTGAGCAAATACTGTTTAAAGAGTTGCAGTTGCAGTTTCAGAGCACGTTGCTTTCTCCATCTTGAGGAACGCTTATCTTTCTTTTCAAACAAAATCACTGGCACACGTCTCAAGAGTGAAAGTTTTGAGCTTGGTTAGTGGCGCTAGCTAATAACCGCTAATAAACACGCGTGGGTGCATTTCTCACCCAAATTTTCCCAGAGGGTGGGGGTGGGGGTAGGCAGGGTATTGTTCTGTGTTGTTTTAAGTGTCTTGATCATTGGAGGTGTTTTTATAAAGTTCCAGTTTGAGATGACCCCACACTTTGCTTCTCCCTATTCTCCATTGACTAAGTTTCTCCCCTCTTTTCTGTGGCCCTAGACTGGAGTTCTCATTCATTCAGTAGTATTTACTGAACACTTACTATTTGCAGAGCACTGTACTAAGTGCTTAAAATAATAATGTTGGTATTTAAGCGCTTACTATATGCAGAGCACTGTTCTAAGCGCTGGGGTAGACACAGGGTAATCAGGTTGTCCCACGTGAGGCTCAGTCTTAATCCCCATTTTACAGATGTGGTAACTGAGGCACAGAGAAGTTAATGACTTGCCCACAGTCACACAGCTGACAAGTGGCAGAGCCGGGATTCCTTAATGGGGTGTGTGTGTGTGGGGGGGGTGGTTTCCTGTTTAGGAGTTTTGGCAAAGATGTCGGTGAAATCCCATTTGAAAGGGACAGGCAGCTCATCAGAAACTTCCCAGGCTTCTTTCAGTATGGGCTGGCAAAATCTCACCCTCATTTATCAGTTCTAAGTAAGCACCCACCTGCTGTGGGTAGAGCACATCGTACTAGGGTGTGCTTGGGACCGCCCAGCCGAAGTAACAGGGAGTCTTGGGGGCCCTTACGACTATTACGGGATTTATTCCTCACTTCCTTTGTCCCGAGCGCTGGGCTAAGCACGGGGGTAGACAAGAGAGAGAATCTGGTCAGACAATCTAATGGAAGAGCCAAGCAGACCCCCAAATTTCACAGTCTCGTAGATTTTACGCCCACTTGACTAGGATGGCTTTGTCGGGCGGAAGAGGTCTTCAGGTCACGATTGGTTGAGGTGCGGCTTCCAAAATGCAGCCACCTTGCTGAACTCACTCTTCGCTCAACCCGGCTGCCCTCTCCGGCCATGTAAACCCCATCCCAAGTCTATTTTAATGTACGTCTCCCCCCTAGACTGTGAGCTCCTGTGGGCAGGGATCACGTCAACCGACTCTGTACTGTGCTCTCCCAAGTGCTCAGAACAGTGCTCTGCCCACAATAAGTGCTCAGTAAATATCATTGATCGATTGACCACTGGGCCTCAAAAGATCCACCATTTGCAACCTCAGAGAAAAGGCAATCCCAAATAAAATTAGGAGGCACGGTATGAAATTTCCCATTACATTTTATTGGAAGCTTAACGAAATGAAGTAGGCGTGGCCTGACAGATACGATTATTTCAAATGTACAACAAAAGGAGATCAAATTTGGCTTTGGGAAAGGGATGG
This sequence comes from Ornithorhynchus anatinus, assembly GCF_004115215.2. Classification (NCBI taxonomy): domain Eukaryota; kingdom Metazoa; phylum Chordata; class Mammalia; order Monotremata; family Ornithorhynchidae; genus Ornithorhynchus; species Ornithorhynchus anatinus. The sequence continues at coordinate 111,587,047 of NC_041749.1, read as the reverse complement.
TGCATCTCCGATGGCATGGCCACTGCTGCTTATACATCCTAGTTTGGGCAAATGCACCGTTGAAAAGGGTCAATTAAGACATAAAATGGCAACAGTTTTATTTGTTCAAAGAGGACCTGAAAAGCGGGCCATCAGTTTGTTCAGAAGAGGAGGTCACTGCGAAATCAGTTTAACGGTATACTGACAAGGATGCTATACGGCATGATGGATTTGACTGTCTGGAAACTGAGCATAGCAACGGTCACTCACAATACTTTGTGGATTTATCCCAAACACGCTCTCTGCTCTCACTCATAATCCTCACTCAAGTCCAGGCACCCCTGACTCGCCAGACAACTTCACTACAGAGGGGTATGCTAGTTAGGGAACAAATTCAGCATTCAAACCTCAGATCCACATTTCGGGAAGAGTTCTTGATGCCATGTGGAAGGAGGGGAAAATACTCAGATTGGGGTGTGTGTGTGTGTTCTGCGACGCTCTACTGCCCCTTTCAATGGGACTGAGTGTGGAAAAAAAAAAAATGAAATCTCAATTCTGTTCTTACTTTCAGTTCCCAACCCCCTCAGCATCACTCTCTGAAGGGTGGGGGGAGCGTAGGAAAAGAGGGTGGCTCTTGATCCTTTTGCCACACCCATCAAATAGAAGCAAAAACAGTGGAAAAACCGCAGCTTCGGCTGGGCCCTGCGCTGAGGCGGTTAGGCCTGGGAAGGCAGGAGGAAAACAAGTAATCGCAGGGAGTTTTGGCATGTGGCAGTTTTCTAAGAATGCACTTACTCCGTACATAGAGGGGAGGCCTGGCTGTACTTGAAAGCCCCTCTTTTTCACAACCAGGTTGAATTTGTTTTGAAAGCCTTGTGTGTTCCCGAGGCCAATCGGTGAGAGTGGAATGAATCACCAGGTACTGTCAATTTACTGGTACTAGAGAGAAAAAAAACAAAACAAAAACAAAAAACCAACAAATGGCAACAAGCCAATCTTCAACACCTACATCACCCATCGGCTGCAGAGAGCATGAAAAATACTGCTCTGGTGTATAAGAACAGAATGGCACAGGTCACTTAAGGGAAAATGAAGCCACAGTCCTAGCCCCACTTCAAAATGTACTTCAAAAAAGTAAACAAAGCTACCGGCCTGAAGGCAGACCAATGAAGAACTATGGGAATGATCAGCCAACCTGTAACTGTTTCTGTACGCTCACGACTAAATGGCGCATTTCCTATTGAAATGTGAGGCAGAGTGAAGCCACAAGAATTACAGTAATCACATGATCCCCAACACTCTAATGGGACCTTTTTCCATGCTTCTAGTGGGCCTTTTGGAGAAGGTTCCGGGTGGCCACCGTTATACACCGCTGTTTTTCTATTCTTAAAAAAACAATAACTAAAATCCCCTTACAGCCTCATTTCTGGTTAATAAACAGCACTATGTAGGGGGTGGTGGTGGGGCATCACGCTCCCTGCTAACACCCTGCTGGGGCAAAAATATGCACTAGGGTCATTAGGTTTTACTAGTTTTGTCTAGCGTTAGTATTGGATTTCCCTCCATTCTAAAAACATGGATTCCAACCCACACACATATCCATGTTCCCTCCTCATTTTAGGAGAAACAGTTTAATATGCCCCGTTACTAGTTAGCAGTGTTTGTGCTGGAAATTATGTCAAGGGGTCCCTCTCCGTCCCCCAAAACAAGCCTCACTACAGTTGCCCCCCAAAAACTTAGAAATCCCCACAAAAAAAAACCCTTTACGGACAAACACTCAAGTGGGTACTTTGTTTTTTGACATTCTCTCGAGGCAGCTCCAACTAAGCAATAAGCTTCCAACACTTTCAGTGCTTCATTCTAGCAGAGTACACTGTGAAAAGGTGACTCATTTAGGAGCTATTTTAGCAAATCTAGAGCATCAATCTTTCAGTTACAAGGTAGTTAACAGCTTAATATCACAATTTAACTCCATTTTTTTAATCCCAATATCAATCCTTCAAACTGGCAAAAAGTTACCCAAGCAAATCAGTTGTGGGAAATGCCTTATGCTTAACTGAACAGCAATCCCTGGCCAGACAATGAGCACGAAGGCTGAGAGAGTAGTTAGAGGCATAAGATGTTGGCTGTTGGCTGAAGATGGCAAAAGTCTGCTTAAAATGTTTCTTTTCCTCCATTCGGGCTTGCTGAACGGTCGCTGTTGATGACAACTTTCACAGCCTTCAGTTCCACAAGAGATTTTTTACAAACCAATTTTAGGCCTGAAGATTCTGTCATCCAGGATGGCTGGGGGGCAGGGAGGGGGTGGGGGTGGGGAAGGGGGAATTCTCATTGGGTTCGAAGTTGGTAATCTATAAATGAGAAAGAAGTTTAGAAAATTATGAGTCTTTTCCAATTTCCCAGATAAAACACACTCCACCCCTACCCCCGCCCCAGTGAAGGTATCCAGTCAAAACTGTTTATATTAAAGGAGTCAATGATACCAAGATCTCCACTGAGAGCGCTGGAAACCAGCTATTTGCAAACTGAGCCTAAAAAGACCAGTAATGGCAACCGTGTCCTTGTTCATGGTGTCCGGCCCCAACGTCGGAGGGAAAGGAATTCCTTCTGCTCCTCAGAATGAAAATATGTACTTGCCCAGGCGCTCAGTAAAGTGCCCTGCACAGTCAGCCCTTGAGGAATACCGCTGACATAGTCCACTCAAGATACTCCCTTAAAAGCAACTCGAGTTCAACTCGGCACAACTTGGTGGCAGGGGGGGAACCCCCTGGTAAGCTCCATTTTAGGTAGTTGGGAACCAAACACATCCCTCTTCTTATGGGCTTGAAGCACAGAGTTGTGGGAGACTGGTACAGTCTTGGGAGACAACTGAAATCCTTGGAGTTTACTCTGACTCTCAGCGCTCCGGTCACGTTCGACCACGGACAAGATAGCCCCGTGCAGTAAGTGGAAGCTCGTTAAACTCACCTCCGTTCTGGGTGATGTAGCGAACCCAGGGTAAGGCCTGATAGCCACTCTTCTCGATGATCTTTAAGTAGCGAACCTAAAAAGAAAAGTATAACGGAACCCGCTGTTTATTTCTCTGATCTCAACGGGATCAAATCCTGTTTTCATTTTTACAGCCAAACTCTCATGCCTTTTGGTTTGAGACTGATACTCACTGGGGGGATGACTCTGGAGAGACATACCAATTACTTCATGGCCCCAAATTTGGGAAAGTATAGTATTTACCTGGAGGGTGCCCAATTCCCCAATCCCACTTCATTCTGAAAATGGATATAGCACCTATAGCTAGAGCTCCAGGGTGCTTTCCAAAAAGAAAACAAACGACACTGAGAGGAAAAGGGAGAGGAGACGTTACCCTCTCTCTCTTCCCCCCCACCTCTCGCTCTCACTCAACGTTTTAAACAAGAAACAAACCCGTATCAGAAGAGAAAGGGTGAAGCAATATTACACAAACATATGCCCCTCCCTCTTTCTTCTCTCCCTAAGTCAGTATTTTAAACTAGAACCAAACCAGTGACCAAAGACCTTGTTTGAACTGCAGGCGAATTTTGCATCAGGAAGAATAACTCTTCCAGTCAACACCAGTTTGACATTTTGTTCTGTGGCCTGATTAGTCACCACAGACTTAAGAGGAAGGAGAGCTTTAAAAATCCTAATAGCTGTAGCACCGGTTGCTTTATTTCTTTTTTTTTAAAAAAAGGTACTCCTTAAGTACTTACTACGTGCCAGGCACCATACTCGGCGCCAGCGTAGATACGAGATACAGTCTGACTGGAGGGAGGGGAGATTGAATCCCCATTTTACAGATGCTGGGAACTGAGGCACAGAGGACTTAAGTGACTTGCCCAAGGTCACCCAACAAACAAGTGGCAGGGCCAGGATCAGAACCCAGGTCCTCTGACTCCCACTAGGCCACGCTGCTTCCCCTTTGGGACATGTCACTCTTGCCCTAAAACAGATTTTTTTCCCCCGAGCGAGGAGGGGTGAGGGGAGGGCCAAGAGAATGACCAGAACCTCAAGTAAATGGCAGTACACATGTAAAAGTAACACAGAAAACCCCTTCTCCCACCATCTCGTCTTACACGCCCAACCGGCCAGTTACACTGTTAGACAGAGACCTGGATCCCTGAGGTGGTGAAATACGGAATCTCGAACTTGACGCTAATGGGAGGTTTTCCTTCTTTATCCTCGGCTTCAACGCTGGGAAGTCCAAAGTGAGCCCTCATCAGGTACTCTTTACCTCCCTGCCCAGAGAGGAGACAGAGTCAGGTTAGCTGGCTGTTTACACAAGGGAAAACCACAAATTGTGTCAACAATTTCACCCCGACTCTTTACAACCAGTCGTATCTGTTTATAGAAATGAGTTCTCTGAAAAATCATGTCAATACCTAGAGAATACCACAATTTCGGCATGATTGCAACAGTTTCAAGTGAATCAGTATCACCGTCTTTCAAAACTCTATCTGCCAGTCTTGACTACAAAAATAACTGAACCCACAGTTACAGCCTGCACTCAGGACAGTCCAAACCTGGTGGATGGAAGAGGAGCTCAGGGATTGGGAACAAACCCACTGACAAGGGCTAGTTTAGGCACATTAGCCCTAAGGAGGCAGAGGCTTCGTCCTTTTACAGTTCTGGGCAGGGCTGAGCATGGCCAAGGCACGCAAAAGCCAGTTCAAGACAACCACCTGTGCTGAATTATTCTCCATCAATCTTGTTTGTTGAGCGCTTACTGTGTGCAGGGCACTGGAAGAGTATAATACTACAGTGGAACAGACTCATTCCCTGCCCACAATGAGCTTACGCTATGCTATGGAAAAGCTAAAAGTAAAACCGAAACAGCTAAAGTAAGTCCAAAAGTATGTGGGCGAGGGAGGCGAACTAATGGAAACCCAGACCGAGGAAGGCGCATCAGATGGAAGAACCCTACGCTTAGAACAGCTCCACAGGCGCTCACTAAAATACGACTGTTTGAATGCTGAGGAAAAATGGATGACATTTAAATTGCCCGTGCAGCTTCCCAATTTTCGATGACCATCTCCGTCAGTCAGTCGTATTTAATGAGTACTTACCGGGTGCAGAGCACTGTATGAAGCGCTTGGGACGGTACACCCTAACAAGACACATTCCCTGCCCACCACGAGCTTACAGTCTAGAGGCGGAGACAGACGTCGATAGTAATATAAAGAAACTACAGATATGTATGTAGGAGAGACCAGGAGTTTGAACGATTCCACCGTTTTGCCACCTTGGGCCAGCCTGAGGGTCTCCCTGGCACTCTTAAAACATATGGGGTCACGAAGGCTCAGGGGCTTGAGACAAGCACTCTGTCAGAGGGAACACAACACTTTTCTGAGGCTTCAGGTTCACTTGGCAAATGGGAGAACCCAACAAGTGTTAGGTAGGGGAGGCTGGGGGGGGGGGGGGGGGTTGTGTTCGTTCTTGGAAGACACTCACTGGAAAGGATTTAATGGACCAGACAATCTCACTGTTTTCTGGGACCCACTTCACACTCCCTACTGTCGTTTTAAACTTGGGGGAGTCCGCGTCATTGGGAACTGGAATGTGAATCTCCACGTTGTTTGCAGTCGATCTGCGCTTGAACTGGCTCTTTGCCTGGAGAATGGGGAAAAAAAAAAGCGCAGGTTTCCTTGGTACAAAACACTATGCTCCCCTTTTTCTTGCAACCCAAATGGTTTGCAAACTGAAAGAGGACATTACTTTAGATGGGCTCAGGAAATTGGCCAACGAAAAGGACCTTTTTCTGAGTAATAATATGATGAAATAACTATGTATAAAAGTGGAAGGAAAAGAGAACCGCTAGACAAACACTTGCCCAAAAAGTGAAATGAAATCCCTATCAGCTTGATTTCTAGTCAGCTCGCTGCCAAAACATTTGTGGACTTTAAAAACAAAAACCAAAAAAAAAAAGAGAGAGAGAAAGAAACCACTTGGTTCTCCATGACATTTTCAAAACATCTCCAGTTGATTCAAAATTTACTCAGGATGTAAATTTCACTGCCCAACTCCAACATCTTTTTATAAGGACGCTGTTTCTTCCATTACCTTACCCCACTGCTATTTATCATTTAGCATAGCTGAATCAAACTTTGCTTTGTATTTGAGAGAAGCAGCCATTTACAACACTCTGGAAACCATGCAAATGCATAATTTAAAGTGAATTTTCCATACACCCCATGGCAAAAAAGCAACACCCTGAAGAATGTCGATGTGACCAACCTTAATCATGTACTCTATACGGCTGTGGGAATGTTTTTCAATTACCGACTCGATCCAAATCAATGGTTTCACCTGTTTGGGAACACAAATGATGTGAGTGAGAAGTCTGCTTTTTAAAAAACCATGGTCAAATAACACTGAGATGGCTTCCTGCTTTTAACCAGATTTTCAATCACCAAAAATGCCCAAAACAACTCTTTTCAATACACCTATGGCATAGGACATACATCAAGCTTGCTAGCTTAAAAAAAGAAAAGAAAAAAGGAGCAATTGTTGAAGAAACAGGACAATTGCCATTGTGGAATGCTCATTAAGATGAATTTCAGCCCACAATACAGGTCCAAACATATTAAATTCATGTTTATAAGGTCACGGCCATCTGACTTCCCCATCACTGTAGGCAGCACCACCATCCTCCCTGTCTCACACGCCCATAACCTTGGTGTTATCCACTACTCGCCTCTCTCATTCAACCCACAGATTCAATCGCTCAATAAATCCTGTCGGTTCAACCTTCACAACATCAGTAAAATCCCCCCTTCTCCTCTCCGAACAGCTACCACGTTATTCCAAACGCTTATCCTATCCTGACTCGACTACTGCAGCAGCCTCCTTACTGACTTCCCTAACCTCCTGTCTCGCCCCACTTCAGTCCGTCCTTCACCCCGCTGCCCGGATCACTTTTCTACAAAATCGTTCAGTCCATGTTTCCCCACACCTCAAGAACCTCCAGTGGTTGCCCATCCACCTCTGTAGCAAACAGAAACTCCTGACCCCAAGCTTTAAAGCCCTCGATCACCTCATCCCTTTTTACCTTACCTCTCTCAAAGCCCACACACTCTGTTCTTCTAACGCCAACCTACTCATTCTACCTCCCTCTCATCCGTCTTGCTGCCGACCCGTCGTCCATGTCCCGCCTCTGGCCCCGAACTCCCACCTCCTTCATATCCAATACACGATCGCTTTCCCCACCTTCAAAGCACATCTCCGAGAGGCCTTCCCCGACTAAGCCCTCATTTCCTCCACTCCCTCTCCCTTTTGGGTTGCCCTCGCACTTAGATTTGCACCTTTCACTCACCCCTCCCTCAGCCCGATGGCATTTATGTCCACAGCAGTAATTTATTTATATATATATTAGTGCCCTTCTCCCCCTCTAGACCATAAGCTTGTTGCGAGCAGGGAAGGGGTTTACCCACTCTATCATATCTCTATTCCAAGTGCTTAGGACGGTGCTCCGCACATATTAAGAGGTCAGCAAATAACTTGCTAACAGTGGCCACCCCTTCTGCAGTAATACCATCGGCGGTCAGGTTGCCAATGATGCCCTTCTCCTGGGTATCATCTCACACGGCCACCAAAAAAGGCACTGTATCTCCCACCCAGGGTAGGCACAGATAAGTGGACGACAGCTCTTCTCTGCTAAGGATTCCTGCCTGGAAATCATGACAACCTTTTCGCCAAGGTGGCTAGCTGCTGGAAGCTAAACTCCCACAGAGTTCCCTGTCCAGGTAATGAGATGGGATGGGGGGAGAAAATCAGGTGATCCGGATTCAGTCTTCTACTTTGAGACTCTGGACCAATCATAGACTCCCCATACCTCAATTTAGTCTACAGAACCACTGATAATGATATCTGCTTCCTCTCTATGTAGGAACTTTACTTTTTGCAATCCCTTAGAGCATTTTGAGTTCAATTTAAGAGTAGTAACAAATAACTACTGCATAAGCCTCCCTGCTGCCCTGCCCACCTCCAGCTTTTATTTATTTTTGTAATGGTATTAAGGGCCTACCATGTGCCAGGCACTGTACTAAGCACTGGGATAGAGCCAAAGCTAATCACAGTGGATGCAGTCCCTGACCCACATGGGGCGCAGAATCCCCATTTTACAGATGAGGTAACTGAGGCCCAGGGACGTTAAGGCATTTGCCCAGGAGAGCCGGGATTAGCACTCGGGCCCTCGGACTCTCAGGCCCGTGCTCTTTCCACTAGGCCACGCCGCTTCCCGGCTTCTCCCCACCTCAGTCCGTCCCCCTCACTGCTGCCCGAGTCATCTTGCAGTGTCTCTTGGCCCACATAGTTCCAATTCCTCAAAAATCTTCAATGGCTACCCCATTTCCCTCCACATCAAGCAGAAATTCCTTCCCACTGGTTTCGAGGTGCTCCACCAGCTCTGGCTATAAAACCCCTCCCTCTAGCCTGTAAGCTCCTTGAGGACAGGGACTGTCTGCCGACTCTATTGCCTTGCCCTCTCCCAAGTGCTTAGTCCAGTGCTCGGCACACAGAAAGCATTCAATATATACCATCGATCGATTGATCGATTACCTACTGGGTCTCTCCATCTGCTTCGCCCCAGCTCACACTCTTTGATCTTCTCTTGCTCTCCTAATTATGCCTCCGTTTCAACTGCCCTCCTGGCCCCCGTCCTGGAACCCCCTGCCCCATCCCCTAAATAGGTGAGACCACAGTTGGCCCCATCAATACGGTCCTCCTAAAGCCCCCCCCTTCCAGGAAGTCTTTCCCAATTCACAACACCCCCCAGTCCCATCCACCCGATGCCCACCCTCTGCACTAATGCACTTTCTTCCCATCCTCAATATTCACTGCCCGTGAATGTTTTACTTATATATTTATCTTTACATTCAATGATTTGCTCGGCTGTTTTGTCCTGATGTTGTTCCTGCTTCCTGGTTTGTCTTGGCTCTTCCTCGGGCTTCTACTACCTGTAAATAATCTGTATCTGTCTTTCGCCTTAAATTGCGGGCAAGGAATCTGAGTCTTACCACTGCTGTACGCACCCAACGTGTTTCCTAGAGTGCCCAGCACTGGGTAAGCCCTCAGTAAATACCACTGACGGAGGATTGCTATTTAAACTTTCTCACCGAGCTGAACATGCTGAAGTTCATGACCAAACTTACGTGGGTGTTGAGGCGATAAGACATGAGTTCAAATTCTCCATCAGGAGGAATGAAAGAAATCGTTCGATCATTTTCGAAGCGAGAGAGACGGACACACTGGTGAAATTTCACGTCTTCTAATTCCACAGACTTGCTCTTCCCACCTAGTAAAGAAAATGTTTTGCCAGAGGCACAGTACCAACACCAGCTTTAGAGCAGAACAGATCTTTCCACACATTTGTCAGGGGCTACGGCCTTCCCCAACTAAGCCCTTATTTCCCCTACTTGCTCTCCCTCCTGTGTTGCTTATGCACTTGGCTCTGCACCCTTTAAGGACCTGATATTCACCCCACCCCCACGGCACTTACATATTTATGTACTCGTCCGCTCAACTGTATATATCTTCATTACCCTATTTATTTTGTTAATGAGATGTACATCACCCTGATTCTATTTATTTGCTATTGCTTTAATGAGATGCTCTTCCCCCTCGATTCTATTTATTGCCATTGTTCTTGTCTGTCTCCCCCGATTAGACCGTAAGCCCGTCAAAGGGCAGGGACTGTCTCTATCTGTTATCGATTTGTACATTCCAAGCGCTTAGTACAGTGCTCTGCACATAGTAAGCGCTCAATAAATACTATTGAATGAATGAATGTTTATCCTTACACTCTCCCGTTTCCTCTAGCTGAACTTTAACGTCCGTCTCCTCCTCTAGCCCGTAGGCTCCTCAAGTCCACAGACTCCACCGGAATATCCTCTCGCAAGTGCCTAAGTTCAGCGCTTCGCAGGCAGAAGGCGCTCAATAGATATCACTGACTGATGAAGGGAAATGCAGGACGCAGGTTTTTCAGGGAAGGCAGTCCCCGTGTTGTCTGAGTCTCAAAAGGGATTTTTTACTCCTTTTGGTAAAGGGTCAATAATGGGGAAGTGTGCCCTTCTAAGCTCATGGTGGGCAGGGAACGTGTCTGTTCTACTGTGGTGCTGTGCTCTCCCAAGTGCTTAGTACAGTGACATGCACATAGTAAGCACCCAATAAACATAACTGATGATTGATTTCATTGCACTTGCCCCAGTTCCTGATTTAGTTAGTGGCCTATTAGGCTTAATATACCACTGGAGTCAAACATGCATGCAAAGACTCATCACAAAAACCCAAATCTGTCAGGAAAACAGTGCTCTAAAAATCAGAGGGGAAAACAAGATGCACTGAATCCCAACTGGTTCTTAGCAGCACGTCACCTACTCTAGCTTCATGAATACTGGAAGGTTGGGAGTTACTAAATAACAGAAACATAGCTGGGTCTGTGTAGCACATGACAACCTCCCTTGTGTATACACAAATGAACTGAGAAATGAGGTAGTAAGTAAAGCTGGAGAAATCCCTGGGCTTGAGAAAGAATATCTGAGATAAAGAAGTCATTAGTAATAGTTGTGGTATGGAGTGACTAGATGGGGCAGAGAGTGGGTGGTGCCAGAGAGGGAGAAAGGCCAGGGGCTGGGGGGAAGAGAAAGTCCTGTTGGGGGGGGGCGGGGGGAGAAAGCAGTGTGGCTCAGTGGAAAGAGCCCGGGCTTGGGAGTCAGAGGTCATGGGTTCAAATCCCGGCTCTGTCACTTGTTAGCTGTGGGACTGTGGGCGAGTCACTTCACTTCTCTGTGCCTCAGTTACCTCATCTGTAAAATGGGGATTAATTGTGAGCCTCACTGGGGACAACCTGATGACCCTGTATCTCCCCCAGCGCTTAGAACAGTGCTCTGCACATAGTAAGCGCTTAACAAATAATACCAACATTATTATTATTATTATTATTATTATTATTATTATTAAAGGCTTGTGGTGGGGGGGGGAGGAAGAGGGAGAAAGGAAATGGGAGAAAAGGCTGGGGGGTGGGGAAAAGAAGAAGGAGAAAGATTAGGGGTGGAAGAGGGGGAAAAGCCGGTGGGGGGTGGGGGAGAAGAGAAAGGCTGGCTTGGGGGGCGGGGGGGACAGGCTGGTGTGGGGCAGTTGCGGTGGGGGAGGAGAGAGAGGCAGCGTTGAGATGTAAAGCTCAAACGATACTTCTGACCACGTTCTCAGAAGTTTACCAAAACCTAGTTGGTTCTGCTTTCTCTATGGAAGTTTTAATCATTTAAGTCTTCGGTGCGGATGGAAATGCTGTTTCCAGCAAGCCGAGGGACAGCCTGCACAACCGCTCCCTAGTCTGGGGAGCCGGTGGCCGCCACCCTGACTGGTCGCGCCCCCTAGGGGACACAACCCACAAAACACACCGGCAGGGCGTCACGGATCTCAATATGTGCATATACACACACACAGACATACATATATTATATATATATATATATATATACTCACGCCCAGTATTGTCAAACAGAACCTTGTCATTTAACCCAAGACGCAGTTCTGGCATTCCCGAGAGAAATACTCTCATTTTAATGGATCCAACTATCTCACTACGCAACACATTCCCATTGGCGCTGACCTAAATGGAGAGAGAACAAGGCAGTAAAAAAAAAAAAAACCGTCACGATGTGGCCGGAGAGACAATCCCCAAATGCTGCAAAACCTTCCGCTAATCCGGTCCGAGCGGGAAGAGGAAGTTCTCTCCTCCCAGAAGTTGCTAGGGCTCGGGTCTGCCTTTCAGGACCAAGCGAATCTCGGCGAGTTAGATTTCGGTGGCAGGATGGAAGAGTCGACTTTACGGAAAGATTATGTAAGCGGGCGTAGTGTTGAGCTGTGAAGGCCGTAAAGGTCGATTTCATTCTTTGTTTCCAATTTCTAATCTCTCAGGGACAGTGACAGGTAAATGTGAAGTCTGTGAGTAGAGAGGCTAGAGTGTCACTTGGGCATTTAAAATAAATGAAGAAAGCAAATCCTCTCCTGTAGTTTGGGGAACCTGGGCTAGATTTTCTCGATGTTTTCGCCTAGAGGCTGAGAAAGGCTTTTCCCTTGGGCGTAAGACTCCGCATTATCCACTGCCCCTCCTCCCCACCTCACTGTCGCCATGAGCACTATTTCCGGGCTTCACAAGAAGAAGGGCTCTCATCGGTAGAAAAAAAATCCCTGACTTTTACCAAGGAAGGTCAGCTGAGGAGCTGGTCCCTGGCTAGACGAACCAAGAAATGGAAAGTGAAAAGTCCCAGAAAATGGAACTGGGTCGTGCAGTGCACGTGTGCATCAATAGTAAAGCCAACATTACTTGTGTGCGTGTGTGTGGCGGGGGAGGGGTGTCATAGCCACTGAGTCCACGGTCTACAGTTTATTGGGCCTGCTCAGCTCAGAAAGGCATGCACCATGCTTCTTTTCCTGTTCTAAATTTCAGATTCTGGAAGGGGCTCAAGGCGGTGAAAAGAGAACTTTTTCAAGCTACCACTAAAGTCTGAAAAGGGAGCCAAACATCCCTTTGTTTCCCTGTGGCCCTAGTCTTCAGGCCGAGGATGTGCTATTTTGGGCCCAACTCCTGCTGAGAAGGGGACTGCGGGAAACTGACGGCTGACCGGGTCCCATTTCCGATCCTGGTGGCGGCTCGTGAAGTCTCCTCTTTAGACTCCCTTTACTCCCCCCTTCCGGTGTGAAAGCAGGACCCTAGAGTCCCCTCGGTCCCCTCCAGCCCCGGTGTTTGACAGGCCAAACTGGCAGTTCCCCTCCTGCCAGGGAACTGAGGTTGCAGGAGGATCCCCAAGACCCTATTTGGATCCTGGGGACGCCCAAGGAAACACCCCGAAACGGGTCTCCTGGCAGATGCGGGACTCTTTTCACTCCACCATCAGTCTGGAGTCTGAGAGACACTAGGGTCCCATTTCTGACCCTAGGGTGAGATGGGGGGGGAGGGAGATGAAGATGAGAAGGAGGAAAACTGGGGGACTGGAAGAAAGCAGGAGGAAGGAGACAGAAAAGGAACAGTGGGAGAAGAAGATAACAAAAAGAGGAGAGAAATGGGAGGTATAGGGAGATTTAAAAAAAGGAGAGAAACAGGAGGAGAGGGGGAGGAGATGGGCAATGGACAGCAGGAGAGATTAGGGCAGGGGGAAAGGGGACAGATCGGGGGGGAAAAGAGGGGAGGGGCAGGAAGAGAGAAATGAAAGGAACACAAGAGGGAGAGTGCAAGGAGACTAAGAAATTCAGGGAGAGGAGGGGAAAAATGACAGAAAAGAGGAAATCAACAAGCATGTGATTCCCTTACAGAATGGACAGTTCTGCGGGTACGCATACACTGTACCCTACCCACATCCAAAAATACAATGCGACCAAATCCACTTCAGAGACCTGTACGAGCCTAAATGTAAGATTTCAATACATGTGCATGCATGCCTAACTATGATGGTTCCTCACTTCCTGATATTTTAACCTCCCCAATTTCAGCAGGACACTCTAAGTACATGGCTGAGGAAAATGATGCTTCCCCCCGCACCACCAACAATTATATCTTTTCCTAGATTGCTTTTCATCTTGGAAGCAATCCTGAGCAGAACAGAGGGTGTTTTATTCAGTTAGAGACTGGAAGAAGGGAGTGTGGGTCAAGCATTTTTCTTGGTCTTCTAATGTGAACTAGAGACCGCAGTTTTAAAACCCGTTGAAATTCACAGAGGGACACTGGCACCTCTTGCTTATTCATCTGATCCTATAAGGGGTGGGGTTCGGGATTGCCTATTCTCGATAAACCCAGTCATTTCGATCGCTATTTATCCTGTCGAAAGTGCAAAACCCCAAAACAAACAACAACAGAAACACCCCACCGCACCCAAAACCAAAAATTCAAACCCACCAGGAGGTTGACCGACTCAATGACATCCAGAAACACCTCATTTTTCCTATACTTTATCCCTTCGGACCTCCAAGATACGGCATTGGTCACCGTGGCAGGTGGACGAGGGGCCCCAGTTTCCAGCTTGTGGCCCTCTTGGGTGATGTATCTTTCCAACCGAACGATGAGCATTAAAAACACAAAGCACAGAGAGGGCAACTTCAGTCATCTGCTTAATGTTAAAAGCTTCCCAAGTGAAAAGAAAGGAAGCTTGCAAGACTCTGCAAGTATCCTAAAATCACAAACGCCAGGAAATTAAAAAAATCAGTTGCTTGTTTACCCAGGTCTATTGCAACGACACACGAAATTCGAAGGCTCTGCCAATGAAAGGGAACGGGCTGGAAGAATGTGAACAGAAATATTTTGGTCATATAAGGAAGTCTTGGCTTCTGCAGTGATTCAAAACCCATACAAACCAGCCCCTTCGAGGGTGCACGCGAGGCCGGGGAAACCAGAAATCACCCGGCTCTTGAGGGTGATTATCTGAAACGCAGCCAGCCCTGCGGCCCTTAGTCGGTCACTAAACTGTCAGCTCCTTGAGGGAAGGGATTGGGTCTACCAACTCTACTGCACTGTCCTCTCCCGAGCGCTAAAGACCAGTGCTCTGCTCACAGTAAGCACTCTAGACTGTAAACTCATTACACGCCAGGAACGTGTCTGCTAATTCTGTTATATTGCCCTCTCCCAAGTGCTTAGTACACACCTGTGCTCTACACTTAAGTGCTCGATAAATACCACTAATTGACTACTCAATCAATTAAATTGACTGCCTTGCTTTTGAAAGAACAGCCGGTTGGGACTGCCATCTGACTCTCTTCCCCTCACCTGACACCAGTTGAGAGCTCAGTGCATCCCGGACTCATCAGCATTTGATAATGAAGCTTGCAGAACGAGTGCCAGGACTTTAGAACAGTAATAATTACTGCTCCTTGGCCTGGGTTTACTTCCTCGAGTGCTTTTAAGCATCGATCTATTTCACGAGGCTATAGTAAGATTCAGTTCTCCTGTACAATAGAAATATCACTTCACGGTGAGAAATTTTTATCTCACATCTGTTTTCTTCTCTCCTTTACTCCCTACCCGGGGCGCCTTACCCCAAAAGGGGAGCAAAATGGGGATGGTTGATTTTTTTTTCTTTAACGTGCTAGTTATCCTATCGTCCCTTCCTTCCACCCGCTTTCCCCCTACCGCGCACCCCTTCCACTGTTGGGAGCAACGAGGACATTCCTAAGCAAAGCAAATAGCATTTTTCTGCGAGTACTCACTCTTGTAAAATTTTGCTGTCGGTAGTTTGAGGATACCCGAAATCCATGAGTTCATCTAACAATTCATAAATAATAACAAAGTTATCTCGAATGCTCTCTTCTTCCAATTCTTTGAAATATTCAGAAAACACCTACGACGATAAGAGAGAGACCATTTAGGCTCCAGGCAGTCCCTAGAGGCTATATGTGTTCGAAGCTGGGCTCTTGTCAGCTGTGTGACTGTGGGCAAGTCACTTAACTTCTCTGTGCCTCAGTTACCTCATCTGTAAATGGGGATTAAGACTGTGAGCCTCACGTAGGACAACCTGATTACCCTGTATCTACTCCAGCGCTTAGAACAGTGCTCTGCACATACTAAGCACTCAACAAATACCAACATCATTATTATTATGTTCCTGGCCCCTGCCCCTCCCCGCGGGAGTGGTAGAACCCCTGAGGGCGGAGGGCCAGAACCCCGAGAGACTCCAGACCCTGTGGGAATCTCTCTGCCTCCTTCCTTCCATGTTGAAGGCACACTGGGGGAAGAGAACGAACCAATGGCTCCTGGGCTTGGGCTGAGGGAGAGGGGGCTTAAGGAGAGGAACTCTTCTCTTGTAAGCCCCCCACCCAACCGAGCGTGGGTCCGCCAAACATCTAGCACCGGCCTATCCTTAGGTTTGCCTCTGTCGTTTATCCAACCGAACGCCACTGACGCTTTTACTCGGCACTTTCACCCTCCAGTCGTTGCTCCCGCGATTTCTCCGGAAGCTGTGCTTCTGTTTCCAGAGCTGGGCAGATCTGCACCGGGGGATATAGGAAGTTCTACACCTCTGGCAGAAATTTTGATCGAACAGCTGCACCTCTGCCTTTCCCACGACCAGCTCGGCAGCGGACGCTCCTTGGACCTGGGTTTCTTTCCCCACACCCTGCTGCAAATACCTCCTCTTCAGATGTGCCATTTTCTACCAGCTCCCGAAAGGCCGCAGTTCCTTCCATCCCGAGTTTCTGCAGATTCACTTAATAATAATAATAATAATAATGTTGGTATTTGTTAAGTGCTTACTATGTGCCGAGCACTGTTCTAAGCACTGGGGTAGACACAGGGGAATCAGGATGTCCCACGTGGGGCTCACAGTCCTAATCCCCATTTTACAGATGAGATAACTGAGGCACACAGAAGTTAAGTGACTTGCCTACAGTCACACAGCTGACAAGTGGCAGAGCTGGGATTTTTATTTTGTAACGTTTTGACTCCTTTAGCTCCCCTTCACTTTATAACCTGGGACCGACCTTGGCAAAACCGTGGAACAAGACAAGTTATTCGCACCCCCCCGCCCGCCTCACTTGCCAGGCTGGGTGGCTCCAGCTAGAAGAGGGGACGACTGACCAGGGAGCGTGGCTACCAACTCTGTGGTACCGGATTCTCTCAAGTGCTCGGTACGGTGCTCTGCACACGGTAAGCGCTCAATAAACACCACTCACTGATTGATAGGTAATGGGCTAAAAGCTGAGCGGAAAGGGACTCGGGGATGCAGAAGGCGGCAGGAGACGGGGCCCTTGGGGCTCGCCCCCACAAGCTACGAGAGGAGGAACGTCCAGGGGGCCACCTGGCATGCAGAACCAGTCGATCAGTGCTACTGACCGTTGAGTCTCGGAGCTAAAGGATGTGCTACGAAATCTGGGAGAGCAACCCCAGCTGCAGCGGTTGACTCTTCGGGGCAGAGGATAAGCTGGAAGAGGATGCCAGGAGAGGCAGGGAATCGGAGGCCTCAGATACACCTGGCTCTCCACCTGGGTCTATCTCTCCTCCTCCTCTCACCCAAGAGATCACCAGCCTGAGTGTATGGAAATGTCGTGCGTCTCTTCCCCATGCCCCCACTAATCTCAGACCACTCTTCTCTTTGCCCCCGTGGAAGCCCTACCCATGAACAGTAATACATATAGTTGGATTCAACCCCCTCCTGCTCAGACCGTGAGCCCTATGAGGGGCAGGAACTGGGTTCACCTTGATTATGTCTCCTTCAGCGCCTGAGTACAGTGCTTGGCACATAGTAAGTGCTTATCAAATATCATAATTTGTTGTTATTGTTACTCATCAACTGCATTTCCTTCTGCACTATTTTAACAATAGCCCCAGACTGAGCTTTCCCTTTTCCCTCTGCTCCCTCCCCTCTCCCCCCTTCACCTCCCCTCAGCTAAGCCCCCTTACCCTCTGCTCCTCCCCCTCCTCAGCACTGCCACTGCCACGAATCCCAGCTCTGCCACTTGTCGGCTGTGTGACTGTGGGCAAGTCACTTAACTTCTCTGTGCCTCAGTTCCCTCATCTGTAAAATGGGGATTAAGACTGTGAGCCCCACGTGGGACAACCTGATTCCCCTGTCTACCCCAGCGCTTAGAACAGTGTTCGGCACATAGTAAGCGCTTAACAAATACCAACATTATTATTATTATCACTGTGCTCATTTGTATATATTTTTATTAGCCTATTTATTTTGTTAATGAGGTGTACATCGCCTTGATTCTATTTATCGTGATTAAGTTGTCTTGTTTTTGTCCATCTGTCTCCCCCGACTGGACTGCAAGCCCGTCATTGGGCAGGGATTGTCTCTATCTGTTGCCGAACTGTATATTCCAAGTGCTTAGTATAGTGCTCTGCACAAAGTAAGCGCTCAGTAAATACTACTGAATGAGTGAATGAATGAATGAACAATAATGTATTAGGTGATTGCCAGCTTAGAAACGTGGCCCATCTGGGAATGTAAGTGGATCGTATTTATTGTGTGCAGAGCACTGTACTACATGCTTGGGAAAATACAATATAGCAAACATTCCCAGCCCACAACGAGCTTTCAGTGCAGAAGGGGGAGACAGACACACCTCGCTTCTCTCCTTCTACAATCCAGCCCACACACTTCACTCCTCGGGTGCTAACCTTCTCACCGTGCCTCAATCTCGCCTGTCTTGCTGCCGACCCCCAACTCATGTCCTACCTCTGGCCTGGAACGCCCTCCCTCCTCAAATCCGCCAATTACTCTCCCCCCCTTCAAAGCCTTACTGAAGGCACATCTCCTCCAAGAGGTCTTCACAGACTAAGTCCCACTTTTCCTCATCTCCCACTCCGTTCTGCATCGCCCTGACTTGCTCCCTTTGCTCTTCCTCCCTCTCACCGCCCCACAGCACTTATCTATATAACTATAATTTTATTTATATGCATATCTATTTGTATTGATGTCTGTCTCCCCGCCCAGACTGTGAGCTCACTGTGGGCAGGGACTGTCACTCTTTATTGCTGTATTGTACTTTCCCAAGCGCTTAATACGGTACTCTGCACACAGTCAGCGCTCAATAAATACGACCGAATGAATATAAATACTTAAAATTACAGCTATGTATATAAGTGCTGTGGGGCTGGAAGGCGGGGGATGAATGAAGGGAGTAGGTCAGGGTGACGAAGAAGGGAGTGGAAAGAAAAGGAAAAGAGGGTTTAAGGGAGGTCTCTTGGAGGAGATGAGCCTTCAATCAGGCTCTGAAGGGGGTGAGAGTAAATGTCTGTCGAATATTAAGAGGGAGGGCGTTCCAGGCCAGAGGCAGGACGCGGGAGAAGAGTCGGCGACGAAATAGACAAGTTCGAGACACAGTGAGAGGGTTAACATTGGAGGAGCAGAGTGTGCGGGCTGGGTCGTGGTTGGAGAGTAGCGAGGAGAGGTAGGAGGGTCGAGGTTTAAGTGCTTTAAAGCTGACGGTAAGGAGTTTCTGTTTGATGCGGAAGTGTCCAGCTGCTTAAGTGGCCTGAACCCAGGATTGAGTGGCACAAAAAGGAATTTACACAGCAACCAAGGTTATTTGCCCCCAAAGCCTGGGTCCTTTCTTGCTCGCCCCCAACTAAACTCCTCAAGGATGAACGGGCCGGCAACAATTTTCAGGTAATTGATTAAACAGAGCTGTGGCCCAGTGGAAAGAGCACAGAACCGAGAGTCAAGAGGTTTGGGTTCTAATCCCGAATCCGCCACTTGCTTCTTGCGTGACTGTGGGCAAGTTCACTTGTACCTCTGTTTCTTCATCTGAACAATGGAGATTAAATAACTGTTCTCTCCCCCCACTTAGAACTGGGAGCCCCATGAGGGTCAGGGAATGTATCCGACCACATATATGTATCCGATCCACCGCTTGGGACATAGAAAGCGCTTGATACAATGATGATGATGGTCACCATGGTTATTAGATTCTTAAAAAAGGCTAACCAACTCAGCAGCCTCTCACAATAATAATTATGGTACTCAAGCACTTACGATGTGCCAAGCACTGCTCTAAGTACTGGGGTAGACAGAAGTCAATCAGGTCGGACACAGTCCTCTCAGGCAAGGAGGACCCCTAAGAGCAGTTTTTTAGGAAAGTTTCCCCAGAATCCGTAATAGCCCTAAAGGATAAACCACTCATCCGGTACAATTTAGGAGGATCCAACACCATTTTCTGTCACAGTTCGACCCGGTAAGGCTCACAAACGTTAGGCCGCGCTGATGCAAACCCTATTCTTTCTAGCCTCCCGATCGCCCCGGGGGTCCCGCCTGTGACAGCCGTACCACCTCCCCTTCTGAGACTTGCGAGGGAGGGAGCGAAATACGGCTTGCCAGCCGGAAGGATGCGACACCGATCGTACCGAGGAGACACCACGTGCCAAAACACCGTGCTCTGTACCAGGCTAGATACAATAATAATAATAATAATAATGTTGGTATTTGTTAAGCGCTTACTATGTGCCGAGTACCGTTCTAAGCGCTGGGGGAGATAAAGGGCAATCGGGTTGTCCCTCGTGAGGCTCACAGTCTTAATCCCCATTTTACAGATGAGGTAACTCAGGCCCAGCCGCGGCCGGGAGCCCGGCGTGTGAGACGTACGCCGGGCCGCGGACCTCCTCCCCGTGATGGAGAGATTAAGGGACGGTGGGGGTGAGTGACCGACCCAAGGTCACACACCAGATCGGTGGAAGGGGTGGGACGGGGAGCCGGGTCTCCCAGCCCCGAGTTCTCTTTCCACTTTAACCCCTTCAATTCAACGGGCCGCTCTCCTTTCCTTCCCCCCTTTGGGTGCCCCGCGGTCCAGAGATGATCGGCCGGCCGGGGCGCAGAACGCCCCACCTCCGAGCTCAAATGGCCATTCTGGGCTGGGCTGGCGCTGCCCCCTAGCGGACACACGAAACCAACAATTCTTCCGAAGCCCTTCCAGAGAGCGCTCTTTCATCACGATGACGGGCTCTTTCGAGCGCCTACTACTACTACTACTACTACTACTAATATTAGCATTTGTTAAGCGCTTACTACGTGCCAAGCACTGTTCTAAGTGCTGGGAAGGATACAAGGTGATCAGGTTGTCCCACGTGAGGCTCACAGTCTTACTCCCCATTTTACAGATGAACTGAGGCCCAGAGAAGTGAAGTGACTTGCCCCGAGTCACAGAGCTGCTAAGTGGCGGGGCCGGGATTCGAACCCCCGACCTCGGACTCCCCAGCCCGGGCTCTTTCCATCGCTTCTCTCCTTAGTGCTGCTTCTCCCGCCTCCCGGCCTTTGAACCGCCCTCCGGACAAAGTGGTAACCCCGGCTAATTGCCGAGCAACGGAGGGGGGCGAGGGAAGGGAGAGAAGACTCGGCCCGACGCCACTAGGGGCGGGGGGAAATGCTCCCTACTACTACGTGCCAGGCACTGTTCTGAGCGCTGGGGGTAGACACAAGGTCGTCAGGTTGTCCCCCGTGGGGCTCACAGTCTTCACCCCCATTTTCCAGAGGAGGTAACCGAGGCCCGGAGGCCCAAGGTCACACAGCGGACAGAGTGGCGGATCCAGGATTAATAAGAATGTTGGTATTTGTTAAGCCCTTACTATATGCAGAGCACTGTTATAAGCACTGGGGGAGGTACAGGGTCATCAGGTTGTCCCACGTGAGGCTCACAGTCTTCATCCCCATTTTCCAGATGAGGGAACTGAGGCCCCGAGAAGTGAAGTGACTTGCCCACAGTCACACAGCTGACAAGTGGCGGAGCTGGGATCCAAACCCATGACCTCTGACGCCCAAGCCCGGGCTCTTTCCACTGAGCCATGCTGCTTCCCTTTCGCAAAATAATAATAATAATAATAATAATAATAATAATAATAATAATAATATTGGTATTTGTTAAGCACTTACTATGTGTCAAGCACTGTTCTGAGCACTGGGAAGGATACAAGGTAATCAGGTCGTCCCACGTGGGGCTCACGGTTAATCCCCATTTTACAGATGAGGGAACTGAGGCCCAGAGAAGTGAGGTGACTTGCCCAAAGTCACACAGCTCCTAAGTGGTGGAGCCGGAATTCGAACCCACGACCTCCGACTCCCAAGCCCGGGCTCTTTCCATGGCTATTGAATTTTAATGCCAGGATTTCCCACGAGCTCTCTTGCTTTCAGAAAATCCTGCCAAGTTTATTTTGGCTCAAACACCTTCTTTCCTCTCCATCTATGAAGCATTCTGATTAACCGGAAAAAAGCGATTAAAGTCCATCTCAATTTAGCCTTAGAAAACAGCAGTCTACAGCAAAGATAATGAACTCTATTTAGCATAGTAATGGCATTTGTTAAGCGCTTATTATATGCCCGGCACTGTTCTAAGCGCTGGGGTAGATACAAGATAATCAGGTTGGACACAGTCCCCGTCCCACATAGGGCTCACAGTCTTAATCCCCATTTTACAGAGGAGGGAACTGAGGCACAGAGAAGTGAAGTGACTGTAATTCATTTATTTATATTAAAGTCTGCTTCCCCCTCTAGACTGTAAGCTTGTCGTGGACAGGGAATGTGTCTACTTATTGTTATACTGTATTCTCCCAGGTGCTCAATACAGTGCTTTGCACACAGTAAGCGCTCAATAAATACGACTGAATGGAACGGAACTTGCCCGAGGTCGCACAGCAAAGAATTGGCGGAGCCGAGATTAGAACCCAGAAGCAGCGTGGCTAAGTGGAAAGAGCCCGGGCTTGGGAGTCAGAGGTCATGGGTTCGAATCCTGGATTCGCCGCTTGCCAGCTGTGTGACTTTGGGCAAGTCACTTCACTGGGCCTCAGTTCCCTCATCTGTAAAATGGGGATTAAAAACTGTAAGCCCCACGTGGGACAACCTGATCGCCTTGCATCCCCCCAGCGCTTAGAACGGTGCTTTGCACATAGTAAGCGCTTAACAAATACCACCATTATTATTATAATTAACCCAGATCCTCCTGAATCCCAAGCTCATGCTCTACGGATCAGTCCACTATTTTAGCACAAGGTGACTCTTTGTTGAATAGGGTGGGAAGGATAAGACAAAGTTTCTTGCATCTTAATTCAAAAATCTTTCATGCTGCTATGTATTTTCATTGCTATTTGAGCACGCAACTATATAACGCTGATAAGTTTATTTACATATCTATATTATCTTGGTCGATTATTTTGGGATGCTGGTAACACACTAATGCACTTTACATTATTTCCTAGGGAAACCGATACTTCATTTTCTCTACTCTCACGGAACCACTTCAGAGGCATTAACTGGGATACAGCAGTGTCTGACAAAAAGAACGGTTCGGCTATTTTATACTCACCTGAACCACTTTATAAAGAAATGAAAACACCAGGGATACACAGGCATTCTTTTTAGAAGTTGCAACAACTATAAATTTGTTAAGGAGTTTTCAAAGTGAATAGCATATTCTGAAGGGGAAAAAAAAAATCAACATTACTTTCTGTGAAGAGAAGTCTGAAATCAAATACTTTCAGAAGTTCCACCGAACCCAGTATTAGCACAGACTAAATACGCACATCAAGCATGAGAAGCAGTATGGTCTTGTGGAAAGAGCACAGGTCTGGCAGTCGGAGGACCTGAGTTCTAATTCCGGCTCTGCCGACCGCATGCTGTGTGACCTCGGGCAAGTCCCTTCGCTTCTCTGCACATCGAGTAACCTCATCTGTATAATGAGGATTAAAGCCTCCTCCCTCCAATTTAGACTGAGCCCCATTTAAGGCAAGGGTTATGCCCAACCTGACAAACCTGTACCTACTCCGGTACTTATAACAGTGCTTGACACAGAGTGAGTGCTTAACAAATACTTAAAACTCACCTCCTCCAAGAGGCCTTCCCAGACTGAGCTCTTCTCCCTCTACCCCCCCCCCACCTCTCCGCAGCTAAACCCTCTTTTACCCCTTTCCCTCTGCTCCTCCCCCTCTCCCTTCCCATCCCCTCAGCACTGTACTCGTCCGCTCAACTGTATATATTTCCATTACCCTATTTATTTTGTTAATGAAATGTACATCGCCTTGATTCTATTTAGTTGCCATTGTTTTTACGAGATGTTCTTCCCCTTGACTCTATTTATTGCCCTTGTTCTCGTCTGTCCGTCTCCCCCGATTACACTGTAAGCCCGTCAAACGGCAGGGACTGTCTCTATCTGTTGCCGACTTGTTCATTCCAAGCGCTTAGTACAGTGCTCTGCACATAGTAAGCGCTCAATAAATACTATTGAATAAATACTATTGAATGAATGAATACTGTCCAAATAACCCCCCCCCCCCAGAACACAGTGGTGTCCTTCAAAGTAAAACAAAGGGGGAAATTTTTTATGGAGAGAAATAAATTGATACTATTTGAATTCTCATGAAACTTTTTTTTTACCAAGCCAGTACTAGTCAAATGTATTTTTGTGAGAAATTGTGATTGAAAAATTGGGTTTCATACCCAACACCTGGCATCAAATCTGAAGATTTTGGTGCTGGAGAGCCAGGGTAATGTTTATGGAATTGCATACCTTTAGTCCCATAATCATCCCACTGTATTTACTGAGCGCTTACTGTGTGCGGAGCACCGTACTGAGCACTTGGGAGAGTGCAGTATAACAGTATCCCCTGCCCACAAGGAGCTCGTAAAAGGCACAGTTTTCCCATTCTACAGATCTGACATGAAGGCCTGGAGAAAGTCCAGAAAAGAGCGACTGATATGAGCTGGGGATGGCAAAGCTTCCCTATGAGGACAGACTGAAAAAGTTAGGATTTTTTTAGTGTTGAAATGCCATTAATAGGTCAGACCAATGGTCCACCCATGGATTCCTGATTGAAGTCTATCATCATATTTAGCCTGTAGACTCCGGACCGTGAGCTGTGGGCAGGGAACATGTCTACCAGCTCTGTTATACTGTACTCTCCCACGCGCTTAGTACAGTGTGTGGCACACGCTAAGCGCTTAAATACCATCATTTTATTACACTGCTCAATAAAGACGACTGACTGATATGTATGGGAACAACCCCTGTGTACAGAGCAATGGACTGACTTAGAAACATACAAGTAGGTTCTCTGCCCTCAGGGAATTTACAATCTAATTGCTTCTTGGAAGTCAGAAGATGAAACTGCATGGACCCACTGGTCTGACTCCATTAAAAGGCATTTCTTTTGTTCTTATAATGTTAGCGTGTCAGTCTGATTATTTTGTTAATGAGGTGTACATCCCCTTGATTCTATTTACGGAGATTAAGTTGTTTTGTTTTTGTCGGTCTGTCTCCCCTGTGAGCCGGTCAATGGGCGGGATCGTCTCTATCTGTTGCTGAATTGTCCATTCCAAGCGCTTGGTACAGTGCTCTGCACATAGTAGCGCTCAATAAATACTATTGAATGAATTAATGTTAGCTATTCAGGATTTGCCAAGCTCCAGTCGTGTCCTCCCCCTGCCCTAGGAAACCTCTTGGCAATCTCTAGAGTCCAGGCAGGCTGGCAGGTAGAGAGCAGGAACCCTGGGTGGTAGCTGACAATCGCATGAACTATAAACACAAAACCAAAACAGTACATCAACACAAAACCAAAAATTCACACCTGCCTGGGTAAGAAGAATGACATCTCCCCCTCACCCCCCGTTCCCCCCCAAAAACCCCCACCCCACCAGAAACACATTCCACTTTGCTGGACCAAGAATGAACCTGCTTCCATTTGTATCATCTGCTGCCCCTCTAAATTCTAAGCTCGTTATAGACAATGTGTCTGCTAATTCTGTTGTAATGTACTCTCCCACACACTGAGAACAGTGCTCTGCACCTAGTAAGCACTGAATAAATACCACTGATTGATGAGAAATGTGAGCGTGGGGAAATTGTTTTCAAACAGGTGCTTGTTTGGTCAATGTCACGTATCATTTATTTTATTTTCTTACTTTCCCACTCTTTCACTACCTGCAACTGGTGCTGCCATTATTAAATCCTTTTGAAGGATCCATGAATATAGTCCTAAATGCTCAAACACAACGGTGCGTAGTTACAGGAGACTCTTGAAAGATCTTTTCCATTTCTGGGCTTACCAGGCCTTAACTTGATTTCTCGTTTAATAATTCCACCAAATAGTATTTCCTCGTGCCCAAGTCTGCTGGATAAAGTCCCTAACCTTCTTAGCACAAGCAAGGGGACGACACTACTGGCGGCTACACAACAGACACAGTTGACCGGAAAACAGTTCGATGCGCTCGAACCAGATTTCGGATGAGCTTGCTGTGTCACGCTCGTTTTAACCTTCATTCTCATTTACGTCCCACAAAACAAAACCAGGTCAAGCAGATAACCATTGGCCTTCATAAGCGGGGAGGAATGTAAGAATTGCTCAATGTTGTTCTTTTAGCCACTTAAAATTTGTTTCAACATTTATCTTGACTTTTATTGTTACTTTTTTTTCCTAATCCATTCTCTGAACCTGGACTGTAATGCTTCAGTACGAGTCTACTTTTCAGCAAAACGGGACCTGGGGACAAGAAAGGGAACACCAAGTCTCAGGTAGACATTTATAATTGCCAGGAGTCGAGAGAGAAGAGAGGGAAAAGGGCAAGAGGCCTGGGGAAACTGCATCTTTGGGTGGTTCGGGGAGGGCCTGTAACGTCCAGTCCAACATCAAAAGGGCACCTGACAGGAAAAATCTGAAAATCCCAGGTTACTCTATCAAAAAGGATACGATACAAATTGTTATGCTTGATCCACATAAAGCGAACTCCTCCGTGGGCCAAGATGGGCGACAACGTCCCCTCTTCTTCCTTTTCCATCAGAATTGGCATGAAATGCTCCACTTCAGACATGTCGACATCGCCACGGTAGTTTCGGCAGATGAGCACCTGGAGGAGAAAAAGGATCTGACTGCATTCTCATCCCGAGTCACCAAAGTCACCAGGAACAGAGAGATCTCTCATGAAAAACCATTTTGTCAGGCTTTAAATTAGTTGAGTTTTGGGTGATCACGGGTACGGCAGAGATTTTGTTTAGCTTCAGAAGCACCCCTTGAAAAAACAACTGGACTGACAGAGGCTTATTGATTGGAGAGATCTTTGGTCTGTTCCAGTAAAGTAAATCAGAACAGATATAAGCTTTTGGGTTTTAATTTGAAACAAGTGACAGTAGAGGTAATAATGCTTACTGAGTACTCACTCGGTGTATTGGACTGGGCACTTGGGAAAGATAAAATGAAGTGACATATTCCCTGCCTACAGGTAGCTTACACTTTAACTGGGGAGACAAACATCAATGATATTTACTGAACACTTAGTCAATCGTATTTACTGAGCGCTTACTGGGTGCAGAGTACTGTACTAAGCGCTAGGGAGAGCACAACAGAACAATAAACAAGATATATTCCCTGCCCAGAGACAGCTTACAGTCTCGAAGGGGAGACGGACATTTATACGAATAATGTATTTATACTCTGCTTGCTGTGGATGGTTCAGAGGACTGTACTAAGCAATTGGGCGAATACAAGTTGGAAAACATGTTCCCTGCCCACAAGGAGCTTACGGTCTAGAGGAGGAGCTCATTACCATGTCACCTGTGATTTTTTTTTTGTCCATTCCCCCCCACCCCCAAATGGTTTTCTTTCTAGGTGCAATTTCCCCTGAATGTTGTCAACGAATGTTTAGGCGTGTTTTTGTTTCACTGACTGTAGCATGAGCAACCTAGAGGAAAAAAGGAGAGAAAGAGTCTTGCAACATTTCCATTATGGCTACTGTCAGAGAGAAAAGGACAGGAGGGGAAAATTGCTTAAAGAACAGCTTCTCCCGTAAGGCAACTGATGTAACGACATTGCTCCTTCCTGCCGATCTGCTCCTAGTTCTGACAGAGCTCCTACTGTCCTTTCAATGGTAGTATAACAACTTTATTCCTGACTTGTACTTTCCAAGCCCTCAGTACAGTGCTCTGCACACAGTGAGCGCTCAACAAATCCGATGGAACTGAATGAGCAAACAAACTGTGGTACTTTAGCACTTACAATGTGCCAGAAACTATACCAAGCACTGGGGTAAACACAAAATTATCAGGTTGGACACAGTCCCTGTTCCGCATGGGGCTCACAATCCAAGTAGGAGGGAGAGCAGGTATTGAATCCCCATTTTATAGATGAGGTATCTGAGGCCCAGGGAAGTGAAGTGACTTGCCCAAAGTCACCCAGCTGGCGAGTGGCAGAGCTGGGATTGGAACCCAGGCCTGTGCCCTTTCCACCGGTCCACGCTGCTTCTCACAGAATGTATGCGGTCACACCCCTAAACTTCTCACACCCAACTTCCACTGCTTGGGATGTTAGACTCAATTTCTGGCAGCTCTGGTAACACTCCTTAACACCTCGGCCAAATAAAAGAGGGGTGGAGATGTAGTTAATGATTTAACTGCTTTCTCCCTCCAGAATGATCTTTGGCACTCCTTTCGACAAAATCTGACATAAGCCAAGACCCAAAGCGGCTTTGGAAACTACAAGTAACTTTTACGATTAAAATTCAGATCCACTGAGATTTCATCAGCCTCGAAAGAGGAACTTCGGGTGACAGGGGACTGAAAGATGCCTAACCCCACCTCCGTTTGGCTAATCGGCTGTCATCCATTAAGGTCACTTGCACAACACAAGAATAGACCTTCTCTGATCCCGTTCTCTCTCTTCATGCCTTAAAACCTTTTCAGATCGCCAATCACACCCTCTACTTTGTGCATAAATTCAAATAATAAGGACGGCATCTGTTAAGTGCTTACTATATGCCAAGCACTGTTCTAAATGCCTCCTATGGTACGATTTTACCACCACCCCCCGCCAAAAAGTGTTTTAAAAGCAGAATGAGTTGGGAGTCCTGCCCTACCGCTCTAGACAGCGTGGCTCAGTGGAAAGAGCACGGGATTGGGAGTCAGAGGTGATGAGTTCGAATCCCAGCTCTGCCACTTGTCAGCTGTGTGACTGTGGGCAAATCACTTAACTTCTCTCTGCCTCAGTTCCCTCATCTGTAAAATGGGGATGAAGACTGTGAGCCCCATGTGGGACAACCTAATTACCCTGTATACCCCAGCGCTTAGAACAATGCTCTGCACATAATAATATAATAATAATGTTGGTATTTGTTAAGCGCTATGTGCAGAGCACTGTTCTAAGCGCTGGGGCAAACACAGGGGAAGTAAGCGCTTAATAAATACCAACATTATTATTATTAGACAGGTTCCTCGAGCTTGGGTGCGGACCAGATCTGCTCACAGCAACGCTGGAAGCCAATGATAATAGCGAGAATAACTGTGGCATCTGTTGAGCGCCTACTATATGCCAAGCACTGTACTAAGTGCTGGGGGAGATAGAAGCTCATCGGGTGCCACACAGGGCTTGCAGTCCATTCATTCATTCAATACGAGAAGCAGCGTGGCTCAGTGAAAAGAGCCCAGGCTTGGGAATCAGAGGTCACAGGTTTGAATCCCATCTCTGCCACTTGTCAGCTGTGTGACTATGGGCAAGTCACTTCACTGTGCCTCAGTTAACCTCATCTGTAAAATGGGGATTAACTGTGAGCCTCACGTGAGACATCCTGATTACCCTATATCTACCCCAGCGCTTAGAACAGTGCTCTGCACATAGTAAGCACTTAACAAATACCAACATTATTATTATTAGACAGGTTCCTCGAGCTTGGGTACAAACCATATCTGCTCACAGCAACGCTGGAAGCAAATGAAAACAGCGACAATAACTGTGGCATCTGTTGAGTGCCTACTATATGCCAAGCACTGTACTAAGCGCTGGGGGCGATAGAAGCTCATCGGGTCCCACATAGGGCTCGCAGTCCATTCATTCATTCATTAATCGCATTTATTGAGCGCTTACTCTGTGCAGAGCACTGGACTGAGCGCTTGGAATGGACAATTCGGCCACAGATCGAGACCCTCCCTGCCCAACGACGGGCTCACAATCTAAACGGGGGAGACAGACGGCAAAGCAGAACAGAACAAAAACAAGACCTCATCAAGATCAATAGGATCAAGGGGATGTACACCTCATTAACAGAATAAATAGGGTAATAAATAATATATACAAATGAGCACCGTGCGGAGGGGAAGGGGGAGGAGCAGAGGGTGGGAGGGGAGTCTGAAGACGGAATGAAGAGGCAGAATGTGTGCGGGCATCTGTGGGCCTCAGCGCAAAGCGGGGCACAGGGAGGAAAGTGGGGTTTTCGGGCCCGACCCTCCGGATCGTGGAGGATAATAATAATATAATAATATCAGCACTGTTCTAAGCGCTGGGGTAGATACAGGGTCATCAGGTTGTCCCACGTAAGGCTCACAGTCTTATTCCCCATTTTACAGATGAGGTAACCGAGGTCCAGAGAAGTGAAGTGACTTGCCCCGAGTCACAGAGCTGCTAAGTGGCGGGGCCGGGATTCGAACCCCCGACCTCGGACTCCCCAGCCCGGGGTCTTTCTATCGCTTCTCTCTTCAGTGCTGCTTCTCCCGCCTCCCGGCCTTAGAACCGCCCTCCGGCCAAAGCGGTAACCACGGCTAATTGCCGAGCAATGGAGGGGGGGCGATGGAGGGGAGAGAAGACTCGGCCCGACGCCATTGTGGGGGGGGGCGGGGCGCTCCCTACCTTGCCCTTGAGGTCTAGCACGTACACGGCGCTGGCGGACATAGCGGCGCGTAGAGCCGGAGCTGTCGGCTCCCTCAGGGAAAGCGGGGCGGCGATGGAGATGGCGGCGGACCGCTCCCCACACGGCGCCCCAACCCCACTTCCGGCCAGGGCCCCCTCACGGGAACCGTTATGTCCGCTCGAGCCGCCTCGAGCGGCGCGCAGGCGTGTCACGCCGCATGACGTCAGCGGCACCCCGCTCTTTAACCCGGAAACGATTCTAGTTCAATCAGGCTTTCTTCAATCCGCGCTCCCCTGTTTAATAATGTTGGTATTTGTTAAGCGCTTATTCCCTCATTCATTCAATAGTATTTATTGAGCGCTTACTAAGTACAGAGCACTGTATTAAGCGCTTGGAATGGACAAATCGGTAACAGATTAGACTGTAAACCCGTCCAAGGGCAGGGATTGTCTCTGTTAAAATAAATGGTGATATTTGTTAAGCGCTTACTATGTGCAAAGCACTGTTCTAAGCGCTGGGGAATACAAGGGTATCAGGTTGCCCCACGCGGGGCTAACAATTTTTTTAATCCCCATTTGACAGATGAGGTAACTGAGGCACAGAGAAGTGAAGTGACTTGCCCACAGTCACACAGCTGACTAGCGGCGGAGCTGGGATTAGAACCCGTCACCTTTGATTCCCAAGCCCGCGCTCTTTCCACTGAGCCACGCTGCTTCTCTGTTACCGATTTGTCCATTCCAAGCGCTTAGTCCAGTGCTCTGCACATAGTAAGCGCTCAATAAATACTATTGAATGAATGAATGAATAACAGATAGAGACAGTCCCTGCCCTCTGACGGGCTTACAGTCTAATCGGGGAAGACGGACAGACAAGAACAATGGCAATAAATAGAATCGAGGGGGAAGAGCATCTCATTAAAGCAATAGCAAATAAATAGAATCAGGGTGATGTACATCTCATTAACAAAATAAATAAGGTAATGAAAATATATACAGTCGAGCGGACGAGTACAGGGCTGAGGGGAGGGGACGGGAGAGGGGGAGGAGCAGAGGGAAAGGGGGAAAAGAGGGTTTAGCTGCGGAGAGGTGAAGGGGGGCTAGAGGGAGCAGAGGGAAAAGGGGAGCTCAGTCTGGGAAGGCCTCTTGGAGGAGGTGCAGAGCACTGTTCTAAGCGCTGGGGGAGATACAGGGTGATCAGGTTGTCCCACGTGAGGCTCATAGTTAATCCCCATTTTACAGATGAGGGAACTGAGGCCCAGAGAAGTGAAGTGACTTGCCCACAGTCACACAGCTGACAAGTGGCAGAGCCAGGATTCGAACCCACAACCTCCGACTCCCAAGCCTGGGCTCTTTCCACTGAGCCACGCTGCTTCTCAGGCATCCCCGCGGCAGCTTTGCCAGGTACCATTTGTCTCCCCTGATTAGACTTGTAAGCCCATCAAAGGGCAGGGACTGTCTCTATCTGTTGCCGACTTGTACGTTCCAAGCGCTTAGTACAGTGCTCTGCACATAGTAAGCGCTCAATAAATACTATTGAATGAATGAATGAATGAATGAATTGTACTTCCCCAGTGCTTAGGACAGTGCTCCGCGCACCGTAAAATAAATCCATAAATCAATCGTGGCATTTGTTAAGCGCTTACTCTGTGCCCAGCACTGCGCTAAGCGCTGGGGGCAGGGGGATACGAGGTGATCAGGTTGGCCCGCATGGGGCTCCCAGTCTCCATCCCCAGCGTGGCTCAGTGGAAAGAGCCCGGGCTTGGGAGGCAGAGGTCATGGGTTCGAATCCCAGCTTGGCCACTTGGCAGCTGGGTTACTGTGGGCAGGTCACTTCACTTCTCTGGGCCTCAGTTACCTCATCTGGAAAATGGGGATGAAGACTGGGAGCCTCACGTGGGACAAGCTGATGACCCTGTATCTCCCCCAGCGCTTAGAACAGTGCTCTGCATATGGTAAGCACTTAAATACCAACATTATTATTATTTGACTGATGAGGGAACTAAGGCCCAGAGAAGTGAAGTAATAATAATAATAATCATGTTGGTATTTGTTAAGCGCTTACTATGTGCAGAGCACTGTTCCAAGCACTGGGGTAGATACAGGGTCATCAGGTTGTCCCACGTGAGGCTCACAGTCTTCATCCCCATTTTCCAGATGAGGTAAGTGAGGCCCAGAGAAGTGAAGTGACTTGCCCACAGTCACCCAGTTGACAAGTGGCGGAGCTGGGATTCGAACCCATGACTTCTAACTCCCAAGCCCGGGCTCTTTCCACTGAGTCACACTGCTTCTCTAGTGGACTTGCCCAAGGTCATACAGCTAACAAGGGACCGAGCCGGGATTAGAACTCATGACCTCCTACTCCCAAGACCATGCTCTAAATTAAGCACTCACTAAATGCACTGGAATTCCAGGCATCCTGTGATCGCCATATGTATTTTTAAATGGTACTCGTTTAGCGTTTACTATGTGCCAAGGCACCGCTGGGCTGGATACAGACAGATGGGGTTAGGGCACAGACCCTTGTCCCATGTGGGGCTCACACTTTTAATCCCCATTTTACAGATGAGGTAACTGAGGCACAGAGAAGTGAAGCGATTTGCCCAGGGTCACACAGCAGGCAAGTAGTGGCAGAGCTGGGAGTAGAACCCATGACCTTCTGGTTCCCAGGCCTGTGCTCTTAAAAACCGCATGGCTTAGTGGAAAGAGCTCGAGCTTGGGAGTCAGAAAACGTGGGTTCTAATCCCGGTTCCGCCACTTGTCTGCTGTGTGACCTGGGGCAAGTCACTTAACTTCTCTGGGCCTCAGTTACCTTATCTGTAAAAATGGGGATTAAAAAATGTGAGCTCCAGGTGGGACAATCAGATTACCCTGTATCTACCTCAGCACTTAGAACAGTGCTCAACACAGAGTAAGCGCTTAACAAATACCATAATTATTATTATTATTCTTACCTCCTGACTGGATTACTGCCTCAGTCTCTTTCCTCTATTCTACAACTCAGCTGCTCAGAACACCTTTCCAAAACACTCCTTTCAAAATGCATCATCACTCCTCTCCCCCCAAAACCTACAATTTTTAATTTTCATTTTTATAGCACGTTAAGTGCTTACTATGTACCAGGCACTGTATCAAGCGCTGTGGAAGACACAAGAAAATCACGTCAGACACAGTCCCTGTCCCACATGGAGCTCACAGTCTAAATCGGAGATTTAATCCCCATTTTACAGATGAGATAACTGAGGCACAGAAAATTCATTCATTCAATAGTATTTATTGAGGGCTTACTATGTGCAGAGCACTGTACTAAGCGCTTGGAATGAACAAGTCGGCAACAGATAGAGACAGTCCCTGCCGTTTGACGGGCTTACAGTCTAATCGGGGGAGACGGACAGACAAGAACAATGGCAATAAAGAAAAGTTAAGTAAATTGTCCAAGGTCACAAAGCAGACAAGATAATAATAATTATGGTATTTATTAAGTGCTTACTATGTGCAGAGCACTGTTCTAAGCGCTGGGGTAGGTACAGGGTAATCAGGTTGTCCCATGTGGGGCTCACATTTTATAATCCCCATTTTTACAGATGAGGTAACTGAGGCACAGAGAAGTCGAGTGACTTGCCCCAGTTGCCAACGCAGGCAAGTGGCAGAGCCACGATTAGAACTCAAAGATTCCCAGTCCTTTGCAATGCTTCCTCACAACTGGGAAAGATGTTACATTCCTGAGTGGAGACCAAGTAAGTCATGACAACAGAAAAGGGCTCTGGACGGGAGGCTGTGGGGCCTAGTGGAAATTCATTCAATCGTATTTATTAAGCACTTACTGTGTGCAGAGCACCATACTAAGCGCTTTGAGGGTCTAGGAATCAGCGGGCCTGGGTTCTGGTCCCAGTTCTGCCCCTGGCTTGCTGCGTGACCTTGGGCAAGTTACTTAACCTTTCCTTGGCCGTGTTTCCTCATCTGTAGAATACAGATAATATTGCACTCAGTTTTATAGTGTCTGTTTTCGCTACACAATTTAGATAGACTGTTATGGCGGAATTACGGCATGCGCTTCTTACAAGGGGAGTCCGACTGGAAATCTGGCAGTGGGAGAAATTGTTGTAACGCAAGTTGCGTGTACGCAAGCGTAGCTTGACACGGCTATGCTTCCCGGCCCCTCCCTCAGCCTTACGAAACAGCACTAGCCTCACTATATAAAATAACATACCAGCCTTTTTGAACGCTACCATGCCTGGTACCGGTTTGTTTTTTTTCAACTTTATAG
Organism: Ornithorhynchus anatinus; assembly: GCF_004115215.2. NCBI lineage: Eukaryota > Metazoa > Chordata > Mammalia > Monotremata > Ornithorhynchidae > Ornithorhynchus > Ornithorhynchus anatinus. The sequence continues at coordinate 111,552,719 of NC_041749.1, read as the reverse complement.
TGCTGTATTTAAAGCAGTAAAGTACCATTTCCTCAATGCTATTATAGAAGAATATAATATAAAACAATATAGGAATTTGTATCGAGAATGTCAGTCACGGGCGGTAGCTACTGTGTTGGTTTTTTTTAATGGTATTTGTTAAGTGCCTACTATGTGCCAGGCACCATTCTAAGTGCCGGGGTAGATACGAGATAATCAGTTTGGACACCATCTGGGTTCCACATGGGGGTCACAGTCTTAATCCCCGTTTTGCAGATGAAGTAACTGAGGCACAGAAAAAGCTAAGTGACTTGCCGAAGGCCACACAGCGGACAAGCGGTAGAGCTGGGATTGGAACCCAAGTCCTCTGACACTCAGGCCCGTGCTCTATCCACTAAACCACGCTGGAGAAGCATGCGGAGAAACGGAGAAGCAGCGTGGCTCAGTGGAGAGAGCCCGGGCTTGGGAGTCAGGGGTCATGGGTTCTAATCTCAGCTCCGCCGCTCGCCAGCTGTGTGACTGTGGGCAAGTCACTTCACTTCTCTGTGCCTCAGCTACCTCATCTGTAAAATGGGGATGAAAACTGTGAGCCCCACGTGGGACAACCTGATCACCTTCTATCCCCCCCAGTGCTTAGAACAGTGCTTTGCACATAGTAAGCGCTTAATACCACCATTATTATTATGATGCTGATTTGAACCATCTAATCTCCTAACCTATTAATTCTCAGTGAATCAACGGTTTCCATAACCTGATTTGTTCATAGCGTAAGACTCTCCAGGGCCCGTGTCTAATTTCCCCCGTATATTCTTTCCCAATGCTCAGGACAGTGCTCTGCATAAAGCACTTAATAAGTACTCTAACTACTACTTCCTGTTGACTGTAAGCTCCTCCTCTACCAACTCCACTGTATTGTACTTTCCCAAGTGCTTAGTACAGTCTTCCGCACACAGTAAGCACTCAATAAATACCACTGACAGATTGATTACTATCACAGTTACTGCTATATTGCATTGTTTGAAAAAGAGCATTACCAATTTATCCAGTGCAGAGCACTGTCCTAAGGGCTTGGGAGAGTACAATAGAGTTGGTAGACACGTTCCCTGCCCATGGTGAGCTCACAGTCTAGAGGGGGAGACAGACATTAAGATGCGTACGCTACGGGTACGTACATAAGGGGTGTGGGGCTGAGGGAGGGGTGAATAAAGGGAGCAAATCAGGGTGAGGCAGAAGGGAGTGGGAAAAGAGGAAATGAGGGTTTACGGAAGGCCTCTTGGAGGAGACGTGCCTTCGATAAGGCTTTGAAGTGGGGAGAGTCATTGTCGGATATGAAAAGGGACGGTGTTCCAGGCCAGAGGCAGGATGTGGGCGAGAGGACAGTGGTGAGCCAGACCAGATCGAGGTACAGTGAGTAGGTCGGCATTTAGAGGAGCCAAGTGTGGGGGCTGAGTTGTAATAGGAGAGGGGTGAGGTGAGGTCGATGGGGGCGAGGTGATCGAGTGCTTAAAAGCAGATGTTCGATGCGGAGGTGGATGGGCAACCACTGGAGTTTCTTGAGGAGTGGGGAAACATGGACTGAATGTTTTTGTGGAAAAAATGATCCAGGGATCAGAGTGAAGTTCGGACTGGAGTGAGGAGAGGAGGCAGGGAGGTCAGAAAGGAGGCTGATTCAGGGTTTTTTTTAGGAGAGGGGAGACATGGGCATGTTTGAAAGCAGTGTTGAGAGCATCAGTTTGGTCATCAAGGGAAAGTAGTTTGAGTACGGAGGCTCAGTGGAGCCCGGTGAGTTGAGAAAATCGGACGGGGTCAAAAGATCAGAGGTCCCTGTTGTGGAACAGCACAGATTTGTGGGGAGAGAGTGTGTGGGAGAGAAGACGAGTGAGGAGGTTGTGGTCAGAGAGAGGGATTTCAGAGTTAGGATATTCAGTCATTCATTCAATCGTATGCAGAGTGCTGTATTAAGCACTTGGAAAGTACAATTCGGCAACAGATAGAGACAATCCCTACCCAACGAAGGGCTCAGTCTAGAAGGGGGCACGGCTAGAGATGATGAGTTGGAGTGTGTGTCCAAGTTGGAGAGTGGGCAGGCTGGGATGGAACAGGAAGTCAGTGGAGTTGAGGAGTGATAGAAAGGCAGCGGAATCGTCGTCAGGAGCATCTATGTGGATATCGAAATCCCCAAAGATCGATGTAGGGTTGGAGAAAGAGAGAAGGAAGGTGAGAAAGGGATCAAAATGGTTCAGAAAGAGCCAGGTTTCGAGGATGGCGAGGAGGAGCAGTGACTGGGTGAGGAACGGGTCAAAGATGGAGGAAAGCTTTCCCATATTGGAGCCAGGGTACCGCAGACTGAACTTGGTTGAGGCTGGGGGAGGGGCCGGCAAAAGTGGTGGAGAGGGGCCAGCAAAAGTGGTGGAGAGGGATTAGATGGGAGTGAGCTGATGGGGGATAAGGGATGGCGCCGGGACAGGGAAGCAGGGGGAGCTGGGAGGGGAGGACTGGGATGGGCTGACTGGAGGGTGAGGAATGAGGAGTCACAGTGACGTCAGGGAAGTCTAAGAGTCTTAGGTGAGGAATAATATCAACATCAACAGCAATAACCGCTTAATCCGGTGGTTCCCTAAGGAAACTGTGGAATAGGACGTAGGTCCTTGGGTCCTTTAGCATGCCCTTATATCATTTCTTCTGCCCTCACCGCTTCTTTGTAATTTCTCTCCAATTCACCTTCCAGCAAATGCTTGCATCTCTCTCATCCGTTTCCCTCACGTCCAATCCAGCTCTGTTGTTTTGACCATTGCTTTGGTGCCAGTGAACTGTGTTCCAGAATTTCATAATCGGGAATCTCGTCCTACCGTTTGGTCGGTCGGCGACCCTGGCAGAAGCGCTCAAGAAGTTGCTTGTCTTCTTTGGTAGGTCCAGCTTTCAGCCATAACACAAGATGTACACCACACTACACCCTCGTAAGACCTTGGCATTACAGGAGCGAAGCGTGTGGGCTGGGTTGTAGTAAGCAGTGAGGTGGGGTAGGAGGGGGCAAGGTTAGAGAAGCAGCGTGGCTCAGTGGAAACAGCCCAGGCTTGGGAGTCAGAGGTCATGGGTTCGAATCCCGGCTCTGCCACTTGTCAGCTGTGTGACCGTGGGCAGGTCACTTCACTTCTCTGGGCCTCAGTTACCTCATCTGTAAACTGTGAGCCTCACGTGGGACAACCTGATTACCCTGTATCTACCCTGGCGCTTAGAACAGTGCTCTGCACATAGTAAACGCTCAACAAATACCAACATTATTATTATTGAGTGCTTTGAAGCCAATTGTGAGGAGTTTCTGTTTGATGTGGAGGTGGATGGGTAACCCCTGTAAGTTCTTGAGAAGTGGGGAAACACGGCCTGAACGTTTTTGTAGAAAAATAATTGGGGCAGCAGAGTGAAGTATGGACTGGAGTCAGGAGAGACAGGAGGCCGGGAGGTCAGCAAGGAGCCTGATAGAGCAATCAAGGTGGGATAGGAGAATAATAATGTTGGTATTCGTTAAGCGCTTACTATGTGCAGGGCACTGTTCTAAGTGCTTGGATGAACATGTTAGCAGTTTGGATTGGGATAATATGGGAGCAGTTTGGGTTGACAGGACGGGGCGGATTTTAGTGATGTTACGCAGGTCGAACCTGCAGGATTTAGTGATGGATTGAATATGTGGGTTGAATGAGAGAGAGAGGAGTCAAGGATAACTAACGCCAAGGGTACGGGCTCGTGAGCCAAGAAGGATGGTGGGGTCATCTATAGCGATGGGAAAGTCAGGGGGAGGACAGGATTTGGGTGGGAAGATAAGTTCCCTTTTGGCCATTTACTCAAAGTGAGCACATCACTAGCTTCCTCTCTCCTTTCATCTTATCTGTTTTATCAGGAAGTTCGATTTGTTAAGGTCTCGAGCCAGGATGAAGCCGGGTCAGGATTCCTAACCTGCTTATCGGTAGTGTTTTCCCCCAAGATCCTTATAATGGAGAGAACCAGGCAGGGTCTAATAATTACCCCAAGAAGAATTAACTGCTGTTTGTTTTAAAGGCATATTCTTCTATGACCTAAGAAAACTAGGATACCAAACCAACTGTATAGAAAGAAACTCCACATTGCCTGAAGTCGAGCTGGCCTTGATTAACAGAGGAAACTCTGTCCATCAATCCCCACTCCCCAATAGTCCTAGAAGTGCTATTAGCAATAAACTTGTCTCTGACCTACCCTTCTGAACACATTGCAGAGTCTGTGGAGTTTTCTTCCCCCGGAAACACGGACTGGATGGTTTTGTCAAAGAGTGATCTGGGCAGCAGAGGGAACACCCTGCTGGAATGGGGAGAGGACAGGAGGCAGGGAGGTCAGCAAGGAAGCTGATTCGGTAGTCGAGGTGGGATAGGACAATTGCTTGGATCAGCGTGGAGCAGTCTGGATGGAGAGGAAAGCGGCTTTTAGCAATGTTGTAAAGGCAGAACCTATAAGATTTGGTGACAGATTGAATACGAGGGTTGAATGAGAGTGAAAGTTGGGGATAATGCCAAGGTTACGGGCTTGTTGGGAAGCTTCCTTCATTTCCAAGATACTTAATAAACACCATCATCACTTTGATATTTGTTAAATACTTATTACGTACCAAGGATTGTATTAAGCACTGGGGTATCTACCAGAAAATCAGGTTAGAGACATATGGGGCTCACAGTCTAAGTCAGAAGGAGGAGGATTTAATCCCCAATTTTCAGATAAGGGGACGGAGGCACAGAAAAGTTACCAAGTGACATTGCCGGCGGTTACACGGCAGAAGAGTGGGAGAGCCAGGATTAGAACCCAGATCCTTTGACTCCCAGGCCTGGGCTCTTTCTACTGGGCAACACTGCTTCCCTGTCATTTTGTTGGATAGGGAGCACCTCAAATGTGAATGCTTATGAGAAGCTACATGGCCTGGTTCTACTCCAAGGTTCTGCCAGATGTTCGCTGTCGCTTTAGGCAAGTCACAACTGCTCTATGCCTCGGTTTCCTCACCTGTAAATGGCAGTTCCCCCATTCCCCCTTCAACCTTGAACCTCAGTGTGAGTCATGTACTGTGCTTGATCTATTTCTAGTTATATCTACTCCAATGCTTGGCACACAGTAGGCTCTTTTCCGGTGTCACAATGATTATTATTGTCCATTTAGGCAGAAGTAACCTCACTGGATTCTTGCTTTGCCTCCCGGAAACCTAGTGACAAAATAAACCCCTTTGGTTAGTTGGCTAAAGAGTCTGCTCACATCGATGCTGCTTCAAAATACGTGACATCTGTGAATTAAAAAAAAAAAATCTATGGTGTTAGGGAAAAAAAATATAGTTCTGAGAAAAGGGAAAAATGAGCAAACCACTTTCTGGACACGGAGGTGGGAGAGTCATAAGCACTAAAGCTGTTTTATGGCATAACCTTTGACGTATAGAAGGGACATATGTATGTTTTTCATTTTAAAGACTAGAAACTATGAATGCAAATGCTACCAAAAACTGGGGCAGAAGAATGATAGTTTAATTTCATTAAGAGCTACACTGCATTTGTCATGACTAGTATGGCCCTGGGAAAGGGACGTCTTGCTAGAAAAAGCACAGGTATTTAAAAATACATTTACAGAATGTCAATGTGAAAATAAGGACATCACCACCCTCTTCAAATAAATGTTACTCCATTCAAGAAACTGAAGAAGTTTATTTTGTCCAGCTGACTTTAGGAATGTCATAATGTTCAGTGAGTGTATCTAAATGTCGGTTGAAGTCCTATAAAGAGAAGGGAGAAGAAAATGATACATTTTTTAAAAAAAGACATCTCCAAAAGAAAAGCCTGTACAACTTGTATTAGGTTCACACTTTGCCCATGAAAGCTTCATCACTTTAGCACTTATAACATTTTTCCACAAAGCCAAATAAGGTAAATTCCTTTTATAATCACAAGTTATTTTTTCAATACCAAACTTTCACAACGCACAAGATCAGATTTATTCCATATTGATCTGTTGAATCGATCAAGCGAAACACGAAGGAAATCAGGTGCTAATTCTATGCTCTCCTCGGTTTTGCAGTATGTCGGTAGACAATTACATAACAGTGGATGTTTGCATCACCAAGTTCTCTCAGCTTTAACACTCTCCTCTCCCTTTAGTTTGAAATAACCCCCAGAATTGGCTCTTTCCGATCACCCGGTCAAGGTATTATCGTAACACTTCCTAGACACTTGAAAGGCCCAAGGTATAAACCCTTTATTTACACCATAAAAAGAGTTTTAAAACTACACACATCTGCAATGCGTCTCAGCAACGACTGGATCTTACCTCCACTCTCTGTTTGTGGGTCTTGGACGCTTTCTTTAATATTCTTTCCATTTGCTAAAGAGAATGAAAAACAATCCTCCGATCAAACCCATTCTATAAAGACTCCTCGGGAAGCTGCATTTCAGGGACAAATCTGAGTCACCGTTAGCTAGGTGTCACTTGTTAGTAACCCAAGTTAGCCACGAAAACAGCAGTTGCAAACCGACTGAAGTTTGCGAGGCGGGGAGGAGGATTCCTATAGTGCAAAGGAAAGATCTTTATAGCAAGGTCTAGATAGAGAAGCAGAGTGGCTCAGTGGAAAGAGCCCGGGCTTGGGAATCGGAGGACATGGGTTCAAATCCTGTCTCTGCCACTTGTCTGCTGTGTCGCTTTAGGCAAGCCACTTCCCTTCTCGGTGCCTCAGTTCCCTCATCTATAAAATGGGGATGAAAACTGTGAGCCTCACGTGGGACAACCTGATGACCCTGTATCTCCCCCAGCGCTTAGAACAGTGCTCGGCACATAGTAAGCACTTAAACACCAACATTATTATTAACAAATACCATCATTATTTATAATACTCACCCTCTTCTCTTGCATTTTCTCATACGCGATCTGAGCCGGCGTTCGTTTATCCAGCCCCCTTTTCTTCTCCTCTTCGTTCTTCTTACTCAGCACCATCTGCTCCAGGATCTGGCTCTTATCTTTGTCCTTTTTCTTCTTCCTGAGGGGAAGGTGTCGGAAGTGTCTGCCTGGGAGCTTTGAACAGGGCACCCAACACAGGTACTTAGTGCCTTAGTGGCAAGAGCCCGGGCTTGGGAGTCAGAGGTCATGGGTTCTAATCCCGCCCCGCCACTTGTCAGCCATGTGACTTCAGGCCAGTCACTTCCCTGGGCGTCAGTTCCCTCATCTGTAAAAATGGGGATGAATAATATAATGTTGGTATTTGTTAAGCGCTTACTACGTGCCACGCACTGTTCTAAGCGCTGGGGTAGGTACAAGGCAATCAGGTCATCCCACTTATGGCTCACGGTCTTCATCCCCATTTTCCAGACGTGGTAACCGAAAAGTGAAGTGACTTGCCCAAGGTCACACAGCTTCTCCTCACTCTTGGCTTCAAAGCTCTCCATCCCCTTGCCCCCTCCTACCTCACCTCCCTTCTCTCTTTCTACTGCCCGCTCCGCTCCTCTGCCGCCCACCTCCTCACCGTCCCCCGTTCTCACCTATCCGGCCGTCGACCCCTGGCCCACGTCCTCCCGCTGTCCTGGAATGCTCTCCCTCCTCACCTCTGCCAAACTAACTCTCTTCAAAGCCCTACTGAGAGCTCAGCTCGTCCAGGAGGCCTTCCCAGACTGCGCCCCCCCCCCCCGTCCCTCTGCTCCTCTTCCACCCTCTGCTCCTCCCCCTCCCCTCAGCCCTGCGCACATTTGTATATATTATTTATTATCCTATTTATTTTGTTAATGAGGTGTACATCTCCTTGATTCTATTTATCGTGAGGATGTCTTGCTTTTGTTTCGTTCTGTTCTGCTTTGCCGTCTGTCTCCCCCGAGTAGACTGTGAGCCCGTCGTCAGGCAGGGACGGTCTCTATCTGTGGCCGAATTATCCATTCCAAGCGCTCAGTCCAGTGCTCTGCACAGAGTAAGCGCTCAATAAATACCACTGAATGAAAATCGGCCACCACATGGACTCGGGAACTCTCCTCCCAGGCGGCGGTTCCTTGGGCTGCCTGCCCCCCGTTTCCAGGCTAGCTCTTTAGCAGCCTTTTGGCCACCGACCGCTGACTCATCCACGTCGAGACCGCCCCCCTCTCCCGGGAAGCTGGGCCTTGTCATCGCCCGGAGCCTTGGAGCCATCACCACGTGGGCTCGGGATCTCTGCTCCCCTGGGGGTGAGTCTCACACTGCCGGTCCCCCTCTTCCCAGCCGAATCGGCCACCACATGGACTCGGGAGCTCTCCTCCCAGGCGGCGGTTCCTTGGGCTGCCTGCCCCCCGTTTCCAGGCTAGCTCTTTAGCAGCCTTTGGCCACCGACCACCGACTTTAGCGGCTTTTTGGCCACCGATCGCCGACTCATCCATGCCGAGACCGCCCCTCTCTCCCGGGAAGCTGAGCCTTGTCATCGCCCGGACCCTTGGAGCCATTACCTCGTGGGCTCGGGATCTCTGCTCCCCTGAGGCACAGCCTCGGCCCGCCCGGCCCCGATTCCCGACAAGCCCCCCCCTTCGCCTGCCACTCGCCGACTCATCTGCGCCTCCTCCGCCTCCCCCGGGGAGCTGAGCCTCGGACCGCCCGGACCTGCGCCCGCCTCATCCTTTCCCAACCTGGACCTCCGCACCCCCGCTCGGGAACTCCGACACTAAGGATCTTCGCCCCCGCAGACCCCCAGCCCCCAGCTCCCATTCCACCCACCCCCCGCTCGGGCCCGGGAACATTGCGCTCCCCTTCTCGACCCTGGGGACACTGTGCTCCCCTGCTCGGCCCTAGGGACACTGTGTCCTTTGGGGACATTGTGTCCCCCTGCTCGGGCCTGGGGACATTGTGCTCCCCAACCGCTCCCCCACTCCGCCCGAGGCGGCCATTTTGGGAAGGCCTCACTCCCTCTTCCCCCTTGAGGTGATTCATCTCCCCCGCCCCCGCCCCGGGCGACGATGTCCTTGTTCTCACCATGTTACCTTACCTTAGCCGCCGCCTACGGCCGCCACCCACCCCGGACAACCTCAGGCCCCCCCGCCCCCCGCCGCCACAGGGACATGTGGTCATGAGCTCTGGGACTCTCTCGGCCACTGGCCGCTTGACTTTGAGTCTGATCGGGTAGGGTCGGCTCGTCCCCCAACCCTGGTCATCGCCTGCTTATTAACATTATTGTATTGTGTCTTACTGTACCATGTTGCTATATTAGCGATTTCGCTTGTTATTGTTTATTGTCGTCAGTGCTGCCACCCACCTCTCTGGCCTCACCAGCCGCCTGACTTTGAGTTTGATCAGGTCGCCCCTTAATCGAGCCTACCCCCGACCCTGGTCATCGCCCGCTTATTAACACTACTATATTGTATCATACTGTATCAGGTTGCTATATTAGCACTACTGTATTGTATCATACTGTATCATGTTGCTATATTACCGATTTCGTTTGTTACTGTTTATTGTTGTCAGTGCTGCCACCCACCTCTCTGGCCTCGCCATGTCCCTCCTCCCCCCCTCCTCCCTCCCGCCCCTTTCTATCCTCCCCTTCCCCTTTCTCGCTCAGCTCTTTCCCGCTCTCTCCTCTGTCTCCTCCCCCCTCCCCTCCCCCGCCCTAAAACCCCACTTTACCAGCGCTACCCCTCTTCCCCCTCCCCCTACTCTTCCCCCCACCAAACCCCCTCCTCACCCCCTGCCCCTTCTCTCTTCCCCACCCACGCCCCATCCCAGTCCTCTTGTCCCACCGCCACCCCTCATCCCCCTCTCCTCGTCCAGGGCCCCGCCACCTCCTTCCCATCCAAACCCTCCCCTCCCCCCGCCCTTCCCCCCCTCTCCCCCTTGCACCCACAGCTACTTTCAAGTGTGGCCTCTGGAACCCCCGCTCTATTACAGGTAAGCTACCTTTCGTCCATGACCTTTTCCTCTCCCGCTCTCTCCTCCTCCTCGCCCTTTTGGAAACGTGGCTCTCTCCCGAAGACACGGTCTCTGCCACCGCTCTCTCCAGCGGAGGCCTCTCCTTCTCCCACTCCCCCAGACTCACCGGTAAGGGAGGAGGCGTCGGCTTCCTCCTCTCACCCCGTTGCCGCTTCCGCACTATCCCTCCTCCTCCCCCCTCCCTCTCCTTTGAAGCCCATATCATTCGCCTCTACCACCCCCTCCAGATACTTGTCGCTGTCATCTACCGCCCTCCCGGTCCCACCTCCGACTTCTTCAACCACCTTGACCCCTTTCTCACCTTCCTTCTCTCCTTCTCTCTGCTCACTCTGATCCTCGGAGACTTCAACATCCATATGGATGTACCCGACGACTCCTCTGCCACCTGCCTGCTATCCCTCCTCGACTCTGCTGACCTCCTCCTCCACCATACCACGCCCACTCACCGACTCGGTCACACCCTCGATCTCGTCATCTCCTACCGCTGCACTATCTCCTCCCTCACCGACTCTGAAATCCCTCTCTCTGACCATAACCTTCTCACCTGCCTCCTCTCTCACACTCCCTCCCCCTGCAAATCTTCGCTACTGCCCCACAGAGACCTCCGCTCTCTCGATCCCATCCGTCTTTCCAAAAGCATCTCTCCTCACCTTGCCGCCCTGTCCTCACTTCCCACTCTCAACGATCAGGTCTCCGCTCTCAACTCCACCCTCTCTACTCATCTCGACTCTCTCGCCCCCCTTCCCTCCGCCGCTCTCGCTCCACTAACCCACAGCCCTGGATCACCTCCTCTGTCCGCCTCCTACGCTCCTGTGCTCGAGCCGCTGAGCGCTGCTGGCGAAAGTCCAAGCACCAAGCCGACCTCACACACTTCAAATTTATCCTTTCCTGCCTTAACTCTGCCCTCTCCTCCGCCAGGCAAAGCTTCTTCTCCTCCCTCATCGACACCCATGCCCGTCACCCCCGCCGATTGTTCTGGACCTTTAACTCTCTCCTTAGGCCCCCTGTTCCTCCCCCTCCCCCATCTCTCACCCCCAATGATCTGGCCACCTATTTCCTCACGAAAATCAACACGATCAGGTCTGAGCTCCCCAAAGTCACCCCTCCGCCTCTCCCCTCCCCCCCACCAACCCTCTCCCCTACTTTTCCATCCTTCCCTGCAGTATCCTCAGAGGAGATCTCCTCCCTCCTCGCAAGTACCACCCCCTCCACCTGCGCCTCGGACCCCATTCCCTCTCAGCTTATTAAAACCATCGCCCCTGCCCTCCTCCCTTCCTTAACTTCTATTTTTAACCACTCAATCTCCAATGGCTCCTTCCCTGCTGCCTTCAAACATGCCCAAGTCTCCCCCATCCTAAAAAAACCCGCTCTTGACCCCACTTCCTCCTCCAGTTATCGCCCGATCTCCCTACTACCCTTCCTTTCCAAAATCCTAGAACGAGTCGTCTACAATCGATGCTTAGAATTCCTTAACTCCCATTCTCTCCTAGACCCCCTCCAATCTGGCTTCCGTCCCCTCCACTCTACCGAGACTGCTCTCTCTAAGGTAACCCGTGACCTCCTTCTTGCCAAATCCAATGGCTCCTACTCCATTCTGATCCTCCTTGACCTCTCTGCTGCCTTTGACACTGTTGACCATCCCCTCCTCCTCCATACCTTCTCTCACCTTGGCTTCACGGACTCCGTCCTCTCCCGGTTCTCCTCTTACCTCTCTGGCCGGTCATTCTCGGTCTCCTTCGCTGGCGCCTCCTCCCCCTCCCATCCTTTAACTGTTGGAGTTCCTCAAGGATCAGTTCTTGGCCCTCTTCTGTTCTCCATTTACACTCACTCCCTCGGTGAACTCATTCGCTCTCACGGCTTTGACTACCATCTCTACGCAGATGACACGCAGATCTACATCTCCACCCCTGTCCTCTCCCCCTCCCTTCAGGCTCGCATCTCCTCCTGCCTCCGGGACGTCTCCACCTGGATGTCGGCCCGCCACCTAAAACTCAACATGAGCAAGACTGAGCTCCTCATCTTCCCTCCCAAACCCGGTCCTCTCCCAGACTTCTCTATCACCGTGGATGGCACGACCATCCTTCCCGTCTCTAAGGCTCGCAATCTCGGTGTCATCCTTGACTCGTCTCTCTCGTTCACCCCACACATCCTATCCGTTACCAAGACCTGCCGGTTTCACCTTTACAATATCACCAAGATCCGCCCTTCCCTCTCCACCCAGACGGCTACCTTACTGCTACGGGCTCTCGTTATATCCCAGCTAGACTACTGTGTCAGCCTTCTCTCTGACCTCCCTTCCTCCTCTCTCGCCCCGCTCCGGTCTATTCTTCACTCCGCTGCCCGGCTCATCTTCCTGCAGAAACGATCTGGGCGTGTCACTCCCCTTCTTAAACAACTTCAGTGGTTGTCTATCGACCTCCGCTCCAAACAAAAACTCCTCACTCTAGGCTTTGAGGCTCTACATCACCTCGCCCCTTCCTACCTCTCCTCCCTTCTCTCTTTCTACCGCCCACCCCGCACGCTCCGCTCCTCTGCCGCCCACCTCCTCACCGTCCCTCGGTCTCGCCCATCCCGCCGTCGACCCCTGGGCCACGTCCTCCCGCGGTCCTGGAACGCCCTCCCTCCTCACCTCCGCCAAACTGATTCTCTTTCCCTCTTCAAAACCCTACTTAAAACTCACCTCCTCCAAGAGGCCTTCCCAGACTGAGCTCCTCTTCTCCCTCTACTCCCTCTACCACCCCCCCTTCACCTCTCCGCAGCTTAACCCTCTTTTCCCCCCATTTCCCTCTGCTCCTCCCCCTCTCCCTTCCCATCCCTTCAGCACTGTACTTGTCTGCTCAACTGCATATATTTTCATTACCCTATTTATTTTGTTAATGAAATGTACATCGCCTCGATTCTATTTAGTCGCCATTGTTTTTACGAGATGTTCTTCCCCTTGACTCTATTTATTGCCATTGTTCTTGTCTGTCCGTCTCCCCCGATTAGACTGTAAGCCTGTCAAACGGCAGGGACTGTCTTTGTTGCCGACATGTTCATTCCAAGCGCTTAGTACAGTGCTCTGCACATAGTAAGCGCTCAATAAATACTATTGAATGAATGAATGACAAGTGGCGGAGCCGGGATTAGAACCCATGACCTTGGACTCCCAAGCCCGGGCTCTCACCACTGAGCCAGGCTGCTTCTCGCGAAGATGAAGCCTGGGAGCCCCTCACGTGATTAGCTTGTACCTACCGCAGAGCTTAGAACAGAGTTTGGCACATAGCAAGCGCTTAGAGAAACAGCGTGGTTCAGTGGAAAGAGTCCGGGCTTGGGAGTCAGAGATCATGGGCTCAAATCCCGGCTCCGCCACTTGGCAGCTGTGTGACTGTGGGCAAGACACTTCACTTCTCTGTGCCTCAGTCACCTCATCTGGAAAATGGGGATTAACTGTGAGCCTCACGTGGGACGACCTGATTACCCTGCATCTACCCCAGCGCTTGGAACAGTGCTCTGCACATAGTAAGCGCTTAACAAATACCAACATTATTACCTACTGAGAGCTCACCTCCTCCAAGAGGCCTTCCCAGACTGAGCTTCCCCTTTTCCCTTTGCTGCCTCTCTGCCCCCTCCTTCACCTCCCCTCAACTAAGCCCCCTTCCCCCCCCTTCCCTCTGCTCCTCCCGCTCTCCCTTCCCCTCTCCTCAGCACTGTGCTCGTCCGCTCATTTGTATATATTTTTATTACCCTATTTATTTTGTTAATGAGACGTACATCCCCTTGATTCTATTTATTGCCATTGTTTTTGTCTGTCTGCCTCCCGATTAGACTGGAAGCCCGTCAATGGGCAGGGACTGTCTCTATCTGTTGCCGAACTGTACATTCCAAGCGCTTAGTACAGGGCTCTGCACATAGTAAGCGCTCAATAAATACTATTGAATGAATGAATGAGTCAGAGGTCATGGGTTCGAGTCCCTGCTCTGCCACTCGTCAGCTGGGTGACTGTGGGTAAGTCACTTCACTTCTCTGGGCCTCTGTTACCTCATCTGTAAAATAGGGTTGAAGATTGGGACCTCACATGCGACAACCTGATGACCCTGTATCCTCCCCAGCGCTTAGAACAGTGCTCTGCACATAGTGAGCGCTTAACAAATACCACCATTATTATTATTATTACCCTGTATTCTCCCCAGAGCTTAGAACAGTGCTTTGCACATAGTAAGCGCTTAACAATTATTATTATTACCCTGTATCCTCCCCAGCGCTTAGAACAGTGCTCTGCACATAGTGAGCGCTTAACAAATACCAACATTGTTATTATTTTCATCATTACGATGACTTTAGAGGAGGCTGAGGGAGACCCAAGTTCGACAGGCTCAAATAAGCAGGCGCTTGGGGGGGGGCGGAACCTTCCCCCCGTTTAGGCCGGGGACCCCGCGACTCACCGCTTCTTCACGCCGAGCTCGGAGACCCCCTTCAGTTTCAACGGCCCCTTCTGGACCTGCTCGTACTCCGCCATCGCCGGAAACCTTCGCTTCCGGGCTCTCAGCCCCGCCCCCACCCGCTTTTACGCACTGCACGATGACGTTGACCCCCCCGTCCGCTTTTACGCTCTACGCGATGACGACACTCCCGCAACCACACCCGCTTTTACGCTCTACGCGGTGACGTCACTCCCGCCCACTTCCGGTTTCTGCCCCCTCCCGCCTCCTCAGCCGTGAGGAAGTGTCAATCACTCATTCATTCATTCAACAGTATTTATTGAGCGCTTACTATGTGCGGAGCACTGTACTAAGCGCTTGGAATGGACAATTAGATAACAGATAGAGACAGTCCTTGCCCTTTGACGGGCTTACAGTCTAATCGAGGGAGACAGACAAAAACAATAGCAATAAATAGAATGTTTACTGAGCCCCCACTGTGGGCGGAGCATTCCTTCATTCGCTCCTATTTATTGAGCGCCTACTGTGTGCAGAGCACTGGACTAAGAAGCAGCGCGACTCAGTGGAAAGAGCCCGGGCTTGGGAGTCAGAGATCATGGGTTCAAATCCCGGCTCCGCCACTTGTCAGCTGTGTGACTGTGGGCAAGTCACTTCACTTCTCTGGGCCTCAGTTCCCTCATCTGGAAAATGGGGGTGAAGACTGTGAGCCTCACGTGGGACAACCTCATTCCCCTGTATCTCCCCCAGCGCTTAGAACAGTGCTCTGCACATAGAATGCGCTTAACAAATACCAACATTATTATTATTATTACTCTTACTAAATGCTTGGAAAGTCCAATTCGGCAACGGAAATAGGTTATCCCTACCCAGCAACGGACTCACAGTCTAGAAGGGGGAGGCAGACAACAAAACGAAACAAGTGGATGACCGTCACCACCATCAGAATAGATCAATGGAATTATAATTATATCCACTTCACTGTACTAAGCGCCTGGAAGAGTATAATACAACAGTCAGTAGACACGTTTCCTGCCCACAACGAAGCAGAGAAGAGCTTAGAGAAGCAGAGAAGAGCTTAGAGAAGCAGCGCGGCTCAGTGGGAAGAGCCTGGGCTTGGGAGTCCGAGGTCGTGGGTTCAAATCCTGGCTCCGCCCCTAGTCAGCTGTGTGACTTTGGGCAAGTCACTTCACTTCTCTGTGCCTCAGTTACCCCATCTGGAAAGTGGGGATTAAGACCGTGAGCCCCACGGGGGACAACCTGATCACCTCGTATCCTCCCCAATGCTTAGAACAGTGCTTTGCACATAGTAAGCGCTTAACAAATGCCATCATTATTATTATTATCATCAACGAGCTCACAGTCTAGAGGGGAAGGCAGACGTTAATATAAAAAAAATTATAGATCTGTACGTAAATGCTGTGGGGCGGAGGGAAGGGTGAATACACGGAGAAAATCCAAGTGCGAGGGCGGCGCAGAAGGGAGTGGGAGAAGAGGAAATGAGGTCTTAGGGAAGGCCTCTTGGAGGAGATGTGCCTTCAGTAAGGCCCTGAAGGCCAGGGGAGAGTAATTGGCTGCCAGATTTGAGGAGGGAGGGCATTCCAGGCCAGAGGCAGGATGTAGACAAGAGGTTGGCGGCGAGGTAGATGAGATCGAGGGACAGTGAGTAGGTTGGCGTGAGAGGAGCGAAGTGGGCCGGCTGTAGTTGTAGTAGGAGAGTAGCGGGGATGAGGTAGGAGGGAGCAAGGTGATTGAGTGCTTTGGAAGGGGAGGGCTGCCTCCTCAGCCCTGAGGAAGCCTTCCTGTTGGGGTTGTGGAAGGGTGGTGGTGATTGTCCATTCCATGTGCTTAGTAGAGTGCTCTGCACCTAGTAAGTGCTCAATAAATACTATTGAATGAATGAATGAGGGCCTGAGACACCTCCTGGCCTGGTGGTAAGAGCGCAGGCCTGGGAATTGGACGACCTCTAAACCCGGCTCTGCCACTTGGCTGCTTTGTGACCTTGGGCAAATCATTTAATTCCTCCGTGCTTCGGTTTCCTCATCTGTAAAATGGGGATTCAACACCTGTCCTCCCTTCTACTTAGACTGTGAGCCCCATGTGGAACAGGGACTGTTTCCGACCTGATGATCTTCTATCTACTGCAGTGCTTAGTGCAGTTTTTGGGCACATAGAAAGTGCTTTACAAGTACCATAAACACACACACACACAAAGCCCAACTTCTCTCTACCCCCAGCTGACAACAAATAGCTAGACTTGCTATATTTTCTCTAGACTCTGAGCTCGTTCCGGGCAGGGAACGTTTCTCCCGACTCTTTTAAATTGTGCTCTCCCAAGCTCTTAGTACAGTGCTTTTCACGCAGTAAGCGCTCCAAAAATGCCACCGATTGACTGATGCTTTTGAGGAGGGGAGAGTGATGGCGCTGAAACATTTTCTCTTTATTTGACTCATGTTAGACTTGATCAGGTTCTCTTGGGGAAAGTCTCCGCCACGTGGGGAGGGGGCTGGCTCCTGATGGAACAAGAGGGCAAGGTGGTCATGGGGTCTTACGGAAGGTTAGGTGGGGCTGACACTCCACTAACAGACTAGCTAAACAGTTCCAGTCTCCACAAACCCTGCCCTCACTTCACCATCTAGACTGTAATCTCACTGTGGGCAGGGAATGTATGGTATTTTCCCAAGCGCTTAGCACAGTGTTCATTCAATCGTATTTATTGAGCGCTTCCTACGTGCAGAACACTGTACTAAGCGCTTGGAATGTACAATTCGGCAACAGATAGAGCCAATCCCGGCCCAATAGCACACAGCGAGCGCTCGGTAAAAGCCACCGATCGATTGATTGACCCCGTTTGAGAAAACCATGGTTCGTAGTCCTTTCTAGTCAGCAGGTGAATCCTCCTCTCTCCCCACAATCTACGACGCCGCCACTTGTCAGTCTTGTCTAATTTGGAGGCAGGATGGGAAAAAGAAGCAACTCCGGTCGCTGCTGTAACGTGAGTCTCATTGGAATTTAGAGGAGACAAGTGAATGATGTTGGATGTGAGCCCTACGTAGCTGGTCTAAAGATTTGATGAAATGCTGCTATTATGATTCTGAAATCCTTGACGGCTGAGAGGATAGATTATCCGATCTGTCCCGGTACCTAACCCTGCGTACCCTGCTATTTCTTTCTTACCATCCACTCTTTCTGAAAAACGTAAGTTTAGGAAGGAGGACCGTATCAGAGGGGTAGAGTCAGAGTGCAGAAATGGGTAACAAACAAACCATTTTTACTCCTGAGCAGCTTGATGCATACCAGGTAAGAACAACCAGATGGAGAGGAAAAACTGGTTAGAGGGTTTTTTTGGAACAAAAAGAGGCTTGCCCGGCGGGGGGGGGGGGGGGGGGGGGGGGGTTGGCTTTGTTTTTTATTCATAACTTTCTTTATTGGCACTAAGCGGAATAACCAAAAGCTGGTTTACATCCCCCAGATGAAATGGTTTTCATTTGTAAGAAGAGATTCTTGTTAACCTTTAAAGAACAGTAAGTAGACTTTGGAAATTGGAAGCAGATACTTATTATTTGTTCTTAAATGTATTTGTCCATGTTTTGCAGGATTGTACTTTCTTTACAAGAAAAGAAATACTAAGGTAAATCTGTATTCTTTCCCCTATCAGAACTATATTATGAGTTTGGTTTTTTCCCCCAGTCAAAGAGAGTATAGGCTGAATTTACTGGCGAATAACTAGAGTTCCCAACTTCTTCAGTGCGTCAGGAAGACTATCGGTTTTCACTTCAAGGATTTTAAAGAATCAAGACTGTAATGTCCAATTTGGGATCGGGGGTGCGATGTTTCAGGGGGTGACGTTTCAAAGACACAGGTATTCCGGAAGGTTTTATGCGTGCAGTTCGCCATTTGTTTACCAGTGCCATTTTTATTCCTATCAGTAAGGTAACTCTAATACCTCTAATAAGGTAACTAGGTAACTCTATCGACTAGATAGCTTAGGGATATTAATAGGTGGTCCCTCAATCAGGGCACTATTTTAAACCCGAGTGAATTCTGATATTATGTAACAGTTCTTTAGGTATCTTTCATTTTCAGCACTATCCTCTGATGTGACAATGGCAAAAAAACCACCATACTAGATAATAATAATAATGGTGGTATTTGTTAAGCGCTTACTATGTGCAAGGCACTGTTCTAAGCGCTGGGGGATACAAGGTGATCAGGTTGCCCCATGTGGGGTCACAGTTTTAATCCCCATTTTACAGATGAGGTAACTGAGGCACAGAGAAGTGAAGTGACTTGCCCAAAGTCACCCAGCTGACAAGCGGCGGAGCTGGGATTCGAACCTATGACCTCTGACTCCCAAGCCCAGGCTCTTTCCACCGAGCCACACTGCTTCTCTATACAGACACGTTAGAAGGCTCTGTTTAATATTAGAATGTTAACTTTTCTTGAGGACAGAGAACTAACCAACTACCGAGAACAAAGAGAACAAATAATGTGGTTCATTTCCTACATAACTTGCCTTTTCTTAGAAGGATTCAAGGCTGTATTCCGATTTTGTTCTCTGCCTAAGGAAGCCAAGGAGCACAAACCACAAATGAAGTGAAAGTCTGTAATAAATGAAACCTAAGCCAGTGAGTGCTTTCATGTGGGGAATAGAGGCCAAGACCATAATTGGCCCAAGAATAAGGCATCTATTATTGATAGGAAATCCTTTTGAAAATTCCATCCTATTGTTTCCTAGCACTTTCGAAGATGACACCTTTGAATGAGGTCGCTGGGCTTCTGCTCCTAAGGAACGCACTGCACGAAGGAAAATGTCAGAATCCCACTGAAAGACATTTTATAGGTGTCTTTCGTGACTTGGCTGAAAATCAGCACAGTACCACTCATATTACTGACACTTTTCATTCCTTTTTGAATAAAAAGGTTTTTGTTAAAAGAAGCACTTTTTGGCAAGCGTGCCAGGTATTATTCATTCATTCAATCGTATTTATTGAGTGCTTACTGTGTGCAGAGCACTGTACTAAGCACTTGGAAAGTACAATAGAGCAATAGGGGGGCAATCCCCGCCCACAACGGGCTTACCTGCCAGCAATACCACCAGAAGAGGTCTTCAATCAATCCATCGATTAATCACTAGTATTTATTGAGCTGCCTACCGTGTGCAGACCACTCTACTGCGTGCAGTCTAGTAAAATAAGGTCGGTAGATATGATCCCTGCCCACAAGGCACTTACAATCCAGAGGTCTTGTGACCAAGGCGATCAGGTCGGACACGTCCCTGCCCCACGTGGGGCTCACAACCTCATCCCACAGTGAGGCAGTCTGCCAACAGAACGATACATCATCCTTATTATTCTAACATACAAAAGTCTGCCCAACTTCCTCCTACCTCATCTGCGGGTTTTTTCCCCCCACTTCCAAGAATAATGGGATGGTCGATGCAGACTACTGATGCTTGACGGCAGAATGATCTCCTCTAACCTGGTTTCCTGCTGCATTTTCTGTGCAATACAAGATATGTGCAGTGTTGGGTTTGACTCAGAGGTCTGTCTATTCCCTCCTCTCCCATTCCCCAAATACCTGGAATTCTTTTTTACTGAACTATGAGAACTGGAAAATTGGAAAGTAAGTTCTTAGCTCGTATACAAGCCCTTTCCTATTGATTTTAAATTAATCAATCCAGAGCTGCTCTGGGGATGAGTTTCATAACAACTTATCTCTCGATGATCATGCTTGTTTCTCGCTCAGTCCCACACCCGTCTACAGAAAGTTCACCCTTAGCTGTGGCCTCGAGGTGTGTAATGTAAAATCCAGAAAAAAAAAGCCCGGTTTTTGAGACCCAAAGAGATCTGGGCATGTCACTCCCCTTCTTAAAAAACCTCCAGGGGTTGCCTATCAACCTCCGCACAAAACAAAAACTTCTCACTCTAGGCTTCAAGGCTCTCCATCCCCTTGCCCCCTCCTACCTCTCCTCCCTTCTCTCTTTCCACTGCCCACCCCGCACGCTCCGCTCCTCTGCCGCCCACCTCCTCACCTTTGCCTGTTCTCGCCTATCCTGCCGTCAACCCCTGGCCCACGTCCTCCCACTGTCCTGGAATGCCCTCTCTCCTCACCTCCTCCAAACTAATTCTCTTCCCCTCTTCAAAGCCCTACTGAGAGCTCACCTCCTCCAAGAGGCCTTCCCAGACTGAGCCCCCCTTTTTCCCTCTGCTCCCTCTGCTCCCCCTCTATACCCCTTCACCTCTCCTCAGCTAAGCCCTCTTTTCCCCCATTTCCCTCTGCTCCTCCCCCTCTCCCTTCCCATCCCCTCAGCACTGTACTCGTCCGCTCAACTGTATATATTTTCATTACCCTATTTATTTTGTTCATGAGATGTACA
Source organism: Ornithorhynchus anatinus (assembly GCF_004115215.2). NCBI lineage: Eukaryota > Metazoa > Chordata > Mammalia > Monotremata > Ornithorhynchidae > Ornithorhynchus > Ornithorhynchus anatinus. The sequence goes on along the minus strand of NC_041749.1, from coordinate 111,532,022 downwards.
TCACCTTGATTCTATTTATTTGCTATTGTTTTAATGAGATGTTCATCCCCTCGATTCTATTTATTGCCATTGTTCTTGTCTGTCTGTCTCCCCCGATTAGACCGTAAGCCCGTCAAAGGGCAGGGACTGTCTCTATCTGTTACTGATTTGTACATTCCAAGCGCTTAGTACAGTGCTCTGCACTTAGTAAGCGCTCAATAAATACTATTGAATCTTTCCTTCAAATCCTAGGCTATTTTACAGATATCAAGATCTTGCTCCTCAACTGGTCCCCCTGGATTACACCGACCAACCAGAGGTGAAGCTCCCCTATGAACTTATCAGGAGCATGCCAGAGCTGAAGGTACCCCCTGAGGAAGATCACCCACCGTGTGAGGTCCTGGGTTTCACTTTCACCCGCCCTAGATGAATGATTCCCTCTGGGCTACTTGTCTGGAGTCTATCAGATAACAGCCATCTGGTTCCCCAAGGGGCCAATCTCCAAAATTAAGGTCAAAATTGGTTTTGTTGCGGAATTTGTTAAGCGCTTATTATGTGCCAGGCACTGTACCGGGGTAGATACAAGCTAATCAAGTTGGACACAGTCCCTGCCCCACATGGGGCTCACAGTCTTAAGTTCCATTTTACAGATGGGGTGCCCGAGGCCCCGAGGACCCAGGTTCTTCTGACTCCCAGGCCTGTGCTCTATCCACTGGGCCATGCAAAGTTAGAAGCAGTGTTGTCCAGTGGCTAGAAGCCCGGGCCTCGGAATCAGAAGGACCTGGGCTCTAATCCTGACTTTGCCACATGTCTACTCTGTAACGTTGGGTGAGTCACTTAACTTCTCTGGGCCTCAGTTACCTCATCTGTGAAATGGGGAGAAAGACTAGGAACCCCATGTGGGACAGGGACCTTGTCCAACCTGTTTAGCTGATATACACCCCGGCGCTTAGCAGAGTGCCTGGTACACAGTAAGCGCTTTACAGATACCATCAAAAAGACCCAGTTGAATGGCCCATCCTGGAATGGGGAGGGAAATGATTTACTTGGGGAGGTTTAACTTTAAAAGTGCTAATTCATTTGGATTCCATTAAGTGGTTTGCACACCGTTCATTCATTCATTCAATCGTATTTATTGAGTGCTCACTGTGTGCAGAGCACTGCACTAAGCGCTTGGAAAGTACAATTCAGCAATAAAGAGAGGCGATCTCTGCCCCCACCGGGCTTACAGTCTAGAAGGGGGGAGACAGACATCAAAATAAGTGAAACAGGCATCAATAGAAATAAATAGAATTATAGATATATACCCATCAAAACAAGTAAACAGGCATCTATATGAATAAATAGAATCATAGATATATACATATAGTCTTGAAATGGTGAACCTGGGATATTCCCTCCATCGTCATGAGGGGAGGAAGACTATGAAGAGATAATGGGGAGAGAACGGTGGGTAGAGGGAATCTCTAGTCAACCGACCAATCGTATTTACTGAACACCGCTGCAAAGAACATTGTACTAAGTGCTCCGGAGGAGACCGGTCAAATTAATGGACAATTAATTCAAATTAAATCCTTAGGGAGTTTACAGTCTAGGGGGGAGGTAGACAAATAAATTACAGCTTGGAGGAAGGAGAAAAAGGGGAGAAACTGGATTCTAGAGGATCAAGAAGGGAGTTGGAGGAGAGGAAGTGGAGACAGTGGGTGGATGTGACCCTTGGATGAGTTTGGATGGGAACGGGAAGGGGGGAGATGGGGCGATAGCTGGATGGTGCAGGGGGATCCAGTGAAGTTTTGGGGGTTTTCAGGATGGGGAAGATGAGGGTATGTCCAAAGGCAAAAGGGAAGGAGCCATCAGAGTAGGGCCTTGAAGATGGAGATCGGGGAGGGAAGATGAGGGAAGAGATCCTGCTCTCTTCCACGTCACCGAGGAACCTCCTTCCCGCCCTGCCCTGGGGGATAGAGAAGAGCAACTGCAGTCTGGTGCCGCCTCCGCAAAACCTCGGAGAGGCCGTGGCAGCTACTGCTGTCGTGAGCCCAGATGTTTTCAGAAGAGAAGTGATGGGGTTGGAGACGCAGGTGGAGGGAGTAAGCGCTTGGTACGGTGCTCTGCACGTAGTCAGAGCTCAATGAATACTATTGAATGAATAAAAGGCCGGAGTAGCAGAGCGGTAGTGACGGTAATAGTATTTATTAAGCGCTCATGGTGTGCAAAGCACTACTAAGCACTAAGAATTAGACCCAGTCCTTGGCCCTGCGGGAGCTCAGAGCCTAGGCTTGAAAGGGGACCGGCTAAAGGAAGATAAGATAGCATAAAAGACCAGGATAGGATTAAATACGAAAATAAAATCCCCAGAGCAGGAGGGAACTGTGACTAGAAGAGCAGAGTTTCGGGCTTCACTCAACACAGAGGGCAACAGCCACAGCCGCAGTCAGAGGAATAATAATAATAATGACGGTATTTGTTAAGCGCTTACTACGCGCCAAGGACCGTTCGAACCGCCACAGCTACGGCCTTCTGGATCGTCCAACTTTTGTGGAAGCACAGGCGGGCCCTTCCCGTCGGGTTGGAGCGAAGCTGGTCGGAACTGTAAGCCCGTCAATGGGCAGGGATTGTCTCTATCTGTTGCTGAATTGTCCATTCCAAGAGCTTAGTACAGTGCTCTGCACATAGTAAGCGCTCAATAAATACTATTGAATGAATGAATGAATGAACGGAGGTCTCGGGATGACACAGCGTGGGGATGGCACGGGTTATGGTTGGGGAAGCAGCGTGGCCTGGTGGATAGGGCCCGGGCCTGGGAGTCCCGAGGACGTGGGTTCTAATCCCGGCCCCGCCACTTGCCTGTTGTGTGACCTTGGGCAAGTCGCTTCGCTTCCTCTGTGCCTCGGTCACCTCATCTGTCAAATGGGGAGTAAGACTGTGAGCCCCAGGTGGGAAGGGGACCGCGTCCAACTCGATTTACTCGTATCCACCCTAGCATTCAGTACAGGGCCTGGCACTTGGTAAGTGCTTAACAAATACCATTATTATTATTGTTCTTATTACCGGCGAGGAGGCTCAGCTGTCCTCGCCCCTGAGGCAGGAGCTGTGGGGTCTGCCGGGCAGGGGGAGCCTCCATCAGCCCTTTGGTCAGATTTCCCCAGCACTTCCTGCTCGCAGAGCGCCGTACCCACCACCTGGGAGGGGACAGCGCCATGAGAGATGGGCCCGGGCCCGGCCCATGGCCGGCCCTCGGTCCAGACCCTATCCCCGCCTTGACGGGTGCCACCGGGCACAGTGGCCTCTGGGCCCGTGCCTCGGTCCCCCCCGCGTACGACGGGGACCCGACCGTCTGGCCCCGCTCTGGCCCGGCCCTCGGGACGGGGCTCGGCGGAGAGGAGGGGTCCAACGGATAGGCCATGCTCATCTGTCTTCTCGGCTCCGGGGAGCCGACCTTCTTCTTCTCAATGGCTCCCCAAGGAACTGAGAAGACAGATGAGTCTGGCCCATCCGTACGAAAATAAGTATGGATTATCGTAACTATTATCGTTATTATTATCATTATTGTTATCATCATTAGCTGCTAACACTACTATCATTATCATTAGCTCCACACGTGTTAATACCATTAGTATTGTTTTTGTCTGTCTGTCTCCCCCGATTAGACTGTAAGCCCGTCAATGGGCAGGGACTGTCTCTATCTGTTGCCGATTTGTACATTCCAAGTGCTTAGTACAGTGCTCTGCACATAGTAAGCGCTCAATAAATACTATTGAATGAATGTCCAGTGGGGTCTGGCCTCTCCCTCTGGCGATAGGCCGAGTGAATCCGGCAGGAACCCGCTGCCTGCCCGTCACGACCCCCAGGGCCCTGCTCCCGACACGTCCCGTGCCGCCAAACTGTGAGGACAGAGACGTGGCATCGAGCCCCTCCATCAGTCAATCGCTGATATTCCTTGGACCCTTACTATGTGCGGAGCACAGAGGGTCCGCTATAACGGACTTGGTAGAAACGTCCCCCCTGGGGCCCTTTCTCCAAAAGAGGGCCGAGCAAATCCACTGAAACCATATCTCCACCTCCCTCCCATTGCGGCATCCAGGAGCCTCAGTGTCCTCTTCCACCTCCCCGGGATCCGGCTCTCTTCCACGTCACCGGGGAACCTCCTTCCCGGCCTGCCCCGCACCATCCGGCGGGATAGAGAAGAGCCACTCCAGTCCGGTGCCGCCTCCGCAAAACCTCGGAAAGATCACTGCCGTAGTGATCAATGTGGCTACTGTTTTTTCCTATGGTGTTGGTTAAGCGCTCACTAGGTGCCAGACACTGTAGTAGATGCCGAGGTATCTATGAACTAATCAGCTGGGACGCAGTCCGTGTCCCACGTGGGGCTCACGGTCTTAATCCCCGTTTTACAGATGAGGTAACTGAGGCCCAGAGAAGTGGAGCGACTTGCCCATTCGTTCACTATTCAACGGTATTTATGGAGCGCTTACTATGTGCAGTGCACTGTACTAAGCGCTTGGAGTGTACAATTCGGCAACAGATAAAGACACTCCCTGCCCAAGGTCACACAGGGAAGCAGGAACAAGGTCATGAGAAGCAGCGTGGCTTAGCGGAAAGAGCCCGGGCTTGGGAATCAGAGGTCAGGGGTTCTAATCCCACCTCTGCCACTTGTCTGTGGTGTGACCTTGGGTAAGTCACTTCACTTCTCTGTGCTTCAGTTCCCTCGTCTGTAAAATGGGGACTGTGACCGTGAGCCCCATGTGGGACAGGGACTGTGTCCAACCTAATATGCCATGTCTACCCCAGCGCTTAGTACAGTGCTCGGCACATAGTAAGCACTTAACAAATACCAACATTATTATCAGGTTGGACACAGTCCATTTCCCATATGGGGCTCCTAGTCTCAAATCCCATTTCACAGATGAGGTCACTGAAGCACAGAGAAGTGAAGCGACTTGCCCGAAGTCCCACAGCAGACAAGTGACAGAACAGGGATTAGAACACAGGTCCTGCTGACTCCCAGGGCCGTGCTCTATCCACCGGGCCGTGCTGTGGCTCAATTCTAGCCTGTGAACCCGTTGCTGGGTGGGGATTGTCTCTATCTGTTGCCGAATTGCACTTTCCAAGCGGTTGGTTCAGTGCTCTGCACATAGTAAGCGCTCAATAAATACGATTGAATGAACAGACAAGTGAAGGAGAGGAACGGTGTGGTGAAGAGGTGTGTTGCTAAGTGAAAGGCAGCAGGGGCACTCACAGGACAACCGTTGAGTGTGACCTCCACGTCTTCCTCTGTGCCAGGATAACCCATTCCGGCAGAGGATAGCCGAGGTCTTCTCTGAGGACGGAGACGGCAGCATGACCTTGAATGACTTTCTGGATATGTTCTCGGTGATGAGTGAAATGGCTCCCAGGGATCTCAAGGCTTATTATGCCTTTAAAATCTATGGTGAGTAAAACAGAAGTAAAGGTTCAAGGCGAGGAATCCTCGAGCTCTGATTGTTTCGGGAAGCCTTGATCATGCCGGGGAGCGGCCAATTGATCTGTCTCCTGCCATACATCACAATAATAATCACGTTGGTATTTGTTAAGCGCCGACCATGTGCAGAGCACTGTTCTAAGCGCTGGGGTAGGTACAGATTGGCCCTCGTGAGGCTCACAGTCTTAATCCCCATTTGACAGATGAGGGAACTGCGGCACAAAGGCACCTCGGAGTCAGGGTGTTGTCAAAGGACTATCCCTTGGGCTATCCCTAACGGGGTTCTATCCCAAACACATAGTGAAGAACCGATTGTACTAACCTGGATTTTTTTTTTTGGAATTTTTTGGAATTCCACTGGCTGCCCCAGATTTTAACAACGACGATTACATCTGCAAATCCGATCTGGAGAAAACAGTGAACAAACTAACCCGGAATGAACTGACTCCCGAGGAGGTCTGTCTTGTGTGTGAAAAGGTGATCGATGAAGCCGACGTAGATAACGACGGCAAACTCTCTTTGGAAGACTTTCGGCAGATGATTGTGCGAGCCCCTGACTTCCTTAGGTAACTAGCCTTCCCCTTTTCCGTCTTTAGCGCTTTCACCTGCGATTCCGCACCCGTTGCGATACGTAAGTCAGGGACAGCCTCACTGTCCGGTAAACACTCTTCCTGACTAGGTACTTTTTATGATATTTGTTAGGCGTTTACCAAGTGCCAGGCGCTAAACACTGGGGTAGATACGAGCTGATCAGGTTGGACGCAGTCCTTGTCCCACATTCATTCATTCAATAGTTTTTATTGAGCGCTTACTATGTGCAAAGCACTGTACTACGCGCTTGGAATGTACAAATCGGTAAGATAGAGACGGTCCCTGCCCTTTGACGGGCTTACGGTCTAATCGGGGGAGACGGACAGACAAAAACAATGGCAATAAATAGAATCGAGGGGATGAACATCTCATTAAAACAATAACAAATAAATAGAATCAAGGTGATGTACATCTCATTAACAAAATAAATAGGGTAATGAAGATATATACAGTCGAGCGGACGAGTACAGTGCTGAGGGGAGGGGAAGGGAGAGGGGGAGGAGCAGAAGGAAAGGGGGGAAAAGAGGGTTTAGCTGCGGAGAAGTCAAGGGGGGGGGGGTAGAGGGAGCAGAGGGAAAAGGGGAGCTCAGTCTGGGAAGGCCTCTTGGAGGAGGTGAGCTTTAAGCAGGGTTTTGAAGAGGGGAAGAGAATTAGTTTGGCGGAGGTGAGGAGGGAGGTCGTTCCAGGACCGCGGGAGGACGTGGGCCAGGGGTCGACGGCGGGACAGGCGCGAACGGGGGACGGTGAGGAGGTGGGCGGCAGAGGAGCGGAGCGTGCGGGGTGGGGAGTGGAAAGAGAGAAGGGAGGAGAGGTAGGAGGGGGCAAGGGGATGGAGAGCCTTGAAGCCTAGAGTGAGATCTTAGAGCCACATGGGGCTCACAGTCTTAATTCCCATTTGACAGATGAGGTAACCGAGGCCCAGAGAAGCGAAGTGACTCGCCCAAGGTCACGGAGCCCACAGGTAGCGGAGCCGGGATTAGAATCCAGGTCCTTCTGACTCCCGGGCCCGTGCTCTATCCGCTTGGCCACGCTGCTTCTTTTATTCGGGGCTGAGTGGGACGTGGACCGTGTTCAACCTGAATAGCTTCTATCTACCCCAGAGCTTAGTACGGTAGCTGGCACATAGTAAACGCTTAACAAATACCATTAAAAAACCGCACAGATGCAGACACAGAAGCGAACAGCCTCAAGAGGCGCGGGCCGTTTTGTGGGAGGAATCTTTGCAGGGCTTTCTAATTTGCCTTTGTTCTATCTTTGGACAGTACCTTCCACATCCGAATCTGAATTCTCAACGAAAGGCGGAGAGACGGGACCGTCGTTCGGAGCCCGCGATCTGTGATGCGTCACTGGGTTCTGCTTCCGAAACTACCCCGAAATGCAGGGGCCGGTACCCGAAACCGAGAGGAAGAGCAGAGCCAGACTTTTTTTCAGACAGTAGGTGGAACTCCCAGTGACCTCAGTTGAGGAAAGAGATCATCCGAACCTTCTAACTGTCCAAGATGGAGTTTTATCATCCATCGCACCGGTGCTGAAAAGAGGGGTGGCGATAAGGCCCGATAAAGCAGAACTCGCATTTTCAGAAGGTTCCAGAGTCGTTCCAGTCCTGCCCGTCTTCTAGACTGTAAACCCATCGCGGGCAGGATTGTCACTCTCTAATAATAATAACGTTGGTATTTGTTAAGCGCTTACTATGTGAAGAGCACTGTTCTAAGTGCTGGGGTAGATACAGGGTAATCAGGTTGTCCCACATGAGGCTCACAGTCTTCATCCCCATTTTACAGATGAGGTCACTGAGGCTCAGAGAAGTAAAGTGACTTGCCCACAGCCACACCGCTGACAAGTGGCCGAGTTGGGATTCGAACCCATGACCTCCGACTCCCAAGACTGGGCTCTTACCACTGAGCCACGCTGCTTCTCTATTGCTGAACTGTACTCCCCAAGCGCTCAGTACAGTCCTCTGCACACAGTAAACGCTCAATAAATCCGACTGAAGGAATTTCATGTAATCTGAGAACTCTTCGGGTAGTTCAGGACCTTTCTATTCTCTGCTCCTCCACCTCGTCCAACCCACCGTCGGCCCCCTCACCCGTGTCCTCCCTTGGGCCTTGAACTCCCTCCTCCTTCCGCTCCATCGGACAGAACGCCACGCTCTCCACCTTCAAAACCCTCCAAAAATCGCAGGTCCTCCAAGAGGCCTTTCGTGACTAAGCCCTCATTTCCAGTGGAAAGAACCCGGGCTTGGGAGCCAGAGGCCATGGGTTCTAATCCCGGCCCCGCCGCTCGTCAGCTGTGTGACTTTGGGCAAGTCACTTCACTTCTGTGGGCCTCAGGGACCTCGTCTCTAAAATGGGGATGAAGACTGTGAGCCCCACGTGGGACAACCTGATCACTTTGTACCACCCCCCAGCGCTTTGAACAGGGCTTTGCACACAGTGAGCGCTTGACAAATACCAAATACCATCCCCTACCAGCCCTCCCCTATGCACTTGGCTGTGCTCCTTAAGTATTTTGATACCCACCCCGGCCCCACAGCACTTACATACATATCTTAATACTCTATTTCCCCTGATATTTCTTTTATCGTCTGTCTCCTCCTGTAAACTGTAAGCTCCTCGTGGGCGGGGATCGCGTCTACTAAAACTGTGAGCCCCACGTGGGATAACCTGATCGGCCTGTATCTACCCCAGGGCTTAGAACAGTGCTTGGCACATAGTAAGCACTTAACGAATACCCTAATTATTATTACTAACTCCACCTTACTTTCCCACGCGCTCAGTACGTGCTCTACCCAAAATAAGCACTCTCTAAATATGATTGATCGATTGTTTTGCCGCAGTGGGCGGGGGAAGGAAGAAGAGCAGAGATGTTTAACTCCGAACTGGGGATAAACCATTTCTCCCTTTTTGTTTCTCTTCAAGCACTGATCATAAGTATTTTTGTGAATGAGGATGGATAGAAGACCCTACTTTAAGTTTCATCTGCTCTGGAACTTCTTACCGGGAAATAAAGGTGGTTCTCAAAAGGCAAATTTAGAGAGAAAATTTTCTTACACAATCATACTCTGAACCGCCTAACAGTCATTAGGAGAATTGATTTATGAAGCCTAACGTATCTAATTTTAGAAAAAGAGGTTGTGAAGAATTGAGAGAAAAACGCACTCTACAGGGCCCTCAGGAGGCGGAGTTTGCAAATATCCTGAGTTTTGTATTTGAGGGTTTGTATTGAACCTCAGAACTTCAGCAAAACACTGGCCTCAGTGGGCGGAAACAGCAAATGAGGGGGACCCCAAAAACCTCTCCTACTCCACCCCCCTCGGCACCTCCCTGTGTTCACTGTTGAGGAAGTGAAAGCCGTAGAATTAGGAGAACGTCAGGACATCTTAGTAACATGGTGCAAAAGGTGGAGGTGTGCCGTACTCCTCTGGGCGGGTACTGAATTCATTCTCGAGGAGGGGATTGGGGAGATGTTTCCCCCTTAAAAATGGATACCGGGGCTATTGAACAGCCGTCCATCTCCCCTGGAGTTACACGGCCTGGTTGGAGCTGGGGAAGAACACTTTCCTCATTGGGTATTGGACTTTTAAAAGGGTCTATAGAAATGCGATTGTTCACCGATGACATTCTTTCCAAAGGGGCGTCTATTACGCTTGTATGGTTCAATTATTAATGGAACACCTGCATTTTCAAAATCAAAGCAACGTTTCTTCCCTTTGGTGCAACCAATCAGTCAATCAGTGGTATTTACTGAGCTGCCTACGAGGTGCAAAAGAATTAGAGAAGGAGCGTGGCTCAGTGGAAAGAGGCCGGACTTGGGAGTCAGAGGTCGTGGGTTCGAATCCCTGCTCTTCCACTTGTCAGCTGTGTGACTGTGGGCAAGTCACTTCACTTCTCTGGGCCTCAGTTACCTCATCTGTAAAATGGGGATTAAAACTGTGAGCCTCACATGGGACAACCTGATTCCCCTGTATCTACCCCAGCGCTTAGAACAGTGCTGTGCACATAGTAAGTGCTTAACACATACCGACATTATTATTATTATTATTATTACTTGCACTACTCCTCTCCAGGTCTCTGTTATGGTACTTGGCCTTCTGCCCAACCTACAGTTGGGAGATAGTTTTTCGGTTGCTCTGTTATCCTTTTCCTGGCCTGAGGTAAACTCTTTAGGATTTCTCCAGATTTTATGGCCTGGGCCACGTTGTTCTATTTCCCCCCAACGTCTCTGAGTCCTGAGGGTAGCCGAGGGACGGTGCCGTTTCTGTTGGCTTTTCAGGTTTCCTGCTTGAAGGGTTCTGAGGAGTTGTCTCGGTGGATTTCTCTATCTTGTATTTCCAAGGAAGGGGGCTAGATTTCAGGGATGTCTGCAATAGCGGTTTCCGTTGTTAGCTCTCCAGAAAGAAAGGTGATTTAAAAGTTTTCACAGAAACAGGAAAAACCAGCATGAACTAGTGGAAAGAGCACGGGACTGGGACTCAGGACATCTGGGTCCTAATCCCAGCTCCACCATTTGCCTGCTATGGGACTTTGGAGAAATCATTTCACTGCTTTTTTTTTTAACGGTATTTTTTAAGGGCAGATTATGTGCCAGGCACTGTGCTAAGCGCTGGGGTAGATACATACAAGGTAATCGGGTTGGACACAGTCCCTGTCCCACATGGGGGTCACAGTCTTAATCCCCATTTTACAGATGAGGTAAGTGAGGCCCAGAGAAGTGAAGTGACTTGCCCAAGGTCATACAGCTGACAAGTGGCGGAGCTGAGACTAGAACTCAGGGCCTTCCGACTCCCAGGCCCCATCCATTAGGTCATGTTGCTTCTCTGTACCTCAGTTACCTCATCTGTAAAATGGGAATTCAATCCTACTCTCTCATACTTAGGCCGTGAGCCTCATGTGGGACAGGGACTGTGTCCAACCTGATTAACTTGTATCTACCCCAGGGCTTAGCACAGTACTTGGGACATAGCAAGCACTTAAGAAGTACCAAAAATATTGTTGTTATTATTATTATTATTGTTCTCTGGGCCTCAGTTTCCTCATCTGTAAAATAGAGATAAGAGGTAAAATATCCGTTCTCCCTCCCTTTCAGACAGCGAGTCCCATGTGGAGCCGGGATGATGATTTATCTGACTCTCTTGACTCTACCCCAGCACTTAGCTCAGTGCTTGGCTCAGAGTGAGCACTTAGTAATTACCCTCATCATCATTCTTATCATTCTTTAGAAAGGAAGGGATTGGGAGTCAAGGTACAAACTCTCTGTTCCTCAGTTTCCCCATCTAGAAAATGGTTCACCCTCCCTCTTAAAACGTGAGCCACGTGTGGGACAGGGTCTGTGTCCAATCTAATTATCTTGCATCTCCCTCAGCTCTTAGTACACTGCTTGGCATAGGAGAAGCAGCGTGCTCAGTGGAAAGAGCCCGGGCTTGGGAGTCAGAGGTCATGGGTTCGAATCCCGGCTCTGCCATTTGTCAGCTGTGTGACTGTGGGAAAGTCACTTAACTTCTCTGTGCCTAAGTCACCTCATCTGTAAAATGGGGGATTAACTGTGAGCCTCACGTGGGACAACCTGATGACCCTGTATTTACCCCAGCGCTTAGAACAGTGCTCTGCACATAGTAAGCACTTAACAAATACCAACATTATAAGTGCTTAATGACTCCCAAGATTATTATTATTGGAAACTTCCACTACAGTACTTGTCAGATCATTTTCTGGGTATTCATTCATTCATTCAATAGTATTTATTGAGCGCTTACTATGTGCAGAGCACTGTACTAAGCGCTTGGGATGAACAAGTCGGCAACAGATAGAGACAGTCCCTGCCGTTTGACGGGCTTACGGTCTAATCGGGGGAGACGGACAGACGAGAACAATGGCAATAAATAGAGTCAAGGGGAAGAACATCTCGTAAAAACAATGGCGACTAAATAGAATCGAGGCGATGTACAATTCATTAACAAAATAAATAGGGTAACGAAAATATATACAGTTGAGCGGACGAGTACAGTGCTGTGGGGATGGGAAGGGAGAGGTGGAGGAGCAGAGGGAAAAGGGGAAAAAGAGGGTTAAGCTGCGGAGAGGTAAAGGGGGGATGGCAGAGGGAGTAGAGGGAGAAGAGGAGCTCAGTCTGGGAACGCCTCTTGGAGGAGGTGAGTTTTAAGTAGGGTTTTGAAGAGGGAAAGAGAATCAGTTTGGCGGAGGTGAGGAGGGAGGGCGTTCCGGGACCGCGGGAGGACGTGACCCGGGGGTCGACGGCGGGATAGGCGAGCCCGAGGGACGGCGAGGAGGTGGGCGGCAGAGGAGCGGAGCGTGCGGGGTGGGCGGTAGAAAGAGAGAAGGGAGGAGAGGTAGGAAGGGGCGAGGTGATGGAGAGCCTCGAAGCCTAGAGTGAGGAGTTTTTGTTTGGAGCGGAGGTCGATAGGCAACCACTGGAGTTGTTTAAGAAGGGGAGTGACAGGCCCAGATCGTTTCTGCAGGAAGATGAGCCGGGCGGCGGAGTGAAGAATAGACCGGAGCGGGGCGAGAGAGGAGGAAGGGAGGTCAGAGAGAAGGCTGACACAGTAGTCTAGCCGGGATATAACGAGAGCCCGTAACAGTAAGGTAGCCGTTTGGGTGGAGAGGAAAGGGCGGATCTTGGCGATATTGTACCTGAGGTTGCAAATTCCTTCAATATTCCCAAATTTATGAGATCAAAAATTTTAAGGGGATGTTTTAAGTTTGCAGTTAACAGTGGAAAAAAAAAGATTCCGTTACACACCTTTCATTCCAATTAATAGAATCTTGGGAGGTAACAGTGTAGTCTAAGAGAGCTAGATTCTACTCCCAGCTCTGCCACTTGGCCACTTGGGCCAATCACCTAGCGTTTCTGTGTCTCAGTTTCTTCAACCGCACGATGAGAATAATAATATCAACCTCTCCCTAGCTCACAAGGATGTTGTGAGGATCAGATGAGAAAATCGGCGTGAAAGTGCTTTGGAAGAAATAGAAAGCTCTATACGAATACCTGGATTATTATTCCAGCCTCAGTTTTGTGGATATGACCAAATTGCACTTTCCAACTCTTTAGCAGATGAGAGCGAAGGACAGAGCAGCCCGCTCTTAGGATCCAAAAGGATCAGCAAGAAGTGTTTGCATTAAATCCCGGGTAATTTTTAGCTAGACCGCGTCTTTGTGACAAGTCTTTGAATTGAATTGAATGAAAGAATGAATGAATCTACCCTAGCGCTTAGAACAGTACTTGACTCCTAGTGAGGTCTTCACAGATACCATTAAAAAGCAAAACAAACACCCCCCAAAGTCCTTATGGACCAGGGGATGGGGCAAAATGGTCTCTCTGTGGGTGGTATGATAATAATAATAATAATAATAATAATGTTGGTATTTGTTAAGGGCTTACTATGTGCAGAACACTTTTCTAAGCGCTGGAGGAGATAGGGAAGCAGCGTGGCTCAGTGGAAAGAGCCTGGGCTTCGGAGTCAGAGGTCATGAGTTCGACTTCCGGCTCTGCCACTTGTCAGCTGTGTGACTGTGGGCAAGTCACTTAACTTCTCTGTGCCTCAGTTACCTCATCTGTAAAATGGGGATTAACTGTGAGCCTCACGTGGGACAACCTGATTACCCTGTATCTACCCCAGCGCTTAGAACAGTGTTCGGCACATAGTAAACGCTTAACAAATACCAACATTATTATTACAGGGTCATCAGATTGTCCAACGTGAGGCTCACAGTCTTCATCCCCATTTGACAGATGAGGAAACTGAGGCACAGAGACGTGAAGTGACTTGCCCACGGTCACACAGCTGACAAGTGGCAGAGCCGGGATTCCAAATCCATGACCTCTGACTCCCAAGCCCGGGCTCTTTCCACTGAGCCACGCTGCTTCGATAAGCGAGACTCCTCTAAACCCAGAGGTTGGGGATCCAAGCGTGGGTTTTCCTGCCTTTGACAGTGACACGCCAGTTCTCACTTTCTGGAGATGGCTCCACGGAACCCGTCTTCTGCCAGTGGGTCAGGCTGATGCTCGCCACAGCAGTTTATCCGAGGGGGAAGGGAAGGTCTCTGCATTTCTGGCAGCTCCCCGTTTCCTGTTTGGAAATAAGGCAAAACTCAGAAACAGCTTGGTCGGAATCCCTTCTCCAGCTCTCCCTAACCTCGGCGCCAATCCTTCCTGACACGGATCCCCTTGACCCCAGAGGGCATTGTTTTGGGATGGCGTGGCCCAATTACTGTACAGTAATTTGGGGCCCCGGACTTCATGATTTTCACAAACCGCACTATTGACTCTTGGTATGACACGGCAAATACCGGGTGTGAGAATTTGGGCCCCAATTTACTTCAAGTGTTACAGTCATAACCTCTGAAAGTTTGAATTTGAATTTGAGCACCTGGCTCTTTTGCTGAATCAGTCCATCGGTGGGATTGATTGAGCGCTTACCCCGTGCAGAGCACTGTACTAAGCACTCGGGAGAGTTCAATATAACAGAGTTGGTAGTCACATTCCCTGCTCATTCCTTCATTCAGTCATATTTACTGAGCGCTGACTGTGTGCAGAGCACTGTAGTAAGCGCTTGGAAAGTACGATTCGGTAACAGATAGAGACAATCCCTGCCCAACAACGGGCTCACGGTCTAAAAGGGGAAGACAGACAGCAAAACAAAACAAGTAGTCAGGCATCGATACCATCCAAATAAATAGAATCGTAGATATATTCACATTATTAATAAAATAAATAGACTAATAAATAACATATACAAATATACACAAGTGCTGTGGGGACGGGAAGGGGGTAGAGCAGGGGAAGGGAGTAGGGGGAGGGGGGAGGTAGCTCACGGTCTGGATGGGGAGATGGACATTAATGGAAATAAATAAGTGATGGATGTAAACCTAATAACTTCCATTTGTAGCTCAGCCTTATCTGAGAAACAGGAGTGGAAGGACATGGCTTCAGGTGTGGAAGAGGAAAGTGGACTGAGGGATGTTTTGGTGTGGAAAGGAGTAGGATTAAGTGGACTTCTACAATCTCCTCTGACTATTTCTTCTCCCTGGGCTCTGTTTATTGTCATGTTGTACTCTCCCAAGTGCTTAGTACAGTGTTCTGCACACAGTAAATGCTCACTAAATACCATTGAATGAATGAATGAATTATTTTTACTTCAAATTCCCAGCCTCTCCCCAGCTCAGCTCAGAAGCAGTGTTTGTGTTCAGCGGGATTTGGAAGGGGAACGCAACAGCTCTGGAGCAAATGAAAGAACGGGCGCTAAGTTGCCCGCTCTTGATCTGAGTGGACTTGGACAGATTTTGGTAAAATGGGGCATATGAAGTCATTATATCTTGTGGTGTGCCCAGCATACACCTGTAACATCATGAGCACCTGCGTCTCCGGTATCCACAAGTACTGACACTGGCCAGTCAGTCAGTCATTCTGTCATTTAGGTGGCCATCCTAAATAATAATAATAATACTGATTATGGTATTTGCTAAGCACTTACTATGTGCCAGGTACTGTACTAAGCGCTGGAGTGGATATAAGCAAATTGGGTTGGACACAGTCCCTGACCCACGTGGGGCTCACAGTCTCAATCCCCATTTTACAGATGAAGTAACCGAGGCAAAGAGAAGTGAAGTTAGTTGCCCAAGGTCAAACAGCAAACAAGTGTTGGAGCCGGCATTAGAACCCATGACCTTCTGACTCCCAGGCCCATCCTCTATCCACTACTATCCCCTATGCCGTGAAATGTCATCTATTCCAAGGGGAACAGAAAACACCCAAGGAATGTGAATTCTGTGGTGAGATCTGTGGAGAGACTGCTTTTTTATGAGGTGAGGGAAAGTTGTAACTCCGTTCATGAACAGCGCATAATGGACGTTCACTTCAATTTCTTTTAGGGGATCTTCACTCCGGGCCAATCTGTAGGTCAGTTTGCCTGAACACCATGGCAAAGGGCATTCACATATTGCATTTTTACCCCATTTTCAATGGCATATGGAATCTAAACGACACAGGCTGGGGAATGGGCCACATCAGCCTCCTCACTGACCTCCCTCCCTGCCTTCTGTCTCTCCCCACACCAGTCTGTACTTCACCTGCTGCCTGGATCATTTTTCTAAAAATATGTTCATCCCATGCCTCCCCACTCCTCAAGAACCTCCAGCAATTGCCCATCTACCTCTGCGTCAAAGAGAAATTCCTTACCATAAGCTTTAATGCACTCAATCAGCCTGCCTCCTCTTATCTTACCTCACTGATTTCCTACTACAACCCAGCCCGCAAACTTCGCTCCTCAGCCTGCTCTCGGAACCTTTATCTCATCTCTCTCGCTGCCGACCCCTTTCCCACATCCTACCTCTGGCCTGGTACTCTCTCCTCCTCCATCTCAGACCACCCCTCACCCCACCTTCAGAGCCATCCTAAAATCACGTCTCCTCCAAGAGGCCTTCCCCGAATAAGCCCCTCCTTTTCCCTGACTCCCTTTTCCTTTCACACTTGTATCCATACGCTTTCAGCACTTGATATTCACCCCAACCGCAGCCCAACAGCACTTAGGTATATAGCTGTAATTTGTTCCTTTATGTCTGTCTCCCCCTCTAGATTGTAAACTCCTCATGGGCAGGGAACGTGTCTACCAACTCTGTTGTATTGTGCCCTCCCAAGCACATAGAACAGTGCTCTGCACACAGTAAGTACTCAACAAATAACACTGAAAGATTGATTTTGTCACTGCTTTAGTTCACTCAATCAGTCGATGGTATTTACTGAACACTTACCATGAGGGAGAGTACATTACTCTTACAAGAATCGGCCTCCCAGCATATTCCTATGCCTCTAGACTGTAAGCTCACTGTGGGCAGGAATAGTGTCTGTTGTAATATTGTACTCTCGCAAGCGCTCTGTGCACAGTAAACACTCAATAAATATGATTGACTGACTATGCTTGGGTATAATTTCATTTTCACAGATGTCTAGCAATCCTCTCTCTAGAAAGGTTAAATGCTAACAAATGGCCCAACTGTTGGCACGAACCTACTCTTCCTCAGAATCTGTGCTGACTGCAAGTTAAAATAAGGATTAAGGTACATTACCTCAGGAAGCAGCGTGTTCTCGGCATCTGTGGGAACTGCAGATTCAGACACGCTGAAAGTTTCAGGTTAGATGTTCTTGGTTTCAGTTCAGGGTTTGCGTGTGACCGTTGGGTGGAGTTTGGCAAAGGTGAGTTTCCTTAGTGAATCCATCTGTTTAAATTAGCCCAAGGGAGTAGGTTTCCATTGATCCAGCTGGTAAAGTTAGATAGCCATTTAACTCTTTGTCTGAAAAGCAAACTAGAATTTAGCAAGAAACCAAATTCAATCAGCGAGACAGGCAGAATATTGCAGCAAACGGGAGTGTGAAATGTTAAGAGAAAGGTCACTTCTCTGGGTGCTGGTGTGCATTAAAGAGTCAGTCAGTCATATTTATTGAACACTTACTGTGTGCAGAGCACAGTACTAAGCAGCGTGGCTCAGTGGAAAGTGCCTGGGCTTGGGAGTCAGAGGACATGGGTTCTAATCCCTGCTCTGCCGCTTGTCAGCTGTGTGACCTTGGGCAAGTCACAACTTCTCTGTGCCTCAGTTAACTCATCTGTAAAAGGGGGATAAAGACTGTGAGCCCTACGTGGGACAAGCTGATTACCTTGTATCTACCCCAGCATTTAGAACAGTGCTTGGCACATAGTAAGCGCTTAACAAATACCAACATTATTATTATTACTAAGCGCTTGGGAGAGTACAGAATAACAAAATATAGCCAATAATGCATTGAGATACCGTCATTCATTGTTTCTGGAGTAACACTGAATCCTCTAGATTGTAAACTCGCCTCTAGATTGTAAACTCGTTGTGGGTAGGGAAAGTATCTACCTACTTTGTTGTATTGTACTCTCCCAAGTGCTTAGTATAGTGCTCTGCACCCAGTAAGTGTGCGATAAATACCACCGATGATGAGTTATATCGAAGTTATCTTCCCCTATCTTCCCACCCAAACCCCGTCCTCCCCTTCCTGTGTCACAAACCCATTACCTTCACGTTATCCTAGACTCCTCTCTCTCATTCGACCCACATATTCAATCCGTCACTGAATCCTATCGGTCCCACCTTCACAATGTCACTAAAACCCGCCCTTCCTCTCCATCCAGACTGCTCCCACGTTAATCCAATCACTCATCCTCTCCTGCCTGGATTACCCCAGCAGCCTCCTTGCTGACCTCCCAGCCTTCTGTCTCTCCCCACTCCAGTCCATGCTTCGCGCTGCCCGGATCATTTTTCTAGAGAGACGTTTAGGACATATCACCCCCGTCCTCAAAAAACTCCAGTGGTTGCTCATCCAGTTCTGTATCAGACAAAAGCTTCTCACCACTGGCTTTAAAACACTCCACTACCTTGTCCCTTCCTACCTCACCTCGCTACTCTCCTTCCTCAACCCAGCCTGCACAATTCGCTCCTCTAACGCCAATCTTCTCACTGTGACTCGATCTCGCCTGTCTCGTCACCGACCCCTAGCCCACGTCCTGCCTCTGGCCTGGAACGCCCTCCCTCCTCAAAATCTGACAGAAAATGACTCTCCCTCCTTTCAAAGCCTTATCGAAGGCACATCTCCTCCAAGAGGCCTTCCCTGACTAAACCCCCTTTTCCTCTTCCCCCACTCCCTTCTGCATCACCTTGACTTGCTCCCTTTGCTCTTCCCCCGTTCCCACCCCCACAGCCCCACAGCACTCAGGTACATAACTGTAATTTATTTATTTGTATTTATATCTGTCTCCCCCACTCTAGACTGTGGGGAGGGAACGTGTCTGTTTATTGTTGTATTGTACTCTCCCAAGGTCTGCACACAGTGAGTGCTCGATAAATATGACTGAATAAATGAATGAATGAAATGGATCATAATTGGATGTCATATGAAAAAATCAATCATTCGCTGGTATTCATTGAGTGCCTAGTGTGCAGAGCACTGCACTAAATGTTTGAGAAAGTACAACGCAATAGAGATGGTGGATCAATCAGCCTCTGGCCACAGGATTCTTACAATCTTCAGACTGTAAGCCCGTCAATGGGCAGGGATTGTCTCTATTGCTGAATTGTCCATTCCAAGTGTTTAGTACAGTGCTCTGCACATACTAAGCACTCAATAATACTGTTGAATGAATCTATAGGGGGAGAGAGACATTAAAATAGATTTCAGATAGGGGAAATGGCCTGTTAGAGAGCCCAGAATTGACTATTTAAATGAAGGGGCAGATAAACTGAAAATCCTCCTACAGATTGAGCCGGGTCATTTATGAAAGTGTTAATTTCTATTCATCAGTCAGTAGTGTTTATTACAACGGTACTTGTTAAGCGCTTACTATGTGTCAAGCACTGTTCTAAAGGCTGGGATAGATAGAAGTTAATCAGGTTGGACACTGTTTCCTGCCCCACATGGGGCTTACAGTCTAAGTAGAAGGGAGTAGAATTGAGTCCCCATTTTACAAATGAGGTAGCTGAGGCACAGAGAAGTTCAGTGATTTACCCAAGGTGAGGCAGCAGATGTGTGGCAGAGCCAGAATTAGAACCCAGGTCCTCTAACTCGCAGGCCCCAGCTCTTCACGCTAGTCTACACTGCTTCTCTGTTGAATGTTTTTGGAACCGTGTACAGAAAGCAGCACGGCCTAGTGGAAAGAGCACGGGCCTGGGAGTCGGAGGACCTGGGTTCTAATCCTGACTCTGCCACTTACCTGCTGTGTCACCTTGGGCAAGTCACTTCACTTCTCTGTGCCTCAGTTCCCTCATCTGCAGAATGGGGATTCAATACCTGTTCTCCCTCCTACTTAGACTATGAGCCCCATGTGGGGCCTATCTTGTATCCACCTTAGGACTTAGTACAAAGCTTGGCACATATTAAGCACTTAACAAATACCACAATTATTATTATAATTATCACTAAGCGCTTGGGTTATCATTCATCCTTAGCTGCCGGGCAGACATTCTCATTCTCCTTTTTTCTACAGAAAGTAGGTTTGTAATGGATACCGTTAGTCCGTACTTTTAATTGTATATCGAAGAGGAGATATTGGAGAAAGGTGTCTGGTGAGGCATTGTGCCTTAGCGAATAGAGGATGGGGCTGGGAGTCGGGAGACCTAGTTTCTAATCTCAGCTCTACCACTGACCTGTTGTGGGATCTTGTCTCAAACTCTCTGGGCCTCAGTTTCCTCCTCTGTAACATGAGGATCAGGTAGGGTTCTCCCTGCTTCTTAGATTATGAGCCCCATGTGAGTCAGAGACTGTCTGGTCTGATCATGTGTATCTGCCCCAGTTATGCAATTTATCTGCCGTGTGACCTTGGGCAAGTCACTTCACTTCTCTGTGCCTCAGTTCCCTCTGTAAAATGGGGATGGAGACTGTGAGCCCCATGTGGGACAGGGACCGTGTCCAGTCCGATTTGCTTGTATCACCCCCCCCAGGACTTAGTACAGTGCCTGGTACATAGTGAGCGCCAAGAAATACCACAATTATTATTATTATGGTGGCCAGAGGTACCACTTGCCGGGGGGGTGGGGAGGGGAAGGGACACAGGCATGGAGATGGTTGAGAAATTTTGACTTCTGTTCAGCTACCCAAGCTGTGGTTGCTAGAATCATAAAGCTCCCATCTGTGGCCAGGATGTGGTGGGCTAGACTAGGCTTTGGGCAGGGAATGGCTCTTGTGGCGCTTATTGGACTTCCCAAGTGCTTAATACTATGCGTTCCAATCAGTCATCTGTAAAATGGAGATAAAGACCGTGAGCCCCATGTGGGACGTGGACTGGGTCCAACTGATCAGCATGTATCTATCCCAGCGCTCAGTACAGTGCCTGGCACATAGTAAATGCTACCACTCGCGATGAGGTGTGGCCTAGAGAACACAGAGACCTCAGATCGCTCCAAGTCAGGCATCTTGAATCTCCCTCCTGGGAGGGCTTAACGCCCAACCACCGATCCAGGCACTGAGCGGTCCAAGGACTGAGGGCAGGCCGCTTACTCGGGCAGGGTTTTAACGCATCCTCTCATTTGCATCAGGTGGCCCCACTGGCCCGCACAGCGGCAGGCCGCTCCCTTCGGCCCTCCCGAAGATGCTCCCACCGGACCGAACTCTCATTGGTCCCCGCGCCGTCGGGCTCCGTGGCTTCTCATTGGCGGTTGAGCACCAAGTTGGCACCCTTCATTCTCCAGTGGTACCTGTTCATCGCTCTTAGTCCCTCCTCCAACGGCCCGTTGATCTCCGCCTTGTGGCCGGATCCACCATCTTAGAGCCATGTGACCTGGGACGAGGGTTACCCCCCAACTACCAAGGCACTGGGGAAGAATGAGGCGCGAGGGTCAATCCCAAACTGTGATAAGGTGGGGGTCGGAGATGTCCTGCAGGGAGTCACTGTGGGCCGCACTCTGAGGCCAGGCGAGGTGCTGCGACACCCTGGCATTGTGGGGGGGGGGGTGTGGGAAGAGGGTGACGGGCCTAGGCCGCTGGAGCCGGACGGACGGCATTCATTCAATCGTATTTACTGCGCACTTACTGTGTGCGGAGCATTGTACTAAATGTTTGGAAAGTACAATTCGGCAACAGATAGAGACAATCCTTACCCAACGACGGACGGCAGAGCCGGGCCCCGGGCCTGGAAGGGGGTGGGAGACGCTGCGCACAGCCCCCTGCTGAAACACCTGCGGAGGTCCGAAGCGGTGGTGGATCAGGCTCTCGGCGGGCATCACGGGCAAGAAGCGACGAGGGAAGGGCATCGTCAGCAGGTCGGAGCCGCCTGTGTGCTCCGCGGGGCCACCTTGGACCGCGGGGACAACAACGTTCCTTGAATCTCCCTCCCCATACCACAGCGGAGCTCAATCCAGCTCACGGTTTGGAGCCAGGGAGGGGAAGGAACAGCGGGGAAAAACCGCTTCGGCGGCGGAGCCCAAGCTTGAGGAGGGCAAGGGAAACGGTAAGCGCTTAACAAATACTATTAAAAAAAGAGTGAGAGTGATATATCTATATATATAGATATAGGAGGGGTGGAGACAGTGATCGTGACTGCCATGGACTGAGCAGTGGGAGAAAGTAGTGGAGTTAGGTTGAGTACTTTTGAGGGCTTATGGGTGTGCATATGTTTTTGTGTGTGCGAGTGTCCCTCATTCATGCTTAATTGGCCCCACAGAAACTGGAATGAGTTGACAAAGAGAGTTGGTATCTCTAGACTAAGCCCCACGGCGTAGTGGATAGAGCACGGGCCTGGGAGTCGGAAGGTCATTGGCTCTAATCCAAGCTGGGTGACCTTGGGCAAGTCACTTCACTGTGCCTCAGTTACCTCATCTGTAAAAGGGGGATTGAAACTGTGAGCCCCACATGGGACAGGGACTGTGTCCCATCTGATTTACTTGTATCCACACCAGTGTCTAGCACATAGTAAGTGCTTAACAAATACCACAATTATTATTATTAGGAAAAATGTCTACCAACTACTATACTGTATTCTCCCAAGCATATAGGATAGTGCTCTGCATAGAGAAGCAGCATGGCTCAGTGGAAAGAGCCTGGGCTTGGGAGTCAGAGGTCATGGGTTCAAATTGTTCTTGTCTGCCTGTCTCCCCCGATTAGACTGTAAGCCCGTCAAAGGGCAGGGGCTGTCTCTGTTGCCGACTTGTACATTCCAAGCGCTTAGTACAGTGCTCTGCACATAGTAAGCGCTCAATAAATACTATTGAATGAATGAATGAAATCCTGGCTCTGCCACTTATCAGCTGTGTGACTGTGGGCAAGTCACTTCACTTCTCTGGGCCTCAGTTACCTCATCTGTAAAATGGGGACTAAGACTGTGAGCCTCACGTGGGACAACCTGATTACCCTGTATCTCCCCCAGCGCTTAGAACAGTGCTCGGCACACAGTAAGCGCTTAATAAATACCATTATTATTATAGTAAACACCCAATACAATTGATTCATTTTCAGCGAGAGCTCCAGTTCCCTCTAGTGGTCGTAGCCAGTGTTGCAGCCGAGTGAAAATTGCCAAGAGAAAATCTTCGATCGTTCATTCCTTCAGTCGTATTTATTGAGCGCTTACTATGTGCAGAGGACTGTGCTAAGCGCTTGGAATGGCCAATTCGGCAAGAGACCATCCCTGCCCAACGACGGGCTCAGAGTCTAAACGGGGGAGACAGACAAAATAAAACAAGTAGTCCGGCGCCAATATCAAGATAAATAGAATCATAGATATATAATAATGTTGGTATTTATTTGTTAAGCGCTTACTATGTGCAGAGCACCGTTCTAAGCACCGGGGTAGATACAGGGTAATCAGGTTGTCCCACCTGAGGCTCACAGGCTTAATCCCCATTTTACAGATGAGGGAACTGAGGCCCAGAGAAGTGAAGTGACCTGCCCACAGTCACACAGCTCACAAGGGGCAGAGCCGGGTTTCGAGCCCATGACCTCTGACTCCCAAGCCCGTGCTCTTTCCACTGAGCCACGCTGCCATATACACGGATCACTGCTGTGAACCTAATTGATTTCAATGTCCGTCTCCCGGTGTAATCTGTTAGATCCTTGCGATTAGACCGTAAACCCGTCAATGGGCAGGAACTGTCTCTATCTGTTGCCGATTTGTACATTCCAAGCGCTTAGTACAGTGCTCTGCACATAGTAAGCTCTCAATAAATACTACTGAATGAATGAATGCAGGCAGGACTCGTGTCTGCCAATTTATTGGATGGTACAGGGAAGCACTGTGGTCTAGTGGAAAGTGTGTGGGCCGAGGAGTCAGAGGACTTGGGATCTTAATCCCCACTCAGCCGCTTGCCTGCTGGGTGACCCTGGGCAAGTCACTTCAATTCTCTGTGCCTTAGCTCCGTCATCTGTAAGATGGGGATTGAATCCCACTCCCTCCTACTTAGATTGTGAGCCCCATGTGGGACGAGGACCGTGCCCAGTCTGTTTTGTAACTTCCCCGGTGCTTGGCACATAGTAAGCACTTCACGACTGACATAATAACAACTCTTCTAAGCACTCGGTACAGTGCCCTGTACACAGTAAGCTCTCAATACCGCTGATTGAATAAACTAACGAGTAGGGTTTCCATACACTTTATTATTGACAAATTAGCAAAAAGAGACAAATATCGGGGAGGAGGGAGAACAGCAACAATCGCCTGTACGTGCAGGTGTGTTACGGTGCATTCGAGACTACTGAACATGGAGACGCCCGTGATGTCGCCAGTGTTTTGCAGGGTGTGCAGCATGTGATGTCACGCTTGCCGCTGCGTGGAGGCATACCGAGTTCCCCCAAAGCTAGACCCCTGACCCCCTGCCGCTCATTCCAGAGCCACTGCGTTCCTTTCTCAGGTCCACGTGAACTCAGATGCCACTTCCCAGCCACGGAACTCGCCAGCAGAAGCCGAAGCCGGGGGAGGTTGAACGCTGAAAATAAAGATAGCGGACATAAAGGCGTCCATGCTGCATCTCTTCCGCCCAGGGGCCGGACCAGCTGCTCACCAGATCGTCTGGTAATGAAACCGTAGTGCGTGTGTCACCCTGAAGTAATCCTAGCTTTCCCTTCCTTTCTCTCCTCGTCTCCTTTCCTCCCCCACCCCCCGAATCTTCTCTTACTCACCTTAAAGACTATCGTGCCTTGGGTTAAAATTGGAGAAAAATGCCCATTGAAAAAAAATGACTACAGTAAGTAGTGCAACAAAATGGACACTAGTAAAACCAATCCCAGAATAGGAGAGACACTCCCAAAAGTTTACTCATCTCATTAAATCGCACCTTTGGGAAAATGAAGATTATGTAAACTTTTCCCTCCCCAACCCCCAAATGGCAACACATTTTTTTCTCCTCACTCTGAAGGTCAGGGTCGAGTTTAGAGCATCAGGTTAGAGTCCCTGTTGGCAAGACTGGAATTGTTGTGCATTTTACCTTTGGATGGCAATTATCCCGGAAGGAGAAAACCACCCAGATCGCTTCCATGGCCATTGGCAAGGCTAATTATTAAGTCTACAGCAAAGCCGGTCGGTCTGGGTCCGTCTTCAGACTCTTGCAGCAGCAGGCTTTCTAAAGAATAAAATTCGTTAAACCAATTTTAGGGATGCGTTCGGCATAGGTGGATTTTGTGTTTTTTTCGCTCTAGATGATAAGAACAAAGCTCTTTCCTGGCCTACGGTTTAAACGGTATTAATATACCGAGCATTTCGGACACTCAGTTTTAAATCGGGGTTCGGCAGCCATCGCCTCCATCGAAGCCCCGGCCACTTTCCCGGTGTCTACGCTTCCGTGTCAACCGTCGAACAGAATCGTGCTGGCGTACAGAAATCTCCGAGCCCACTTGTGGGTTTTCGTTTTTTTAAAAAACAAGTCTGCCCAACCCCGAGGCTACCCAGCCCATGCAAACGTCTGCTGGATCTTCACAGCACAAAAGAACGGTCAGACCGTTAAGCGGAGGTAGTCCGCAGCTCAGGCTCGAATCGTGACGAACGGCACTTTCGACGTTTCGGAAGTTACACGTCAGGTTTATGGCGTGGGGTCGCATTTCACGACCCCCAGGTTTACCTGGTACTACATGGCCCTGCTCCCTCCCTCCTCGCAGCTCTCCTGTTCTTCCTTTCCACACTGACGCCTCCTCGCCCTATATCGTGTCCCCACCGGCCCTTCCTGCGGCCTGTAGTCCCTGCTTCCTAGGGCCACTGAGCTGGGGGATGGGTAGAGCGCTAGTTTGGCAGAAAAGGAGGGATCGCCCCAGAGTCCCTCATTGACCTCACCGCCCCCTCCGTGCCCTTTCTCCCTTGAAACCGGCAGAATCGGTGAAGGGGATCATCGAACAGCCCCCTCCTCCCCTGCCAGCTTTCACTTTGGCTCCGATCTGGAAGGGGCACAGCGGTGGCGAAAGCCGGACCGACGGCAGCCCGGGTGCAGCAAAACACCACGCCATCCTTCCCCCCTTTCTCTGCCACAGCTGCAGGCACCTTGGGCCAGGGAGAGGGCCGGTGGCAGCAGAGGATGCTGCCAAATATCGATAAGACTCCAGAAAACCCAACAGCAGAGGCCGCCGAGAGGATTCCGGCCGAGAATCTCTTCCCTCTCTGGTCCATACTTCACTCTGCTGCCCAGATCTTTTTTTCTACAATGTCATCCTGGACCCAAATCCCCCCACTCCTCAAAAAACCTCCAAACGGTTGTCTGCTTCTTTCGGCATCAAACAGAAAGTCCTGACCATTGGTTTTAGGGAACTCCATAAGCACTCTCCTTCCGACTCCCACTTACTCATTCTTTTCCCACGACACCCCAGCGCGTACGCTTTCTCTCAAGCCGACCTATTCGTTATGCCTCGTTCCCCTCTCTCCCGCCACTTTCCCCCATCAGTACGTCATCTCCCCCCGCCAACTGCCACTTCGGTATTTCCGCACCACCTAAGCAATCGGGCACGGACCGCCCCTCCTCTCGGCCACCTCATACCATTTATGTACATATCTATATACCCTATTACTTCCTCTTTGTAATTTAATTTTAGTGCCTGCCTCTCCCGCTAGATTTTAAGGTCCTTGAGAGCAAAGATCACACCTACTACTTCTTCTGTGTTCCCCCAGGCACTCAGTACAACCTTCCGCAGACAGTAGGTGCCTAATAAATACTGTTCGAATCCCCTGAAATCTTCACCCCTGAATCCGTTTTCGGTCAAACGCTACAAAAATAAAATGAATCTTATTCATTTTCCCTAGGCACTTTATATCACTTGTCGCCAGGGATAATGAACATTAAACAGTACTATATTAACTTGCTCTGTTATTTTTGTCCGTGATTGCTGTTTACAATATAAATACGTCACGTAGCTATAGTATTCATCTATAGTCGCTTTTTTGACACAATTCTGGGTCATTTTGATAACAGAGAGGGTATCTGGCTTTGGCTCAGAAACCAATCCCCCTTGATAACATGCTTCCTGTGGGAAGATGGGTTCTGATTTACCGTTTAAGACTCGGGTTTCAGGAATCAATTGTGATATCAGACCAAGGTCTGCCCGTAGTTGGCGAATTTGCTTCACGCAGATGGCCCGATTGGATCATTCTAAACTTTAAAAGTGGATATTATCTTCTCA
Source organism: Ornithorhynchus anatinus (assembly GCF_004115215.2). Taxonomy (NCBI): domain Eukaryota; kingdom Metazoa; phylum Chordata; class Mammalia; order Monotremata; family Ornithorhynchidae; genus Ornithorhynchus; species Ornithorhynchus anatinus. Next base: position 111,504,886 of record NC_041749.1, on the reverse strand, counting down.
TCTTCCCACCCAAACCCTGGCCTCCCACTGTCTTGTCCACCGCTGTAGACGAGCTCACTACCCTTCCCGTCTCAGAAGCCTGTGACCTTGGTTTTATACTCGACTCATCTCTCCGAGTCAACCCCCATATTCGATCTTGTCAGCAAACCTGGCCGGGTAAACCTCCGCAATATTGCTAAAATCTGCCCGTGCCTCTCCATCGTACCACTACTTCACTGATCGGAGCACCTCTATCCCACTTTGACTACTAATCACATCAGCCTCCTAGCTGACCTCCCCACCTCTTATCTCTCCCGACTGGTTACTTCATTCTGCTGCCAGGTTATTTTTCTAAAAAAACAAATGAACAAAACATTCAGTGCATATCTCTCTGCTCCTCCAGAACCTCCAGTGTTGTCCATCCACCTCCACATCATGCAGAAACTCCTTACCATCAGCTTTAAAGCACTCAATCAGCTCCCTCCCTAGTTTACCTCGCTGATTTCCTACTACAACCCAGCCCACACACTTTGCTCCTCTAATGCCAATACATTCGCTGTACCTCAAACTCACATATCTCACCGCCGACCCCTTGCCCACGCCCTCCCTCTGAGCTGGAACTCCCTCCCCTTCATATCTGACAGACCACCACCCTCCCCACCTTCAAAGCCGTAAGGTCACATTTCCCCTGTGAGAGCTTCCCTGACTAAGCCCTCGTTTCCCCTCTGCGTCGTCTGTGCGCTTGGATCTGTATCTTTTAAACAGTTGACATTCACCCCATCCTCAGCCCCACCGCACTCACGTACCTACCCATAATTTATTTTAATGTTCACCTCCCGCTCTAGGCCCTAAGCCCCTTGTGGACAGGGAAACGTGTCTTCTAAATCTGTCGTACTGTCCTCTCCCAAGTGCTTAGCACAGTGCCCCGCAACCCCTAGGTGCTCAGGAAATGCCAATGATTGATATTTTGGCCTGAATCAATGATCTCCTGGTTTTACACTCAAGCAATTTAACCAGGAAACTGACAGGTCCACTTTGTGCTGTTTAGATACTGCCGGAACACAACACACGAGAATTCACATTTTTTGTTTTGTTTTTTATAAACACAACCGGCCCACCGAAAACCGTCAATGATCCTAGGCAAGAATTTAGCTGCAAGGCTGCAATACGACACGGTGAGCTACTCTGCCACATCCGTGGCCTGATTTGTCACGCTACGAACAAGAACTCTCCCGCTCAGTTCTCTCTCTGCTCCAGCCTATTCAGAACGAACTCGCACTCACAACGGTGTTCCATTTGTCAAGGCTTCTTGTGAGAGCAGGTGACCCCCAATTGGGTGCCTTAAGGGACGGGACACCAAAGCAGGGTCCTCTTCCCCCAACCAATCACTAAGCCAGGAATCAGGTGACAAGAGATTTGCCTCGCTTCCGGACCTTGGCGGCACCTGAAAATTCATAGACACAAAACAGAACTCATAAGATTTTTGTTGCTGCAAGCCTTTTGTCAACCGCTTTTTCCAAACCATTCGATAAGCTCATTAAAAGGTAACGAGCAGCTCGACAAGTTCTCCTTTGGCATAAGAAGCTTTGGCTGATATTACATTGGCAAAAAGTCAGGTTTGAGCATATCTGCTCGATCGGTTTATAAAGGCAGAGCGAGGGAGGTGTAAAACGGGATAAGGGAGTTCAAAGGTTGAAGAAAACTTTGGACGGAAACTTTTATGACTTGAAATCACCCAGGCCAAAGTCACGGTCTACAGAAGCATTAACAGATGTTATCCGAAGCCCAACTTCAGCAGTTTTTCTCAGTTGCGTTCTGTATAACGCAACGAGCTCTCTTTGAATTTTATCCCGGGACTTTTACTCTGGGCCCCTTGGGCTACTTTTTTTTTTTGGCTCAGAGTTCCTTCACTAGAAAGAGGCTGCCATCTTGATCACGTATAGTCCTAGACTTCCACTTTCTACGTCGAGGGTGGATCTCATCAGAGGAAAATTATGCAGTCAGAGTCCCAGGTCACAAATGCACGAGATGACAACTCTAAGTTCTTACGACTCTTGGCTCCTTCATACAATTGATTGAGAACAAAACGCTGAAAACCAACCTCTCCACAGGCGGGAAGGCAAAAAGTCCGATCCTTCCAAGACAGTGTAAGAGTGTGACTGTGCCATTAAAGCTCCTCTTTTCCGTTTCTCACCCTTACTTCGTAAAGCAGCTGGAAAACAGAGCAATGAAGACACCCAGTCTATTCCCAGCAGTGTGCTGGACACTATGATCATACAGACTACTGAATTTCCAATTGCCCTCATCACCCGCCCCGTCAGGTAGGGAGGGGCAGGGATTACCCGCACCCGATAGATTAGGATCCTGAGGCCGAGGGAGGGTGAGTGCCGTGCAAGGGGTCATCCAACAAGGCTGGGACAGATCCAGGGCTAGAACCCTGATTTCCTCCTAGCCTCCTGCCCTTGCCACTAGCCCAAATGGCTTCCTGCCACGGTCGATAGCGCCACACTTAAATGAAGCTTTTGCTAATCTAGCAATGCTATTTAGCCACACGGACCATAACGTATTGTCTTTCGAAGCTAATCCTGCTCCCTCAAATGTGGAACACATAGAAGACGAATCCTGTTTAGATGCAGGGTGTTCAAAATGTCTAACGTCTACAGTAGACCTGAAGTACGTGGGCCTAAGAACTTTTTTGGATCACCAAAAGCGTGGATGAGAGAGAACCGAATTGAGTTTGGCCATCTTGGAGAGGCACACAGCCAACTTTGTTCGATTATCCAAACTAGCCAGCACTCAGATAGTCAGCTCGCTACTGCAGTCACTGTGGTCACTGCACAGACGTCTCGAGTACACGTCAGAGTATTCCAAGCATCACCGAAAAAATAAATGCTAGTAAGGAGCATCGACCAAAGACCTCAACCATTCGGGATGACCTAATCATCACCATGGCTTCCAAAAGTGCCCATCCAGGCAAAATGTACTTTTGTTTCGGTTGAATACAGCTGACTTGGCTTACGAAAAAAAAAAACCAAAACCAAAACTACCTTTCTGGCTTCCACAGCACCCGAGCTGGGCTATGTCTGGGGTCGGAAATCAGGGTAGAAGTTATCCTGAGATAGAAAAAAACTGGGTCCTTTTCTTACTCTTTCAGACCTTGGAATCCTCAAGAGATATAATGCACACTTAGAAAGAATCTGTTCAGGTACAGATTCCTGTATTCTCCCCACACATAGTCTTGCTCAGAATGGGCTCCTGAATTTTGTTTTTTTAACAGAAGAAACACTTTGGATAATTGACCAGAGTGGCAGGAGTGGGAGTGATCCTAAGTCACACGCATAAAAGCAAACAACTGGGAGTAAAAGTGGATTCGCTTTAAAATGAGCTTTAATTTTTTTCCTTTAAGTGCATTTATCAATGTAAACAGAGCATGTTAAAGAGTCCAGTGAATAACAGGATGTTGATATGTTTAATTCAGAAATCTTGAAACTATTATGCCAATGACTTAACTGAGACAGCAGTTACTTGTTGACATCGCCTCCAACCTACTAGCTACAATCAATTTTACAGGCCCTACACTAAAAGCCACTAGCTGTCATAAAATAACTTTTCTTAAAAAAAAAAAAATAACAAAACCAAAAAACCTTCAGTTTTTTCACGGTTCGGATTTTTGTAATGGAATGCATTGGGTTCTCTACCCAGGCATCTGTATTCTTTGTGTGCCATTTCAGGGTTCTTTCACTCTATTTATAAACATGCACTTTGTTCAAATCATCTGTACTGCCATTCGAAATTTTAGATTGAATCATTTCCTGGCATGAAGAATTTAAAAAATAAATCTCTGCTAAAAAGGATGTCCAATTTGGCGCTACTGGTAATTAGCTGGGTAACACGTGGCAAGTGTGTCTACACGAGGGGAAATCACATCAATGCCACACAATCTACAGGGCATGAGGGTAGAAGGTGAGAAGGCTGCAAGGGTCTTTTTAAGAGTTACGGATACCCACAAATCATAAGCAAAAGGAAACTCGTACGGGATTTTCTAAGGAAGTTCCCCATTACAGACTATTTTTCTCACACCAGACCAGAATGGTCAAAAATGTCCTTAGTCCGTGAGCATTCTCCAGCGTGCACGAGGAATTTAGAAAACCAGCCAAAGAAGTTCGATTGGTCAGAGACCAAGGATGGAATCACGAAACGGTTAGCGATCCGATTAGGAGGAGAAGAAACACCAAACACTTTCTATGGGATCCGATCCATTTCTGCTGCACTTTAGATGGGTTTGCTTAACTCGGCAGATCACACAGAAAACTCTTGGGTAGATAAAGAACTATTTGGAAAGATTTGGGTTGAATAAGATTTTTTTTGTTTCCTCCAGTCTAACAGCAAGCTTCGCTGCTATTTAAGAGACTATTTCACGGATTGAGACCAAGTAAAACGAGGTACCGATACTAAGGAAACTAACATCAATGCACACAGAGGTCCCGTATAGGAACACTGTTAATATTGGCATTTCAGTGTTGTGTCCTATGACAGTTTGGGTCAGACTGGTTTTCTTGCTGGATCTGGGAGAGATTACAGGTATTAAAAAAAAACCACAAAACCCCGAGAGACAGAAAGCTGACAGGAAAGATAGTCCTGCAGGTCACCTGGCAACTGCCTCTCTCTTAGTGTGTGTGCCACGTGGCAAACATGAACAGGAAAAATATTAAACTCAACTTATTCCATCTCCAAAGCTGAAAAAATCACACATACTAAAACAAACAATTTTTCCATTTTTGTTCCGGCAACGGCTGTAACATGGGAAATTTTGAAAGGTGTTAAGTCCACAGATAGAGTAAAGCTCACTCAGAACAGGCACAGTCCGATTCAATTGAGCAGATGCTCAGATTAAGGCAGCGTCCCTCACAGAAGAACGCATCGGAAAAAGCTGCTTTTCTTTTGCTGATCCGTTGTGATTCTGACTCCGTGGTTGCTGCCTTGTGGACTATTGCCTTCCTGAAGAGGCAAAGAAGTTTTCCAAAGTTATTTGGGGATGTGCAACACCACCTATTTCAGCACAATCAAGATCATTTCTCCTCTCCCCCTCACCTCCCCTCATTCCCACTGGAAGGGGAAAACTTTTACAGAGAACAAAAACAGCCCCTGCCCCCACCTCTGCCCGAATAACACCCTCGGCCTCCAAGCGATCCACCAAAATCCAAACCCAGAAAGCCACACACTCAACAACCTTCTGGACTCCACATCATTCCCCACCGGCTACCCAGAACCACAAGGCCACAGTCCAGGTTGCCCTAGTACAGTTGTGGCCCCGACTTCGAGGACCTCTGTATGCCAAGGAGGGGCGGGGTGTCAAATGCATAAGGCAAACTATGCAGTGACTTCACTGAGGGGGATACTTGGTGCAATGTGGGTCCCAAAACCTGAATGACAGATGAGTTGTCCGAAAGCTCAGAGGAGACAGCCTTGGTCTTTTTTTTTTTTTTTTTACAGTATTTGTTAAGCGTCTACTATGCGCTGGGGTAGATACAAGTTAATCAGGTTGGACACAGTCCCTGTCCCACATGGGGCTCACAGTCTCAATCCCCATTTGACAGATGAGGTAACTGAGGCCCAGAGAAGTGACATGACTTGCTCGAGGTCACGCAGCAGACAAGTGGCGGAGCCGGAATTAGAATCCAGGACGTCCTGACTCCCAGGTCCGTGCTCTTTCCAGTGGGCCACGCTGCCTCTTTTATATTTCTGACAGACAGGAAGCAAGATTGATGGGCCAAACCAGGGTCTTTCCCTTAGCTTCCAGTGCGTTAAGAGAACAGTGTACCTCTATCATTAATTTTAGAGAGGCAGCATAGCTGTATAAAGCGCTAGGTCTTTTCCCAACTCAACCTTCCCCAGGTATTCGAAGAGCCCCTGAAGATTTACTGACAGGGAATTCACTTCAGCTGTTTCATCAAAGATGAAGACCAGTCACAAAAATAGCACTTCAATCTGGCTTGATACTATGGAAAATTACAGAGGTTTTCTTATTGGGTTTGAATACTTACCAATTTTTTGTCCATTTTTGCTTTGATATCTCGTGCAAGAGTGTAAAACGCCTGTAACCATTAAAAGAAAGTTAAGACCTATTAACGTAGGCTGTTACAGGTTTATTTATTTTTTTAAATTGTTGTATGCTGTGCTTTTCTAGGTCATTGTTTGAACATACTTTACAAGAGCCTGGGTTTGAGCCTTCTTATTTAAACTAATTCTCTTCCCCTCTTCAAAACCCTACTTAGAACTCACCTCCTCCAAGAGGACTTCCCAGACTGAGCTCCCCTTCTCCCTCTACTCCCTCTACCGCCCCCCCTTCACCTCTCCGCAGCTTAACCCTCTTTTCCCCCTATTTCCCTCTGCTCCTCCCCCCTCCCTTCCCATCCCCTCAGCACTGTACTCGTCTGCTCAACTGTATATATTTTCATTACCCTATTTATTTTGTTAATGAAATGTACATCGCCTCGATTCTATTTAGTTGCCATTGTTTTTACGAGATGTTCTTCCCCTTGACTCTATTTATTGCCATTGTTCTTGTCTGTCTCCCCCGATTAGACTGTAAGCCCGTCAAAGGGCAGGGACTGTCTCTATCTGTTGCCGACTTGTTCATTCCAAGCGCTTAGTACAGTGCTCTGCACATAGTAAGCACTCAATAAATACTCTTGAATGAATGAAGGCTTGTAGGGGAGGGGGAGAGGAAGGCAAAGGGAGTGAAGATAGTGGCTATTTTCCTGGGCATTTACAAACCTTTGCCTAAGGTGGCCCTGAAGCTAAATTCACATGGTTTTCAACAGAGACTAGAAAGAAGCTCACAATACAGCTTTGAGAAGCAGTAAACTGGAGGAAGAACATCTCATCTACATGCGTTATGCGCTTCTGAAATTTGAACTTTGGTCTCCTACCCAAACTGCCTTCTCTTGATGAACAAATGGTCGCCCTCAACTCCACCCTCTTCACTGAACTCAACTCCCTCTTTCCCTCGTCCCTCTTCTGATCTTCTACCAACCCACAGCCCTGGATCACCTCCAGAGAACTCTTCCTCCCCTCCCTGCGAACTGCGGCATGCTGCGGGCAGAAATCCGGACACCTGGCTGACATCCATCTCAACTTCATCCTCACCTGGTTTAACTCTGCCTGCCAACATTATTTCTCATTTTTTTATGGTATTTGTTAAGGGCTGTGGGTCAAACGCAGTTCTCTAAACCTCACTTTTCTCGTACATAAAATGAGGATAAGATACTTGGCTCTCCCAATCTTTTAGACTGCGAGCCCCAGGTGACCCAGGGATTATGTCCGATCTGATCATTTTGTATCTGCCCCATCGCTTGGCCATATAGTAAGGGTATCGTTTTTGTTCAAGACATAGAGAGATAGTCTCATTGAATTAGTGCAATTCAATTTCCACTTGGAAAACAGTTTAGGGCAAACACCATCTCAGTTTGAAGACACTGGAGCCTAAGTCTGAAAAAAACGGTAGGCAATGCCAAAAGAAACAACCCGGGGAAAGTCTACTGCCAATAATATCATAGTTTCTAGCCAATTAATTAGGGGGAATGGAAGTTCTTCCCCACTTTCGGAGACAGCTGTTTAGCACCAGAGAGGGTGGATTTAAGAAATGCCATCAATGGCTCACCCAGCCCAGGACAACGGCAGAAGAATGCTTTGGAGGAACAGTATGGCAGTCGCTCTTCTTGAAAACCCCCACCCAAAGTTAGGGATGTTCCATCCTTAACTTCTCCCTCTAACCCACTGGCTTTCCTATTAGTAACCCATTACACACCAATTTTTTATTTATGGTATTTTCTTAGCGATTACTCTGTGCCAGGCACTGTACTAAGGGCTAGGGTAAATACAAGATAATCGGGATGGCCACAGTTCATGTCATTCATTCATTCAATTGTATTTATTGAGCGCTTACTACGTGCAGAGCCCCGTACAAAGCGCTTGGAAAGTACAATTCGGCAGCATGTGGGGCTCAAAGTCTTAATCCCCATTTTGCAGATGAGGTAACAGACTCAGAGAAGTGAAGTGACTTGCCTAAGATCACATAGCAGATAAGTGGCGGAGCCGGGATCGGAACCCAGGTCCTTCTGACTCTAAGACCCGTGCTCTATCCACTAGGCCATGCTGGTTCTCAATCCATTCATTTATTCCAAATTCTTTTGAACCTGCTGGCGCTTTTTCTCTGCACGGGCAGGGAAATGAACTTCAAATATTCTCTGGTAAATAACTTCAAATATTTGCCACTCGTTGGATGGGTTCGAGTCAAAAGAAAACCTACCGTTTTCAAGCTCCTTGTCCCGGTGTTGTGAGATTTAATGCACAACAGTTTTGCATTCACCCTGTCTACACCTTCACGATTTTGTACACGTCAATCACGTTCCCTCTTAGATTCCATCTTTTCAGATTGAAGAAGCCTAATACTTCTAGTCTGTCTTCCTATGGAAGCTTCTTCACGCTCCGATCATCTTGTTGACCTCCTTTATGCTTTTTCTGGCTCTATTACATCTTTCCTACGATGTGGCCAACAGAACTGATGCCATGATCCAGGTGCAGATATACCAGTTTTATTTAGTAGTAAAACTATGTCTTGTTTTCTATCCAGTTCCTTGACTGATTCCTGATTATGGTCAGCGTTTGGTTGTCATTTCTGCTGCTGCACATGAAGCAGTGACTAACAAGAAGGAAACATGAACGCCAAGGTCTCTTTCTTGAGTCGAATTTGAAAGCTCCCAAACTCAACATCGTGCAGGTATAATTTGGATTTTTCCCTAAGTGAAATTCTTTGCACTTGCTCACACTGTTGTGCATCTGCCATTTCTTGGTTCACTGGCTCAACTTTCTGAGGACTGTGCTAAAGACACAACCCTGAGCCGAGAATGACAAATAAAATGTGAGTCTAATACATGAGAAAAAATCTTGGCCAGTTAGCATGATTTTGGAAGTGCTGACTGTGGTGTCACTTCAGTTAATTAAAAAGTCAGAAACGTTAATTATTCAAAAGGCTTATGCTGCAGGGGAGAGTCTACGTAAAGTGGAGAAAATTGTGGGACAGAGAGGGTGACCGTATTTCCCATCTAGTACTTACATTCTCTACATTTATATTTGCCTTTGCGCTGGTCTCCATGAATTTAATTCCGTAATCAAGCGCTAGCTGGAAAGAGAAAACAAGCACACATAACATGTCAATTACGGGGCTTGATGAAGAATCACTTATACCAGAAACCAGATGTGGTATGGAATTAAGAAACAGTTTCAGAAAGGCCATCAAGATGAATATTTTAAGGCTTGAAATAATAAGTCCCTCAGAAGACTCAACCTTCAAATGTGGTTCTCCGATGGACTGTTTTTAGAAATAAAGACTAATAATAACGATGGTATTTGTTAAGCACTTACTATGTGCCAAGCACTGGGGGAGATACAAGGTAATCAGGCTGTCCCATGTGGGGCTCACAGTCTCAATCCCCATTTTACAGATGAGATAACTGAGGCCCAGAGAAGTGAAGTGACTCACCCAAGGTCACACAGCAGACAAGTGGCAGAGCCGGGAGCAGAACCCACGACCCCTGATTCCCAAGCCCGGGCTCTTTCCGTTTAGCCACACTGCGACTGTGTGTTCGCGCAAACATCCACAGGTCAAAGAAACTAACTTTTCTGATACACCCAAAAATGTGGATGATTTTAACCTCTCTCAAGGGAAGACAACTCTGAATTGACCTGTGATTCACAAGTCTTCACAACTCTTTGAAACAGTGAGGACGGTGGGCAAATGCAGCATCCTCGCTAAAAACCATAAAGACTTCTCATGGAATGTTTCAGCCATCTCTTCTTTCTGGTTGCCCCCCTGAATCCTCTGTTTTTTGCTGCTGCCCAGCTTCTCTCCCCCCACAGCCCACCCACCCCAACTCTCTATTTTGTCTCTTGGCCATTCCGAGCTCCTTCCCTGATGTTGTTCCACTGCTCTCTACCTGAGCTCCCTCTCGGCTCCGCTTCTTTCAATTCGGGCTCTGATATGACATGCCTGTGGGAGTCCAACCTGGGCTAGCTCCACACACAGATGAGTGGGACGGGGTGGGGGGAGAGCCAGGCCCCCTCTCAGGGGAAAAGCCGCTATGCACAGAATGTCAGTCACTTACCTAGTGACAGCAGCTGGAGCCCAGCCAGTTACAGGGGAGGATTTGGCCAAGGAAGAGGGCTTTGGAAGTGGGGAAGAAATTCTAGGGTCATAAGAAGAGCGTCCACCTTAGGTGTCTGAAGGAAACAGGTGTGAGTAGCTGATGTTTGCCCGATAGGCTGAGGAGTCAGCAAGGTGAGCTACCAAGCACGGCTGTGGATAACGTGCCCACAAAGGAGCTGCTAAGGCAAGCACAGCAGTGGGTTCAGGAAGTGTGTGTGTGGGGGGAGGTCAGGTATTGGGGTGTTACGGCATCATGACGAAGTAGGGCAGCAGCACTGGCGTAGTGGATCGAACATGGGCCAGGGAGTCAGAAGGTCATGGGTTCTAATCCCGGCTCCACCACTCGTCTGCTGTGTGACCTCGGGCAAGTCGCTTCGCTTCGCTTCTCTGGCCCTTAGTTCCCTCATCTGAAAATGGGGATTGAGACTGTGGGCCCCACGTGGGACAAAACTACCTTTTATCTACCCATGCGCTCAGAACAGTGGTTGGCTCACAGTAAGCGCTAAAGAAATACCATAATTATTATTATTATTACTCTTGGGATTTAAGTCAGGAACAAGTTCCGGATCGGGAATATGGATGCTATTCCTGGGTCCAGTCTCAGATTTTGTAGTACAACTACTGTGATTGTTGAAATCTGTAAGTAAATACTGAGAAGCGGCGTGGCATAGTGGATAGAGCACGGGTCTGGGAGTCAGAAGGTCGTGGGTTCTAATCCCGGCTCCGCTACTCGTCTGCTGTGTGTCTTTGGTCAAGTCACTTCACCTCTCTGTGCCTCAGTTACCTCATCTGCAAAACGGGGATTGAGACTGTGAGTCCCATGTGGGAGAGGGACTGTTGACACCACCTCCCGGGGCAATAGAGTCCCTATGCTGGCTGTTATAAAAGCAGATGGCACTAGGACCCGGGTGTTATAAACATTACAACGCCTAGTTAACTTTCTCACATACCTCCCTTACTCTGCTGCCAGCACAGGCTCAGCTGAAGTGGGCCAGAGCTCACTGGAATCAGGGATAGAAATAAAAGCTTAACAAGTTGCAGCAGTCTGAGATAACATCTTGACACTCAAAAGGTTCTGACGGAAGTGCCATTTCTTCCGGGCCAAACGTCAAGATATTTAAGAGATGTGAGTATCTTCTAGCCTCTAGTCAGATACAAAGATATCCAAATTTACCAATTCCTTAACCATCTTCTTTAACAAGTGGATTTCCATGTCAAGCCAAATAAAAATTGTCTCCTGTTTGGCCATGTAACTCCTACTCTACTTAATAAATTTGTGAGGTCAGGTATTGGGGTGGCGGTAAGTTCAGAGAAGAACTGATGACTAATATATTCATCTTCTACAGAGTGGCATGCGGTAATTCTTAAATTGCAGCAACTGTAGTTTACTTCCCACAAAAGAATATTATAGCAGATTTAGAAAAAGATAGCTGTAAATGAAACACTTTCTAAAATACTGAAGTGAAGCAGAATCATTTCATTTTCAAATAAAACGATCAGGATAAGCCGCCATTCCCACCTTTTCCCCTCGTTCTTTAGAAACTTGTCTTTTTTCATTCACATCGCATTTGTTTCCAAGTATCATCTTTTCAACATCGGCGGAGGCATGCTAGGGAGACAGAGGAAAAAAAAGAGCACCAAATACTCTAGTTGAGCACCCACTATTTAAAAAAATAATAAAGCAACTTTAGCACTAATACTGAATCCAAGGCCAACAGAGATGTAGAAAACAAGCAAACGAAAAAAAAATCAGGAGCCCCACATGCAAAATTTGCCTTCAAATATCCTCCCCCCTTTTTTTTTTTTAACCTATTTTATAATTTGAGAAACAGAGGTCCCACTGACTCATCTACGTTTAACAGACTCCTGAAGGGTACCTGCGGCATACAGTATAGAAAGTTACGGCTGCCAGGTATAACACATCATAATTGTGGTATTTGTTAAGTGCTTACTATGTGTCAAGCACTGTACTGAGCACTGGGGGAAATACAGGACGATCAGGCTTGACCCAGACCCTCTCCTCCATGGGGCTTAGAGTCTAAGTACGAGGAGAAGAGGTACTGAATCCTCATTATACAGAGGAGGAAACTGAGGTCCAAGGAAGTTAAATGACTTGCCCAAGGTCACAGAGCAGGCAAGTGGCAGAGTTGGGATAACAACACAGGTCCACTGAATCCCAGGCTTGGATTTCTGCTAACATCCAAATAACAGAAAGACAAGGGTAGGAAGATGCGGTAATGAAAGCAATTTAGTTCTGTTGATCATAGCAAAAGACTACCCAGCATTTCCCCAAAGATTTATGACTGACTGAAGTCCTCCAGCTAAACCATGAACCAACACCATCTTTCAGTTAGTCATCAATATTCAGAAGATACTTTGCACAGAGGTCATTTTTTTATGGTATTTGTAAAGCACTTACTGGGTGTCAAGCACTATTCTAAGCACTGGGATAGATAAAAGTCTCTCAGGACACAGTCCCTGTCCCACATGGGGCTCACAGTCTAAGGAGGAGGGAGAACAGGTAGTTAATCCCTATTTTACTTATGAGGAAACAGGCACAGAGAAGTTAGGTGACTGGCCCAAGGTCACACAGCAGGGAATTGCCAGAGCCAGAGCCAGTTCCTTTGACTTCCAGGCCTGGGTTTTTTGGGGGTTTTTTTGGTCTAGGCCATGCTGCCTCTGGCCCAAGGATATGCCTGTAACAGCAAGATGAATCTGCTGGAAATCTACACGGTAAGGAAGACAATGAATACTCACTTCCAGGGATATTTACTTTTTGCATTGTATTGGTTAAGCACTTACTATGTGCCAGGCACTGTTTAAGCGCTGGGTGGATACAAGCAAATCGGGTAGGTCACGGTCCCTGTCCCGCACGAGGCTCACAGTCTTAATCCCAATTTTACAGATGAATTAACTGCTGCGCAGAGAAGTTAAGTGACTTGCCCGAGGTCACACAGCAGGAAAGAGGCAGAGCGATTAGAACCCAGGTCCTCTGACTCCCAGGTCCATCCTCTTTCCACTAGGCCAAGCCGCTTCTTTTACTACCTGAAATTACTGTTACCGTATCGGAAGAACGAAAGCCTCCAAAAACGGGATCAGAGAATAGTTGGGGATTTCATAATGAAAACAGGGACCGGATGATCCCCATAAAAATCAGGGAATATACCCGGAGTCTTTTTCCCCGTAAACCCAAAGAGGTTCTGAGCCTCATTTAAAAGACACTGTGAAGATTTAAGTTTATAAGTTTTGAGGCAAGACATTTTTTAACCACCGCAAATTCCGTAACCAAACTTACCTCTTCAATGTTCCGAATCCAATTCCGGATGTTATCGAAAGACTTCTCATTGGTGATGTCGTATACCAACATGATGCCCTAAACCAGAGAAAAGGCCGGCAACAAATTCATCTGATTGAAAGCTGCAATTCCTCCAGGATTTACACACATCCAAATTCAATCCATGCCGCTCATTTATTCAGTAGCGTTCCTGTCTGTTCAACCTTCACAACCTTGCTAAAATCCATCCTCTCCTCTCCATCCAATCTGCTACCACGATAATCCAAGCATTTATCCCATCCCGGCCTGATTACTTCGCCAGCCTCCTTGCTGACCCCCTTGCCTCCCGTCTCTCCCATTCCGGGCCACACTTCGCTCTGCTACCCGGATCGTTTTTCTACAAAAACGTGCAGCCCATGTTTTCCCTCTCCTCAAGGCTATCCAGCGGTTGCCCATCCACCGGAAACTCCTCACCGATCGCCTCATCCCCTCCTACGGTACTTCGCTGCTTTCTTGCTACAACCCAGCCCGCACACTGGGTTCCTCTAACGCCAACCTCCTCGCTGTAGCTCGATCTCGTCTCTCGCGCCGCTGCCCACGTCCTGCCTCTGGCCTGGAATGTCCTCCCTCTTTGTAATCTGACAATCACTCTACCCACCTTTCAAGCCTTATCGAAGGCACACCTCCTGCAGAAGGCCTTCCCCCACTAGGCCATTTCCTCTTCTCCCTCTCCCTTCTGCGTTGCCCTTGCCCTTGGATTTCCACCCTTTATTCTGCCCTCCCTCAACCTCACAGCACTTTATGTATATGTCCATAATTTATTCATTTATATTAATGCCCGTCTCCCCCCTAGACTGTAAACTCATTATTGCCAGGGCACGTGTCTACCAACTCTGGTATAGTGTAATAATAATGTAATAATGTTGGTATTTGTTAAGCGCTGACTATGTGCAGAGCACTGCTCTAAGCGCTGGGGTAGATACATGGTCATCAGGGTGTCCCACGTGAGGCTCACAGTTAATCCCCATTTTCCAGATGAGGTCACTGAGGCACAGGGAAGTGAAGTGACTTGCCCACAGTCACATAGCTGACAAGTGGCAGAGCCGGGATTCGAACACATGATCTTTGACTCCCAAGCCCGGGCTCTTTCCATTGAGCCACACTGCTTCTCTGTACTCTGTAGTGTACTTCCCCCACGTGCTCAGTACAGTGCTCTGCAAATAGTAAGCGCTCAATAAATAACGACAGATTGACTGACTTTGGGCAAGTCACTTAACTTTTCTGTCCCTCAGTTCCCTCATCTGTAAAATGGGGATTAATACTCTAAGCCCCACGGGGGACACGGACTGCGTTCAACCTGATTGGCTTGTATCTACCCCAGTGCTTAGTACAGCGCCCGACACAGAGTAAGCGCTTAACAAATACCATAAAAAAACTGGGGTTTTGTTGTATTCACAGGCTTAGATTCACTTTCTTCCACACTATCGTAAGACACTGCCAACTCCCAGGCACTAGACTGCGAGCCCGATGTTGGGCAGGGATTGCCTCTGTTACCCAATTGCACTTTCCAAGCGCTTAGCACAGTGCCCTGCACACAGTAAGCGCTGAATAAATACGATTGAGTGAATATAACACTTTATGATCCCTTAGTTCTTTATCTTCCGTGTTTTCCTCTGCCCTAAGGCCAGCTGCAAACGGGGGGGGGGGGGGGGGGGGGGGGGGGGTTAGGGGTGTGCTTTGATGTTGGATAGGGATTGTCTCTCTCTGTTGCCAAATTGTACTTTCCAAGCACTTAGTATGGTGCTCTGCACATAGTAAGTGCTCAATAAATACTACTGAATGAATGAAAGACTATCGTATCCCCATTTATCCAAAACCTCATAGTTACGTTTTGTTTGGGCTTTTTTTTTTTTTTTTAACAAAAATCGTAGTTACCATGGCTCCTCTGTAGTACGCAGTTGTGATTGTTCGAAACCGCTCCTGTCCAGCTGTGTCCCTACAAACATCAGAGAAAGAGACTGCTGTTGTTTTTAGAGACAAAGTTAGACTTATTCCAAAATTAGACATGAAGAATAGAAATTTCCTCCTGCCAAGTTTAATGCTTTCAGGGGTACACCGAGCTAGCGTGTGCCACGCTTGAGAACATAGATTACTCACTGCATACCCAGGGTCGTGCGTGTTAAGGCTGTTCACGTACACCACCCTCGTTACAACGAAGAGAGTCTGAAACTAACTCACTACGCTGACTGTGCCCAATTCACGTGGCAAAATCCACACTGCTATTCCAGCAGAAGTCTTGACTGTTGGTCACCTTGACAGTAAACCACAAAGATACACAAACACACACGCGCCCCCCCGCCCCCACCTAATTGTACTGAGAAATCATTTTTTTTTAAAGCCTTCTTCGTGCCGCGATTTACCACGCTTACTAGTTATGTATTAATCACACCACAGAACCACACTTCTGAAGCTTTCAGAAAGCAAGCCAAAATGCTATCTAATCTTTGTTTGCGGATGCCGGGCAACTGGGGGTTCTAGTCCGTAGGGTCTTTGAGCAGAAAGAGGAAGGAGGAAATTTTGATCCTTCACGACGGTAGGATCGGAGAGGTTTCTCGAGCCACGCCTCTCCCTGTATGTGGGGCAGGCAGCAGAACCACGAATGACAAAGACTGTTCTCCAGCTTCCTTAAAGTCTCTTGAAGCAAAAGGAAGTGCCAGCGTCCTAACTAAAGCAATGAAGAGAAAAACGCCTAAGGCACATGGATGACCACCGACCGAACCTACAGGAAAGTGCTTTTCCGAGCAAGCCAGTGCTAAAGCTTAAGTTTCAAAATCGCCCAAATAAGATCAGTCTCCCTACAATTCAGGGCTGACCTCCTCAAAGAACCCTGCATTAAGGAATATGCCCATTACGGTACCTGTGCCTTAACCGACGCTGCGGGCATCGTGCGCAACCGTTTCTTCTAATGTGTTCTTCCCCGACAGATGGCTCTTGATCGGAAGGACAATCCCTAATTCCCCAATGGCATTCTTCACCAAACTCCTTAGAGACCTGATCGAACCCTAACCCTAAATGTCAAGAAAACCCAACTAGAGTCTCGTAGCTCTAGAATCCCCTGAATGTAGTACAGTCAGTTCTTCTATAAATGTAGGGGGTTGTGTTCCGGAAGAACCCGGGATTGCGTAAGTCTCACGTTACAGCTGGTGACGTAGCTGTCTTTTGTGCTCCAAGATGACACCACCGGTGGTGAAATTCGCCAAACGAATGAGGTGCCCCATCACCAGGAGGACGTGGGCTTGAGTTTCTCATTAGTGGGGGAGGCTTGGGCTGAGCCTTTCAAACTTTCTCATCCAGACCCCCCACCGATCAATCGATCAATGATATTTAGTCAGTGCTTACGGTGGGCAGAGCACCGTCCCGAGGGCTTGGAACGCTACGAGATGATGGAATTGGGGGATGCGATTCCTGCCCACCGGGAGCTTACAGTCTACAGGGGGAGACGGACATTACGATAAAATTATAGATAGGGGAAAGAGTAGAGGAGAAGGACATGTACATCCCAAGTGCTGTGGGGCTGGGGTGAGTATCCAAGGTCTTCACGGGCACACAGTCGACACGGTGCACGGTGTACATAGGTGCACAGTCGACACAGGAGGAAGGGGCGGGGGCGGAATAGGGGAAATGAGAACTTAGTCAGGGAAGGCCTCTTGGAGATGTGATCAGGGAAGACCTCTTGGACGAGAAGTGATTTTAGGAAGGTTTTGAAGGTGGGGAGAGTGATGAACTGTCCACTCCGAAGGGGGAGGGCGTTCCGGGCCAGAGGAAGGACGTGGGCGAGTGAAGCGGCGTGGCCTAGTGGAGAGAGCATGGGCTTGGGACTCGGAATGATCTGGGTTTTAATCCTGGCTCCACCACTTGTCTGTGGGGTGAACTTGGGTGAGCCGCTTCACTTCTCTGTGCCTCAGTTACCTCATCTGTAAAATAAGGATTACGATTGGGAGACGTGGGACGGGACTGTGTCCAACCTGATTAGCTTGTATGTACCCCAGCGCTTAATACAGTGCCTGGCACATAGTAAACACTTAAATACCATTTTTTAAAAAGGTTGGGGGGGAGTCGATGGCAGGATAGATGAGACTGAGGTAGAGAAGAAAATAATAATAACTGTGGTATTGGTTAAGCGCTATGTGCCAGGCAATGTACTAAGCACTGGGGGGGCTATAAGCAAATCGGGTTGGACACAGTCCCCGTCCCACAGGGGGCTCACAGTCTCAATCCCCATTTTACAGATGAGGTAACAGGTACAGAGAAGTGAAGTGACTTGCCTAAGGTCACACTGCAGACAAGTGGCAGAGCCAGGATTAGAACCCACGACCTTCTGGCTCCCAGGCCCGAGCTCCATCCACTACGAGGACGGCGTTAGAAGAGCAGAGCGTCCAGGTTGGGTTGTACTAGATCAGTGAGGTAAGGTAGAAGGGCGAGGTGGTTGAGTGCCTTAACGCTGTTTGATGCAAAAGTGGAGGCTTTCGAGTAGTGAGGAGACGTGAACTGAATGGTTTTTCGGGAAAAATGATCTGGGCGGCAGAATGTGAAGTAAGGATTGGAGAGGGAGAGACAGAAGGTAGGGAGTTCGGATGGTCAGCTAGGTGGCCAACATAGTAGTCAAAGAGGGATGTGAAAAGCGTTTGGATCAGCATGACAGCAGCTTGGATGGAGAGGACGGGGTGGATTCTAGAAATGTTGTAAAGGTAGAACAGGATTTCGTGATGGATTGAATGAGACATGCGTCGTGGATAACGCCCAGGTTACAGGTTTGAGAGACAGGAAGGGTGATGGTGCTATCTACGGTGGTGGGAAAGTCAGGGGGAAGACAAGGATTGGGTGGGAAGGTGAGGGAGTTCTGTTTCGAACACGCACAGGTTACAGGCTTGAGAGACAGGAAGGGTGGTGGTGTTGTCTACAGTGGTGGGAAAGTCACGGGGAAGACAGGGATTGGGTGGGAAGGTGAGGGAGTTCTGTTTTGAACACATCGTTTGAGTTGTCAGCGGGACATCCCTTTAGCCAGCATTCCATGCTGTATCGCAGTGGTTAGGGTACTGATGTAGGATGCGGTCACAGAACAACATGGCTCCGTGCATTCTCTCAGCAGTAGATGCTGCTGGGCCACCCTTGGGGGTTGACGTATTGGAGATGGATGGGGACGGCATATGGAAGGACCAGTTGTGTATACTGCGAAGTAGTGGAATGGCCCAAGGGAGATGCTTAAGGTCAGGGTTCTAATCCCGGCTCTGCCACTTGTCAACTGTGTGACTTTGGGTAAGTCACTTAACCTCTCTGTGCCTCAGTTACCCCATCTGTAAAATGGGGAGAAAGACTGTGAGCCCCACGGGGGACAACCCGATCATCGTGTATCCTCCCCAGGGCTCAGAACGGTGCTTTGCACATAGTAAGCGCTTAACAAATGCCATTATTATTATTATTCTTCAGTGAGGCCCACAGAGGCTGAAGGATAAAGCCCACACAGAGAGAGAAACGGCTTACCTTGAATGCTGCCCTCCTACTGCCTGGATCTGAGTCTGGCTCCTCGTCCCTTCTGGATCCAGGCCCACCCCTCAAATCCCACCCGTCCCTTTGTGGGGAGAACCTCCCGACAAGCTCGGTGTGAACACGCGAACAACTGCTCCACGTTAGCCAGGAGGTTAAGGCGAGGGGACCACCATTCCCCAGAAGCCCCGTTCCTCCTGCCGGGCCCTTTTCCTTGAAGGGTACGGAGACCGGACAGCCATCACGAGAATAAAACCGTGGCTTTTTAGAAAATCAAACCGTGGCCTTGACTGATGCTACACGGTCATTTCTTCCAACAGCACATAACATTTGATCCAGAAACACGTTGAGGGACAAACCTCCCCCCCCCCCCCCAATTCCTTAAGAGTGTCTTATCCGAAACACAGACCAAAAGCACCTGTTATAGAAGAACTGATTGTCCGGGACTGATCCCTTGAGTACAAAGCACTATGCTCAGCATCTGGGGGTGTTTAATAAAAATGAAAGCCAGTTCATGCCCTCGAGGATCTCACAATCTAGCTGGGGGTGGGGCAGAAACAGGTGACAAATTATTTAGAAACAGGGGGAGCAGGAGAAAGAACAAAAACTACACCTGGAAATAGCAAGAGAATGGAAAGATAAATGAGTGAATGAAAAAAAAGAACAGAAACCACCAGGTACCCGAGGACTACGGATTATTGCATGAACCAAAATGAGGGTGGCTGTTAAGCTTGACCGGAGATCAATCGGGGAACGTCTTTTAAGGAGAAGAGGTCATCTGAAACAAGGCTCTCAAAGAAAACCTATTGTTCGAATGATAGACCGCAGTTGTGTACACAATCAGAAATGATCAACAAATTTAGGGAAAAAACACAATAAACAAGAAAATCTGTAAGAGGTGCTTTAAAGCTTCCTGGAAGCTACATTTTGAACTCACTAGATAACACGTATTTTACATATTAAAAAGGTAGAGTATTAACAGTACATAATAATTTTAAAAGGCTTACCATATCTGTAATTTAATTCTCTTGCCATCTAGCTCTATGGTTCTAATTTTAAAGTCAATTCCTGAAAGAAAAATGTTATACTCCTGTTAACAAGTTTTCAAAATTAGCCACTGATAAAGTCAGGGTGGGGGGAAAAGGCTAAACAGTGCCCACAGGCCCAAATTGTATCTTATAATGCCACATGAACCTCACTTCACACTTCAACTGAAATGAATCTCAAAGCCGTAACTCACTTGCTGGCCAAATTGTCCAAGCAGCTACCAGTTTTCACAGTCCCTATCGAGATTTTCCAAGAATTAGCAAGATACCACAGACCAACTATAGTGCTAAGTACACTCGACAAATACTTGTTGACTGACTGAACAAAACCATGGAGCCCAACAAGCAATATGGGAAAACTCCAAAAGGTGGGAAAAAAAAGTCACAAGACAATCCAAACACATTTAGCCGCATTAGAGGCGTTCGATATATTCCTTTATGATACATTCCTTAGACATGCATTCTAGGATTTTACAATTAAATGCTAACAGTTTATTCTGTTAGTACTATTGATAAAATGCTCTTGATTTGTCAATTTAAAAAGGTTATCATTCAAATTGTCAGACCTGATAGCTATACTGCTTGTAAGACTAGGTCTAACCCCAGCATGGCTTCGTAGAAAGAGCACAAGACGAGGAATCAGGAGACCTGGGTTTTAATCCCGTCCCACCCCTTGCTTGAATGACCTTGGGCGAATCACTTGACTTTTTTGTGCCTCAGTTTCCTCGCCTGCAAAACGGGGATAAACTAGCTGGTATCCTTCCCGCTTCGACCGTGAGTTAGTTGTACCGTACCTATCCCAGTGCTTGGCACATACGTGCTTTAACAAATACGTTTATTATTTTCTTAGGCTTTACTAATCATGCACACTCCTTACTGTAAGGCATAGCATTTTAGAAAACCAAAAGAACTGCATGGCCCAATTCCAAGGTAACAACTGATGAAACACACCTTTCGGGAAAGAAAATGATTACTGAAAGGGAAACCTAATCCTTCCTCATCTCTAAGATACCAATTAAATACCTGTTTTCGGTCTCCCCTGTTGACAGAGTCCCATGTAGGATAGCGGCTTGTACCCGATCAGATTATCCTGTAACTACCCCAGTGCTGAGCACACTGTAGGCATTAAACAAATATCACTATTATTATTATGTGTTCGATAGATGTCAGTAGCACTCATGGAGATTCGGGAGTTTCTAATGTTAACCTTTTGGGAAGAAACAGGAAACAGTTCTGGATTTAAGTCGAGTTATATTTTTGGACTAAGAAAGCCGCACCCGAAGGTACCAACTTTCATGAGGACTTTGGGGATGATAAAGGGGAATATTTCAGGTGGGTGGGGAGAAACGGCCAAGGAAGGAACAGACTTCAAAGAACTAACAGGCCAAAATCCCACAATTTTGGATCTTTTCAGCCCCTAATAATAATAATAATAATGATGGTATTTGTTAAGCGCTATGTGCCAGGCACTGTATTAAGCACTGGGACACAGTTCCTGTCCCATGTAGGGCTCACAGTCTCAATTCTCATTTTACAGGTGAGGTAACTGAGGCACAGAGAAGTGAAGCGACTCACCCAGGATCACACAGCAGCCAAGTGGAGGAGCCGGGATTAGAACCCATGATCTTCTGAGGCCCTGGGCCCGTGCCCAATCCACTACGCCAAACTACTTCAATGGAAACTCTGAATGGAAACTCTCAGATCGTTTCAGACTTGGGAGACTTTCCAGTCCTGGGCTCTTTCCACTAGGCCATACTCCTTCTCAACATGGTTCATTTTCTCATCTTTGGACAATAAACTTCATCTAACTTCAACACTGCTTGGGTTTTGCGGGGGGGGCTTGGGGTTTTTTTGGGGCCTAAAGAAAAGAAGCTCTTCAAAGTGGCCTAGTGGAAAGAGCACAGGATCTGGGAGTCCAAAGACCTGGGGGGGTTTCTAATCCTAGCTCTGCCACTTGCCTGCTGCATGACCTCGGGTATGTCTTTAGCTTCTCTGTGCCTCAGTTTCTTCCTCTGTAAAATGGGGATTCAATACCTGTTCCTCTCCCCCCACCCCCTTAGACTGTGAGCCTCATGTGGGACAGGATCTGTATCTGATCTGATTGCCTTGTATCTACCCCAGGACCTGACACAGAATAAGTGGTTAAATACCACTATTATTATCACGAAGTGACCGTGGTATTTTTTTCTGGAAACGGAAATGGAATAGCTTCCTGTCCGGAGCTAATCAAGTTGGTTTTTTTATTTGTTTATTTTTGAATGATAAAAATACAATACTGTATTTTGAGTACTTTAAAGTCACCCCACTGATTGGAGGTGAGAAGAGTCTTGGTTCCTCAGGGATCAGGTTATTGTCTTCCCATCTGTGCTGTTCTGTTTTAGGTTTGTTTTCGCGTTTATCCCCAGAAGAGGCTGGCCTTCGAAAACGGCCAGGAATAACCAAGAAGCAGCACGGCCTATCGCAGAGACGACAGGCCGGAGACTCGGGTTTTAAACCCGGTTCTGCCACTTTGCTGCGTGACCTCGGACAAGTCACTTATCTTCTCTGTGCCCGTCACCTCATCTGTAAAATGAGGATTAAAACTGCGAGCCCCCATTTGGGACAGGGATTTTGTTTAATACAGTGCCTGGCACAGAGTAAGAGCTTAAATAACCTTTTTTTAAAAAAGGGGGCAGGGGGAGAACAGAACAACCTCCTCAATGGTCCGTCCTCTTCTTTCAGTGGGAAGAAGAGGAGTAGTTCTCTCAGATTCCCTCATCCCTGCCATCCCAGCCAAAGGTCACTCGGGGCTTTTGCGCCTCATGTGTCCCGGGGTGGGCCTAATGTCCTGGAACATCCTCCCTCCACCTCTTCCAACCAAGGATGGGAGCAACTGACAACTTACCCTCAGGACTGCGGGGGGGGGGGGGGGGGCGCGCAGAGACAGCAACAGACACCGTGCGAGGGCGGGAGAGAAGTTGGGGAGGGAAGGGGGAGAGAGGGAAGGAGGGGAGGGAGAGAAGGGAGGGAAGGGGGAAGGGGGGAAGGGGAGAGGGGGGAGGGAGAGAAGGGGGAGAGGGAAGGGAGGAAGGGGGGAGGGAGAGAAAGGGGGGGAAGGAAATGGGGGGAGAGAGGGAAGGAGGGGAGAGAGGGAAGGAGGGGAGAGAGGGAAGGGGGGGAGAGAGGGAAGGGGGGGAGAGAGGGAAGGTGGGGAGAGAGGGAAGGGGGGGAGAGAGGGAAGGGGGGAGAGAGGGAAGGGGGGAGAGAGGGAAGGGGGGAGAGAGGGGAGAGAGGGGAGGGGGGAAGGGGCAGGGAAGGGGGGAGAGAGGGAAAGGCGGGGAGAGAGGGAAAGGGGGGGAGAGAGGAGAGAGAGGGGAGGGGGGAAGGGGGGAAGAGAGGGAAGGGGGGAGAGAGGAGAGAGAGGGGAGGGGGGAAGAAGGGAAGAAGGGAAGAGAGGGAAAGGGGGGAGAGAGGGAAAGGGGGGGAGAGAGGGAAAGGGGGGAGAGTGGCTAAAGGGGGGGAGAGTGGCTAAAGGGGGGGAGAGAGGGAAAGGGGGGGAGAGAGGCTAAAGGGGGGGAGAGAGGCTAAAGGGGGGGAGAGAGGGAGAGAGGGAAGGAGGGAGAGAGGGAAGAAGGGAGGGAGGGAAGGAGGGAGGGAGGGAAGGAGGGAGGGAGAGAGGGAAGGAGAGAGGGAAGGAGGGAGGGAGAGAGGGAAGGAGGGAGGGAGAGAGGGAGGGAGAGAGGGAAGGAGGGAGAGAGGGAAAGAGGGAAGGAGGGAAAGAGGGAAGGAGGGAAGGAGGGAAGGGAGGGAAGAGACGGAAGGGGGGAGAGAAGGGGGGAGGGAAGGGGGAGAGAAGGGGGGGAGAGAAGGGGGGGAGAGGAAGGGTGGAGAGTGGGAAGGGGGGAGAGTGGGAAGGGGGGAGAGTGGGAAGGGGGGAGAGAGGGAAGGTGAGGGAAGGGAGGGAAGGGGGGAAGGGAGGGAAGGGAGGGAAGGGAGGGAAGGGAGGGAGAGAGGGAAGGGAGGAAGAGAGGGAAGGGAGGAAGAGAGGGAAGGGAGGGAAGGAGGGAGGGAGGGAAGGAGGGAGAGAGGGAAGGGGGGAGGGAAGAAGGGGGGAAGGGGAAGGAAAGGGGGAGAGAGAGCGACAGAGAGTGACGGGGGGAGAGAGAGCGAGCGAGCCAGAGCGAGAGAGCGTCTCTCGCGGGGCCAGGCGTTCAAACGAGAGGTGCGGAGCAGACTAAGGGGCGGGGGGCGCGGGCGGGGTCGGGCGCTCCCCCCGGAGCCCGCCCGATCGGATCCCCCCGCCTCCCCGCCACCAACGGGCCAAACCCAACCGGAGCCGGCCCCGCCCCGCCTTCCCGCTCGCCCCGTCGGCCCGAGCCGGCCCCGTTACCTATGGTGGAGATGAAAGTGGAGTTGAAGGCGTCCTCGGAGAAGCGGAACAGAACGCAGGTTTTTCCGACCCCCGAGTCTCCGATCAGCAGCAGCTTAAACAAGTAATCGTAGGTCTTCGCCATATTACACTCTCGCTCCTCGACGGGAAGTGGCGGCGACGCTTCGACAGTGGCCGACGCCCCTGTCAGTCTAGCCGGCGAGCGGCCGTGACTGGTCGCTCTCCAGCCGGCCGTCACGGAGGAGACGATCGCCTACCGCCCCCCCCTCCCCGCCCCCCCCCGGTCCGGAGCGGGCCCGACGGCGGGAGGGGGCGGGGAGGTGGCCGAAGCGGCGCCGCCCAACGAGGAAGCGGCTCTCGAGCGTCGTCCCCATTCGGTCGGGGGCACGTCGGTCTGAGGCGACCGCCGAATGAGAAGCCAGGGCGGCGGCGGGACAGCCAATCGGAGGAGCCGCCTCCGGAGGCCCCGCTCTCCCGCTCCCTCCCCCCCGCCCGAACGGGGAAGGAGCCGCGTGGCGCGGGGGCCAGAGTTCGAATCCCGACTCTGCCCCTCGTCGGCTGCGTGACGGGGGGCAAGTCGCTTCACTTCTCTGGGCCTCGGTGAAAGCTGGGAAGATGAAGACCGGGAGCCTCACGAGGGATAACCTGATGACCCTGGATCCCCCCCGGCGCTTAGAACGGGGCTCTGCGCCTCAGTTCCCTCATCTGTAAGATGGGACTAAGACTGTGAGCCTCACGTGGGACAACCTGATTACCCTGTATCTAGCCCAGCGCTTAGAACAGTGCTCGGCACATAGTAAATGCTTAACAAATACCAACATTATTATTATTAAAACGGGGATTAAGACTGTGAGCCTCACGAGGGACAACCTGATCACGCTGGATCTCCCCCAGCGCTTAGAACAATGCTTTGCACATAATAAGCACTTAACAAATACCAACATTATTGTTATTATTAAAATAGAATTAAGACTGCGAGCCTCACGTGGGACAACCTGATGACGCTGTATCTACCCCAGTGCTTAGAACAGTGCTCTGCACATAGTAATAATAATAATAATGTTGGTATTTGTTAAGCGCTTACTATGTGCAGAGCACTGTTCTAAGCGCTGGGGTAGACACAGGGGAATCAGGTTGTCCCACCTGGAGCTCACAGTCTTAATCCTCATTTTACAGATGAGGTAACTGAGGCACAGAGAAGTTAAGTGACTTGCCCACAGTCACACAGCTGACAAGTGGTAGAGCCAGGATTCGAACCCATGACCTCTGACTCCAAAGCCCGGGCTCTTTCTTGGGTTGGACCCAGTCCCCATCCCCCGTGGGACTCGCTCTCCCATCCCCATTTTCTGGATGAGGTAGCTGAGGCACAGAGAAGTGAAGTGACTTGCTCAAGGTCACACGGCAGACATCTGTCAGAGCCGGGATCAGGGCCCAGGTCCTTCTGACTCCCGGGCCCGTGCTCTATCCACTAATAATAATTATGGTATTTGTTAAGCTCTTACTATGTGCAAAGCACTGTTCTAAGCGCTGGGGGAGATACAGGGCCATCAGGTTGTCCCACATGGGGTTCACATTTTTTTAATCCCCATTTTTCCAGATGGGGTCACTGAGGCCCAGAGAAGTGAAGTGACTTGCCCAAGGTCACACGGCAGACAAGCGGGGGAGCCGGGATTAGACCCCACGACCTCTGACTCCCAAGCCTGGCCTCTTTCCACTAAGCCACGCTGCTTGAGCCGGGATTATCGATCAATCTTATTTACTAATAATAATAATCATGTTGGTATTTGTTAAGTGCTTACTATGTGCAGAGCACTCTTCTAAGCGCTGGGGTAGACACAGGGTCATGAGGTTGCCCCATGTGAGGCTCACAGTTAATCCCCATTTTACAGATGAGGTAACTGAGGCACTGAGAAGTTAAGTGACTTGCCCACAGTCACACAGCTGACAAGTGGCAGAGGAGGGAGATAGACTCTGATACGTTTTCTCGCCCTTATCCCCGTCCCTGTCTCCGACACCCCAAAATCCGAGAAGGAGCTCGTCATGGGCCCTGCCCACCATGCAGTTTGGTCCCTAATTTTTCTCCTGGGCTCCCCGGGGCGCCTTTGGCTATCGCCAGCCCCTGAGCGAGTGCATTAATAATACTAATAAAGATAATAACAATCATCATCGTGGTATTTGTTAAGCGCGGACTGTGTGCCAGGCGCTGGGGTCGATGCAAGCGAATGGGGTTGGACGCAGTCCCTGTCCCCCGGGGGGCTCCCAGACTCAACCCCCATCTCCCAGATGAGGGAACTGAGGCCCAGAGAGGTGCCCAAGGTCACACGGCAGACAAGTGGCCGAGTCGGGATTAGAACCCATGGCCTTCTGGTTCCACCCCGAATCCAGGAACGGGATGGAGAGGGTTGAGGGTTGGGGGATGGTGGGAAATGGTCAACCTCGTAGCGCGCTTTGGGGAGACAACAACGTAGAGCCCATATCCCATCCTCCATTCAGGAAAGCTCCCTTCGGGCCTGGGAATCAGAAGGACCTGGGACCTAAATCCAGCTCCGCCACTTATCCGGGGTGTGACCTTGGACAAGTCATTTCACTTCTCTCTGCTGTGGTCACCTCATCTGGAAAAGACTGAACCCCGGACTAAGCCCCCCCCTCTTCCTCTGCTCCCTCTCCCCTCCGCGTCGCCCCGACTCGCTCCCTTTGCTCTACTCCCCCTCCCCGCCCCACGGCACTTGTGTATCTATGTACCTGTCTATAATTCTATTTATTTCTATTGATGCCTGTTTACTCGTTTTGATGTGTATATCTCTATAATTCTATTTATTTCTTTTGATGTCTGTTTACTTCTTTTGATGCCCGTCTCCCCCCTTCTAGACTGTAAGCCCGTTGTGGGCAGGGATCGTTTCTATTGCTGAATTGTACTTTCCAAGCGCTTAGTACAGTGCTCTGCACACGGTAAGCGCTCAATAAATACGATCGAATGAAAAAACGAATGAATAAAATGGGGATGAAGACTGTGAGCCCCAGGTGGGACAGGGACCGTATCCAGCCCGATTGGCTTGTATCCCTCCCAGCGCTTAGTATGGTGGCATATAGTAAGCGCTCATTCATTCATTCATTCAATCGTATTTATTGAGCGTTTACTGTGTGCAGAATACTGTACTAAGCGCTAGGGAGAGTACAGTACAGAACAAAACAATATAGCATTATTCTGCTAAGAGGTCTAGAATAGGGGAGCCCTTGGGTCAACCAACATGCTCCCTGCCTACATCCGTGAATCACTGATCAATCAATCGATGATATCTATTTATTTATTAGAGAAGCAGCGTGGCTTCGTGGAAAGAGCCCGGGCTTGGGAGTCAGAGGTCATGGGTTCTAATCCCAGCTCCTCCATTTGTCAACTGTATGACCTTGGGCAAGTCACTTAACTTCTCTGTGCCTCAGTTACCTTATCTGTAAAATGGGGATGAAGACCGTGAGCCCTACGTGGGACAACCTGATTACCTTGTATCTACCCCAGCACTTAGAACAGTGCTTGGCACATAGTAAGTGCTTAACAAATACCAGCATTGTTATTATTATTTATTTAGCACTTACTGTGAACTACGTGCTTGGAAGAATACAATATGACAGAGCTGGTAGACACATTCCCTGCCCCCTGCGATTTTACAGTCTAGCGGGGGAGACGGACACTAATATAAATTAGTCTAGAGGAGTGTCTCAGTGGAAAGAGCACGGACTTGGGAACCAGAGGCCATGGGTTCAAATCCAGCCTCCGCCGCTTGTCAGCTGTGTGACTTTGGGCAAGTCACTTAACATAATAATGTTGGTATTTAATAATGTTGGTATTTGTTAAGCGCTTACTATGTGCAGAGCACTGTTCTAAGCGCTGGGGGAGATACAGGGTCATCAGGTTGTCCCACGTGAGGCTCACAGTCTTCATCCCCATTTGACAGATGAGGGAACTGAGGCACAGAGAAGTGAAGTGACTTGCCCACAGTCGCACAGCTGACAAGTGGCAGAGCCGGGATTCGAACCCATGACCTCTGACTCCCAAGCCCGGGCTCTTTCCACTGAGTCAAAATCACCTTGTCTGTGAAATGGGCATTAAGACTGTGAGTCCCACGTGGGACAACCTCATCACCCTGTATCCTCCCCGACGCTTAGAACAGTGCTTTGCACATAGTAAGTGCTTAAATAATGCCATTAGTGTTATTATTATAAATCATCGACGAAGCACAGAAACAGTTTGAACGTTTAACCGTGATAAGTGGGAGGTCGGGCTACACACAACTCTCAGACACCTTTAACGTCTGTGTGCATCACCCTCAACCCCACACCACTTTTGTCCATAGCCATAATTTATTTAGTTTCTATTAATGTCTCCCCTTCTAGACTGGAAGCTCGTTGTGGGCAGGGAACGTGTCTACCCGCCCTTGTATGCTCCCAGGCACTTAGTCATTAGGCACTTACCACTGTGTTGTTTGAAAAGAGAGAAGATTAGCACTCCCCTTGCGCAGGATCGAAGAGGTCCTAGTGGCCTTTCCACCACATGAGAAGTAGTACGGCCTAATGGATAGAGCACGGGCCCGGGAGTCAGAAGGTCATGGGTTCTAATCCCGGCTCCGCCACTTGTCTGCTGTGTGGCCTTGGGCAAGTCGCTTCACTCCTCTGGGCCTCAGTTACCTCATCTGTAAAATAGGGATTAAGACTGTGAGCCCCAGGTGGGACAGGGACTGTGTCCAACCCGATTTACTTGTAGCCAACCAGCGCTTAGTACAGTGCCTGGCACATAGTAAGCGCTTAACAAATACCTCAGTTATTATTACATACAAGTACAGCATTGCCACCTACTTCAGGTTTTTTTCCCCCTTCTAGACTAAGCTCCTTAGGAGCTAGGAATGGATCTACCAACTCTGTTGCATTGTACTCTCCCCAACACTTAGTACAGTATTCTGCACACAGTTAGCCTTCAACAAATACCCTTGATTGATTAGTACCCACAATCTTCCTGGCACCCTACAAAGAATCGCATATAAAACAGCACATAAAACAATGCGAAAGTCATCGCCCTCGCCCAGGGGCCTTGCAATACATAGCAAGAATAACCAATGAGTCAGAAGCAACTCTGAGACAGAATACTAACTGAGCAAGTGGAAGTAATCCAGGGAGGGGACTCCTAGGCTTTTCATTTCCTGCATTGTCCTCCTCAAGACTATAAGTTCATTTTGGGCAGGGAGCACGTCTGCTAATTCTGTTATACTGTACTCTCCCAAGTGCTTAATGCAGTGCTCTGCGTGGAGTAAGGACTCACTGACTGAGTCATAATCATGATGTTCTGTTGCAAGAGCATTTCATCTGTGGGTTTGGCTATAGCAACGATCATCTTTCTACAGAAACATTCTGGGCATGTCGCCCCCTGAAAAATCTTCAGCGGTAGCCTATCAACCTCCATATCAAGCGAAAACTCCTCACTCTTGGCTTCAAAGCTCTCCACCCCTTTGCCCCCTCCTACCTCACCTCCCTTCTCTCCTTCTACATCCCAGCCCACACACTCCGCTCCTCTGGTGCTAACCTTCTCACTGTGCCCCCTTCTCACCTGTCCCGCCATCGACCCCTGGCCCATGTCCTACCTCTGGCCTGAAATGCCCTCCCTCCTCAAATCCACCAAACTAGCACACTTGTCCTCTTCAAAGCCCTACTAAAAGCTCACCTCCTCCAGGAGGCCTTCCCGGACTAAACCCCCCATTCCTCTGCTCCCCCTCCCCTTCGTCGCCACTCCCTCCTTCCGCTCTACCCCCCACCCCACAGCACTTGTGTGTATATATGTGTATATTTATAATTCTATTTATTTTATTAATGACGTATCTATAGCTATAATTCTATTTATATTGATGCTATTGATGCCCGTTTACTTGTTTTGATGTCTGTCTCCCCCCTTCTAGACTGTGAGCCCGTTGTGGGTAGGGATTGTCTTTGTTACCGAATTGTACTTTCCAAGCGCTTAGTACAGTGCTCTGCACACAGTAAGCCCTCAGCGTGGCTCAGTGGAAAGAGCCTGGGCTTCGGAGTCAGAGGTCATGGGTTCGACTCCTGGCTCTGCCCCTTGTCAGCTGTGTGACTGTGGGCAAGTCACTTCACTTCTCTGTGCCTCAGTTACCTCATCTGTAAAACGGGAATTAACTGTGAGCCTCACGTGGGACGACCTGATTACCCTGTATCTCCCCCAGTGCTTAGAACAGTGCTCTGCACATAGTAAGCGCTTAACAAATACCATTATTATTATTAATAAATACGATTGAATGAATGAATGAATTGGTTGTATGGAAGTAATCAATCAACGGCATTTATCGAGCGCTTACTGTGTGCAGAGCGCCGTACTAAGTGCTTGGGAGAAGAGAATAGAGACTAAGCTTAGAAGTGTCTTGTAGTGCTTGGCCTAAAGTAAGCGCTTAACAAGTACCCTAAAAGAAGCCAAAAAAGGGAATACGATCCCTGACCTCAAGGATTTTCAATCTATTGAGGGAGACAGACATTTAAATGACAGGGAGAGGAAGCGACCAAGTATAAAGATAGGTAGATAAGTCCTGTGAGGCTGGGGGTGGAGTGAGTATCAAAGTGCTTCGGACTCAAGGGCATAGGTGACGCAGTTGGGAGGGAAATAGGGAAGGGAGGGGAGAGGTTTAGTCAGGGGAGGCTTCCCGAAGGACCTGTGATTGTAATCTCAATAAATACCATTGATTCGCTGATTGATTGATAGTAGGGCTTTGAAGAAGGGGAGAATGGAAGTCTGACTCCGGGCTTGAGGACTTTTATGAAAGTTCTGCTGCTGGCGCCGGGCAAATGCAAATTCAGAATTAGGCCTCTTGAGGATTAGTAATTAGACTGCAAGATCCTTGAGGGCAGAGACGGTGAGCCCCGCATGGGACAATCTCATAACCTTGTATCTAACCTGGCGCTTAGAACAGTGCTCGGCACATAGTAAGAAACTGTGTTTCGTATGATGCTGTGCTCTCCTGAATCCTCAGTAGAGCACTCGGCTCACCGTAGGGCCACAGAAACTACAACTGTATTGATCGAATGATTGAGCGATCTTTCTCAAGATAATGCTCTAGAGAGATGTGCCAGGAGGAAACCAAAACATCCATGTAGGTAGAAATGTATGGTTAGAAAAGTCTCGAGTCCACGAGCCCGGTTTATTTGGTAGTCGATGAGTATTTATTGATTGTCCATAGTGTGCAAAACTCTAAGTGCTGGATCATATATTTTGGGT
This sequence comes from Ornithorhynchus anatinus, assembly GCF_004115215.2. Classification (NCBI taxonomy): domain Eukaryota; kingdom Metazoa; phylum Chordata; class Mammalia; order Monotremata; family Ornithorhynchidae; genus Ornithorhynchus; species Ornithorhynchus anatinus. Next base: position 111,473,200 of record NC_041749.1, on the reverse strand, counting down.
GTGCAATTTGGGACGTGCAAAAGCCTAGGATGGAGGATAGATGGTCCTCAGAGATTCAAGACCTGTCTCAACTGACAGCAATTGCCATGAGGACGGTCTTTTGGTACCGTCTCCTGTGCTAGGTCTTAGTGGTTTCTGGGCTGAAGGGTTGCCAAAGATAAACCCCCCTCTAGATAGAAACTCCACTCAGGGAGCTTGGCGATATCCCACGGCATTTAGTTCAACTGTGTGCCAAGAATCATGGTCAGACCTCTGCCTGCAGTGGATGCTCGATAGATACAAGCTGTTGATGAGGAACGCCGTAGGAGTAGAAACATTTCACTTCAGGAAGTTGTCCTTTTTAGATTTAGGAACACATTAAAAAACCACCACCACAGATCTTCGTACAAACAACTGCTATAAAATTAGTTTATGTAAAAATTTATTTGACCAAAAGCTAGAAAAGTGATACTATTACATATGATACACTTAGAGGAATCTAAATGAAAATAATTGGTTTCATTCATCTTCACATTTTGCAAGTGTATTTCCTGGGTAGTGTAATGCTTAATAAATAGGAATCAGGGACATGAGATTATGATGCTGAAAGCGGGGCAGTTTACGAACAGAACTGTAAACTTGAGGCTCTGATGTTTACCCCACATTTCTTATAATGGGCAATTATTTATCACTGAGCTGTAAACTGAGGAAGCGGACATTAGCAACACCAACCAGATGCGGTACAGCCTTTCAGATTCTCCACTTCCAGTTGAATCAGGAATGACTTGGTCATTATTGATTTGGTCCCAAAGTAGGAGTAATATCCCCAAATTAAACTAAATTCTACAGCAGGAAGACTAACGACAGTTAGCAAAACCAATTATATTTTCATCGATATCAGGGACAAGCAAAACATCTCCTGATTCTGCTTAATGAAATTAGAACACTTTTCCATCCCTCATTTTCTTTTAAGAAACTAGCATCCTAATAATGAAGCTATTTCCAGTATCATTTTTAAGATTATTTAAATTACAGATGGAATGCAGTAAAATCATTTAACAATCATTTAATCATAACCATGACAGGCTGCCATACCCCTCCTGTATAACTGCTTAGCTGTGCAGGCTTCTGTAACGAGCAGGCAAACATTTTTCATGATTTGGAAGGAGACTTTCAGCTTCTACTCAGAGTCAGAGTGGTAGAATGAGCTTTCGTTAAGCATGAATCAAGAAGACGGCCGGCTTATTTATTTAGCATTCTCACAGTGACTGTTCACTGGATGTTTGCATTGGACAGTGGAGCATGGACAAAGGCCAACAGGATTAGGCGTTTTATGACTGCTAGTTGATCACTGGATAGTCTCCACCCACTTCATGAGATGGTTTTGGCCTTGCTGTGTATTGACTCAGGATGGCCCAGAATGCTTGTATTTCTTAGCCATGGTTCGTAAATCCACCCAAATGTGACCAGGTACCCCAGTGAACTCTCTCTCTGCCAATGGGGAAAGAATGGTGCCGTTTTACAAACGCTGATAGTTTCCACATTTTTACAGTAATATAATGCCCTCAATCTTGGAGGGTTTGTACTATGTTAAATACCCCTGCCTACCTAAGAAAGAAATGCAATTTAAGGTTAAAAATAAAGCTGACTAGATGCTATTGTGTGCATGTGCGAGAAAGAATTAGATTTAACTGGTGGCCATAGCCTCTCTGATAGCAAATATTTGGTCACATGTTCATAATTTGACATTTCCAGGAAAAAGAAAATGCAATAATAGAAGACATTTGGTAGAAGAGAAGGGAATGACAGAGAGTTCTTGAGTTTCTGTTGAGAGTCTTCCTGTTGGCTTATATACAATTGAGTTCGTTTAATGTTTGATCCAGTGTCTGATGTAATCCCACGTTCTCTTCTTTGGCTTGGGCAAGTTTTTCTGGTGAAGATTAAGAGTGAAAAACAATCAAACAGATCTTTGTTTATTCTATTTTTTAACGACCACCGCTTGTAAATCATAGCCGCTGTGAGACATCAAAGCATAAAATGTACTTCAACTATTATCTGTAATCATATGTTGCCCTTTCGTTATTGAACTAATAAAGAAGTGATTTCCACCCAATTCCTGTTCAATCCAGCTAAGAACCAATTCCACTTATCTTTCAAGGTTAGTTATTTAAAAAAGGAAAATCCACGGGATTTTCATCTGAAATTACAATTCTGTTCTTTATGGTTTGCTTTGAAGTGAGTGTCAGAATTGGGATCCAATTTTAATCATTATTCATTTCGCTACCTAGATACAGTCATATTTTATTTCACTGTATATATAATTACACTCCATCTCTATTTCAAGTCTGGGAAAATACAATTTTAAAATGTCTTCGTTAATATCACGTATGAGATTTTTAACTACTTTATGGTCATAAAGTACACTGTATTTTCAGATAGTGCTATGTTCAAATGATTTTTTTTTTAAGAACAGGAATCAGTAAAGGAGAGGTTTGGAAAAGATTACAGCTGAGGGATGTAGAAAGAATGTAAAGAACACATCTTGTGGAACACACTATGACATTTCTGAAGCAATTCTCTACTATATTTGTAATTCTAGATTAAATTCCATTATAATAATTTGTTAAGCACTTACTATGTGCAGAGCACTGTTCTAAGCGCTGGGGTAGACACAAGGGAATCAGGTTGTCCCACGTGGGGCTCACAGTCTTAATCCCTATTTTACAGATGAGGGAACTGAGGCACAGAGAAGTGAAGTGACTTGCCCACAGTCACACAGCTGACAAGTGGTGGAGTTGGGATTCGAACCCATGACCTCTGACTCCAAAGCCCGTGCTCTTTCCACTGAGCCACGCTGCTTCTCTATTTGCTTACATTTGCTTACATAGTTGGCTGAAAGTTCACCCTCTGTCTTAGGCTATGAGCCCCAGGTGAAATGAAGAGTCTGTCCAATCTGACTTCACTTGTACTTTCCCCGCAGTTTAGCATAGTGCTTGGCACATAGTAAGTACTTAATAAATACCATCGATATCATTACTGTTATTACCGAACAAGATTTTGGAGACACTTTTCACTTTACATGATATATCCAGTACACTACTGTATTTTGCTCTTGTTCCTCTGAAATTAAGTTTTGGTGCTTGCTGATGTTTGTCTCCTGAATATCAGCACCCATGAGGATAATTTCCTACAGCTGATTTCACAAATAAATTCCTATCTAAATGCTTAATAGTCTAGAACAATTGACTATGCATGGTTGTGCAGTTATTTTAAAGGGTGGGCACTTCAGATGTCTGGGAAGATTCTGAGGATAAAATCTATGGGAGTTGCAGAGCTGGCTCTACTTCCCTTCATTAAAAGAAAATCATTATGGGGATTAGGTGATAAGTTTGAAGATATAGGAGGCAAAAAGACTGTAGGCATTGGAAGGGTGGTTAGAGAAGTAAGAGATTTATTTGGCAGTATGTATAGAGGAGAATTGGGGAAGTAAAAATGGCTAGTGGGAGGAGGCATAACATTTTGACAAAACCTGCAAAGGGTAAGAGGAGAATTCCTCCTCTGACCTGAATCTACACAGGCAAATCCAACCTCCGGTGTCTGGCTAGAGTTAGCGGGAATTGCTCCGTGCAGAAAAGACTAAGATTTTGGGGCCAGGTACCACTAGACCTGCATCTAGGCCTGCCAAGAGACTCCTCACATCACAACACCCACGTGACTGGCAGATGGTATTTTAGGTTTTTCTACCTACCCCTTCTCCCCAGCTCTTGAGTGGCCTTAGGGCATACCCCAGAGTCCAGGCAGGCTGGTGGTAGGATGGAGGTGAGAAGAAGCCTTGTTTCTGACTGCCCAGATCAGGAAAGACCAGACAAGATAGCTGCAGTAGCCGCTACTGTTCTTTCTCTTCTTTATCCCCGTGTGAAAAGGTAGGGTGAGAGGCAAGACCTGTTTTGTTGTGGTTTTTTTCAAAAAGAGCTTTTTTTTTTTTTTTATAAACAGTGGATTTCCTATTCCCACTCTGGTCCCTCGAAATAGCAAATTCTCATAAATCCTAAGCAGATAAGAAGAAAAGAATCAGTGCCCCTGGGCAGTAGCTGTCAGATAGGTAGTCTCCTGGCGGGGGGCGGTGGGGGACGGACCCTGTCCACATGATCTAATGATTTTTAACCATCCCATGCTAAATTGTGATAGATAGAATTAGTAGTGATCCCTCCTTGGGTTGAAAATGAGGCTGATAATGTTAGCTTCATTAACCGACATAAATTCTGGACTGTTTCCAAGTAGGTGTTTGTTTCGCATTATGCGATTTTGGCCACTAACTATTATCTGCCGGTACTGCTGGTTCCTACTAAATGCAGAGAAATACTGATTAAGATTTTGGCTTGCTAAAGCAGCAAAGGGTCGGGAATATTTTTCCATTAAATTACTGAGCCATGGGAAATAATCTGGATCTATTTGGGAACCAAAGGGAGAAGAAAGTCTCACAAAAGTCCCCCGCTTTTCTTCCCTTGGTAGCAGCATACTCGTTGATTTCGAGTGGGTTTGCTTTCTGGGGCTCCGCGGGGTGATGTGGAGAGGTAAGGCTTCAGGGTAATCTAGGGAAGCTGTTTTGCCTTTTCATCATGGTTTCTCTATGGACTAATGTCCGAGTCAAGTTTGTAAAATGCCTGGAGAGCCTTAGATGCCAAATTAACAGGAATTGTAACAAGATGGAAATAAGGAAATAAGGAAACTAAAATGAAAAGCAGAGACAAAAACGCCTTTGAAAATGTCACTCTTTGTGTAGTTTACACTTACTTTCTGATCGGTGCCATCGTAATTGCCCAGAATTGTAGGAGCAAAACCATTTGTGGCATAAGCTCGTTGTGGGCAAGGAATGTGTCTGTTTATTGTTGTGATCTACTCTCCCAAGTACATTGCTCTGCACACAGTAAGCGCTCAATAAATTTGATGGAATGAATTTCCTTAACCGGTTTTTGTTTTTTTAAAATGACGCCAATATACAAGGATGCAACCCCAATAAACTCCGTGGAATTGCCTTATTATTTTACTTTAGACCGGCAGCGAGGCTTCAATTCCACTTTAAGAGAAAGTGCTAATTTTCTTGTACTCTGAGTTGAGAGAGAAAAGCTGAGCTTCATTTTGAACTAGGTATTGCTAAAAAGGTCAGTTCTCCTATGACAGGGAGTGTTCCTATAACACCTCACGTTCACAAAAACTCATGTTGTAATAACATGAGTATTACATACTCATACTGATTCTACGTTGCATTCAGTGCACAATATTCGGAAAGATGCACACTGTCAGAAGAATGTTCCCTAATTCCCTAATTGTGGTTTATCCAAGACACATAATGAAAACACCCATTATGGCAGGCCTGTCTGAATTTTAAAAAACGGTAAATGGACAAAAAGAAAAAATAAAAGAAAAAGCATAAAAAAACCTAGATGGTTACTTTTATTTCAATAACAGGTTTACAGAAACAGTTGGAGTTGAAAAGTACTAGAAAACCAAGAAAATGGAGGCTAAGCTCCTTGGCTGGTTAGATCAACAAGAAACCCAGTCACAGTGAGAAGGCAGAATATTACTAGGAAAAAGTGCACCAAAGCAGAAGCAGAAAAAGGAAATGCCGGTTAGAGAGAGGTCATGTCGTTGAGAGCGTGGTCGAGCTCCTCACTGATAGCTTTGTACTTCAGCTTCTGAGCATACAGCTCATCTAGAGATCAGAGGCCATAGTCGGACAGGTTGAGAGTTCACAGGAAGAAGTGCAGGAAACAGAATGGAGCGGTTGGGATGGAGTGATAATGGATGAGCGGTGGAAAAAAAAGTGGGAAAGAAATGCATAAATGAGTGAAAAAGAACAGATGTTTTCCGTAAAGCAAAACCGGAAATGTTGATGAAGAAACCTCTCTGCCATTTGGAGGTAGAGAGGAGAGAAATTTACTAGGTATCTAGGGAGAATACGCACTAAGCAAGTGGTTCGTGAATTTAAATGGTGGCCCTGAATAGGAAATTTTATTTGAGAGAGAATGGGTGACCCAAGTCTGAAGGCCCAAGGCCTGTCCTTGCCTTTGCCACTAACTCTATGTCAGTCGGTAACCTGTCAAGTAGAAGCAGTGTGGCCTAGTGGAAAGAGCATGAGACTGGGCGTCAGAGGATCTGGGTTCTAATCCTGATTCCGCCATTTATCTGCTATGTGACCATGGGCAAGTCACTTTACTTCTCTGTGCCTCAGTTCCCTCATCTGCAAAACGGGGAGTCAATATCTGTTCTCCCTCTTTCTTAAAATGTGAGCCACATGTTGGACCTGATTATCTTGTATCTACCCCAATTCAACATTCAACATTACAGTATACAGTACTTGGCATATAATAAGCACCTAACAAATACCGCAATTATTAAGTCACCTAGCCTCTATGCACCTAGATTTACCAGTCTGCAAAATGGATAATGATGCCCTCTGAAATTCTTGGTTCAGACCACTGAGCTCTTTGGCATTATGTAAATTCAAAAGCAACACTAATTAATCCATTTGTTGGGCAAAAGTAGGACAAATCTACATTTAAACATGAACTCAAACACTGAAACAATTAGATAATAAATAGAAAGGCTTTAAGAAAAAAAGGCAAGAGAAAGCCTTGATATGAATTCTGAATGAGTATGTTTATACCTCTAATTTTCAGATGCAAAAGTAACTCCAGATTTTTAGTTTCTCTCACAAAATGCCATCCCTCTGTAGACCACCCTTCAAATTGCTATTGAGACTAAATCTAGAAAACAGTATTTTAATCGATAAAAAAGGTTTCTTCCAAAAGCATCTAAATGGGAATTTCATACCTTCCAGATCATCAATAGTCTTCTCCAGTTTGGCAACTGTTCTTTCTGCAAACTCAGCACGAGTCTCAGCCTAGAAAAGACAAAAGGAATGCTAAACCCTGATACAAGTTCGATCGCTAAAGAAATAAGAAGTCAGTGGGCTCAACAAACTAACCTCTTTAAGTTTGTCAGACAAAAGCTTGATTTCTTCTTCATATTTATCCTCTTTCTCAGAGTACTGTAAAATGAGAACATGGCACGTTAAGAGAAGGGGTAAAACCACGAAAGGATAAAAATGCCATTTTTGGCAGAGAGAAAGATGCTCCAGAGCTCCTGATTTTCTGAAGTGGTAAGGGAGCAGGACAGAATCATGTCACATTGGAGTGGAGATTCTTCTGCCTGTCATCAGGTGAAAGGGAGAATGTGCCAACTTGCCTACAGGAGGCTTGCTCCCGCCTGTAGGCCCAGGGCTTTCCTTGAATAATAATGAGTGATGCTGAGAAGAATAACTATTCTCCTTTTTCTTCTTCTTCTTCTTCTTATTACAGGAGTAGTATTTGTTAAGCCCTTAACATTTGTTAAATGATTTGCCCAAGGTCACACAGCTAACAAGTGTCAGAGCCAGGGTTAGAACCCAGATCTCCTGACTCCTAGGTTCATGTTCTTTCCATTATGCCATGCCAGCTGCTTGCATACATATTTTGTATACGGAGAGAAAACCTACCTAAGGGCAAAAGGGAACTAAAAGGGTTCCTAAGAGTCTTTGGCACTAGTACAGTCTCTAGTCCCCTTCCCTCCCTTGAGGCTGAGCATTTGAGTAACTCTGTCCAATTCCACATAAATGATATATGTTTATGGAAACCCACTGTTCCTCCCCCGGGGGATGTGGAGAACGGGGCTCTATGATTCTGCTTTGTACTGTCATGTGAAAGACCCATTTTGATTCTCTTTTCATCTATTCTGGCTGGGAGAATAGTATGATAACAGATGGAGTTGCACACTGATATGCGAGAGATGGACGAGGAGGAAGCAACCAAGGCAAACAGTTTCAAATTTTAGTGTCATTTTAAGGGCATATTGTGGAGTTCAAACGGTAATTGGAAGCAGCAGAATCAAACCGAGGACAACCAACCCTAATATTTCCCCCTTTTCTACTGAACGTCTGATTTATTCTCAAATGACAGAGGGCTACCAATACAAGTTTCACAAATTAGTATTGCTCCTGTGTTTTGTTTTCTGGAAAGAATGGTCATTTCAGGAGGCTAATGGAATCTTGTCCACATTTTCTAGGCTCACAGACACCTTCGTCCCTAAGGATACGCCGGAATCCCTACGATTAACAATTTGACACTTCATCTGAATATACCCGCTGAGGCTCCGACACATGTTGGATCCTTAACCTATACAAGAATATTCCTTTATGAACTAAATCCAAATCAACTACCAGCAAAACCGAGCTAATCACCGACCTTTTCAGATGCAGCCTCAAGGGATTTCAGATTGTTAGTTACATTTTTAAGTTCCTCTTCCAGGTCACCACATTTTCTGCATGAAGATAAGGGCAAATTAGTTGTTGCTAGATCTATATCGAGCCGGGAGGTGGGGTTTTTTTAACGTCTTAAAATACATAACTTGCCAAACCATTTTCTTGACCCAGAGTCCTGTATATTCATTAGTGAACAATCACTCTGGTTTTAATGGATTTCCTCAGCTGGGTTGCCACAGATTTGATCAAAATTGGTCTCATACCAGGCATACCACCCTCTAGACTGTAAGCTCACTGTGGGCAGGGAATGAGTCTGTCGATTGTTGTACTGTACTCTTCCAAGCGCTCGGTGCAGTGCCCTGCACACAGTAACCACTCAATATATACGGTTCATTCATGCAATTCACTCGTATTTATTGAGCGCTTACTGCGTGCAGAGCACTGTACGGTTGACTGAATGATTAAGGAGTGGCAGGCACATAAGTATTATGAGGGTTGTATCCAGTATGAGGCTCTTAGGCCTCTGCCACGGTGAGCTAGGAAAGCAGAAATCTGTGATTGATAAATTCTAACTCTGGGACACGGAGGTGGGGAGTGTGTTTTTTTTTTCCCCAAAAGGTGTAAGCATTTGAGTATAGAGTCTGAATCTAGAAGGCAATGACCAGACCTTTCGCAAGAGAACTCCAACGAGAGCTGTACTAGATGGATGGGAGAACCAACTCGGAATGAATTCACAAAATAAAATCTCTTCAACCCATTTGAGAACTTTCTGCAGGTTTCTGCATTCTGATCGGAGTGCTCCTTTTTGACATAGCCCCCTTCTGATACTGCCAACTGCTCTTTCAGGGATATGTCAAAGTTTGCCCTTGGATTTGTCCCCTTTATTCACCCCTCCCTCAGCCCCACAGCACTTATGCACATATCCGTAATTTACATTAATGTCTTCCTTCCCCTCTAGATGGTAAGCTCGCTGTGGGCAAGGAACATGTCTATCAACTCTGTTATATTGTACTCCCCCAGGGGCTCAGCACAGTGCTCTGCACACAGTAAGCGCTCAATAAATACCATTGATTAAGTAGTCAGGGCCAACAAAAAAGCAAGGAACTGCTTTTAATCGCACGGACCCCATCAACTGATCATGTCCTCCACGGACAATTTATCTGGGCGAAATGGAGTCATCCAATGGCTCTTCTTTCTCTTAGAGTTTCCGAGATTCCTTGGATGAACCTGGATTCTATTTCCTAACTCTTTATTCCCTGTTTCCCAACCTAAGTAAGAGCAGAGTCAATACATGGGCTGGGCCACCCAGGGAAAGAAGAACAAACAGTTGGATTTACTAAAATATTGCACTGCCTGGATTCTAATCTCACTAAGTAGGTGGTATTTCACCACTCACCCACAGTGCAGGATTTGGTAACAGAGAGACTGAGATGAGACCACTACTTTTTGTGACCCTGATGACCTCTAGGCTGTCTCAGTGAAAGTTAGATTTAGTAGAAGAAGCCGTCCTCTCAATCAAATTGGTGGTATTTAGCCAGTGCCTATTGAATGCTAAGCAAAACCCACATCTCTTCTACATTCCTTGAAATTACTAGTGCGTAGTTGGTGTTCCGCTAAAGGAAAAATAGCACTGAGACCACCCTGAAGGAATGGGTTCTTTGGCCATTAAATGATCTCTCCTTCCCCCCCGCACTGCATTCCCCTTTCACCTCTGCCCAGCTATAACAACTCACTGGAAACCATCACTCACACTTCTGACACCTCAGCCCGCTCTTCTGCACGCTCTAGCTCACCCTCCAGGATGACCAATTTACGAGCCACCTGCAGAGACAGGAAATAACAGTTGAGTTAACACACACCACACACACACACACACAAGTCCTCTTTAAATGTGTATTTCCTCCCCTCCAAAAGTTCTCGTCCCATAATCCCTGCTGAGGCGACAAAGGCCACAGTGCCAGTAGCCATCTGCAGGAAAGATCCTGTTATAGGGCATTCCCCTCCCTGAATTTGAAATCCCCCACACTCCACGTGGACTCATAAATTGGAGGACCAAACTTTGATAACTTTAGGCTTTTGACTTAGACATGCCTTAGAATTGAACGGCTCCCTGAAGAAGTGAATCCAAAAGCAGGAACCAACAAAATACTAAACAAAATCTTTCTTTAAAAGATGACAATCGTGATTATTATTATCTTTAAGTGCTTACTATGTGTGAAGCACTGTTCTAAGCGCTAGGGTAGATTCAAGTTAATCAGGTTGGACACAGCTCCTGAACGACATGAGGCTTCACCGCCTAAGTAGGAGGGAGTAGGATTGAATCCCTATTTTACTGCTGGGGAAACTGAGGCCCAGAGAAGTTAATAATAATGTTGGTATTTGTTAAGTGCTTACTATGTGCCAAGCCCCGTTCTAAGCGCTGGGGTAGATACAAGGTAATCAGGTTGTCCTACGTGGGGCTCACAGTCTTCATTCCCATTTTACAGATGAGGGAACTGAGGCCCAGAGAAGTTAAGTGACTTTCCCAAGGTCACACAGCAAGCTTTTGGCAGAGCCAGAATTAGAACCCAGGTCCTGACTGTAGAGCCTGTGCTCCTTCCACTAGGCCACGCGGCTTCTCATAATATTAATAATGGTACTTGTTAAGCGCTTACTATGTGCCAAGCACCATTCTGAGCACCGTGGTGGATACGAGTTAATCAGGTTGGACACCATCCCTGTGATGACTGTGAACCCAAGTGTTCCCTTAACCAGCACCTTGATTTTTCCACCACTCCTGCCCTCCCCACACTTCCCAGACCTCACCTCCTCATATTTGCGGTCAGCCTCCTCAGCAATGTGCTTAGCCTCTTTCAGCTGCATCTCCTGAATTTCCATTTTCTCTTCATCCTTCATTGCCCGGTTTTCAATCACCTTCATTCCTCTGCAGAGAGCAATGGAAGTTCCTGGTTATTCCGGACTTTTTGTTCAGAGTGGAGCCAATTCCGAAAGGACAATACCTCATTGCCAAAGGCAGTTAAACAACAATAATAATGATGGTATTTATTAAGCACTTACTATGTGCCAAGCACTGTTCTAAGTGCTGGGGTAGACACAAGGTAATCGGATTGTCCCCATTTTACAGATGAGCAGCAGAGAAGTTAAGTGGCTTGCCCAAGGTCACACAGCAGACAAGTGGTGGAGCCGGGATTAAAACCCATGTCCTCTGACTCCCAAGCCTGGGCTCTTTCCACTAAGCCTCGCAACTCTCCCACTTTGAAATAAGCAGCCTCCAGTTTAGAGATTAGTGCATCTTTCGATACAGGTTCTGGGAAGTTGGATTTCCAGTGGGGTGCCAAACTAAACCCAACTAGGAACAAGGCAAAGTGCAGATTCCTTCCCCTTTTCTTCCCAAATCAAGTTACCCAGGAAAGGATCAGGATTCTCAACTTCCTCTTGCTCATTAATTATCTCCACTTTTTGCCTTCAGGACTGTACCAGGTGCTCTAAAGAGACACAGCTGGATCAATGAGTAACGAGTAAATACACAAATAAATTGATTTCCAACATGGCCTTTGTTTTTCTTTGGGGAGGTGTTACAAGTAAAACTTTAAGCCTGTATGGTATGCTTTAGTTGGTAAATGCGAAACTTTATGTTGGGTGTTTCTCAAAATGGGCAGCCCCGATACAACCCAATCCTTTATCTGAAACTACTGGTTTTGTAAGCATATAAATGGGAAGACTTTAGCTAGGGTTCCTATCAGTGAATTTCTAACCCAACTCAATCATATGGCAGATAGGCAGAGCAGATTGGCTACTGCAGTGCATCGGACACTGTTATCACATAAGGAACTCATTTAACACTAAAAAGGCTTTTTCCTTCTGTGAGTCACATAATTCAGTCTCAGTTACTTAGAGCCAAGCTGGGCAAGAGAAGTATTCAACACAAAGAAATGGTAACTACTTCACAGGTTTGAACCAAACAAGAGTTACACTAAAGCAGGGCACTCCAGTACATGAAATAGTTGTATATCTGAATGGCGAATGCTTCTCCGAATGTGCTATCATCAGTTCCCACAGAAAAGACAAAGGAGAGTAACGACATCATAATTTACTCAAAGCCTTTTAAAAATTTAACTTGTTTCCTCTTAACTCACAGTGATGGTTGACAGTTTTGGGGTTTTTTTATATTTTTTTATGGTATTTGTTAAGCGCTTGCTATATGCCAGGCACTGTTCTAAACACTGAGATAGATACAAGGTAATCAGGTTGTTCCACATGGGGCTCACAGTCTTAATTCCCATTTTACAGATGAAGTAACTGAGGCACAGAGAAGTTAAGTTTTAACAAAGACAATCAAAAGACACTTGGAGCGGGAAATGAAAGGAAAAGCTAGAACTTTTAAACTAAAAATAGGAGATGACGTCCACTACCACCAATACGGCAAAAATACAACTTTTTTTATGGTATTTATCAAGCACGGGTCTAAGCGCTGTGGTCGATTCAAATTAATCGGGTTGGAGACGGTCCCTGCCCCCACGGGGCTCACAGTCTAAGGAGGAGGGCAAACAGGTACTGAATCCCCATTTGCAACGGAGGCGCAAAGAAGTGAAGTGACTTGCCCAAGGTCCCACAGCAGGCAAGTGGGGGAGCTGGGATTAGAACCCAGGTCCTCTGGCTCCCAGGCCCCTGCTTTCTCTGTTAAGCCACGCTACTTCCCTAGTCATTTATTCAGCGCTTAGAACAGTGCTTGGCACATAGTGAGCACTTAACAAATACCATCATCATCATTATTGTTATTTAGTCAGTTTTAAGTTCATCCCCCACTTGTTACAAGTCTCCTGAAATATTTTCTTCACCATCTGAACCCACCTCTCGCTTTCATCTGCTGCCTTCTCTGCCTCCTCCAGCTTCTGCAGGGCTGTGGCCAGCCGTTCTTGAGCACGATCCAACTCCTCTTCGACTAACTGGATACGGCGATTCAGAGCTGCCACATCGCCCTCAGCCTAAGCAAAGTTTACACATACATTCCAGTTAAATGAATGGGCTAGGATCCAATTAAAACGATCTCATCTAAGTAACTCTTTTCAACAAGTTAAGTTTGCACGACTGTAATCCAGCCCAGGAGTTCTGGAGACATGTGAACAGAATGTTCTGTTGGTAGGAATTGTGTTTCCACCAGAATAGAGATATATTCTGGAGAGAACATTTTAATCACTTGAGTATGCACTCTTTCCCATCAGAACATGTAATCTTCAAGGAAGAAAAAATTCACCCTCGAATTATGGTTAGGGAAGGGAGAATGAACTATTGCGTTGGCAGGTAGGAGGTTCTGACGAAAGACAGTTGAACAATAATGGTTTTTAAACTTATCTAGTGCTAGAATTTTTCCAGTATTATATTCCCATTAATATAATAATATTCCAGTATTACTTGTTGCCCGTTTCCTAGGGTTATGCGTCCAAATGCCTAAGGTAAGGTTTTTCAAAACTTTTTTCTAGAAAAATGAAACACTGCAATTAATAATCATTACAGGTCATATTGTGGGGTTCCTACCTAAATTCAGCTTTCTGCTACTAGGGAAAAATCCTTTTGACCTAATTGGGTTCTACGGAAGATTGCTCATTGCTTTTGCTGACTGGAAGTATCTTATTGCAAGGCTCATAAATTCCATTTTCTCCAGTCCAACTTCCTCTTCAGAATGTAACAATGTAATTTTATGTTTGAGGTTTTTAAAATATCCCCTGATTTGCCTGTGAGCTGGCAATGCAAAAGGTAACAAATTTTAAAAAGGATAAATGTGACAGCACAGGTAGAAAGCTACTGATAATAATAATAATATTAAGTGCTGGCTACGTGCCAAACACTGCTAAGCACTAGGGTAGATATAAGATAAAAAGGATAGACTCCCTGTCCTACATGGGGCTGACAGTCTAATTAATAATGATAGGGTATTTCATAAGTGCTATACTAATCACTGGCATAGATACAAGATAATGAAGTTAGACTCAGTCCCTGTCCCCCATGGGACTCGCAGTCTAAGTGGGAGGTTAAATAGGTAGTGAATCCCCACTTTACAGATGAGAGAACTGAGGCACAGAGAAGTTGAAGTGGCTTGCCCAAGGTCACACGGCAGACAAGTGGCAGAGCTGAGACTCACTGAATCCATGGGGGCCAGGGACTTGTGTCTGATCTGATTATCCTAGATCTACCCCAGGACTTAGCACAGTGTTTGGTATTTAGTAAGTGCTTATCACATATTATTATTATTTTTATTACTATTATTCTGTCACCATAGTCCCTGTCCCACGAAGGGCTCAGTCCTTTTGGATTCAGAATTACAGTTCCTCTGTTTGACACTACTGAGTCTGCAGTATTGTAAACACATGGTTTTGGTCACCTTATTAATCAAAAACTTGCAGCAATTTAGGGAAGACCAACAGATGTTACTAAAGGGGAAAGAGGACTGAACCATATGGCTAAAACGGAAAGATGGCATGTGAATAATTTTACTCGAGACTCAGTAAAGTCATGTAAGATATTAGAAACTTCAGGACAAGTCTTTGGGATGATGTAAAAGTCAAAGGGAAGAGGACCATTCAGGCAATACAGCTTGGTTGTAGCAGGATGAGCTTGTTATTGAAAAATACAGCCTGTCAAGATACCTTTCCTAAGACTGTAAGCTCATTGTAGGCAGGGAATGTGTCTCCTAACTGTTGTTTTGGACTCTCCCGAGCACTAAGTAGAGTGCTCTGCACATAGTAAGCGCTCTATAAATGCCATCGATTGACTATACAGTGACCTCTCAAAGTAAGCAGTGAAACCTCTAATCACTTCAAACCTGTCAAGCCAGTTGGTGGTTACTTAGCCAAGAATTACCCTAATCTGAGAGAGCTATAAACAAAATCATCAAATAGCTCTTTGGGAACCCAATTTTCTACAATCTATGACTAGTGGTGCTATGTTTCATTGAAACAGATGATCAGCTACTTTTGGAAATGCCAACTGTGGGAATTGGGAGATGAACTTTTTTAGTCTACACAAACTAGAACTCCTTTCATCATTCTAAAGCAATTGAAGCAGTTTCTTAGCCCCCTCCCCCCCAAAAATCAATCAGTCAGTATGTTGTGTGCTTAACTCACTAGCCGAATAAAGAACAGAAATCCCTAAGAAAGGAAGATCTGATACAAGGCAAGCCAACCTCTGCATTTTAAATACTTTCCAATAAACAGCATTTTAGAAATTGCCTAAAGATAGGTAAGGAGGGCTGGGGAAAAACTGCTAGTTAAGGGCTAGTCATTTTTTTTTTTTGGCTCCACCTCTTCCTGAAATCAAAGCTTTCTTCATTCTACAAAGGATTTTCCTTATAAGGTAAAACAGACTCACTAGATACATGTGGTAGAGTCACAGAAGATGCTGGCTAATCACACAAAAATCTAAGTGAAACCAGCTGTTTGAATCCAGAGCCTGGAGTCAGCAGAGTCTATAAAACCCTTAGATCAAACAGCTTTCTCTGCAAATACCAGTAGTTTTTTACTGCTATTTTTCACAAAAATCAGCCTCAGTCAGGCTAAAAGTTTTAAATGAATTTTTAAAATATTAGCAGACTGCCTAAAAATGTATTTCCTTTGAGTTGGAACCTCAAATTCCTGTACATTGGCTTTCAGTTAGGTACATTTTAAGCAAAAGTAAGTAATTCTTCAGAAAGAGGGCTTGCTGTGAGATCATGACCGTACTATGACAAGGCAAACAGGATTCTGGAAATTTAGGAACATTGTCTGTGTCAGAGTCCAAGGGACCTATTGGTTCAGTAACAAAGAATGTTTCCAAGTGTCTAGAGTCCTTAAAAGAGTGGAAATAGCATAGCCTCAACATTACTGAAGGCTTTTGCCAGTTTGGGCCCAAGTTTGAACTCTTGAACAAAGTCTGGAAATTTATTCCTTTTTCCCTTCCTCGTTATTAAGTGCTTAGTACAGTGCTCTGCACACAGTAAGCACTCAATAAATACCATTGATTAGAAAAGCGCTTAGTATGGTGCTCTGCACACGGTGAATGCTCAATAAATATGATTGAATGAACTGTAAAGAAACAATGTAATTGCACATTGCCTATCTCCCAATCCAAATAGCATCGCTCATATTCACGGCTTTCAGCTATATGAAAACAAGGGCAGAAAAGACCTCCCTACCACTAGTGTTTTTCAGACCTCAAAGTATTTCCTTTGATCTGAACTTTTATTTCGAGCCATATATTAGTCTTTGGGTTCCTGTGTCTTCTTGAGGAAATGGTCAGAAATACACGAAACAGGCATTTTGACATGGACTAAAATGGGAAAATGAAGACCAGTGGCATTGCAGGCAGTTCGGAAACATCAGCCAATTTAAATTTTGGGTCCCGGACAGTTGTAACAATTCCTAGAGTTAGAGGAACTTCTGAATTAGCTCAGGAGGCGGCAGATGGTGCAAACCAGCAGGAAGCTGTGAAAATACAGGAACAGAGGGCTAAAGAGGCCAAAAAGAAAGCAGCCCAAAGCAATAGGTGATGCTCTTAAGGGGAGTGGTAGAAGAAAGGGTCTGAGCTGAACAAACAAACAAACAAACGAATAAATTCCTTCCAAAACCCTACATGTGATCAAGGACAAGTGATCAAAGTAACTCAACTTGCGTGAATTCCTTCAGGAGTGATTGGCTTTTTCAAAGACTTTCAAAATCAATTATTTCTAACCCCCAGCATCATGGCCAACAAAGAGACATTGGGATTTCTCCATCGTTGAGATCAGTCGGGGCAGAATCGGACAAGGAAAAAACCAAGTTGAAAGAAATCCACCCTGCAGAGACAGGGGGTTTCATCGAAGCAACTCAGGCCTGAGTTCTAGATCAGCTCAGGCCTGACTCGATGGGCAGCGGGCCATTCCATCTGAGTCATCTGCCCCACTTCCTGTGCTGCCTGACAAACCCTGGAGGATACCGTTTCCTGTCCCAATGGGTGGTAAAGGAAAGGAGGGGGGAGGTGGGGTGGCATTTCCCAGCTGCTCCATCACCTTTCCTCGATGTAGGGCGGGAGTTTCACCAAAGTGGTCAAGGGTAGGGGAGGGGTGGGGTTTGGGGGTGGGGTGGGGGCATCAGACGATACCTTGTACTTGTTTTCTTGTGCCGGAGCGGTTTTATACCAGTCGTTAGGATGTGGTTCGAAGATGACACTACTGAATTTGGGAAGTCGAATGTGGGGGTGTAACCCAAGAGCTTTTTTCTGGAACTCTGCTAGGCCTCAGCTGAGAAGCCCATTCCCCAGACTTCCCAGTCCACCTGTCTTTGGACAGGTATCCCTCTGGAGGTAGGCCCCTCCGTCAGACCCACTGCGAGCAGTTTCCAGGCCAGGTGGCAACCACCCTCCCCGGTTCTTGTTCTGGAAGCGGCCAGTTAATCCCTCCCCTCAAAGGCGCGAAGACCAGTTGAGGGGGGAGTCGTTCTCGGGGGGGCCCAGCCCAGAGGGGGGGGTATTCAGATGAATCATCTCGGCTTTAAGGTTAAAACTGCTGGAGTGCTCCGAGCTGAGGGATCCTGGATACGGGCAGAAGAAGGGACAAGAGAGGCGAAACTAAAGCTACCGAAGAAGCAATGTGGTCTGCGTGGCTGATGTCCCTAGTCTTGAAGTGCGGGCTCCAAGCAGAAACATCTCCGACCTTCAGGGCGGGGGGGGGGGGGGGGGGGGGGAGGGGGCGGGAGGGGAGAGAGAAGGCGGGAGGAGAGAGCGGGAAAGAGGAGGAGAGGGAAGGGAGGGGAAGTATGGAATGAAAGAGGGCGGGGGGTGGGGGGGCCCGGAGGGAGAGAAAACGAGGGAGAAAGAGGAAACCACGAAAATGGAAAGGGAATAAGATGAGGAAAGAAAAAAAAGTAGAGAAAGCAAAAGAGAGAAAGAAAGAAAACGAGAGAAAGAAAGGAAAGAAAACGAAAGGAGGAAGGAAAGAAAGAGGGAAAGAAAAAGAAAATATTTGTCGAGCGCTCACTGTATGCAGAGCATTGAACTAACCGCTTGGCTGAGTACAATATAACAGAAAGAAAAAGAAAGCGAGAGAAAGAGAAGAGGAAGAAAAGAAAGAAAGCGAGGCAGTGAAAAAAACCGGCGAAAAGGAGAAGGAAAAGAGGTAGTGGGGCGGGGGGGAGAGTGGAAAAGTGAGGGAGTAGAGAGGCAGAGACAGGAAGAGAAGGAGGGGCAGAGGAAGAATGGAGGAGAGGGGAAGAGAAAGGAGAGCCAAAGAGAAGAGGCGGGAGAAAAAGAGGGGCAAAGAGGGAGAGAGGGGAAAAGAGAAAAGCGAGTGGAGGGGGGCAAAGGAGGGCAGGATGGGTGTGTGTGTCGGGGGGTCGGGGGTGCTATCTCACTTTCTCCCGCTGCTCTCGCTCGCTGTCCAGCTCCCGCTGCAGGCTCTGGGCTCGGTCCTCCGCCTCATCCGCCTGCTGCTGCAGCGCCTGGATTTTCCTTTTCACCGCTTCCAGGGAATTGAGCCCGGCCATGGGGACTGGGATGTGGGGGCGCGGGGCGCGAGACTTCGGGGATGGCTGGCCCTGGCGGGACTGGCGCTGCCGGTTTGGACTGGGAAAGGAGCCGCCGCCCCGCTCCCTGGTCCCCGATCCCGGAGCTCCCGCCTCTTCCCCGCCCCGCTCCCGCCGGCCCTCCCCCTTCGCCTCCTCCCTCCCCCCCTCTTCCCGGCCCCCCGATTTTCAATGGGAGATTAGGTCACCGCAGCTGGAGGTCGGTGACGTCAGCCCAGTTAAGGGAGGGCCAGTGACGTCGCACCTCTGGCCGCCACCGCCTGGAAAATGCCCCTTTTCGGGACTTATTTGGAGAAAGCGGGAGCGGGACTCCTCCTTCCCCGCCGGCCCCGCCCGCGGGCAAGCGGCCCGGGGAAGTGCGGGGCCTCTTTACGGAGCCTGGAGACTCAGTCGATCGATCGATTCCCGGGAATTGTTAATAATAATAATGATGTTGGTATCTGTTAAGCGCTTACTATGTGCAGAGCACTGTTCTAAGTGCTGGGGGAGATACAGGGTCATCAGGTGGTCCCACGTGGGGCTCACAGTCTACATTTTACAGATGAGGTCACCGAGGCCCAGAGAAGTGAAGTGACTTGCCCCAGGTCACAGAGCCAACAAGGGGCAGAGCCGGGATTCGACCCCATGACTTCTGGCTCCCAAGCCCGGGCTCTTTCCACTGAGCCACGCTGCTTCTCTTATTATTGAGCACTTACCCTGTGCTGGGCACTGTACCACGCGCCAGGGAGTGGACAGTCCAACAGAGTGGGTAGCCACGATCCCTGCCCACAGCGAGCCGAGTGAACCCCCCTCTTCCACTGTGCGAGCCTGCCTATTGAGGTCGGGGCAGTAACGGGGTGACCTAGGGCCAGGCCCGAAAACCTCACACCCCTCTCCGGGGTGAACGGTGGACACGAGATTCCTGTCTGCCCCTACCAAGGAGGATAAAGTCCAGATTTGGGACACGGATATGTTATCAGAGAGTCTCTGGAATGGAATATCCCCGGGGTTCCGGCCACCCGGGAAGTTGGCAGTGTACGTACGTCAGTGGCTTTCTTCTCCGTCTCTTCCAGTTTCTCTTGAGCATCTTTCAGGTCCTCTGAGTATTTATCCAGCTCGTCTTCAGTCGCTTTCAGCTTCTTCTGCAGCGTTATCAGCTCCTCCTCCACCTGGTTCATTCAGAGGGAAAGAAAGTTTGCTAAGCTTTATTTATTTATTTTTTGGTCAGCAAGAAGCAGTGTCTTTTAGTGCAGTGATACCTTTGGCATTATTAACAGATGGTGTGTCATGGTGTTTCCTTAAAACGATTCTCCTGGGGCTCCATTTTTAATGGTCAACCAATCCAATTTGCCCCTTTTCTACAAGCACCTCTTGCTTGTTGATAATCATCATCATCCTCATCATCATGGTATTTGTGAAGAGTTTACTATGTGCCGAGCACTGTTCCAAGCGCTGGGATAGATACAAGGTAATCAGGTTGTCCCACGGGGGGCTCACGGTTTTAATCCCCATTTTCCAGACGAGGTAACTGAGGCACAGAGAAGTCAAGAGACTCGCCCAAGGTCACACAGCAGAAAGTGGCGGAGTCGGGATTAGAACCCATGTCCTCTGACTCCCAAGCCCGTGCTCTTTCCACCAAGCCACACTGATTCATCATCACCATATTTCGTAAGCACTTAACTGTCAAGTGGTGTTCTAAGCACTGGGGTAGATACGAGTAAACTAAGCTGGACACAGTCCCTGTCCCAAATGGGGCTCTCAGTCTAGGTAGGAGGGAGAACAGGTATTGAATCCCCATTTTACAGATGAGAAAACTGGAGCACAGAGAAGTGAAGTGACTTGATTCAATTCATTCAATAGTATTTATTGAGTGCTTACTATGTGCAGAGCACTGTACTAAGCACTTGGAATGTACAATTGGGCAACAATTTGGCGACTTGCCCAGGGTTACGCGACAGGCAGCAGCATCGCGTAGTGGATAGAGGTCGAGCCTGGGAGTCAGAGGACCTGGGTTCTAAACCCCCTCTGCCACTGTAAGCCCGTCAAACGGCAGGGACTGTCTCTATCTGTTGCCGACTTGTTCATTCCAAGCGCTTAGTACAGTGCTCTGCACATAGTAAGTGCTCAATAAATACTATTGAATGAATGAACTTGTCTGCTGTGTGACTTTGGGCAAATCACTTCACTTCTCTGTGCCTCACTTACCTCATCTGTAAAATGGGGATTAAAACTGTGAGCCCCACGTGGGTCAGGGACAGTATCTGACTCGATTGGCCTTTATCCACCCCAGCTCTTGGTACAGTGCCTGACGCATAGTAAGTGCTTAACAAATACCATCATTATCATTATTAAGCGGCAGAGCCAGAATTAGAACCCAGGTCCCCGACTCCCAAACTCATGAGCTTTCCACTAGGTCACACTGCTCCCATCCTTGATCATTGGCCTTCAATCTATTTCTGTAAACTCACCATTAAATACTGTGAAGAACATGGTTTTCTGAGAAAATTCCAAATCAATTTTGCATGTAGCTGGGATAACGTTCTCTCTGATTTACAATAAAGCTGAAATCATCTTTTTTTTAAATGGTCAATAAGTCAATTGTACTTATTGAGTGCTTAATGTGTGCAGAACAATATACTAAGCACTTGGGAGAATACAATATAGCAATATAACAGACACATTCCCTCCCACAACGAGCTTACAGTCTAGCGGGGGGAGACAGATGTTGATATAAATAAATTACATATATGTACATAAGGGCTGTGGGGCTGGGAGGGGAGATGAATAAAGGGAGCAAGTCAGGGTGACGCAGATGGAAGTTGACGAAAAGGAAAGAGGGCTCAGGGAAGGCCTCTTGGAGGAGATGGGCGTTCAGTAAGGCTTTGAAGGAGGGGAGAGTAATTGTCGGGTATGAGGAGGGAGGACGTTCCAGGCCAGAGGCAGAACATGGGCGAGAAGCAGGCTACAAGATAGACGAGATCTAGTACAGTGAGAAGGTTAGTATTAGAGGAGCAGAGTATGGACTGGAGTGGGGAGAGACAGGAGGTTGGGAGGTCAGCAAGGAAGCCAATAGAATAATCAAGGTGGGATAGGAGAATAATAATAATAATAATGTTGGTATTTAAGTGCTTACTATGTGCAGAGCACTGATCTAAGCGCTGGGGTAGATACAGGGTAAGCAGGTTGTCCCACGTGAGGCTCACAGTTAATCCCCATTTTACAGATGCGGTAACTGGGGCATAGAGAAGTTAAGTGACTTGCCCACAGTCACCCAGCTGACAAGTGGCAGAGCCGGGATTCGAACCCATGACCTCTGACTCCCAAGCCCGGGCTCTTTCCACTGAGCCACGCTGAGAAGTGATTGGATTAACTCGATAGCAGTTCGGATGGAGAGGAAAGTGCGGATTTTAACGCTGTTGTGAAGGTTGAACCGACAGGATTTAGTGACAGATTGAATATGCGGTTGAATGAGAGAGATGAATGGAGATTAATGCCAAGGTTACGGACTTGGGGGACAGGAAGGATAGTGGTGTGATCTACAGTCATGGGAAGGTCAAGGGGAGGACAGGGTTTGGGTGGGAAGATAAGAAGTTCTGTTTTAGACGCGTTATGTTTGAGGTGACAGGAGGACGTCCAAGTAGAGATGTCTTGAAGGCAGGAGGAAGAGACTGCAGAGAGGGAGAGAGATAAGGGCTGGAGATACTAATAATGTTGGTATTTATTAAGCGCTTACTATGTGCAAAGCACTGTTCTAAGCACTGGGGGGGATACAAGGTGATCAGGTTGTCCCACGTGGGGCTCACAGTCTTCATCCCCATTTTACAGTCGCGGTAACTGAGGCCCAGAGAAGTTAAGTGAGTTGCCCAAAGTCACACAGCTGGGAAGCAGCAGAGCCTGGATTAGAACCCATGACCTCTGACTCCCAAGCCCGGGCTCTTTCCACTGAGCCACGCTGCTTCTAAGATGCGGATTAGTACAGAAATAAATAAGTAGGAATGAATGAATGGATTTGGGAATCATTCGCACAGAGGTGGTAGTTGAAGCCATGAGAGCACATGAGTTCTCCAAGGGAGTGGGTGTAGATGGAAAAAAGAAGGGGACTCAGAAATGAACCTTGAGGGACCCCCACGGTTAGGGGGTAGGAGGCAGAGGAGCAGCCTGCCAAAGAGATTGAGAATGAGCGGCCAGAGAGACAGGAGGAGAACCAGGAGAGGGCAGTGCCAGTGAGGTCGAGGTTGCATAATGTTTCCAGGAGAAATGGTATTTATTACTACTACTCTACCTCGTGCCAGGCATCAAACTAAGCACTGGGTAGATACGAGATAATCAGATTGGACCCAGTCCATGTCCCCCATGAGGCTCAAAGTCTTAATCCCCATTTTACAGATGAGGTAATTGGAGAAGCAGCGTGGCTCAGGGGAAAGAGCACGGGCTTTGGAGTCAGAGGTCATGGGTTCAAATCCTGGCTCTGCCACTTGTCAGCTGTGTGACTGTGGACAGGTCACTTAACTTCTCTGTGCCTCAGTTACCTCATCTGTAAAATGGGGATTAAGACTGTGAGGCCCATGTGGGACAACCTGATTCCCCTGTGTCTACCCCAGCGCTTAGAAGAGTGCTCGGCACATAGTAAGCGCTTAACAAATACCAACATTATTATTATTATTATTATTGAGGGACAGAGAAGTGAAGTGACCTTCGGGGCAGACAAGAGCCAGAGCAGCTGGGATTAGAACCCACGTCCTCTGACTCCCAGGCCTGAAAACTTTCCACTAGGCAACCCTGCTTCTCAGTTAGAGCTTCCACTCTAAGTGAGGAGATGGGCAAAAAAATATTTTCAGCTAGAGTGGTCGTGATAAATTGAATAGGCACATATACATTAGCATGAATCTGGTAAGTAGCATGGCCTAATGGATAGAGCCTGGGCCTGGGAGTCCGAAGGACGTGTTCTAATACCAGTTCCACCACTTGTCTGCTGTGTGACCTTGGGCAAGTCACTCCTCTTCTCTGTGCCTCAGTTCCCTCATCTGTAAAATGGGGATTAAGACTGTGAGCCCCACATGGGTCATGGACGGTGTCCAACCTAATTATCTTGCATCTACCCCAACACTTAATACGCTGCTTGGCACATAGTAAGTGCTTAACAAATACCAATAATAACAAAAAAGGAGCATGACCAAGTGGAAAGAGCACAGGCCTGGGAGTCAGAGGCCCTGGGTTCTAATTCCAATTCTGCCACTTGCCTGCTGTGTGGTCTTACGCAAGTCCTTTAATTTCTCTGGGCCTCAGTTCCCTCATCTGCAAAATGGGGATTCAATATCCATTCTCAGTCAAGCGATCATATTTACTGAGCACCTACTGTGTACCAAGTGCTGTACTAAGCACATGGGAGAGTACAATATAACAGACACATTCCCACCCGCAATAAGCTTAAAGTCTAGAGGGGGAGAAAGAGATTAATATGAATAAATAAATTACGGATATGTACGTAAGTGCTGTGGGGCTGGAAGGGGAGGTGAATAAAGGGAGCAAGTCAGGGTGAGGCAGAAGGGAATCGAAGAAAAGGAAAAGAGGGCTTAGTCAGGGAGGCCTCTTGGAGGAGATTTGCCTTCGATAAGGCTTAGAGGTGGAGGAGAATTATTGTCTATAGGATACAAAGAAGGAGGATGTGCTAGGCCAGAGGTAGGATGTGAGCAGGGGGTCGGTGGCGAGAGAGTCTAGATTGAGGTACAGTGAGTAGATTGGCATTACAGGAGCGAAGTGTATGGGCTCGGTTGTAGTAGGAGAGTAGTGAGGTGAGGTAGGAAAGGGCAAGGCGATTGAGTGCTTTAAAGCCAACGCTAAGGAGTTTCGGTTTGATTGAGTGCTTTAAAGCCGACGCTAAGGAGTTTCTGTTTGACGCGGAGGTGGATGGGCAACCACTGGAGGTTCTTGAGGAGTGGGGAAACATGGACTGAACATTTTTGTAAAGAAATGATCCGGGCAGCAGAGTGAAGTATGGACTGGAGTGGGGAGAGACAGGAGGCAGGGAGGTCAGCCAGGAGGCTGTTACAGTAATCAAGGCAGGATAGGAAAAGTGCTCCATCCTACTTAGACTGTGAGCTCTTTTTGGGACCTGACTGTCTTGTATCTACCCCAGCGTTTAGTACAGTGCTTGGCATATAGTAAGTGCTTAACAAATACCATAATAAGGAGGAAAGTATAAATCAGTTCTTAAGTGTTTGAGTTGTCTGAAGGGATGATACGGCTCAGAGTGCTGGGAAATTAATTGGAGAAAGTTTGTTGGAGGAGGTGGGATTTTAAGAGGGATTTGGATGTGGAGGGAGCTGGGATCCATCTGTTGTGAGGAGGGAGAGAGTTCCATACTGAGGGGGAGAGTGTAAGCAAGGGGAAAGAGGCAGGGGAATCGAGATAGAAGCTGGAGAGGAACGAAGACAGCAAGTTGGAGAATAACAGGTGGAGAGAGCAGAGAGGTACGGTGGGTCCAGGTGGCAGAGAGCCTTGAAGCCGATTGTGAGGTGTTTTTATTTTATGCGATGAGACACGGAAAGTCAGGGGAGAGTTTTGAGGAGAGGAGAGATGTGGGTCTTGAAGAAGATGATTGGTCGCTAGCCTGTAAGCTTCTTGTGGGCAGGGATCACATCTGCCAATTCTATGGCATTGTACTTTCCCAAGTGCTTAATATAGTGTGCTGCACAGAGTAACTGTTCAATAAATACAATTGATTGATAATAATAGTAATGATGGTATTTGTTAAGCGCTTACTATGTGCCAAGCACTGTTCTCAGTGCTGGGGTAGATACGAGGTAATCAGGTTGTCCCACGTGGGGCTCACACTTTTAATCCCTATTTTACAGATGAGGTAACTGAGGCACAGAGAAGTGAAGTGACGTGCCCAAAGTCACACAACTGATAAAAGGTGAAGTCGGGATTAGAACCCACGTCCTCTGACTCCCAAGCCCAGCCTCTTTCCACTAAGCCACGCTGCTTCCGGGTGACCTGGGAAGCAGTACATAGTATGGATTGGAGCAGGGAGAGGGTGGAGAAGTGACCAGCAAAGAGGCGAATGCGAAAGTCTAACTGAGGCAAACTCGAGCTCGTACTAGGGTGATAGCAGTTTGGGTGGGCAGGAAAGGGTGGATCCATCTATAACACTTTTGAATGTACCCTATTAGTTAAGAGAAGCAGCGTGGCTCAGTGGAAAGAGCATGGGCTTTGGAGTCAGGGCTCATGAGTTCGAATCCCAGCTCTGCCACTTGTCGGCTGTGTGACTGTGGGCAAGTCACTTAACTTCTCTGTGCCT
This sequence comes from Ornithorhynchus anatinus, assembly GCF_004115215.2. Taxonomy (NCBI): domain Eukaryota; kingdom Metazoa; phylum Chordata; class Mammalia; order Monotremata; family Ornithorhynchidae; genus Ornithorhynchus; species Ornithorhynchus anatinus. Next base: position 111,447,114 of record NC_041749.1, on the reverse strand, counting down.
CAGTTCCCTCATCTGTAAAATGGGGATTAAGACTGTGAGCCCCACAAGGGACAACCTGATTCCCCTATGTCTACCCCAGCGCTTAGAACAGTGCTCGGCACATAGTAAGCGCTTAACAAATACCACCATTATTATTATCCCGGCTCTGCCACCTGTCAGCTGTGTGACTGTGGGCAAGTCACTTAACTTCTCTGTGCCTCAGTTACCTCATCTGTAAAATGGGGATTAAGACTGTGAGCCTCATATGGGACAACCTGATTACCCTGTATCTCCCCCAGTGCTTAGAACAGTGCTCTGCACATAGTAAGTGCTTAACAAATACCAACATTATTATTATTATTATTAAGCACGCACCTTTGTATCCCCTTTCCTTCTTCTTTCTAGCTGCAAATTATCAGTCGGTCAATAGACTCCCCCATCTCTCAAGTCCACAACCATGGCATTTTCCTTGACTCCCCTCTCTTTTTCAACCCTTTTATTCAGTCAATCACCAAATCCTGTCGGTTCTTTCTTATGTACATATCTTTAAGCTATACAATCCAGCCCCTCCACTTCACTCCTCTAATGCCAACCTACTCAATGTATCTCCATCTCATCTATTTCACTTCTTGCCCACATCCTGCTTCTGGCCTGGAACACCCTCCCCTTCATATCCGACAGACAATCACTTTCACCTTCAAAGCCTTATTAAAATCACACCTCCTCTGTGAGTCCTTCCCCTGCTAAACCCTCATTTCTTCTTCTCCCACTCCCTTCTGCATTACCCTTGCTCTTGGATTTGCACCCTTAATGCATCCCTCCCTCAGCCCCTCGGCATTTATATACATATCTGTAATTTATTTATTTATATTAATGCCTGTCTCCTTCTCTAGCCTGTAAGCTCCTTGTGGGCAGGGAATGTGTCCACCAAGTCTGTTATATTGTACTCTCCCAAGCACACACAGTAAGCGCTCAATAAATAGGATTGATTGATTGTTGCTTCCCCTTACCTGTAATTTATTTTAATGTCTGTCTCCCCCACCGGATTGTAAGCGCTTTGAGAGCTGGGATCGTGTTTACTAACTCTATTGTGCTCTCCCAAGCACTTAATGCAGTGTTCTGCGCAGAGTAAGCACTTCATTAATACTATCAATTAATTGATTATTGAGTGTCACTATGTACAGAGCACTGTATTAAGTCCTTGGGAGAGTACAATAGTTAATAGACACGCCCTCAAGGAGCTTAGCATCTGTCAGGAGAGACAGATACTAAAATAATTTACAAGTAGGAAGAAAAAAGAAAAGGAGATTTGTTCAGCTTAAGTAATAGGGCATGTAAGAATATGTACACATATGCTACGAGAGGTTGTGAGTACACAAATGCTCAGATGGCGCAAAAACGTTGAACTGTTTTCCTGCTCAATCGCTAGCTCCTTGAGGGGAGGGATCTTATCTACTAATTCTATCGTACTCTCCTTGCTGCATTAAAATGTTCAGACTATGAATCTGGAAGCTGGATTTAAAGACTTCCTAAAGATTCTTCCAGGCCTATGTGTCGGTGGTTATGGACTACTCGATATGGACTACTTTGGGGAATTCCTTAGATCATCATCTTCACTTGGGTGGGTGAGATCTGGTCCAGAGCAGCTCCGAGCGGATGTCACCGTCTCTCCTCCCATAGCTCCCACAGATTATCTCTACTACCAGAGGAGAGAACCTTTTGGGCCATGAGTTGATATTATTATTATTATTGTTATTATTATTAAAAATGGTATTTATCACTTGTCAGCTGTGTGACTGTGGGCAAGTCACTTAACTTCTCGGTGCCTCAGTTGCCTCATCTATAAAATGGGGATTAAGACTGTGAGCCTCATGTGGGACAACCTGATTACCCTGTATCTACCCCAGCGCTTCGAACAGTGCTCTGCACATAGTAAGCGCTTAACAAATACCAACATTAATTAATTAATTAAGCACTTACTATGTTCCAGGCACTGTACAAAGCAATGGGGTAGATATCTGGTCAGACACAGTCCATATCCCACATGGGGCTCACAACCTTAATCCCCATTTTACAGATGAGGTAATGGAGGCCCAGAGAGTTGAAGTGACTTGCCCAAGGTCACCCAGCAGACAAGCAGCTGAGCCGGGATTAGAACCCAGGTCCTCTGACTCCCAGGCCGGTGTTCTATCTGCTAGGCCATGCTGCTTCTCTAAGCGCTTTACTATGTGTCAAGCCCTATTCGAAGCCCTGGGGTAGATAGATGTTAATCAGGTTGGACAGAGTCCCTGTCCCACCCAGGGTTCACAGTCTAAGTAATTCAGCACTTTTCAGAAGAAAGGAAAATAAAATTCTGGTAATGTAAGAACTTGAGCAAGAATATTAACCTGATGAGACTGCTAAGAATCTCAATTCTGTGTCAGTAATAATACCTTGAATTTGAAGAGCACTTTTATTTATCCTTGGTGCTTCCACATTACTTTTCTCATTTTATCCTCACAACACCCAGTGAGACGGGAGAGACAGGTATCATCCCTATTTTCGGATGAAGACCTTGAGCGGTTAAATGACTTACTCAAGGTCACACGGGAGGCCAGTTGTGGAACTGGGATTAGAACTGAAGTCCTTTGGTTCCCATGCCCTTTCCACTAGACCAAGATGCCTTCGAGTTTATCATTCACAAAACTGAAATACGATTAGAGCCGATGATTTAATGGAAATCCAGCTAGCCTGCCTGGGACTGGAGAGTGAGCTTTAGTACAGTTCATAGCACCTATTACAGTACCAAATATTCTGTGGGTGCTCAATAAATATATGTTGGTGATTTTATGTTTCATGAATACGACAGTCCCTTTTCTCTAAGTTGAGTTCAAAGTAAGAAATGGACAAAGATACAGAGTTATTCCATTTCATCTTGTGATACAGGTTCTCTGTACCATAAAAATAAACTGTATCATACAGAGGGTCTATTTATATCACTTTGCAAGTGTGTCTGATGATCAACAGCTTGAAAGAATTTTCATTATCATGCTAGCTTTTTGCTGATAAAGTAACTGCTGTGCCTACCGCCTGTCCCATCTGTCATCAAACCTTGCGTCTCACCTTGGTCTTATTCTTTTCCATGAATGTTCAGGACTCTGGAAAATGTGTGACTTAACTGGTCCTTGATCAGTTGTGTTAAAATAACTCAGATGAGCTGCGTTCATGTTCAAGTGTAAAAGTGTTTCTTCTCATCTCCTGATGCTTCCTGATTAATATTCCTAATAAATCATACTTCTTTTTATTTCCACATCTTGCACCCAAGTTTCTCGAAGAGCTTCCCAGCTGTGATTTCATTTACCTGGAAAATTTTCCTTGGTAGAGAACAAACGGCATCCCCAATTCACAGATGGGGAAACTAAGGTTCAGTGTCTTGGCCAAGGTCACCAGACTGAGGCTGGGGTTTGCTATCTCCAGTCAGAGATCACAGAGGTGTATATCCTCTAGACTGTAAGCTCAGCGTGGGCAGGGAACATATAGACCTGGCCTGGCCATTGCATTAAAAATACATGAAGCCTCTAAAAGCTGTAGTAGACACGGTTCACAGCCTGTATCTTGCTCTCTTCATAGGAGGCAGTGTGGTTCAGTGGAAAGACCACAGGTTTAGGAGTCAGAAAGACCTGGGTTCTAATCCCAGCTCTGCCACCTGTCCGCTCTGTGATCTTGGGCAAGTCACTTAACTTCTCTGTGCCTCAATTACCTCATCTAGTAAAGAGGGGATTAAGGCTGTGATACCCACGTGAGACGTGGATTATGTCCAATCTGATTAGTTTGAATCGACTCCAGCATTAGTACAGTGCCTGGCACGTAGTAAGCACTTAACAAATATCATAAAAAAGTTATACCAGTCAGAGAGCACAGATGGGTATATCCTCTAGATCGTCAGCTCAGTGTGGGCAGGGAACATGTCTGCTTAACTCTGCTGTATTGTACTTTGCCAAGAGCTTAGTGCAGTTTTCCGCACACAGTAAGCGCTCAATAAATGCTACCGATTGATTGACTGATTGATCATTTTAGTAAGTGTAAAGACCTCCAGGCAAGGCTAATCTTTATGCCCAGTCTTGAAAAGGTAAAGTGGATGCAGATGAAAAGTTGAGTCACTTTATATTTGGTCTAGCATTGCTCTCTGCATAGAAAGAAGATTGAGAGTTTTGGATAAGCAAACTCTCGCCGTCTCAAAGTTTGAGACCTGTGATTGCTTGGTGTTGTAAACAGACTGCTATGCTGGATCTTCAGAACTTTGAGCCTCATTTGAATTTTAGTCAATCCAAACAAAGAGTTCTACCCTGACCCTTATAGGACTCTATAGATTTTCATTGTTTGTGAGGATCCAGGTCAGAACAGGAAAAACTCTAAAACAGGATCTCATAACACTAAACAAAGGAAAATTGGGTAGGAAGTGTTGAATGTGACCTTTTTCCAGAGGTTCAAAGTCAGATTAATGTTTGGACAGAGTGGCTGTGGGATTTTAAAGCACTTCATCAAGCCCAGATTTTTATTTTTATTTTTTAATTTTAGAACTCTGAGGGTGGAATATACAAGTGAACAAAGTTATAGCAAGGGAAGGGAGGAAAAGTCTGTGAAAAACACACCTTTCCAAGGGTACTCCTATAGACCTGACCTGGCCATAGCATTAAAAATACATGAAGCCTCTAAAAATTTTTAGTAGGGATATTTTGAATACCAGTTCACACCCTGTATCTTGCTGTCCCCATAGGAGGCAGTGTGGTTCAGTGGAAAGACCACAGGTTTAGGGGTCGGAAAGACCTGGGTTCTAATCCCAGCTCTGGCACTTGTCCGCTGTGTGACCTTGGGCAAGTCACTTAACTTCTCTGTGCCTCAATTACCTCATCTTGTAAAGAGGGGATTAAGACTGTGATACCCATGTGAGACGTGGATCATATCCAATCTGATTAGTTTGAATCTACTCCAGCCTTAATACAGTGCCTGGCCCATAGGAAGCACCTAACAAATATCATAAAAAAGTTATACTAGTTGAGATGTTTAATGAAGATGTTGCCAATGGTGAGACTGCATCCACGGGAGTGAGTGTCTTAGAGAGAATCGCTTGTACCCTCCCCACCTTTGTCCATGAAAAAGCAGGAGCTCACCTTTTCTGGCCCCTTACCATTCAGGTGAACATCGCTGCCATACCAATGGTTAAGAGGGGGAAAAGATATGTCCGACTGACAGCAGAACATGGGATAGAAGGGTTTTTTTGCAATAGTGGTGATAGTTCACACTGAGTCATCCACACTCTCTTGACCAATCCCTCTTGGTCCAGGGACATGGATTGCGATACGGCTGGGAGTGAGAATGGGGGCAATCTGTCATCAGAGAACACGATATCTCTGAGACCTTATCGGCAGCAGGAACCATTGTGTCATTCTACCCCACGCTGGTTATCTCTGGGTAAATGGGGTTCCAAGTGTCCTAGGGTCTCTTAGTCCTGCATATTTCAGATATTAGAGAAACTCAGGTCTGTACTGAGTGGCAGAGAAAAATGGCCACTAAAGTCACCTAAGTGAACAAGTAGTTCCTGTTTGGTTCTCTACGATTGCGGCATAATCCGGAGGCTCCACGCTTAAATTAACTTCTCTGTGCCTCAATTACCTCATCTGTAAAAATGGGGATTAAGACAGTGAGCCTCACGCGGGACAACCTGATTACCCTGTATCTCCACTAGCGCTTAGAACAGTGCTCTGTACATAGTAAGCGATTAACAAATACCAACATTATTATTAAATCATGCCTACACTGGAGCCGATAAACACTGAATTTCTAAACTCGGCATTCGATTGGGCTGGTGTGGCCCTTGTCTTCGTCCCTTTTTTCCCCAGTGGTAAACTTGTCAGAGAGACCATTAAAAGAAAAAATGTGGTAGATTGGCCCATCAAAAACCGACAGAAAAGATGGGCTCTGGAAATTGGCTGAAGGGGCAGTGTGGACGCAGTCAAAAAAGTTTTCTTTATAGCATCCACAATGCCTTGGTGAATTCTGGCAAAGACCTCAGATTTTCAGCACCATTATTCCTGATGAAGACACTAAAAGCCTCTCTCCTTTCAGGGATGGTGAGACAGCAGTGGCTCACCCACCTACACTGTGTTCTCAGGATATGAGTCCGACTCCAATTTCCCGACCGATACTTTGAGGGCATCCTGAAGCTCTGAATTTAAAAAGTTTGTCCTGCAGTAACGGGTCACATTAGTACTGTTGCGGAAAGGACTCAATCGCCATTAATACCCTAGTCAGTATAAAGAGAACGCATTCTTCTGGTCACGGTTTCGGGGACCATCAGTGTAAGGGATAATAAGCAATACGGAGCTACATCGTTGTAGTAATTGTTGAAATAGTAATGACACAGTAGCACGAACCCAGGAAGAGCTGGTCTGTAATGAGGTTTAGTCTTGTCTGCTCTTGTCTAAACGTCTGAGAGTGAGTCATGCTTGCCCTCTTTGGAATTGGTTAAGGATGCTTGGCTCAGGTTTTCTTCCCTCTTGCAGTTTTCAAAGAAGTTGAAGAATGCAGTCTAGCTACCTGCCCTGTGAGGTCAGAGTCTTCAGTTTCCTTATTTGGGCAGATTTTGTCAAATATTCCTGTGCGGCTGCTGGATTTGAAAGAAAATGTTCTACCCGTGAATTAATTTCTTTTCTTAGAGGCGTAGAATGCTTTTGTCAACTGAACCTGTCTTGTACGAGGACCTGACTTGGGCTCAGGAAGTTGGGTGGGTTTTGGCAATCGCCTATTTACTCACAGTCTGGAAGCAGCATGATCTAGTGGATAGAGCACGGGCCTGGAAGTCACAAGGACCTGGGTTCTAATCCTGGCTCTGCCACTTGTCTGATGTGTAACCTTGGGCAAGTCACTTCACTTCTCTGTGCCTCACTTACCTCACCTGTGAAATGGGGATTAAGACTGAGCGCCATGTGGGACAGGGACTGTGTCCAACCCGCTTAGCTTGTAGAGACCCCGGCGCTTAGTATAGTGCCTGGCACATAGCAAGCACTTAACAAATACCATCATCATTATTATTGTTATTATTATTATTATTACTGGATTGTGTTTCCTTGTCAGTTTCAGGAGAGCCCCATGAAAGAGAAGATGTGTGTGCTCATTTGGAATTTGCCAATTTCAATCCATTGAATATTCCATTTTGAGTTATTCTTCACTTGGATGAGCTTCCTCCATCACTTTTCTGGTCAATTTTCATTTTCTTTTTTTCCTCTAAAATGCATTTTATGTTATATTCCCGATATTCAATACTTCCCTGCTATATAGCTAGCATCTATAATGATTGTAAACATTTTGATCGTACACATTATAATTAATAATCACCCCGAGATAAAAACAACAAGCCACTGGAAGTGAGGGAAATAACTAATAATAATAATTGCGGCATTTGTTAAGCTCTATGTGCCAAGCACTAAGCGCAGGGGTGGACACAAGCTAATCAGGTTGGACACAGTCCCTGTCTCACACGGGGCTCAAAGTCTTAATCTCCATTTGACAGAGGAGGAAACCGAAGCACAGAGAAGTTAAGTGAGTTGTCCAAGGTCACACAGCAGACATGTGGTAGAGCTGGGGCATCTACCTCCCTCATGAGGGCACCTGAAGGCATCCAAAGCTCCTTGGAGGAAAGGCACTGGACGAGCTATTCCCGCTGGTATCATCATCAGCCACTACAATAATAATATCACAAGGGATGCCCTTCCTAGTAAGTTGCAGGAGGAAATTCAGCACTGGACTATTGAACTACAATTACTCTCTCCCTCTTCAAAGCCTTATTGAAGGTACATCTCCAAAAGGCCTTCCCAAACTTCCCACGTTTCCTCATCTCCCACTCCCTTCTTCATTGCTCTGACTTGTTCCCTTCGCTCTTCCACCCACCCCCAGCCCCACAGCACTTACGTATATATCTGTAATTGAATTTATTTGCATGGATGTCTGTCTCCCCACCTCTAGACTGTGAGCTGGTTGTGGGCAGTGGATGTCACTGTTTATTACTGTACTGTACTTTCCCAAGGGCTTAGTACAGTGCTCTGCACGCAGTAAGTGCTTTAATAAATACGATTGAATGAATGCAAGGTGAGACGCATAATCAAATTTCAACTGCCCTTTGGGAGAATATCCAGCAGCAGTACTTTAGTCCCAGTGTCAAACTGGGAAAGGGAATAAAGGAAAGCACTTTGGCATTCTTCAGCTTATTGATTTACATCCAATAAGCTATTGTTGAAGCATCTCTTCTTCCTATCTGTGATGTATGTTGTATCTCCGTCTCCCCAGTTAGATTGTCAGCTCCTTAAGGGAGGAGATCACGTCTTCTACATCTATTACATCCACCCAAGGGCTTAGAACAGTGCTCAGCACAGAGAAAGTGCTCAGTAAATACTATTGATTGATGACTTCATTTTTAGAGCAGCAGCTTGGCCTAGCGGAAAGAGCACAGACCCGGGAGTCAGAGGACCTAGGGTCTAATTCCGGCCAAGTCACTTGTCTGCTGCGTGACCTTGGGCAAGCCCCTTCACTTCTTTAGGCCTCAGTTCCCTCACCTGCTAAATGGGGATTCAATCAATCCCTGTTCTTCCTCCTACTTAGACTGTGAGCCCCATGTGGGCCCTGATTATTGTGTATCTACCCCAGCACTCATTACAGTTCTTGGCACATAGTAAGAGCTTAACAAACGCCACAAACTTATTATTATTTTAGCAGGTCTCAGAAAAAGGAGTAAGATAGCCAGTCATACAACCAGACAGACAAAGACATACATACATGCTCGCACACACACCTAAATACAAGGGACGTATGTTGCAAGTCATAGATGAGGCAGCCTACTCTTTCCCCGGTAGACTGTTCGGGATTTGATAATTGCCAGAGCTAACATCCAGGAGACCTGGTTATGATGTTCTTTCTGCTATTCTAGGGGGGTACCTATTTGGGTCAACATTCCCGGTAGATGAGGGATTAGACTATTTCTCCCCCGCGCCGCCCACCATAAGATATTCTCTCGGACTTCTGGTTTGTAAGAGGTGATCCCGGCTCCATCTGGGAACGCAGACGGAATCGCTTCTCCAGAGCCACCCCGCTCACCTGTTTGCACTTGTCCTCGGCTGCCTTCTTGTCCGCCTCAGCCTGTTCGGCTCTGTCGATGGCATTCTCCTTATCCAGCTTCAGCATCTGCATCTTCTTCTTGATGGCTTCCATGGTGGGGGGAGGTTGGGTGGGTGCCGCTCAGCAGTGAAAGAATGCAGGAGGAAAAGGTGCCTTAAAACAGAAGGAGAAAGCCGACCCCAAGCCGGACAGAGGCCAAGCACAAGGCCAGATGCAGACGGCAAGTGAGTCCTCCAAGCGGGTGGAGATAGTTTTAAGCTCCTAAAGACCCTTTCGGGGTGTTTTGGAGGCTGCCCAAATCCCCGGTGGCCTCTTCGATCCTTCTCATGCAGCCTTTCTAAGGAGCAATTTGGCCAGGGTTCACTGGAGGAATGAATCCTCATCCCTCAGCCAATCTCCTTATTTGGGTGCCTGTGTTTTCTTAAAGTGAAAAAACCTGTTTCCATTTTTAACCATCTGACAGAGGCAAAAGTGTTGACATCTGAACACATATGCCGGTAACAAAGCTCATCAGCAACCCCGGAGATTATCGAGCCATTAAATTCCCCTTGAGCTCTGGTTAAAAACGTATCTGGTTTTCCACAATCACGGGAAAGTTGAAGGTAAAGCTTAAACTTGAGGTCTGGATGTAACAATGGGGAACGTCTTGGAAATGATGGGTTCTAATCTTGGTTCTGCCACTATGTAAGCTGTGTGACCTTGGCCAAGTCATTTCACTTCTCTGGGGAGCAGGTACCTCAAATGTAAAATGGGGATTATTACTGTGAGCCCCACATGGGGCGTGGACTGTGTCCAATCTGATTATTTTGCAACTACCCCAGCGTTTAGTATACAGTGCCTGGCACGTAGTGAGAGCTTAAAAAATACCATTAAAAATAAAAAGATTCCAAAGAATGTCGAGGAGTTCAGAATCTGAAACCTAGACTGCAGGACCAAGAGCAGAATAGTCAAACATTATATACCTCATGTCCTGACTCCCTGAGGGAGTAGTTTCTCTATGGTTTTAAAAAGGTTTTGTCTACGCATTTCCCAAGAGTGTTGCTGAGCTAAACTGTGAAATGGGAAGCTGGATCTCAAGCTGAAATGCCCCTAAATTCTGGCCTGCGAAGTCCAGGCTAAGCACCCTTTCCCCTGTTCATCTCCCCAGTCTGACTCTGAGCTCCCCAAGTGTTCAATGAATATCCTCCCCCCAACCCCCACCTCTACTTGTTGGAAAGTTTTGGTTTGGGAAAGGTCAGATTGTCCCAAGTGATTCAAGGTAAGAGTAAGAGCGTAATAATAATAATAATAATGATGATGGTATTTGTTAAGTGCTTACTGTGTGCCCAGCACTGTTCTAAGCGCTGGGGTAGATACAAGGTAAACAGTTTGTCCCACGTGGGGCTCACAGTCTTAGTCCCCAAGATACAATATTCCCCAAGAGTAACATATAACTTAATTGGTAGACCCCTTCCCTGCTCACAACAGGTTTACAATCTAGAGGACGAGCTTACATACTATTAGGTGAGGCACTTCCCCCCGAATGAACATCATATCAAAAGGTCTGAGGGCTAGAAAGAACCTGAGATTTCATCTTGAAACCTGCCCTCCCTGTTACTTTCCCGTCAGCGTAGACAGCACCAACACCCTCCCTGTCTTGCAAGCCCTTAACCTTGTCATTATCCTCGGCTCATTTTTCTCATTCAACCTACACGTTCGATCTGTCACCAAATCCTGTCGGTTCAACTTTAACCACATTGTTAAAATCCACCCTTTCCTCTCCATCCAAATGGCTACCCCCTTGATCCAAACACTTATCCTATACCAACTTGAGTATTGTATCAGCCTCCCTGTCTCCTGTCTCTCTCCCCACTCCAGTTCATACTTCACTCTGCTGCCCGGATCATTTTTCTACAACATCGTTCGGTCCATGTTTCCCCACTACTTAAAAGCCTCCAGTGGTTGCCCATCCACCTCTGCATCAAACAGAAACTCCTTTTAGCTTTAAAACACTCACTCACCTTGCCCCCTCCTAACTTACCTCTCTGAATTCCTACTACAACCTAGCCTGCACTCTTCACTCTTTTAACACAAAGCCATTTACTGAACTTCGAGCTCATCTATCTCACCGCTAACTCTTCACCCACATCCTGCCTCTGACCTGGAACGACCTCCCCCTTCATGTCCGACAGACCATCACTTTCCCCTCCTTCAAAGCCTCATTAAAATCCCATCTCTCCAAGAACCTTCCCTAAGCCCTCATCTCCTCTTCTCCCACTCCCTTCGGTGTCACCCTTGCACTTGGATTTGTACCCTTAATTCACCCCACCCTCAGTCCCATGGCACTCATCTACATATCTGTAATTTATTTATTTATTTAAATTAACGTTTGTCTGTCCCTCAGACTGTAAGCTCATTGTGGACAGGGAACATGTCTACTTGCTCTGTTGGACTATACTTTCCCAAGTGCTTAGTACAGTGCTCTGCACACAGTAAGCTTTCAATAAATATGATTGAATGATCGATTGATTCATCTGATTGACATTAATATAAGTACATACAGTATGGATACTACGTAAGCACCGTAGTGCAGAGGGTGGGGTAAATAAAGGGTACAAATTCAAGTGTGAGGATGATATGAGGATGATCTTTTCCTCTGACGATTTCTTTTCCCTCCTCAGTTATCCATGCAGGGTTCTATTCAGTCACCTGTTTTTCTAAAAAAAATCAAACGTGGCATACATTTTCCCATGGCTTCTACAATGGTGTTGTTTAATAGCTTCCAGGCTCCTTGTAAATGAGTCTTTTTGTTAGCTATCCCTTTCAGCTTCTTCCTGAATAAGGTCTGTAGTTTTTCATAGTTTCCTCTTCTAAAATAAAATATCTTTGTTGTGTTTTTCTGGGGGCGTCTCCCTCCCCTCTTCCCCCAAGAACGGATGTTAAATTTTACCAAGTTGTGATCACTATTGCTGAGTAGTGCTCACACACACGCACACAAACGTGCACGCAAACACGCGTACGTGCCAGATACTGTCCATTACTCAGAATTAATTTCCATGTGTTATCTTTCCTTCTTGGAACTACAACTAACTGTTTCAGAAGGCAGTCCAAAAACCTTACTCTTGTTTCTCTTCCTTACGACTTAACCGGCCAATGTAACAATTCCCAATCACTTTCTTATTCTGTTGCCCTTTTCCTGAAAAGCTTGCAAGTGGCTGGTGGGCTGTTATTCCAGGCCCAGGAGGAGGAAAGCAGGAGGGAAAGGAATGAAGGAACTGTGGAGACCATGTGCCGGATTGAAACAGTGGTGGCAAGTAGAGGAAGAACAGGGTAGGGGAGTAGAAATCCAGGCATGGAGATTTTGTGGATGGCTCTGAAAGCAAGGACAAGCACTGGGAAATTGGGTCCTCCCTCTAAAGAGTTAGCATGGGAAAATGTGGAATGTAAGCGATGTGATCAGAGTGGTGATGATATCATTGAATCAACCCTGAACCCATAACAAGTGCTTAGTACAGTGCTCTGCAAACCAGTCAGTCCTCAGTAAATCCCATCTATTGATTGATTGGTTTGGGGAGGACTCTAACAGCACCATACCAAGGCATTTCAGGGCCCAGGGCCAGGAGGAAAATGCACATTCCTACTAGAGGCCGGGTTAGGTGCCGGTGAAGTGGGCGATCAACTGGAAGTGGTTTCTGCCCCAGCCCCACCCCCTCCGCATGGCTTTGAATCCATCTTCTCACTGCACTTCCCCTCCCTAATAGCACAGGCTAAGCTCGGTGGTTCCGGCTAAGATGACATTTTATGGTTCCAGGGTCCAACGGCTCAGTTCGCCAGGCTTGGTCTGCTCTTTAAACCACCCCCCTTCCTCACTCCCCCAATCTCTTTCCGCTCTTTTTCTGCCCCCTTGGCTTTGTGCCCAAGGCAGCCTCTCCATGCATGCCACCCTCTGGATTCGTCCTAGACTTCAACCATTTCTCTGCCTTAGGTTGGGCTTATTTACAGTTGGTACATTTGGGGGACAGGCTGGCAGGATCACATAATAATAATAATAATAGTATTTATTAAACACTTACTATGAGTGCCAAAGACTGTACTAAGCAGTGAGGTAGATACAAGATAATCAGGTCCCACTTGGGGCTCACATTTTAAGTAGGAGGGAGCACAGGTGCAGTTCCCCACTGTGCAGATGAGGGAACTGAGGCACAGAGAAGTGAAGTGACTTACCCAAGGTCACACAGCGGGTGTGGGCAGAACCAGGATTAGAATCCAGGTCTTCTGACTCCCAGGCCCATGCTCTTTCCACTGACATTCCCAGTGATTCGGTCGGGGAAGCAGCTCTTCCCGTTCTGCAGCCCCCACCCCCCAACATCTCTCCTTAATGTGAAAGGATTGACAAGACAGACGCTGTCTCCCAAGGTTGAAGCAGAGACATATGACTGCTTCAAGTGGAGGCTCAAGGAGGAAGTGGAAGAAGGTGGCTTTGGCCTCCACAGCTACATTTCTTAATTTCTTGTACAAGACGGTACTGGCATAAATTCATGCATTCATTCAATTGTATTTATTGAGTGCTTACCGTGTGCTGAGCTCTGTACTAAGCGGTTGGGAAAGTAGAATACAACAGTAAACAGTGACATTCCCTGCCCACAGAATGGTCTAGTAGACAGAGGACAGCCCGGAAGTCAGAAGGACCGGGCCTCTTGTCTGCAGTGTGTCCTTGGGAAAGTCACTTCACTTTTTTGGGCCTCAGTTGCCTGTGAGCCCCATGGGGGACATGGACTGTATCCAACCTGATTAGCTTATATCTACCCCAGTGCTTAATACAGTGCCTGGCACACAGTAAGCGCTTAACAAACACCATGAAAAAAAGAAAGGTTGCTTTGGCCTCCACAGCTACATTTTTTAATTTCTTGCGCAGGAAGGTGTGGCAAAAATAAAAGCAGCATGGCCTAGTGGATAGAGCATGGGTCTGGGAGTCAGACAGAACTGGCTTCTAATCCGAGCTCCGCCACTTGTCTGCTGTGTGACCTTGGGCAAGTCACTTCACTTCTCTGGGCCTCAGTTGCCTCATCTGGAAAATGGGGATTAAGACCGTGAGCCCCATGTGGGACATGGACTGTGTCCAACCTGATTAACTCGTATCTATCTCAGTGCTTAATACAGTGCCTGACCCGTGATAAGTGCTTAACAAATGTCTTTAAAAAAATTAAAGGGAAGATGATTCAAAGGGGAGGAAAACAGATCAACAGCAGCAGTTAGAGCTGCAGACGTCCCAAGGGTGAGAACTGTCATGTCCCAGATTCTGGCTTGAGAAGGATCGCTGTAGGCCGCTGTAGGCCGGCATTGGCTGCAAACACGCTTCTTTCTCTACTTTCTCCGTACTTCTGGAAACCCAAAATATTCCAGCAAAGTCATTTCTTTATTCCTTGGCAATGTAGCGTCACCTTCTGCCAATAAACGCTCCCAATGCCCTCTCCTGCCTGGCAGCAGAACTACAACATTACTCATTTACAACTCCGCAAACATTTTGCAGAGCATTCTACTCAATCAATTATTCAGTCGTACTTATTGAGCGCTTACTGTGTGCAGAACACTGCACTAAGCGCTTGGGAGAGTACACTGTAACAATATCACAGACATATTACACACACAAGGGAAGCAGCGTGGCTCAGTGGAACGAGCCTGGGCTTCAGAGTCAGAGGTCATGAGTTCAACTCCCGGCTCTGCCACTTGTCAGTTGCGTGACTGTGGGCAAGTCACTTCACTTCTCTGTGCCTCAGTTACCTCATCTGTAAAATGGGGATTAACTGTGAGCCTCACGTGGGACAACCTGATTACCCTGTATCTACCCCAGCGCTTAGAACAGTGCTCTGCACATAGTAAGTGCTTAACAAATACCAACATTATTATTATTATTATTATATTACCCTGCCCACAGCGAGCTTACTGTTGTTGGCCAAGAACTAAGCATCTGAGGCATCGACACGTTTTCGTTGTCTACAGCGTATCCGGTACCACATTAGATGCTTGGCTTATGGTTGGGAGGCACTTTAATGTCACGGGAATAATTAGAGAAGCAGTGTGGCCTGGTAGGTAGATCACGGGCCTGGCAGTTAGAAGGATCCGGGCTCTAATCCTACCACTGGTCTGCCGTGTGACTGTGGGCAAGTCACTTCACTTCTCTGGGCCTCAGTTACCTCATCTATCAAATGGAGATTAAGACTGTGAGCCCCATATGGGACATGGATCGGGTCCAACCTGGTTAGCTTGTATCTACCCCAGCATTTAGTACAGTGTCCGGCACATAGTAAGTGCTTAACAAATACCATAAAAAATAAATAAAGGTGATGGAGTCTCCCATCACAAACAATGAAGGAGCCTCATCCCAATCACGAATCAATCAATCAATGACATTTATTAAGTACTGTGCACGAGCACTGTACTATACGCTTGGGAGAGTACAACGTAACAGAAGGCTTCGTGACTGAGAACCTGCCCAACATAATGGTCTATAATGTGAGTGGCTGTTCAGTACACATGCACTCTCTTATCACCGCCAGTTGTGTTCCTGCTGGGACAGTGGGTGCAACAGGTGGGTAGACAGGAAGGGGTGAAGCTCACTGCAAAGTGCAGATCTGGCTTCAAACTTTTCGCCACGCTGAAGCGAGGCAAAATTTTTCCCCCCGCCCAATCCGGACAATGTCATTACATCATGCCGGGTACCTACACAGCATCCAGCATGGTATCATTAGATTTCACTGCGCGTGCACACAACGTAACATAAGGATGTCGTACCCCCACAACGAGTATCTGCATGCCTGATTTGGGCTTCCCGCCCTGATCCCTGTTCCCTCCTGGAATGCTTCTGGCGGAAGGGCCTTTCAAATTTTCAGAAGGACCTGGGTTCATTCATTCATTCAATCGTATTTATTGAGCGCTTACTGTCTGCAGAGCACTGTATTAAGCACTTGGGAAAGTACAGTACAGCAATAAAGAGAAACAATCCCTGACCACAGTGAGTTCACAGTCTAGAGGAGGGGAGACAGACATCAATACAAGTAAACAGACATCATTATAAATAAATAAAATAGATTTTATATATATATATATGTGTGCTGTGGGGCTGGAGCAGGGGGAGAGCAAAGGGAGCAAGTCAGGGTGATGCAGAAGGGAGTAGGAGATGAGGAAAAGTGGGGCTTAGTTTGAGAAGGCCTCTTGGAGGAGATGTGCATTCAGTAAGGCTTTGAAGGGGAGGAGAGCAGTTGTCTGGCAGATTTGAGGAGGGAGGGCATTTCAGGCCAGAGGCAGGACGTGGGCCAGGGGTCGGCGGAGAGACAGGCGAAATGGAGGCACAGAGAGAAGGTTAATAATAATAATAATAATAATGTTGGTATTTGTTAAGCGCTTACTATGTGCAGAGCACTGTTCTAAGCTCTGGGGTAGACACAGGGGAATCAGGTTGTCCCATGTGGGGCTCACAGTCTTCATCCCCATTTTACAGATGAGGGAACTGAGGCACAGAGAAGTTAAGTGACTCGCCCACAGTCACACAGCTGACAAGTGGCAGAGCTGGGATTCGAACTCATGAGCCCTGACTCCAAAGCCTGTGCTCTTTCCACTGCGCCACGCTGCTTCTCAGCCAGAGGAGTGAAGTATGCGGGTGGGATTGTAGGAGAGAAGGGAGGTGAGGTAGGAGGGGGCAAGGTGATGGAGTGTTTTAAAGCCAATGGTGAGGAGTTTTTGTTTGATATGGAGGTGGATAGGTAACCCCTGGAGATTTTTGAGGAGGGGGGTGACATGTCCTGAACGTTTCTGTAGAAAGATGATCCGGGCAGCAGAGTAAAGCATGGATTGGAGTGGGGAGAGGCAGGAGGTTGGGATGTCAGCAAGGAGACTGATACAGTAATTTAGGCGTCATGGGATGAGTGATGGTATTAACTTGGTATTCCCAACTCTGTCACTTGCCTGCTGTGTGACCTTGGGCAAGTCACTTCCCTTCCTCCGTGGCTCAGTTATCCCATCTGTAAAATGGGGATTAAGACTGTGAGCCCCATATGAGACACGGAGATGCAGCGTGGCCTAGTAGACAGAGCACGGACCTGGAAGTCAGAAGGCCCTGGGCTCTAATCCCAGCTCTGTCACTTTTCTGCTGTGTGACATTGGGCAAGCTTCTCTGTGCCTCAGTTACCTCATCTGTAAAATGGGGATTACTACTGTGAACGCTTTAAGGGTTATGGACTGTGTCCAACCTCAAATTTAGCATGTCTAAAACAGAACTTCTTATATTCCCACCCAAACGCTGTCCTCCCCCTGATTTTCCCATCACTGTAGGTGGTGCCACCATCCTTCCTGTCTCACAAGCCCCTAACCTTGGTGTTATCTCTGACTCCTCTCTCTAATTCAACCCACATATTCAATCCATCACTAAATGCTGTCAGTCCCACCTTCACAGCATCACTAAAATCCACCCATCGGCTACCACGTTAATCCAATCACTGATCCTCTCCCACCTCGATTACTGTATCAGGCTCCTTGCTAATCTCCCTGCCTCCTGTCTCTCCCCACACCAGTCCATATTTCACCCTGCAACCCAGATCATTTTTCTACAAAGAGGTTCAGGGCATGTTTCCCCTCTCCTGAAGAACCTCCAGTGGTTGCCCATCCACCACCATACCAAACAGAAACTCCTTCCTCACCATTGGCTTTAAAGCACTCAGCCACTTTGCCCCCTCCTACCTCACCTTGCTACTCGCTTACTACAAACCAGCCCACGCACTTCGCTCCTCTAATGCTAACCTTCTCACTGTACTAGATCTCATCTATCTTGTAGCCTACCTCTCGCCTATGTCCTGCCTCTGGCCTGGAATGCCCTTCCTCCTGATATCCAACAGACAAGGACTCTCCCTTACTTCAGAACCTTATTGAAGGCACATCTCCTCCATGAGGCCTTCCTTGACTAAGCCCTCTTTTCCTTTTCTTCAACTCCCTTCTGCATCGCCCTAACTTACACTCTTTATTCATCACCCTTCCCAGCCCCACAGCACTTATGTACATATAATAATAATGTTGGTATTTGTTAAGCGCTTACTATGTGCCGAGCACTGTTCTAAGCGCTGAGGTAGATACAGGGTAATCGAGTTGTCCCACATGAGGCTCACAGTCTTAATCCCCATTTTACAGCTGAGGCACCGAGAAGTTAAGTGACTTGCCCAAAGTCACACATCTGATAGGTGGTGGAGCCGGGATTAGAACCCATGACCTCTGACTCCTCGGCCCGGGCTCTTTCCACTGACCCCCGCTGCTTCTCTATATCTATAATTTATTTATTTATATTAACGTTTGTCTCCCCCTCTAGACTGTAAGCTCATTATGGGCAGGGAATGTGTTTATTGTTATATTGTACTCTCCCAAGTGCTTAGTATAGTGCTCTGCACGCAGTAAGCGCTCAATAAATATAGCTGATTAGTTTGTGTCTACCCCAGTGCTTAGTAGAGTACCTGACACATTGTAAGCCCTTAACAAATACAATTAAAAACCCCCAAACCCAATACCATAGAAAAATGTACCTGTTCTCTCTCCTACTTAGGCTGTGAGCCCCATGTGGGATCTGATTACCTTTTACAGTACAGTACAGTGCTTGGCACATAGTAAGAACTTAACAAATACCACAGTTATTATTATTAATAATATTAATTACTATTATTATTAACAAGGCTGTGCCATTGCATCGTAAGCTGGATGAGAAACAAGTCCCTGTCCCACATGGGGCTCCCAGACTAAGAAGGAGGGAGAACAGGTATTGAATTTCCATTCTGCAGATGAGGGAACTGAGGCACAGAAAAGCAAAGTGACTTATCCAAAGTCTCACAGTAGACCCTGGATTAGAACCCAGGTCCTCTGACTCCCAGGCCAGTGCTCTTTCCAATAGGCCATGATGCTTCTCAGTTCAGTTCATTCTACAGGATTTAACCATGCCCATGTCCAGCATGAACTGGAGAAACAGAAGCTATAGTAGGCAGCAACCAAGGTGACCAGGCACAGACACATGCTAATTCTAATGAGAAGCAGATGGCTTAGTGGAAAGAGCCTGGGCTTGGGAGTCAGAGGTCTTGGGTTCTAATCCAGGCTCCGCCAGTAGTCAGCTGTGTGATTTTGGGCAAGTCACTTAACTTCTCTATGCCTCAGTTACCTCAACTGTAAAATGGGGATTAAGACTGTGAGCCCCACACGGGACAACCTGATTACCTTGTATCTACGCCAACACTTAGGACAGTGCTTGGCACATAGTAAGTGCTTAACAAATACCATCATTATTATTATTCTTATTAATTCCATCCAGATCCTGGAACACTTCAGCAAATTAATTCAAAAATATTGAAAGAAAAAAGACATTGACTCTAAGAGTTGGAATTCTGGGAAACCGAAGAAAAATAATCATGGTACTTGTTAAGGACTTACTTTATGCCAAGCACTGTTCTAATCGCTGGGGTAGATCCAAGTTGATGAGGTTGGACCCAGTCCCTGTCCCATATGGGACTCATGTTCTTAACCCCCATTTTACAGATGAGATAACTGGGGCCCAGAGAAGTTAAGCGACTTGCCCAAGATCACACTGCAGGAGCCAGGATTAGAACCCAGGTCCTTTTGACTCCCAGGCCTGTGCTCTCTCCACTAAGCTGTGCTGCTTCTCCTGGAAAAGGGAGTAATTTTGCTTGCAGTTTAGGAGAGATGCTGCTGCACAATGCTAGATACACGCTCATTTGGATTCTGGCTGGACATTTTCAAGAGCCGGAGACTTATGAGATGAAATGAAACTGAAGTCGGAGAGTAGTCCTGGCTGCCGAAATAAAAGCCCCTCTGAGGGTGGAGATTAACTGGAAATGGGAGCATCCCACAGGAAATGGCAATGCATTGAACCATGGCCTTGTATGGTAAAAAACTTGCCTGAAGAAGAACTGTCCGGGGAATTCTCTGAGGTGGGAAGTGATTCCAAAGCAGACAACTTGAAGCTTACGCAACCAATCTGCTCACAGAAACACAGAGTAACTAGAAAGTTGGGTTGTTTCTAAAGCTCTCCTTTAATACATCTATCCCTAGTGTTCCACCATCTCAATGCTGTCCCTGAAACAACTCTCTGGACCTCCATTCCTCAGGGCTGAAATACCTGCATTCTTTCCACCTCTCCACCACCCCCTGTACTTCTGAGGGTCCCATAGCCTTCTTGTTTTGGGGTTCCAGTTGGAGGAGAATTTGACAAGGCTTTTTCAACTGGGGAAAAAGGGAGAAGATGAGGGAGGAAAGCAGTGCTTCAGTCATTTGGCTGAAAAGAAAAGAAAAATCCTGGAACCAGA
This sequence comes from Ornithorhynchus anatinus, assembly GCF_004115215.2. Taxonomy (NCBI): domain Eukaryota; kingdom Metazoa; phylum Chordata; class Mammalia; order Monotremata; family Ornithorhynchidae; genus Ornithorhynchus; species Ornithorhynchus anatinus. Next base: position 111,426,661 of record NC_041749.1, on the reverse strand, counting down.
GAAACTACGAAAGCAGAAGTATCGCAGGATTCAATCCATCATTGAATCAGTAGCATTGAGTGAACCCCTGCTGAATGCTAGGCACTGTACTAAACACTTCTGTTTGGGGAAGGATGTTGGGGGGAGCAGGAGTCAGGAGGACCCCCACTGAGACCAAGTGCATTTGCTGGCATATGCCTCTGCCCTCCTTCTTCAGGCTTCACCCTGCAGTTTAGTTCTCGCAAAAGCAAAGGAGGCTGCTGGGAAAGCGGTAGGGGAGGAAGAGGAACAGTGTCGCCGAGTAAAAAGAACACGGGCCTGGGAGTCAGAGGACCCGAGTTCTACTCTCAACTCTGCCACTTGTCTGCTGTGTGACTTTGGGCAAGTCACCTAACTTCTCTGTGCCTCAGTTCTGTTCTCCCTCCTACTTTGACTGTGAGCCCCATGCAGAACAGGGACTGTGTCCAACCTAGTTAACTTGGACCTACCCCAGTGCTTAGAACAGTGTTTGACACATAGTAAGCACTTAACAAATACCTTTCCCCTTCCCTCCAGTCGTAAAGACGCTCGGCAGAGCACTGGTCTGGATGGACCATTATTCGGGCTCAGCATAAGCATGTCTAAGCTGAGCTGAAGAAGCAGCATGGGGTAGTGGATAGTAATAATAATAATAATAATGATAGAGGCATTTGTTGAGTGCTTACTATTTGCAAAGCACTGTTCTAAGCACTGGGGGGGATACAAGGTGATTAGGTTGTCTCATGTGGGGCTCACAGTCTTAATCTCCATTTTACAGATGAGGTAAATGAGGCACAGAGAAGTGACTTGCCCAAAGTCACACAGCTGACAAGCGGTGGAACCGGGATTAGAACCCATGACCTCTGTCTCCCAAGCCCATGCTCTTTCCACTGAGCCACGCTGCTTCTCTACAATGCCTGACACGAAATAAGCGCTTAACAAATACCATAGCAATGATAGAGCACGGGCCTGGGAGTCAGAAGGTCATGGGCTCTAATCCCAGCTCCGCCGCTTGTCTGCTGCGGGACCTTGGGCAAACTGCTTCCCTTCCCTGGGCCTCAATTACCTCATCTGGAAAATGGGGATCGAGACGGCGAGCCCTTTGTGAGACAAGGACTGTGTCCAATCTGATTTGTTTGCATCCGCTCCGGTGCTTAGTAAAGTGCCTGGCAAATTGTAAGTGCTTAACAAATACTATTATTATGATTAATAATGTCCTCAGATAATAATAACAATAATGGTATTTGTTAAGTGCTTACTATGTGCCAAACACTGTGCTGGCAGTAACAGCGTTCCCTTGCTGAGTGTGTGGTGGAACTGGTGTGCACCACCGATCTCTTTTTCCAGGCTGGGCCCTGGTCTGCTTCCCGGCTCTAGCTGGGTCCCTCACTAGCAGCGTGGCTCAGTGGAAAGAGCCCGGGCTTGGGGGTCAGAGGTCGTGGGTTCTAATCCCGACTCTGCCACTTGTCAGCTGTGTGACTGTGGGCAAGTCACTTCACTTCTTTGTGCCTCAGTTACCTCATCTGTAAAATGGGGGATGAAGACTGTGAGCCCTAAGTGGGACAACCTGATGACCCTGTATCTACCCAGCGCTTAGAACAGTGCTCTGCATGTAGTAAGTGCTTAACAAATACCAACATTATTATTATTAGCTCAGCTACCTACCTCCAGGCAGTAAGGGGAAAGTGTCATTTCTAGGCCTAGCTTCAAGTTCATTCATTCAGTAGTATTTATTGAGCACTTACTATGTGTAGAGCACCATACTAAGTGCTTGGAGTGTACAAATCGGCAACAGATACAGTCCCTGCCCATTGACGGACTTAAAGTCTAATCGGGGGAGACAGACAAAAACAATAGCAATAAAGAGAATCAAGGAGATGAACATCTCATTAAAACAATAGCAATAAATAGAATCAAGGTGATGTACATCTCATTAAAAAAATAAATAGGGTAATAAAAATATTTACAACTGAGTGGACCAGCACAGTGCTGAGGGGAGGGGAAGGGAGAGGGGGAGGAGCAGAGGGAAAAGGGGAAAAGAGGGCTTAGCTGAGGGGAGGTGAAGGGGGGGAGAGGGGGAGCAGAGGGAGCAGAGGGAAAAGGGGAAGCTCAGTCTGGGAAGGCCTCTTGGAGTAGGTGAGCTCTAAGTAGGGCTTTGAAGAGGGGAAGAGAGTTAATTTGGCAGAGGTGACGAGGGAGAGCATTCCAGGACAGTGGGAGGACTTGGCCCAGGGGTCAACGGCGGGATAGGCGAGTACAGGGGACAGTGAGAAGGTGGGCGGCAGAGGAGCGGAGCGTGCGGGAGACATCCCACATTAAGTGAGACGGCACGGTCTCTGAGAGTCTGTCCCAAATGGCTTGAAAGGAATCCATTAGGTGATGGTGACTAGAGGCATGGCTGCAGGGAGGAGTCACCGTCTTGCAGTCCTCTAGACTCTAGGCTTGTCGTGGGCAGGGAATGTGTCTACCAACTCTCTTATACTGTGCTCTCCCAAGCACTGAATATACTGTTCTGCCCAAAGTAAGAGATCAGTGAATACCATTGATCAATTCATATCTTTCTCCTCAGCGGTAAGAATAACTGCCATTACTGCTGTTACTAAAGCGGCGGCTTAGCCATTCTGGGGTGTCAGTTTTTTGTTTGTTTGTTTGTTTTCTTTTGACCCAGAAAGGACTCCTTCTGTTGGGGCAGAAGAGAAGGATAATAGCAGCGGTGGCAGATGGGTAGCTGAGTTTTCTGCTCCCTATCCCTCATCCTTCTCTTTTCCTTTCTGCCTCTTCTTGTATCCTTCTTTCCCCTTCCCTCTTCCCTTCCCACACTTCTCTCCCTCTTTCTTCTTTTCTCTTTCCCAATCTATCCTCTTTCTTCCTCTCTAATCACTTCCTCTCTCCCTCTCCTCATCCCCTTCCTCATTCTCCTTTTCTTCCTTCCTCTCCAACTTTCCCCTTCTTCCTCTCTCTTCCCTATTTTTCTTTCTGTTCAGCTCTCCCTCCCTTTTCTCCTTCTCTCTCTCCTCTCCATACCAGATTTCCAAATTCATCCTAACAAACCAGAGCAACAGCATTTGCACTTCGAACCGAATTAGCATATGTACCCATCGGGATGCTGCGAGTCTACTCATCCTCATCTTGGCCCGCGCCTTTCTGAACAATTTGTTCTCCGTTGATTTCTATCTCACATCCACCGCAGTCCCAAAGCTGCTGGTGAACATTCAGTCACAAGGTAAAACAATCCCACACCCTTGGAATCTGATTTGTTGTCTGTCTACTGGATTTCCTTAATAACTGGGAATTCTTGGGCTTTTCATCCAATCTGGTAGAGGAGCCGGATTGGATTGAGCCAGTTTTGGACACAGTGGATCCGGTTGGACACAAACTCTTTTGTCCCTATCAATCAATTAATCAATCATATTCATCGAGGGCTTACTTTGTACAGAGCACAGTACGAGAGCTTGGGAAGGAACCGAGCATGTACATATGTGCTGTGGGGGTGGGTGGTGGAGTGAGTACTTAAGTGCTTGGGGTGTGGGACTAAATGCACGGGTGAGGCAGTGGAGAGGGAAAATAGGGGAGTGGGGGTGAGAGCTTAGTCAGGGAAGGCTTCTTGGAGGAGCTGTGATTTCGGTAAGGTTTGGAAGATGGGGAGAGTGCTGGTCAGTCAGATAATAATAATAATAATAATAATCTTGGTATTTGTTAAACTCTTACTATGTGCCGAGCCCTATTCTAAGTGCTGGGGTAGACACAAGGGAATCAGGTTGTCCCACGTGGGGCTCACAGTCTTCATCCTCATTTTATAGATGAGGTAAATGGGGCCCAGAGAAGTGAAATGACTTGCCCAAAGTCACACAACTGCCCAGTGGCAGAGCCGGGATTAGAACCCATGACCTTCCACTCCTAAACACGGGTTTTTTTTCCACTGAGTCACGCTGCTAAGGGGAGGGGGTTCCATGCAGGAGAGAGGGCATGAAAAAGGAATTGATGGCTGGTGAAGGGAGAGTCAGGGGTGGTGTGTAGGTTGGTATTAGAGGAGAGAAGTTTAGAGGAGAAAAGTGTGCAGGCTGGGTTGTAATGGAAGAGGGAACGTGTCTACCAACTCCTTTGTCTTGTACTCTCCAAAGTGCTTAGTACAGTGCTCTGCACACAATAAGCACTCAATAAATACCATTGCTTGCTTGACTGATTGAGAGGAGTGAGGATAAGCTGTGGGGAGAGAGCTGACCGAGTGTGCCTCCGTCACCTTGCCCCCTCCTACCTCACCTCACTTCTCTCCTTCTACAACTCAGACTGAACGCTTTGCTCCTCTAAACTTCTCACTGTGCCTCGATCTCGTCTGTCTTGCCGCCGACCCCCTAAGCCCCTGGCCTGGAACGCCCTCCCTCCTCAAATCCAACAGACAAATACTCTCCCCTCTTCAAAGCCTTATTGAAGACACATCTCCAAGACGCCTTCCCAGACTAAGTCCCATTTTTCCTCATCTCCCACTCCCTTCTGCATCTCCCGACTTTCTCCCTTTGCTCTTCTCCCCCTCCCAGCCCCACAGCACTTATGTACATATCTGTAATTTTATTTATTTGTATTGATGTCTGTCTCTCCCTCCCCACACAACCTCCCCAGACTGTATGCTCATTGTGGGCAGGGAACGTCACTGTTATTGTTCATTCATTCAATAGTATTCATTCAATAGTATTTATTGAGCGCTTACTATGTGCAGAGCACTGTACTAAGCGCTTGGGATGAACAAGTCGGCAACAGATAGAGACAGTCCCTGCCGTTTGACGGGCTTACAGTCTAATCGGGGGAGACGGACAGACAAGAACAATGGCACTAAACAGCGTCGAGGGGAAGAACATCTCGTAAAAACAATGGCAACTAAATAGAATCAAGGCGATGTACAATTCATTAACAAAATAAATAGGGTAACGAAAATATATACAGTTGAGCGGACGAGTACAGTGCTGTGGGGATGGGAAGGGAGAGGTGGAGGAGCAGAGGGAAAAGGGGAAAATGAGGCTTTAGCTGCGGAGAGGTAAAGGGGGGATGGCAGAGGGAGTAGAGGGGGAAGAGGAGCTCAGTCTGGGAACGCCTCTTGGAGGAGGTGATTTTTAAGTAAGGTTTTGAAGAGGGAAAGAGAATCAGTTTGGCGGAGGTGAGGAGGGAGGGCGTTCCAAGACCGCGGGAGGACGTGACCCAGGGGTCGACGGCGGGATAGGCGAGACCGAGGGACGGCGAGGAGGTGGGCGGCAGAGGAGCGGAGCGTGCGGGGTGGGCGGTAGAAAGAGAGAAGGGAGGAGAGGTAGGAAGGGGCAAGGTGATGGAGAGCCTTGAAGCCTAGAGTGAGGAGTTTTTGTTTGGAGCGGTGGTCGATAGGCAACCACTGGAGTTGTTTAAGAAGGGGAGTGACATGCCCAGATCGTTTCTGCAGGAAGATGAGCTGGGCAGCGGAGTGAAGAATAGACCGGAGCGGGGCGAGAGAGGAGGAAGGGAGGTCAGAGAGAAGGCTGACACAGTAGTCTAGCCGGGATATAACGAGAGCCCGTAATAGTAAGGTAGCCGTTTGGGTGGAGAGGAAAGGGCGGATCTTGGCGATATTGTAGAGGTGAAACCGGCAGGTCTTGGTAACGTATAGGATGTGTGGGGTGAACGAGAGGGACGAGTCAAGGATGACACCGAGATTGTGGGCCTGCGGGACGGGAAGGATGGTCGTGCCATCCACGGTGACGGAGAAGTCTGGGAGCGGACCGGGCTTGGGAGGGAAGATGAGGAGCTCAGTCTTGCTCATGTTGAGTTTTAGGTGGCAGGCCGACATCCAGGTGGAGACGTCCCGGAGGCAGGAGGAGATGCGAGCCTGAAGGGAGGGGGAGAGGACAGGGGCAGAGATGTAGATCTGCGTGTCATCTGCGTAGAGATGGTAGTCAAAGCCGTGAGAGCGGATGAGTTCACCGAGGGAGTGAGTGTAAATGGAGAACAGAAGAGGGCCAAGAACTGACCCTTGAGGAACTCCAACAGTTAAAGGGTGGGAGGGGGAGGAGGCTCCAGCGTAGGAGACCGAGAATGATCGGCCAGAGAGGTAAGAGGAGAACCAGGAGAGGACAGAGTCCGTGAAGCCAAGGTGAGATAAGGTATGGAGGAGGAGGGGATGGTCGACAGTGTCAAAGGCAGCAGAGAGGTCAAGGAGGATCAGAATGGAGTAGGAGCCATTGGATTTGGCAAGAAGGAGGTCATGGGTGACCTTAGAGAGAGCAGTCTCGGTAGAGTGGAGGGGACGGAAGCCAGATTGGAGGGGGTCTAGGAGAGAATGGGAGTTAAGGAATTCTAGGCATCGATTGTAGACGACTCGTTCTAAGATTTTGGAAAGGAAGGGTAGTAGGGAGATAGGACGATAACTGGAGGGGGAAGTGGGGTCAAGAGCGGGTTTTTTTAGGATGGGGGAGACGTGGGCATGTTTGAAGGCAGAGGGGAAGGAGCCCTTGGAGATTGAGTGGTTAAAAATAGAAGTTAAGGAAGGGAGGAGGGCAGGGGCGATGGTTTTAAGAAGGTGAGAGGGAATGGGGTCCGAGGCGGTTGATTCTGTTACAGTACAGTATTGTTGTACTGTACTTTCCCAAGCACAGTGCTCTGTGCTCGATAAATATGATTCAATGAATGAATGAGTTTCACCTTGATGTGTACATGGATGGGCAACCATTAGGGGTACTTGAAGAGTGGGGAAACGTGTGTGCAATGATTTTTTTAAAAAAAATGATCTGGCAGCAGAGTGAAGTAAGGATTGGAGTGGGAAGAAGCTGGAGGTAGGGAGGCTAATGCGGAAGCTGATGCAGTAGTCCAGATGGTATGTGACAAGTCCCTGAAAACTACCCTTTCTAGTAACACTGAAATCATTATGTGATGGAAATATAAAAATAAACCTACTCATCATACTGGATGGGACCTAAGGAGGTCACCTGGTCTACCCCCTGCCTCTGAACAGGACTACTCTTTAATTACTTCAAATAAATGAGATGAGTAGATGAGATTTAGAGGAGGGTTCACCAACCGCCACTCATCCCAGTGCTTGTATCTACCCCATCGCTTAGTACAGTCCCCTGGCACATAGTAAGCGCTTAACACAAACCACACTCATCAGCAGCTTCAGAGATATACTTACAACTGCCCCACATCCTTTCCTAAGACTACCCATTATAGCTGAGCAGGACAGCTTTAGCAAGGGGTTGAAATCCCAGCAGCAGGTTCTGTCACGGGGTATGAGATCATCCATCCATTCATTCATTCAATCGTATTTATTGAGCGCTTACTGAATGCAAAGCGCTTGATCAGATATAGACAGCAGGGATCCCAGGGACAGAATCATCAGGAGAAAAAGGTTTCCACTGAACTCACGTACCTTTTGCCAAGTGAGCCACGCCAAGGGGGGGAGGGCGTGAATTTGGACCATTATTCATAGTTCTCTCTATTAAGGAGCTGGGGGGATAATGTCCCAGAGTCCAACGGAAACCACAAGGTGCCTCGTAGTTTCTCCTGGCTGGCAAACGTAGAAGTATGTTCTCGCTGCCCAGAGTAATTTACCGGCAAGCTCCTGATTCTCCTTCCTGACCAGATTACTGGGGTGGAGCGTGTGTTTGTGGCGGGGGTGTCTTCACGCTCTTCCTGCTCTTCCTTTGGTGACTTGTCTACCAGAGGAGATAGAAGAATAAGCCTTCTTGGTGGTGATGCCCGAGATCAGCATAGACTAGGAGGGTAAGTGTTGAGGGAGAACTCCTTAATGAACCCATCCCAGCACAAACTGGGTCAACATTCCTGCCTCAATTCTATTATGGTCAACAGTCAAGATAGAGAGAGGATTTCCCTCTGCCAAACGAAGCCAATTTGGAACGAATTTTTCCAGTTTGGTATCTCCTTTTGGTTAGAGAAGCACCATGGTGTAGTGGATGGAGCACAGGCCTGCCTGGGAGTAAGAAAGTCATGGGTTCTAATCCCGGCTCCGTCACTTGTCTGTTGTGCGACCTTGGGCAAGTCACTTCACTTCTCTGGGCCTCAGTTACCTCATCTGTAATGGGGATTGAGATTATGAGCCCCATGTGGCACAGGGACTAGGTCCAACCCCATTTGCTTGTATCCATCCCAGTGCTTAGTACAGTGCCTGGCACATAGTAAATGCTTAACAAATACCATCGTCATCATTATTATTATTAACACCCCACTTTAGCACTTCAAGAGGAGGGGAATAGGACATGGTGAATTTGATTCCTCAGTAGTCGAGGGCTCTGGGTGTGGGCTATTCTGGCTCTCGGCTCCTCCTTCCTCAAGCTCTCTGCTCTTCGGCCATTTCACTGATCACTGTCTCCTCTCCTGGAAGGAGGGCAGGGGAAGTGAAAGAAAGATGTGGTGAGATGGGGGTGGAAACTATGGGATTAACAAAGGATTTTGATTATCTGAGGATTTCTGGGATCTGGGTACTCCTGTCTGATCTGACCTCAGATGATTAAGAGTCAGCGATCAGATGTTGCTGATAGAGACAATGCCGGGCAATTCTGAACAGAGCAAAATAATCCAAGAGCTTCACCCGGGATAGCTTCACTGGTCTTTTTAAAAGCCCTTCTCCTCAAGAGGTGACAGATCGAATAGGTGGGTCCCTCCTGCATCATCTATGCACTTGGATCTGTGACCTTTGGACACTTGACATTCGCCCCACCCCCAACCCCACAGCACTTATGTACACATCTTTAAATTACATATTATAAGGTACTCGTTCATATTCATGTCCGTCTCCCCCTCTAGACTGAAAACTCGTTATGGGTAGGGAACATGCCTACTAATTCTGTGTATTGTACTGTCCCAAGAACTTAGTACAGTGCTCTGCACATAGTAAGCACTCAATAAAGACCACTGATTGATTGAGGCCTTCCCCGACTAAGCTCTCATTTCCTCTTCTCCCACTCCCTTCTGTGTCACCTCACTCCACCCTCAGGCCCACAGAATTTATGCCCATATCCGGAATGTATTTATATTGATGTTTGCCTCCCTCGCTGGACTCTAAGCTTACTCTGGGCAGGGAATATGTCTACCAACTCTGTGGCAGACATGATTCCTGCCCACAGGGAGTTTACAGTCTAGAGCAGGGAGACAGATATTCATATAAACTACAGAGACGTACGTAAGTGCTGTGGGGCTGAGGGTGGGCTGATTAAGGGTGCAAATCCAAGTGCATGGGTGAGACAGAAGGGAGAGGGAATAGAGGAAATGAGGACTGAAGTCAGGGAAGGCCTCTTGGCGGAGATGGGATTTAAATAAGGCTAACGGGGGAAACGATATCCTGATGCCTGTTCTGATACAGTGCTTTGCACATAGTAAGCACTCAATAAATACGATTGAATGAATGCCTTATCTACTTTGTTGTTATATCATCATTATTATTATTATCATCAAATGCCGTAGTAGTTTCTGATTCGTAGCGAGTCTATGGATATATTCTTTCCAGAATGTCCTATCTTCTGCCATAATCCGTAACCTTGCTGACGGTTCCTCTGTTATAAATTTTAGGGTGCCATCGATGAAAACTGTATAGACGGTTTTTATTATTAATAGGAAAATTGTAAGTTTTTTCATTTTTTTCCCCCAAAACAATTGCTGACCAGCCCACAAGATCAGACGCTTTAGGATTTGGCCTAATGGACATATTATATGTAAGGTCTTCGTGGGCAGGGAACACGTCCACTGACTCTGTAATATTGTACTCTCCCAAGAGCTTAGTACTGTGCTCTGGATATAGTAAGTGCTCAATAAATACCACTGATTAATTGATCGGTTGATAGCAGGATTCAGCATTGGCTCAAGTTCAATCAATGGCACTGTACCTAGCAGGAGAGATATCTGTTCCTTATGGTATTGGCTCCACTCTGTAGGACCAACGGCTATGATCATTTCCAGGTGGATTTGTTAGCTTCCCCTTCCCCACCCAAGATCAAGGCTTCTGATGTGGATGAGTCAGCCTGGTGGAGGGAGGAAGGAAGGAAGGCACATCTCCTCCAAGAGGACTTTCCTGATTAAGCCCTCATTTCCTCTTCTCCCACGCCCTTCTGTGTCGCCCTCGTACTTGGACTTGCTCCCTCACCCCTCCCTCAGCCCCACGGCACTGATGTGCCTATCCGTAATTTCTTTATTTATGTTAATGTCTGTCTCCCCCTCTAAACTGTAAGCTCATTGTGGGCAGGGAACGTGTTTACCAACTCTGTTGTGCTGTACTCTCCCAAGGGCTTAGTACAATGCTCTGTACACAGTAAGTGCTCAATAAATGACTGATTGATAAATTGATTGAAAAAGGAAGGAAGGGGGAAGAGGTTCAGATTGAGGTGCTCTTCCTTGCCACACTCAGAATGATACGTGAACTGTAAGGGGGAAAGTTGACCTGTTTTCTAATGTTGAATCTTAGTTTTATGCTCATTTGCCTAGCATAGCACCGCCTTCACCTACCTGATAATTAGATATTTGTTTTTCATTTGCAGAACATTTCTAAACGAATAGGACAGTTGCCTAAGAAAATTATGAATGAGAATTTTACGAACTCCTCGTAGACTGGAAGCTCCCTGGGTGCGGGGATCGTGCCGACCAACTCTGCTGTGTTGTATTTTCTCAAGCACTTAGTACAGCAGTGTGGCTTGGTGGAAAGAGCCCGGGCTTGGGAGTCAGTGGTCTTGGGTTCGAATCCTGGCTCTGCCACCTGTCAACTGTGTGAATGTGGGCAAGTCGTTTAACTTCTCTGTGCCTCAGTTACCTCATCTGTAAAATGGGGATTAAGACTGTGAGCCTCATATGGGACAAACAGATTACCTTGTATCTACCCCAGTGCTTAGAACAATGCTCTTCACATTGTAAGCACTTAACAAATCCAACATTATTATTATTACAGTGCTCTGCACAAAGTGTTCAATAAATACCATTGATTGATTGCTTACCAACTGAAAATTTCTCTGGAAAGCTGTTTCTGATGTTCATTTTCACATCTTCCTTGAACGTGTCTTCCGGCAGATATGTGAAGCCCCATGGAAAAGAAAAATGAAAGTGCTGTTTCTGAACTTGTTCTCCTGGGTCTATCAGGCTTTTCAGAGGCAGCAGCTGCAGGGGTCGTTCTTCTGACTGTTCTGTGGATATGCTTGATTGGGTTGCTAGGAAATCTGCTCATCATCCTGACCGTCAGATCTGACTCGCATCTGCGCACCCCCATGTATTAATTCCCGAGCCACCTGTCCTTTGTCGATCTCTGTCGATCTCTGCCTCACGACCTCCACGGTCCCCAAGATGCCGCTCAACATCCAGACCCAGAAGAAAACCATCTCCTATGCCGGCTGTAAGTCCAGATGTACGTCTTCATGGACTGATGGACGGTTTCCTCCCTACAGCAATGGCATAGGACCGCTATGAGGTCATCTGCCCCCTTTTATGATACTCTCTGATCATGAACCCCCAGCTCTGTGTCTTCCTGGTGGCCGGAGCCTGGTTTACCACTTTTTTCCATGCCCCATTTACACACTGTCGTGACCGCTCGACTTTCTTTCTGTGGAGACAGTGAGACCCCTTTCTGCTGTTGTGATCTCACTCTCTTAATCAAGATCTCTTGTTCTAGCACCGGTGTCAATGAAGTGGTGATTTTCATTGTAGCTGGGTTGGTAGGAATGACTCCCCCAATCTGCATCCCTGTTTCCTACATCCAGGCTCTGCCACATGTCTGCTGTGTGACCTTGGGCGAGTCGCTTAACTTCTCTGGGCTTCATTTACCTCACCTGTAAAATGGGGATTAAGAGTGTGAGCCCCATGTGGGACAGGGGGCGGGTCCAACCTGATTAGCTTGTATTTATTCTTTCATTCATTCAATCGTATTTATTGAGCGCTTACTGTGTGCAGAGCACTGTACTAAGCACTTGGAAAGTACAACACAGCAATATCTACCTGAGCACTTACAACAGTGCTTGACACGTAGTAAGCACTTAACAAGTAGTATAATTATTATTATTATCTGCATGATCTCTGCTCTGCTGAAGGAGAGATCGGATTGTGGTCAAGCTGTTTTATGGTGGTGGCCTGGAGGTACATTTTCACCCCACATCCACCCATTCCAACCACAAGCATTTAATAGCATCACGTACACAATGGTCACCCTCATGCTGAACCCGCTCATCTACAGCATGGTTTAGTGGTTGGGAAGCAGCACGGTGCAGTGGATAGAGCATGGGCCTGGGAGTCATAAGGTCACATGTTCTAATCTTGACTCCACCACTTGTCTGCTGTGTGACCTTGGGCAAATCACTTAACTTCTCTGTGTCTTAGTTACCTCCTGTAAAAAATGGGGATTAAGAGTGTGAGCCCGATGTGGGACAGGGACTCTGTCCAACTTGATTAACTCGTATCTACTCCAGCGCTTGGAACAGTGCTTGGCACATAGTAAGTGCTTAACAAGTAGCATAATTACTCACTATTATTATTAACAGCCTGAGAAACGAGGACATGAAGGGGGCTCCGAGGAACTCTTCTCAGGAAAACAGTCTTTGTTCCAAAACTCTGTTCCTGGGATTTGGTGTCTGTGTCCAAAAATATATCCCCAAAGGACCGCAGAAGGGGATTTTCAGGGACTTCTGGCTTCTTGGCTTCTTCTATTAGGTCTGTAAATAATCTTCTCTTTTTTGGCTCAGCCCTCCTCCCAGAGTCTTATCCTAGTCTTTGCTTATGTCATCCTTATAGCTGGGAGTTACCCCACTGACAGCAGAACCTTCTTACAGAGGCAGGGCTGGCTTCAGATGGTAAACAAGATAATGGGTGGCCACAGGGCAGCAGATGGCAAGGGTGAAGTGTGTCTTCTGAAACACTCAAGGTGGCCAGCATTTAGCACATTCAAGATGGCCCCCGATCCAACTAACTCATCAAGATGGCGGCCAGGTATGCACAGAGTCCCCGAAACTCACCTCCCCGATATTGTGCATGCAAAACAGACTTCTTTGTCACATTTTTCAGTGATAATTGCACTTGGATCTGTGACCTTTGGGTATTTGACATTCACCCCACCCTCAACTCCACAGCACCTATGTGCATGACTGTAAATTCTATATTACAAATTATTTACTTACATTAATGCCTGTCTCTCCCTCTAGTAACCATGTTGCAGGCAGGAAACCATGTTGCAGGCAGGAAACGGGTCTGCCAACTCTGTTTGTATGGGACTCTCCCAAGCACTTAGTACAGTGGTCTGCCCATAGTAAGCACTCAAGATATACCATTGATGATGATGATGATGGCCATAAATAATAATATAATAATAATGTTGGTATTTGTTAAGTGCTTACCATGTGCCGAGCACTGTTCTAAGGGCTGGGGTAGATACAGGGTAATCAGATTGTCCTCGTGAGGCTCACAGTCTTAATCCCCATTTTACAGATGAGGTAACTGAGGGACCGAGAAGTTAAGTGACTTGCCCAAGGTCACACAGCTGACAGGTGGCGGAGCCAGGATTAGAACCCACGCCCTCTGACTCCTAAGCCCATGCTCTTTCCACTGAGCCACGCTACTTCTCAGCATGGGTGAGGAGCACCTATCCCTCATCATCTTTCCCCTGAAATAAAAGTCTCTAAAGCAAGGTTTGTTTGTTTTAATTTTCTTTTTTAAATTTGGGGCTCTGTGAGATCCATTTGGGGGTGTGGGAGATTACATGGCTCTGTGCCAGGCGGGTGGATAGCCGTGAAGGGAAGGATCAGTAGGAGCAGGAGAGCAGGAGGTGAAGAGAGCTGGGGTCCTGGTAAGAGGTGGGCACAAAACACCTCCTGATGCCCAGAGCTCTTTATCGGGCCTTACCCCAGTGACCAACTTTCGAACAGTTGCCATCCCTTTTTTCCCTGACCGAAGCAGGGCACCAGGTGGTACTCTGAGGAGGAGCAGGAAGTCCAGGGGACTCAGTTTTGCACCTGAAGTCCAGGAGATCCTCTTCCCCGGATGATTCTGGGGCCGGGGCTGGGGAGGTTGCAGAGCAGTGGGGAGGGGAGTGCGATTCAGCTCCCCGGCCCCACTGTCACTGGGCCACTTAGAGAAGCGGTGCTGCCTATTGGATAGAGCCCAGGCCTGCGAGTCAGATGGACCTGGGTTCTAATCTCGGCTCTACCACTTGTCTGCTGCGTGGCTTTGGGCAAGTCACTTCACTTCTCAGTGCCTCAGTTACCTCCTCTGTAAAATGGGGGTTAAGACTGGGAGCCCTATTTGGGACAGGGACGGTGCCCAACCCGATTAACCTGTATCTACCCCAGTGCTTAGTACAGTACCTGGCACGTAGTAAGCGCTTACCGAATAGATTAGACTGTAAGCCCGTCAATGGGCAGGGATTGTCTCTATCTGTTGTCAAATTGTATATTCCAAGCGTTTAGTACAGTGCTCTGCACATAGTAAGCGCTCAATAAATACTATTGAATGAATACCATTCAAAAAACAATGTCATCCCCGTTCTCCATCCTGCCGGGCCTGGAATCTGGCTCACCCCATCTTCTCAGGGCCCAGCCGGAAGCCAGCAGCACTGCTGCTGCTGCTGGAGCCAGTGACCCCAGAGAAAGCTCCCTGCTATCCTGTGGGAGGGGGGTGGGTAACACAATGTGATGATGTCACATGGTGGTACACACCACGTGACATCATCAGGGTACATGGGGTGGGGTGGGTCAATAGGGCTCTTGGTTCATGGCACATCAATCCATCGATCAATCTTGTTGATTAAATGCTTACTGTGAAGCTTGCCCTGTACTTGCGGTTCCTGTGTCCTACCTCTGCCGCTTACCTGCTGTGTGACCTTGGGCAAGTCACTTTACTTCTCTGGACCTCATCTGCAAAATGGGAATTTAACACCTGTTCTCCCTCCTACTTAGACTGTGAGCTCCTTGTGGGACCCGATGATCTTGTATCTACCCCAGGGCTTAATGCAGTGCTTGGCACATAGTCAGGGCTTATCAGATATTAGTAATATTATTATTAAGGCATCTAATTAAGTGACCCACCAAACGTAGCAACTGCTCACTTCTCTCACTCATGGTGATGGGGAGAACCATCTCCCTTCAGGTTCTGAGAGTATGAGAAGCCTCCGTACCCTGTTCTGAAGGGGGAAACCTTTTCAATCAATCAATCAATCATATTTATTAAGGGCTTGCCATGTGCAGAACATTGTACTAAGCATGTGGGAGAGTACAATATTAGAGAGTTGGTAGACACAACAAGTTTACAGTCTAGAGGGACTGGACTCTTTTCCCGTACTCCCAGAATGAATGGATTAATCTATCCTATTTTTGGTCCCACAAGGAAGGGATATAGAAACCTTAACTATCTAGAGTTCTAATTTGTGTGTGTGTTTGTGTGTATGTGAATGTGGGTACTCGGGTCCCTGATTGTGCAAATGTATATACAGTCCAGATGTCCTGGAGATACTGAGTTTAAAAAAAAGTTTTTATGGTATTTGTTAAGTATTTACTTTGTGCCAGGCATTGTACTAAGCACTGGGGTGGATGCAAGACAATCAGATGGACACAGTCCATGTCCCCCATGGGGCTCACGGCCTTAATCCCTATTTTACAGATGAGGGAACTGAGGCACAGAAAAAGTGAAGTGACACCCATGGTCACAGAGCAGTGGTGGAATGGGCACTAGGACCCAGGTCCTTCTGATTCCCAGGACCCTGCTCTATCCACTAGACCACATTCTCTCGAGCTGCCATAACATAAGCACATTCCTAGGGAACAAATGACAAAAATGGGGAGATTGTCTCAAGATCTGAGATCTGAAACCTTAGTGGGGAGTAAAGGGAACCTGGACTGTACAGCATGCCAGCTACTGTTATGAACCCAGGAAAAGGGAGGGTTTCTTGAGGTGATCAACAGAAATTTGAACTGAGAAATGAGCAAAAGGAATGGCCTAGAGGATGAAAAAAACAAAAAGGTCTTAAAAAACAAATAAGTCCCAGAGCAGACGTCTTCATTTTTTGTCTTGTCTTATGCTGTCAAGTCATCTCTGACCCATAGCGACGCCATGGACACATCTCCCCCAGAACGCCCCTTCTCCACCTGCAGTTGTGTTCTGGTAGTGGATCCATAGAGTTTTCATGGGAAAAATACGGAATTGATTTACCATTGCCTCCATCCACGCAGTAAAATTGAGTCTCCGCCCTCGACTCTCTCCCATGCCACTGCTGCCCAACACAGGGGAGTCTTGACTTGTAGCAGATTGCCTTCCACTCCTAGCCACTGGCCAAGCTATGAATGGAATGGGTAGGCCTCTGCTTGATCCTCCCTCCTGTAGTCGAGACTGGTAGAGTACTGGAAACTCTCCAAATGCGACCCTGAGAGGGTCTTGGGAGAGCTTTACTCTTTAGGAACTTGCTATTAAACTATCTTGGTGGTTTGGATGCCATTTTTCAAAACCTTGGTTGTACTTGTACATACTTTTATAAGCTTCTGACAAATACTTTTAGATCTGTCACCTCATTAGAGTGCAAACCCTTTGAGGGCAGAGTATTTGTCATTTGCTTGTTTTGTATTCCCGGTCTTTTAATTCACAGTGGGCATTCAGTATGTACCACTACAACTACTCTTGCTAACATGAGTTAGGAGTACATCAGATGATGGTTAATCCAGCATTCGGTACCTTTCATTGCTGCAGTAATCCACTCATCTTTCAAGTCTGCTGTGAGACCTTGGGCAAGTCACTTCACTTCTCTGTGCCTCAGTTACCTCATCTGTAAAATAGGGATTAAGAATGTGAGCCCCACAGGGGAAATGGACTATGTCCAACCTGATTAGCTTGTATCTACCAAA
The DNA here is from genome assembly GCF_004115215.2 of Ornithorhynchus anatinus. Taxonomy (NCBI): domain Eukaryota; kingdom Metazoa; phylum Chordata; class Mammalia; order Monotremata; family Ornithorhynchidae; genus Ornithorhynchus; species Ornithorhynchus anatinus. The sequence continues at coordinate 111,409,841 of NC_041749.1, read as the reverse complement.
GCGCTTAGTAACAGAACTAACACTGACACATCCTAAGTGCTTAACAAATGCCATTAAAAAAGGTCCCACCATCCACCAATGATATAACCAACAAAATGCCATTGTTTATAAACTTCAGCTGCACTAATGATATTTTTCCCTCATCTGGGAGGTGGACAGTCTTGTCTTGTCTTATGCCAAGTCACCTCCGACCCATAACGACCCCATGGACACATCTCTCCCAGAACGCCCCACCTCCACCTGCAATCGTTCTGATAGTGGATCCGGAGACTTTTCTTGGTAAAATAAGAAAGTGGTTTACCGCTGCCTCCTTCCGCGCAGTAAACTTAAGTCTCCACCTTTGACCCTCTCCCGTGCCGCTGCTGCCCAGCACAGGTGAGATTTGACTTGTAACAGATTGCCTTCTGCTCGTTAGCCACTGCCCAGGCTAGGAATGGATTGGGTATGCCTCTGCTTGACTCTCCCTCCCGTAGTCGAGACTGGTAGAGTACTGGAAATTCTCCAGATGCAACCCTGAGAGGATAGGTGGACGGTAGTGGTTGATAATGAGGAGGTGTTTTGCATACACACAACCAATTTGGACCTACTCTATATGGATACCATGATACTATGTTACTATGAATCCTTTAGATTATAAATTTCTCTAGGGCAGGGATTGTGTCTACTAACTCTATTGTACTCTCCCAAGCTTTTAGTTCAGTGCTCTGCACAGAATAAGAGCTCGGTAAGTCTATAGATTAATACATACATTTAGCTGAACCTCTCCTCAGGACCAGTAAGGAAAGGGTAAAGAAATCGGGGAGCTTAGTCAAGAGAAAAGAAAGCTAAAGGGTGACTTCAAATAGAGGAAAGGTTTTTTGATAAAGATGCCTACCGGTTTTTCAGGACGGTTTTCCCGAACAAGGGGAAACAGGCCTAAATTGCAAGAATGGAGAGACATTGTCTGGTCAAAAGAAAGAACTTCTTGGCTGTGAAAAAATTCTGTGGCAAGTAACTGAAAGTACTGCAGATCCCAACCCTGGAGATGTTTTAATAGAAGAAGAGACACTCATTGTCATTCATTCATTCAGTGCTATTTATTGAGTGCCTGCTGTGTGCAAAACACTGTACTGAGTCCCATGGGAGAGAATGTAAGCTCACTGTGGTTAGGGAATGTGTCTGTTTATTGTTATATTGTACTTTCCCAAGCACTTAGTACAGTGTTCTGCACACAGTAAGTGCTCAATAAATACGACTGAATGAAAGTAATAATAATAATGTTGGCATTTGTTAAGTGCTTACTATGTGCAGAGCACTGTTCTAAGCGCTGGGGTAGATACAGGGTCATCAGGTTATCTCACGTGAGGCTCACAGTTAATCCCCATTTTACAGATGAGGCAACTGAGGCACAGAGAAGTTAAGTGACTTACCCACAGTCACACAGCTGACAAGTGGCAGAGCTGGGAGTCGAACCCATGACCTCTGACTCCGAAGCCCAGGCTCTTTCCACTGAGCCACGCTGCTTCTCTACAATACAATACAATAAATTGTACAATAAAGGATGAGCAAAACATGGTCTCTGGATCTCAAGAGCGGTCACAGTCTAGAACAGGGGCCAGGGAGGTTGACAATAGGCACATGAGAAAAGATTGAATACAGTACAGCAAGATTATTATTATTATTATTATGGTACTTGTTAAGCACTTCCTATGTGCCAAGTACTGTTCTAAGAGCTGGGGTAGATACAAGGTAATCAGGTTGTCCCACATGGGGCACACAATCTTAATCCCCATTTTTCGGATGAGGTAACTGAGGCACAGAGAAGTTAAGTGGCTTGCCCAAGGTCACACATCAGATATGTGATGGGTTCGGAATCAGAACCCACGTCCTCTGGCTCCCAAGCCCATGCTCTTGCCGCTAAGCCATGCTGCTTCTCTAAGATAAAGCAAGGTAAAACAGCATAAGAATCTAAGGGCAACAATAAATAGGAAAAGAGCTGCAGAATATTGTGGCTACAGGAGCAGAGTTTGAGATTTCTCCTCACACAGGCAGGGCTGTCCAGAGTCAAGCAGACATCACAGCCTCGGGCCGGCCCCGGCCCCGGCCTTCCCGGAGTTCCAGAATGTGTAACAGTAATTCTGCTACCTCAGTTTCCCTCTGCCTGGCTATGGGAAGCCAGGTCAGGAGCTCTACATGACTTGGTGGGAGGGCAGCATGTGTTCTGGGTGGGGGGGCTTCTCTGACTCTGTGCCTCTGCCTCAAAATTTACACTGAATTCAGAGCAGAGGAAGAAGCAGCATGGCCATTGGAAGATGCACGGGCCTGGGAGTCCGAGGACCTGACTGTCTCTGAACCCGGTAATTAGGTCCTGGGTTCTAATTCTGCCTCTGCCGCTTGCCTGATGTGTGATCTTGGGGAAGTCACTTCACTTCTCTATGCCTTAGTGACCTCATCTGTAAAATGGGGATTCAATGTCCTTTCTCCCTCCTCCTTAGGCTATGAGCCCTATGTGGGATGGGGACTGTGTCCAACCTGATTGTCGTGAATTTACTCCAGTGCTTAGCATAGTGCTTGGCACGTAGTAGGTGCTTAACAAATAAATAAATAATGGTGAGATGACCACAGCATGAAATCACAGCAACTCTCTCCAGTCCGAGTTAATGAGGACCGACAACTGACATGGAGATCGATAATTCCAGAAACAGCCTCATTAGGAGAAGATAGTCACCTTTTCCCCAAAGAACTGAACCCAGAGGGCCAGGAAGTGTCGTTTAGACCATTACAGTTACTTCTAACAAGGGGCTTGAGAGATTATATCCCAGAGTCCAACAGCAACTCTATAAATATTCCCCGTGGGACCTCCAAATGGCTCTCTCCTGCCCAGAGAGAGTTCCGGCTGCCCAGCTGAGACTTGTTCCACGTCTTCTGTGACTTCTGATTATTTCCCCAGTGGTTACTTCAGTCATGGACCTCCTGGGTTAAGTCCCTTCTAGTGATATTTCTGGCAGTGGAAGATCCACGTCCTCCTGGTTGACGGTTTTTGAGATGGGCAGACCTGGAGGGTAAGTTCTGCTTAAGGGTAGTGAAACACATGCTCTGGGAGATGTTTCTCAACCAAGCCAAATGCAGGGTGTGCTATTTCTTCCAGTCCTGTTGTGGACAAGAGCCAGGAGAGAGGGAGCATTGGAAATCGGAGGGTAGAGTGGGTTTTCATCATCAGTGGTATTTACTGAGCACTTATTGGGTATAGAGCCCTGTACTAAGCACTTCGGAGAGTATGACACAGCAGAGTTGTTAGATACATTCCCTGCCATCAGCGAGTTTACAGTCTAGAGGGGGTTATGGTTCACTTGGTTCTCTCAAGTCTGGTTTTGTCCTCTGGACAGGCAAAAACACCGTGGCTTAGTGGAAAGAGCACAGGCTTGGGAGTCAGAGGTCACTGGTTCTAATCCCGGCTCTGCCACTTGTCAGCTGTGTGACCTTGGGCAAGTCACTTCACTTCTTGGGGGCCTCAGTTCCCTCATCTGTAAAATGGGGATGAAGACTGTGAACCCCACGTGGGACAACCTGATCACTCTGTATCCTCCCCAGCGCTTAGAACAGTGCTTGGCACATAGTAAGCGCTTAACAAATACCAATATTATTATTATTATTAAAAACCTGGCATTTTAGAGGGAACTAAGACCCTCACAGCACACTGAACTCCATTAACAATCAATTCCTTCTTGTGCTTCTCCTTCTCCCTGGGTTCCCTGCCTTTGGCCATTTATTTTCCACCTGAGTATTCTTTCCCAGTGCTTAGTTCAGTGCTCTGCACAATAAGCACTTAATAAACACCACTACTGTCCATTGATTCTCTTCTTAGAGGGAGAGCAGAGAAAGCAAAAGGAGGTGTGGTCGGGTTGTGAGGGGCGGGGACTGTCACTAAAGGGAGTGCAGACATGCGAGGGGTCAAACCTGCATACCTGGGTTGGAAGAAGAACCAATCAGTGGAGCTTATTGAGGGCTCACTGTGGGCAGAGCACTGTGCTAACTGCTTGGGAGAGGGCAATACATCAGAGATGATGGACATGTTCCCTGCCCACAATGAGCTCATGGTCTAGAATGTATAATTGTGAGGATAAACCACTGTTTAGTCGAGCTAGCTGGTCACCAACTCCTTCTTTCCTGTTCTGATCCAGCATTAATGTTTAAAGGCACAAAAGACACACATGGTCCCTTTGGAGACCCAGGTAGATTTGCAAGGATCCAATTTGAAGTGGGTTCAAGTACCAGAAGAACTTCAACTGAATTCCCCTTTCAGTAATTTCCTTTCCTGACTTTCTCCCTGATAATTTATATTTTATATTCTCCTTGAGAATTTATAATTTTTGATAATTATTATCATTAATAATAATAATGATGGTATTCGTTAAGCACTTACTATGTGCTGAGCACTGTTCTAAGCACTGGGGGAGATACAAGGTAATCAGGTTGTCCCACGTGGGGCTCACCGTCTTAATCCCCGTTTTACAGTTGAGGTAAGTGAGGCACAGAGAAGTGAAGTCACTTGCCCAAAGTCACAAAGTTGGTAAGTGGCAGAGCCGGGATTAGAACCCACAACCTCTGACTCCCAATAATAGTAATAATAATGTTGGTATTTGTTAAGCGCTTTCTATGTGCCAAGCACTGATCTAAGCGCTGGGGTAGATACAAGGTAATCAGGTTGTCCCACATAGGGCTCACGGTCTTCATCCCCATTTTACAGATGAGGTAACTGAGGCCCAGAGAAGTTAAGTGACTTGCCCATGGTCACACAGCTGACAAGTGGCAGAACTGGGATTCGAACCCACGACCTCTGACTCCCAAGCCCGGGCTCTTTCCACTGAGCCACGCTGTTTCTTGCGAGGAGAGCTCCTTGAGGGCAGGGATTGTGTCTACCAACTCTACTTTTATTGTACTCTCCCAAGCATCTAGTACAGTGCTCAGCGTACAGTAAGCACTCAAAAATGTCATTGATTGACTGATTGAATCCCAGCAGGGAGGATTTAAGAGCATCTGTGGATTTTCATGATCTAAGTTATCCCTATCCTCCCAGGATGGGGTGGGCCATTATTTTGGCTAGACTGCTACTTGCTTGATGGAAGGAATTTGTTGAAGGTTGTACACAAAACTTCCCAGAACAGGATGGGGAAGGTTGGGAAGGGAGGGTTAAAGGGTCAGAAGATGCTGTAGGGAAGCAGCCTGGCCTACTCTAGTGCTTAGAACAGTGCTTGGCACATAGTAAGCGCTTAACAAATACCATAATTATTATTATTATTACTATTAGTCAGAGGACCTGGGTTCATTCATTCATTCAATCGTATTTATTGAGTGCTTACTGTGTGCAGAGCGCTGTACTAAGCACTTGGAAAGTACAATTGGGCAACAGAGACAATCCCTACCCAACAACGGGCTCACAGTCTAGATTAGGTTCTAATCCCAGTTTTGCCACTTGTCTGTTGTGTGACATTGGGAAAATCACTTAACTTTTCAGTGCCTCAGTTTCCTTATGCACCAAATGGGGATGAAATTCCACTTCTGCTACTTAGACTGGAAGCCCCAGATGGGGCAGGGATTGTGTCCAACCTGATGATCTTGTATCTACCCAACACTTAATACGCTGCTTGGCACATAGTAAGTGCTTAACAAATACCATAATTATCATTATTATTATCATTACTTCAACCCAGTGTAGCTCATAATTGCCCCCGAGCCCGCTGCAAGTGCTATGAGTTACTATTATTATCGTCACTGTATTTTGTGTCAAGCACTGTTCTAAGTCCTGGGATAGATACAAGTTAATCGGGTTGGACACAGTCCCTTTCCCACACGGGGCTCACAGTCTAAGTAACTCCTATCCCGCCACTGCCGAGGGGACTGTGGGAGCTGCTCACAGTTGTTTAGACTGTGAGCCCATCACTGGGCAGGGATTGTCTCTATCTATTGCTGAATTATACATTTCAAGCACTTAGTACAGTGCTGTGCACATAGTAAGCACTCAATAAATACTATTGAATGTGAATGTGAGCTGCTGACTGCATCTGTGGCAGACTCAGGCGTTTAATAGTTGCTGAGGAGGAAAGAACAGCCGTTTCCACCCATCAGTTGATGAACGGGAGTGAATCAGTTGGGGGGCTGAATTCGGCCTCAGTTTGTCCATCTCTACCCTAGGACTACAGACAATCTGTTGTTGGCTCTACCATGCCTGTTGGATCCTGGCCAGTATGAACCTGAACCTGGAATGTCCTCCCTCTTCATATCTGACAGAGAATTACTCTCCCCATCTTCAAAGCCTTCCTGAAGGCACATCTCCTCCAGGAGGTCTTCCCTGACTAAGCCCTCATTTCCTCTTCTCCCATTCTTTTAGGTGTTAACCCATATTTGCTCCCTTTATTCACTCTTCCCCACTCCCAGCACCACAGCACTTATGTACATATCCATAATTTTTTTATTTCTATTAATGTCTGTCTCCCCCTCTAGACTGAGCTCGTTGTGGGCAGGGAATGTGTCTACCAACTCTATTGTATTGTACTCTCCCAAGCATTTAGTACAGTGCTCTGCACACAGTAAGCACTCAATAAATACGACCGATTGTAAGATTGAGGTTCTCAAGTGTTCTCTCCCTTGGAGTGAACCTGACCCCATAATTCAGCACTGTACTGATGGGGGCTGGATGGAAAGACCCAGTACTGGGGTGCCAGGAGGGGTGACCTCTCCTCTGTATCTTCATTTTATAGGCAACCCTAACCACTTGGGTGGTTTCACTGTGGTTATTTAGCAAGAGATTTTTGGCTTCCCTAGGTAATTGTCAGACAGGTGTGGCTCTTCTTTTAGCCCAGAACCCAGTGGAAATCCCTTAGAGTGACTCAACAAAGAAAGTAGAGCAAGAAACTGCTATTCACCATGGATACAGTGGAGAAGGAAACCAGGTAATGGTGAGTGAAGATGTTTCATGGCAGAGCCTTCCAAATGTGGAGGAGAAAGAGGCGATCATTAGGGAGAAGCAGAGATTACCCGCTCTGCTGGTAGCTCCTGCCTGAAGGATTATTTTTGACACATCTTCTTCTTCATCATCATCATCATCATCACTGGTATTTATTGAGCACTTACTGTGTGCAGAGCACTGTACTAAGGGCTTGGGAGAGTACGATACAACAGAATAGGTAGACACACAACAAGCCCACAACAAGTTTACAGTCTGAGGGGGGAGACAGAAATTAATATCAGTGAATAATAAATAATTTATAGATATGTACATGAGTGCTGTGAGGCTGAGGGTGGGGCAAATATCAAATGCTCAAAGGTCACACATACATCTGTCATCTTATTACAGATGACAGAGAATTTTGTGTCAGGACCAATGATTTGGCCCTACAAAGGATTACAGTGTCAGGATATCTGAGAGTCCATAAAGTGCATGTTTGCTCTTGGATCTGTACCCTTCGAGCACTTGATATTCACCCCACCCTCAGCCCCACGGCACTTATGTACATAGCCATAATGTATTTATTTCTATTAATATCTGTCTCCCCCTCTAGCCCGTAAGCTCCTTGTGGGCAGGGAACGTATCTCCCAATTCTGTTGAACTGTACTTACCCATGTGCTCTGTACGCAGTCAGCGCTCAGTAAATACCATCGGTTGATGAATTGCATGGTACCTTCAGTTCCTTGGAAGAGAGACACTACAGTAAAACAATTCAGAGTAAGATAGAGAAGCAGAGTGGCTTAGTGCAAAGAGCCCGGGCTTGGAAGGCAGAGGTCGTGGGTTCTAATCCCGACTCCACCACTTATCTGCTGTGTGACCTTTGGCAAGTCACTTAACTTCTCTGGGCCTCAGTGACCTCATCTGTAAAAATGGGGATTAAAAAATGTGAGCCCCACGTGGGACAATCTGATTACCCTGTATCCACCCCAACACTTAGAAAAGTGCTCTGCACATAGTAAGCGCTGAACAAATACCAACATTATTATTATTATAAATGAAAACTAATGATTCATTACCAAACCAGTGAATTCTAACCCCTTCTTTGGTACGAAATGGTAACCTGCAACATCTCTGCAGAGATTGTTTTCTTCTGCTTAATGCCCTAACCACCTGGGTGGTTTCACTGTGGTTATTAAAACAAGAGATATTTGGCTCCTCTAGGTAACTGTCAGATAGGAGTGGCTCTTCTCTTAGCCCAGAACCCAGTGGAAATCCCTTGGGGTGACTCAACAAAGAAAGTAGAGCAAGAAACTGCTATTCACCATGGATGCGATGGAGACGGGAACCAGGTAATGGTGAGTGAAGATGTTTCATGGCAGAGCTTTCCAAATGTGGAGGAGAAAGGGGAAAGTTTCCCCCTTCCATCTGTAAACTCCTTGTGGGCAGCGATCATGTCTACCAAACCTATTGTATTGGACTCTCCCAAGCGCTCAGTCCAGAGCACACAATAAGCGCTCAATAAATGTCATTGATTGATGGATTGAGTTGAAAGGAAAGCTAGACAATTGCCCACATTCTGATGCTTGAGCAGAGGAAACAGGTGACTCAGAGGAGGTTTAAAGTTCTGGGACCATCTGTAACCTTCAGGAACTGCGAACTCACAAATGTTGGAAGATTATAAATGTATCCAATACACTGAGGGAGTCCTGGGGTCACAGTGTAGAGGCTGAGTGGAGGGAAGGAGAAAAACAGCATGGTGTAGTGGAAAGAACGTGGGCCTGGGAGTCAGAGGACCTGGCTTCTAATCTGGGCTCTTCCACCTGTCTGTGGTGTGACCTTGGGCAAGTCACTTAACTTTTTAGTGCTTGAGTAAAATGAAGATTAAACCATGAGTCCCTGTCACTTAACACCCTACTTAACACCCTACTTAAAGCTCACCTCCTCCAAGAGGCCTTCCCAGACTGAGCTCCCCTTCTCCCTCTACTCCCTCTACCACCCCCCCCCTTCACCTCTCCGCAGCTTAACCCTCTTTTCCCCCCATCTCCCTCTGCTCCTCCCCCTCTCCCTTCCCATCCCCTCAGCACTGTACTCGTCTGCTCAACTGTATATATTTTCTTTACCCTATTTATTTTGTTCATTCCAAGCGCTTAGTACAGTGCTCTGCACATAGTAAGCGCTCAATAAATACTATTGAATGAATGTCACTGTGAGTCCCATGTGGGATAGGGACTGTGTCCAACCTGGTTATCTTGTATCTACCCCAGTGCTGAGTACAATGCTTGGCATATAGTAAGGGCTTACCACATACTATAATAGTTACTATTGTTAGGGAATGAACATTTTTAATCAACTCCCCGCTCTGCAAGGGACTCCGATACTTCATCTAATCCACCCCCTGCCTCCTGGCAGAAGAGCAGCTAAACCATCTCCAATAGTCATATTTGTACCCTGTTTGTAAGGACCTTTGGCAACCAATTTGACAGGGAATTCTTCCCTACATACAGCAGAAATCCTTCAAGTTGCAGCTTAAATACATTTCCTTTTGCTCTTGCATGAGTGGAGATGGAGAGCAGCTGTTGTCAGGCATCTGTATATTAAACTTCCTTCTTCTTAAAGATCATCCTAGGTTGCTCCGCAGACATCCTGCTAGTCTGCAGTGTGAATAATCCCAGTCCTTTCACTGTGATTATTCTATCATTATCTTTGGGTTCCCTTCTGAATGATCTCCAAATTCTTCATCTCCCTCTCTGGTCCAGGAGCCCAGCACCAAGACAACATTCACATATGAGTCAGATGACCATAGATGATAGTGGAAAGACTATTTTTTTTTGTTCTTACCAGTAGAGCAGTATTAAAGTTGTAGCCATGAGAGCTGGAGCTTTTACAGATTTTACAGATGAAGAAACTGAGGCCCAAAGATGTGACGTGACGTACCCAAGGTCACACAGCAGGCTGGTGGCAGAGCTGGGATTAGAACCCAGGTCCTTTGACTCAGAGGCCCCGTGCTCTTTGCACTGGGCCACACTTAATTGAAAACATTTTAAAAATAATATCTACAGGCTCAGTCACAGCACCTAAATGCCGGTCGGGGTGGGACTAGTGTATCTGGAGTTGGAATCGCTAAGGGTGGAGGCGGGGTAGGGGGAGGAGAGAAGCAGAGAAAGAGGGAAGGGGAGGGAAGATTGATGCTCAGATGAGCATTCAGGGATATTAAGAAAGGAGAGACTATCTAAAATTAAATTGCACTCATTGGAATCATCATAAGTCTCTAAGTCAAAGATCGGAATCATTGACAAATTTCAATTGTCCACATTTTCAGAAATGTTAATCAGCCTTATCACTGTGGCATTTCAAAGCCTCATCTCCCTTCCTTCCTTCCTTCCTTCCTTCCTTCCTTCCTTCCTTCCTTCCTTCCTTCCTTCCTTCCTTCCTTCCTTCCTTCCTTCCTTCCTTCCTTCCTTCCTTCCTTCCTTCCTTCCTTCCTTCCTTCCTTCCTTCCTTCCTTCCTTCCTTCCTTCCTTCCTATTTATTGAGCACTTACTGTGTGCAGAGCACTGTACTAAACACTTGGGAAAGTACAATACAACAATGAACAGTGACATTCCCTGCCCACAACGAGCTTACAGTCTAGGGGGGTCTGGGGGGAGACAGACACCAATACAAATAAATTACAGATATGTACATTAGTGCAGTGGAGCTGGGAGAGGGGAAGAGCAAAGGGAGCAAGTCAGGGTGACACAGAGAGGGAGATGAGGAAAAGTGGGCTCAGTCTGGGAAGGCTTCTTGGAGGAGATGTGCCTTCAATAACGCTTTGAAGGGGGAGGAGTAATTGTCAGTTTTGAGGAGGGAGGGCGTTCCAGACCAGAGGCAGGACGTGGGCAAGGGGTCGGCGGAGAGACAGGTGAGATTGAGGCACAGTGAGAAGGTTAGCACTAGAGGAGCGAAGTGTGTGGGCTGGATTGTAGAAGGAGAGAAACGAGGTGAGATAGGAGAGGGCAAGGCGATGGAGCCAAGGGTGAGGAGTTTTGGTTTGATATGGAAGTGGATGGGGAATCAGTGGAGTTTTTTGAGGAGATGGGTCACATCCACTAAGCCCTCATTTTCTCTTCTCCCACTCTTGGTTTTACACCCTTTATCCACCCCTTCCTCAGTCTCACAGCACTTACGTACATATCCGTAATTTATTTACATTGATATGTCTGTCTCCCCTTCTAGGCTCTGAGCTCCTTGTGGTAGGGAACATGTCTACCAACTCTTTTATACTGTACTTTTCCAAGCACATAGCAAGTGCTCAATAATATGATTGATTGATCGATTGATTAATTGATTATGAGTTTGCTGTGCTTAGGCGGAGTAGGATGAAAAGTGAATAATGAACAGCGAAGATGGACCCCAATCAATAGGGATTCCCTCTGGAGGCTTCTTTTATCATCTCTCTATCCTCATTCCCAGAGGGTGGACAATTTTTGGACAGGATCCCATTTTGCCTCCTCTCCTCCTGTCGATGAGCAATTTATTCAGTAATGGAACTACTGACCAGTTCAAATTAGTCAGGTGAATGTTCCAATTCAATGTCCAATTTGAGATGATTAGTAATGTGTCAGGTTTGAGGAATTGTTCTTGGGCTGAAAGAAGCCAGCTTCCTCATTATTGTTTGCTATTTTTTGCATGGATATTCAGGGTCCATATAGAATTTCATATGTGTGTTCTAATCCCGGCTCCACCACTTGTCAGCTGTGTGACTTTGGGCAAGTCACTTCACTTCTCTAGGCCTCAATTACCTCATCTGTAAAATGAGGTTTCTCATTTTAAATGAGGCTCGCATCTCCTCCTGCCTCCAGGATGTCTCCACCTGGATGTTGGCCCGCCACCTAAAACTCAACAAGAGCAAGACTGAGCTCCTCATCTTCCCTCCCAAGCCCGGTCCTCTCCCAGACTTCTCTATCACCGTGGATGGCACGACCATCCTTCCTGTCTCTCATGCCCGCAATCTCGGTGTCATCTTTGACTCGTCTCTCTCGTTCACCCCACACATCCTATCCATTACCAAGACCTGCAGGTTTCACCTTTACAATATCGCCAAGATCCGCCCTTTCCTCTCCACCCAAACAGCTACCTTACTGCTACAGGCTCTTGTTATATCCCGGCTAGACTACTGTGTCAGCCTTCTCTCTGATCTCCCTTCCTCCTCTCTCGCCCCGCTCCAGTCTATTCTTCACTCCGCTGCCCAGCTCATCTTCCTGCAGAAACTATCTGGGCATGTCACTCCCCTTCTTAAACACCTCCAGGGGTTGCCTATCGACCTCCACTCCAAACAAAAACTCCTCACTCTAGGCTTCAAGGCTCTCCATCACCTTGCCCCTTCCTACCTCTCCTCCCTTCTCTCTTTCTACTGCCCACCCCGCACGCTCCGCTCCTCCGCCGCCCACCTCCTCACCGTCCCTCGGTCTCGCCTATCCCGCCATCGACCCCAGGGCCACGTCCTCCCGCGGTCCTGGAATGCCCTCCCTCCTCACCTCCGCCAAACTAATTCTCTTCCCCTCTTCAAAACCCTACTTAAAACTCACCTCCTCCAAGAGGCTTTCCCAGACCGAGCTCCCCTTCTCCCTCTACTCCCTCTACCGCCCCCACTTCACCTCTCCGCAGTTTAACCCTCTTTTCCCCCCATTTCCCTCTGCTCCTCCCCCTCTCCCTTCCCATCCCCTCAGCACTGTACTCATCTGCTCAACTGTATATATTTTCATTACCCTATTTATTTTGTTAATGAAATGTACATCGCCTCGATTCTATTTAGTTGCCATTGTTTTTACGAGATGTTCTTCCCCTGACTCTATTTATTGCCATTGTTCTTGTCTGTCTGTCTCCTCCGATTAGACTGTAAGCCCGTCAAACGGCAGGGACTGTCTCTATGTGTGGCTCAATGGAAAGAGCACGGGCTTTGGAGTCAGAGTTCATGGGTTCGAATTCCAGCTCGGCCACTTGTCAGCTGTGTGACTTTGGGCAAGTCACTTAACTTCTCTGTGCCTCAGTTACCTCATCTGTAAAATGGGGATTAAGACTGTGAGCCCCACGTGGGACAACCTGATTCCCCTGTGTCTACCACAGCGCTTAGAACAGTGTTCGGCACATAGTAAGCGCTTAATAATAATAATAATAATGTTGGTATTTGTTAAGCGCTTACTATGTGCCGAGCACTGTTCTAAGCGCTGGGGTAGACATAGGGGAATCAGGTTGTCCCACGTGGGGCTCACAGTCTTAATCCCCATTTTACAGATGAGGGAACTGAGGCACAGAGAAGTTAAGTGACTTGCCCACAGTCACACAGCCGACAAGTGGCAGAGCTGGGATTCGAACTCATGAGCCCTGACTCCAAAGCCCATGCTCTTTCCACTGAGCCACGCCACTTAACAAATACCAACATCATCATTATCTGTTGCCGACTTGTTCATTCCAAGCGCTTAGTACAGTGCAGAGGCACATAGTAAGCGCTCAATAAATACTATTGAATGTAAAATGGGGATTAAGACTGTGAGCCCCACGTGGGACAACCTAATTACCCTGTATCTACCCCAGTGCTTAGAACAGTGCTTGGCACGTAGTAAGCGCTTAACAAATACCACAATTATTATTATTATATGGAAAATCACCTTCAAAAATACGCTTTTCTGGTGAAGTTACAACTGATCTCTCTTTAGTTGATTTTATTTCAAATGCCCACATTTTTGCCGCATTTTTCTCCCAGCAGATATCTGAGACAGATGGAAAGGGGAAACCACACTAGCTCTGAGTTCCTCCTTTTAGGATTTTCTGGCAATTCGGAGCAGCAACAGTTCACCTTCGGGCTGTTCCTGTGGATGTACTTGACTGGGTTGTTAGGAAATCTGCTCATCATCCTGACCATCAGATCTGTCTCGCATCTGCACACCCCCATGTATTTCTTCCTGAGCCACCTGTCCTTCGTCGATCTCTGCCTCACGACCACCACGGTCCCCAAGATGCTGTTCAACATCCAGACCCGGAAGAAAACCATCTCTTACGCCGGCTGCCTGAGCCAGATGTACTTCTTCATTTTTCTTGGACTGATGGACAGTTTCCTCCTGACGGTAATGGCGTATGACCGCTACGAGGCCATCTGCCACCCTTTACATTACTCTCTGATCATGAGCCCCCAGCTCTGTGTCTTCCTGGTGGCCGGGGCCTGGTTTATCACTTTTCTCCATGCCCTGTTGCACACTGTCCTGACCGCTCAGCTCTCTTTCTGTGGAGACAACAAAATCCCTCACTTCTATTGTGATCTCACCGCCCTGCTCGAGCTTTCCTGCTCTGACACCACCACTAATGAGGTGGTGATTTTCACGGTAGCTGGACTGCTAGGAATAGCTCCTCCAATGTGTATCCTTGCTTCCTACGCCTGCATCGTCTCTGCTCTGCTGAAGCTTCCCTCTGCCAGGAGCAAGAGGAGAGCCTTCTCCACCTGCAGTTCTCACTTCACTGTGGTCACGCTGTTCTATGGTGCTGGCCTGGGGGTGCATTTCCATCCCACATCCTCCCACTCCAAGTACGAGGACTTAGTAGCATCTGTGATGTACACGGTGGTCACTCCCATGTTGAACCCGCTCATCTATAGCCTGAGAAACGAGGACATGAAGGGGGCCCTGAGAAAACTCTTCTTAGGAAAACAGTCTTTGCTCTAAAACTCTGAGTTCTGTTCCTGGGATTTGGTGTTTTGACGACAAGCAGAGCCACCTAGGATTTTGGGGGTGGATTTTCAGTGACCTCTGATTTCCATGATTCCATTAGAGCTATAAATAGCTGTTATGTTTGTGCAAGATGTAGTTCATTTATTCATTCAATCGTATTTAATGAGCGCTTACTGTTTGCAGAGCACTGTACTAAGTGCTTGGAAAGTACAATTCGGCAACAGAGACAATCCCTACCCAACAACGGGCTCACAGTCTAGAAGGGGGAGACAGACAACAAAACAAAACAAGTAGACATCAATAGCACCAAAATAGATATATAGAATTATAGCTCTATACACGTCATTAATAAAATTAATAGAATAATGAATATGTACTACTATACACCAATGCTGTGAGGCAGGGAAGGGGGTAGAGCAGAGGGAGGGAGTCGGGGCAATGGGGAGGGGAGGAGGAGCAGAGGAAAAGGGGGACTCAGTTGGGGAAGGCCTCCTGGAGGAAGTGAGCTCTCAGGAGGGCTTTGAAGGGGGGGAAAAGAGCTTACTGTTTATAGTTTATAGTTATTGTCAAGTTCTTTTTTTATGGTTTTTTTGGGGGTATTTGTTAAGCGCTTACTATGTGCAGAGCACTGTTCTAAGCACAGGGGAATCAGGTTGTCCCACATGGGGCTCACAGTCTTAATCCCCATTTTACAGATGAGGGAACTGAGGCACAGAGAAGTTAAGTGACTTGTCCAAGGTCACACAGCAGAAGTGGTGGAACAGGGATGAGAACCCAGGTCCTTCTTATTCCCAGGCCCCATGCTCTAGCCACCAAGACACACTGCTTCTCTAAGCCATGTTCCAAGATCTCTTTCCTGAATTGATCAATCAATCTATCAATTAATGGTATTTATTGAGTACTTTCTATGTGCAGAGCACTGTACTAAGCTCTTGGGAGAGTACAATATAACAGGATTAGCAGACACGTTCCCTGCCCATAACAAGCTTACAGTCTAGAGGAGGAGACAGACATTAATATGAATAAATAATTTGTAATATTTAATTTAAAGATATGTACATAAGTGCTGTGGGGTTGCAGGTGGGGCGAATAGCAAGCACCCAAAGGTCACAGATCCAAGTGTATGACAAATAACTCAAGGTCAATCATCGTGTGGTTGGAGAAGCTGCATGGCGTAGTGGATAGAGTACGGGCCTGGGAATCAAAAGGTCATGAGTTCTGATCCCAGTGTGACCTTGGCCAAGTCACTTCACTCCTCTGGGCCTAAGTTCCCTCATCTGTAAAATGGGGATTGAGACTGTGAGCCCCAGGTGGGACAGGGACTGTGTCTAAACCCATATGCTTGTATTCACCCCAGCATTTAGTACAGTGCCTGGCACATAGTAAACACATAACAAATACCATAATTATTATTATTTCCCAGATGCATTAGTTTTCCAATGTGCACAATGTGCATATGTGCCAATGAGACTCAAGTTGACTGAGCGGAAGGAGGAAACCACTTCTGTATTTTTACCAAGAAAACTCTGTGGTTAACACTACAGAATGACTGCAGATGGAGGTGGGGTGTTCTGGGAGAGATGTGTCCGTGGTGTTGCTACGGGTTGGACATGACTCGGTGGCATAAGACAAGACAAGAAAGTGCACTGACCAAGAAGAAATAGACTTTGTAATAGACGAGAGTTCATTTATCGCAAAGGGAGAATTTCCTTAAGGGACTAAACATTGAAGCAGGCCCCTGAAAGAGGTTATGGGATCTCTAGAATTCCATCCATCCTGGATGATTTGGGTATTTACATGCTAGGTGACTCCTTAGGCTTCTTCTAGCTCCATTATTTTCTGACTCTGACTGCTGTCTCAAAATTTGTACTGAGTTCAGAGTTGAGATCATTCCAGTTTTTTGGGTGCTCCAAAGTTAAAGGGACTATTATTATTATTATATTTGTTAAGTGCTTACAATGTGCCAAGCACTGTTCTAAGCACTAGGGTAGATACAAGCTTATCAGGTAGGACACAGTTCCTGTCCCACGGGGGGCTCACAGTCAAAGTAATTGGACCATGATCCGACGTGGACATCAATGACTGCAGAAACAGAATTATTAAAAGTCCTTGGGCTTGTATGCACCTTTTCTCCAAGTAAGTTACCCCACAGGACAGGGAATACGGTTTGGACCATTACTCAGATTAGTCTCTAACAAATCTGGCACTTCGGCACATAGTAAGTGCTTAACAAGTACCATAACAAGGACTTTGGGGGATAGCGTCCCTGTATCCAAGAGAAACTGTATGCATTCCCCATGGAAACTCCAAACTGTCTCTCCTGCTTGGAGAGTGAAAAAACATGTTCTTGCTGCCCAGTTACATCAGCCCCCTCGCCCCACCCCAAGTTCCTTCAGTCCCTATTTCCCCATTGGTTAATTCATGGAAGGGTCTTCTCTCTTCAGCCCCTTCCTTCAAGTGAAATTTCGGGAGGCAGAAGAGCAGGTGATGGTGTTTGAGCTCAGCAACTCTGGAAGGTAAGTGCTGCGTGAGAGCAGAGGGGACACACAATGAGGGCTTCCTCCGAGCAAAGTCTACTCCAGGCTGAGCCGATCTCTCTGTATATACTTTCTCCCTCATATTCCTGCCCCAGTCCTCTGCTTGATAGCAGCTGGGATAGAACCAGCACTGGACAATAGAAAGTCAACTGCCAATTCCGAGGGAAACAAGACCCACTCCACACACTGAGCCCCGTGAATAATCAATTTTCTCTTGTTCTTACTCTTAGGGTATTTGGTGAGCACTTACTACGCGTCAAACACTGCTGTAAGCGCTGTGGTAGATACAAAGTAATAGGATCAGACACAGTTCCTGTCCCACATGGGGCTCACAGTCTACGGACTCTAGACCGTAAGCTCGTCCTCTAGACTATAAACTCCATGTGGGCAGGGAATGTGTCTGCCAACTCCCCCAAGCACCCAGCAAAGTGCTCTGCACACAGCAGGCTTTCAACAAATATGATTGATTGATTAATAGGAGGGAGAACAGGCATTGAAACTGCACTTTACAGGTGAGAAAACTGAGGCCTAGAGAAGCGAGTACCTTGCCCAAGGTCACGCAGCAGGCAAGTGGCAGTGCTAGGATTAGAATCCACATCCTCTGACTCTCAGGCCACACTCTTTCCACTAGGTCATGCTGCTCCTCAGGATGGAAGTAGATTGTAGTATTCAAGTTCAGCCAGCTGAGCACTTTTTCAAACAGCCATCCAGGTGCCCCAAGATGCGAACAGGCCGGCCTCAGGTCCATGTATGTAAGGACTCTTGTTTTTCACCTTCTCCCTTTGGCCATTTCATTGACCATGCCCCCCCCCCCAAGGGAGGGCAGGGAAAGCAAAACAGAGTGGGATTGGGACAGAGCTAGAAATAATCAGCTAAAAAGAGGGTTTTGGATGATCTGTGGTTTGTCATGAACTAGGTTATCTCTGTCCCCAAGGACCACAGTCTCTTTGATGGTGGCAAAACAGTGCCCTTCGGATTCTTGGCAGTACAGGGAGAATGGGTTAAAAGATTCAGTCTTCTTTCTTTTCTACTGCTTTTGGATCCCTCTCTTGGTCAGCAAATATTTACCGTTGCTTCTATCGATTTGCTTTTTTAGACAGTTTCCTACCCTCCCCACACCCTTCTCCTATCTTTCTGCCCTCTCCACTCTCACCCTGTCTACCTCGATGTCCGTGTACCTGTCTCTGGCCTCGGTCTAGTGTTTCGCTTACTGTAAACACTTAATTAATCTTATTGAATAATTGAAGGATTGATTAAGCAGTCACTGGCTAACCAGCCCTATGCTTCCCCCCTCTCCCTTTGCCTTTTAATGGAGCCTTCTGAGAGTCTTTGAAGTACTAAGGTGCTGAAAAGGGTGACAGTCCCTGTCACTTTCCTTTCTTGTCTCCCTGACGTCTATCTACAACATGGTCTAGCTCTCCTGTAGCATTTTTTTGTAATATTTTTATTTTCCATTATTAAGATTTTTGGGGAGGGGAAGGCAAGAGTATTGGCAGGCAATAGGAATTTTAATTGCTAATTTTCTTTAGCGCATTGTATCCTCCCAGGTTCCCCAGGGTCTGAGAGACCCATGGTTGGTGTTGATTCTTTGAAAACTGCCTTCATTTCCTTAGAGAAGAAGTTCTATAATAAACCAATCATGAAATATAACCAGCCAGTTATTCACTACCAAACTAGCCAAGTCTAATTCCCTCTTCTTTGGGAAATATCCCCAGCTGTATTTCAGGAGAAATGGCTTCTTGTTCCAACCTGCTGGGAAGTATGTACCCTAACCATCCGGGTAGCTTCGTCGTGGTTATTAAACAACAAGTATTTGCCTCCCAGAAGAAGGTGCCTTCAGGAGTGATTCCTCTCTGAGGCCAGAACCGGGGTGGAAATCCCTTGGAGTGACTCAGCAAGGAAAGTTGTGAGAGAAGCTGCTATTAACTGTGGATGTGGTGGAGAATAATAATAATAATGGTATTTGTTAAGTGCTTACTATGTGCCAAGCACAAGGATACAAGGGATCCAAGGTAATCAGGTTGTCCCTCTTGGGGCTCACAGTCTTAATTCCCATTTTACAGATGAGGTAAATTGGGCACAGAGAAGTTAAGTGACTTGCCCAAAGTCACACAGCTGACAAGTGGTGGAGCAGGAAACCGGGTTATGGTGAGAGAGGATGTTTCATGGCAGAGAGCATTCCAAATGTGGAGGAGAAGGAGGAAAGTTTTCCCCTCTAGTCTGTAAGCTCCTTGAGGGCAGGGATCGTGCCTACCAACTCTATGGTACTGAACTTTGCCAAGCACATAGTCCAGCGTTCTGCACATAATAACTCTCAATATATTCCACTGATTGAGTTGAAAGGTAAGCTAGAAAGCTGCCCACATTCTGATGTTTGAGCAGAGAAAGCAGGTGACTCAGAGGAGGTTTAAAGTTCTGTGACAATCAGAAACCCAGGAAGATTATCAGTGCATCCAGTACAGGGGGCAGTCCCAAGATCACACTGTAGATCCTGACTGACTGGAGGGAAATGAATTTTATTTCATGGATTCCTAGGCCCCCTAAGGCACTCTGAAACTTCATCTAAGACATCCCCCTGCCTCCTGGCAGCTAGACCGTCACAGACAGATGAACATTTATCTTGTTTGAAAGGACCTGAAGGGATAGAACCCATCACTTCCTTCAATAACCCATTTGATTATCTTCTGCTGAAAACTTTATTTCAGGCCCAACCCAAAGACACAGTGTCGGTCAGAGTGAGGTTACATTTGGTGAAGAGCAATTTAATGATGTTTTCCTCTCCCTCTCTCATCTGTAATTTAGTTTAACTTCTGCCTCTCTGACTACATTGGAAGCTCCTTGAGAGCAGGCTTGGTGTCTACCAGAGAAGCAGCATGGCCTAATGGCAAGAGCACAGGTTTGGGAGTCAGAGGGTTCTAATCCCGTTCCGCCACAGTGTGACTTTGGGCAAGTCACTTAATTTCTCTGGGCCTCAGTTACCTCATCTGTTAAATGGGGATTAAGTCTGTGAACCCCACGTGGGACAACCTATTTATTGCCATTGTTCTTGTCTGTCCATCTCCCCCGATTAGACTGTAAGCCCGTCAAACGGCAGGGACTGTCTCTATCTGTTGCCGGCTTGTTCATCCCAAGCGCTTAGTACAGTGCTCTGCACATAGTAAGCGCTCAATAAATACTATTGAATGAATGAATGAACCTGATTACCTTGTATCTTCCCCAGCGCTTAGAAGAGTGCTTGGCACATAGGAAGCACTTAACAAACACTATCATCATTATTATTATTATTACTACCAACTCCCATGGCTCCCACCAGTTATTGCCCCATCTCCCTCCTACCATTCTTCTCCAAACTCCTTGAGCGAGACACCTACATGTGCTGTCTCCAGTTCCTCTTCTCCAATTCTCTCCTTAACTCCCTCCGATCTGGCTTTTGTCTCCTTCGCTCCACAGAAACTGCCCACTCAAAGCTCACCAATGATCTTCTTGCCATATCTAACAGCCTCTACTCCATCATAATCCTCCTCAACCCCTCAGTTGCCTTCGATATGGTTGACTGCCTCCTTCGCCCGGAAACATTATCCAACCTAGGCTTCACGGACACTGCTCTCCTGGATCTCCGCCTATCTCTTTGGCTGCTCATTCTCAGTCTTGTTCACGGGTTCCTCCTCTGCCTCCTACTGTCTTACTGTGGGAGTCCCTTAAGGTTCAGCTCTGGGTCCCCTTCTATTCTCCATCAACACCCACTCCCTCGGAGAACTCATTCACTCCCATGGCTTCAACTACCACCTCTTTGCAGATGATTCTCAAAACTACATCTCCAGCCCTGATCATTCTCCCTCTCTGCAGTCTCACATTTCCTCCTGCCTTCAAGCACCTCTACTTGGCTGTCCCACTGATTCCTCAAACTTAACGTGTCCAAAACAGAAATCCTTATCTTCCCACCCAATCACTGTCCTCCCCCTGATTTTCCCATCAATGTGGACAGCACCACCATCCTCTCTGTCTTAAGAGCCTGTAACCCTGGCGTTAATCTCGATTCATCTCTCTCATTCAACCCACATATTCAATGTCACTAAATCCTGTTGGTTCAATCTTCACAACATAGCTAAAATCCACCCTTTCCTCTCCATCCAAATTGCTACCACATAAATCCAAGCATTTATCCTATCCAGCCTTGAATACTGTATCAGCCTCCTTGCTGACCTTCCTGCCTCCTCTCTCTCTCCCTACTCTAATCCATACTTCATTCTGCTGCCCAGACCATTTTTCTCTAAAAATGCTCAGTCCACGTTTCCCCACTCCTCCAGAACCTCCAGGGGTTGTCCATCCACCTCCGCATCAGACAAAAACTCCTTACCATTGACTTTAAAGCACTCGATCACCTTGCCCCCTCCTACCTCACCTCACTGCTCTCCTACTACAATCCAGCCCTCACACCATGTTCCTCTAATGCCAACCTACTCACTGTACCTTGATCTCTATCTCACTGCCAACCTCTCATCCATATCCTACCTCTGGCCTGGAACACCCTCCCTATTCATATCCGACAGATAATTACTCTCCCCACCTTCAAAGCCTTATCGAAGGCACGTCTCCTCTAAGACGCCTTCCCTGACTAAGCCCTCATTTCCTCTTCTCCCACCCCCTTTTGCATCAACCTTGCACTGGGATTTGCTCCCTTTATTCACCCCTCCCTTAGCCCCACAGCACTTGTGTACCTAGCCATAATTTATTATTTACATTAATATAATAATAATAATGGTATTTGTTAAGCACTTACTATATGCCAAGCACTGTTCTAAGCGCTGGGGTGGATACAAAGGTAATCAGGTTGTCCCAGGTGGGGCTCACAGTCTTCATCCCCATTTTACAGATGAGGTAACTGAGGCACAGAGAAGTGAGGTGACTTGCCCAAAGTCACACAGCTGACAGGAGGCAGAGCCGGAATTAGAACCCATGGCCTCTGACTCCCAAGCCTGGCTCCTCCCCTCTAGATTGTAAGCTTGTTGGGAACAGAGAAAATGTCTACTAAATTTGTTGTACTCTCCCAAGAGCTTAGCACTGTCCTCTGCTCACAGTAAGTGCTCAATAAATATGATTGATTACCAACTAGTGGAACGTACTCTCCCAAGCATTTGGTACAGTGCTCTGCGCACAGTATAGGCTCAATAAATACCAGCGATGGAATGAGTGAGCGAGTTGGCTGCTGCATTGCAGAGAGGTGGAGGGCAGGTGGTGACAAATCATCTCAAATAATGGAGTTACCATGGGAAAAACCTTAATTGTATTTCCAGTAATAAAAATTCATCTCAGTTGACCAAAAGTCTAGGTTCAGGTCAACGTATCATCAGGCCACTTGAGCCCATCCCAGCAGAAGAGGCTCTAATCAGTATAACCTCAGAGGATCTCATGTACTTCTTACTTAGATTATGAGCCCTGTGTGGGACGGGGACTGTGCCTAGCTTATCTTTCATCTACTCCAGTTCTTAGCACAGTACTCTGGCACAGTAAGTGTTTAATAAATACCAGCATCATTTTTCCCAGTGAGGCCCGGATGGGCTAGTATTGGCAAGGACTGGGGGAGGAAGAAGTATAGCAGAGCTGAATATGGTGCATAAAGAATTCATTGTGTGGATCACTGTGTGGATGGAATGTGAATTTCATGCGTGTGACCTTGTGAAATGTTAGAGTATGTTTGTATTGGGTGGGTTTTCAGGTATTTTCCCTTCCTACTGTCTCTACTACGTACTTTGACTCACTCCTTAAGCACTTAGGTGCCTTCTCCACCCCCACAGCACTTAGGTACGTATCCTTACATTCATTCGGTTGCTTCTCCGACCTGTAATTTATTTAAACATCTGTCTCCCTTGCTAGGCTGTAAGCTCCTTGAGAGCAGGGATTCTGTCTGCCATTGTACTCTCCCATGCACTTATAACAATAACAGTAAGAATAACAGCAACAATAATAATAATTGTGGCGTTTGTTAAGCACTTACTGCACACTAAGCACTGTACTAACTGCTGGGGTAGATACAAGATAATAACCTCAGACACAATCCCTGTCCCACATGGGGCTGACAATCTAAGTAGGAGGGAAAACAGGGATTTGATCCCCATTTTACAGATGAAGAAATGGAGGCACAGAGAAGTGAAATGACTTGCCTGAGGTTACATAGCAGACAAGTGGTAGATCTGGGTAAATTGTGGTGTGCTTTGCACAGAGTAAGTGCTCAGTAAATACCACTGATTCATGGTGTGATTGACTGACTTTGTGGATACAACTGACATTTACTTCTGCCATAACATGAGTTTTAATTACATGATTTGAAGAGGACATCACTGAAGAATTAGGGAATGTTCTTTCCACAGCATGCATAGTGTAGTGGACAGAGCATGGGCCTGGGAGTCAGAAGGTCATGTGTTCTAATACCAACTTCACCACTTGTCTGCTGTTTGACCTTGGGCAAGTCATTTTACTTCTCTGTTCCTCAGTTACCTCATCTGTAAAATGGGGTTTGAGACTGTGAGCCCCACATGGGACAGGGTCTGTATCCAACCCCATTTGCTTGTATCCACCCCAGAGCTTAGTACAATTCCTGGCACACAGTAAGTGCTTAACAAATAGCTATTATTATTATTATCTGCAGACTTTAAGCCCGTCAAAGGGCAGGGACTGTCTCTATCTGTTACCGATTTGTACATTCTAAGTGCTTAGTACAGTGCTGTGCACATAGTAAGCGCTCAATAAATACTATTGAATGAACATAAGCTAGTTTGAAGAAATGGTTGCTCAGGGTGTCTGCATGACTTGAGTACAATAATGGAGAAGCAGCGTGGCTCAGTGGAAAGAGCACAGGCTTTGGAGTCAGGGCTCATGAGTTCGAATCCCAGCTCTGCCACTTGTCGGCTGTGTGGCTGTGGGCAAGTCACTTAACTTCTCTGTGCCTCAGTTCCCTCATCTGTAAAATGGGGATTAAGACTGTGAGCCCCACGTGGGACAACCTGATTCCCCTATGTCTACCCCAGCGCTTAGAACAGTGCTCGGCACATAGTAAGCACTTAACAAATACCAACATTATTATTATTAATGTAATTTTGCCTTACTGCAAAGTTCTTTAAGAACACAACTACCGCATTATAGGAAAGTGATTGAAGGTGATTTTGCATTCTGCATAAGAAGACCTGCTTTCCAACACAACAAGAAGAGGTGAAACTCCTGATTCCCAATCTGTCCGCCCAGTACAATCCTCCTAAAGTTAGATTGGGATATATGTAACTTTGCATATCTGGGGCCTAAAGTGGAATATTCTACTGAAAATTAGTTTTCATAAAAAGCACTTTGCCCAGCGTACACACGATCCATCTCGGGTTAGATGTTTTTCACTCTTTTTCTCCGTATTTTTCTCCCAGCAGATATGAGACACCTGGCAAAGGGAAACCAAACAATGATTTCTGAATTCATCCTCCTGGGATTTTCTGATGATCCACAGCAGCAGCCATTCATCTTTGGGCTATTTTTCTTCATGTACCTCATCGCAGTGCTAGGAAATCTGCTTATCATCCTGGCCATTGGATTCGACTCTCACCTTCACACACCCATGTACTTCTTCCTGAGCAAACTATCTTTTGTGGACCTCTGCCTCACGACCACCACCCTCCCCAAGATGCTGCTCAACATCCAGACCCGGAAGAAAACCATCTCCTACACTGGCTGCCTGACGCAAGCTTACTTTTTAATTTTTTTTGCCTTTATGGACAGTTTCCTCTTAACGGCCATGGCTTTTGACCGGTATGTGGCCATCTGCCATCCTTTATATTACACCACTACCGTAAACCCGCAGCTCTGCGTCTTCCTGGTGGCCGGGTCCTGGTTTATCACCTTTCTCCATGCCCTGTTGCACACTGTCATGACGGCTCGGCTCTCTTTCTGTGGAGACAACGAAATCCCTCACTTCTATTGTGATCTCACCCCCCTGCTCAAGCTTTCCTGCTCTGACATCAGCACCAACGAGGTTTTGATTTTCACTGTAACTGTGCTGCTCGGTTCGGCTCCTGCGATGTGCATCGTTGTCTCCTACATCCGCATCGTCTCCGCTGTGCTGAAAATCCCATCTGCAGAGGGGAAGCAGAAAGTCTTCTCCACCTGTGGCTCCCACCTCACCGTGGTCACTCTGTTTTATGGGGCTGGCATGGGGGTGCACTTCCAACCTTCATCTATCCAATCCAAGCATGAGGATTTGCTAGCCTCTGTGTTATACACGGTGGTCACCCCCATGCTGAACCCCTTCATCTACAGCCTGAGGAATAAAGACATGAAAGGGGCCCTGAGGAAACTCTTCAGCTGCGAAACAATCCCCATGCAGAAACTCTGACTTCTACCTCCAGTCTTGTTGTCCAAACTCAAGACAACCACAGAGATCTTCAGGAGTGGAATTTTCAGTGATCACCATCCCCGTGATTTTCACTGCGCCCAGAAACACCAATTTTTTTTTTGTACACAATCCATACAATACCTTTTTGTGATCAGACCAATAGACCATCCAGTACAGGCCAGTATTTTGTTTCCAACAGTAGCATTGGAATTCAGGAGATGGTAGCCTTCCTTGACACAGAGCCTAATTTTTAGGGATTACCATCTAACATCTTTAATTTTTTTTATTGGAATTTAAGTTCTTACTATGTGCCAGGCACTGGTCTAAACACCGGAGTTGATACAAGAAAATCAAATTGGACATAGTCCTTGTCCCGCATGGGACTCGCAGTCTTAATCCCCATTTTATAAAAAGGGTAACTGAGGCACAGAGAAGTGAACTGATTTGCCCGCGGTCACACAGCAGACAAGCGGTGGAACTGGTATTAGAACACAGGTCCTTCTGACTCCCAGGCCTTTGCTCTATCCACTAGGCAACACTGCTTCCTTTCTACATCCCAATTTCCCATATAGTAACACTTTATAGATTTCTCATCCATGAATTTGCCCAAACCTGTCCTTTTCTCTGCTCAAATTTTCTGCTTACACAGTTTTTGCTGGTAACAGATTTCATATACTTACCATTCACTGTAAATAATAATGTTGGTATTTGTTAAGTGCTTCCTATGTGCAGAGCACTGTTCTAAGCGCTGGGGTAGATACAGGGTCATCAGGTTGTCCCACGTGAGGCTCACAGTTAATCCCCATTTTACAGATGAGGCAACTGAGGCACAGAGAAGTTGTGACTTGCCCACAGTCACACAGCTGACAAGTGGCAGAGCTGGGAGTCGAACTCATGACCTCTGACTCCGAAGCCCAGGCCCTTTCTACTGAGCCGTTCTGCTTCCCAGAAATGTAAAGAAATGTTTGCTTCCGTTTGTTTTATTCCAATCAATCAATGGTAATCATTGAGCACTTACTATGTGCAGAGCACTGTATTAAGTGCTTGGGAGAGTATAAAACAGGAGAATTAGAAGACACGTCCCCTGCCCATAACGATCTTCCAGTCTAAGGAGGAGTATGAATATGAATATCAATATGAATAACTAATTTATAACATATAATTTAAAAATAGGGACATAAATGGCATGGGGCTCATTCATTCAATTGTATTTATTGAGCACTTACTGTGTGCAGAGCACTGTACTAAGTGCTTGGAAAATACAATTCGGCAACAGAGACAAACCCTACCCAACAACGGGCTCGTAGTCTAGAAGGGGGGAGACAGACAACAATACAAAACAAGTAGACAGGCATCAATAGCGTCAATATAAATAAATAGAATTATAGGTATATACACATCAATAAAATAAATAGAATAATATATCTGTATATATACACAAGTTCTGTGGGGCGGGGAGGGGGATAGAGAAGAGGGAGGGAGTTGAGGCGATGGGGAGGGGAGGAGGAGCAGAGGAAAAGGGGGCTCAGTATGGGAAGGCCTCCTGGAGGAGGCGAGCTTTCAGGAGGGCTTTGAAGGGGCTAAGTGAGCTAGTTTGGCGGATATGAGGAGGGAGGGCATTCCAGGCCAGAGGTAGGGCATGGGCCGGGGTCGACGGCGGGACAGGTGAGAACGAGACACAGTGAGGAGGTTAGTGGCAGAGGAGCAGAGTGTGCGGGCCGGGCTGTAGAAGGAGAGAAGGGAGGCGAGGTAAGAGGGGCCAAGGTGATGGAGCGCTTTGAAGCCAATAGTGAGGGTGGGATGACTCTCAAATGACTAAAGGTCACAGATCTAAAGGCATAGATGACACAGAAGGGAGAGCGAGCCAGGGAAAAGATCAGTCTTCATTGTCTTGGAGGAGATGTGACCTTAATAATGCTTTGAAGGTGGAAAGAGTGGTGGTCTAGTGGATTATGGAGGGGGAGGGAGGATGTGGGAAAGGGGTCGACAGCGAGATGGACGAGATCACCCAGGGAATACTGAGAGGCTTTTGGGACATAAAATTCCCAAAGACCTAGTTAAAGTACTTGCCAAACTTTACTGTATCCCTATGTGGTCAATTCCCATGAGAAGAGCTGTGAGTGTGGAAGGTGGGGAAGTGAAGGGGGTGGACCAATCTCCTGACAATTCTTTGCCTCTGGGACTGTTGATATCCCAGTAAAATTTATATTCTTGATATCTTTGATTCTGGGAAACTTGATTTTATATCTCCCTGTGTTGGAGAATCTCATCCTCAAGCCCTAAACTCTGGAATTAGGAGGTTCAGAGCTGAGGATGGGAGTCAGAGACTCCGAGCTTCAGAACCCACTGTATGCCTGTGCCTCTTCCCTCCTCAGATAACTGAGGGTGATAACACTTACCTCCTTCCCAGGATGGTCTTGCAAACTCATTCAATTTTTTAATTGACTCAGTGTCAATTTTCTTAACAAAGTATGTGGCCAGGTCATTGGAGGGAAGGGATGGGGGTGGGAAGGGGGGTAGGGGGCCTGAGGAGGGAGTTAAGTTGCCTGGAACAACTGGTGAGGGAGATGGGCATGGGTGTCAATAAGGGTAGAGAAATAATTTTGCCGGGCAGAGGAGAGGGCAGAGTTACATTATACAAGGATAAACTTGAAATGGATGAAGTCAACTGGATATTTAGATTTCCATCAGCAACGCCCTGTGGTTCGTGCATAAGAGCAAAGGAGACAGACTGTGCAGGTGATCCAGGGCTTCTAAAAAATTGTTCTGCACACATAATAATAGTACTGGTACTTGTTAAGCACGTAGTATGTGCCAAGCAGGGTTCTAAGCACTGGGGTAAATACAAATGAATCCTATTGAACACAGTCCTTGTTCCACACGGGGCTCAAAGTCTTAATCCCCATTTTACAGATGAGGCAACTGGGGCATAGAGAAGTTAAGTGACTTGTCCAAGGTCACAAGCAGACAAGTGGTGAACCTGGGACTGGAACCCAGGTCCCTCTGACTTCTAGGCCATTGCTCTTGCTCCTTCTTAGATCTTCCCACACCTCAAATTTCTCCAATGACTGCCCATCCATCAGAAACTCCTCATCATTGGCTTCAAGACTGTCAAACAACTCTCCCCCCACTACATTCTTGCTCATCTCCCACTACAACTGAGGCCCCACATTTCGCTTCTCTAATATCATCAATCTACTCACCGTACCTCACTCTCATCCCTCTGGCCATTGACCTCTTGTTCACGCCCTCTCTCCTGGCCAGAACTCCCTCCGCCTTCGAAAGCAGCACAGTGGATCGAGCACGGGCCTGGGAGTCAGAAGGTCATGGTTTCTAATCCACTTGTCTGCGTTGTGACCTTGGGCAAGTCACTTCACTTCTCTGGGCCTCAGTTACCTCATTTGTAAAATGGGGATTGAGATTGTGAGCCCCACATGAGACAGGGACTGTGTTCAACCCGATTTGCTTGTATCCACCCTGTTGCTTAGTACAGTGCCTGGCACATAGTAAACGCTTAACAAATACCATAATTATTATTATCTGACAGACTGCCACTCTCCCCATCTTCAAAGCCTACTAAAATCATATCTCTTCCAGAAAACCTACCCCAACTAACCTCTCATCTCCCCACCCTATCCTCCCCTCCTTCTGCTTCACCTATGCACCTGTGTCTCTACCTCATAAACACTTCGGTACTCACCTTACTCCAAATCCTACAGCACTTGTGTACATATCCTTTTACTAGGTTATGTCTTCTACCCGTAATTTCATTTTGATGTCTGTCTCCAGCTAGACTTTAAGCTCCTGGATGGTAGGGATCATGTCTTATCTATTGTGCTTTCCCAAATGTCTAGTACAGGGCTCTGCATACAGTAAACTCTCAATAAGTACCAGTGATTGATAATGATTGATTGAACAGGGCTTGCGATCAATCTACTACCTTTCTCAATCTCCAGTAAGATTCTATCACTCTCTCTTCAAACACCTAGAGTGGTGCTTTTGATAGAGAGGGGAAACTTCAGTGGAGGAGTGGGTTTTAGGAGAGAAGATGAGTTTTCAACATGTTGAGTTTGAGGTGCCAGCAGGACATTCAAGCAGAGATATCCTGGATGTAAGAGGAGACGTGGGGATGTAGATTAGGTGAGAGGGTGGAGCTGGTGAGGTACATATGGAGCCATCTACATAGAGGTGGTAGCTGCAGCCATCGATCAATCATATTTATCGAGCACTTACGGTGTACAGAGAACCGGGCTAAGCCCTTGGGAGAGTACAATATAACAGAGTTGGTAGATACGTTCCCAGAGCTTACAGTCTAGAGTGGGGAGTCAGATATTAAAAAAAATTATGGTTATGTATATAAGTGCCGTGGGACTGAGGGTGGAGCGAATTGCAGTCCAATTGCAAAGGTGATGCAGAAGGGAGAGGGAGACGGGGAAATGAAGGCTTAGTCAAGGAAGGCCTCTTGGAGGAGATGTGATTTTAATGCAGCTTTGAAG
Organism: Ornithorhynchus anatinus; assembly: GCF_004115215.2. NCBI lineage: Eukaryota > Metazoa > Chordata > Mammalia > Monotremata > Ornithorhynchidae > Ornithorhynchus > Ornithorhynchus anatinus. The sequence continues at coordinate 111,379,812 of NC_041749.1, read as the reverse complement.
GTGGGGAGAGAGATGGTCTGTCAGATATGAAGGGAGAGGGAGTTCCAGGCCAGAGGAAGGACATGGGCATAGGGTTGGAGGCGAGATAGACGAGACTGAGGTACAGTGAGTAGGTTGGTGTTAGAAGAGTGAAATGAACATGCTGGGCTGTAGTAGGAAATCGAGAAGATGAGCTCCCTGAGTGGGTGACTTGCAAGTTCTGAAACAAATTATTGTGCCCAAGCAGGACTCTACTCTGGGACTGCTGTCAGACATGGCCCGACCAGGAATTGGGGTGATCTTTGGTATTACCTGTGGATTTCAATATGTAAATAATGCATCCTGGATCCAGGGCCAGTCTCTCCTCCACCCACCTTTTTCCAGAGAGAGAAGAGCTGAAGGACGCCATTTTGAATTTTTCTTTCAGGCTGAAGATTTCTTGGAGAAAATGGGCAATCTATAATTTCTGTGGGTGTGAGCATAAATTATACTAATTGAGGTAAATTTTGACAAATGAGATATAGATCCACACATAGATCATGCTGATCAAGATATGGATGTGCACCCAAATCTACTAATTGAGATACAGATGTATGCATAAATCATGCTAATTGAGTTAAGGATGTGATTAGACATCTCGTTGATTGAGTTATGGGTGGGTGCATGAATCATGCTAATCAAGTTCTGGGAATGTGTCATGTTCATCAGTCTCTAGGTGCACGCATAATTTGTGCTAATTGTTTATGAGTCGACACACATTCATTACGTTGAGTTATAGAGCTGATTCACACTCGTAAATTACATGCCGAAGAGACGATGATGGTAATTGTCTTCAGGACCAACAACCTGTGCAAAAGAATTGATTACAGTGGTAGAGGTTTACACAAGGCTACTCTCGCCCAGGGAAATCGTTTATATTTCTTTATTGCCTTGCCTTCCCCAACTTCTGGACTTCTCTCTCTTTCATCCTTTAAGCTTGTGACTGCATCTCCACAGTTTTAGGGTGATCCCGCTCATACTTTCCCCTAGTGCTAGCGTCCCACCCCATATTCCACCTCCTCGCTGACTTCCCTGCTTCCAGCCTCCAGTCCATACTTCACTCTGCTGCCCGAATCATTTCTCTGAAACATCATTCTGCCAGGTCTCCCCATTCTTCAAAAACCTCCAGTGGTTGCCCATTCCATTCCACCTCAAACAGAAACTCCTCACCATCAGCTTTAAGGCACTCAATCAGTTCTCCTCCTGCTACCAACCTCGATTACCTCCCACTATAGCCCAGGTCACACACTTCACTTCTTTAACATGAACACTTCTTTAACACGGACTTACTTAAAGTACATCGATCTCATCTCTCTTACTGCCGACCTCTTGTTCACGCCCTCCATTTTACCTGGAACTCCTTGCCCCTCCATCTCTGACAGACCCACCACACTCCTCATCTTCAAAGTCCTATTCATTCAGTCGTATTTATTAAGCACTTACTGTGTGCAGAGCACTGAACTAAGTGCTTGGGAAAGTGCAATACAACAAGAAACAGTGACATTCCCTGCCTACAAGGATCTCACAGTCATACTAAAATCATATCTCATCCAAGAAGCCTTTCTGAATAACCTCTCATTTCCCCACCATATTCGCCCTCTTACCTGTGTCGTCTATCTGCTTGAATCTGTATTCCCTAAGCACTTTGTTCCCCATCAACCCCTACGCCCACAACAATTATCCTTGCTGCTTCCTCAACTGTATTTTTTTATTGTCTGTCTCCCCGCCTAGACTGTAAGCTCCTTAATGATGATGATGATAATAATTCATTCAATCGAATCTACTGAGCGCTTACTGTGTACAGAGCACTGTACTAAACACTTGGGATAGTAAAATGTAACAATAAGCAGACACATTCCCAGTCTTAAGACTTAAGATGCACTTACAGTCTTGCCCACCCGTGTGTCTTCCTGGGGCAGGGTGACGGAGTTCCCATGAGGCAAGATGGCTGCCATATTTGTTAAGTACATTCTATGTACCAGGCACTGTACTAAGCACTAGGGTAGATACAATTAAATTAGGTTGGGCACAGTTCCTGTCCCACGTGGAGCTTCACCGTCTAAGTAGGAGGGAGATCAGGCATTGAATTCCCATTGTACAAATGAGGAAATGGAGGCACAGAGAAGTTAAGTCACTTGCCCAAGACCACCCAAGAGGCAAGAGGCGAAGCTGGGATTAGGACACAGATCCTCCGATTCTCAGGCCCTGGGCTCTTTCCACTAGGCCATGCTGCTTCTCTTTGAGGGCAGGGATCTTGCTACAAACTCAGTTGCATTGTACTCTCCTAGGCACTTAGTACAGAGCTCTGCACACTGTTAAATGCTCAATAAATATCATTGATTGATTGATTGATTGACAAGGGAGTTGAAGAGGTGATCCTGGGAATGACAAACTGGACAGTGTCAATTCTATAAAGTATCTACACAATAATTATATCTAGGATCCGTGAACCCTTACAACACCACCCCCTGGTGGGAGAAAGGCAGTCAGGTTTCTTCTGTTCATAATAATAATAATAAATGATAACGTTGGCATTTGCTAAGCGCTTACTATGTGCCAAGGACTGTTCTAAGCACTGGGGTAGATACAAGATAATCAGGTTGTCCCATGTGGGGCTCACAGTCTTCATCCCCATTTTACAGATGAGGTAACTGAGGCACAGAGCGGTTAAGTGACTTGCCCAAGGTCACACAGCTGACAAGCGGTGGAGCCGGGATTAAAACCCATGATCTCTGACTCCCAAGCCCGTGTTCTTTCCACTGAGCCACGCTGCTGCGCATGAAAATGGTACCTCATTAATTAATATTCCTTGAAAGGGTCAATCAGTAACTGGATAGGAGGGAACCAACAGACATAATATACACTCAGCTCTGCCAGAAAGCATAATTTCACCATGTGTTTTAGCTAAAACATGGCTAAAGAACAGGGAACGACCTTCCAATAGCATGAGCTGGATATTATCGTGTCGAATTAATGACTCAATCAAAGCTGTTTCTTGAGGGCTTACTTCTTGGGAAAGTACTATACAACAGAGGTGGTAGATATGATCGCTGTCCACAAGGAGCTTACAGTCTACAGAGGGAGGCAGACATTCAAATAGACTACAGATAGGAGAAAAAGAATAAGAAACAGTTGTGCTCATGTTTGCGGGATTGGACACAGTGAGGACTTTATATGAGTTTTTCAGGAATTCATCCTCCATGTCGTAAATGTCCTAGGTGGATTTGTATTATGACAGGTCTTTGACAAGTTTCCACACAAAACAGTCTAAAAAAACCCCCCAAACTCAGTAACCTTGGGACTGGAGGAATAGTTTGTCATAGATATAAAAAGGCCTAAAAGATCAAAAACAAAGGGTAGGGGGAAAGGGAATTTTGGGGATGGATGAGGGTAAACAATAGGGTTCTCACGGATCTGTACTAGGACCAATTTTGTTCAGCATCTTCATAAATGATTAGGGAGAGGGAGTGTGCAGTGAAATCTGAGAAGCAGCATGGCCTAGTGGATAGAGCACGGGCCTTGGAGTCAGAAGGACCTGGGTCCTAATCCCGGCTCCACCACTTGTCTGCTGTGTGACACTGTGCAAGTCACTTCACTTCTCTGGGCCTCAGTTACCTCATCTGTAAAATGAGACTGTGAACCCCATGTGGGACATGGACTGTGTCCAACCCGATTTGCTTGTATCTACCCCAGCACTTAGTACAGTGCCTGGCACGTAGTCAGCGCTTAACAAATTCCATTAAAAATAAATCTCCCAGTTTGCAAATAACATTAAGCTCTTCTGGGTGGTGAATTGCTATGCCAATGGGGTAAAACTGCGGCAACTACCAAGAGGTGTGAAGGGGCTGAAAAGGGGCCGGTGAGCTTCAGAATGAACAACTGCAGCATGATACGTCTGGGGAAAAATAATCTAAACTCCAAATACATGTGATGGGTTCTGAGCTATCAGTCATGGCTCAGAAAAAGGAACTCAGAGTCATTGCTTATTGTTCTTCTAGTTGCAACAGCTGATAAAAAACCCCCAACCAAATGCATAGAAACCAAACCGAAGGGCACAGTTCAGTCCCTGTGTATAATCGTAGCTCATCCCCACTTGGTCGCTGCATCACGGGAAAGATGGAACAGAGAGAGAAAGGACTGAAAAGGAGAACCAGGACGAGGAAGCTTCTGACTGAGGAATGACTTAGGCTTCTGTCTGGAAAGATGTAGGGAGGGAGAGAACGTGATTGACATTTACAAATGCATGTCAGGATGAACACGAAATTGTTGTTTGCCAAATCTCATGCAACCAGGATGAGGGGCACCCATTAAAGCTTGAAGGTGTTGGGGGTACGAAACAAAAGCAAACAGTGGATGGTAAGAGTGTGGAATTCATTACCGGAGGATGTTGTGCAGCCCAAAGTATCAGATGTTGAAAAGAGAACTTGGATAAATTGATGGAAGAGCAGTCCATACTGGGTACCAAAGGGGAAATGAGGGATATAGAAGAGAAAGGGAGTTGCTTTGGTTGGTTCATCCCTAACCATGAGGATGGGCATCCAGGAGGGCATGGGCCCACCAAACACCCTCTTCCACTGGGCTGTGGGGTCTGTGCCCATGAATGGCAGCACACATGAGCTTATGGTCTTCTGATTTTCCACCAGACCCTTCCCAGAGCCTAGGGTCTGGCAGCCCGCGCTCCCCCTGCCCCCGCAAGGAATGCTGGTACATTTGCCCAAATTCTTTGACCAAGGAAGGTCCACAGAGGAGTCCTTGCACTTCAACTGACACACTTCAGGCAGGACACTGCACCCCCCCCCCCCTTTGAATCTCGGGGCCAGCAGATTGTTTCCATGTTCCCAAGCCCCCGCGGCCTGTACCTCAGAGCATTTGATAGCAGTCCCGTGCTGATGACGATGATTAATTATTTATGGTTTTTTTATGGCTTACTATGCGACAGGCACTGATGATGATGGCTGTGAGAGAAACTGATCATAGGAAGCCCATTCTGGGTAACAGTTCTATGACCTACTGTTGGGTTTGCCACACTCTGAGGCCTCCAAGGTTCAGGACCAGCAGTTACAACTTCTGGGAGGCGAGAGTTTTCCTGTGGCAGAGCTTCATCAGAGCCCTTTTCATGTCCTTGTTCCTCAGGCTGTAGATGAAGGGGTTCAGCATGGGGGTAACCACCGTGTACATCACAGATGCTGTCGAGCCCCTCCGGGACCCTTGGGAAGACCCGGGGCTGAAGTAGACCCCAAGCCCTGTGCCATAGAACAGAAACACCACTGACAGGTGAGAGCCACAGGTGGAGAAAGCTTTCCACCTCCCCCCTACAGACGGGATTTTCAATATGGTGGAGATGATGCGTGAGTAAGAGACAAGGATCCCGATGAAGGGGACCGCAGCCAGCACCACCACAAAGAAGTAGAGCAGGATTTCGTTGGGGAGGGTGTCTGAACAGGACAGCTTTAAGATATGGCTAATTTCACAGAAGAAGTGAAAGATCTCATTGTTGGAACAGAAGGACAAATGAAACACCAGTAAGGTGTGTAAGAGGGAAATGAGACTCACAACGATCCAAGGCACCCCGACCAGCAAGGCACAGACACGTGGGTTCATGATGGCGGAATAGTGCAGGGGGTGGCAGATGGCCACGAACCGGTCGTACGCCATCCCGGTGAGAAGGAAGTTGTCCAGAATCACGAACAGCATGAAGAAGTACATCTGGGCCAGGCATCCGGAGAAGGATACGGACCGACTGTGGGTCTGGATATTGCACAGCATCTTGGGGACGGTGGTGGACAGGAAGCAGGCGTCGACCGCGGACAGGTTGCTGAGGAGGAAGTACATGGGGGTGTGCAGGTGCGGGTCAGAGCCGATAGCCAGCACGATGAGCAGGTTCCCCAGGACCCCGAGCAGGTACATGCAGAGGAACGACACGAAGAGAAGCTGCCGCTGCTCCGCCCGGTCGGACAGTCCCAGGAGGAGGAATTCAGAGAGGCTGCTTTGGTTCTCCCTGGCCATGGGGCCGGGGCTTCTGCGGAGGGAGAGACAGGGCAGGGGAAGAAGAGGAGGTCATAACATTTTCCTTCGGCCCAATCCCCCTTCTGGAATTGCGAGGCTGGCAGTTGGATGCTGCCGTCCAGTTGGGGACTCTGCCCTCTGGACCCTACACCTGGGCACGGGCTTGGAAGGGAGCCTGCCCAGCAGGTGAGCTGCCCCACGTGTACTGGGGAGGGCGCTCACCCAGGATTTCACCCAAACGATCATATTTATTGATGTTTACTATGCGCAGAGCCCTGGACTCAGCCCAGTGTGTTTCACCTCCCTCTACTCGTACCTCTGGACTCTAAGCTCGTTGTGGGCAGGGAATGTGCCTGTTTATTGCTATACTGTACTCTCCCAGGTGCTTAGTACAGGACTCGGCACACAGTAAGCACTCAATAAATATGACTGAATTGAATGAATAATAATAATAATGTTGGAATTTGTTAAGCGCTTACAACTTGTTGTAAACTTGTTAAGCAGAGCACTGTTCTAAGTGCTGGGGTAGAGACAGGGTAATCGGGTTGTCCCACATGAGGCTCACAGTCTTAATCCCCATTTTACAGATAAGGTAACTGTGGCACAGAGAAGTTAAGTGACTTGCTCACAGTCACACAGCTGACAAGTGGCAGAGCCGAATACCTCAGGGTCAGTGACAATAAAAGTCATGTACCACTAAAGTAGTACCTGGCTTCAACACCTGTTCTTCCTCCTACTTAGAATGTGAGCCCCATGTGGGATTGGGACTGTGTCCAGTGTGATTAACTTGTATCTACCCCAGCACTTGGTATAGTGCATAACACATAAGCACTTACAAAGACCACCATTATTTGAGTCAGCTCCTTCTCCTCTCCCCCTTTTCGGCAAAAGCATTAGGTTTGTTCTCTCCTCCATGCTGACAGAGCGCATCAATCAGTCATCCAATGGTACCTATTGAATGCTGACTGCGTGCAGAGCACTGTAATAAGTACTTGGGAGAGCACAATACAGTAAAATCGGTGGACATGATCGATGGTCAGAAGGAGCTTACAGTCTGAGGGAGACTGACATTAAAATAAATTAGATAGGGGAAACAGCAAAGTATAATCAATCAATACGTGGTATCTATTGAATGCTAGTCTGTGCAGTGTACTGTGCTAAGACTGATTGAGTAGTCTAGGCAGCTCTTTATGGGCAGGAAATATGTCTGTTTATTGTTATTTTGTACTCTCCCAAGGGCTTAGTCCCCCTCCCATCCCCTAACACTAAAGGTTCCTCAAGGGTCAGTTCTTGGTTCCCTTCTGTTCTTCATCCATATTCACTCCCTTGGTGAACTCATTTGCTCCCACGGCTTCAACTATCACCTCTATAGGGATGATGCCCAAGTCTACATCTCCTCCCCTGTTCTCTCTCCCTCCCTCCAGGCTCGCATCTCCTCCTGCCTTCAGGACATCTCCACCTGGATGTCGTCCCGCCACCTAAAACTCAACATGTCCAGGATTGAGTTTCTTATCTTCCCACCCAAACCCTCTCCTCTCCTTGACTTTCCCGTCACTATGGATGGCACTACCAACCTTCCTGTCTCACAAACCCGCAAACTTGGTGTCATCCTTGACTCTGCTCTTTCTTTCACCCTACATATCCAATCCATCACCAAAACCTGTCAGTCTCACCTTCACAACATCGCCAAGATCCACCCTTTCCTCTCCATCCAAACCGCTGTCACGTTAGTACAGTCACTCATCCTATCCTGACTGGATTACTGCATTAGCATCTTTTCTGATCACCCAACCTCCTGTCTTTCCCCACTTCAGTCTACACTTCACTCTGTTGCCCCGATTATCTTTCTAAAGAAACGCTTTGGGCATGTCACCCCCCTCCTCAAAAATCTCCAGTGTTTGCCTATCAACCTCTGTATCAAGGAAAAACTCCTCACTATTGTCTTCAAAACTCTCCATCACCTTGCCCCTTCCTACCTCACCTCTCTTCTTCCTTCTACAGCCCAGCCCACACACTCTGCTCCTTTGGGGCTAACCTTCTCACTGTGTCAGATTCTCGCCTGTCCCGCTGTCGACCCCTGGCCATGCCCTACCTCTGGCCTGGAATGCCCTCCCTCCTCACATCTGCCAAACTAGCATACTTTCCCCCTTCAAAGCCCTACTGAGAGCTCACCTCCTCCAGGTGGCCTTCCCAGACTGAGCCCCCCTTTTCCTCTGCTCCTCTTTCCCTCCCCATTGCCCTGACTCCCTCCCTCTGCTCTACCCCCTTCCCCGCCCCACAGCACTTGTGTATATATGTCCATATTTATTATTCTATTTATGTGTATATATCTATAATTCTATTTATTTATATTGATGCTATTGATACCTATTTACTGGTTTTAATGTCTGTCTACCTCCTTCTAGACTGTGAGCCCATTGTTGGGTAGGGATTGTCTCTATTTGTTGCTGAATTGTACTTTCCAAGCAATTAGTACAGAGTCCTGCACACAGTAAGCGCTCAATAAATACGATTGAATGAAGGACTGAATGACAAAAGCATGAACCAGGGTAGTGGCCATTTGAGTGAAGAGGAAGAAGCAGATCCAGAGAGTAGAGAAGATACTTGAAAGAGAACAAGTAGAGGCAGCAGATGAATACAGTCTATTCGAGGAGGTATGTAGGAAAGGGAAAAGGGAGGCAAAACAAGAGAAACACCCAGAATACAAGATCTTTCCACCTTTGTCACCCCTAGTCCTCCCTCCAGTCTTTATTACGCAGAGCAATGGGGTCAAACAGGAACTTTTACCTGGGAGAAACAGTTGAGGAGCCTGTCTCCAGCTTGGCAGCTCTTCTTCAGCAGCCTGGTCTGTATTGGGGGGCAGGGGGTGTCTCTACATCCAGGGATCCGGATCTTGGGCCATGCCTCATCTCCTCCCCACAGCGGCCTGTGTGGGAAGGGGGATGGGAGACTCAGGGCTCTGGGGACCCAGGCAGGGCTGGGGAAGGCAGGCTCACGGAGGAGCAGGCTCAGCCTCAGAGCTGAGAGGGGTTTCCCAGCAGGACTATTTGCAGAGGAGCGCTTTGCGTCTTGGGGATTTGGAGCCCTAATTCCCCCTGCTTCTCATTAGAGGCAAAGACTGAACTCACACTCTCTGACCCACCTTCCCAGACACTTCCCTCTGGGGAGAAAAAAGATTTTGCCCCAGTTTTGGGCTCTGGAGGGGTGTGCCTGAGAGGAGATGTCATCTCTTTGGTGTAAGGGTTCTGGGGATTGCTCCAGTGCCAAGGTGTCCTGGCACTACCCTCCCCGAACCCCAACTCTCCTGCTGTATCCTTTGGGGACACGAGCAGGCCTGATCTTCTCCTGGGACCTGCCCAGCCAGGGCTATTGGCTTCTCTGGGCCAGTGGGAGGTGACCTTGCACACACTGGGCACCTCTGGGGCAACCCTGATGAAGATGAGATGAAGGGTCTTACAGCCATCTGAAATAAAGGGAAAGGGAGGTGGGGGTAGGGGACTTGGACACATGACAGGAGCTGAAAGTGCTCTGATGAGCCCGTGGCTCAGTGAAAAGAGCACGGGCTTGGGAGTAAGAGGTCATGGGTTCGAATTCCGGCTCTGCCACTTGTCAGCTGCGTGACTGTGGGCAAGTCACTTCACTTCTCGGTGCCTCAGTTACCTCGTCTGTCAAATGAGGATTAACTGTGATCCTCAGGTGGGACAACCTGATTACCCTCTATCTACCCCAGGGCTTAGAACAGTGCTCTGCACATAGTAAGCGCTTAACAAATACCAACATTATTATTTCCTAACGGGTGGGCTTTTGTACTAATCAAATGAGTCTCCTAAAGAGCTCTCAGTTCAGGCGTGCAAGGGCTATGGTGGAGGCTCCCTGCTGATCAAACAATGGATTTATTGAGCGCTTACTGTGTTCAGAGCACTGTATTAAGAGATTCGAAGAGTATGATATAACAGAGTTCTTAGGCCCAGTACCTGCCCACAAGGAACTTACAGCCTACATAGGGAGATAGATAAGGGAAATGGCAAGGTGTAAGGATATGTACATAAGTGCCAGGAGATTGAGGGTGGGGTGTCCATCAAGTGCTAAAAGGGTAATAATAATAATAATAATGTTGGTATTTGTTAAGCACTTACTATGTGCCGAGCACTGTTCTAAGCACTGGGGTAGACACAGGGGAATCAGGTTGTCCCACGTGGGGCTCACAGTCTTAATCCCCATTTTACAGATGAGGTAACTGAGGCACAGAGAAGTTAAGTGACTTGCCCACGGTCACACAGCTGACAAGTGGCAGATCTGGGATTTGAACTCATGACCTCTGACTCCAAAGCCCATGCTCTTTCCACTGAGCCACGCTACAGATCCAATTGCATAAGTGACCCAGAAGTGAGAGGTAGTGTGGGAAATGAGGGCTTAGTTGGAGAAGGCCTCTTGGAGGAGATATGATTTTGGTAGGGCTTCGACAGTGGTGGTCTATAGGATATGGAGGGGGAAAGGAGTTCCAAGGCAGAGGGAGGATGTGGGCAAGGGTCAGCAGCGAGATAGATGAGATGGAGGTGCATAAGTAAGTTGGGTGGGGGGGGGGGGCAGGGGAGATAGAGAGGGAGAGAATGAACTTCTGTTTGATGTAGAGGTGGATGGCAATCATCACTGGAGGTTTTTGAGGAGTGGAGAGACATAGACTGAATGGTTTGTTTTTTTTTTAAGAAAACTGACCCAGGCAGAGGAAGTAAGGACTCTGAGTGGGGAGAGACAAGAGGCAGAGAGGTCAGCAAGGAGGTTGATGAAGCCTCTGCTTGTCCTTGTGTTTGTCCCTGCTCTCAGCACCAACCTTAGCTGCCATGTGCCAGCTGACCTCCCACCCTGCCCCATGCCAGCATTCACATTTCACCCATGGCTACCCAGACCTCTGCTTACTCAGCAGCCCAGGCTGCTCCAGTTATGGGCTTAACCACCCCCCTGTCCCCACCGACTCCTGGTCCACATCACCCCACCTTCCTCGCAGACTTCCCAATCTCTCACACACACACACACACACACACACACACACACACACCCTTTCCCTCCCCCAGGAGACCTTTCCCTGACTAAGCTCATGAGTCTTTAGGCTCTTCAACCCATAACCCCAAGTCATCTGTTTGTTATATTATACTCTCCCAAGCACTTAATACAGCACTCTGCACACAGTAAGCACTCAATAAATACAAATGAATGAATGAATCAAATGGTTCCCCATAAAACAAGCAGAAAAACCCAGATTTCATCCCAGGCTGTGGTACCTAGAGCAGAGTATCACTCAGCTCAAAGACACCAGTTCCCAACACAGAGTCCCCACACAATTTGCCCTGTGGTAGCCACCTCCCCATTACCCTTGAGGCATGGGAGACACACACTTCTTCCCCTTCCCCCTCAAAACCCCAAAGACCTACCCTGTACCATCTCCAATCCTTGCAGTGGAGTCAGCAGGAAAGGGAAGCTTCATGGTCATCAGAGGAAACTGAATCAGGTGCAGTGAGTTAGGGCCGGCAACACAAAACCTTCCCAACACCTGGAGGCTCTCCTCCTAGATTTCATTCATTCATTCATTCATTCATTCATTCATTCATTCATTCATTCATTCATTCATTCATTCATTCAATCATATTTATTGAGAGCTTAGTGTGTGCAAAGCACTGTACTAAGCACTAGGGAGAGTACAACATAAGAATAAACAGACACATTCCCTGCCCACAACAAGCTAACAGTCTAGAGGGGGAGACAGACATTAAAATATAAATAAATATATAAATGACAGATATCTACATAAGTGCTGTGGGGCTGGGAGTGGGGATGAATAAAGGGAGCAAGTCAGGGTGACACAAAAGGGAGTGGGAGAAGCAGAAAGGTCTTAGTGAGGGAAGGCCTCTTGGAGGAGATGTGCCTTCAGTAAGGCTTTGAAAGGGGGGAGAGTAATTGTCTCTCAGATATGAGGAGGGAAGTCATTCCAGGTCAGAGGCAGGATGTGGGGGAGAGGGTGGGGAGAGATAAAAGTGACTGAGGTACAGTGAGAAAGTTAGCATTAGAGGAGCAAAGTGTGTGGACAATCACCAAATCATCAAATAACCCCTCATTCCCTAGCCAGCTTCCAACTTTTGACATATTTGATTAGTTTTTCTTGATAACTTTAGAATCTTATGAAAAAATAATTTTTCAACTTCTCCTGGCTACATTTCCCCTGGAAACCATCTAGGTATTTGAATCTAACAGCTCCTTGAGGGCAGTGATGATGCCTACCAACTCAATTGTACTGTACCCTCCCAACCACTCAGTACACTGCTCTGCACATGGTATCTCTGTTCACACCCCATTTTCATCTTTCTACAACTTGGGAGTCAGAGGTCATGGGTTTGAATCCCAGTTCTGCCACTTGTCAGCTGTGTGACTGTGGGCAAGTCACTTAACTTCTCTGTGCCTCAGTTACCACATCTGGAAAATGGGGATTAACTGTGAGCCTCACATGGGACAACCTAATTACCCTGTATCTACCCCAGCGCTTAGAACAGTGCTCTGCACATAGTAAGCGCTTAACAAATACCAACATTATTATTATTATTATTACAACTCCTTCCCCTTCCTGCTTCTCTGTTTGCCTCCTGCCTCTGCTATCCAGGTTTCCTTCTTTTCTCTCTATTTTTTCTCTTTTCTCTTTTTATTTTTCTCCTGGCCTGAGAAGAATCAGACCCAGAACCACATAGTAATAATAATGACAATGATGATGGTATTTGTTAAATGCTTACTATGTGCCAAACACTGTTCTATGCGCTGAATAATTGTGGTACTTGTTAAGCACTTACTATATCCCAATCACTGTTCTAAGTGCTGCAGTAGATTGGCCATAGAGCCCGTTCCACGTGGGGCTCACATTCTTAATACTCATTTTACAGATGAGGTAACCGAGGCCCAGAGAAGTTAAGTGACTTGCCCAAGGTCACATAGCAGACGTGGTAAATCTGGGATTAGAACCTGATTCCCTGGCCTGTGCTCTATTCACTAGGCCATGATGCACATGCCCTACAAATTGCAGCCAGACCTCATTCTCCCACAAGCAGATTGCCAGTTAGACTACTTGAAGGGTTTAGCATGAAACCCAAGCTCTTTCAGTGCAGGAGGACCAAGTGAGCCTCTCTACTCCACCCTAGACAGCAGGATTGGCCAACAGGAGAGGGTGTGGGGCCCCTAGACCTTTCTCACACAGCCCCAACCGGGGAGAGTCTTGGATGATGTGGTAGCTCCTGACCCCCAGGCCTAAACTCACAGTTCCCCATATAAAAAGACCTGACTGCCCTTCTACACTGAGGAGGGAGCGAGCGAGCGACCTTATTTTGCCTGGCTGGTTGGCAGAGCTCCTCCTTAGCTCTTATTGGCTGGTCTCATTTTGCTTTGAAGATTCAAATTTTTCAAGGATTCTGGGAAATGTTGTCCTTCATAATTGTCAGACAGGAGAGGGGAAGATGGTGGCCCTCCATTCTATATTGCTCCCATAGAAACAAGGCACTGCGTTATATTCATTCGTTCAATTAATTCAGTCATATTTATTGAGCGCTTACTGTGTGCAGGGCACTGTGCTAAGCGCTTGGGAAAGTACAATACAGCAATAAAGAGAGACAATCCCTGCCCACAATGAGCTCACAGTCCAGAGGGGTTAGTGAAAAGAGCATGAAGCTGGGAGTCAGGAGGCACAGATTCTAGTCCCACTTCTGCTACTGACCTGCTATGTGACCTTGGGTAAGTAACTTACCCTATCTGTGTCTGTTTTCTGTATAAGGGGGGAAAATATCTTTCTCCCTGTTATGAGGATAAAAATGAGATGACTGATATGAAAGTATTCCTATCTAATTTTAGTGTCTGTTTTCCCAACTGGGAATGTAAACTCCTTGAGGGCAGGGATCATGTCTACTACTCCTATTTTTCTCTTCCAAGCTCTTAGTACAGTGTTCTGCATACAGTAGTTGCTCATTAAATCCTACTGACTGACTGACAGGAGGAAGTGGCCTAAATTCTGGTCAATCAACTCCCCCAGTGGGAGATGATTGTTTTCTTTGGGCTTACTTGAAGTATGTGAGGTAAGGGCTTGGTTCCACTGTCTCCTGGCTGATTAGAGTGTTGAGTTGTAAGAGACATTTCCAGAACCAGATAAATTAATGGCACCAAGGCCAGGAACAGGAAATGATGATGATAATAGTATTTAAGTGCCTACTACATGCCAAACACTGTACCAAGGATTGGGATAGTTACAAGATAATTTGGTTGGGCACAGCTCCTGTAGCACATGGGGTTCACAGTCCAAGGGGGAGAGAGAACAAGTATTTTCTGATGAGACAACTGAGGCCTAGAGAAGTTAGAGGACTTGTCCACGATTCACATAGCAGGTAAGTGGCAGAGCTGGGATTAGAACTTTGGCTCTCGGGTCCATGCTCTTTCCACTAGGGCCTGCTGCTTCTTCTAGAGCAGTTGTTTCTGTGAGTGAGCAAACATGTCCCAGGAACGGAGCTACCTTCCCCTCCACCCTTCCCCAGTGCATTCAGGACTGTCTTCAGATGGTAAGTGGGTAAGGGGTTGCCTCAGGACAGCCCAGGGCAGGGATGGCCATGTGCCTCTTGATCCTCCTAAGAGGGCATCTGCTCAGGACATTGCCAAGTTGGCAGCCGAACCAGACCTATGCAAAATGACAACCACATATGTGCAACGATAGAGGAACACGAAGATGGCACTGGAGCTGTCATGCACTCTGACACTGACACCATGTGTGGCCACCATCTTAGGAAAGTTTCAGTTCTCTTTGGCAGCGACCCTCTGCTCCCCCTTCTGGTCCCTAAAATCCTCCCTTGCGTTGTCTCCCCAAATAAAAACGTCAGAGAATAACTCTTACATACCAGGGAGATGCAAGATCAATTTTCTTCCCTTCAGTCCCCCTCCTCTCCCACTTGCTTAGGCCCTGAAGGGCACTGGCAGTCAAGTGGGGAAGAGTAATGCCGTGGGGCTGCGGAGGATGAGCAGCAGTGGCATAGAGCCAGTCAGGCTGTCTCCGGGAGGCTGGGAGCTGAAGGATGCCTGGGCCCTAGGAGACTGTAAGTTCATTGTGAATAGGAAAGCGTTGTACTCTCCCAAGTGCTTAGTACAGTGCTCTGCACACAGTAAGTGCTCAATAAATTCAATTGATTGAGAAAGACTGCAGCTGGACAGCAGGAGATGGGGAGGGGGGATGAAGGAAGCCAGTGCAGCCTACTAATTGATTGATCATATTTATTGAGTGCTTAGTATGTGTAGACCACTGTAGTAAGCACTTGGATTAGTACAATATAGCAGAGCTGGTAGACACGTTCCCTGCCCACAATCAGCTTACAGTGTAGAATCTACTGATGTCGTATGTAGAGCTGAGGGAATAAACATCATTAGTCATATGAAGGCAGGGCCCCCAAAATCGTGCTTGAGGTAGCCCCAATCCTGAGGCCAGCCCTAAGCACATCCTCACAAAACACTTTTTCCTATCTCCCTCCCCTCAAGGGCTGCAAGTAAAAATCTTCTCTTCACGGAATAGGGGGCAGGGTTCATTCCGATAAAATCTGGCATTGCTGGGGCAGGAAGAGGGCAGGTGAGTATGATGGGAATCACACAGGAATCCGAGCTGGGCTGGAAGCTACTTCCTGCTGGCTGAAAGACTGGGAGTAGGGGGAGTGGGGTCTGGTGATCCTCACATCCCCCCCCGTAACGGACCTTGTACTCCTAAGGGAGTAGTAGGGAAACAATCTTAGTCACGTCTGGGAACTGCATCAGAGCAGGATCTGCCCCTTCCTCTTCATCCAAACAGCCATCAGACTGGCTCAGGCACTTGTCATATCCTGGCTTGAGTACTGCATTGGCCTCCTCGCTGACCTCCCTGCCCCAAGTCTTTTCCCTTTCCAGTCCAGACTTGACTCTGCTGCTCGGATCATTTTTCTAAAACATCGTTCACAGCCGGCCCACTTTGCTTCTCTAATACCAACCTACTCACTGTGTCTCAGTCTCTTCTCTCTCACCGCTAGCCTCTTGCTCAGCCCCCTCCCCGCCCACCCCACCTGCCTTCATGCCCACACCACCACCCTCTCTCCCCATTTTCAAAGCCCCTCCTGAATCACAACTCTTTCAGGAGGCCTTCCCCGATTAATTACGTGTCTCCCCACTTTATAGCGCCCCCATCCCACTGCCCCTTCAACACTTTTGTGCCATGTAAGGACTTGAGTACTCACAACTCTCTGAAGCTTTTATGTACTTATCTTATATATGCTATTATTTCCTTCTATCTGTAGTATTTTTGTTTTGTATCCTTGCTAGATTGTAAACTCCTTGAGGGCATGAATAATGTCTACCAATTCTATTGTATTCTCTCCAGAGCTGAGTGTAATACTCTGCACAAAGTAGATCCTCAACAAGAACTAGGGATTGATTGGCTCTTCATCAATTTAGTCATTATCACTCTCATCATCATCTGCATCACCTTTGTATTTGAATTTGTACCCTTTATTCACCCCACTCACAGACCCTCAGTGCTTATGTCCATATCCCTAATTTATTTTAATGTCTGTCTCCCCCTATAGACTATGAGCTCCTTGTGGGCAGGGAACGTGTCTGCCAACTCTGTTACACTGTACTTTCCTAAGCTCTTTGAACAGTGCTCTGCACACAGTAAACACTCAGTAAATACCACTGACTGATCATCTTCACCTTGAGGAGCAGCATGAGAAACAGCATGATCCAGTGGATAGAGCTGGGCCTGGGAGTCAGAAGAACCTGGGTTCTAATCCCAGCTCTGCCACTTGTCTGCTGGGTGACCTGAGACAAGTCACTTCACTTGTCTGGGCCTCAGTTACCTCACCTGTAAAATGGGGAATAAGACTGTGAGCCCAGTGTGTGACGGACCGTGTCCAACCTGATTATCTTGTATCTACCCCAGCGCTTAGTGCCAGGCACAAATATCATTAAAAAACAAAATCATGAAGAATTCAATGAGCCAACTAGAGGTTGTGATCCCCTTAGGGGATAGGGGCTGTTAGATCTTATTATCTTGTGTCTTTCCTTAGTAATTAGTGAGTGCCTGGTACTATAATTATTATTATTGGAAGAGTGTTCTATTGGGTGCTTCTGATCCATTAGAGAACAGTGCTGGGCCATGCCCTCAGGAAGCTTGCGTGCTAAAAGGAGAAACAAGATACACCCCCAGGCAGTCAGTACCCAGATGTTCCTATAGCTCCAGCAGGAACAAAAGTGAATGAGTCCAGGGGGAGGACCAAGTCCCAGATTGGACTGGGGGGTTGGTGAGAGTGGGTGCTGCTCAAAGGTCAGAGAAGGAGGTCTGGATTTGAAGGCTCTAAGAATGAAGGCTGTGCTGATTGGTCAATCAGTGGTATTTCTTGAGCGCTTACCGTTTGCAGAGCACTGTACTAAGTACTGGGGAGAGTACAATATAACAGAGTTGGCAGACATGTTCTCTGCCCATGAGGAGCTCATTGTCAAGAGCGGGAGACAGACATCAAAATAAATTATGGGTCATTCATTCATTCAATCATATTTATTGAGTGCTTACTGTGTGCAGAGAACTGTACTAAGTGCTTGGAAAGTACAGTTTGGCAACAGATAGTGACAATCCCTACCCAATAACGGGCTAACAGTCTAGAAGGGGGAGACAGACAACAAAACAAAACAAGTAGACAGGCATCAATACCATCAAAATAGATAAATAGAATGATAGATATATACACATCATTAATAAAATAGAGTAATAAATATGTACAAATATGCACAAGTGCTACGGGGAAGGGAAGAGGGTAGAGCAGAGGGAGGGAGTAAGGGCAATGGGAAGGGGAGGAGGAGCAGAGGAAAAAGGAGGGCTCAATCTGGGAAGGCCTCCTGGAGGAGGTGAGCTCTCAGTAGAGCTTTGAAGAGGGGAAGAGAGCTAGTTTGGTGGATGTGAGGTGGGAGGGCATTCCAGGCCAGAGGTAGGATGTGGGCCAGGGGTCGATGGTGGGACAGGCGAGAACGAGACATAGTGAGGAGGTCTCAGAGGAGCAGAGTGTTCTGGTTGGGCTGTAGACGGAGAGAAGGGAGGTGAGGTAGGAAGGGGTAAGGTGATGGAGAGCTTTGAAGTCAATAGCGAGGAGTTTTTGCTTCATGCGAAGCTTGAAGGCAACCACTGGAGATTTTGGAGGAGGGGAGTGACATGCCCAGAGCGTTTCTGTAGAAAGATAATCCGGGCAGCAGAGTGAAGTATAGACTGAAGCGGGGAGAGGCAGGAGGATGGGAGATCAGAAAGGACTGCATCAGTAATCCAGTCGGAATATGATGAGAGATTGTTCCAGCAAGGTAGCAGTTTGGATGGAGAGGAAAGGGTGGATCTTGACGATGTTGTGAAGGTGAGACCGGCAGGTTTTGGTGATGGATTGGATGGGTGGGGTGAATGAGGGAGCTGAGTCAAGGATGACCCCAGGGTTGTGGAAAATGCTGTGGGGTTGAGGGTGGGGTGAATATCAAGTGCTTAAAGGGTATGAATCCAACTGCAAGGGTAATACAGAAGGGAAAGGGAGTAGGTGAAATGAGGGTTTAATGGGGAAGGCATCTTGAGGAAATGTGAGTTGAGGAAGGCTTTGAAGGTGGGGAGAGCAGTGGTCTGTCATATGTGAGGGGGAGGGTGTTCCAAGCCAGAGGGAAGACGTGGGCAAGGGATCAGTGGCGAGATAGATCAAATTGAAGTACAGCGAGTAGGTTGGCATTAGAGGAGCGGAGTGTGTGGGCTGGGTTGTAGTAGGAAACCAGCAAGGTAAGGTAGGAGGGGATGATCCGATTGAGTGCTGAGTGGACAGGGAAGGCACAAGAATGGCCAGAGGGAAGAGCAAATATGTAGATGCCCCACATGTGCTCCCCCAATCCGCTGGTATTTCCAGAGCAGAGATGCCGAGGAACGGCGCAGAGACCTCAGCTGACAGTCCACCGGGAGGAAGCCACAGGCCTTCTAAGACCAATTCCCACCATCCTTACATCCCAATCCAGGCCTCCAGGATTTCTGGCATGCAGCTCATGTTGCTGCCTGGGCCTACCCCTGGGCCATCCAACCATGTAGGGGGCTGTAAATTTCTGGGGGGCAAATACTTAAATGAATGGATGTGGCTTTGTGCATTATTTCTATTGTATTTCATTCTTGGCAGTGGTAGCATCGATCAGTAACTTAATGGTATTTATTTAGCGTTTATTGTGTACAGAACATGCATTAAGCACTTGGAAGAGTACAATGGAGTTGGTTGACATGATCCTTGCTCTCAAGGGGGAGTCTAATGGTGGAGACAGACATTAAAATGAATTATATCTAAAGGAAGCAATTGAGTATATGTACATAAGTGCTATGGGGGTGGGAGCTGGGGTTGGGGAGAAGGTGGGTGGAGGGAAGTGGCGGTGGAAGCCTGCATGGTACTGGCAACCATCCATGGCGGTGCTTTAGCAAGACGTCTTTCGAAGGGTAAGATAATGGCAGTGCTGGGGCTTTATTTATAGCGCTTACTGTATGTCAGGCACTGTTCTAAGCACTAGGGTAGATACAAGATAATCAGGTTGGACACAGTCCATGTCCCGCATGGGGCTCCCAGTCTTAATTGCCATTTTACAGATGAGGTAACTGAGACCCAGAGAAGTGAAGCGATTTGCCCAAGGTCAAAAAGCAGACAAGTGGCGGAGACAGGATGAGAACCCATGTACTTTTGATTCCCAGGCCCATACTCTATCCACTAGGCCATGCTGCTCCCTACAAGCCCTCTTGAATACTGGTTCTGGGGCTTACTCCCCATGAGTCCATGCAGTATTTTGGCCCTGACTCTGGGGCTGAAATATGTCCCATCACTATTTGACCTCTACTTTTCCAGTCTCCACATAACCTGTCTTCCCATCCCACCAACACAAGCATTTGCTCATTCCCTTCTAAAACCCACATTCAGTGGGATTCGACATCTAATGCCACCAATCGGACATGAAAGATTGCCATTACCTTTTCAACCTGAGGTCCAGGTGTGGTCAAGCTCCCACAATAGCAATACAGAGTTGCCTCTAGGCTGAAAAGGGTCACCATAAGAAGCCTGCCCCCCCCAAACCCCCCAAAATGCTCCCTAAATTTGCCCCATCGCTATGCAACATCGTCGCCATTCCCCCAATCTGGACCCTGATCCCAACCCTGTTCAAACACGCAACTCTCCCCTTCTCTCTCCACCATTCAGGATTCCACCATACTTTAAAAAGGACCATTCTCTCCCACTTTATCCCCATCCCTCCCATTTTCACCTCCCATTTCTCAGAACCCAGGCTCTTGCTTCTTCGGGTTCATGCTGGAGAAACAAGGCCAGAAGTGTGTCACTTCACTACCTCGATCCCGTGTTCTAGGTGAAAGGAAAAGAGTCTTGTCACATCCTTTGAGGTCCAGGATTCTAGGGAGAAGATATTTGCACCTTGGGAGATACTGGTGGATGCAGGTGTGCCTCTGAGTTCTGGGAGGAGCAAGAGAGAGACAAGTGGCAAAGTGACAGTGGGCATCCAGGTTTTGGACTTTGGCCAAGACCCAGTCTGGACAAGGCCAAATTTGGGAAAAAGGGGGTCTGGGGCTTGCAGGTTTCACCTAGCCATCCCAAGTGTTACTTGGGTTACCAATGACATCATAAGCATCACCGCCTGGGAACATTACATGTGGTATGTTATGATTTCTTCTTTTCACCGAAGCATCTTTCCACCCAAACTGTAACTCCTTCTCCCTTGATATCCCTTTGTACACAGATGTCCACATCTTCATATCTATTCAGAAAAAATTAAACACCCATAAACTCACACTTCCACACCTCCTCCACGGCCCCAGTTACTTTAATATCAGGGATTGCCCAAGTATCTTGGGAGGGCTGTGTTTTCTGGGATACGTTGAGTAGGGGTGGATTGGATGTATGTAGCTGGCAGTCCCATCCCCTGCCCACACCCTCTAAGTGTTGTGCCCAGGACAGTAGCCATTTTGAGTCCCTCTGGCAATAGCAGCAGCGGCCCAGAACCTTACAGAAAAGCCCTTTACCCCGGGAACTGGGGCGTGGGTCGCAAGGGCCCCTGCAGTAATCCGGCCTTTACTTTAAGGCTGAAATAGGTCCCCTGTCAGAGAAGATAGTCTAGACCCTTGGCTGCCCATCTTCACCACAGTCTGCCCTTCTTCCATCCCACCAAAACCAGCACTTGGACATTCGATTCTCCAACTCTCGCTCAGAGGGATCAGGCATTTAATGCTTGCCAACTGGACACTGTGAACTGATATCACCTTTCCACCTTGTAGCCTGTGCGTAGGAGGCTCCCTAAAGGGAAAGAGCAGCAGGGCCAGCTCCAGTGGCAAAGGGGGCACACCAGGAAGCCTGAGATTCTCAGTTGCACCCATGGAGCCACTGCCTTATCAGCCTTCTGAGGACCCCTCCGCCTCTCAACCTCCTCCCCGATTAGACTGTAATCCTGTCAGTGGGCAGGGATTGTCTCTATTGGTTGCCGAATTGTACATTCCAAGCTCTTAGTACAGTGCTCTGCACATAGTAAGGGCTCAATAAATACTATTGAATGAATGAATCAATCAACCCCAGGACTCCTCATTGCCCACCCCCCCAAGTCTAGGTCTAAGGGGGGTAACCTTGCCCCAAGTGCTGGTTCCAAAGTGAGGGATTAGAGCATAAACTGGAGATCTTCAGGAAACAGGTGGTGAGGACACCAAAATCTTTGGCACTGGTGGGAATGTTAAAGGAGGGGGTACAAAGAGTGAGGTTAACTGAGCACTGGCAACAAGAGGGAACTGACTTTCAGCTTGGCGAAAAGTTTCAAAATGCAGAAGTTGTCTAACAGCTCAGAGGCTCATTTCCAGTCTACAACATAGCCTGCCCTCTCATCCCACCATCCCCATCCCTTGGTCAATCACCTCTGCAACTCACACTCTGTGGGATCTGACATCTAATGCTCTCCAACTGCATACTGTAAACTGCTGTCAGCTTTCTACTTTCATGTCCAGGTGTCAGCTGGATCTCCATTGGGAAGGAGAGCAAAGCTGGTTCCAGGGGACTGGTAGCACATCAAGGATCCAGCAAGACTCTTTACCACATGGGGATCACAACATAAGAGAAAGGGAGTTGAGGCAACTCACCCCCAATTTATTGATGAGGGACCTGAAGTCAGTAGTGGTTAAGTGACCTGCCAAAGCTCACACTGAAAGCCAGTGGCACAGCTGAGGTCACAGCCCAGGTATCCTGACTCCCAGGCCTATGTGCTCTCCCTGGGCTCTCACTTCCACTGTCCCAAATATCTCCAGGAAGGATTTTTCTTTCCCTTCTTCCTAAGCAACATTCTCCTAATTATTCCCATTGGACCCTAGGAATAATTGTTATTTTTATTAATAATAATAATAATGGCATTTGTTAAACACTTACTATGTGCAAGCACTGTTCTAAGCGCTGGGGAGGATACAAGGTCATCAGGTTGTCCCATATGGGCCTCACAGTCTTCATCCCCATTTTACAGTTGAGGGAACTGAGGCACAGAGAAGTTAAGTGACTGGCCCAAAGTCACACAGCTGACAAGCAGCAGAGCTGGGATTTGAACCCATGACCTCTGAGTCCCCAGCCCGTGCTCTTTCTACTGAGCCATGCTGCTTCCCTACTCCACGCTGCTTCTCTACTTTTGCCTCTACTTCTCTACTATGGTTTTAATAACTACAATTATAATTATTATAATAAGTATCATTATCAAAATAATAATTGTTAATAACTGTTTCTCTTCAGTCTGCCACAGGCCTGCTGGCCTCACCATGGGACTCTCCTTTCCCCAACCCCTCAGCCCACCAGAACTCCACAGACTCAAGCCAGCTTGGGACAACTCTGAGCCTGAAATCTGCCCTGGAACAAAAGCAACTAAATGGCCTCTCAGTCAGTCAATCAATCGTATTTATTGAGTGCTTATTATGTGCAGAACACTGTCCTAAGCACTTGGGAGAGTACACTACCACAGAGTTGGTAGACACATTCCCTGCCCACAAAAGCTTACAGTCTAGAGGGGGAGACAAACATTGATATAATGAATTACCGATATGTTCATAAGTGCTGTGGGACTGGGCGTGGGGTGAATACCAAGTAATAATGTTGGTATTTGTTAAGCGCTTACTATGTGCCGAGCACTGTTCTAAGCGCTGGGGTAGACATAGGGGAATCAGGTCGTCCCACGTGGGGCTCACAGTCTTAATCCCCATTTTACAGATGAGGGAACTGAGGCACAGAGAAGTTAAGTGACTCGCCCACAGTCACACAGCCGACAAGTGGCGGAGCTGGGATTCGAACTCATGAGCCCTCATGAGCCCTGACTCCAAAGCCCGTGCTCTTTCCACTGAGCCACGCTGCTTCTCGATCACGCTGCTGTGATCAGTTTTTGATGACAGTTTTCTTTTTAATGGTATCTCTTAATCACTCTCTGTGTGCCAGGCTCTGTACTAGAGAAGCACCGCGGCCTAGTGGGTAGAGCACGGGCCTGGGAGTCGGAAGGACTTGGGTTCCAATCCCAGCTTTGCCACTTGTCTGCTGCAAGTCACTTCACTTCTCTGAGCCTCAGTTACCTCATCTGTCAAATGGGGATTAAAGACCGTGAGACCCTTGAGGGGCCGGGACTCAGTACAAACCCAATATACTTGTATCCGCCCCAGCGCTTAGTTCGGTGCCTGGCACATAGTAATCAGGTCATGATTACCACAATTATTATTATTACTGCTAAGAACTGGGGTAGATACAAGCTTATCAAGTTGGACCCAATCCCCGTCAGAGGTGGGGCTCAGTCTGAATCTTAATTTTTAATCATAGTCTTCATTTTTCAGATGAGGTAACTGAGGCACAGTGAAGTGAAGCGGCTTGCCCGAGGTCACGGAGCAGAGGAGGTGGTGGAGCCGGGATTAGAACCCAGGTCCTTCCAACTCCCGGGCCACGCTCCCAGGCGTAGGTTCCATCCACTGGGTCACGCTGCTTCTTGGAGAAGGATGTCTTTAAAGGGGAGAAAAGGTGATCCCGGTAATTACAGATCAGATCCTAGACTAAGTCATTAAATATACAGACTAAGGAGAACCTGATACGGTGTGCGGAAAGCACACTGGGCCAGGACACTCGAATCTCCATCCGAGACTCCGCGTGCAGTTCTACGGGACTTTCCTCGGGCAGCCAGTGGCGAACTCCTTGTGGGCAGGGAATGTGTCTATTAATAGTAATAATAATAATAAATGTTGGTATTTGTTAAGCGCTAACCGTGTGCAAAGCACTGTTCTAAGCGCTGGGGGATACAAGGTGATCAGGTTGTCCCACATGGGGCTCACAGTTTTAATCCCCATTTTACAGAAGAGGTAACTGAGGCACAGAGAAGTGAAGTGACTTGCCCAAAGTCACACAGCTGGCAAGCGGTGGAGCTGGCAAGTACCCAAAGTCTCATCCTTCAGTCCTAAACATGCCCTGCCACCCTTCCAGCATCCTGTCCAAACCCTTGGGAAAGTCCATGCTCAGTGGGAGCTGGCAGTCAACACACCCCTCTTGACCCCATGCACAGATGACCGCTTGCTATGTCCAAACTGTGTTGCAGGTTGGCCCTAGCAGAAGAGGGGCCGGCAGGGCCGAGGTTGATCAGGTGATTGGGGAAGGGGTGAAACTGTCACTCAGATATCTGCAATAAGGTGAGTAGATGTACCCCAGGTTTCCCTCCCAGGAAGGGTCCCTTCATGTAGGTGGCGGGAATAATCAATCAATCAATCACTTATTGAGTGCTGTGTGCAGAGCACTGTTCAGTGCTTTGCACATAGTAAGTGCTTAACAAATACCATCATTATTATTATTACTAAGCGCTTGGGAGAGAATAATATAACAGAGTTGGTAGACACATTCTCTGCCCACATTGAGTGTACAGTCAAATAGCAGGCAATGTGCTCGTTTGGCATTTTGACAGCTGGACTTGTGTCATCTGAGTGTTCCACCTGGTGTCTTGCCTACCAGGGCCAAAGTTGGTCAGCTCAGTATGACGATATGCCCTTATGGAAGCCAGGGGACGAGCTGCTGCCTCCCACTTTCCCACGGCTTTGCCCCCTATTTCCAGAATTGGCCTCGCTGAATTTTTCCAGGATTTCTTCTACCATCCTTGTTACCCATTTCAGCTCTTTCAAACGAACTGAGCAGACATAAGAACAAGCTCAATCAATCAATAGTATTTGTTGAGTGGTAACTGTGTGCTGAGTCTTGTACTAAGCACTTGGGAGAGTGTAGTACAACACAGTTGGAAGACACATTCCCTGTCCACAATGAGCTTAAAGTCTGGAGGACTGGACACAGTGCATGGTAAACACGGGGTCAGTTTGGGTCTTCGCTCTCTAGATGTGAGGAGGCAGATACGCAGTACTCTGTGTAGAGCACTGCACTAAGCGCTTGGGAGAGTACAGTGTAAAAGAGTTGAGAGACACATCCCCTGCCCACAACGAGCTTACCGTCTAGATGGGAAGGCAAACATTAATACAAAGAAATTAATTGTGGATATGTACATAAGTGCTGTGGGGCTGAGGAAGAGCCCAATAAAGAAAAAAACCATGCAACTGAAGAAAATGAGAATGAGTAAAGAGTAGCTGGAGAATGTTGCCTAGGTACTGGGCAGCTGCTTGGCTTTCAAAGGAAATAACTTCCTTTTAAATGAAAGACTTACCATATGCGTTTTACATAAGAATGCATTTCCACCTTGGCTCCCAATTAGTTCTCATTCCACTCCCAACCTCTTCCCCAACCCCCTTCCCTTGTCAAAAGACAGGTGGTTCACTTTAAACAGTGGATTTCAAATGCATTTCAATGCAAGAATATATATATGCCATGTCCTCTTTAAATATCAACATGTTTTTATTATGATAATTTACCCTTAATTTAAATAGGTATGGATAAAAACATATATCTATAACCATCTCTTGAAAGTTGAAGGATACTGAAGGCAAACAATTTCTAGAATGCCTGAGAAATTAATGATAGGAACCTATATTTTTCACTGGAAATTATTCTTTTTTCAATTCTTCATTATTTTTATTATTCATTCTCCTCTCGTTGCATGGGTTAATTTTCTTACTTTAATGTTTGGCATAGAAATATCCTAGTGGATGCCTCGAGTGTGGCCTGGTTGTTTAAGTATTAGAGTTGCCCTTTCATCATTTTTTAAAACATTTTAAAATTTAATTTTAATTTCATTACTGTGACTTTTAGTGTTGCTATTTTGCGTGTAGTTTATAAATTCCCCATGGACGGCTTGAGTGTTAAATGAACCGAACGCTTAAGAATTAGTTTCCTTTTCATCATTTTCAATTTTAAACATTTAAAAATTTATTCTCCTCTTGGAACAGTGTTTTTTTTTTTTAATGTTGATATTTTGTGTGGACTTTGTAAATATCTCCGAGGGTCGCTCGAGTGTTAAGTGAACTGGAAGCCTAAGAATGAGTTTCCTTTTCATCGTTTTTATTTTCAAATATTTTAAAAATCTATTCTCCTCTCAGTTCAGTGACTTTTTATGTTTATACTTTGGGAGGAGTTTACAAACATCCCTGTGGATGTTTCGAGTATTAAGCGGCCTGGAGACTGAAGAATTAGTTTCATTTTCAGCATTTTCAACTTTCAAGCATTTTGTCATTCACCTTCCTTTCACTATAACCTTTTTTTCACGTCGATATTTTGTTTCATCAGGAAAATTGCCCCCAACTTTCCAGTCATAGTAACTGTTTGGCAAACAGTTCCTGTCACTATTGAAGTTCCTTGTCGCTTCCTAACACTCCTTTTTTTTTTAATAGATTACACTAAACACGACATAAAATGATAATCCTTTTGACAGCCGGCCTGGAAAGGAGTGATCCCAGTCAATCCCTTCATGTTCCAGCTTCCCTTAACACCAATTTTCCGGCAAGCTAGGAGCGGCCCCTCCTCCCGGCAGCCATTTCCCGCCCAAAGGTCACTGCAGCGCCTCCTCAGGAGGGGGCGGGGGCAGGGCGGACAGCTTCCCGTCATGGTGGCAGTTGAGAGGAGGCATTTCCCCTCACACCACTTCCAACAGGCTCCAAAAGTCACCCTCCATTTCTTTCTTTTGCACATTAGAGTACAATGGCTGACTGTCTGTGAACATTTCACTGGAACGATTTCTGGCGGCCCTCAGGCTTTCTTTCTTCCCTCATGGCTGACCTTCAACCTCAGCCAGCTGCCCTGTGTCTTGCAAGCCGTTGTTCTGCCCTCCCCATTTGCATCTGTCATAATAATAATAATACCTATTGTGGTATGTGTTAAGCGCTTACTATGTGCCAGGCGCTGTACTAAGTGCTGGGGTGAGTACAAGCAGATCGGGTTGGACACAGTCCCAGTCCCACGTGGGGCTCACAGTCTCCATCCCTATTTTATGGGTGAAGTAACTGAGGCACAGAGAAGTGAAGTGACTTACCCAATGTCACACAGCAGACAAGTGGCGGAGCAGGGAGCCCACCTTTGGCTCCACACCCAGCAAGCAGGTGCTTCTGCATTCTGAGCTTTTTTAAAAAATTGTATTTGTTAAGCACTTACTGTGTACCGAGCACTGTTCCGAGCACTGGGGCAGATACGCGGTTATCAGGTTGGACACATTTGTTCCACGTGGGGCTCACAGTCTAGCTAGGAGGGAATAGGATTTAATCCCCATTTTACAGATGAGGAAACTGAGGTGTAGAGAAGTGAAGTGACTTGCCCAAGGTCACACAGCAGACAAAAGGCAGACCAGGTATTAGAACCCAGGTCCTCTGACTCTCGGGCCTGTGCTTTTCCCACTAGGGCACGCTGCTTCACCGAGCTGAGGAGTAAATGAATTTTCCAGAGCAGGCAGCCAGCAGTCAACTCCAGCCTTGGAGCTCTGCCTCCCTCTCTAGGCCAAGGATGAAAAAGCTTCCTTCCTCTGTTGCCTGAGCAATAAAGCGACAGGATAAAGTCAAACCACTAATCGTGATGATGATGATGATGATTATTGTTACTTTTATCATTTTCTACAAGCTAATCAGGTAGGACATGGTCTCCACCCCATATGGGGTCACAGTCTAAGTAGGAGGGAGAACAGGCATTGATCCCTATTTACAAATGAGGAAACTGAGGCACAGAGAAGCAAAGTGACTGGCCAAAGTTCAAACAGCAGTCAACTGTCAGGGCTGGGATTAGAAGCCAGGTCCTCTGACTCTGAGGCCCATACTCTATCGACTAGGTCACCGTGCTCCCCCGCGTTAATATGGCCTTCACCCTTGCCTTGGCATTATATCACCTACCCGAAGCCAAGGATGAAAAAAGCTTCCTTCTCCTATGGCTGGAGCATGTAGGCAGGATAAAGTCAAGCAGCCAATCAGGAGGTTAATTCAGTCAGTAGCACCTGAGACTCTTAACTTCAGCATTGTGAGTTCGAGCCCCACAGTGGGCACAGTTCTTTTACTTCCATATCAAACAAGAACTCCTCACTATTGGCTTCAAAGCTCTCTGTCACCTTGCCCCTTCTTACCTCACCTCTTTTCTCTCTTTCTACAGCCCAGCCCGCACACTCAGTTCCTCTGGTGCTAACCTTCTCACTGAGCCTCGATTTTGCCTGTCCTGCCGTCAACACCAGCCCACGTCCTACTTTTGACCTGGAAAGCCCTCTCTTAAAATCTGCAAACAATCCACTCTTCCTCCCTTCAAAGTCCTACTGAAGGCTCACCTCTTTCAAGAGGCCTTCCTAGACTAAGCTCCCCTTTTCCTCAGCTCCCCCTCCCTTCTGCATCACCTCGACTCACTTCCTTTGCTTTTCCCCCCATCCCCGCCCCACAGCACTTATGTATATATCTATAATTCTACGTATTTATGTCGATGCCTGTTTACTTATTTTGACGTCTGTCTCCCCTCTTCTAGACTGTAAGCCCTGTGTGGACAGGGATTGCCGCTCTTCATTGCTGAATTATACTTTCCAAGCGCTTAGTACAGTGCTCTGCAAACAGTAAGCTCACAGTAAATACGATTGAATTAATGAAGGAGGTGTTATTGGAGTTCCTCCATCCTTTCCCTGGAAGAGCACCTGACTGAAGGTGGCCCATTTGAATTTACCAAAGCCCTTGACCTCTATTCTTTGGTCCTTTGTAGTCTCACATTTCTTCCTGCACTGTTTCCGAGCACTGGGGCAGATTCACGGTTATCCGGTTGGACACATTTGCCCCACAGGGGCCTCACAGTCTAGGTAGGAGGGAATAGGATGTAATCCCCATTTTACATATAAGGAAACTGAGGCATAGAGAAGTTAAGTGACTTGCCCAAAGTCCCTCAGCAGACAAGTGGCGGAGCTGGCATCACAACCCAGGTCCTCTGACTCCCAAGCCCATGGTCTTTCCTCTAGGCCATGAGCTTAGAGAGAAACTAATTAAAGATGCTTTACCACAGACTTTATGGCTCTCCAGCCTAAATATCTGTGCTCATCCCTCCTCCCCTGACAGCACTTTTCACTTCTGTCAAGCTCACCTCCTAACCTTACCCAGCTCTCCTCTTACCCCATGCTCATGTTGACCCCAGGGCCAGGAACTCCTTCCCGGCCAAATCCGCCAGATCTCAGCCTTCCCCTCTTCTGAAAACTCTCTCCTTCTCCAACAAGCCTTCCCCAACAAATTATCACCATTATTTATCAGATGGATTAGCAGCACCCCAATTCTTATCAACCTTCCAGTCCTCCCTTGCATTTCCTTACGTATTTATTTAGCTCCTTCCTCAGCACCTGTGCACATGTGTCAAGGTGGCCAAGTCTCATGAAAAGACGAGCCGCAAGCCAGAAACATAAAATGATCAAAAATAGCCAGGAGCAGGAGCTGGTAGGTGGAGGGTGGCAAATAAGAAATACCAAGGACTGTCATTGCCAGGTGATTGCTCTGAAAGAGATGTGTCTATAAGCAGAACATTTCCCTCCAGTGTCCACAACAAGCTTGACTGTATGCTCCTTGAGGACAGGGATCGTGGCTGCCGCTAGATTGTAATATCCTTGAGAGCTGGGATCATGACTACCGACTCTATTGAACTCCCCCAAGAGCTTGGTAAAGGTATTTCTGTACACAGAAAGTGTTCAATAAATGCCACTGATGGAAAATTTGAAAGTTTTATGGAGGGAATTCTGCACGAGCATCTTCAGACCCAAAAACTTGCTCGGTGGAAGCTGTCATCCAAAGTTAATCTGAGAATAATCATTATCTTGGGGTAATCACTGTGGGACCTTAGCAGTGGTAGATTCCATTACAGAACCAAAAGTACAGGGCAGAAGGTTAAAAGCCCAGTATTCCCTTTCGGTGAGTGGGAATTTTGAAGGTAGACACACATAGTGTGGATTTTGGTGGCGATGTATGCGATCGATCGATCAATATTTCTCTTGCCACTCTTTCCTGTAAAAAGCCCACATGGGGGAGTTTTAGGGATGTTCTGGGAAGAGTGATATGGAGTCAAGCCCAAAATAATTTGGCAAGGAGGCCAGGGAGAAACCGGCAGCCCTGGGTTCCCTTCCCGGGCCCTCCTGCCTCTCCTCCCCCAACTCTCCTGGCATGTTTGTCACTGGCACTGCCTGGTCCATCCACTCCCCAGGTCCTCTGTCCCACCACTACTGGTCCCTGGCACTTGACAAGGCTTTGGACTACAGCACTATGATCAGTGAAAGCTTCTGGGTGAAATTTCAGAGCATCAGAAGGAGTGCAGCCTGCTGGACACATCAGGCTGGGGGCACTTGGCTCCACTGTCTTCGCTACATCCTCCTCCTCTTTATCCTCTTTGATGGTGAAGAGGTGATGGCCTTCCAGGGGCAGGAGTGTCATTTTCTCCTCCTTCCCTGCAAATGTCCTCCAAAAACCCAGCCAGGACTCTGATCCAACCTGTTCTTCCACACCCACCCCCTCATAACTAAGTAATGCTGAAATCATACTCTTGAAAAAGGGAATAAGTCACTTTGACAAAGCTACCCAGAAAATGGTAAATCTTGGAGGAATTCACCAAATATGAGGATCGCTGTCCATAAAGTCACGTTAGATTTGTCATACCGTACCCTGTCTCAAGTACTGTGCTAAGCACTGGGGTAGATTCAGCAACTCCTTACCATTGGTTTTAAAGCACTCAATCAGCATGACCCATCTTTCCTTAACTCACTGATTTCCCACTACAGCCCATTCCACATACTCTACTCCTCTACTGCCAGCTTACTCACTGTGCCCCGATCCCATCTATCACGTAACTGATCCCTTCCCCATGTCCTCCCACTAGTCTGGAACTCCCTCCCCCTCCATAAATGCCAGACCACCGCTCTCCCCACCTTCAAAGCATTATTAAGGTCACATCTCCTCCAAGAGGCCTTCCCCGGTTTAGCCCTCTTTTCCCCGGCTCCTTCTCCCTTCTGCGTTGTCTATGCACTTGTATCTGAGAGCTTTGGACATCTGATAATTGCCCCACCCTCAACCCCACAGCACTTACGTACATATCTTTAAATTACATATTAGGAATTATTTATATCTAAACTGTAAGCTCGTCGTGGGCAGGAAACATGTCTGCTAACTCTGTTGTATTGTACTCTCCCAAGTGGTTAGTACGATGCTCTGCACATAGAAAGTGCTCAATAAATACCATTGATTGACTGATTGATTAGATACCAGATGATCAGATAAGACAGTTTCTGCCCCACATGGAGCTCACAGTCTAAGAGGGAGGGAGAAGAAGTATTTAATCCCTAATTTACAGAGGAGGACAATGAGATCCAGAGAAGTTAAGTGACTCTTGCTAGGTCACACAGCAGACAAGTGGTGAGACCAGAGATAGAACCCCGGTCAGCCAGTCAGTCAGTCAATTGTCTTTATTGATCACTTACTGTGTGCAGAACACTGTACTAAGTGCTTGGGAGAGTACAGCAATACACAACATACAATATATAACATTAACAGACACATTCCTTGCCCACAGCGAATTTCCAGCGTATCATTTATTTCTCTGAATTTTACAATCATTTGTTTATTCTCAAAGTATATCTGTACCGTGTTACTATCACCTCTAGATGTCCCCCCCCTTAACAGGTCTTCTTCTCCCCTCTCCACTGCTTTTCCTTCACCGGGTTGCATCCCTTCATTCGAAATGAAAAATTACACTATAAGGCTTGAATGTTGGTTAGGTCTCGGCTTTCTCAACTATAAAACTCACATCTGTCTGTCCTCCTTTCTCTCAGGCTGGACATGCCCCATTCGGGATCCTGGCTCTACAAAGGCACTCTGACTTGATTGTAAGCTCCTTGAGAGCGAGGATCCTATCTTTTACATCTCTGATACTCTCTCAAGCACCTAATCAAGTGTGCCCCATGCAGGAGTCATTCAATACGGTGATGATGGTCTCCTTTCCATCTCATGTGGAACAGAGGTGAGGTGAAACTATATTAGAGATAGGATATAGTGATTAGTGGAAAGGTACAGATGCAGATGGATGAACTGTGAATGCTGTGAAACTGGGATACCAAGCTGCTAGAAGCAGCGTGGAAGGCAGCATGGCTTAATGGAAAGAGCGTGGACCTGAAAGTCAGACAACCTGGGTTGTAATCTCTGCTCCCCCTCCTCATCTCCCGTGTGATTTTGGGCAAGTCACTTAACTTTTCTGGGCCTCAGTTTCCTCATCTGTAAAATGGGGATTAAGAGTGTGCGCCTTATGTGGGACATGGACTGTGTCCAATCTGATTAGTTTGTATCTACCCCAGCGCCTAGCACAGTGCCTGACACATAGTAGGCACCTAATAAATACCATTAAAAAAGAAAAAGAAAGAACAGGTGTCAGTGTCTGTGGGAGGGCACTTGTTTTCAACAGACCCATTTCTTCACCACCCCTTTCATGTCTTTGTTCCTCAGGCTGTAGATGAAAGGGTTGAACATGGGGGTGACTACCGTGTACATCATGGAGGCGGCAGTGTCCTTCCTCTTGGAGTGGGAGGATGGAGGGGTGAAAAACACCGCAAGGCCAGAGCCGTAGAATAAGGCCACCACAGTCAGGTGAGAGCCACAGGTGGAGAAGACTTTCCACTTCCCTTTGGCGGATGGAATTCTCAGCACAGTCGCAACAATGCGGGAGTAAGAGGCAAGGATACCCACCAGTGGAGGCATACCAAGCACCGAGGTCAAAATTAACAGCAAGTTTTCAGCACTGCGGGTATCAGAGCAGGAGAGTTTGAGTAACCCGTTGATATCGCAGAAGAAGTGAGGTATCTCGTTGTTGCCACAGAAAGATAACCGAGCAGTCAGGAGGGTGAGTGAGAGAGAAATGAGGTTAGTGAGAACCCAGGGCACAGCCACCAACAGGCCACACAGAGAGGGGAGCATGACAGAGGTATAGTGGAGCGGGTGGCAGATGGCCACGTTCCGGTCAAATGCCATGACAGCCAGAATCATGTTGTCCATACCTAAAAGAAGACTGAAAAAGTACATCTGCGTCAGGCAGCCGGCGTAGGAGATGGTTTTCTTCTGGGTCTGGATGTTGAGCAGCATCTTGGGGACCGTGGTGGTGATGAGGCAGAGATCGACGAAAGACAGGTTGCTGAGGAAGAAATACATGGGGGTGTGGAGGAGCGGGTCGGAGCTAACGGCCAGGATCATGAGCAGGTTCCCTGCACCGCCGAGCAGGTACATCCACAGGAACAGCCAGAAGATCAACCGCTGCTGCTGCTGCTGCTGCTGCTCTGGAGAGCCCAATAGTCCCAGGAGAACAAATTCAGAGATTCTGGTCTGGTTTTCTCCTTCCATGGGGCTCATTTAGCTGCTGAGAGACAAAGAGGGAAAATTTGAAACTGATTGCTCCTTTATTGCTGCTGAATTTCTTTTGTCCTCAGCATGTAGTTCCATTGTGGAGTGGATTTCCCTTAGAATAATGAAGAGGAAGGTATGAAGGGAGATGTGGAAAGAGCTCATTGGTCTCTCTAGAATCCACTTCATCACTGTGGCAGACCTGATGGGGAACAGGTCAGGAGAAGAGGCCAACGGTCTTCCCCTAGATCATGTATTTTCAGCGTGCGCGCGCGCACACACACACACACACACACACACATTCACTCATAGGAATTTGGGGTTCTCTGGTGACTTCTCTTAACCTTGCCTCTATATCTCCAAAAATCTTTGGCTAATCATATTCACAGTGGTCATGAAAAAAATAATCAAAAAACAACTAATAGTAAATCGCTGACAAAATCATACATTCATTCATCAGTCATCTAATTATCCCTTCCCTTAACCTCTAATTTTAACCTTTTTCCTCTCCTCAACTCTAACTTTAACCATAGCCCTGTCTTTTTTTAGCTCTCATCCTTAGCCCCAAACGAAGCTCTAATGAGGCAAAGTGAATTTGGATTTTTGGAAAATGGATCACTGGTGCATTTTTCATGCATCCCTGAATGACAATTGTAATAAGTTGACCTGAATTTCCACAAACCTCAGCGGACTGAAAGAAGCAAACAAAAACATAGAAAGTTACAGAGGTAAACATCTTAGAATGAACATCCCAATGGCTGTGCTGATACAGGAAAATCCTAAATCTTAGGGGGAAAAAAAAGACAGAATGGATGAAAAGGTATAATAAAGATTAAGAGTTGTGAAATTCAAAGTCTTGCCTCCAAGGAGTCATCCACTGACTGATGCATGTGTTTAAATGTGTGAAATATTTCAATCAAGGGAAAAGTGGGATAAGGGAACCCAAGAACTATTCCCTACAAACTAGACTCTGGAATTCCCTGATTAACCTCCCATCTTTATTTTATTCCTGTGTTTTTATCATTTTTATCTTTGCAATGAAGGCGTGCAAAGAGCTCGGGTCAGGGAGTCAGAGGAACTGGGTTCTAAACTTAGCTCTCCCAGTTGCCTACTGTGTGACCTTGGACAAGTCACCTTACATTTCTGTGTCTCAGTTTCCCCATCTGTAGAATGGGAATTCAATCCCCATTCCCCCTTCTACTTAGACTGTGAGGCCCATGTGGAACAGGGACTGTGTCTGACCTGATTATGTTGTACCTACCCCAGTACTTAGTACAGTGCTTGTCTTATAGTAAGGGTTTAACAAATACAATTATTATTATCTTTGCTCTTACTCTTTTACCTATAACAGCTTTGACAATTATGTCCACTTTATCTCCATTAGATTGTAAAGTCTTCCAGGCCAGGGACCTTGTCTATTTCCCCTGTTATATACTTAGTAAGTGCCTAATACAGTTCTCTAGACCTGTTTTTGTTGTCGTCTTATGCTGTCGAGTTGCGTCTGACCCATAGCGACACCATGGACACATCTCTCCCACAATGCCCCACCTCCATCTGCAATCATTCTGAGTAGTGTATCCATAGAGTTTTCTTGGTAAAAATACAGAAGTGCCTCCTTCCATGCAGTAAACCTGAGTCACCGCCCTCGACTCTCTCCCATGCCGCTGCTGCCCAGCAAGGGTGAATTTTGACTTGAAGAAGATTGCCTTCCACTCGCTAGCCACTGACCAAGCTAGGAATGGAAATGCCTCTGCTTGACTCTCCTTCCCATAGTCAAGATTGGTAGAGTACTGGAAACTCTCCAGGTGCAACCCTGAGAGGGGGAGACCTGCTATTAGTTCAGGGGAAAGAGCACTGCTCTGAGAATCAGGAGATCTGGTTTTAATCTCAGTTTTTCTTGTAGCTGGCTGATGTGGTCTAAGACCACACAGGCAACACCACAGTGTGCTGCACCCCTGCCTGCCTATCTCTTGTTGCACTCTGTGCTCCAGTGGGAACAGGACTGGCTGGGATGAGAGAATGCAAGTGGAGAAAACAAGCCAGTAGCACTAGAACCAATTCCTCTGCCCAGGTTCTCGGTTCTGAAGTCTCAGCACTGAGGCTCATCCATTGTTCCTCTAACGGGAGACTCCAGTATCAATACAGTTCTCTGCACACCGTAGGTACTCAACAAATGTGGCTGCTGTTGAGGATGGAAAAGGAGAGCAGAGAAGATGGACAATTGCCAGTGTCATTTCTGGAGTAGAATGCAAACTTGTCTTTGGGAATAGAAGACAAGAGCATTTGGGATATAGCTGAGTATAAATCAATCACTGAATCAGTGGTATTTATTGAGTACTTACAGTGTTCAGAGCACTGTACTAAGCACATGGGGGAATTCAATGCAGCAGAGTTGGTAGTCATGTTTCCTGCCCACAAGGAGCTTACAGTCTAGTAGCAGTAGAGCTATTGGGGTAGAGAGGGTGCAGTCAGGTTGTACCATATCCTTTTGACTACCATATCCCTTCTGAATTAATTTGGCTCCCTGGACCATTGACCTACAAGGAAAAGGGTGCCCTACCTAGTTGCAATCACACTGTAGTGCTCATAAGTATGGTCCTCAATGTGAAGAGATATTTGTTCGTCAGGACAATAGCCTGTTGGGGCAAGGGAGTATACACTGCCTCATTATGAGCTCCTCTCTACCAAAATGGAATAAATTACTAATCAGCCTTCTGGGAAAGTGGAGAATATAGACTGTCCTGCTGGGGCTTGATCACCACTCCCAGGGTAAGCAATCAACTGTTCACCCAACCAGCCAGGCTGAGTTTCAGAGAAAAGACCTTGAAAAAGAGGGCCCAGCTGAAGTCAAGCTTCCTCCACTTTGAATCTATTTCATCCATTACCATCCCTGAGCGCAACCGTCGGCACCATCATCATGTTCTTTTACATCCCAGTGGGCATTTCTCCAAATTAGGAATTTCATTGGTTGTAAAATTTTAATTGGAAGTGAGACCCATCTTTCAGACCTTGTCTCTTTCACTGACATTTCCAATCCCTCTGCTTCCCAACTGTCTCCTGAAATGATCTCTTTCAGTGAAATAGCCACTGGGCATAACTTCAAAATAGTGATGGTAGCAGAGACAATAAGATGCACAGGATCTCTGGATCTGGATAAGAAAAATGATGATTATAATAATAATAATAGTACTCTTTAGGCACTTTCTTTGTGCTAAGCACAGGGTAGATGTAAGATAAACAGATTGGATGCAGTCCCTGTTCCACACAGGACTTGCAGTTTAAGAGGGAAAGAGAACAGATATTGAATCCCCATTTTTCAGATGAGAAAACTGAAGCCCAGAGGAGGTAAGTGAATTGCCCAAGGTCACCCAGCAGATAAATGGGCTTAGAATCCATGTCTCCTGACACTCAGTCCTAGAGTTTCTCCCTCTAGACCATACTGAATCTTTGGATACTAAAGTGAGGAGATGTATCATTCATGTTGGCCCGTTTAAGTCGGGCTGTCTAAGCCAATATTCTCTCACTACCAGGCACTCTTACAGTTAGAGCTGTCAATCAATCAAGCAGGGCTAATTATCAAGTACCTATTGAGTGCTAGAGACTGTACCAAGTGTCTTGGATAGTAAAATAGTTATAAGACACAGGTACCCTGCCCTTCTGGAATTTTCAATCTAACGGAGGAGACAGACAAAAAGTATTTATGATAGTGAAAGCTGAAGAAAAAGCAAGAAGAAATTGATACAAATACATAAGGATGAAACGGCAGAACATTTTCCCCATCAATACCTGTTCTCCCTCCTACTTGTTCTGGAGCCCCATATAGGACAGGGACTGTGTCCAACCTGATTAACTTGTGCCTACCCTAGAGCTTAGAAAAGTGCTTGACACATCGTAGGCACTTAACAAATATGATAATAATAGTAACTAATAACTGAATCTACGAATAAATACATAAAAATACACAATTAAAATGTGTGTACGTGAGTGTTGAAGCTAGGATTAAGGTACACAAGGACTAAGGGAGGTATTGGTCTGAGTGACTAAGTGGGACAGGGATCGTGTCCAATCTGATTATCTTGTATCTACCCCAACACTTAGTACAGTGTTGGGGATCTAATAAGCACTTCACAAATACCACAATAAATCAAGGAAAGTTTCCTTGAGAAGATGGAATTTCATGAGGGCTTCAAAGATGGGGAGACTGTGGTCTGGTGGATTTGGGGGAAGAGAGTTTGAGGATGGAGTAGAGGATGAACTAGGGATTGGAGGCGGTAGAGTGGAGAGCAAGGTACAGTCAGAAGGGGAGGGCGGGAGGAACGGAGAGTTGGAGATGAAGAGTTCTGGGTGAGGAGAGTCGAAATGTAAGGTAGAGCGAGCCATGAAGCCATTGATAAAGAGGGGAGAGACAAAGTGGGTGATGGTTTCCAGAACACTACACAATCCCATCTCCTAGAAGAGTTAGGTCCCAGCAGATGTCAGGCATCAGGATGTTGTCTCTGTCATGTGGACTGGTTCTCCACTGAGACTCCTGCACCAGCCCCCTGTTAGCCTGGGTCTCCTGGTGTCCCCCCAGGGCTGCTGTCCTGACTCCACTAACTGTGCAGGGCTGCAGTTCTGAACCTCTGCCGGGACACCGCCAACACCAGGCTCTCCGTTTCCGGGGACCCAAGCTATGGCTTCCCCACCAGGGGACACAGTTAGGTCTCAGGAATTGCTGGTGATGATGGGGGTGGTGGTAAGTGATGATGGGGATGATGATGGAGATGGTGGAGGGCGTTCCTGTGGAGATCTGTTTCCCCGGATCTAACCGCCTGGGAACATCCCCACAAAGAGCAGCACCTACCCTGGTGTCCGTGCCCAGTGGCCGGGTCCTTCACCTTCCCTCGTCCCCTCTTTGGAGCAGAAACACGTGAGCTGGAACTGACTGGAGCAAGGTTCTTCTCAAGGACCAGGGCACAGGGGAATTGGAAGCCTCAGGCAGGCCTGGGAGCCTGAGTCTGAATCGTCTTCTCGCCTTCTGCAGTTTGAACAGCGTGTGTCGGGAGCAGAGCAGGGGTATTTATGGATGGGTTCCTAGCCCCTGGGACAGGATTCCCTGGGCACCTCGTTAGAGACAAACATGCAACAATGGAACACCCTCCACTCCAGCTTTTGACGTCTTACTCTCTCATTCTGCTCTGACATCCAGTCTTTGTCAGCTGTGTGACTTTGGGCAAGTCACTTAGCTTCTCTGTACCTCAGCTCCCTCATCTGTAAAATGGGGATTAAGACTGTAAGCCCCACGTCGGACAACGTGATTACTTTGTATCTACCCCAGCGCTTAGAACAGTGCATGACACATAGAAAGGGCTTAACAAATACCATTATTATTATTAATAAAACCTGCTGATTTTTCCTCAAAAATATCTCGTAGATCTCCTTCCTTCCTTTCCACATATATGCAGATACTATTCTGGTTCAACTATTTGGTATTTCACAACTGGGCTATTGTATCAGTCTTCTTGCTGGTCTCTTTACTTCTAGCTTCTCCCCTATCCAGTCCATACTCCAAACTACTACCCAGATCACCTTCCTGAAAATTCTCTCGGCATGTCTTCCCTCTTCTCAAAACTCTCCAGTGATTGCCATCCTAAGGCATTCAATTAGCTCTACCCCTCCTACCTAACCTTGCTTGTCTCCCGCTTCAACCCAGCCTGCACACTTCACACCTCTGATCCCAGCCTATTCATTGTCCCTCACTTTTGCCTCACCCGCTGTCAGCCCCATCCTCACTCCCACCCTCCTGCCTGGAACTCCCCCACTCCACACACATCTGCAGACTCAGACAAGCACTCTCCCCATCTTCAAAACACTACTGAAGTCACATTTCCTCCAGGGACCCTTCTCGGTCTAAGTTCTCATCCCTCTCACCTTATTTTCCCTCCCCACTACTTCATCCATACACTTAGTCCCAGGCCCTAAGCACTTAGGTACTCACCTTGATTCCTACTCCCACTCATTCATTCAATCGTATTTATTGAGCGCTTACTGTGTGCTGAGCTCTGTATTAAGCAGTTTGAACTTATGCACAAATCCTTACATTCAGCTGCTTTCTCTCCCTGTAGCTGATTTTAGTGTCTATCCCGTTCGACTGTAAGCTCTAGAGCAGGGATTGTGTCGACCAACTGTATTTCACACTCCCTAATGCTTAGTATAGTGCTCTGCACAAAGTAAGCACTCGATAGATACCATCGACTGATTGATTGACCTCCCTCTGCATCACACACATAATCTTTACTCCAGCTTTTTCCACGTTCCTTGTCAGCTCTCCTCACCTGCTTTGCCAGTTGGCACTCTCCTCTTTTCCCAAATCCACCTCCTGTACCCCACTCTCACCTTGCCCACTTCTACCCCCTTCCTCATGTTGTCTCTAGAACTTGCTCCCAACTTGCTCCCTGGAAAATATGCCAGACTTCCACCCGCCCCATTGAAAGCTCTCCTGAAATTCCTCCTCTTCCAACTAGCCTTCCCAGACTAATTGTCGGTACCCCGAATCTTATCTACCCTTCAGCCACCTCTCTCACTTGTATAGTTTATTTATGACCTCCTTCAGCACTTGTGTTCCTCGTTTTAATTTATTCCAAGACCACAGCTTGTGAATATTTCTACACCTGTCTCCCCTATTAGAGTGTAACATGTCTTGCGCTTCTGTTGTATTTCCAAAGTGCTTAGCAGCACAGTGTAGAGGATAGAGCACAGGCCTGGAAGTCAGAAGGTCAGGAGTTCTAATCCCAGCTCCACCACTTGTCTGCAGTGTGATCCTGAGCAAGTCACTTCACTTCTCTGTGCCTCATCTGTAAACTGGGGATTTAGACTGTGAGCCCCAGGTGGGACGGGGACTGTGCCCAACCCTATTTGCTCGTATCCACCCCAGCACTCAGTACAGTGCCTGGCACATAGTAAGTGCTTAACAAATACCATAATCATTATTGTTATTAGTACAGTGCACTGCAGTCAATATGTGCTCGATAAATACCAACTATTATTACCCATAAAAAAAATCAGACTTAGTCAAAGTGGAACCAAGGTCCAGCCAACATGGAACCTTTCCTAGCACTAGAAGCAACAAAGCTCCATCTCTCATAAGCTCTCCTCACCAGTAGACATACAATTATGAAAGAAATAAGAAAGGATCGATCAACCCCTGAGAGTTGAGCCCTGAGGAGTAGAGGATGGACCATGGCTGTGTGTCTGTCTCTAATTGGGCGCTCAGGTAATCATGTCCCAGCAGCCAGGAACCCATCCATCATTACCCCTGTCCTGCTCCCTGAACATGCTATTTTGACTGCAGGAAATGATAAGATGGTTACGGCTCCCTTGGGCCCCCTGATCTCCCTGAAGCTTCCAATCCTCTTGACACCCTAGTCCTCAGGAAGAACCCAGTTCCAGTCAACTCCAGCACAGGCATTTATGTTCCAGAGAGGGGACGAGGGAAGGGGACGAAGCCTTGTCACTGGGCACCAACCCCCAGATAGGTGCTGCTCCTTATGGGGACATTGCCAGGTCGATGGATCCAGGGAAACAAATCTCCACCACCACCACCGTCATCACCACCACCACTACAACCACCATCACTAACGTGAGAGCTGACTATGTCCCCTAGTGGGGAACCCAGTACTCAAGTCCTCTGAAAGACTGGTATTCAAAGTGTCCCAACAGAGAATCAGAGCTGCAGCCCTGCACAAGTGAAGGCAGGAAAGGGACCAGTTAGGGATCACATACTTCAACAAAAGTTTTTCTTAACACAAGATTCTGTAAGAACACATCCACCACGTTATAGGAGAACCAACTGTCTTAGTCCACCCCATGTTTGCTAACTGTGTGAGAGGCCATGGGACTTAGGGGTTAGGAACTGAGACAGAAGAAAAGAGACAGACACACATCGAGAGGACCATTTTCTCATTTAGTTGTCCATACTGAGAAAAAGAGGAAGTTGAGGTTTGCACAATGGGTTGGAATCTATTTTTCCAATTTCATAGATCCTGCATCCAGGTTGAGGATACTCCATCCACCCCAGAAGATGTGTGTCTGTAGATAATTCCAGGCCTGCCAGTATGGAATTTCCACACCCTCTGCCTTTTCCAGTCTCCGCTCTTTTGGAATCCAAGCCACGCATTATTTTCATTCTCC
Source organism: Ornithorhynchus anatinus (assembly GCF_004115215.2). NCBI lineage: Eukaryota > Metazoa > Chordata > Mammalia > Monotremata > Ornithorhynchidae > Ornithorhynchus > Ornithorhynchus anatinus. Next base: position 111,337,763 of record NC_041749.1, on the reverse strand, counting down.
ATAGACACTGGCTGATAGCTTTCAAGAGGAAGGCACTGACCCTCCGCTCATTCTGCCCCAAGTCAAGTGACAGGAGTCTGAAGTTCCAAAACCCAGAAAACAGGCTTGTAGAGGTCAAGGGAGGGGGCTTGAACCACCTAATCCTCTCTGAACCCTCTCTCCCTCTGATTTCCCCCTCAAATGACCTGACCCCAGTTTTTATGGTTTATAATGGTATTTGTTAAGCACTTATTATGTGCCAAGCAGTGTTCTAAGCACTGGGGTAGATATAAATCAATTGGATCGGACATAGTCCCTGTCCCACAAGGGGCTCACAATCTAAGTAGGAGGGAGAACAGGTATTGAATCTTCATTTACATTTGAGGAAACTGAGGCATAGAAAAGTTAAGTGACTTGCCTGAGGTAATACAGTAGGCATGTAGTGGGGTCAGGATTAGAACCCAGATCCTTTGACTCCCAGGCCCAGGCTCTTTCCACTAGGCCATGTTGCTTCCCGGATTCTTAAACAGTTTCTGAAACTTTTCTTCTGGTCCTGTTCCCATCCACATGGAGCCTGCGATGGACCAGAAATGCATCTGCTTTGGGGACAGAGGTCATAGTTAGCCCCAGTTATAATACCATTCATGGAAGTGGTCAGACTGGGGGCTCCAGAGTTAGATAGCCTAGGTTGAGAGAGAAAGTTCCCAGATCCCACCCTGACCCTTTCAGAATATGCATGTGAGTATGTGTGTGTATGCGGATGCCAGGGGGATGTTGCTTCTATTTGCTCTTGACCACAGTCATTCCCTTGAGTTCAAACACCACCTAAAGAGAAACATAGTACCATGGCAGGACCAAGGGTGTAATTCTACCTCAGGAGGCATCTTCTCAAATAAATTACAGACCAGAAGTTGAATCTCTGAACTTGACTAACTTTCTTGAGACTGTGTGGTTCCTGCCAGGCTGACACCCATCCCAAAGCTGAGGGTGAGGGGATCATTGGCTTGAGGTGTGCTGGTCGGACTGCCAGGAGGAGCCCAGGATGCCGGTCCAGAACGTGCCTGGGCGGGCCGGGGGAAGAGGGAGGAGTGGGACATTTTAGCTTTCCCATAATGCAGGCAGGCAACAGTGGCAGCCATGAAAGAGGAGAAGGTGGGTAGAGTTCCAAAGGGTCCAGGAAGCGGGAGCGAGGGCAGAGAGCTCAGGCGGCTGCAGCCATGGAGCTGACATCTCCTGACCCCTTCTTGGAGATCAGACCCTTGGTTCCAGTTCCCCTTCACCTCCTTCCTTCCCACCTCATTCATTCCAGAGCTCCGCTTGACCCTTCCCAGGTGCCTCCTTGTATTGCCCCTCTACTGTGCTCAATCCACAGTGGCAGGGACCCGGGGTCCAACCCCCTGCGCTCTGGAGACTGGCAAGGTTCAAGCCTGGCACCTCACATCCACCCAGCTCTCAAGACCTGGATCCTGGCCCTATGGTGACAGGAAGCCTGGGATGATAGGTCCCTGTGTGCCCTACTGACTCTGAGAGCAATGACCACTGATTGGCTGCGAGAACAGATTGATGGCTCAGCAACCAGTGGAAGGCCACAGAAGATGTGCGAGCCAAATGTGAGGATGACAGGTCCTCCTCAGGTCTCAGAAAGAGAATAAGCAGCTCTACTGCCAACTCCCAACACTGAGATTCTAAATAAAATACCTTCTCATTCATGCACTTGAGAGTTTGGCTGCCATTATGTACATCATGCTTTCCATTGCTTGTCCCCATTCAATTTGTCAGCGTGGTTGTCTGGGGGAGGGAATATGGAAATAGCCAGAGCAACAACAGACCCGATCTGTAATGAAAACATGTTCAGCTCCTGGACCTGAGGATATGTGCTGGGCCCTCCTGGGATGGATGGGAATGAAGGTGCTTGGAGTGGAATGAGCTGCCATTTAGGTGTTTTCTAGGCTCTACTTCTCCAGGGAGTGGGACCACCGAGGGTGCGGAAGGGGCATCCCAGGGATAGACAGTGGCCGTGGCCTCCTCTGGGGCTCAACTATATCACCTGACAAAGAAGGCTGTCCGGCCTCATGGTTGCCAAGTCTCCAACATGGTCTTCTTTCCATCCTACCATCACCAGTGTGTAGCTATTCACTTCTGCCCCCAACGCCTTTGTCTTAGGAAGAAAAGCCCCCTTTCCCCAGGACCCCAGACAGGGTTGGATTATTGCAGGGGCTCATGGGGCTTAAATCACCGGCCTTGGATTTAGGAGGACCTGTAATAATAATTGTGATATTTGTTAAGCACTTATTATATGCCAAGGATTGTACTACCTGCTGGGGTAGATACAGGATAATCAATTCCCACATAAGGCTCACTGTCAAAGTAGGAGGGAGAAGAGGTAATGAATCCCCATTTTGCAGATGAGGGAACTGAGGCACAGAGAAGAGAAATTACTTCTGAGATCACACAGCAGTCAAGTGACAGAGCCAGGATTAGAATCCAGGGCCTGTGACTTCTGGGATGGTGCTCTTTCCACTGGGCCAAACTGCTTCCCATAAAAATGCAAAACTCTACTAGGAAGAAGTCTTGCTAAACCACCACCGTGCAAGCTTCCACTGCAAACTCCTTCCTCCCACACTCACTTCCCATCTTCCACTTCTGCCTATTGCCGCAACCACCATCTTATGCAGCACGACGTCTCCGTGGGAATCTCCCGGCTTCCTGCTTCGGCTCAGATACTTGAACCACTGATGCCGTGGCTGCATCCATCGGCATGCAGGCCGATGCCACCACTGGGATCAACTATGGCAGCCCCCGGGGCGGAAGCTACTCACGTGCTGCTGCTGCCCACCGGGATCTCCCAGCATGTTGCGTTTCAGAGTGGCCTATAGGACCCCATCTCCAAAGCTGCTCATTAGGCAATCATCATTATGGAATCCTATAAGGTGGTGCAGGAATATGTATGGGTGGACTGTTTTTTTCTGAAGGATTTTGAAGCTGCCAAGAGCTGTAGTCTGGAGGATTTGAAAGGAGAAGGAGTTACAGGCTGGGTGGAGAGGCACATCACAGTGCAAAGAAGAAATCATGTTGCATCATGTGAGATGTCACCATTCAAAGGTGCCTGTGATGTCACTGGAGTTGAGGGTCACCTGGGGATCTTGCAAGCCCCACAAGCTCCTATCGAAACAATCCCAGATTGTTCCCTGCCCCCCAGGGGATGGTGGTGGCTCTAAGAGGAGGGACCAGACCACGAACAGAAGATCAGAAAACAGGTGTTGGGGTCACCAAGGGTTTTGGTGCTGGCAGGATTATTGCTCAGCACTTAGAACAGTGCTTAACACATAGTAAGCGCTTAACAAATACCATCATTATTATTATTATTCAAAGTAGAACAGAGAATGAGGCAAGCACAACACTGAAGATGAAAGGGAGCAGATTTCCAGCCTGACCATAAAAGACAAACTGTGGAGGTTGTCTGATGGCTCAGAGGCTGGTTCCCTGGCTCCAGAATTGCTGCCTTCCTATTCCACCTTCACCAGGGTTTGACAAATCACCTCTAGAACCTACATCTAACCCTCGCCGATTGAACACTGTAGATTGCAGCCACCCTTCCAAATTGATGGCTGAGTGTGGCCAGGCTCCCGCCAGGGAGGGTTAGGCAGAGTTGGCTCCAAGGGACACCAAGAGCCCTTGGCCCCCAAATTGCTCCCTGGGATCGCCACACTCTCTGACACAAGCCTGTGCACTGTGGTCTCCTCTCCCTCTACACGGATCCTAAACATAACCTGCTCCAAACCCATAAATTTTCCCACTCTCTCCACCCTAATGGATTCCAACCATTAATCAGAAGGAAACAGTGCCTCTCCTCTCATGACCATCACTCCCCTCTGCAAACTCTTTGCTTTTCCCAAAGCCCAGTCTCTTGCTGCTTCACTTTCCCGCTGCAGAAATAACTCCAAAGGTGTGTCATTTCATTGGCTCGATCATGTATTCTGGGACTAAGGAAAGGATCCCATCACATTCTTTCAGATCCAGGGCTATAGGGATAAGATATTTGCAATGGAGGAGATATTTGTGGATGCAGGTGTGCACGCGACTCCTGGGAGGAGTGTGGGAGAGACACATGACTGTCATTTTGGGTGGGGGATCCAGGGGATGGATTGTGGTGGACCCATTCTGGGGCTGAGATATGGCCCCTAGCAAAGGAGACAGTCCAGTCTCACCATTGCCAATCTCAACCGCGACCTGTTCCCCAACCCCATCATTACTTATCCATTAGCCTCTGCAACCCACACTCTGTGGGATCGGGCATTTCATGCTTACCTATTGGACACTGTGGATTGCTATCACCTTTCCAAGTTGATGCCCAGGTGCCAACAGGGTCACAGAAGGGAAAGATGGACAGAGGTGGATCCACGGAGGAAAGGGAGCACGACAAGAACTCTTAGCACCCAAATTGCTCTCTAGAGCCTGCGCTTTTTCGTGACACCACCTGGTGCACTGACATCTCCCATCGTGCAACCCAGATCCTGACTCTAACTCTGCCAGACCCACAACTCTCTCCTGTTCTATCCACCAGTATGGATTCCAACCACTTTCTCCCGAGGAAAGAGTGCCTCACTCCTCATACACCTCTTGGCTCTTCCCCAAGCCTAGACTCTTGCTCCAAAGGATTCCTACCGCAGAAATAATGCCAGGTTGAGTCATTTCACTGCCTCCATCACGTATTCTCGGCAAAAATAAAAGGATCCTGTCATATGCTTTGAGGTCAAGGGCTAGAGGGACAAGATGTCTCTACCTTGGGAGATACTTGTGGATGCAGTTGTGCATCCCGCTCCTGGGAACGTTTGGGGAGAGACAAGCGATAAAGTGACCATGGATTGGTTGGGGACATCTAGGGAATGGGCTATGGCAGGGCCCACTCTGGAGTGGAAATTTGTTCCCTTTGACAGGATACCATCCAGGCTCATGGCCTCCAGTCTCCAACACAGCCATTTCTTGGAAGGGAACAGTGCCTCTCCTCTTACAACCATCTCTCCTTTCTCTATCTCCTGGCTCTTTCCAGAGCCCAGGCTCTTGCTGCCTCAGGTTCCAGCTGCAGAAATAATGACAGAATAAGTCATTTCACTGCCTTGATTCTGGGCAAAACGGGAAGGATCCCATCAACTCAATCAATCCATCAATGGCATTTCTTGAGCACTTACTATGTGCAGAGTATTCTATTAAGCACTTGGGAGAGTACAATACAACGGAGCTAGACTTGTTCCCCGCCCATAACAAGATCCTTTTAGCTCCAGGGCTATAGGGATAAGATATTTGTAAGCAGGGAGATACTCATGATGCAGTTGTGCATCCAAGCCTTGGGAGGTGTGTGGGAGACACATGCCAGAAAGTCATTGTCAGTTTGGGTGGGACATCCAGGGGATGGGCCACTGTGGGGCCCACTGTGGGATGAGATATGGTCACTAGCAAGGGAGACAGTCCAGCCTCATGGACTCTCAACCTGACATATTCCCTGATCATCATTATTTGTCCGTGAGCTTTTGCTACCCACGCTCCGTGGGAGCTGGCATTTCATATTTGCCTATTGGACACCGGATGCTGTCACCTTTCCAAGTTGAAGCCCAAGGGCAGGCAGGGTGGTGGAAGGGAAACATGGACAGAGCTCCATCCCTCCTCCTTCTCCCTTGAACCCAGGCGCTTGTTGCTTCATTTTCTTACTGAAGAAGTAATGCCAGAAGTGTATCTCTTCACTGCCTTGATCCCATGTTCTGGACAACAGGAAAGGGATTCTTGAGGCAGCACATCCAGCTGGACCCCTCATTTGACACGGAGAAAAGAAAATCAGGAAAGTCATTCCATGGTAGCCATTCCTCAGAAAATACTCTATTGGAGCTGATCAGAGACAAAGATTGGGGGAGGGAAATAGTGGGGTTCTCTGAAATGCCCCCAGATCTTAGATCTCCACAGGATTGAAATCTTCAGAAAAAATAGAATAAAATCACAGACAAACATCCCCCAGCCCTGTATTCTCCTTGGGTCCAGTTATATTAACGGCAGCCCAACTAGCTCAGTGCTTAGTGGGATTTTTATCCCAGTTTTACAAGTGAGGGAACAGAGGCAAAGAAAAGTGAAGTGACTTGCCCAAGGTCACAGAGCAGAGAAGTGGTGGAGCAGGGATTAGAACCCAAGGCACCTGGGTGGATCCCCCGGTGCCTTGCCAGGCTGGCTGATGCCAAGGCTGCCAACCTAACATGCCAAGATGCCCTTCCAGAGGCTAAGGGAGTAGCTGCTGTCTCCCACTTACCCACAGCTTAGCCCCATGTTTTCAGGCTTTGCCTCACTGCATCTTTGCAGAATTTCTTCTTCCACCATTCTTGTGTTACACCATTCTGCTCCCTGTCCAAAAGAGTCTAGAGCGCACAATCCATGGCATTTATGGAGCACTTACATTTTCAAATTCATTTTTCTCTTATTACAGTGACTTTTTGAACACTGATATTTTGCTGAGAGTTTGCAAATGTACCTGTCGATGGCTCAAGTATGCAGTGAACTAGCCTTGTCAGAAATTAGTTTCCTTTTCATCATTTTTATTTTTGAATATTTTAAAAATCATTCTCTCCTAATTTTGTGATGATCTTCTGTTGAGACTTTGCACGGAATGCATAAATGTCCCTTTTGATTGGTTCAAAGATTAAGTGAACTGAACACTTGAAATTTAGTTTCCTTTTCATTGTTTTTATTTTTAAACCTTTTAAAATTTATCCCCGCCCCCATTATGAGTTTTTTTTACATTGATATTTTGTGTGGAGTGTATACATCTCACTGTAGAATGCTCAAATGTAATGTGAACTGGATATGAAAGTATTTGCTTTGACTTCTCATCATTTTCATTTTAAAATATTTTAAAATTAGTTTTTCTCACATTAGAGTGACTTTTTGAACAGTGATGTCTGCATGGCATGTATAAAAATGTCTCCTGTGGAAAACTCAAGGGTTGTTCATTCATTCATCATTCATTCAATAGTATTTATTGAGCGCTTACTATGTGCAGAGCACTGTACTAAGCGCTTGGGATGAACAAGTCGGCAACAGATAGAGACAGTCCCTGCCGTTTGACGGGCTTACGGTCTAATCGGGGGAGATGGACAGACGAGAACAATGGCAATAAATAGAGTCAAGGGGAAGAACATCTCGTAAAAACAATGGCAACTAAATAGAATCGAGGCGATGTACAATTCATTAACAAAATAAATAGGGTAATGGAAATATATACAGTTGAGCGGACGAGTACAGTGCTGTGGGGATGGGAAGGAAGAGGTGGAGAAGCAGAGGGAAAAGGGGAAAAAGAGGGTTTAGCTGCGGAGAGGTAAAGGGGGGGTGGCAGAGGGAGTAGAGGGAGAAGAGGAGCTCAGTCTGGGAGGAGGTGAGTTTTAAGTAGGGTTTTGAAGAGGGAAAGAGAATCAGTTTGGGGGAGGTGAGGAGGGAGGGCGTTCCAGGACCGCGGGAGGACGTGGCCCAGGGGTCGACGGCGGGATAGGCGAGACCGAGGGACGATGAGGAGGTGGGCGGCAGAGGAGCGGAGCGTGCGGGGTGGGTGGTAGAAAGAGAGAAGGGAGGAGAGGTAGGAAGGGGCAAGGTGATGTAGAGCCTTGAAGCCTAGAGTGAGGAGTTTTTGTTTGGAGCGGAGGTCGATAGGCAACCACTGGAGTTGTTTAAGAAGGGGAGTGACATGCCCAGATCGTTTCTGCAGGAAAATGAGCTGGGCAGCGGAGTGAAGAATAGACTGGAGCGGGGAGAGAGAGGAGGAAAGGAGGTCAGAGAGAAGGCTGACACAGTAGTCTAGTGTGAAGTGGACATTTAAGAACGTTTCATTTTCATCATTTTTTAAGCAGTTTGTAATTCATTCTTCTTTCATTGCAGTGGCTTTTTGAACATTGACATTTTGGGTGTAGTTATGTCTCTGGATGGCTCAACTGTTAAATCAACTGGATGATTAAGTATTAGTGTTTCCTTTTCATCATTTATATTTTTACCCATTTTTGAATTTATTCTCCTCTCACTAGTGACTTTTTTCATGGTTATTTGTTAAGCGTATACTAAGTGCCAGGCACTGTACTAAGCGCTGGGGTAGATACAAGTTAATTGGGTAGGACACAGTCCGTGTCCCACCTGGGGCGTAGTCTTAATCCCCATTTTACAGATGAGGTTAACTGAGGCACAGACAAGTTCCAAGGGCTTAGTACAGTGCTCTGAATGAAGTGACTTGCCAAGGTCACCCAGCAGACAAGTGATGGACCTTGGATTAGAAGCCAGGAGACAGGACTTCCAGGCCTGTGTTCTATTTACTAGGCTATTTTGCGTGGACTTTGTAAATGTTTCTGTGAATAGCTCAAATATTAAGTGAACTGGAAGCTAAATTCTAAGAGTTGACTTGTCATCATTTTTATTTTTAAACATTTTAAAATTGATTATCCCATCAGTACAGTGATTTCTTCTCACGGCGATATTTTGCATGGAGTGTACATGTGTCCCTGTGGATGGCTCTAGTATTAAGGGAACTGAAACTTCAAGAATCTGCTTCATTTTTGTCTTTTCGATATTTAACCATGGTCTAAATCGTTTTCCTTCCAATATCCTGACTTGTTTAACGTCGGCATTTTGTGTGTCGTTAATGAATATCCCTGTCAGGAAAATTAGCCTCAAGTTTCCAGTCACAGTAAAACCGAAAACTGGCTAGCGAGTAAGGACTCCTGTCACGCCTGAAGTTTCTTGTCACTTCTTTCTCTCCTATTTTTCACAGCAGATTACACTAAACATAACATAAAATGATAATTGCTTTGATAACCGGAGTGGGACTGAGTGATCCCGGTCAATTCCTTCACCCAAGTCCCTAAAACGTCAGTTTTCTGTCAAGCTACTAGCGGCCCCTCCTCCCTTCAGCCGTTTCCCGCCCAACGGTCAATGGCGGTGCCTCCTCAGCAGTTGCCGGGGCGGAGAGCTTCCCGCCATGGAGCCGGTTGAGAGGCGGCAATTCCCCTAACACCACTTCCCACAGACTCCAAAAGTCACCCTACATTTTATTCTCTCCATCCCTCAGCAAATCTTGTCACATTACTACTTGCCTGTTCCAACTGCCTGTGAACACTTCACCTGGAACTAGTTCCAGAGTCCCTGCCTTCACCTGAGGCCTACTTTCTTCACCCAGGGCTGACCGTCAGCCGCAGTTGCCTCCCCACGGTCAGTTGCCTTGGGTCTTGCAGGCACTTGTTCTGCCCTCCGCTTTTGTATCTGTACCAGCTTCAGGTTACCACCTGGAAAGCAGCTGCTTCTCCCCTCTGAGCTGAGAGGAAAATGAATTTTCCAGATCAGGCAGCCAGCAGCCTTAAGGCCAGCCTTGGCGCTCTGCCTCCCTGTCTAGTCCAAGGGTGGAAAGGTTCCCTCCTCTGGTGCTGGAACAAGCAGGATGGATGACTTCAAACTGCCAATCAGCATGTGTTCCTGAAATTACCCATCCCTTCCCCGGAAGGACCCCAGGAGGAAGGTGGCCCATTTGAATTTAGCAGAGTTCCTGGCCTTTCTTCTTTGCTGTCTAATTTCTTCATGCCTCCATGACATCGCTATGTGGATGTCTCCCCTTCCCTTCTATCTGCCTGCACCTCAAGCTTAACATGGCTGAACCTGAACTTGTCTCCCCTCCCAATAGAAACAGAAATATTTACTGTACATATATCAGGGTTGGCCAAAATACTGCTGTCAAGTCACATTTCTTAGCTTGGATTTGGGATTAGCATAGTTTAGTGGAAATAGTCAGTGTGGCTCGGTGGAAAGAGCCCAGGCTTGGGAGTCAGAGGTCATGGGTTCAAATCCCGGCTCTGCCATTTGTCAGCTGTGTGACTGTGAGTAAGTCACTTAACTTCTCTGTGCCTCAGTTCCCTCACCTGTAAAATGGGGAGTAAGACTGTGAGCCTCACGTGGGACAACCTGATTACCCTGTATCTACCCAAGTGCTTAGAACAGTGCTCTGCACATAGTAAGCGCTTAACAAATACCAACATTAAAAAGTCATGAGACCTTGGTTCTATTCCCAGTCCCACCACTTCATTCATTCATTCAATCAGATTTATTGAGTGCTTACTGTGTATAGAGCACTGCACTAAGTGCTTAGAAAGTACAATTCGGCAACAAATAGAGACAGTCCCTGCCCAACAACGGGCTCACAGTCTAGAAGAGGGGAGACAGACAACAGAACAAAGCAAAACAAGTAGACAGGCATCGATAGCATCAATATAAATAAATAGAATTATACAGATATATACATCATTAGTAAAATAAAACAAAATAGCAAATATGTATATATATAATATATATATAATATATATATACATACATACACAAGTGCTGTGGTGCAGGGAGAGGGGCAGAGCAGAGGGAGGGAGTTGGGGTGATGGGGAGAGGAGGAGCCTCCCGTGTGCCCTAGGAAGAGTCATTTAACTTCTATGAGCCTCAGTTTCCTTCTCTGTAAATTAGGGATTAAATATTTGTTCTCCCTCCCTCTTTGAATATGAACTCCATGTGGGGCAGAAACCGATCTGATGTCTGTGTATCTAATCAATCAATCAATCATTCAATCGATCAATGGCATTTATTGTTTACTATGTGCAGAGCACTGTACAAACCACTTATAGCAGACATGTTCCCTGCCCAAGAAGAGTTTACCGTCTAGAGGGAGAGACAGACATTAACATAAATAATTTATAATATATAATTTACAGATATGTACATAAGTGCCGTGGAGTTCTAATCCCACCTCCACTACTTGTCTGTTGTGTGACCTTGGGGAAGTCACTTAACTTCTCTGAGCCTCAGCTACCTTATCTGTTAAATGGGGATTAAGACTGTGAGCCCCATGAGGGAAAAAGACAATGTCCAACCCGATTTGCTTGAATTCACCTCAGTGCTTAGTACAGAGCCCGGCACATAGTAAGCACTTAACAAATACCACACTTATTGTTATTATTATTGCTAATTATGAGGGGTGGGTGTGGGAGAGCAGGTTGTATCAGAGTCCTGGAGGGGTTTTTGGAGGAGACGTGCAGGGAAGGAGAAAATGTTACTCCTGCCTCTATCAGGACCACCACATCTTTGCCATCAAGGAGAATGAAGGGGAGGAGGATTTAGCAAGGAGCAGCATCCTTGTCCCACCCCCCAGCTCTCCACTCCTTCTGGAACCAAGCCCTCACAACCCCCATGGTCACTACACCAGCCTGATGTCTCCAGCAGGCTGTTCACATTCTGATGTTCTGAAATTTCACCTATAATCTGTCATGCATCGTAGTCCTGTAGTCCAAAGCCTTGTCAAGTGCCAAGGACCAGTAGTGGTGGGAGAGAGGATCTGGGGAGTGAATGGAGCAGACAGTGGCAAACATGCCAGGGGAGTTGGAGGAGAGGCAGGAGGACCCGGGAAGGGAGCCCAGGGCTGTTGGTTTCCCCCGGCCTCCTTGCCAACATATTTTGGACCTGACGCCATAACACTCTTCCCTAAAACTACTCTAAAACTCCCCCATGTGGGCTTTTTACAGGAAGAAATTGTAATTGAAATATAGATCTATTAGTTGCATGCACTACCGCCAAAATCCGCGCTGAGTATGTGTGCCTGCCTTCAAAATTCCCTCTCACCCAAAGGGAATACTGAGCTTTTAACCTTCTGCCCTGTACTTTTGGTTCTCTAATGGAATCCACCTTTGCTAAGGGCCCACAGTGATTACCTCAGGATAATGATTATTCTCAGATTAACTTTGGATGAAGGCTTCCACCGAAGTTCTTGGGTCTGAAGATTCTCATCCAGAATTCCCTCCATAAACCTTCCAAATTTTCCATCACTGGTATTTATTGAGTACTTCCTGTGTACAGAACTAACTTCAGTGTGTCTTAGTAGAAAGAGCACGGGCTTGGGAGTCAGAGGACATGGATTTTAATCCCAGCTCTGCCACTTGTCTGCTGTGTGGGCTTGCGCAAGCCACTTAACTTCTCTGTGCCTCAGTTACCTCATCTGTAAAATGGGGATTAAAACTGTGAGCCTCACGTGGGACAACCTGATTACCTTGCATCTACCCCAACACTTAGAACAGTGCTCGACACATAGTAAGAGCTTAACAAATACCATAATAATTATTATTATTGTTATTATTGTTATTATCAAGAGCTTGGGGAAGTTCATTATAGTTGGTAGATATGATCCCAATCCTCAAGGGTCTTACAATCGAGTGGCAGCCACGATCCCCGCCATCAAGGAGTATACAAGCAAGCTTGCTGTTGACATCGCAGGGAAATGTTCTGCTTACAGACACATCTCCCTCAGAGCAACCACCTGGCATTTACAGTCCTTGGCATTTCTTATTTGCCACCTTCCACCCACCAGGGGCTGCTCCTGGCTATTTTTGATCTGTGTTGGTCGGTCATTTTATGTTTTTGGCTTGTTGCTTGTCTTTTCATGAGACTTGGGCACTGCAACATAAATGCACAGGTGCTGAGGAAGGAGCAAAAACTACTCACTATTGGCTTCAAAGCTCTCCATCACATTGCCTCCTCCTATCTCACCTCCCTTCTCTCCTTCTACAGCCCAGCCTGAACACTCTGCTCCTCTGCCGTTAACCTCCTCACTGTGCCTCGTTCTCGCCTGTGCCATCTTCAACCCTGGCCCACGTCCTACCACTGGCCTGGAATGCCCTCCCTCCTCATATCCACCAAACTAGCTCACTTTCCTCCTTCAAACCCCCACTGAAAGCTCTCCTTCTCCAGGAGGCCTTCCCAGACTGAACCCCCCCTTTTCCTCTGCTCCTCCTCCCCTCTCCATCACCCCTGCTCCCTCCCTCTGCTCTATCCCCCTCCCTGCCCCACAGCACTTGTGTATATTTGTACATATTATTATTATATTTATTTTATTAATGAGGTGTATATATCTATAATTTTATTTATTCATTTTGATGTTATTGATGCCGGTCTACTTGTTTTGTTTTGTTGTCTGTCTCCCCCTTCTAGACTGTGAGCCTGTTATTGGGTAGGGATTGTCACTATCTGTTGCCAAATTGTACTTTTCAAGAGCTTAGTACAGTGCTCTGCACACAGTAAGCGCTCAATAAATACGACTGAGTGAATGAATGAACTAAATAAATGCATACGGAAGTGCAAGGGAGGGCTGGAAGGTTGATAAGATCCCCTCTCTCGCCCTAGAACCCCACTTTACCAGCGCTACCCCTCTTCCCCCTCCCCCTACTCTTGCCCCCACCAAACCCCCTCTTCACCCCCTCCCCCCTTCTCTCTTCCCCACCCATGCCCCATCCCAGTCCTCTTGTCCCACCACCACCCCTCATCCCCCTCTCCCCGTCCAGGGCCCCGCCACCTCCTTCCCATCCAAACCCTCCCCTCCCCCCGCCCTTCCCCCCCTCCTCCCCTTGCACCCACAGCTACTTTCAAGTGTGGCCTCTGGAACCCCCGCTCTATTACAGGCAAGCTACCTTTCATCCATGACCTTTTCCTCTCCCGCTCTCTCCTCCTCCTCGCCCTTTCGGAAACGTGGCTCTCTCCCGAAGACACGGTCTCCGCCGCCGCTCTCTCCGGCGGAGGCCTCTCCTTCTCCCACTCCCCCAGACTCACCGGTAAGGGAGGAGGCGTCGGCTTCCTCCTCTCGCCCCGTTGCCGCTTCCGCACTATCCCTCCTCTCGCCCCGTTGCCGCTTCCGCACTATCCCTCCTCCCCCCTCCCTCTCCTTCCCCTCCTTTGAAGCCCATATCATTTGCCTCTACCACCCACTCCAGTTACTTGTCGCCGTCATCTACCGCCCTCCCGGTCCCACCTCCGACTTCTTCAACCACCTTGACCCCTTTCTCACCTTCCTTCTCTCCTTCTCTCTGCCCACTCTGATCCTTGGAGACTTCAACATCCATACGGATGTACCCGACGACTCCTCTGCCACCCGCCTGCTATCCCTCCTCAACTCTGCCGACCTCCTCCTCCACCATACCGCGCCCACTCACCGACTCGGTCACACCCTCGATCTCGTCATCTCCTACCGCTGCACTATCTCCTCCCTCACCAACTCTGAAATCCCTCTCTCTGACCATAACCTTCTCACCTGCCTCATCTCTCACACTCCCTCCCCCTGCAAATCTTCGCTACTGCCCCACAGAGACCTCCACTCTCTCGATCCCATCCGTCTTTCCAATAGCATCTCTCCTCACCTTGCCGCCCTGTCCTCTCTTCCCACTCTCGACGATCAGGTCTCCGCTCTCAACTCCACCCTCTCTACTCATCTCGACTCTCTCGCCCCCCTTTCCCTCCGCCGCTCTCGCTCCACTAACCCACAGCCCTGGATCACCTCCTCCGTCCGCCTCCTACGCTCCTATGCTCGAGCCGCTGAGTGCTGCTGGCGAAAGTCCAAGCACCAAGCCGACCTCACACACTTCAAATTTATCCTTTCCTGCCTTAACTCTGCCCTCTCCTCCGCCAGGCAAAGCTTCTTCTCCTCCCTCATCGACACCCATGCCCGTCACCCCCGCCGATTGTTCCGGACCTTTAACTCTCTCCTTAGGCCCCCTGTTCCTCCCCCTCCCCCATCTCTCACCCCCAATGATCTGGCCACCTATTTCCTCACGAAAATCAACACGATCAGGTCTGAGCTCCCCAAAGTCACCCCTCCGCCTCTCCCCTCCCCCCCACCAACCCCCTCCCCTACTTTCCCATCCTTCCCTGCAGTATCCTCAGAGGAGATCTCCTCCCTCCTCGCAAGTGCCACCCCCTCCACCTGTGCCTCGGACCCCATTCCCTCTCACCTTCTTAAAACCATCGCCCCTGCCCTCCTACCTTCCTTAACTTCTATTTTTAACCACTCAATCTCCAAGGGCTCCTTCCCCTCTGCCTTCAAACACGCCCACGTCTCCCCCATCCTAAAAAAACCCGCTCTTGACCCCACTTCCCCCTCCAGTTATCGTCCTATCTCCCTACTACCCTTCCTTTCCAAAATCCTAGAACGAGTCGTCTACAATCGATGCCTAGAATTCCTTAACTCCCATTCTCTCCTAGACCCCCTCCAATTTGGCTTCCGTCCCCTCCACTCTACCGAGACTGCTCTCTCTAAGGTCACCCATGACCTCCTTCTTGCCAAATCCAATGGCTCCTACTCCATTCTGATCCTCCTTGACCTCTCTGCTGCCTTTGACACTGTCGACCATCCCCTCCTCCTCCATACCTTATCTCACCTTGGCTTCACGGACTCTGTCCTCTCCTGGTTCTCCTCTTACCTCTCTGGCCGATCATTCTCGGTCTCCTTCGCTGGAGCCTCCTCCCCCTCCCATCCTTTAACTGTTGGGTCAAGGGTCAGTTCTTGGCCCTCTTCTGTTCTCCATTTACACTCACTCCCTCGGTGAACTCATTCGCTCTCACGGCTTTGACTACCATCTCTACGCAGATGACATGCAGATCTACATCTCCACCCCTGTCCTCTCCCCCTCCCTTCAGGCTCGCATCTCCTCCTGCCTCTGGGACGTCTCCACCTGGATGTCGTCCCGCCACCTAAAACTCAGCATGAGCAAGACTGAGCTCCTCATCTTCCCTCCCAAACCCGGTCCTCTCCCAGACTTCTCTATCACCGTGGATGGCACGACCATCCTTCCCGTCTCTCAGGCCCGCAATCTCGGTGTCATCCTTGACTCGTCCCTCTCGTTCACCCCACACATCCTATCCGTTACCAAGACCTGCCGGTTTCACCTCTACAATATCGCCAAGATCCGCCCTTTCCTCTCCACCCAAACGGCTACCTTACTATTACGGGCTCTCGTTATATCCCGGCTAGACTACTGTGTCAGCCTTCTCTCTGACCTCCCTTCCTCCTCTCTCGTCCCGCTCCGGTCTATTCTTCACTCCGCTGCCCGGCTCATCTTCCTGCAGAAACGATCTGGGCATGTCACTCCCCTTCTTAAACAACTCCAGTGGTTGCCTATCGACCTCCGCTCCAAACAAAAACTCCTCACTCTAGGCTTCAAGGCTCTCCATCACCTTGCCCCTTCCTACCTCTCCTCCCTTCTCTCTTTCTACCGCCCACCCCGCACGCTCCGCTCCTCTGCCGCCCACCTCCTCGCCGTCCCTCGGTCTCGCCTATCCCGCCGTCGACCCCTGGGTCACGTCCTTCCGCGGTCCTGGAACGCCCTCCCTCCTCACCTCCGCCAAACTGATTTTCTTTCCCTCTTCAAAACCTTACTTAAAAATCACCTCCTCCAAGAGGCGTTCCCAGACTGAGCTCCTCTTCCCCCTCTACTCCCTCTGCCATCCCCCCTTTACCTCTCCGCAGCTAAAGCCTCATTTTCCCCTTTTCCCTCTGCTCCTCCACCTCTCCCTTCCCATCCCCACAGCACTGTACTCGTCCGCTCAACTGTATATATTTTCGTTACCCTATTTATTTTGTTAATGAATTGTACATCGCCTTGATTCTATTTAGTTGCCATTGTTTTTACGAGATGTTCTTCCCCTTGACGCTGTTTAGTGCCATTGTTCTTGTCTGTCCGTCTCCCCCGATTAGACTGTAAGCCCGTCAAACGGCAGGGACTGTCTCTATCTGTTGCCGACTTGTTCATCCCAAGCGCTTAGTACAGTGCTCTGCACATAGTAAGCGCTCAATAAATACTATTGAATGAATAAATAAATACTATTGAATGAACTCCAGTGGTTGCCTATCGACCTCCGCTCCAAACAAAAACTCCTCACTCTAGGCTTCAAGGCTCTACATCACCTTGCCCCTTCCTACCTCTCCTCCCTTCTCTCTTTCTACCGCCCACCCCGCACGCTCCGCTCCTCCGCCGGCCACCTCCTCACCGTCCCTCGGTCTCGCCTATCCCGCCGTCGACCCCCGGGTCACGTCCTCCCGCGGTCCTGGAACGCCCTCCCTCCTCACCTCAGCCAAACTGATTCTCTTTCCCTCTTCAAAACCCTACTTAAAAATCACCTCCTCCAAGAGGCGTTCCCAGACTGAGCTCCTCTTCCCCCTCTACTCCCTCTGCCATCCCCCCTTTACCTCTCCGCAGCTAAAGCCTCATTTTCCCCTTTTCCCTCTGCTCCTCCACCTCTCCCTTCCCATCCCCACAGCACTGTACTCGTCCGCTCAACTGTATATATTTTCGTTACCCTATTTATTTTGTTAATGAATTGTACATCGCCTCGATTCTATTTAGTTGCCATTGTTTTTACGAGATGTTCTTCCCCTTGACGCTGTTTATTGCCATTGTTCTTGTCTGTCCGTCTCCCCCGATTAGACTGTAAGCCCGTCAAACGGCAGAGACTGTCTCTATCTGTTGCCGACTTGTTCATCCCAAGCGCTTAGTACAGTGCTCTGCACATAGTAAGCGCTCAATAAATACTATTGAATGAATGAATGAATGAATTGGGGTGCTGCTAATTAGTTTGGTAAATAATGGGATGATTTGTTGGGGAAGGCTTGCTGGAGGAGGTGAGACTTTAGGAAGACTTTTCAGAAGAGGGGAAGGCTGGGATCTGGCAGATTTGAACAGGAGGGAATTCCAGACCCTGGGGACAACTTGAGCAGGGGATCAGAATGGGTAAGAGGAGAGCTGGGTAAGGCTTGGAAATGAGCTTGACAGAAATGAAAAGTATTGTCAGGGGAGTAGGGATGAGCACAGATACTTAGGGTGGAGAACCATAAAGCTCATGGCAAAGCATCTTTGATTAGTATCTCTCTAAGCATGGCCTAGTGGTAAGAGCACAGGCTTGGGAGTCAGAGGACCTGGGTTCTAATCCCAGTTCTGCCACTTGTCTGCTGTGGGACCTTGGGCAAGTCACTTCATTTCACTGTGCCTCACTTCACAGACCTCATCTGTCAAATGGGGATTACTAATGATGGTATTTGTTAAGCACTTACTATATGCCAAGCACTGTTCTAAGCGCTGGGGTAGATATAAGGTAATCAGGTTGTCCCGTATGAGGCTCACACTCCTAATCCCCATTTTAAAGATGAGGTAACTGAGGCACAGAAAAGTTAACTGATTTGCCCAAAGTCACACAGCTGATAAGTGGTAGAGGTGGGATTAGAACCCACAACTTCTGACTCCCAAGACATATTAATATACACAAACTACAGATATGTACACAAGTGCTATGGGCCTGGGAGAGGGGAGAAAAAAGGGAGCAAGCCAGGGTGATGCAGAAGGGAGTGGGAGAAGAGGAAAGGGGAGACTTAGTCAGAGAAGGCCTCCTGGAGGAGGTGTGCCTTCAATAAGGCTTTGAAGGGGGGAGAGTAATTGTCGGATTTGAGGAGGGAGGCCGTTCCAGGCCAGAGGCAGGATGTGGGTGAGGGGTCGGCGGCCAAATAGGCGAGATCTAGGCACAGTGAGAAGGTTAGCATTAGAGGAGCAAGCCAGAGAGTCACCCCAAAAGCCTGCCAGGGAGCCGGCTAGAGAGCCAGCCAGATAGCCAGCCAGAAAGTCCGCCAGAGACCCAACCAGCTCAAAATGAGCTGCTCTCAACTACATAGGCCAAGGAGAGACTCAGGCTAGGACCAAGGCATCTGACTATCAGGAGGGGCCCAATCAGAACTCCGGCAACATTTCCCTGCCTCCCATCCCCATGGGCAGGATTGGTGGCCCACAGCTTGAATGGGGCACTGTTTGTCACCGATTTTAGAAAGAAATGGGGAGGGCTGGGGGGAGATGTGGATGGGGAGGACTGAGATAGAAGTGTGGCGGGGTGAGAGAAACTGTCCTCTGCAAAGGGGTGGAAAGGGAATTCAGAGTGCATAGTACAGTGCTCTGCACACAGTAAACACTCAGTAAATATGATTCAATGAATTCACCCTCAGAGATTGGAGACAAGTTTGGGAGGGGGTTTCTGCACCCTGGGGTGTGTCAGCAATTAAGCGCACAGTGTATCTCCAGATTTTGCATGTTGTGAGGTGCTTGGAACTTGGTTTACATGAGCATGTGAGCGCAGGAGTAAACCAAGTGTCCTGCTCTGGCTACTGCTGGCTCTGCCCAGCCTTCCATTCAGATTCCCAGTGTCTCCCCATTGCTTCTTCCAGCTCCATCCTCCTGGCTCAGATTTTTCTGCTGTGGCCCCAGCTTCTGAACAGTCTTCTATCCCTTACAGATCCCCAGATCTTCCTCTTAATCCTGCCAATTTCAGATCACCAGCCCTCGCAATCTGTCTCCTCGGTGGCTCCTGGCCTAAACTGCGAGTGGGTCACTGGCCTGCAGTCTGCCCACGCACCCCAGTTTCGGTTTCTCCAGCCCTTAGTACAGTTCATGACACTTTGAAAGCATGTAACAAATACTACCATTATTAATAACTACCATTATTATTAGCCTGGCCTTTTTGATTCAGCTTTTCAGAAGATAAAGAGATGAGATAGCTCTTTATACTCACTTCATTAGACAGTTTAGATAGCTTAAGTAGCTAGTTAGCCTAGGTAATTGGTTTAAATTCTCAATCAGTTCTCTCCTTCCTACTTACCTCTCTGAGCTCCTACTAGTATCTGATCCACACATTTCACTCCTTTAATGCCAGCCTCCACCTCCATCTCATCTAACCTGCCACCAATGCCTTTCCCACATTGTCCTCCTGGCCCGGAACTTCTTCCCTCTTTATTTTCAACAGACCACCACTCTCCCCATTTTCAAAGCTCTTGTACATCTCCTCCGCGAGGCCTTCCCTGACTCACCTCTATTTCCCCTACCCTATTTACCTTCCCCTCTGTTGCCCATGCATTTGGTTGTGTACTCCATAAGCACTTTGATATTCATCCCAGCAATGGGGATTCAATGCCTCTTCTCCCTCTTACTTAGACAGAGACCCCATGTAGGATGGAGACTTTGTCCTCTGAGCTTGTACAAAATGATAATAATGATAATGATAATAATGATAAATAAGTGGAAAGAGCCCGGGCTTGGGAGTCAGAGGTCATGGGTTCTAATCTGTCAGCTGTGTGACTTCGGGGAAGTGGGTTTAACTTATCTGGGCCTTAGTTACCTCATTTGTAAAATTGGGGATTCAGACTGTGAGCCTCACGTGGGACCACCTGATTACCCTGTATCTACCCCAGCACTTTCAACAGTGCTCGGCACATAGTAAGCGCTTAACAAATACCAACGTTATTATTATTATTATTATTATTATTATTTGACTTCATCCTGTTGCTCTGTTGCCAGGAAGGAAGGCTTTTCGTCCTTGGTCTAGAGGGGGCGGCAGAGGCCCAAGGCTGGAGTTAAGACTGCTGGCTGCCTGCTCTGGAAAATTCACTTACCCATCAGAGAAGCAGCGCTGTGGAGTGGGAAGGGCGCGGGCCAGAGGGTCAGACGACTCTGTGCCTCAGTTCCCTCACCTACAAAATAGGGATTAAATCCTACTCCCTTCCTACTTAGACTGTGAGCCCCATGCAAGACAGACAATGTGTCCAACCTGCTAACCTTGTATCTTCCCCAGTGCTTGGCACATAGTAAATGCTTAATAAATACATTTTTTTCTTTTTAAAAAAAAGCCTCAGAACTCAGAAGCAGCTGCTTGCTGGATGGGGAACCAAAGTTGGGACAGATGCAAATGGGGAGGGCAGAACAAGAGATCGCAAGACAAAGGGCAGCCAGCTGCAGGGAGGCTACTGCGGCTGACTGGGGGAAGAAGGAAAGCCTGAGGTGAAGTCAGGGTCTCTGGAAATCGTTCCAGGTGAAGTGTTCACAGACAGTTGGACATTGAACTGTAATGTAGCATTTGGAAAGGGTCGCTGGATGATAGGGAGAAAGAAATGCCAGGTGACTTTTGAAAGTGTAGGGGATGGGGGGAATGCCTCCTGTCCTCTCCCCCTCCCTTCAGGCTCGCATCTCCTCCTGCCTCCAGGACGTCTCCACCTGGATGTCGGCCCGCCACCTAAAACTCAACATGAGCAAGACTGAGCTCCTCATCTTCCCTCCCAAACCCGGTCTTCTCCCAGACTTCTCTATCACCGTTGATGGCACGACCATCCTTCCCGTCTCTCGGGCCCGCAATCTCGGTGTCATCCTTGACTCGTCTCTCTCGTTCACCCCACACATCCTATCCGTTACCAAGACCTGCCGGTTTCACCTCTACAATATCGCCAAGATCCGCCCTTTCCTCTCCACCCAGACGGCTACCTTACTGCTACGGGCTCTCGTTATATCCCGGCTAGACTACTGTGTCAGCCTTCTCTCTGACCTCCCTTCCTCCTCTCTCGCCCCGCTCCGGTCTATTCTTCACTCCGCTGCCCGGCTCATCTTCCTGCAGAAACGCTCTGGGCATGTCACTCCCCTTCTTAAACAACTCCAGTGGTTGCCTATCAACCTCCGCTCCAAACAAAAACTCCTCACTCTAGGCTTCAAGCCTCTACATCACCTTGCCCCTTCCTACCTCTCCTCCCTTCTCTCTTTCTACCGCCCACCCCGCACGCTCTGCTCCTCTGCCGCCCACCTCCTCACCGTCCCTCGGTCTCGCCTATCCCGCCGTCGACCCCTGGGCCACGTCCTCCCGCGGTCCTGGAACGCCCTCCCTCCTCACCTCCGCCAAACTGATTCTCTTCCCCTCTTCAAAACCCTACTTAAAACTCACCTCCTCCAAGAGGCGTTCCCAGACTGAGCTCCTCTTCTCCCTCTACTCCCTCTGCCATCCCCCCTTTACCTCTCCGCAGCTAAACCCTCATTTTCCCCTTTTCCCTCTGCTCCTCCACCTCTCCCTTCCCATCCCCACAGCACTGTACTCGTCCGCTCAACTGTATATATTTTCGTTACCCTATTTATTTTGTTAATGAATTGTACATCGCCTCGATTCTATTTAGTTGCCATTGTTTTTACAAGATGTTCTTCCCCTTGACTCTGTTTATCGCCATTGTTCTCGTCTGTCTGTCTCCCCCGATTAGACTGTAAGCCCGTCAAACGGCAGGGACTGTCTCTATCTGTTGCCGACTTGTTCATCCCAAGCGCTTAGTACAGTGCTCTGCACATAGTAAGCGCTCAACAAATACTATTGAATGAATGAATGAATGAATGAATGTCTCCTCCCAACCGGCGCCATGACGGGAAGCTCATCACATGTCCCCTTCCAGGGGGCAGCTGCTGAGGAGGTGCCGCCATTGACCGTTGCGTGGGAAATGGCTGCCGGAAGGAGACCGCTAGTAGCTTGACAGAAAAGTAGCATTATGGGAGCTGGAACAAGAAGGACTTGACTGGGATCACTCATTTCCAGTCCGCTTATCAAAGCGATTATCACTCAGTGTCATGTTTAGTTTAAGCAGCATGGCATTGTGGCAAGAGCCCGGGCTTGGGAGTCAGAGGTCGTGTGGGTTCCGTTATCGACAAGTAGTGGGTGCGGGTTCCTTTAGCCGATGAAGAGACGAAAGACTCCGAGAGAACGAGTCAAAGAACAGAGCAGTAGGAAAGTGGTGAGCAGCCTGTTCACCCTGGTGGGGTACGAGGGACTGCAGCAACCTGAGGCTGCCCTGCTGACTTTATTGGTACAGCAGAACCCGATGCTCGCGCAGGGTGCCCAATCGGGGCTAGACACATGTAGGAACAATAGCTAATCAATGAATACTTCCGTGATCACGTGACACCCAACTGGTTCCCTTAATGGTTCCCATCACACCCGACCGGCATGTGCAAAAGTGGGTCACGTGCCACAAAGGAGTCACGTGACACGAACTTGGGTTTGACCTCACCATCGTTCTCAAGCATCGGCAACAGTCTGCAACAGTTCTGATCCTGGCTCCACCTCTTATGTGGCTCAGTGGAAAGAGCCCGGGCTTGGGAGTCAGAGGTCATGAGTTCAAATCCCGGCTCTGCCACTTGTCAGCTGTGTGACTGTGGGCAAGTCACTTAACTTCTCTGTGCCCTCAGTTCCCTCATCTGTAAAATGGGAATTAGGACTGTGAGCCTCATATGGGACAACCTGATTAACCTGTATATACCCCAGCGCTTAGAACAGTGCTCTGCACATAGTAAGCGCTTACAAATACCAACGTTATTATTATCAGCTGTGTGACTTTGGGCAAGTCACTTAACTTCTCTGTGCTTCAGTCACCTCATCTGGAAAATGGGGGTTAAGGCTGCGAGCCCCACGTGGGGCAACCTGATTGCCTTGTATTTACCCCAGCACTTAGACCAGTGCTTGGCACATAGTAAGCAGTTAACAAATACCATGATCACCATCAACAAATAGTACAATTATTGTTATTACTGTCTATAAAAATGGAGGGTTAGGAAGCGACGAAAAACCTCAATAGTGGCAGCAACTATTTATTGCTTGCCAGTTATCACGTTTGGAAACTGGGGGGTAGTTTCCTGACGACATAAAATATCACTGTGAAAAAAGTCGTTCTGATGAAAGGAACATGAATGAAAAAATGTTTAAAAATTGAAAACACTGAAAATGAAACTAATTCTTAAGTCTCCAGTTGGCTTAATACTCAAAACATCCACAGGGACATTTGTGTAAGAAAAAGAAGGAGGGTAGGAAGGGACTAGAAACTTCAATAGTGACTAGAGTTGTTTATCACTTGCCAAATAGTTACCATGACTGCAAACTTGGGGCTAATTTTCCCGACAGGGATATCGATTAATGACACGCAAAAAATAAATAAATAAAATCAACATTAAACATCCTTATAATGAAAGGAATGTGAATGAAAAGGTGTTTAAAAACTAATTAAGTCTAGTTCACTTAATACTTGAAACATTCATTCATTCAATAGTATTTATTGAGCACTTACTATGTGCAGAGCACTGTACTAAGCACTTGGAATGGACAATCTGGCAACAGATAGAGACAATCCCTGCCTGATGACGGGCTCACAGTCTAATCGGGGGAGACAGACAGCAGAGTGAGACAGAACGAAACAAAAACAAGACACCATCATCAAGATGAATAGAATCAAGGGGATGTACACCTCATTAGCAAAATAAATAGGGTAATAAATAATATATACAAATGAGCACAGTGCTGAGGGGAGGGGAAGGGGGAAGGGGGAGGAGCAGAGGGTGGAGGAGAGGGAAGGGGGGGCTTAGTCTGGGAAGGCCTCCTGGAGGAGGTGAGCTCTCAGTAGGGCTTTGAAGAGGGGAAGAGAGTTAATTTGGCAGAGGTGAGGAGGGAGGGCATTCCAGGACAGTGGGAGGACGAGGGCCAGGGGTCGAAGGAGGGATAGGCATGAACGGGGGACAGTGAGTAGGTGAGCGGCAGAGGAGCGGAGCGTACGGGGTGGGCAGTAGAAAGAGAGAAGGGAGGTGAGGTAGGAGGGGGCAAGGGGATGGAGAGCTTTGAAGCCAAGAGTGAGAAGTTTTTGTTTCATGCGAAACATCCACAGGGACATTCATAAACTTGCAAAATATAAACATAAAAAGTTGCTGAACTGAGAGAATATATTTTTTAAATGTTTGAAAATAAAAATGATGAAAACGAAACTCATTTTTAAGCTTCCAGTGCACTTAACTCAAGCCACCCACAGAGATATTTACAAACTCCATGCAAAATATCAACATGAAAAAACCCCACTGTAGTGAGAGGAGAATAAATATTAAAATATTTAAAATTTAAAATGATGAAAGGGAACTAATTCTTAAGGGTTCAGTTCACTTCCAACTCAAGCCATTCACAGGGACATTTATAAACTCCCCGCAAAATAGCAACGTTAAAACAGTCACTGCAATGAGATAAAAATTGAATTTAAAAATGCTTAAAAAAAATGAAAGGGAAACTCTAATACTTAACCATCCAGGCTACTTAACATTCAAACCATCCACCAGGATATTTATAAACCTCATGCGAAACATTAAAGCAAGAAAATTAATCCCTGCAATGAGAGGAGAATGGACAATAAAAATAATGAAGAATTGAAAGAATAATTTCTGGAGAAAAATATAGGTTCCTATGTCATTAATTTCTCAGGCATTCTATAAATTGTCTACGCTACCCTTCAACTTTCAGGAAATGGCTATAGACAGTTTTTTAACCATATGTATTTAAATTAAATACATAAAAACATGAGGACAAAGAGGACAAGGCATATATAATCTTACATTAAAATTGCATTTGAAATCCACTATTTAAAGTGGACCGGCTGTATTTCGACGAGGGGAAGGGGCCTGGGAAGGAGCTTAGGAGGGGAATAAGACCTAATTGGGATCTAATGTGGAAATGGGTTCTTATGTAAAACACATTTAGGGTTTGACAGTAAATTTTTCATTTAAAAGGAAGTTATTTCCTTGGAAAGCCAAGCAACTGTCCATTACCTAGGCAACATTCTCCAACTGTGCTTTAGCTGCTGCTCATTTTTATTTTCTTCAGTTTCATAGTTATACCCTTACTGGGTCTTACACAGCCCCGCAGCACTTAAGTACGTATCCATAATTTATTCCTTTATATTGTCTGTCTCTCCCTCTAGACTGTAAGCTCTTTGTGAGCAGAGAACCTGTCTACCAACTCTGTTATATTGTACTCTCCCAAGTGCTTAGTAGAGTGCACTACCCACAGTAAGTGCTCAATGAATTTGATTGATTGACTGATTATTACCACTACCTACATGAGGGGACCCTTCCTGAGAGAGAAACCTGGAGTACATCTACTCATCTTATTGCAGAAATTTAAATGACAATTTCACCCTAACCCCAATAACCCTGTCAACCCTAGCCCTGCTGCCCCCTCCCCTGCTAGGGCCAACCTGCAACATGGTATAAACATAGCAAGCGGTCATCCGTATGTGGGGTTGAGAGGGCTGTGTTGACTGCCGGCTCCCACTGAGCATGGACTTTCCCAAGGGTTTGGGCAGGATACTGGAGGGGTTGGCAGGGCATGTTAAGGACTGAAGGACTAGACTTTGGGTATTTGGTATTCACCCCACTCCCAGCCCCACAGCCCTTACGTACATATCGGTAATTTCTTTATATAATGTCTGTTTCCCCCACTAGACTGTAAGCTTGTTGTGGGCAGGGAATGTGTCTACTAACTCTGTGTTAGTGTACTCTCCCAAGCTTTTAAGACAGTGCTCTGCACACAGTAAGCACTCAATAAATACCATTGATTGAGAGGCTGCTTAGTTGTCTTTGTTCCAGGGCAGATTTCAGCCCCAGAGTTGTCCCAGGATGGCTTGAGTCTGTGGAATCCTGGTGGGCTGAGGGGTTGGGGAAAGGAGAGTCCCATGTTGAGGGCAACAGACCTGTGGCAAACTGAAGGGAAACAGAGAAAATGTGTGAAGTGGGAGACTTGTCACACGTGAGCATTAAATTGAAGTGGTGATAGCAATCTGCAGTGTCCAATTGGCAAGGATTAGATCTAGAATTCCACTGAGTGTGGATTTTTTTTAATGGTATTTGTTAAGCACTTACTATTTGCCAGGCATTGTTCTAAGCATTGGGGAAGATACAACATAACCAGGTTGGACCCAAGCCATGTCCCACATGGGGCTCATAATCTTAATCCCCATTTTACAGATGAGGTAATAGTCATAGAGAAGTCAAATTACTTCCCCAAGGCCACACAGCAGACAAGTGGCAGAGCTGGGATTAGAATTCAGATCCTCTGACCCTTGGGGACATTGGTTTTCGTGATGCAGAGATCAATGAAGGACAGGTTACTCAGGAAGAAATAAATGGACGTGTAGAGGAGCAAGTCAGATCCAGCAGCTAGGATCAAGAGCAGGTCCCCTGCCACCTGTTGACTTATAATTTTGAATGAAATGAGACAAGACCACAGGTCCCCCAGATCTGAGCCCTGAGAGGCTGGAGGGGAGGATGAACCATGGCTGTGTGTTTGTCTCTTAGGAGGTGCCCAGGGAATCATGTCCCAGGAGCCACGGGCCCATCCATAAATACTCCTGCTCTGCTCCCCACACATGTTGTTCCGACTGCAGAAATTGAGAAGATGGTTCCGGTTTCCTGTGGCCCCCACGCCTCCCTGAGGCTTCTAATCCCCCTGTGTCCTGGTCCCCAGGAGGAACCCAGCTCCAGTCAGTTCCAGCACAGGTATTTCTGCTCCAAAGAGGGGACGAGGGAAGGGGGTGGAGCCCAGTCACTGAACTAACCCCTTGGTAGGTGCTGGTTCTTGTGGAGACATTCCCAAGTGGATGGATCCAGGCAAACAGATCTCCATAGCAACATTAATCAATTAATGGCATTTACTGAGCCCCTCTCAGGGTCGTACCTGAAGAGTTTCCAGTACTCTATCAGTCTCCATTATGGGAGGGAGAGTCAAACAGAGGCATATCCATTCCATTCCTAGCTTGGGCAGTGCCTAGCGAGTGGAAGGCAATCCGGTACAAATCAAAGCTCACCTGTGCTGGGCAGCAGCGGCATAGGAGAAAGTCAAAGGTGGAGACGCAAGTTTATGCACAACAGGAGGCAATGGTAAACCACTTCCATATTTTTACCAAGAAAACTCTAAGGATACACTACCAGAATGATTGCAGAGAGAGGTGGGGTGTTCTGGGAGAGATGTGTCCATGGCATCGCCGTGGGTCGGAGGTGACTCAACAGCATAATGACAAGACAGCACTGTTCTAAGGACTTGGGAAAGTACAACATAATAGAGTTGGTAGACATGCTCCTGCTCAAAAGGAGCTTACACTCTAGGTGGGGAGACAGACATTAAAGTAAATTGCAGATGTGTACATGAGTACAGTAGAACTGAGGATGGAGTAAGTAAAAGATAGAAGGGCAAGTGTGATGCAGAAAGGAGAGGAGGAGCGGAAATGAGAGCTTAACTGGGGAAGGCCTCTTGGAGGAGATGTGATTTTAATAAGGCTTTGAAGATGGGGAGAATGATAGTCTGTCAGATATGAAGGGGGAGGGACTTCCAGGCCAGAGGCAGGATGTGGGTGAAGGGTCGGCAGCAAGATCGATGAGATTAAAGTACAGTCACTAGATCGTTCTAGCCCAGAACCAATCTTGAAGACCAGGTCAGTTCCTGAACTCCAAAGCCAGTGTAGGCTCTGTGTAATTCAAGAGTTCAGAACAATCCTCATCCTGCCCCAAAATGAGCCCGTGGAGGCATCCAAACTGACCAGGCCTCTTTTTGGCAACTCTTCATCCCACACAGCAACAGTCCACCCAACCAGCAACGAGGACAACACCACCAACACCATCCCAACCACCACCACCAGCAGCAGCACTTATTGAGGGCTGACTATGCCCCCTTGTGTAGAAACAGGCACTCGGGTCTCCTGAAACACAGAGTCTAATGTGCCGGGGAGAATCATAGCTGCAGCCCTGCACAGCTAGAGAAGGCAGAGAAGAGGCCATCTAAGGGTCACATACTTTAACAGAAATTTTTCTTAACATGGATTTCTGTAATATGTTTCTCTAAATGTTATAGGAGAACCAGCTACCTTAGTCCGCCCATGTTTGCTAACCGTGTCAGAGGCCAAGGGACTGAGGGGATAGGAGTTGAGACGGTCAAAGAAAAGAGACAGACATCCTTGGAGAGGACCATCTTGTCATTTAATCATCCAAAAATATTCAGAAAAGGAGGAGGTTGAGGTTTTCACAGTGGGTTGGGAGTTGTTTTTCCAATTTCATAGATCCTGCCTCCAGGTTGAGGACATCCAATCCAACCCAGAGGGTGTGTGTCTGTGTATCAATCCAGGTCTGCCGGTACAGAATTTCCATGACCTCTGCCTTCTACAGAACCAGCTCTTTCGGATTCCAAAGTGCTGCATCATCTTCATTCTCCCTGGGCACTGGCTAATGGCTCTTAAGTCACTTACCCTCCCCCTCTGTTGTCCCAAGAGACGAGTGTCTGCAGCTCCAAAACACTGAAAATGGATTTGTAGAGGGAGCACAAGACAGAGGGTTTAAGCCAGCTGATCTTTCTCTGAACCTGCATTCCTTCTTCTGAATTTCCCATAAATGTCCTGTCCCCTTGAAATATTGCTCTTATCCTGCTCCCATCCATGAAGAGCCTGCTATGGCTCAGAAGTGAATCTGCCTGAGTCAGAGTTCATCTATTTATTTCTACTAATGTCTGTCTCTTCCTCTAGACCTTGAGCTTGTTGTGGGCAGGAATGTGTCTGTTGTTATATTGTACTCTCCCCAGTGCTTAGTACACAGCTTTGCATACAGTAAGTGCTCAATAAATATGACTGAGTGAATGGTTAGCCCCAGTTATGACCCTGCTCATGGAGATGATTGGACTGGGAACTCCAGAGTTAGGTAGCTTGGGTTGAGAAAGTTCCCAGATCCCACCCTGACCCTTTCAGGATACATGTGTGCGAGAGTATGTGTGTATACACGGAAGCTAGGGGAATACTGCTTCCATTCTCTCTTGATCCCAGTCACCCCCTTGAGTTCAAACACTACCTACAAAGAAACGCAGTACCACTGCCAGACCAAAGGCAGAAGCTGAAGCTGAGCCTCTGACTTTGACTTAGTGAGGCCGTGTGTTCCTGCTGGGGAGGCACCCAACCCAAAGTCGAGGGTGGTGCGGGCCATCAGCCTGAACTCTGCTGGTAGTGCTTCTGGGCAGAGCCTACTTTGCCAGCGGGGAGCATGTCTGTGCAGGTCAATAGGGGGTGGGCGGGGGAAGAACAGGATATTTCAGCTTTCCTGTAATGCAGGCAGGCAACAACAGCAGCAGAGAGAGAAGAAGGTGGCTTGGTTTCTGCAGGGCTCAGGATGAGGGCCGGCAGTAAACTGGGGAGGACAATGTTGGGTCTAGGATGTGCAGAGGAGAGAGGGTGCGTGTGTGAAAAGAAAGAGCTCAGGCCGCAGCTGCTGCAGGGCCGATATCCCCCATCACTTCTCCTCGGAGATCAGACACGGTTTACCCTCTAAGGCCTCAGAAATACAACAAGCAGCCCTGCTGCTAACTCCAAAAACTGAAATTCTCAATAAACTACCTTCTCATTCATGTATTTGATGTTTTGTCTGCCTTTATATATATCGTGCATTCATCACTTGTCCTCATTCAAACTGCCAGGGTGGCTGTTTAGGGGAGAGAATATTGAAATGGTCAAAGCACCGAAAGGCTCGAGCCATAAACAGGTGCTCAGTACCTGTACCTGCTGTCATGTCAGTACATGGCAGTCCTCCTGGGAGGGATAGGAATAAAGGCACTTGGACTGGAACAAAGCTGCTGTTTGGGCATTTTCTAGGCTCCACCTCTCCGGGGAGTGGGAACACCACGGGTGGGAAAGGGGCATCCCGGACATGGACTGTGGCCAAGGCCTCCTGTCTCTGGGGCTCAACTATGTCCCTTGGCAAAGAAGACAGTCCAGTCTTGTGGTTGCCAGTCTCCAACAGAGTCTCCTCTTCCTTCCCACCATCATCAATGCAGAGCTATTCATTTCTGCCCCCTACACCATCACCTTACATAGCTATACCCTCTTCCCACAGGGCCCCCGGTGGGGCTGGATTACTCCAATTGCTCATGGAGCTTAAGTCCCAGGCCTTGGGTTCAAGAGGGCTTACAGAGACACAGGAGGCCTCATGTCACTGCACAGAAGACAGGGCAGCCACTTGGCTTTCAGTCTCCAACAAGGCATATCCTCTGTTCCTCTTATCCATTCTCTTCTGCAACCCTCACTCTTTAGGATCAGACATTTCATGCTTGCCAATTGGATTCCATGGATTGCTGTCACTTCACACCTCAATCCCATACTCTGGACAAAGAGAAAAGGTTCTTCTCACATCCTTCGACTCCGGGGTTCTAGGGACAAGGTATTTGACTCTTGGAAGATTCTCTTGGATGCAGCTCTGCATTTGATTCCTGGGAGGAGTTGGGGAGCAGTTGACAGATTGACTGTGGGTTGGGCAGGAGCCATCCAGGGATTAGGCTGAGGCTGTGGCCACACTGGGGAGGAAATATGTCCCTTAGGAATAAAGACAGACCAGTCTCATGGTTGCCAGTCTCCAGCGTGGCCTGGCCTCCAATCCCAGCATTACCACCAGTATGCATTCATTCCGGCAACCCAGGTTCAGTGGGATCAGTCATTTAATGCTTGCCAATTAGACACTGTGAATTGCTGTTAGATTTCCAACTGGATCCCTGGGTGTGGTCAGTCTCCCTCAAGGGAAAGAAGGGGATGGCTGGATCTGGGGGGAAAAGGGGTGTATCAGGACACCAAGCCCCCAACACTGCTCCCTACATTCGGCTCCATCTCTGGGCCAAAGGAAAAAAGACCCTCACAAACCCTTTGCGCATCATGTGTCCCAGTGGTGGTGTTCCACATGACATGTGACAGTGGCATCTTCATATCACCACATACCTTTCCACCCAGACAGTAACTCCTTCTCCCTTGCTATCCCCCACTCAACAGATGTCTCTACCTTCATATTCCTTCAGAAAAAAAATGATGCATCTACAAATCTCCTCCATGGGTCCAGGAACTTTAACGGTAGCGACTGCATCAGGAGCCTGGGAGGAAGCGTTCTACAGGACCCTCAGCGTTGGCAGGCTGGCATTGGTGACAGCACTGCCATCCTTCACCCACAACTCCCATGGTTTGCATCCAGGGCAGTTGTGAGTTAAGACCATGTGGCAATGGTAGCTGCTTCCCAGGCACTCGCGGAGGCCTTCTTACACTGGGGCCTGGGATTTAAATCCCATGAGTCCCTGTGACAATCTGGCTGTGAGTCTGGGGTTGAGCGAGTTGTCTACACCGGCTGTCTCAAATTCCCTTCTCCAATTCTTCCCTTGACCACCTCCAATCTGGTTTCCATCCCCTTTACTCCACAGAAATCTCACTCTCAGGTCACCATTGATCTCTTTCTTGCCAAATCCAACGTCCTCTATTCCATCCTAATCTTCCTTGACCTCTCAGCTGCCTTCGACAATGTCAATCACCCCCTTCTCCTAGAAACATTGTCCAATCTTGGCTTCACTGACACTGTTCTCTCCTGGTTCTCTTAATAATAATGTTGGTATTTGTTAAGCACTTACTATGTGCAGAGCACTGTTCTAAGCTCTGGGATAGATACAGGGTATTCAGGTTGTCCCACGTGAGGCTCACAGTCTTAATCCCCATTTTACAGATGAGGTAACTGAGGCACCGAGAAGTGAAGTGACTTGCCCACAGTCACAGAGCTGACAAGTGGCAGAGCAGGGATTCAAACCCATGACTTCTGACTCCCAAGCCCGACACTTTCCACTGAGCCACTCTTACCTCTCTGGCCGTTCATTCTCAGTCACCTCGCGGGCTCCTCCTCTGCCTCCTACCCTCTAACGGAGAAGCAGCGTGGCTCAGTGGAAAGAGCATGGGCTTTGGAGTCAGGGCTCATGAGTTCGAATCCCAGCTCTGCCACTTGTCGGCTGTGTGACTGTGGGCAAGTCACTTAACTTCTCTGTGCCTCAGTTCCCTCATCTGTAAAATGGGGATTAAGACTGTGAGCCCCACGAGGGACAACCTGATTCCCCTATGTCTACCCCAGCGCTTAGAACAGTGCTCGGCACATAGTAAGCGCTTAACAAATACCAACATTATTATTATTAACTGTGTAGCTCCCTCAAGGTTCAGTTCTGGGTCCAATTCTATTCTCCATCTATACCCACTTCCTTGGCTCTCATGTCTTCAACTACCACCCCTGTGCAGATGATTCCCAAATCTACATCTCCAGTCCTGATCTCTCTCCTGCTCTTACATCAGTGCTTGGCACATAGTAAGCACTTAACAAATATTATAATAATATTATTATATTATTATATAATTAATATTCTCTACAGTCTCACATTTCCTCTTGCCTTCAAGATATCTCTACTTGGATGTCTTCCCATCATCTCAAACTTAACAAGTCTAAAACAGAACTCCTTATCTTCCCACCCAAGCCCTCTCCTCCCCCTGACTTTCCCAAAACTGTAGACGGCACTACCCTCCTTCCCATCTCACCGGCCCATAACCTTGGGGTTATCCTTGACTCCTCTCTTATTCAACCCACATATTCAATCTGTCATCAAATCTTGTTGGCCCCACCTTCACAACATCGCTAAAATCTGCCTTTTTCTCTCCATCCTAACTGCTGCCATGTTAATCCAATCACTCATCCTATTCTGCCTGGATTACTGCATCAGCCTCCTTGCAGACCTCCCAGTCTCCTGTCTCTCCCCACTCCAGTCCATACTTCACTCTGCTGCCCAGATCATTTTTCTACAAGAACATTCAGGACATGTTTTGCCACTCCTGAAAAACCTCCAGTGGTTGCCCATCCACCTCTGCATCAAACGAAAACTCCTCACCATTGGCCTCCTCACCACTTTCTTCCTCTGGCCTGGAACGCCTTCCCTACTCAAATCTGTCAGACAATTACTTTTCCCTACTTCAAAGCCTTATTGAAGACACAACTCCTCCAAGAGCTCTTCCCTGACTAAGCTCCCCTTTCCTCTTCTCCCACTCACTTTTATGTCGCCTGATTCTAGACTGTGAGCCCACGGTGGGCAGGGATTGTCTTTCTTTATTGCTGTATTGTACTTTCCAAATGCTTAGTACAGTGTTCTGCACACAGTAAGTGCTCAATAAATATGATTGAATGAGTGAATGGATAAATGAATGCTCCCTTTGTTCTTCCCCCCTCCCAGGCCCATAGCACTTTTGTACATATCTGTAATTTATTTACATTAATGTCTGCCTCCCCCCATCCCCCGCCCGACTGTGAGCTTGTTGTGTGCAGGGAATATGCCTGTTTATTGTATTGTACTCTCCTAAGCATTTAGTACAGTGCTCTGCACACAGTAAGCACTCAATAAATACGATCGAATGAATGAAACATATCCTGTGGCAAAGACAGTCCAGACTCATGGTGCCTCTCTTCAAGACGGTCTCCCCTTCTAGCCTATCAAAACCAGGATTGGGACAGTGGATTCTGCAACTCATGTTCAGTGGGATTGGGCATCCGGTTGATGGATTGGGTATTTAATGCCTGTCAGCTCTCGGATTTCATACCCAAGTCGCATTGGCTCCAGGGGGGAAAGGAGCACAACAAGAAGCATTTCCCCCACACGGCTTCCTAAAGTCAGCCCCGTATGTGACACCACCTTGTGCACTGTTGTCTTCCCTCCCTAAACCCAGACACCAATCCTAACCCTATCCAAAGCTGCAACTTTCTCCTGCTTTTTCCCCCATCAGAAATTCCAACCACTTCTTGAAAGACCACACTGCCTCTCCCCTCAGCTCCATCATTCCCCTTTCCACCTCCCAGTTCTTTCCTGAGCCCAGGATTTTGCCTTTTCAGGTAGATTCCGAAGAAATAATGCCAAAATTGTGTCACTCCATGCCTTGATCCCCTACTCTGGCCAAAGAGAAAAGCTTTCTATCACATATATTGACACCGGAGTTCTAGGGAGTCACTCACAGTCTCTCGTCCCATTCTCCTGTGTTAGGACACATGGTGTGCAAGACAGATGGTGGCAATAGCGGGTGTAGTCTGTGGTCACAGTACAGACTCTCTCTGAGACTTTAACAGCAGCAGACATCACTGTACTCTTACCCATTGTATAAGCCACCGCTCTGTATGCTTTTCAGAGTGGCCTGGTCAGGGTCAGGGAGGTCTTTTCCTTTTTCTGGCAAAAACAAGAAGCCGAAAACAAAACAAGGAACAAACACATATCCAGTTATCTCCAAAGAACGAGACAGACCCGAGACAGAAAATGGCAGGAACACATGCAGTTGAGGATTGTTGTCTCAGAGGGCAGGACAGAGACACCAGATAGTCATTTGAAAACTGGCTGACATTCTGAAAAACCTCAACATGTGGAGAAACTTAGATTAGAACAATAAAGAAGAGGATAATAAAATAAAATTATGTGGAAACTGTACATTTGTCAATTGGCGAGTAAACAGGAATGCTGAGTAGCACTTAGAAAGATCCTAGAATGAAGAGAGGGTCAGCGGTGGAAGCCAGCTGGAGTGCAAAGATAGTATTTATAATCTTCTTATCACTCAGCAAAACAACAACAACAAAAAGTAGGCAGCTGTAATTTCTTTAACTTCAATCTGGCTACTTCCCAGAGAGCACTCAATCAACTCTCTCCTACCTTACCTCGCTTTTCTCTTACTACAGCCCAGCCAGCACAGTGGTCCTCTAAAACCAACCTACTCACTGTACCTCAATTTCATCTATTCCCCAGCTTACCCCTTGCCCACGTCCACACTTGGGTCCGGAACTCCCTCCCCGCTTCATGGCTGACAGTCCGCCACTCTCCCCACCTTTAAAACCCTCCTAAAAATTCTATCTCTAAAGGGCCTTCCCTGACTAAGTCCTCTTTTCATCTATCTGCCTTCCCCTTTATATCGACTACTCACTTGGCTGTGTACCTCTTAAGCACTTTGACAATCATCCCAGCCCCACAACCTGAATTGTACTTTCCAAGCGCTTAGTACAGTGCTCTGAACACAGTAAGTGCTCAATATATACGATTGAATTGAAAGAATGAATCAATAGCCTTACACTCTACTATTTCCCTTATCTGTAATTTGTCTTAATTCTTGTTTCCCTCTGTAGACTGTAAGCTCCTTGTGGGCAGGGATCAAATACACCAACTCTAGTATAATGAACTTTTCCAAACAATTAGTACAGGGCTCTGACCACAGTAAGTGCTCAATAAATATCATTGATTGATTGATTAATTTGAATGTTACTTTTTTCTCTCCCATGCCCCCTACTGAGACGGAGTCACTGGCTGGTCTGTTCCTCAAGATCTTCTGCACCAAGTTTCTTTTGTCAAATTCTTTGAGACCTGGTTATCTCTCAACATTAAAACAAGAATAACAACAGAAACTTAATTTTGCTGAGTTCAATTTTATTGGCAGGGAAGGAATTATTTACAGTGTCTCCAATTTAAAACTTGCACAGCGGCTTCCATCACACATAAAAATAAAAAAAGTAAAAAGAAGTGTGGAAGAGAATTTTCTAATATCCAAAGATAGTAAGTTAGGCGACTTTTATTGAAGTGGGTTTTGGTGGATGGAAGTGGCTTGGGAGAATGATGATAGAAAAAGATTCTGTGAACCCAATCTAGATCTCTCCCAGCAAAGAAAAGAAAAGTCAGAAACTAAAGGCAGACAGATACTCAGAAAATGGATTAAATAGCAAAGGGTAATCAGAGGTCAAATATGAACATTTCTTACAGTATATTTTCAATGTAGCTTTTATGGTCTGAACCGATTCTAGAGTTAGCTTTAGGCACAGTATATCTATGCATCCTCCATGGCAAAAATAATGAAGAATGTTAGCAAAGTCAAGAGCCTTAACTCTGTCTTGTTGGAGGTTCATGGGTTGGCCTGAAATATTCTCATTTCAACAAACCAAAAAGGGAGAGAAAATACTAAGATTGACAGGAAAAACTACTTGGGACTTTAAAGAGCTAGGTGCAGTCCATTTACAGGGGTGGCATGGTTCCAAGGAAGGTATGAATTTCAATTCATGAACTTCTAGATTTGTAGAATGTGGGCATTTCTAAGGGGATAAAAAAGGATCTACATCTTCTTTCAATTAAAATTTAGATACACGATAAGTCACTTATCTTCTGTGTGCCTCAGTTCCTTCATCTCTAAAATGGGGATTCAATTCCTGTTCTCTCTCCTACTTACAATGTCAGCCCCATGTGGGAACTGATGATCTTGTCCCTACCCCAGCACTTAGAACAGTTCTTGGCATTCGGTAAGTGTCCTCGAAAAGAGAATGGAACTAAAAAAGCAGTGAGGATTCAAACTCAAGGTGGTGACGCAAGCAAGGAAAAGTAACAGAGACAGTGCTGGATAGATCAGAAAAGGGGGGAATATGACCAAGTGCCCATTCACCTCCGGAGAGGTAGGAGTGACACAGCGGGCCCCCCTCTCCAGTTTGGCTGTGCCTTTATTTACAACATATAGGAGAACTAGCCAATCACAAAAGAACTCGGACAAGTGTGTTTTCTTCACTGACAAAAGAGACTCTCTTCAAGCAGGCCTTATCTGTTTTTGGTAAGACGCAATCTCCTGCCCCCTGAAATTTGCGGATGTTGGTATACATCCCACCTGAAATGGGAGACTTCCTGAGGCAAGAACAGAGTCATTTAGATCAAGAGCTGCTATCCTCAGAATGCTGTTCCAAAACACTAAGCCCTTAACAACTACCACGATTGTTCTATATTATTATTATGTGCCGGTGGGTTGGGATAGCAGCGAACAGGAGGCATCCACCTAGAGCTGGGGGCAGGAAGAAAAGATCAGATAGAGGCCAGGGGGCTTGTTAAATTCAAGTGGGCTACCTCGGGCCAGGCGCCCTTCCAGGGAAGGGAAGGTTAATTCCAGTAACGGACGCTGATTGGCTGCTTGACTTTATCCTGCCTTTCTGTCTGCTCGGGCACCAGAGGGAGGGCTTTCCGCCCTTGGCCTAGAGGGGGCGGCAGAGCGCCAAGGATGGGGTTAAGGCAGCTGGCTGCTGCTCTGGAAAATTCATTTTCCCCTCAGCTCAGAGCCTAAAAGCAGCTGTTTTCTGCGTGGGGAACCGAAGCTGAGACAGATGCAAACGGGGAGGGCAGAATAAGTGATTAGAAGACGCAGGGCAGCCGGCTGTAGGGAGGCAACTGCGGCTGATGGTCAGCCCTGGCTGAAGAAAAAGCCTGAGGTGAAGGCGGGGACTCTGGAACTAGTTCCGGGTGAAGTGTTCAAAGACGGACATTGAACTGGAACGTAGCCTGTGGAAACGCTCGTTGGAGGATGGAAAGAAATGCAGGGAGACTTTGGGAGCCCGTTGGAAGTGGCGCGAGGGGAAATGCCTCCTGCCAACCGACGCCATGGCGGGAAGCTCTCCACTCCGGCAACTGCCGAGGAGGCGCCGCCGTTGACCGTTGGGCAGGAAACGGATGCAGGGAGGAGGGGCCGTTTACTAGTCCCACTTTGACAGAAAACTGGTGTTAAGGGGCCTGGAACGTGAAGGATTAACTGTGCTCACTCACTCCCAATCCGAGATCATAGCCATGATCGTATCGTGTCGTGCTAATGTAATCTACTATGAGAAATTGGAGAGTAAGAAGGGACGAGAAACTTCGAGAGTGACGGGAAGCTTTGGGCTAATTTTCTTGAGGGGCACATTTATCGACGACATGCAAAATATCAACGTTAAACAAGTCATTATAATGCAAGGAAGAGAAATGAAAAAACGTTTAAGAAGTGAAATGCTGAAAATAAAACCAATTCTTAAAGCTCCAGTTCACATAACGCTCGAGACAGCCACATGGGCATTTATAAAGTCCACGGAAAATAACGTTAAAAAGTCACCGTAAAGAGAAAATAACATTTTAAAATGTTTAAAATTAAAAATGAAAAGGAAACTAATACTTAAGCATCAAGGGCACTTAACATTAAAGCCAACTATAGGGATATTGATAAACCCTGTGCGAAACATCAACATGAGAAAATTAATGGCTATAATGAGAGAAGAATGAACAATTAAAAATGAATAATAGAAAGACCAATACTTTCAATTGAAAAATTTAGGTTCCTGTTAATTTCTTGGGCATTCTGGAATATGTCTGCTTCCAATAATAATAATGTTGGTATTTGTTAAGCGCTTACTATGTGCCGAGCACTGTTCTAAGCACTGGGGTAGACATAGGGGAATCAGGTTGTCCCACGTGGGGCTCACAGTCTTAATCCCCATTTTACAGATGAGGGAACTGAGGCACAGAGAAGTTAAGTGACTTGCCCACGGTCACACAGCCGACAAGTGGCAGAGCTGGGATTCGAACTCATGAGCCCTGACTCCAAAGCCCATGCTCTTTCCACTGAGCCACACTTTCAACACACTTCGACTTTCAGGAGATGCCTTAAGGACATCCAATTTATAGGTTAATTCTCTTAAAATAAAAAATATTAAAAGAGGGCTTGGAATATATATTCTTACATTGAAAATGCACCTGAAATTTACTATTTAAAGTGGAGCACCTGCCTTTTAACAAGGAGAGGCAGCCAGGAGAGGGGAAATGAGACCCAATTGGAAACAAAGGTGAAAATAAATTCTTTTGTGAAATGCATTTAGGATTTTGACAAGAATCTTTTTATTTAAAAAGGAGTGAAAATCAAATAGCTGTCAGATATCTAGGCAGCTCTCACCAGCTGCTACTCATTTTTATTTTCTTCAACTGGATAGTTTTATCCTCACTGTGAACTCTAAGCTCATTGTGGGCAGGGAACATGCCCACTAACTCTGTTATATTGTGCTTAGCACACAGTAAGCACTCAGTAAATATGATTGATTGATCAACTCTTCTTGTTTGACATTTATTTCCACTGACCTTTGTCCCTGCCTCCCAACACCTAAAAAAGTGAGGCCCTGACTTGACCCTGTGTTTACCTGTTGACTGTGTCAAATCTGATATATTGTGTTGCTGATGGTGGGATGGGAGGGAAGGCAGTGCTGGAGATTGGAAATAAGCGAGGTGTGAGACAAATTCTTCAGTTAGTCGTTCGTGATCGGGCAGGAAGTCAGCTGCCCTTCATCTCCAGTGCTGTGCCTACCCCATTTTCTGTCCCCTCTGAACTTTCCCTGCCAGCACCAAAATCCTTGGAAATCTCAACACCTATTTCCTGATGGTCTCTGGTTTATGCTATGATCTCTTCGAGCCACCACTGGGAGCAGGGTCACTTCCTTAGGCCAAGACTTTGGGGAAATGAGGAATGCAGAAATTGGTCCTGAGGTTGAGAAGGGGTCATAAGTAGGCCGTTAAGACTGTTTTTATGGGTGCAACTGAAAATCTTGGGATTCCTGGAGAACCGCCCCTGTGCCCTGGGGGCCAGCCTTGCTTCTCTTTCCCTTTTGGGAGCCTCCCAAACACAGACATCAGGGTGGAAAGGTGATATCAATACACAGTGTCCAATTGGCAAGCATTAAATGCCCGATCCCAATGAGCAAGAGGTGTAGAATCGAATGTCCAAGTGCTGGTTTTGATGGGATGGAAGAGCAGATCATCTTAAAGAGGAGGAACCATTTGTCTGTACTGTCTTCTTAGCCATGGGACATATTTCAGCCCCAGTGTCAGGGCAGGATAACTGGGGGGACTCACCAGATTTAAACTCCAGGCCCCAGAGTAAGAGGGGCTCCTTGAGTGTCTGGGAAGGAACTGGCAGTGCCAAAGGGTCTTAACTCACAACTAACCTGGATGCAAAACATGGCAGGAGGGGGGGAGAAGTGGAAAGAGCCCAGGCTTGGGAGTCAGAGGTCATGAGTTCGAATTCAGTAGCTGCCACTTGTCAGCTGTGTGACTGTGGGCACGTC
This sequence comes from Ornithorhynchus anatinus, assembly GCF_004115215.2. Classification (NCBI taxonomy): domain Eukaryota; kingdom Metazoa; phylum Chordata; class Mammalia; order Monotremata; family Ornithorhynchidae; genus Ornithorhynchus; species Ornithorhynchus anatinus. Next base: position 111,297,567 of record NC_041749.1, on the reverse strand, counting down.
ACTTCATTCTCTGTGCCTCAGTTACCTCATCTGGAAAATGGGGATTAACTGTGAGCCTCACAGCCTGATTACCCTGTATCGACCCCAGCACTTAGAACAGTGCCCTGCACATAGTAAGCGCTTAACAAATACCAACATTATTATTATTATTGTTATTATTATGTGGGTGAGGTGTGGCGCTGCTCCCACCAATGCCAACCAGAATCTGCCAGCCCACTGATGCCTAAACTTCTAGAGAACCCTGCCTCCCAGGCTACTTGTGTGGCCGCTGCCATTGAAGTTTCTGGAGCAATGGAGGAGGGGTGGGTTGGTGGGTCTTTTATTTTTTCCAAAAGGGTATGATGGTATGGATGCTTGTGGTCTAGGGGATGTCAAGGGAGAAGTTACAATTTGGATGGAAAGGACTGTAACAGCGTGAGGACGCAGTGAGTCAGTCAACTGTATTTATTGAAGCAATCTTCGCCTGCCATGTGGAATGTCACAATGTGGTGAAGTGTGTGTGTCATCATGAGGATCACAGGCACACAGTGCAAAGGGGATGATGGAAATCTTTTTTTCTTTGGCCATAGTTGGGGCTGGCTGCAGAGAACAGGGCTGGGGGGGAAGCTTGATGTCTTGGTTTGCTCTCTTTCCCCTTGGAGCCAGACATCTCCCTTTTCCCTTGAGGGAATCTGGGCCTCACACAGAAATCCAGTTGGAAATCTAAAAGCAATTCATAGTGTCCAATCGGCAAGCATGAAATGACCGATCCCACTGAACTTGAGTTGCAGAAGAGAATGCATAACTGGTGGCAATCTTAACATTAGAGGACAGGCCATGGTGCAGTCTGGATACCATGAGGTTGATTGTCCTCCTTTGCTAGGTGTCTCAGGTATAAATACCCCTCAGAGGGGCACCAACACCATCTATGCCTTAGAGGCCCCTGCCCAATCTCTGGTCTCTTTTTCCCCTGTCTCTCCCCAGCTCCACCCAGGACTCATATGCAAAGCAAGAGCCTGGGTTCGGGGAAGAGTTGGGAAGTGGAGAGTGGAGGGATGGGGATGAGGGGTGAGACATTTTTTCCTTCTGGGAAGTGGTCGGAATCCATAATAGAGGGGACAGAGGAGGAGAGTTAAAGGATTTGACAGGGTTACGTTCAAGGACTTGTTGGGGGATGGGAGCTGACCTAGGGTGTTGTCAGAGATGGAGCAGACTTTATGGAGCAGAGAAGCAGCATGGCCTATTGAATACTGCGCAGGCTTGGGAGTCAAAAGGCCCCGGGTTCTAGTCTTGGCTCAGCCACTTTTCTGCGGTGTGACTTTGTGTAAGTCACTTCAATTCTCTGTTCCTCATCTGCAAAATGGGAATTAAGACAAAGTGATGATGATATTGGGGTTGGTTCACAGGCCGTCTTGGAGATTGATATAATGGGAATGGACTCTCTCCATTCCTAGGGGACATATTTCTTCCCCCGAGTGGTCCCAGCCACAGTCCTGGTTGCTCTTGCCCACCCATAATCATTTTGTTGACGGTCCCTCCTCCACTCCTCCTAGGAGTCATATGCGCAGCTGCATCCAAGAGTATCTCCCAAGGTATCTGTACAGATACCTTGTCCCTAGAGACCCAGAGCTCAAAGGATGTGATAGGATCCTTTCCCTTTTGCCCAGAACATGGGATTGAGAAAGCAAAGTGACACAGTTCTGGTATCATTTGGTCAGCACAAATCCAAAGTAGCCCCAAAAGTCTGTATTGGGGCAAGAACTGGGAGGTGGAGAAGGGAGGGAAGAGGGTGAGAAGAGAGGCATCCTTTCCTGTTGAGAAGTAGTTGGAAACTATAATGGTGGAAACAGAGGAAGAGAGTTGCAGATTTTGACAGGGTTATGGTCAAGGCCTGGGTTGGGGGATGAGAGACGTTGGGGTGCAGGATGGAGTCAGAGATGAAGCAGACTCTAGGGAGCAGTGTGTGTGTACAGGAGGTTTCTCGGTGTTCCCCATTTGCCTCTTGGAGACATCTTTCCTTATCTCTCCTGTGCGGGAGCCTGCCCACACCTGGGCCTCAATTTGGAAAGGGGGCAGCAATTCAGAGTGGAAAGTATTAAATGGAAAGCATTAAACGACCGATCCCACTGAACGTGAGTTGCAGAAGCAAAGACAAAAGTCATGGTGATGCTGGGGTTGGGGTTGGGGGACAGGCCATGCAGGGGACTGGCAACAATGGGACTGGACTCTCTCCATCCCTAGGGGACATACCTTCTCCCTAGATTGGGCCCGGCCACAGTCCATTACCTGGATGCCCCTCCCCCAGCTGTGGTCATTATGTTGACTGTCTCTCCCCAACTCCTCCAAGGAGTCAGATGCTCAGTTGCATCCAAGAGTATCTTCCAAGGTATAAATGGTTTGTCCTCAGAGCCCCAAAGCCAAAGGATATGAGAGGAAACTTTTCTCTTTGGCCAGATTTTGGGATTGAGGCATGAAGTGACACAATTCTGAAATTACTTCTTTAGCACCTCCTGAAAAGGGGTAGACTTTAGGAAGCCATGTGGGACAATACTTCTTGTTGTTCTCCCTTCCCCCCAAGAGCCAGCCCATCTGCCCATCTTTCCTTTGTAGGAGTCTGCCCTTGCCCAGGTATGAGGTCTGGGAATCGACAGCAATCTATGGTATCCAATTGGCATGCATGAAATGTCCGATCCATTTGTGGAAGCTAATGGATAAGTGGTTCGGAGGGTATGCCATTATGGTGCCTGAAAGCCAGACATCTCCCTTTTCCCTTGAAGGAATCTGGGCCTCACATAGAAATCCACTTGGAAATCTAAAAGCAATTCATAGTGTCCAATCGGCAAGCGTGAAATGACCGATCCCACTGAATTTGAGTTGCAGAAGCGAATGCATAACTGGTGGCAATCCTAACATTAGAGGACAAGCCATGGTGCAGTCTGGATACCATGATGCTGATTGTCCTCCTTTGCTAGGTGTCTCAGGTATAAATACCCCTCAAAGGGGCACCAACACCATCCATGCCTTAGAGGCCCCTGCCCAATCTCTGGTCTCTTTTTCCCCTGTCTCTCCCCAGCTCCACCCAGGACTCATATGCAAAGCAAGAGCCTGGGTTCGGGGAAGGGCTGGGAAATGGAGAGAGGAGGGATGGGAATGAGGGGAGAGACATTCTTTCCTTCTGGGAAGTGGTCGGAATCCATAATGGAGAAGACAGAGGAGGAGAGTTAAAGGATTTGACAGGGTTACATTCAAGGTCTTGGTTGGGGGATGGGAGCTGATCTAGGGTGTTGTCAGAGATGGAGCAGACTTTATGGAGCAGAGAAGCAGCATGGCCTATTGGATACCGTGCGGGCTTGGGAGTCAAAAGGCCCCGGGTTCTAGTCTTGGCTCAGCCACTTTTCTGTGGTGTGACTTTGTGCAAGTCACTTCAATTCTCTGTGCCTCAGGTTATCACATCTGCAAAATGGGAATTAAGGCTGTGAGCCCCATGTGGAACCTGGACTGTGTCCAACCTGATTGACAGAGATGGAGAAGACTTTATGGAGCAGAGAAGCAGCATGGTCTATTTGATACAGAGCAGGCTTGGGAGTCAAAAGGACCCGGGTTCTAGTCTTGACTCAGCCACTTTTCTGCGGTGTGACTTTGTGCAAGTCATTTCAATTCTCTGAGCCTCAAGTTATCACATCTGCAAAATGGGAATTAAGGCTGTGAGCCCCATGTGGAACCTGGACTGTGTCCAACCTGATTGTCAGAGATGGAGCACACTTTATGGAGCAGAGAAGCAGCATGGCCTATTGGATACAGCACAGGCTTGGGAGTCCAAAGGACCCAGGTTCTAGTCTTGTCTCAGCCACTTTTCTGCGGTGTGACTTTGTGTAAGTCGCTTCAATTCTATGTGCCTCATCTGCAAATTGGGAATTAAGACTGTGAGGCCCATGTGGAACCTGGACTGTGTCCAACCTGATCACTTTGTTTCTATCTCAGCTCTTATTACAGTGCTTGGCACAAAGTTAGTGCTTAACAAATGACATTAAAAAAACCCGAACAACCTAGGTTTTTTTTTCAAAAGTGATGATATTGGGGTTGGTTCACAGGCCGTCCTAGAGATTGGTACAATGGGAATGGACTCTCTCCATTCCTAGGGGACATATTTCCTCCCCAGAGTGGGCCCAGCCACAGTCCTGGATGCTCCTGCCCAACCCATAATCATTTTGTTGACGGTCCCTCCTCCACTCCTCCTAGGAATCAGATGCGCAGCTGCATCCAGGAGTATCTCCTAAAGTACAAGTAACTTGTTCCTAAAGCCCCTGTGTCAAAGAATGTGAGAGGAAACTTTTCTCATTGGCCAGAGTTTGGGATTGAGACACGAAGTGACACAATTTTGCCATTACTTCTTTGGTATCTACATGAAAAGGGACAGACTTTAGGAATCCCCATGGGGGCAACACTTCTTGTTGTACTCCTTCTCGCCTGAAGCCAGCTCTGCCCATCTTTCCTTCACAGGAATCTGCCCTCGCCGCAGTGTGAAGTTTGGGAACTGAAAGCCATCCATGATGTCCAGTTGGAAATCATGAATGTCTGACCCCAACGAGTGAGGTTTGTGGAAGCGAATGGATAAGTGGATCAGAGGACATGACTGGTCAGAGACTGAGAGCTATGTGGCTTCACTGTCTTCAGTGCTAGGAGGCATATTTCCTCCCCAGGGTGGGCCCTGTCGCAGTCCATCCAAGACTAACCCTACCCAGCCCAAGGTCACTTTGTCACCTGTCTCTATTGCACTCATAGTAGGAGTCAGATGAACAGCTGCATCCAAGAGTATCTCCTAAGGTATCTGTACAGATACCTTGTCCCTAGAGACCCAGAGCTCAAAAGATGTGATAGGATCCTTTCCCTTTTGCCCAGAACATGGGATTCAGAAAGCAAAGAGACACAGTTCTGGTATCATTTGGTCAGCACAAATCCAAAGTAGCCCCAGAAGTCTGTATTGGGGCAAGAACTGAGAGGTGGAGAGGGGAGGGAAGGGGGTGAGAAGAGAGGCATCCTTTCCTGCCGAGTAGTAGTTGGAAACTATAATGGTGGAGACAGAGGAAGAGAGTTGCAGATTTTGACAGGGTTATGGTCAAAGCCTGGGTTGGGGGATGAAAGACGATGGGGTGCAGGATGGAGTCAGAGATGGAGGAGATTCTAGGGAGCAGCGTGTGTGTGCAGGAGGCTTCTCGGTGTTCCCCATTTGCCTCTTGGAGACATCTTTCCTTATCTCTCCTGTGCGGGAGCCTGCCCACACCTGGGCCTCAATTTGGAAAGGGGGCAGCAATTCAGAGTGGAAAGTATTAAATGGAAAGCATTAAATCACCGATCCCACTGAACGTGAGTTGCAGAAGCAAAGACAAAAGTCATGGTGATGCTGGAGTTGTGGTTGGGGGACAGGCCATGCAGGGGACTGGCAACAATGGGACTGGACTCTCTCCATCCCTAGGGGACATACCTTCTCCCTAGATTGGGCCCGGCCACAGTCCATTACCTGGATGCCCCTCCCCCAGCTGTGGTCATTATGTTGACTGTCTCTCCCCAACTCCTCCAAGGAGTCAGATGCTCAGTTGCATCCAAGAGTATCTTCCAAGGTATAAATGGTTTGTCCTCAGAGCCCCAAAGCCAAAGGATATGAGAGGAAACTTTTCTCTTTGGCCAGATTTTGGGATTGAGGTATGAAGTGACACAATTCTGAAATTACTTCTTTAGGACCTCCTGAAAAAGGGTAGACTTTAGGAAGCCATGTGGGACAATACTTCTTGTTGTTCTCCCTTCCCCCCAAGAGCCAGCCCATCTGCCCATCTTTCCTTTGTAGGAGTCTGCCCTTGCCCGGGTATGAAGTTTGGGAACCGACAGCAATCTATGGTATCCAATTGGCATGCATGAAATGTCCGATCCATTTGTGGAAGTTAATGGATAAGTGGTTCGGAGGGTATGCCATTATGGTGCCTGAAAGCCAGACATCTCCCTTTTCCCTTGAAGGAATCTGGGCCTCACATAGAAATCCACTTGGAAATCTAAAAGCAATTCATAGTGTCCAATCGGCAAGGGTGAAATGACCAATCCCACTGAACTTGAGTTGCAGAAGCGAATGCATAACTGGTGGCAATCCTAATATTAGAAGACAGGCCATGGTGCAGTCTGGATACCATGATGCTGATTGTCCTCCTTTGCTAGGTGTCTCAGGTATAAATACCCCTCAGAGAGGCACCAACACCGTCCATGCCTTAGAAGCCCCTGCCCAATCTCTGGTCTTTTTTTTCCCTGTCTCTCCCCAGCTCCACCCAGGACTCATATGCAAAGCAAGAGCCTGGGTTCGGGGAAGGGCTGGGAAGTGGAGAGTGGAGGGATGGGAATGAGGGGAGAGACATTCTTTCCTTCTGGGAAGTGGTCGGAATCCATAATGGAGAAGACAGAGGAGGAGAGTTAAAGGATTTGACAGGGTTACATTCAAGGTCTTGGTTGGGGGATGGGAGCTGATCTAGGGTGTTGTCAGAGATGGAGCAGACTTTATGGAGCAGAGAAGCAGCATGGCCTATTGGATACCGTGCGGGCTTGGGAGTCAAAAGGCCCCGGGTTCTAGTCTTGGCTCAGCCACTTTTCTGCGGTGTGACTTTGTGCAAGTCATTTCAATTCTCTGAGCCTCAGGTTATCACATCTGCAAAATGGGAATTAAGGCTGTGAGCCCCATGTGGAACCTGGACTGTGTCCAACCTGATTGTCAGAGATGGAGCACACTTTATGGAGCAGAGAAGCAGCATGGCCTATTGGATACAGCACAGGCTTGGGAGTCCAAAGGACCCAGGTTCTAGTCATGGCTCAGCCACTTTTCTGCGGTGTGACTTTGTGTAAGTCACTTCAGTTCTCTGTGCCTCATCTGCAAAATGGGAATTAAGACTGTGAGGCCCTTGTGGAACCTGGACTGTGTCCATCCTGATCACTTTGTTTCTATCTCAGCCCTTATTACAGTGCTTGGCACAAAGTTAGCGCTTAACAAATGACATTAAAAAAAACCCGAACAACCTAGGTTTTTTTTTCAAAAGTGATGATATTGGGGTTGGTTCACAGGCCGTCCTGGAGATTGGTACAATGGGAATGGACTCTCTCCATTCCTAGGGTACATATTTCCTCCCCAGAGTGGGCCCAGCCACAGTCCTGGATGCTCCTGCCCAACCTATAATCATTTTGTTGACGGTCCCTCCTCCACTCCTCCTAGGAATCAGATGCGCAGCTGCATCCAAGAGTATCCCCTAAAGTAGAAGTAACTTGTTCCTAAAACCCCTGTGTCAAAGAATGTGAGAGGAAACTTTTCTCATTGGCCAGAGTTTGGGACTGAGACACGAAGTGACACAATTTTGGCATTACTTCTTCGGTATCTACGTGAAAAGGGACAGACTTTAGGAATCCCCAAGGGGACAACACTTCTTGTTGTACTCGTTATCCCCTGAAGCCAGCTCTGCCCATCTTTCCTTCACAGGAATCTTTCCCTCGCCACAGTGTGAAGTTTGTGAACTGAAAACAATCCATGATGTCCAGTTGGAAATCATGAAATGTCTGACCCCAACGAGTGAGGGTTGTGGAAGCGAATGGCTAAGTGGATCGGAGGACAGGCCTGGTCAGAGACTGAGAGCTATGTGGCTTCACTGTCTTCTGTGCTAGGAGGCATATTTCCTCCCCAGGGTGGGCCCTGTCGCAGTCCATCCACGACTGACCCAACCCAGCCCAAGGCCACTTTGTCACCTGTCTCTATTGCACTCATAGTAGGAGTCAGATGCACAGCTGCATCCAAGAGTATCTCCCAAGGTATCTGTACAGATACCTTGTCCCTAGAGACCCAGAGCTCAAAAGATGTGATAGGATCCTTTCTTTTTTGCCCAGGACATGGGATTGAGAAAGCAAAGTGACACAGTTCTGGTATCATTTGGTCAGCACAAATCCAAAGTAGCCCCAAAAGTCTGTAATGGAGCAAGAACTGGGAGGTGGAGAGGGGAGGGAAGAGGGTGAGAAGAGAGGCATCCTTTCCTGCCAAGAAGTAGTTGGAAACTATAATGGTGGAGACAGAGGAAGAGAGTTGCAGATTTTGACAGGGTTATGGTCAAGGCCTGGGTTGGGGGATGAGAGACGTTGGTGTGCAGGATGGAGTCAGAGATGGAGGAGATTCTAGGGAGCAGCATGTGTGTGCGGGAGGCTTCTCGGTGTTCCCCATTTGCCTCTTGGAGACATCTTTCCTTATCTCTCCTGTGCGGGAGCCTGCCCACACCTGGGCCTCAATTTGGAAAGGGGGCAGCAATTCAGAGTGGAAAGTATTAAATGGAAAGCATTTAACAACCGATCCCACTGAACGTGAGTTGCAGAGCAAAGACAAAAGTGATAGTGATGCTGGGGTTGGGGTTGGGGGACAGGCCATGCAGGGAACTGGTAACAATGGGACTGGACTCTCTCCATCCCTAGGGGACATACCTTCTCCCTAGATTGGGCCCGGCCACAGTCCATTACCTGGATGCCCCTCCCCCACCCGTGGTCATTATGTTGACTGTCTCTCCCTAACTCCTCCAAGGAGTCAGATGCTCAGTTGCATCCAAGAGTATCTTCCAAGGTATAAATGGTTTGTCCTCAGAGCCCCAAAGCCAAAGGATATGAGAGGAAACTTTCTCTTTGGCCAGATTTTGGGATTGAGGCATGAAGTGACACAATTCTGGAATTACTTCTTTAGCACCTCCTGAAAAGGGGTAGACTTTAGGAAGCCATGTGGGACAATACTTCTTGTTTTTCTCCCTTCCCCCCAAGAGCCAGCCCATCTGCCCATCTTTCCTTTGTAGGAGTCTGCCCTTGCCCGGGTATGAAGTTTGGGAACCGACAGCAATCTATGGTATCCAAATGGCATGCATGAAATGTCTGATCCATTTGTGGAAGCTAATGGATAAGTGGTTCGGAGGGTACGCCATTATGGTGCCTGAAAGCCATGCGGCTGCACTGTCTTCTGTTCGAGGGGGTATATTTCCACCTCAAAGTTGACCCTGCCACAGTCCATCCCCTGACTGACCCTGCCCAGCCCACGATCACTTTGTCACCTGTCCTTCCCCCATTCCTTCCAGGAGTCAGATGCACAGTTGCATCCAAGAGTATCTCCCAAGGTACAAATGTCTTGTCCCTCTCATCCTGGAGCTCAATGGGTGGGAGAAGCGTCTTTTCCTTTTGCCCAGATTATGGCACTGAGACAGTGAAGTGACGTACTTCTATCATTCTGTCTTCAGCATGTCCCTGAGCTTGCAAGAATCTGGATTCAGGGAAGAGGCTGGAGGAGAGGGGAGGGTGGAGGTGAGGGGAGAAGGAACTATTGCCTTTTGACAAGGGGTAGGAATCCATGGTGGTGGAAAAAGCGGGGGAGAGTTGTGTGTTTGGACAAGGTTAGTGTTGGGGTCTGGTTTGGGGACAGGAGATGACTGTATACAGGGTGGTGGAAGGAGAAGGGGTAGATTACAGGGAGCAGTGTGAAGGCTTCTTGGTTTGCTCCTTTCCTTCTCTGTATCCAGCTCTGCCCATCTTTCCCTTGTGAGAGGCTGCCCAAACCCAGTCACCAAATTTGAAGGGTTAACGTACTCCACAGTGTCCAATTGGCAAGCATAAAATGCCAGGTCCCACAGAGCACGGGTAGCAGAAGAGAATTGACAAAGGCTGCTGAGGATGGGATCGGAGGATCAGCTACGTTGAAGGCTGAAAACCATGAGAATGGAAGTCTTCTTTGCCGGGGGAAATATTTCCGCCTCATAGTGGGCCTCGGCCACGATCGTGGCGGCCCCGCCATCTGTTTCCTGATGATCTGTGATCTGGTCCCTCCTTTCACAACCACCACGGCCCCCGGGGTCAAGTCCCAATCTGGGAATGTTTTTATCCTGGGCTTGGGGAGGGGGTGCAAGACCCTCATGTGACCCTCAACGCCAATGACGTTGCATGAACTTTTGCATGGTGAGGATGCACGTCACACAAGCGGCATGGCATAGCGGATAGGGCACAGGCCTGGAAGTGAGAAGGTCATGAGTTCTAATCCCGCTAAACCACTTGTCTTCTGCGTAAACCTGGGCAAGTCACTTCACCTCTCTGTGCCTCAGTTCCCGCATCTGTAAAATGGGGATTGAGCACCATGGTTGACAGGGACTGTGTCCAGCCCGATTGGCTTGCCTCCACCCCAGCACTTAGTACAGTGCCCCTAGGAAGCACTTAACAAATGCCATGATGATGATTATTATCTCTTCATTGTGATGTGCCTCTCCATGCAGCCTCTAACTCCTTCTTCCTTCAAAGCCTCCACACCACAGGGCTCAACCCACCCCCACACATATACCCAGACCCACACAAAGCCTCATATAACACCAGGTAGTTCAGCAGTGGCTGCCAAACTTCTCAGAGTAAGAGACTTTTCCTCAGCCCCCACTACCTTCTGCATCATCATCCTGACTTTCTCTCTTTGCTCTTCCCCCCTCCAAGCCCCAAAGCACGTCTGTTCATAACTGTAATTTCATTTATCCCATTGCTCTTCCCCTCTCCTAACCACAAAGCACTTATGTTCATATCTGGAATTTTATTTACTTGTATTCATGTCTGTCTCCCCCACTCTAGACCGTGAACTCATTGTGGGGAGGGAATGTCACTGTTTATTGTTGTACTGTACTTTTCCAAGCGCTTAGTACAGTGTTCTGCACACAGTAAGTGCTCAATAAATACGATTGAGTGAATGAATGAATAATTGTGGAAGCAAGGCCCTTCAGGACTCTCTGAGCCGCAGCAGGCTGGAAGATCCTGGTGGGCAGCGGAAGCGCGTGAGAGCCAGCAGATGCCCCCAGGATGACCACGCCTCAAAAGTCCAGAGGGGTCCCGGTGGAAGCACCAGCCTGCAAGCCGCCAATGCACAGCAGATCATCTTAAAGAGGAGGAACCATTAGTCTGTACTGTCTTCTTAGCCATGGGATATATTTCATCCCCAGTGTCAGGGCCGGATTACCACGGGGACTCACCAGATTTAAACCCCAGGCCCCAGAGTAAGAGGGGTTCCTTGATTGTCTGGGAAGGAACTGGCAGTGCCAAAGGGTCTTAACTCACAACTAACCTGGATGCAAAACATGGCGGGAGGGGGGGAGAAGTGGAAAGAGCCCGGGCTAGGGAGTCAGAGGTCATGGGTTCGAATCCAGGATCTGCCACTTGTCAGCTGTGAGACTGCAGGCAAGTCACTTCACTTCTCTGTGCCTCAGTTACCTCATCTGGAAAATGGGGATTAACTGTGAGCCTGACAACCTGATTACCCTGTACCTACCCCAGCACTTAGAACAGTGCCCTGCACATAGTAGGGGCTTAACAAATACCAACATCATCATTATAATTGTTATTGTTATGTGGGTGAGGGGTGGCGCTGCTGCCGCCAAGGCCAGCCAGAATCTGCCGGCCCACTGAAGCCTAAACTTCGAGAGAACCCCGCCTCCCAGGCAACTTGTGTGGCTGCTGCCATTGAAGTTTCTGGAGCAATGGAGGAGGGGTGGGTTGGTGGGTGTTTTATTTTTTTCCAAAAGGGTATGATGGTATGGATGCTTGTGGTCTAGGGGATGTCAAGGGAGAAGTTACAATTTGGATGGAAAGGACTGTAACAGTGTGAGGACACAGTGAGTCAGTCAACTGTATTTATTGAAGCAATCTTCACCTGACATGTGGGACGTCACAATGTGGTGAAGTGTGTGTCATCATGAGGATCACAGGCACACAGAGCAGAAAGGGGGTGATGGGATATTTTTTTCTTTGGCCATGAGTTGGGGCTGGCTGCAGAGAATGGGGCGGGGGGGGGGGAGCCTTGATGTCTTGGTTTGCTCTCTTTCCCCTTGGAGCCAGACATCTCCCTTTTCCCTTGAGGGAATCTGGGCCTCACACAGAAATCCAGTTGGAAATCTAAAAGCAATTCATAGTGTCCAATCGGCAAGCGTGAAATGACCGATCCCACTGAACTTGAGTTGCAGAAGCGAATGCATAACTGGTGGCAATCCTAACATTAGAGGACAGGCCATGGTGCAGTCTGGATACCATGATGCTGACTGTCCTCCTTTGCTAGGTGTCTCAGGTATAAATACCCCTCAGAGGGGCACCAATACAATCCATGCCTTAGAGGTCCCTGCCCAATCTCTGGTCTCTTTTTCCCCGTCTCTCCCCAGCTCCACCCAGGACTCATATGCAAAGCAAGAGCCTGGGTTCGGGGAAGGGCTGGGAAGTGGAGAGTGGAGGGATGGGGATGAGGGGTGAGACAATTTTTCCTTCTGGGAAGTGGTCGGAATCCATAATAGAGGGGACAGAGGAGGAGAGTTAAAGGATTTGACAGGGTTACGTTCAAGGACTTGTTGGGGGATGGGAGCTGACCTAGGGTGTTGTCAGAGATGGAGCAGAATTTATAGAGCAGAGAAGCAGCATGGCCTATTGAATACTGCGCAGGCTTGGGAGTCAGAAGGCCCCGGGTTCTAGTCTTGGCTCAGCCACTTTTCTGTGGTGTGACTTTGTGTAAGTCACTTCAATTCTCTGTGCCTCATCTGCAAAATGGGAATTAAGACAAAGTGATGATGATATTGGGGTTGGTTCACAGGCCGTCTTGGAGATTGATATAATGGGAATGGACTCTCTCCATTCCTAGGGGACATATTTCTTCCCCCGAGTGGTCCCAGCCACAGTCCTGGTTGCTCCTGCCCACCCATAATCATTTTGTTGACGGTCCCTCCTCCACTCTTCCTAGGAGTCATCTGCGCAGCTGCATCCAAGAGTATCTCCCAAGGTATCTGTACAGATACCTTGTCCCTAGAGACCCAGAGCTCAAAGGATGTGATAGGATCCTTTCCCTTTTGCCCAGAACATGGGATTGAGAAAGCAAAGTGACACAGTTCTGGTATCATTTGGTCAGCATAAATCCAAAGTAGCCCCAAAGGTCTGTATTGGGGCAAGAACTGGGAGGTGGAGAAGGGAGGGAAGAGGGTGAGAAGAGAGGCTCCTTTCCTGCCGAGAAGTAGTTGGAAACTATAATGGTGGAGACAGAGGAAGAGAGTTGCAGATTTTGACAGGGTTATGGTCAAGGCCTGGGTTGGGGGATGAGAGACGTTGGGGTGCAGGATGGAGTCAGAGATGGAGCAGACTCTAGGGAGCAGCATGTGTGTACAGGAGGTTTCTTGGTTTTCCCCATTTGCCTCTTGGAGACATCTTTCCTTATCTCTCCTGTGCGGGAGCCTGCCCACACCTGGGCCTCAATTTGGAAAGGGGGCAGCAATTCAGAGTGGAAAGTATTAAATGGAAAGCATTAAACGACCGATCCCACTGAACGTGAGTTGCAGAAGCAAAGTGATGGTGATGCTGGGGTTGGGGTTGGGGGACAGGCCATGCAGGGGACTGGCAACAATGGGACTGGACTCTCTCCATCCCTAGGGGACATACCTTCTCCCTAGATTGGGCCCGGCCACAGTCCATTACCTGGATGCCCCTCCCCCACCCGTGGTCATTATGTTGACTGTCTCTCCCTAACTCCTCCAAGGAGTCAGATGCTCAGTTGCATCCAAGAGTATCTTCCAAGGTATAAATGGTTTGTCCTCAGAGCCCCAAAGCCAAAGGATATGAGAGGAAACTTTTCTCTTTGGCCAGATTTTGGGATTGAGGCATGAAGTGACACAATTCTGAAATTACTTCTTTAGCACCTCCTGAAAAGGGGTAGACTTTAGGAAGCCATGTGGGACAATACTTCTTGTTTTTCTCCCTTCTCCCCAAGAGCCAGCCCATCTGCCCATCTTTCCTTTGTAGGAGTCTGCACTTGCCCGGGCATGAAGTTTGGGAACCGGCAACAGTCTATGGTATCCAATTGGCATGCATGAAATGTCCGATCCTTTGCAGAAGCTAATGGATAAGTGGTTCGGAGGGTACGCCATTATGGTGCCTGAAAGCCAGACATCTCCCTTTTTCCTTGAAGGAATCTGGACCTCACATAGAAATCCAGTTGGAAATCTGAAAGCAATTCATAGTGTCCAATCAGCAAGTGTGAAATGACCAATCCCACTGAACTTGAGTTGCAGAAGCAAATGCATAACTGGTGGCAATCCTAACATTAGAGGACAGGACAAGGGGCAGTCTGGATACCATGATGCTGATTGTCCTCCTTTGCTAGGTGTCTCAGGTATAAATACCCCTCGGAGGGGCACCAACACCGTCCATGCCTTAGAAGCCCCTGCCCAATCTCTGGTCTCTTTTTCCCCTGTCCCTCCCCAGCTCCACCCAGGACTCATATGCAAAGCAAGAGCCTGGGTTCAGGGAAGGGCTGGGAAGTGGAGAGTGGAGGGATGGGAATGAGGGGAGAGACATTCTTTCCTTCTGGGAAGTGGTCGGAATCCATAATGGAGAAGACAGAGGAGGAGAGTTAAAGGATTTGACAGGGTTACGTTCAAGGTCTTGGTTGGGGGATGGGAGCTGATCTAGGGTGTTGTCAGAGATGGAGCAGACTTTATGGAGCAGAGAAGCAGCATGGCCTATTGGATACCGTGCGGGCTTGGGTGTCAAAAGGCCCCGGGTTCTAGTCTTGGCTCAGCCACTTTTCTGTGGTGTGACTTTGTGTAAGTCACTTCAATTCTCTGTGCCTCATCTGCAAAATGGGAATTAAGACAAAGTGATGATGATATTGGGGTTGGTTTACAGGCCGTCTTGGAGATTGATATAATGGGAATGGACTCTCTCCATTCCTAGGGGACATATTTCCTCCCCAGAGTGGGCCCAGCCACAGTCCTGGTTGCTCTTGCCCACCCATAATCATTTTGTTGACGGTCCCTCCTCCACTCCTCCTAGAAGTCATCTGCGCAGCTGCATCCAAGAGTATCTCCCAAGGTATCTGTACAGATACCTTGTCCCTAGAGACCCAGAGCTCAAAAGATGTGATAGGATCCTTTCCTTTTTGCCCAGGACATGGGATTGAGAAAGCAAAGTGACACAGTTCTGGTATCATTTGGTCAGCACAAATCCAAAGTAGCCCCAAAAGTCTGTAATGGAGCAAGAACTGGGAGGTGGAGAGGGGAGGGAAGAGGGTGAGAAGAGAGGCATCCTTTCCTGCTAAGAAGTAGTTGGAAACTATAATGGTGGAAACAGAGGAAGAGAGTTGCAGATTTTGACAGGGTTATGGTCAAGGCCTGGGTTGGGGGATGAGAGACGATGGTGTGCAGGATGGAGTCAGAGATGGAGGAGATTCTAGGGAGCAGCGTGTGTGTGCAGGAGGCTTCTCGGTGTTCCCCATTTGCCTCTTGGAGACATCTTTCCTTATCTCTCCTGTGCGGGAGCCTGCCCACACCTGGGCCTCAATTTGGAAAGGGGGCAGCAATTCAGAGTGGAAAGTATTAAATGGAAAGCATTTAACAACCGATCCCACTGAACGTGAGTTGCAGAAGCAAAGTGATGGTGATGCTGGGGTTGGGGTTGGGGGACAGGCCATGCAGGGGACTGGTAACAATGGGACTGGACTCTCTCCATCCCTAGGGGACATACCTTCTCCCTAGATTGGGCCCGGCCACAGTCCATTACCTGGATGCCCCTCCCCCACCCGTGGTCATTATGTTGACTGTCTCTCCCTAACTCCTCCAAGGAGTCAGATGCTCAGTTGCATCCAAGAGTATCTTCCAAGGCATAAATGGTTTGTCCTCAGAGCCCCAAAGCCAAAGGATATGAGAGGAAACTTTTCTCTTTGGCCAGATTTTGGGATTGAGGCATGAAGTGACACAATTCTGGAATTACTTCTTTAGCACCTCCTGAAAAGGGGTAGACTTTAGGAAGCCATGTGGGACAATACTTCTTGTTTTTCTCCCTTCCCCCCAAGAGCCAGCCCATCTGCCCATCTTTCCTTTGTAGGAGTCTGCCCTTGCCCAGGTATGAAGTTTGGGAACCGACAGCAATCTATGGTATCCAAATGGCATGCATGAAATGTCTGATCCATTTGTGGAAGCTAATGGATAAGTGGTTCGGAGGGTACGCCATTATGGTGCCTGAAAGCCATGCGGCTGCACTGTCTTCTGTTCGAGGGGGTATATTTCCACCTCAAAGTTGGCCCTGCCACAGTCCATCCCCTGACTGACCCTGCCCAGCCCACGATCACTTTGTCACCTGTCCTTCCCCCATTCCTTCCAGGAGTCAGATGCACAGTTGCATCCAAGAGTATCTCCCAAGGTACAAATGTCTTGTCCCTCTCATCCTGGAGCTCAATGGGTGGGAGAAGCGTCTTTTCCTTTTGCCCAGATTATGGCACTGAGACAGTGAAGTGACGTACTTCTATCATTCTGTCTTCAGCATGTCCCTGAGCTTGCAAGAATCTGGATTCAGGGAAGAGGCTGGAGGAGAGGGGAGGGTGGAGGTGAGGGGAGAAGGAACTATTGCCTTTTGACAAGGGGTAGGAATCCATGGTGGTGGAAAAAGCGGGGGAGAGTTGTGTGTTTGGACAAGGTTAGTGTTGGGGTCTGGTTTGGGGGACAGGAGATGACTGTATACAGGGTGGTGGAAGGAGAAGGGGTAGATTACAGGGAGCAGTGTGAAGGCCTCTTGGTTTGCTCCTTTCCTTCTCTGTATCCAGCTCTGCCCATCTTTCCCTTGTGAGAGGCTGCCCAAACCCAGTCACCAAATTTGAAGAGCACGGGTAGCAGAAGAGAATGGACAAAAGCTGGTGAGGATGGGATCGGAGGATCGGCTACTTTGAAGGCTGAAAACCATGAGAATGGAAGTCTTCTTTGCCGGGGGAAATATTTCCGCCTCATAGTGGGCCTCGGGCACAATCGTGGCGGCCCCGCCATCTGTTTCCTGTTGATCTGTGGTCTGGTCCCTCCTTTTACAGCCACCACTGGCCCCCGGGGTCAGGTTCCAATCTGGGAATGTTTTGATCCTGGGTTTGGGGAGCATGCAAGACCCCCATGTGAGCTTCAACACCAATGATGTTGCATAAACCTTTGCATGGTGAGGATGCACGTCATACAAGCAGCATGGCATAGCAGATAGAGCACAGCCCTGGAAGGGAGAAGGTCATGACTTCTAATCCCGCTACGCCACTTGTCTTCTGTGTAAACTTGGGCAGGTCACTTCACTTCTCTGTGCCTCAGTTCCCACATCTGTAAAATGGTGATTGAGCACCCTGTGGGACATCCCGATTTGCTTGTCTCCACCCCAGCACTTAGTACAGTGCCCCTAGGAAGCACTTAACAAATGCCATGATGATGATTATTATTATCTCTTCATTGTGATGTGCCTCTCCATGCAGCCTCTAACTCTTTCTTCCTTCAAAGCCTCCACACCATAGTGCTCAACCCACCCCCACACATATACCCAGACCCACACAAAGCCTCATATAACACCAGGTAGTTCAACAGGGACTGCCAAACCTCTCAGAGTAAGCACCCACTTTTTCTCAGCCCTCACTCCCTTCTGCATCATCCTGACTTTCTCTCTTTGCTCTTCCCCCCTCCAAGCCCAAAAGCACTTCTGTTCATAACTGTAATTTCATTTATCCCATTGCTCTTCCCCCCTCCTAACCACAAAGCACTTATGTTCATATCTGGAATTTTATTTACTTGTATTCATGTTTGTCTCCCCCACTCTAGACCGTGAACTCATTGTGGGCAGGGAATGCCACCGTTTATTGTTGTACTGTACTTTTCCAAGCGCTTAGTACAGTGCTCTGCACACAGTAAGTGCTCAAAAAATACGATTGAGTGAATGAATGAATAATTGTGGAAGCAAGGCCCTTCAGGACTCTCTGAGCCGCAGCAGGCTGGAAGATCCTGGTGGGCAGCGGAAGCGCCTGAAAACCAGCAGATGCCCCCAGGATGACAACGCTTCAAAAGTCCAGAGGGGTCCCTCTGGAAGCACCAGCCTGCAAGCCGCCAATGCCAACCTACTCGCTGTGCCTCGTTCTTGTCTATCTCGCCGCCAACCTCTAGCCCACATCCTGCCTCTGACCTGGAACGCCCTCCCTCTTCATATCTGACAATTACTCTCCCCAACTTCAAAGCCTAACTGAAGGCTTATCTCCAAGAGGCTTTCTCTGATTAAGGCCTCATTTCCTTCTCCCTCCTCTTTTGGCATCATCCTGATTTGCTCCCTTTATTCACCACCCCCTCAGGCTCACGCTATATCTACTAGGTCATGCTGCTTCTCACGTTCCCTGCCCACAGTGAGCTTACAGTCTAGAGGGAGAGGCCGACATTTTCTTGTCTTATGCTGTCGAGTCATTTCCCACCCATAGCAACACTACGGACACAGCCCTCCCATTAGGCCCTGCTCTCCATCTGCAATCGTTTTGGTAGTGTATCCGTAGAGTTTTCTTGGTAAAAATACGGAAGTAGTTTACCAATGCCGCCTTCTGCGTGATATCATCTCTATACAGATGACACACAGATCTACATCTCCGCCCCTGTCCTCTCCCCCTCCCTCAGGCTCGTATCTCCTCCTGCCTCCAAGACGTCTCTACCTGGATGTCTGCCCGCCACCTAAAACTCAACATGGCCAAAACTGAGCTCCTCATCTTCCCTCCCAAGCCCTGTCCTCTCCCTGATTTCCTTATCACTGTGGATGGTACGACCATCCTTCCCGTCTCTCAGGCCTGCAACCTCGGTGTCATCTTTGACTCGGCTCTCTGGTTCACGCCACACATCCGATCTGTCACCAAAACCTGCCGATCTCACCTTTATAATATCGCCAAGATCCGCCCTTTTCTCTCCACCCAAACGGCTATCTTACTGTTACAGGCTCTCGTAATATCCCGACTGGATTACTGTGTCAGCCTTCTCTCTGACCTCCCTTTCTCCTCTCTCTCCCCGCTCCAGTCTATTCTTCACTCTGCTGCCCGGCTCATCTTCCTTCAGAAACGCTCTGGGCATGTCACTCCCCTTCTTAAAAACCTCCAGTGGCTGCCTATCAATCTCCGCAAGAAACAGAAACTTCTCACTCTAGGCTTCAAGGCTCTCCATCACCTTGCCCCCTCCTACCTCTCCTCCCTTCTCTCTTTCTACTGCCCACCCTGCACGCTCTGCTCCTCTGCCACTCACCTCCTCACCGTCCCCCATTCTCACCTGTCCCGCCGTCGACTCCTGGGCCACGTCCTCCCGCGGTCCTGGAATGCCCTCCCTCCTCACCTCTGCCAAACTAGTTCTCTTCCCCTCTTCAAACACCCTACTTAAAGCTCACCTCCTCCAAGAGGCCTTCCCAGACTGAGCTCCCCTTTTCCCTCTGCTCCCTCTGCTCCCCCTCTACCCCCCCTTCACCTCTCCTCAGCTAAGCCCTCTTTTCCCCCCTTTCCTTCTTATCCTCCCCCTCTCCCTTCCCCTCCCCTCAGCACTGTACTCATCCGCTCAACTGTATATATCTTCATTACCCTATTCATTTTGTTAATGAGACGTACATCACCTTGATTCTATTTATTTGCTATTGTTTTAATGAGATGTTCATCCCCTTGATTCTATTTATTGCTATTGTTCATTTCTGTCTCCCCCGATTAGACTGTAAGCCTGTCAAAGGGCAGGGACTGTCTCTATCTGTTACCGATTTGTACATTCCAAGGGCTTAGTACAGTGCTCTGAACATAGTAAGCACTCAATAAATACTATTGAATGAATGAATGAATAAACTCAAGTCTCTGTCCTCGATTCTCTCCCATGCTGCTGCTGCTCAACATAGGGGAGTCTTGATTTGTAGCAGATTGCTTTCCACTCTCTAGCCACTGTCCAAGCTGGGAATGGAATGGGTAGGCCTCTGCTTGACTATCCCTCCAATAATGGAGACTGGTAGAGTACTGGAAACTCTCCAGGTACGACCCTGAGAGGGGCTCAGTAAATACCATTAATTAATGTTGCTATGGAGATCTGTTTGCCTGGATCCATCCACTTGGGAACGTCTCCAGAAGAACCAGCACCTACCAAGGGTTCAGTTCAGTGACTGGGCTCCATCTTTTTCCCTCGTTCCCTCTTTGGAGCAGAAATACCTGTGCTGGAACTGACTGGAGCTGGATTCCTCTGAGACTGGTAGAGTATTGGAAACTCTCCAGGTGCGACCCTGAGAGAGTGAGGCAGACATTGCTATAATGTCTAGAGACATTATAGAGAAGCAGCATGGCTCCGTGGAAAGACCCTGGGCTTGGGAGTCAGAGGTCATGGGTTCGAATCCCTGCTCTGCCACTTGTCAGCTGTGTGACTGTGGTCAAGTCACTTAACTTCTCTGTGCCTCAGTTACCTCATCTGGAAAATGGGGATTAACTGTGAGCCTCACGTGGGACAACCTGATTGCCCTGTATCTCCCCCAGTGCTTAGAACAGTGCTCTGCACATAATAAGCACTTAACAAATACCGAGAAGCAGCATGGCTCAGTGGAAAGAGTACGGACTTGAGAGTCAGAGGTCATGAGTTCAAATCCCGGCTCAGCCACTCGTTAGCTGTGTGACTTTGGGCAAGTGACTTAACTTCTCTGTGCCTCAGTTACCCCATCTATAAAATGGGGATAAAGACTGTGAGCCCCACGTGGGACAAACTGATCACCTTGTATCCTCCCCAGTGCATAGAACAGTGCTTTGCACATAGTAAGCGCTTAACAAATACCAGCATTATTATTATTATGATTAATAATCAATTAAATCAATTATGAATGTGTACACAATTGCTGTGGGGCTGAGGGTGGAGTAAATCTCCCACTCTATTTCCCTTCCTCCTGCCACTGAGTGCTTCTGGGCCACCTAAGCACTTGGTTACTCACACTCCCTCCTTAGCTCATATGTGCAGATCTTTATAATCTATTTGTGTCTCCCCATCTGTAATATATTTCAGTGTCTGTCTCCCCTGGTATATTGTAAGCTTTTTGAGGTCAGGTACTATAGCTACTAATTCTGTGGTCCTCTCCCAAGGGCAATACAGTGCTCTGTACACACTAGGTGTTCAATAAATCCTAACAACTGATTGATTGATTGATTGAAGCCCAGGTCTTTTTCTTTGGTTTTTATACCTCCCACCTCTCGTCTGTAAGCTTGTTGTAGGAAGGGAACATGACTATCCATACTGTACTCTCCCAAGCACTTAGAACAGTGCTCTGCATACATCAGTAAATACAATTGATTGATTGATAGTGAAGCCTTTCCTCAGCCTGAATATGTGGGGTTTGTTTTTTGCCCCTATTGAATTTTATCCTGTGAGCAGAGGCCCATGACACAGAGAAGATATTCTGGGAAATCATGAGATCTTTCCTACCATCAAGAGAGCAATATAGACCCATCTCACATTAGTTTCCCTCATCCTTTCATTTAAGGGGAATCATTCAACTTGGGCCAAACTTCTTTCCCAAGAGAGTCAATCCCCGAGAGGATGGAGTGAAGAATGGACCCTTCCTATGGGCTTTTCTCTAACAAGGAGCCCAGGGAGTCCAGGAATGCTCCCATAAATATCAGGGCTTCTCAGACATCCTGTTTCAGCTGCCAAGAATGAGGAACCAGGTACCTACTTTCCGCACACCTTATCCCAGAAAGTTTCCTCCCAACTTTCAATCAGTGGTATTTATTGTGTGTAGAGGAATGGGTAGGCCTCTGCTTGACTCTCCCTCCTGTAGCCGAGACTTGTAGAGTACTGGAAACTCTCCAGGTGTGACCCTGAGAGGGGAAAGAGAAGAATTAGGAAGAGGAAAAGGAGAAGGAAGAGGAGCAGAATTTCTGTGCTGCTCCTACATTGGGTAAAGTCTGCATTTTCATATCAAATATGTATATATTCAAAAGTGATGAGATTGGACATAAATAACTAAATGCATACATACATAAATGCAAGGGGGGCTGAAGAGTTGATAAGAACTGGGATTCTAATCATTAAATCCTACTCTCTCTCCTACTTAGACTGTGAGCTCCATGAGGGAGAGGGACTGCGTTTAACCTGATTGTCTTGTATCTACCAAAGCTCTAAGTACAGTGCTTGGCAAATAGTAAGCACTTAACAAGTACCATAATTAATTATCATTTATTAGCTAGGAAAGGCTTGTTGGAAGAGGGGGGATTTTAGGAGGACTTTGAAAGTGTCAGGTATGTGGTGGGGAAGGAGTCTCAGGCTCTGGGAGCAACATGAGCAAGGGGTTGGAGGCGGGTGAGACAAGAGTAGGGTACAGCCAGGAAATGGGCTTGGGAAATGGGAAGAGAGCAAACAGGGTAGTGGGAGGTGAGAAGAGCTGATAAATAAGATTGAGAGAGGTGGTGGACAGCCTCCAAGCCAACTGTAGGAGTCTTGGCTTGATATGGAGGGAGATGGTCAGCAGTTGGAATTGTGTGACCTTGGATAAGTCATTTAACTTCTCCATGCCTCAGTTCCCTCTTCTGTAAAATGGGGATTAAATACCAGTTCACCACCAACTTAGACAGTGAGCCCCATGGTACAAGGGCTGTGTCTGATCTGATTGTTTTTCCCCCCCTTCTCAACACAGTGCTTGGCACATAGTAAGCACTTAACAATTATTATTATTATTCATTCATTCAATAGTATTTATTGAGTGCTTACTATGTGCAGAGCACTGTACTAAGCGCTTGGAATGTACAATTTGGCAACAGATAGAGACAATCCCTGCCCAATGACGGGCTCACAGGGGAGATATTTCCTGAGCTACGTTTCAGGAAGATGATCTTGAACTGAAGTGGGGAGAGATTCAAGGCAGGGAGATCAGTGAGAAGGCCAATAGTAGTTGTAGCAGTAATAATAGTGTTTATTTTGATTATTTTAAATGGTATTTGTTAAATGCTTACTATGTGCCAGGCACTATATTAAACACTGGGGTAGATATAAGATAATCAGGTTGGACACAGTCCAGGTCCCACATGGGGCCCACAGTCTTAATCCCCATTTTTACAGGTGAGGTAATTGAGGCACAGAGAAGTTAAGTGACTTGCCCAAAGTCACATAGCTGACAAGTGGCGGAGCCAGAATTAGAACCCATGACCTCTGACTCCCAAGGCCGGGCTCTTTCCACTGAGCCATGCTGCTTAAGAGATGTGCCCTCAATAAGTCTTTGAAGTGAGGGAAAGTAACTTTTGGATTTGAGGAGGGAGGGCATTCCAGGCCAGAGGCAGGACATGGGCTAGGGGTCGATGACAAGACAGGCATGATCGAGGTACAGTGAAAAGGTTAGCACTAGAGGAGCCAAGTGTGTAAGATGGACTGTAGGATAGAAATGAGGAGAGGTAGGAGGGGCCAAGGTGCTGGAGTGCTTTAAAGTCCATGGAGAGGAGTTTTTGTTTGATGGATGGGCAACCACTGGAGTTTTTTGAGGAGCAGGGTGATATGTCCTGAACGTTTTTGAAGAAAAATGATCTGGGCAGCAGAGTGAAGTATGGACTGGAGTGGGGAGAGACAGAAGGTTGGGAGGTCAGCAAGGAGGCTGATGCAGTTATCCAGGAGGGATAGGATGAGTGATTGGATAAAAGTGGCAGTTTGGATGGAGAGGAAGGAGTGGATTTTAGCGATGCTGTGAGAGTGGGACTGACACATTTAGTGATGGTTTGACTCTGTGGATTGAATGAGAGAGAGGAGTCAAGAATAATGCCAAGGTTATGGGCTTGTGAGACAGGAAGGATGGTGATGCCATCTACAGTGATGGGAAAATCAAGGAGAGGACAGGGTTTGGGTGGGAAGATAAGGAGCTCTGTTTTGGACATGTTAAATTTGAGGTGATGAGAGGATATCCATGTAGAGATGTCTTGAAGGCAGGAGGAGATGCGAGACTGGAGAGAGAGAGAGAGAGAGATCAGGATTGAAGATGTAGATTTGGGTAACACAGAGATGGCAGTTGAAGTCAGGGGAGCGAATAAGTTCTCCAAGGGAGTGGGTGTAGATGGAGAATAGAAGGGGATCCAGAACTGAACCCTGAGGGACCCCCACAGTTAGGGGGTGGGAGGCAGAGGAGGAGCCCATGAAGGAGACAAAGAATGAATGGCCGGAGAGATAAGTGGAGAACGAGGAGAGACAGAGTCAGTGAAGCCAAGGTTGGATAACATTTCCAGGAGAAAGGGGTGTTCCACAGTTTCAAAGGCAGCTGAGAGGTCGAGGAAGATTAGGATGGAGTAGCGGCTGTTGGATTTAACAAGAAGGAGATCATTGGTGACTTTTGAGAGGGTGGTTTCTGCGGAGTGAAGAGGATGGAAGCCAGATTGGGGGGGGGGGGGGCGGTCAAGGAGATAATTGGAGGAGAAGAATTTGAATCAGTGAGTGTAGACAACTCATTCAAGAAGTTTGGAGAGGAATGGTAGGAGGGAGATGGGGCAATAACTGGATGGAGCTGTGGGGTCAAGGGAGGATTTTTTTTAGGATAGGGGAGACATGGGCATATTTGAAAGCAATGGGGAAGAAGCCATTGACAGCATGAGAGGTGGGGAGGGTTTGGCTGGGAGTGAGTTTACGGGGGCTGGCGCAGGGGGAGGGGGATGAGGAGTGGCACTGGGACAGGATGACAGGGATGGGGCTGGGGGGGGGGGTGGTGCAAGGAGAAGGGAGAAGTTGGGTAGAGGAGGGGGTGAGGAGTTGAGGTGGCAGGGGATGACTGGGATGGGGTGACAGGAGTGGGGGGATTGAAGGTTCGTGGTGGGGCCAGTGAGATAAATGATAATAACAACTTAATCCAGTGATACCCAGAGGACAGGCCAAGAGAAGTAGATTGGTGAGGCATCCACATAAAGATCGTAGGTGAAGCCATGCAGTGGAAGATGCCCCAAGAGAGGAGGTTTAGAAACAGGAGACCAAGGGATGCAGCATCAAGCCTTATGGTACTGTCGCAGTAAGAAGATGTGAGGTAGAAGAGGAGCCAGGAAAGGAAACAGAGAAGGAGCAGTCGTAGTTTTGGTAGGACAATCAGGACACTGTCGAGTCACCAAACCAAGATCAGATAGTGGTTTAAGGAGCTGGGGTAGTCCACAGTATTCAAGGGGGATGAGAGACTAAAGAGGATTAGGACAGAGTAGACTTAGGTATCAGAAGGTCATTGGTTACTTTAGACAGTGGGTTTTAAAGGATTGAAGGGGGCAAAAACCTGACCGAAGTTGGGTCAAGAATAGAGCTGGTGAAGAGGAAGAGAAGGCAGAGGGTATATGAAAGTCTTTCAAGGAATTTGGACAGGAAAGGGAAGCGGGAGATGGAGCAATAGATGGAGTGGCCCTTGGAACGCAGATAAGTTTGTGGGATATTTATTTTTGCCAGGGAGGGGAGGGAGAGTCTGTGTTTGAAGGGAGAGAGGAAGGAGCCATTCAAGAGGGAGAGGGAGGGAGAGAGAGAGGTTGAAGACAAGGGTAAGGGGTGGTAGGAGTGTGGGAGCAAATGTTTTTAAATGATGAGAAGGAATGGAGTCAGAAGCAAAGTTGGAGGGGGTAGAATTAGAAAACGTGGAAGATAATGATAACTGTGGTATTTGTTAAGCATTTACTATCTGCCCAACACTGTACTAAGCATTGGGGTTGATATGATATAAGCTGAATGGACACAATCATTGTCCCACATGGGGCTCAAAGTTTAAGAAGAGGTGAGAAAAAAACAGATATTTAATCTCTATTTTACATATGAGGAAACTGAGACATAGAGGAATTAAGTGACTTGCCCAAGGTCACACAGTAGGCAAGCGGTGAAGCAAAAGCTAGAACCCAGGTCCTTCCAGCTCCTCAACAGAGAGACATTCAGGAAGGGGAAGGAAGAGGAAGGTATAGTATTCATTCATTCAGTAGTATTTATTGAGCGCTTACTATGTGCAGAGCACTGTACTAAACGCTTGGAATGTACAATTCGGCAACAGATAGAGAGAATCCCTGCCCAGTGATGGGCTCACTAATGTTTCACCAAGATAAATAGAATCATAGATAAATACACATCATTAACAAAATAAATAGAGTAATAACATATACAAATATGCACAGTGCTGAGGGCCACGCTGCTTCCACTAATAATAATAATGATGTTGGTATTTGTTAATATTTGTTAAGTGCTTACTATGTACCAAGCCCCGTTCTAAGCGCTGGGGTAGATAGAAGGTAATCAGGTTGTCCTACGTAGGGCTCACAGTCTTCACCCCCATTTTACAGATGAGGTCACTGAGGTCCATGGAAGTGAAGTGACTTGCCCAAGGTCACACAGCCAACAAGTGGAGGAGGTGGGATTAGAACCCACAACCTTTGACTCCCGAGCCCAGGCTCTTTCCCTGCTGCTTCTCAGTAAGAAGTAGTGTTTAGACTGGGAGCCCGTTGTTGGGCTGGGATGGTCTCTGTTGCCGAATTATCCATTCCAAGCGCTTAGTCCAGTGCTCTGCACATAGTAAGCGCTCAATAAATCCGATCGAATGAATAAGCAGAGCTTCTGCTGCTCTGACCCGAATGAACAGTCAGTCCTCAACAGGGACTGGCTGTGGGGCGGGTGTAGTTCTCCGCACATTGTAAGCAACCGGGACCAGCACCGCCGTCCTGCTGCTGTAATAACAATAATAATAATAATGATGGCATTTGTTAAGTGCTTACTATGTGCCAAGTACTGTTCTAAGCGTTGGGGGGGGATACAAGGTCAGCAGATTGTCCCATGTGGGGCTCACAGACTTCATCCCCATTTGATAGATGAGGTCACTGAGGCCCAGAGAACTGAAGTGACTTGCCCAAAGTCACACAGCTGACAAATGGTAGAGTCGGGATTAGAACCCATGACCACTGACTCCTGAGCCCGGGCTCTTTCCACTAAGCCACGCTGCTGCTCCGCGGTGCTTGGAGAGGCACCGTTCCCCGCCCCGACACACTGAACCAGGCCGGGCCCTGTCACCTACCGCAACGGTGCCACGATAATGGAGCCGGAGCCGGTGCCTCAGGGAGACGGAGAAAGAGAAGGAGGAAACGGAGAGGGAGAGGGAGAGGGAGCCGGCGCCTCAGGGAGCCCGAGCCGGCCTACAGCCCGTCCCTCAGGCAGGGCCCTCAGAGCCACCGGGAGCGATGGGAAGGTGAAGGGGGGACTGTGGGAAGTTCATGTCTGATGCATCCTATTTTACGGACAGAGTGGTAGGCAAAGTTAGGGAGAGGTGGCACTGGGGATGTCAGGAGAGAGTTAAAGATTTGAAATAGTTGGTGTGAGTTGTGGATGTGGGAGTCAAAGAGGGAGGAGTTGTGGAGTCCAGGAAACAGCTACTCCTTACCCTGAACCCTGACCCCAGAGGAATTACAGCAAGGACACTTTGGAACTGAACAATCAGTTCCAGGTTTTCCCTGTGTTCCACTTCAAGGTCCTCCACAAGCTCTCTTCATCTTACTATCTTTCCTCTCCTGCTACTAATTCTACTACTACTAATAATAATTGCAGTATTTAAGTGCTTACTATGTGACAGGCTCTGTACTAAGCGCTGGGGTAGATACAAGGTAATCAGGTTGAACACAGTCCCTGTCCCGCATGGGGCTCACCATCTTAACCCCCATTTTACAGATGAGGTAACTGAGGTCCAGAGAATAATAATAATAATGGTATTAAGAGCATACTATGTGCCAAAGGACTGCTCTAAGCACTGGGGTAGATGCAAAGTATTCAGGTTGTCCCACGTGAGGCTCACAGTCTTAATCCCTATTTTACAGATGAGGTAACGGAGGCACAGAGAGGTTAAGTGACTTGCCCAAAGTCACACAGCTGACAAGTAGCGGAGCCAGAATTAGAACCCACTACCTATGACTCCCAAGCCTGAGCTCTTTCCACTAAGCCTTGCTGCTTAAGTGAAGTGAAGTGACTTGCCCAAGGTCACACAGCAGACAAGTGGCAGAGCTGGGATTCACATTCCTCCCTCCTCCCTAACTCACCTTCTAATTGCACCTTTCTTTGAACTATTCCACTTTTGCCCCTGGGCAGGGATTGTCTGTCTGTTGCCGAATTGTACATTCCAAGCATATAGTACAGTGCTCTGCACAGAGTAAGTGCTCAATAAATACGATTGAATGAATGAATGAATGAATGAATGAATGGTCTAAAATCCCACCTTCTCCAGCAAACCTTCCCCAGTTAATTCTAAACACCCTGGGTAAGCTTGTTGGGGGCAGGGAATGTGTCTCAGTTGGGTTGTCCTCTCCTAAGCACTTAGTACAGTGCTCTGCATCTAGTAAGCGCTCAATAAATACCATTGATTGACTATAATAATAATAATAATAATAATGTTGGTATTTGTTAAGCGCTTACTATGTGCAGAGCGCTGTTCTAAGCGCTAGGGTAGATACAGGGTAATCAGGTTGTCCCACGTGAGGCTCACAGTTAATCCCCATTTTACAGATGAGGTAACTGAGGCACAGAGAAGTTAAGTGACTTTCCCACAGTCACGCAGCTGACAAGTGGCAGATCCGGGAGTCGAACCCATCACCTCTAACTCTGAAGCCCAGGCTCTTTCCACTGAGCCACACTGCTTCTCTATATGCTCATTGTGGGAAGGAATGTATCTGCTATTATATTGTACTCTTCCAAGCGCTTAGTACAGTGCTTTGCACACAGTAAGCACTCAATAAATACGTATGAATGAATGAATTGATTGTATCAACTCAGCCATTTCTAGTACTTATTTACCTATATCAATCCCCAGCTTTTTGCATAAAGGTAAATTCAAATACATATTCATTTATTTATTTGGATATTTCTTCTTGCCTACTACCCGTTTTAGCCAGGTTCTTCCTTCCAGTCCCACTATTTGTAAATAATTTTGTCTGTATCCCCCAGTAAAGTGTAAGCTCTCTGAGGGCAGGTAATGTATCTGCTTCTGTTCTATTTTCTCAAGAGCTGACTACAGTGCTCTGCACACTGTAGGTATCCAAGAAATGACATTCATTGATTGAGTGATTGATTTGTCTCTCGGCAGCTACGCCAATCTCATGGAAGGAGAAAATCAGACCAGGGTCTCTGAATTTGTCCTCTTAGGACTCTGGGACTCTCCAGAGCAGCAGCAGCAGCGGTTGTTCTTCTGGCTGTTCTTGTGGATGTACCTGCTCGGGGGGGCAGGGAATCTGCTCATGATCCTGGCCACTGGCTCTGACCCGCTCCTCCACACCCCCATGTATTTCTTCCTCAGCAACCTGTCCTTCGTCGATCTCTGCCTCACGACCACCACGGTCCCCAAGATGCTGCTCAACATCCAGACCCAGAAGAAAACCATCTCCTACGCTGGCTGCCTGACCCAGATGTACTTCTTCCTGCTGCTGCTGGATCTGGACAACATGATTCTGGCTGTCATGGCGTTTGACCGCTACATGGCCATCTGCCACCCGCTCCACTATACCTCCGTCATGCTCCCCTCTCTGTGTGGCCTGCTGATGGCTGTGCTCTGGGTTGTCGCCAACCTCTTTTCTCTCTTATTCACCCTCCTAATGGCTCAGTTATCCTTCTGTGGCAACAACACCATCCCCCACTTCTTCTGCGATCTCAGCGTGCT
The DNA here is from genome assembly GCF_004115215.2 of Ornithorhynchus anatinus. Lineage (NCBI taxonomy): Eukaryota > Metazoa > Chordata > Mammalia > Monotremata > Ornithorhynchidae > Ornithorhynchus > Ornithorhynchus anatinus. Next base: position 111,268,119 of record NC_041749.1, on the reverse strand, counting down.
GCTCAAACTCTCCTGCTCCGATACCCACATCGTTGAAAACTTGCTGTTAATTGTATCAGGCCTGCTAGGTGTGACACCGCTGATGTGTATTCTTGTCTCTTATTCCCGCATTGTTGCGACTGTGATGAGAATTCCATCCGCCAAGGGGAAGCGGAAAACCTTCTCCACCTGCGGCTCCCATCTCACTGTGGTGGCCTTATTCTACTGTGCTGGTTTTGGGGTGTTTTTCACTCCTCCGTCCTCCCACTCCGGGGGGAAGGACACAGCCGCATCTGTGATGTACACGGTAGTCACCCCCATGTTCAATCCCTTCATCTACAGCCTGAGGAACAAGGACATGAAAGGAGCCCTGCAGAAGCTGGTCTGCAAGAACACAGCCTTGCCTCATAAGCCTTGATGCTTCCTCCTGGAAACTGCTATCATGTTTTTAATAGCACCAAATCGGATGTTAGAAGTGGATTTTCATTGACCTCTACCTCCGTAAGCTACCATAGTGTCTGTGAATGACCTCATCTCCTCTACTATATAATTTTTTACCTTTATTAGTTTGATGCGAAGAATGGAGTTGATCCCAGTCTCATCTCAGATAAGAAGGGCAGCCTACAGAGGTGGATGTAACACTTTAACATTCTCTTGAACAGGCATTCTATTACCAAAGATGAGGTCCTGGAAAGCCTAGAGGACTTATCAATATGTGAGGACCTAACACTCATTTCATCTGTTGACTAAGTCACATCTTCTGTGATAGCTAACAGGTTCTAAAAGTATGGGGAAAATATGCTGTGCAGTTACTTACTCAGGCTGGGCCTCAGAGTATGGAACAATAAGGAGATGCCACAGAACATCAAAAATGACACCATGAGAAGCAGCAGGGTGTAATGGATAGAGCCCGGGCCTGGGAGTCAGAAGGTCATGGGTTCTAATCCCTGCTCCACCACTTGTCTGCTGTGTGAACTTGGGCAAATCACTTCACTTTTCTGTGACTCGGTTACCTCAACTGTAAAATGGGGATTGAGACTGTGAGCCCTACATGGGACAGGGGCTATGCCCAACCTGATTTACTTTTATATACCTCAGCACTTAGTACAGTGCCTGGCACATACTAAGTGCTTAACAAATACCAAAAAAAAAAATAATAATAACATTGACTGCACAATCCTGGAATCGCAATTTAACGTTAAACCACAGAACGACCCAGCAGACATAATCCTCACAGCACTCCAGGTTCAGAAACGTAGGAAGCAGCAACAAGATCTCTATAGTTTTCATAGATCTTTACAAAAGCATTTGATGCCATTATAGATCGGTGCTCTGGCAATTACCAAGTAAATTTGACTGCCCTGAGTTCAACAAGATTCTGAGATCTTGGCTGGTTGGGTCATAACTGGGAGTGCCTTGTCTGATCCTTTCCCCATCACAAACAGGATAATCAGATCTGTGTTGTATTTTCTGTTCTTAAATCCATCTTAATCTATGTCGCCATGGTCAATGATGCAACAAGGGAACCGATCTCTGAGGTACGATTGTGTTTCCAATACACAGGGAACTTATTCCATCTCAGCAACCTAAGACCATCATGGAAAATCCCAGAAACAGTCATTAAGTAGTTGCTGCACTTTGGGTCATCTTCAGGAAGCACTGCTTGGCCCTCAACTCTCCTCAAATATCTCCCCGGGCTCCCTGAGTCTCTGAACATCAGATACACTCTCCTCACCACCGACTTCAAGGCTCTTTCCCATCTGGCCCCACCTGACCTAGATGCTCTCTTCTCCCACTATTCCCCACCTTGCTGTCTTCACTCCTTCCAAGCCAACCTTCTAGCTGGACCTCGCTCTTGACTCTCTTGCCTCCGTCTCCTCGCTCAGGCTGTTGACCCGGTTTGGAATCCCTTCCCTCCCCAAATCAGACAGACTCCCCCCCATCTCTCCCCACATTCAGAGCCCTCCTAAAATCACACCTCCTCCAACAAACTTTCCCCATTTAATTTCCCAGCATCCTAAGCCACGCCATCCCTTCATCCGACTCTAGCACTTATTTACACCCTCTTTAGCACTCACCTATATGTGTCTACTTCACTGACTGATTTCTGACCTCTCTAGTTCCTTGTGGGCAGGGAATGTGTCACTCGGCTACTCTCTGTTTCCCGAGTGGCTAGTACAGTGCACCCCACCAAGTGGGTGTTCTATGAATGTTGCTATCACCACTGTTATTTCTACTATTATTAGGTAGTTGACTGCATCCAAGAGACACACACAAAAGAAGAGAAACAGATGAGTGGGTCCAGCTTTGTAAAGTCATCCTGGAACTTCGGACTCATAGACTAAGTCTACAGAAAACTGGAGTACTAGCCTGCCCTTGGGAAATCTTAAATGCAACCAGAGACCTTTCTTGTCAATACGGAACTGATGTTGTTACAGAATTCCATTACCTAGTTGGCACACTTTCCAATGATGCACTGATAGAAAAATGACTCAGGAAGCCCTCAGCTATGTGACATGACAGCTGACTGTTGGGGAGCAACTGCAGAAGACCTGGTGTGCCACAATCGAGAAAGAAGTTATTCCTTTGGGTCAGAAGTTTCCAAAGGATTGAATAACTAAGAGGCAAAAATGAAAATACCAGATGTGGCAAACAACCTCAAAAGCTCATCTCTTCCAAGAGGTCTTTCCCAACTAAGCCCCACTTTTCCTCATCTCCCACTCCCTTCTGCGTCCCCCTGAATTGCTCCCTTTGCTTCCGCCCACCAAGCCACAGAGTACTGTATAGATCTGTAATTTTATTTATTCATATTGATGTCTATTTGTATTGCTCTCTGTCTCGCCTCCTCTAGACTGTGAGCTCATTGTGGGCAGAGACTGTCACTATCTATTGGTGTATTGTACCTTCCCAAGTGCTTAGTACAGTGCTTTGCACGCAGTAAGCACTTAATAAATATGATTGAATGAGTGAAGAGGAAACCTATTTTTGTGGTTACCCAGTATAGTCAGGACTTTCAGTTCTACAATAACATTTTCAGTCACCCTCAAACCCTGAGTAAACCCTCATATAATAGTGATAATGATTGTATTTGTTAAGAGCTTACTAATGTCAAGAACTGTTCTAAGTGCTGGGGTAGATACAAGATCATCAGGTTGGACACAGTCCCTGTCCCACATGGGGCTCACAGTCTTAATCCCCACTTTGCAGATGAGGTAACTGAGGCACAGAGAAGTAAAGTGACTTGCCCAAGGTCACATAGCAGTCAAGTGGCAGAAGAGGGATTAGATCCCAAGTCCTTCTGACTCCCAGGCCCGTGCTCTTATCCACTGAACCATGCTGCTATTCCCATCAGTGATGTCATTCTACAATAAATGGCACATTTATATATAGAAAGATCTGTGTGTCTTTTTCCTGGATGAATTCCATCCATTAATAGGCCACACATAATGGTAGAGTATGATCCAAGCAACCTGATTAACAAAGGACACAGTCAGTTTCAGCTCTCATGAAACATTTTTTCATTCTTTTCTATTTTTTTCCTAAGTCTCTTTTTCTTCTTCCTCTTTCTCCTTGTCCACAATGAGACTAAAAGTAGCGGTGGTACTTAGCAAGTATAACACCAACCACTTCAACCACAGTTCTCTAGCCAATCCCAGGTCATATCTTTAAGAGGACCAGTGATGAAATTCCAGTGTTTTTCCTCCTGTCTTGTGCCGAGAATCAAGCAGGAAATAATGGGCAGACTGGAAATGAGCTTATACAGTGTCTGAGCTAGCTTCGGATGGATTACTTCAGCCTAAAAAATTGTACAAGGAAACATGCTAATGAATGGACAAGCCTCTCAAATTTGAGCTGGCCTGAGGGAGAGAGAAGGAGGGTAGCTAATGGGGATTCAGGGCTGAGGGGCTAGAGTGGGAAGGGATATGGGAGTAAACCAGACCAATCTCAGTGCTCAGGGAAAAGGACACTGATGAGCTGTTACTGGGTTCTTTCTTTAACTCCCTCATGACACTGGAGCTGGCAGTTGGATAGACTGAAGCTCTCAGCTTTGGGGGTCTTTTTCCTTTAAACACACACCAATCAGTGTGTCGATCTTGAGGTCAAAAGATCATGTTGGATCTTAGTGGTTTATGCAGTCTAGCTCATGGTGGCAATTGACATTGTATATGTGTTAAATTGGACCCTCAGCTGAGGGGCCAGATCGCCTAAGCCCTCACATCTGAGGGCCTCTACTATCTTGGCCAGGACTGGGCCCAGATATTTTGGCATTTGTGCCCCAGTACCAATGAATGCCCCATTATCCTTTTCCAAAAATCTCTGCCCAAGCTATACAACAGAGTGTTCAGTGCTATAAGGAAGCACTCTCAGATGCTATTTGAGAAGCAGTATGGCGTAGTGGATAGAGCACAGGCCTGGGAGTCAGAAGATCATGGGTTCTAATCCCAGCTCTGCCACATGTCAAGTCTGTGGCCTTGGGCAAGTCACTTCACTTCTCTGGGCCTCAGTTACCTCATCTGTAAAATGGGGATTGAGACTGAGAGCCCCACGTGGGACAGGGAATGTTCAGGGCATGTCATCCCTCTCTTCAAAAACCTTCAGTGGTTGCCTATCCACCTCTGTATCATATAAAAACACCTCACTATTGGCTTCAAAGCTCTCCATCACCTTGCCCCCTCCTACCTCGCCTCCCTTCTCTCCTTTTACATCCCAGCCCACACACTCCGCTCCTCTGGTGCTAACCTTCTCACTGTGCCTCAATCTCGCCTGTCTTGCCATCGACCCCTGGCCCACGTCCTACCTCTGGCCTGGAGCGCCCTCCCTCCTCAAATCCACCCATCACTCTTCCCAACTTCAAAGTCTTACTTGAAGGTGCACCTCCTCCAAGAGGCCTTCCCAGACTAAGCCCTGCTCTTCTTCCGCTTCCCCTCCCTTCCATGTGACCATGATTCACTCCCTTTGCACTTTTCCCCCCTCCCCGCCCCACGGCACTTAAGTATATGTGTATATATCTATAATTCTATTTCTTTATATTGATGCCTGTTTACTCGTATTGATGTCTGTCTCCCCTCCTCTAGACTGTGAGTCCACTGTGGGCAGCGTTTGTCTCTCTTTATTGCTTTATTGTATTTTCAAGTGCTTAGTACAGTGCTCTGCACACAGTAAGTGCTCAATAAATACGACTGAATGAATGAATACATGACAGGGACTGATTTGATTTGCTTTGCTTGTATCCACCCCAGAGCTTAGTAAAGTGCCTGGTACATAGTAAGCGCTTAACAAATACTATAATTATTATGGAGGCTTGTGCTGATGCGAAAGGTGATTTGATCCCTTTCACATCCGTCTACCCCCAGAAGTTTCTTTTAGCTTCAAATCATTTAGCTATATGGCAGAGCGCATGGTGCTGGTGCCAGGTATAGACAGTGGTGCCAATACCCCAGATCCCCCCCAACCATCCCCCACAATGAAGGCATGGAGATTGGGCATCATGAGAACACCTCATTGAATATGTCAAGACTGGCATTTGTCATTTCTCTTACACCCATGCCTCTGCCTTGCAACCCCTTAGCTTGCACTCATTTAAAGATGGTGGAGTCTGGTTGAAAGAGCCCTGGATAAAGAAACATCATTTGTCATTTAATCACTGTGTGACTGGATAAGTCACTGAACCTTTCCAGGTCTCAGTAGAATGGGGATAAAAATTCTTGTTTCTCTCTGCCCCATGAGGGTATTTTGATGATAAAGTTGGGAATATAGATATTTGAAAGAAACGTGGAATGAAATATGCTGTATAGTAAATCCTCAATTATTTGAAATGACTGAACCAGGCATCTAGCTATTTAAGGTTTCTTAAACTGGAATATATTTGATTAAAATATAGTTAGTCACTACTTTGCCTCTAAGTAAGCAGGTGCCTACAAAATTGAACGATTGGAAAGTGCTGCCTTCATTATCTTTAATTATGCACTGACTTCATTTAGAGAACAGCTGTACATACCCCAGTGCCCAAAGTATACCGCCACTTGTCTGCTGTGTGACCTCGGCCAAGTCACTTCTCTGTGACTCAGTTACCTCATCTGTAAAATGGGGATTGAGACTGTGAACCCCTTGTGGGACATGAACTGTGTCCAACCTGATTACCTTGTATCTACCCCAGCACTTAGTACAGTGCCTGAAATATAATAAGTGCTTAACATATGTCATAAAAAAAGAAGTGGCAGAGAGGGATTAGAACCCAGCTCTTCCTGACTTCCAGGCCTGTTCTCTATTCACTAGGCTACACTGCTTCTGCTAGGCCATGCTGCTTCTGTGCAAAGCACCATACTAAGTCCTTGGAAGAGTTCAACAGAATAAAAACAGTGGTATTTTTAAATGATGATGATTATGGTATATTAAAACGATTTCTGTGTGTCAAGCACAGTTTTAATTGCTGGGGAAGAGACATATTAATCAGGCTGGACACAGTCCCTGTCCCACGTGGAGCTTACAGTCTAAGGTGAAGAGAGATTGGGTACTGAATCCTCGTTTTACAGATGAGAAAACTGAGACATGGAGAAATCGAGTGACTTGTCCAAAGTCACACAACTCCTGCACCCAATCAATACCACTGATTGAAGTGGAATAGCTGGAATTACAACCAAGGTATTCAGAAACTGTGTTCTTTCCAGTAGGCCAAGCTCCTTCTCTGAAACAAGACACATGTTCCCTGCCCTCAAGGAACTTACAATTGAATGGAGGAAGCAGACAAAAATGATTTACAAATGTTGAGAGCAGGAGGAAGAACCAGGTTATAACAAGAAGTAGAACAAATATGTCAGGATGAGCTAGTGGAATAAATAATTGAATACCCAAATAAATGTCTGAATGTATGTTAAGTGCTAAGAACAGGAGTGAAATACATAAGTAGTAAGAGAAGTTGTTGAGTAGATGCAACTAGGAAAGTCCTTTTATAAGGACTTCAAACATGGGGAGAGCCCCAGTCTGGTGGATTTCAGAGGCCAGGTTCTGAAACTCAAAATTTATGAATATGCTGAGTTCAAGTATATGAGCATTTACAAAGACAAAATTTTCTTTTCCTACTTCCCTGAGGTTTGGTAAGATTCAGGGTGCCAAGCTGAGACTCCAGAATCCTTTGTGTGGGTGGAAAAGAATCTGAGTCTCATACATTACTGGGGTCAGATCCCAGGGGGGATAGGTGAGATGTCTTAATTTTTGAACTTCCCTTTCCTAGACAACTGTTTTTCTCCCAGACTAAAAGCAAAGAGTAGGGAATAGGGCCCGGCTGTTTAATTAAACACCAGACTCATCCAGGATATGTGGAAGGCACAAGTCTCACTCTTTGAGGGAATAATAATAACAATAATAATTGGTATTGCTTACTATGTGCCAAGCACTGTATTAAACTCTGTGGTAGATACAAGATAATAAGGTCCCACATGGAGATCCCAATCTAAGTAGGAGGGAGCACAGTTTTGTTTTTTTTAAATGGCATTTGTTAAGTACTATGTTCCAGACACTGTACTAAGCACTGGGGTAGATACAAGCTAGTCAGGTTGGACACAGTCCCTGTCCCACATGGGGCATAGAGTATTAATCCCCATTTTACAGATGAGGTAACTGAGGCCCAGAGAATGCCCGAAGTCACACAGCAGGGATTAGAGTCGGGAAGGGATTAGAATCCAAGTCCTCTGACTCCCAGACCCACAAGACTGACCCCATAGAACTGTCTCGGTCACCAAATGCTGAAGGCGAGAAGGGAAGAGAATCAGTGAGATTTACAGGGTGTGCGGTATTAACTCATTATTTAAATCAGGTTAGGGGGTGAGCAAGAGAATAAGGAGAGATGGAAGAAAAATGTGTAGACTGGGGCTGTCCGAGGAAGGTCTTTGGTTGCCTGAGGTATTCGTGGGCAGTTGACAGTGGAGATAAAGCAAGCGTTTTGGAAAGATACATCCTTCATTTGGAGAAATCATTATCAAACCTGAGCTAGAGTCCACGGGGTTATGATTATTTGAAGTTAAGAGACCTGACTCCAGAAGCTGGGTCACAATCACCAGGAGAAGCCACAATCCTGCTGAAGAGTTTCCACAGGGCCCCTTTCATGTCTCTGTTCCTCAGGCTGTAGATAAAAGGGTTCAGCATAGGGGTGACCACCGTGTACATCACAGCTGCAGCTGTGTCCTTCTCCACTGTGTGGTAAGACATGGGGCTGAGGTAGACCCCAATGACTGCCCCGTAGAACAGAGAAACAACAGAGAGGTGGGAGCCACAGGTGGAGAAGGCTTTTCTCTTACCCCGGGCCGAAGGGATCCTCAGAACGGCAGCAAATATCCGGGTGTAAGAGACAAGGATACCCACGAAGGGCATTAGAATGGGCAGCGCCCCTACCGTATAAACCAAGACATCATTGATGAAGGTGTCAGAACAGGAGAGTTTCAGCAGGGGGCTGAGATCACAGAAGAAATGAGGGATTTCATTGTGCGAACAGAAGGATAATTGAGTCAACAGGACGGTGTGCGTCAGGGCATTAATACAGGCAAAAGACCACGACGTGGCCACCAACAGGGCACAGAGTCTTGGGATCATGAGAGAGGCATAACGCAGAGGGTGACAGATGGCTATGTAGCGGTCGTACGCCATGGCCACCAGGAGGAAACTATCAATGCTGGCAAACCAAATAAAGAAAAACATCTGTGTCAGGCAGCCAGCGTAGGGGATGGTTTTATTCCCTGAGATGTGATTCACCAGCATCTTGGGGACCGTGGTGGTCGTGAAACAGAGATCGACGAAGGACAGGTTGCTCAGGAGGAAGTACATGGGGGAGTGCAGGTGAGGGTCAAAAGCGATGGCCAGGATAATGAGCAGGTTCCCTAGGCCTGTGGTTAGGTACATGGAGAGAAAGAGCACGAAGAGTGACTGCTGTTCCTCCAGCTGGTTGGAAAGTCCCAGGAGGAAGAATTCAGAGGTGAGAGTTTGGTTTTTACCTTCCATGAGTTCGTGCATCTGTTGCAAAACAAAGGTGGAAAAGCATTCAGTCGAGAAAGCATCTGGATCCCGGTTTGTTTTTTTCTTTCTCTTAAGAATAATAATAATGAGGATAACTGGTATCTGTTAAGCATTTACTGTGTGCCAAGCACTGTGCTAAGCGCTGGGATAGGTACAATACAAACAGATCAGACACAATCCCTGTCCCCCTTAGGGCTCACATACTAATTAGGAGGGGGAATAGGTATTGGATCCCCATTGAGCAGATGAGGAAATTGAGGCACAGAGCAGGGAAGTGACTTGCCCAAGGTCACACCACAGGCAAGTGGCAGAGCTGGGATTAGGACCCGGGTCTCCTGATTTCCCAGTCCAGGGCTCTTGTCACTGAGAACCATAGCGCCTGAAATAACTACAGGAAGATATGAACAAAGAAAGTTTTTCGCTTAGGTCATTTAACTATTTTTAAAGTAAACTATCATCTCTGTTCTTCTGCTGGCTTCCTGAAGGGGAGTATGTTTGTACATATTTATTACTCTATTTTATTAATGATGTGTATATCTATGATTCTATGTATCTAGTCTGATGGTAACGATGCCTGTCTACTTGCTTTGTTTTGTTTTGTTGTCTGTCTCCCTCGTTTAGACTGTGAGCCCGTTGTCGGGCAGGGATTGTCTCTGTTGCCAAATTGTACATTCCAAGTGCTTAGTACAGTGCTCTGCACATAATAAGTGCTCAGTTAATATGATTGAATGAATGAATATATGTTCTAGAACTCAAAACTTGGTGTGACCCAAATTTTCAGGGGTGAGGGGCTCTAGGGACAGAATCAAAGAAAGGCAGGAAAGGAAGGCAGAGAGAGAAAGACAGAGACAAAAAGAAAGAGCTGTTGGGGAAGGGAGACGGAGATGGGGAAAGGCAGAGGTAATAGGCCCATACCCACAAACCCCCTCATACACATACAGACGCACAAGCATTCACTCATCTATCAATTAATCATATTAATTAATTAATTAATGTTGGTATTTGTTAAGCGCTTACTATGTGCCAAGCACTGTTCTAGGCACTGGGGTAGACACATGGGAATCAGGATGTCCCATGTGGGGCTCACAGTCTTAATTCCCATTTTACAGATGAGGTAACTGAGGCACAGAGAAGTTAAGTAACTTGCCCACAGTCACACAGCTGACAAGTGGCAGAGCTGGGATTCGAACTCATGACCTCTGACTCCAAAGCCCGTGCTCTTTCCACTGAGCCACGCTGCTTCTCTATTGAGAGCATACTGTGTGCAGAGCACTCTACTAAGCAACTGGAAGAGTACAATGTAACAGGGTTAGTAGACACGTTCTCTGCCCCCAACAGACTTAAGGCATTCAGTCAGCTCTCTCCCATCTCCTGATCCTTGCTCCTCTCCCACTATACCCTTCACTCCTTTCAAGCCACCCTACTCACTGGGCCTTGCTCTCAGCTGACCCCTTACTCACTCCCTCCTTCTTGCCTGGAACTCCCTCCTCTTCATATCTGGCAGGCCACTACTCTCCCCATCTTCAAAATCCTTCTTAAACCACATCTCCTCCAGGAGGTCTTCCTTGGTTAATCTCTCATCTCCCCATCTTATTTCTTCCCCTATTACCACTTCAGCTCTTCTGTATCACCTAACCATTTGGCTTTCAACCCCCATCCCACCCGCCCATCAATCAATCAATGGTATTTATGGAGTGCTTACTGTGTACAGAGTACACTTGGGAGAGAATGGCAGAACAGAGTAGGTAGACACCATTCTTGCCCACAAGGAGCTTGCAGATTATGTATATATAGGGGTCTCTGCTGCTCAGGATTATTATTATTATTATATTCGTTAAGTGCTTACTAAGTGCCCAGAACCCTAAACACTGGGGTCAATACAAGATAATCAGGGCAGTCATGGTCCCTGTCCCACTTAGGGCTCTCAGTCTAACTAGGCGGGAGTTGAATTTAATCCTCATTTTACAGTTGAGGAAACTGAAGCACAGAGAAGTGAAGTGACCTGCCCAAGGTCATACAGCAGACAGGTGGCAGAGCTGGGATTGAAACTTGGGTCCTCTAACACTCAGACCTGTGCTCTTCCTCTGAGTGGTCCAGGTCCTGTCCTGGAACCGGAAACATGCAGTTGAAAGGGCTCTCAAGAGGTCGTCTGGTCCAGCATCCAGCCTCCAAACAAGAAAGTGCCTAAACTGCCCAGGGCAGATGGCTGCCTTCCCATCCCACCGAATTCCATCTCCTTTTTGGACACTAAGACACAGGAACATGATGTCGGATTTAATTGCGGCAGGTCAGTGGGGCCTGAGACTTTGAGGTAAGGTGTCTGGTCTTGCCTTTAACACCGGGCACTAACCCAATTTGAGGGTGTAGGGGAGGGAGTAAAGAAAAAAAGGATCAAAAGGAACAGTTCTCTTTCCTACCTAGAAGGCCAGGACATTATTCCCATAGCCACTCTTTATGGGAAAAAGCACTCTTCATACTTCATTCTTAGCATTGACTGTCATTTGGGGAAAGGAGGGAAGTGAGCAAAAATTGAATGGGGAATATCTGGTGAGGACAGAGAGAAGAGTGGTTTTTTGAGCCCAGAGCAGATTCTGGAGTAGAAACTCAGAACTGGTGGGTGTGGAGACAGAAATAATAGAGTCAAGGAGCAGCAATTGCCCTCAGGAAGTCTCTGGTCTGGACAAGTCATGGACAAATAATCACCTGATCTGGGCAGGCACTGGCTCAGCCATTCAAGGCAGTTACTATCTGACTCTCTGAGTGCCCCTGCTTGGGTAAAGCCTCCATCACCACAGAGGTGTCAATCACATTTTTGGGGATATCTAAGGGATCAAAAGAAGCAGCGGGGCCTAGTGGCAAGAGCCCAGGCCTGGGGGCCATAGGACCTATGTTCTAATCCCGGCTCTGCCAGTTACCAGCTTTGTGACTTTGGGCAAGTCACTTCACTCCTCTCTGCCTCAGCTTCCACATCTGTAAAGTGGGGACTCGATACCTCTTCTCTCTCCTAGTTAGACTGTGAGCCCATTGAAGGACAAGGACCGTGTCCAACTTGATTATCTGATTACCCCAGCACTTAGCATGTAGTAAATGCTTAACAAATAACAAATGCTTATTCTCATCATTATTATCTATAGTGCTCCACGTCAGGAAGGAGCCTTCAGCACCCTCCCCCCCCCATTACTGTCAGTCAGTCAACTTGATTCTCAGATTGGGAACCCCTTAAGGACCAGGTACCAAGTTTAATTCCCACCTCTGTATATTTTTCAGCACCGCCCCCCCCCCCCATTACTGTCAGTCAGTCAACTTGATTCTCAGATTGGGAACCCCTTAAGGACCAGGTACCAAGTTTAATTCCCACCTCTGTATATTTTTCCAGCAAATAACAATAATAGTAATAATAACTGTTAAGCACTTACTAGATGTCAAGTACCATTCTAAGTACTGGGCTAGATCCAGGATAATCAGGTTGGACACAGGAGTCTCAAGTCTAAGTAGAAGGGAGCAGGATTTAATTCCCATTTCACATATGAGGTAACTGAGGCACAGAGAATCGTGACTTGTCCAAGGTCACACAGAATGAATGAATGATGGAATTTGCTAAGCACTTTCCTATGTGTCAAGCACTGTCCTAAGAACTGGGGTAGACATTAGCTAATCAGGTTGGACAGAGTCCCTGTCCCACATGGGGCTCACAGCCTTAATCCCCATTTTCCAGATGAGGTAACTGAGCCATAGAGAAGTGAAGTGACTTGCCCAAGGTCACACAGAAGACAAGTAGCAGAGTTAGCCTTAGAATCCAGGTCCTATGACTCCCAGGCTCTTTCCACTTGGCCACGCTCCTTCTCTAATCAAGGCCTTACCATGTGCCAAGCACTGTACTAAGAGCTGGGGTAGATAGATGATAACTGGGTCAGATACAGTATAGTGCTCTGCACACAGTAAATGCTTAATTAATACTACTACTAAAGCAACTGGGAGTCTCAGGGAAGGCATTGACTCTGTTTGGGGGGACTTTTCTCAACATACATGCAAGTGCACTGGTCACCCTTACCTGGAAGGTTGGTGCTGTTATCAGATACTGTCCCCAGTGTTTCCTCTTGCAGTAGGGAATGTCTAAGATGTGGCTCTCCCCCTCCCCTTTCTTGGACCCGAGATAATGGGGAGCGGGGTCCCACTTCTCCACTTGGCATCCGAAAGGGAACTGAAGGAGGGATATTTACAGTAGAGTTCCTGGACCCAGGGATGTGATTCCCTGGGCTCCTTGTTAGAGACCAACACGCTCAATCTCCTGGGGCTCTGCTCTCTGTGAAATGAATTGGGCTTCAAGCTGTTTTGTGTCCTTTCCCGACTCAGCTGGCTCAGTAATGGTGAAAGCTAATGAGACATGACCTTGTTGCTCTTCCAAAGAAGAAGAGGAAAAATTAATGGGGGGAAAGAGGAGGGAGGAGAAGAAAATGAAAAAATGAAGAGAGAAGGGTGGAGAAAGAAGAGGAGGAGAAGGAAGAGGAAGAAGAAGAAAACAGAAGGGGGAGAAGGAAGAAGAAGAGGAAAACAAGGGGGAGGAAGAAGAGAAGGAAGGAGAAAAAGGGGAAAAGAGAGGAGGAGAAAGAGGAGAAATAGAAGAGGAAAAAAGAAGGGGGAAGCAGAAGAGGAGAAAGAGGAAGAAGAGGAAGATAACAGGTGGAGGAGGAAGGTGAGGAAGAAGAAGAGGAGGAAGAAGAAATGGAGAAGGAAATGGAAGAGGAGAGAGGAGAAATAGGAACAAGATTTTGTAAGCATCTCCCTTTCCCCATATGGTTGCCAACCACCAGCTACCATCAAAGCAGTTGGTGTCAGTTCGAAATTTGCAACATCTCTAGAATCCACCCTTTCGTCTCCATCCAAACTGCTAGTTCGTTGATCCAAGAACTCATCATTCCCCACCTTGATTACTGCATCAGCCTCCTAATTGGCCTCCTTGCCTACTGTCTCTCCCCACTCCAGGTTACACTGCTGCCTGGACCATTTGTCTAAAAACAAAAATTCAGTCCACATCTCCCCGCCCCTCAAAAACCTCCGATGGTGGTCCATCTACTCTGCATCTAACAGAAACTCCTTACCATTGCCTCTTAAAGTTCAATCAGCTCTCACCCTCCTACCTAACTTTGCTGATCTCCTTCTCCAACTCAGCCCACCCTCTTCACTCTAACACCAACCTACTCTCTGTACCTCAAGATGACCCCTACCCACATCCTCCCTCCAACCTGGAATTCCCTCCCCCTTCATATCGACAGACCATCACCCTCTCCACCTTCAAAGCCTTATCAAAAATCACATCTCTTCCGAGAGGCCTTCCCCAACTAAGGCCTCATTTCCCCACTTCCTCTCCCATCTGCATCGCCTATGCACTTGGATCTGTGCCCTTTAAGCCCCACAGCACTTATGTACATATCCTTATATCCTGTCAATTCCTCTATCTGTAATTCATTTTATGTCTTTTTCCTCCTCTAGACTGCAAACTCCTTGTGGGCAGGGCATCATGTCTACCAACACTATTTTATTGTACTCCCCCAAGTGCATGATGCAAAATGCTTATTAAAACCCTGAGAAGATGGTTTGATTTCCCTTGTCCATGGGGCAGATGAATCTACCCAGACAAATTTGGAAAAAAAAAGAACATCCAAAAGTGATTTCATTGACATCTTAACCCCAAACCACTCTGGAAAACAGATTGGCCTAATGGAAAAAAGCACGGGCCTGGGAATCAGAGGTCCTTGGTTCTAATCCCGTCTCTACCATTTGTCTGCTGTGTGACTTTGGACAAGTCACTTAACTTCTCTGTCCCTCAGTTACCTCATCTGTAAAATGGAGATTAAGACTGTGAGCCCCACGTGGAATATGGACTGTGTCCAACCTTATATCTACCCCAGCATTTAATACAGTACCTGGCATATAATAAGCACTTAACAAATACCATTATAAACCCCCTAAAAACTCAGAACCCCACAAAATGCCAATATGACAACACAGAATTTTTGGTCTCTTCAAGTTAGGAGGAGAACCAGGAGAGGACAGTGTCAGCAAGGTCAAGATTAGATAACGTTTCCAGGAGAGGTACCAAAGGCAGATGAGAGGTCAAGGAGGATTAGGATGGAGTAGAGGTAAACAGAGACATTCCCATGGCTCAGTGGAAAGAGCATGGGCTTGGGAGCCAGAGGTCATGGGTTTGAATCCCAGCTCTGCCACCTGTCAGCTGTGTGACTGTGGGCAAGTCACTTTACTTCTCTATGCCTCAGTTTCCTCATCTGCAAAATGGGGATGAAGACTGTGAGCCTCATGTGGGACAACTTGATTACCCTGTATCTACCCCAGCGCTTAGAATAGTGCTCTGCACATAGTAAGTGCTTAACAAATGCCAACATTATTATTATTATTCCCTGCCCGCAATGAGTTTACAGTCTAGAGAACTCTCCTGACCACTCTCTCTGGCCACTCATTCTCAGTCTCTTTCATAAGCTCCTCCTCTGCCTCCCACCCCCTAACTGTGGGAGTCCTTCAAGGTTCAGTTCTGGGTCCCCTTCTATTCTCCATCTACACCCACTCCCTTGGAGAACTCATTCCCTCACATGGCCTCAACTAACACCTCTATGCAGATGATACCCAAATCTACTACCTCCACCCCTGACCTCTCTCTCTCTCTGCAATCTCACATTTCCTCCTGCCTTCAAGACATCTCCAGTTGGATGTCCTCCCATTACTTCTAATTTAAGCTGTCTAAAACAGAACTCCCTGTCTTCCCACCCAAAACCTGTCCTCCCCCTGACTTTCCCATCACTGTAGATGGCACCATCATCCTTCAGTGGTTGCCCAGTGGTTGCCTATCAACCTCCGCTCCAAACAAAAACTCCTCACTCTAGGCTTCAAGGCTCTACATCACCTTACCCCTTCCTACCTCTCCTCCCTTCTCTCTTTCTACCACCCACTCCGCACGCTCCACTCCTCCGCCGCCCACCTCCTCACCGTCCCTCGGTCTCGCCTATCCCGCCGTCGACCCCTGGGCCACGTCCTCCCGCGGTCCTGGAACGCCTTCCCTCCTCACCTCTGCCAAACTGATTCTCTTCCCCTCTTCAAAACCCTACTTAAAACTCACCTCCTCCAAGAGGCCTTCCCAGACTGAGCTCCTCTTCTCCCTCTACTCCCTCTACCACCCCCCCTTCACCTCTCCGCAGCTTAACCCTCTTTTCCCCCCATTTCCCTCTGCTCCTCCCCCTCTCCACTGTACTCGTCCGCTCAACTGTATATATTTATTACCCTATTTATTTTGTTAATGAAATGTACATCGCCTTGATTCTATTTAGTTGCCATTGTTTTTACGAGATGTTCTTCCCCTTGACTCTATTTATTGCCATTGTTCTTGTCTGTCCGTCTCCCCCAATTAGACTGTAAACCCATCAAACGGCAGGGACTCTCTCTATCTGTTGCCGACTTGTTCATTCCAAGCGCTTAGTACAGTGCTCTGCACATAGTAAGCACTCAATAAATACTATTGAATGAATGAATCCTTCCTGTCTCACAAGCCTGTAACCTTGGCCTCAGTTTCTTCATCTGTAAAATGGGGCTTAAGTTCCTGTTCTCCCTCCTACTTAGACTGTGAGCCCCGTGTGGGACTAAGCACCCAGGACATGGGGTCACTCTCCACACTGAGTTTGAAGATCCTACTAGCTTTTCCAAGGAAAATGGAAGAAGTTGAAATTTTTGATCAAATTTAAAGTATGACTATTGGATGGGGACGCTCTTACAATCAATCCACCAGTGGTATTTATTGAGCACTTACCATGTGCAGAGTGTGCTGTACTAAGATGAGAGAGTGCATTTATCAAATGAACCAATAATACATATTGAGTTCCTAATAGGTGCTCCTAATAGGCAAACGCTGCTTTGCTTAGAGTCACAGCATTGCTTAGTGGAAAGAGCACGGGTTTGAGAGTCAGAGGTCATGGGTTCTAATCCTGGCTCCGCCACTTATCAGCTCTGTGACTTTGGGCAAGTCAATTAATTTTTCTGTACCTCAGTTACCTCATCTGTAAAATGGGGATTAAGACTGTGTGCCCCACATGGGACAACCTCATTATCTTGTATCTTCCCCAGCACTTAGAACAGTGCTTGGCATATAGTAAGCACTTAACAAATGCCATCATTATTATTCCTTTTGTTCTGGTTGCTGAACAGGACAAAAGAAAAATATGGTCCCTGCCTTCAAGAAGCTTCCATCTTAAAGGTTCTAAAACGGATACCAACATAGTGATACATTTATAAGTGTTTTGGAAAATGTTTCAAGGGGAAATGGAAATTATACTTGGGCTGGGAACATCCTGCAATGACTGTGATGTGTTTTACATCTTCAGTCCTACAGGAATTGGTAATTCTAGGAATTCTCCATCTACACCCACTCCCTGGGAGAACTCCTTTGCTTCCATGGCTTTAACAACCACCTTTATGCAGATGATACACAAATCTACATCTGCAGTCCTGATCTCTATCCCTCCTTCCAGTTTCACATCTCCTTCTGCCTTCAAGACTTTAATATCCTCCAATTGTCTCAAGCATAATATGTCCAAAACAGAGCTCCTTATCTTCCCTCCCAAACCCTGCCCTCTCCCAAACTATCCTGTCACTGTGGATGGCACAACCATCCTTCCTGTCTCACAAGCCCACAACCTTGGTGTCATCCTGGACTCCGCTCTCTCATTCCCCTCACGTATCCAATCCATCACCAAATCCTGCCAGTCTCACTTTCACAACATCACCAAGATCCGCCCTTTCCTTTCTATCCAAACTGCTACCACATTAGTACAATCACTCATCCTATCCCGACTGGATTACTGCATCAGCCTCCTTTCTGACCTCCCAACCTCCTGCCTCTCCCTACTCCCATCAATACTTCACTCTGCTGCTCGGATTATCTTTCTACAGAAACGTTCAGGGCATGTTACCCCCCTCCTCAAAAATCTCCAGTGATTGCCTATCAACCTCCATATCAAACAAAAACTCCTCAATATTGGCTTCAAAGCTCTCCATCACCTTGCCCCTTCTTACCTCACCTCCTTTCTCTCCTTCTACGTCTCAGCCCATACACTCCACTCCTCTGGTGCTAACCTTCTCACTCTACCTCGATCTTGCCTGTCTCATCGCCGACCCCTGGTCCACATCCTACCTCCGACCTGCAATGCCCTCCCTCCCCAAAACTGCCAATCATTCTTCCCCCTGTTCAAAGCCCTACTGAAGGCACACCTCCTTCAAGAAGCCTTCCCAGACTAAGCCCCCTTTTCCTCAGCTCCCCCTCCTTTCCACATCATCTCGACTCGCTTCTTTTGCTCTTCCCCCCTCTCCCCACCCCACGGCACTTATGTATATATGTATGTATCTAGAATTCTATTTATTTATATTGATGCCTGTTTACTTGTATTGATGTCTGTCTCCCCCCCTCTAGACTGTAATCCCGTTGTGGGCAGGGATTGTCTCTATTGCTGTATTGTACTTTCCAAGCACTTAATACAGTGCTCTGCACACAGTAAGCGCTCAATAAATATGATTAAATGAATGAATGAATGAATGAAAAACTCCAGTGGTTGCCCATCCACCTCCACATTAAACAAAAATTCCTCACCATTGGCTTTAAAGTACTCCACTACCTTGGCCCCTCCTACCTCACCTCACTACTCTCCTACTACAACCCAGCCCGCACACTTCACTCCTCTAATGCTAACTTTCTCACTGTACCTCAATCTTGCCTATCTCACTGCTCAACCCCTCATCCATATCTTGCCTCTGGCCCAGAACGCCTTCCCTCCTCAGATCAGATAGACAATTAATCTCCCCACCTGCAAGGCCTTACTGAAGACACATCTCCTAGAAGAGGCCTTCCCTGACTAAGCCCCCACCACTTTCCTCTTCTCCCACTCCCTTCTACATCATCCTGACTTGCTCCTTTTGCTCTTCTTCCCTCCTAGCCCCATAGCACTTATGACATATCTGCAATTTATTTGTATTAATGTCTGTCTCCCCCACCCCGACTGTAAGCTTGTTATGGGCAGAGAATTTGTCCTTTTATTGTTGTATTGTACTCTCCCAAGCTTTTAGTACACAGTAAGTGTTCAATAAATACTACTGAATGAAATGAATAAATAATAACTCATAGACCTGGCTATGAAATTGCATGTGATTATCATTATTCTGAGAGATGACAGATCAGTTTTCTGGATCAGTTTTCCCTTCTGTTCAAGAGTTGGATGAAGTGAAGCATCTCTCTCTAAACAGAAAGTTGGAAAAATAGACATGGGGCCAACCTGAGAGATATGGGGGCTGGGTGATTGGCATGCTATAGCTTTAATCATACCTACAGGACACTACATTTTCTTTCCTGACAATAAATGGTATCGGCCTCAAAGGGAGCTGATAGAGTCAAATATGGATCTAGCAGGGGACACCTGGCTTGTTGATTTGCTGCCAAATATTCTACCTCTCGGGGCAAGCAAGGGGGAGAATATGGGACATAATAAGATTTAATAATAATAATGGAGGTATTTGTTAAGCGCTTACTATGTGCAAAGCACTGTTCTAAGCACTGGGGGGGATACAAGGTGATCAGGTTGTCCCACATGGGGCTCACAGTTTTCATCCCCCTTTTACAGATGAGGTAACTGGAGCGCAGAGAAGTTAAGTGACTTGCCCAAAGTCACACAGCTGACAAGTGGCAGAGTCGGGATTCAAACCCATGACCTCTGACTCCCAAGTCCGCGCTCTTTCCACTGAGCCACGCTGCTTCTCTGATTTACATGGTAGTAGGTAAGCAGGTACTATTTCCCAAGTAATCACTTCATTAAATTGAAACCTCATAATAAGCTCTCAGTTGTAGGAAGAACTGTGGGAAAAGAACGTTGGTAACCTACCAACTCAGTTTCGATTTAGAACAATCTCCACTTCCATGGGGGATTTCCCAACTAGAATACATTAGAGATTAACCTGGCTCTGCTCTCGTTTTAGAGGCTCAAAAGCCCAAAGGGATCGATCTACTCCCTGAAGAAGTTGCCTGACTGGCTCCTAACAGTCTCCCTTGCAGTCAATTGCAAGATCTGTTTGTGATCAGTTCTTGTCACTTTTAATGATGCCCAATGGGACCCATTAAAAGTTTATGAAGAATTCCCAGGTGCCCATTGATAGCATTTTATTCCTGGAATGGAAAGACTGCTGCACATCACAAGCAATTAAGGATGGAATAATAATAATAATAATAATGATAGTGGTATTGGTTAACTACTTACTATGCACTGTACTAAGCACTGGGGTAGATACAAGATATTCAGGTCCCCCATGGGGCTCAGAGTCTAAGTAGGAAGGAGAACAGGGAATGAATCCCCATTTTGCAGATGAGGGAGGTAAAGCACAGAGAAGTTATGACTTGCCCAAGGTCACACAGCAGGTATGTGGAGGAGCTGGGATTAGAACCCAGGTACCTCTGATTCCCAGACCTGTGCTTTTTCCACTAGGCCATGCTGCTTCTCTGAATCTGTGCCAAAGATGGAGACTATCACTTCCAACACACCCTAGGATACAGTCCCACAGGGAAATCCATATGTCTAAACTGAAGAGCTTGGCTAGCCCCTTCTATATGGGTAGAGATTGCAGAAACTGAGGGATCAAGGGATCTTTATTTATGGACAGAGAGATCCTTGAGCACATGCCCACTCCAGCCCACTAGCATTTCCAGGATCCTACACGGTAGCAAGATAAGTACAAAAACCTTGGAGCTAAAAGGAAATCTTTGAGTAACTCCATTAACAAGATGCTTAACTGGAAGACAGGTTGGCTAATGGCTTGCTGTGGGCAGGAAACACGTCTACCAACTCTGTTGTACTCTCCCAAGCTCATAATCCAGTACTCTGCATATAGTAAGTGTTCAATAATTACCACCGATTGAGTGAGTGTGTGCTTTCTGTGTGCAGAGAACTGTACTAAGGGCTTGGGAGAGTACAGTACAAGTACAGAGTTGGCAGGCACATTTCCTGTCCAATAGGAGCTTACAGTCCAGAGGCTAATAATCACAGGTGCCAATTCCATGGAAGTCAGGGGGGCTTAGGGGACAGAAGTCAAGATTTCTAGCCCGCTCTTTATCCCCCATTGGCAGGATGCGGCTCCCGTCACTACCGTAATTCACAATGTACTCACTAGGGTCAGACCAGAGGTTCTTCTTGCCCCTCGATCAGGAATCGTCCACCCACCTCAACCTAAACCAACGCAGGGAGCCTGAGGAGACTAGCTGGAGACAAGGGCTAGGGTTGGAACTCCAGAGCCCTACCTCGGTTTAAACCATAGGCGCTGCGACTTCCCCACCACTTTTCAGTCCAGAGCTGCTGGCTGTTGCCGCTGTGTAATCAGCAATGGAGCCGGAGCCCCTGTTGACTGTGAGACAGCGGTGGCCGGTGGCTCTAGGCCGGATAGTAATGCAGACCCTGCAGCCTTTAGCAGCTCTGGAACTCCAACGCCCCACCCCCATCCTCCGTGGAGGACCCCCAAACTGCCTGAGTGCATGAGAGCTGAGGTAGGCATTTGGCTTGTGCTCAAGGAGCTCTGGAGTAAGGAGTAAGAGGAGCCTCTGGAGGGTCCCCAGAATAGTGAAGGTGAGGATAAACTGTGGTGGCAGATATTATTTTTTCCTTCCCTTTTATCCTCCTCTCCCTGCTTTTTCCTTCCTTTCCGCCTTCTTTCCCTTCCCTCTTTCTTCTCCTGTTCCCTTTTCCTCCTCCTCCCACTCTAGATTGTAAGCTCATTGTGTGTCTACCAACTCTGTTGTATTGGCATCTCCCAAGTACTTAATACAGTGTTCTGCACACAGCACTCAGTAGCTACCATTAATCGATTCTCCCCACCTTTCCATCTCCTTTTTTCTCCTCCACCCTTCACTGCTCTGCCCCAACACCTCCCCTAGGTTTGCCCCTTAGCTTAAAATAGCAGAGAAGCAGTGTCGCCTAATGGAAAGAGAATGAGCCCAGAAGTCAGAGATCCTGGGTACTAATTCCGGATCCACCTTGAACAAGACGCTGAACTTCTCTGTGCCTCAGTTACCTCATCTGTAAAATGGAGATTAAGACTGTGAGTCCCAAGTGGAACATGGAGTGGTTCTAACCTGATTAGCTTGTATCTACCCCAGTGCTTAGCAGAGTGCCTGGAACACAGTAAGTGCTTAACAAATGTCATTAAAAAATAGAAAGCTAGCATTCCTGCTAATTTACTTTTCATGTATCTCATTCAGTCGTATTTACTACTGCCTTAGTGTGTGCAGAGAACTGTACTAAGCTCTCAGGAGAGTACAATATAACAATAAACAAACACATTCCCTGCCCACAACAAGCTTACAGTCTAGAGCATATCCATCTCCCCAGCTGCAGCGTAAGCTCCTAATCAATCTATCAGTGGTATTTACTGAGTGTTTACTATGTGTAGAGCACTGTATAAAGTGCTTAGGAGAGTAATAATAATAATGATGATGATTGTATTTGTTAAGCGCTTCGTATGTGCCAAGCACTGTTCCAAGCACTGGGACAGAGAGGAATATCAGGTTGTCCCAAATGAGGCTCACAGTCTTAATCCCCATTTTGCAGATGGGGTAACTGAGTCACAGAGAAGTTAAGTGACTTACCCAAAGTCACACAGCTGACAAGTGGCGGAGCCAGGATTAGAACTCATGACCTCTCACTCCCAAGCCCGGTACAGCAGAGTTCTCTGGTAGGCAAAGAGAAATTGTCATCTTCTTTTATCATCCACTGCCCACTGCAGACACTCAGTAAGTATCATTGGTGGACTGACTGACTGAGCACAGCAGCCTTGGGAACCCCATTCCCCCCGAGGTGGACAGTGTCTATTTCTGAATCAGTCATCTGCAGTGTTGTTGTTGTTTTTTTTAATGGTATTTGTTAAGCGCTTACTATGTGCCGGGCACTGTACCAATCAGGCTGGACACAGTCCATGTCCCACACAGGACTCACAGTCTCTATATACAATTCTTTCATGAGTACATATGAGGTACTAGCATGGAAGATAACATGGGTTCTCAGGTTTTGGATCAGTAACTGGGATCAATCAATCATTTATTGAGTGCTTACTGTGTGAAGAGCATTGTACTAAACACTTGGGAGAGTATAATACAACAGAGTTGGTAAGCACAATCATTGCCCGCGAGCTTACAGTCTAGAAGGGAGGCAGATATTAAGATAAATTACAGATGGGGAAAGGCAGAGAATAAGATATACACATAAGTGCTTTATGGGTGGAAATCAAGTGCTTAAGGGTGCAGATATAAATGCACAGGCCATGCAGAAGGTGAGGGGGGAAAGTAAGGAGAGATAATGAGTGGTTAGTTAGGGAAGGCTTCTTAGAGGAGACATGATTTTAAGAACACTATAAAGGTGGGGATTCCTTCTAGGGCCACACCTGAAGAGTTCCCAATACCCTATCAGTCTCGACTGCAGGGGGGAGAGTCAGGCAGAGGCATATCCATTCCATTCCTAGCTTGACCAGTGGCTAGCGAGTGGCAGGCAATCTGCTACAAGTCAAAACTCACGTGTGCTGGGCAGCAGCGGCATGGGAGAGAATCAAGGGCGAAGACTCAAGTTTACTGCGCAGAAGGAGGCGGTGATAAACCACTTCCGTATTTTTATCAAGAAAACTCTATGGATCCACTACCAGAACAATTGCAGATGGAGGTGGGGCGAGCTGGGAGAGATGTGTCTGTGGCGCCACTATGGGTCGAAGATGGCTCGACGGCATAAGGCAAAACAAGAATAAAGGTGGGGAGAGCGAAGGTCTTTTGGATATTAAGGGGAAGAGAGTTTCAGACCTGAGGGAGAAATTGGGCAAGAGGTCAGCTGAGAGACAGATGAGGTTATTCATTCATTCATTCAATAGTATTTATTGAGCACTTACTATGTGCAGAGCACTGTACTAAGCCTTGGAATGTACAATTCAGCAGCAGCTGGAGACAATCCCTGCCCAATGACAGGCTTACAGTCTAAACGACTGTCAAGCTTCAGTGAATAGGTTGGCATTTGAGGAGCGAAGTTTGCAGACTGGAGGTCAGTGAAGTAAGGTAAGAGGGAGAGAGCTGATTGAGCTTCTAATAGCTGATGGTAAGGAGTTTCTGTTTGATGTGAAGATGGATGGGCAATCATTGGAAGTTTTTGTGGAGTGTGGAGATGTGAACTGAATGTTTGTTTTTTTCCAGTTGAGCAGCAGAGTTAAGAGTGGACTGAGATGGGGACTGGAGGTAGGGAGGTTAGCGAAGAGGCTGATGCAGCAGTCAAGAGAAGAACATGATAAGTGCTTGGATTAGTGTGGTAGTAGTTTGGATGGAGAGGAAGGAGTGCATTCTAGAGATGTTTTGAAGGTTGAACAAACAGGATTTGGGAACAGACTGAATGTGTGGGTTGAATGAGAGTAGATTAAAGCCAAGGGTACAGGCTTGTAAGGCAGAGAGGATGGTAGTGTTGTCTACAGTCATGGGACAACCAGGGGGAGGACAGGGTTTGAGTGGGAAGATGAGAGGTCTGTTTCAAAACTGACAGAAAGAAAAGCCAGTTTATCCAAAACTTGATGATGACGTGTGTCTGGACAACAAAGAGAAAATTCAGGAGCAGTGAGTTTTAATCATGGGGCTGTGACTAACAAGGCGGGTGACTTTGGATAAATCATTTAACTCCTCCCCTGCTCACCCTGCCTTACTTGGTTTGGTTTCCTAATGCTGCTTCCTCATGGACTCCTCCTCCCCCTCCCATCCCCTAACTGTAGTGGTTCCTCAAGGGTGAGTTCTTGGTCCCCTTCTGTTCTCCATCTACACTCACTCCCTTAGTGAACTCATTCACTTCCATGGCTTCAACTATCATCTCTACGCGGATGATACCCAAATCTACATCTCCCCTGTTCTCTCTCCCTCCCTCCAGGCTCGCATCTCCTCCCACCTTCAAGACATCTCCACCTGGATGTCCTCCCGCCACCTAAAACTCAACATGTCCAAGACTGAGATCCTTATCTTCCCTCCCAAACCCTGTCCCCTCCCTGACTTTCCCATCACTGTGGATGATACTACCAACCTTCCCATCTCACAAGCCCGCAACCTTGGTGTCATCCTGGACTCCGCTCTCTCTTTTACCCCACATACCCAATCCGTCACCAAAACCTGCCAGTCTCACCTTCACAACATCGCCAAGATCCGCCCTTTCCTCTCCATCCAAACCACTACCATGTTAGCACAATCACTCATCCTATCCCGACTGGATTACCGCCTCAGCCTCCTTTCTGACCTCCCAACCTCCTGCCTCTCCCCACTTCAGTCTATACTTCACCCCGCTGCCCAGATTATCTATCTACAGAAACATTCTGGGCATGCCACCCCCCTCCTCAAAAATCTCCAGTGACTGCCTATCAACCTCCATATCAAGCAAAAACTTCTATTGGCTTCAAAGCTCTCCATCACCTTGCCCCTTCGTCCCTCACCTCCCTTCTCTCCTTCTACATCACAGCCCTCATACTCCACTCCTCTGGTGCTAACCTTCTCACTGTGCCTCATTCTCGCCTGTCTCGCTGTCGGCCCCTGGACCGTGTGCTACCTATGGCCTGGAATGCTCTCCCTCCTCAAATCTGCCAAACTACCACACTCTCCCCCTTCAAAGCCCTATTGAAAGCTCAACTCCTCCAGGAGGCCTTCCCAGACTAAGCCTCCCTTTCCTCTGCTCCTCCCCTCCCCATTGCCCCAACTCGCTCCCTCTACCCTCCTCCCCACCCCACAGCACTTGTGTATATATGTACATATTAATTATTCCATTAATTTTATTAATGATGCATATATAATTCTATTTATTTATATTGATGCTACTGATGCCTGTTTACTTGTTTTGTTGCCTGTCTCCTCCCTTCTAGACTGTGAGCCCATTGTTGGGCAGAAATTGTCTCTGTTGCTGAATTGTACTTTCCAAGTGCTTAGTACAGTGCCCTGCACACAGTAAGCACTCAATAAATATGACTGACTGACTGACTGACTGAATGAATGAATGAATGAATGAATGGGAAGCAGCATGGCCTAGTGCATAGAGCACGGGCCTGGGAATCAGAAGGACCTGAGCTCCAATCTTGGCTCCATCACATGTCTGCTGGGTGACCTTGGCCTCTTCTCTGGGCCTTGCTCACCTCATTTGTAAATGTGGAACAGGGCCTGTGTCCAACCTGATTAGTTTGTATCTATCCCAGCGCTTAAAACAGTGCTTGACAGATAGTCAGTGCTTAATAAATGTCATTATTATTATTACAATTATAATAAACAAGAGTGAGAGGATGACACAATTATCATAAATTCTAGGTATTATGGTGCGAGCTTTTATCGATATATTTGCCCAGTCTCAATAAATAGAAAAAGGTCCACCGAAAAACAACCCCATATCAATCAGTGGTATTTACTGAGCACATACCATGTGCAGAGCACTAGACTAAGTTCATTCAATTGTATTTATTGAGCACTTACTGTGTGCAGAGCACTGTACAATTCAGCAATAAGTGTTTGGAGAGTACAATACAACAAAGTTGGTAGCTAGAGGACATGTCACAGAAGATGGGGTATCTCAATGATTTAGAGGCTGAATATATAGTTGTAAGTTTAGAAATTAAAAATTACTTGACCCCCAAAATGATACCATCACATAAAGTTTCAGACTAGCCAGGAAAATAATCCTAACTCCCAAGACCGGTGAGCTAAAAGGAACCAAGGAGGAGAGAGAAAAGGAAGAGAGACTAGTGAAAACTGGGCATAATCATCGTCATCAACAAAATCACTTCTTGAGTGCCGATGGGGTACAGAACACCGTTGTAAGTAACAGGCCTAATAATTGATAGTATTTATTCAACTCTTAGTGTGTGCAGAGCACTGTACAAGCGCTTGGGAGAGTACCATATAACAATAAACAAACACATTCCCTGCCCACAATGAGCTTACAGTCTGGGGGGGGGGGGACAGACATTAATATAAATAAATTATAAATACTATGAAATTTAAAATACCCCTACTTTTCATACTATTCCCTTTTTCTCGGTCTTCCTAGAAATTGGAGAGGGAGGCAACTTTAAGCTCCTTGTGGGCAGGGAACATGTCTATCAACTTTGTTGTATTGTACTTTCCCAAGGGCTTAGTATGGTGCTCTGCACACAGTGAATCCTCAATAAATGCCTTTGACTCATTAACTGAGGCAGAGTGGAAGTTTGGGTCTATTTCCTGTGAGCAAATGTTTGTGTCCTGTTAGCCTATTAATAGGGGGTAAACAGAAAAAAGATGGAGGGGGCTTTAAGGAGCGTTAGTACAGAGGCGTGGCTCGGTGGAAAGAGCTCAGGCTTAGGAGTCAGAGGTCATGGGTTCTAATTGCGGCTCCGCCACCTGTCAGCTGTGTAACTTTGGGCAAGTCACTTGACTTCTCGGTGCCTCAGTTACCTCATCTGTAAAATGGGGATTAAGACCGTGAGCCTCGCGTGGGACAACCTGATTACCCTGTATCTACCTCAGCGTTTAGAACAGTGCTTGGCACATAGTAAGTGCTTAACAAATGCCAACATTATCATTATTATTATTGTTATTACATAGATGGGAAGGGAGGTCTGTGGGAATTTTGGACACCAGTTGGAATTCCTTCAACCAAATGATTTTTGAAAACCCTTTGCAAGGCTGTTTTATGTCATTCTAAATCACAATAATTAGCCAAATAGGAACAAGCCTTTCAGGCCATTTCCTTAAACTATGAGCCCCATCTGGGACAGGGACTGTGTCTGCCCTGATAAACTTGAATCTACCCCAGGATTTAGTACAGAGCTTTGCACATAATAAGCACTTAATAGCAGTGTGGACTGGTAGCTAGAGCATGGGCCTGGGAGTCAGAAGGTTGTGGGTTCTAAAACTGGCTCCTCCACTTGTCTGTTGAATGACCTTGGGCAAGTCACTTCACTTCTCGGTGCCTCAGTTACCTCATCTGTAAATTGGGGATTAAGACTGTGAGCCGCATGTACGAACTGGACTGTGTCCAACCTGATTAACTTGTATCTGCCCTAGTGCTTAGTAGAATTAATGGTACATAGTAAGCATGAAACAAATACCATAAAAATATTATTATTATTATTATTAAAGTGACACAAAATGAAAAGGAGCCCAGAATAATGGCAAGATTAAAATTATATTAAAGCTAACTGAAAACTGCAAAGACTTTATGATGAACAAAGGATTTCAGTCTTCTTTTCTCTCTACTCACTCATCTGTTCCTCATTCTGTCTCTTTTTGGCCCTTTTCAATGAGTTCGCACCTGTTCTGTTCTGAGACCTCCTCCTTCACCTTCCTTCAGGATTTTAAGTTCTTTCCCCCTAGCCTTTCTTGACCCCCACACTCCTTCCTCTTTGCCTTGCTCAACCAGTCTATGTCAGAGGTGAATGAACAACCCCTAATAGTGAAAGTAGGTACTGTGGCAATACTCTGGAGGAACTTCAACAAGAAACGGGAAGTCCTATTGTGAGGTGACTTAAATAATTCTGAAATTTGCTGAACCGTAAACTGTCGTTACAGATGATGAAACTATTCTCAGAACCGATCTTGCATCTCCAAATTCAAGCATATCATTTTTCATCTAGATTTGTTTCTCAGTAGGCACCCCACCAGCTAAGCTAATTAGTCAGATCTAAGGGCCAAAATGGGCAATCAATCAATGGTATTCATCGAGTGCTTACTATGTGCAGAGCACTCTACTAAGCACTTAGGAGAGTACAACAGAATGAGGAGACAAGTCCCATGCCCTAACGAGTTTAGAACAGTGACTGACACATAGTAAGCATGTAACAAATACCATCATTATTATTTATTTACAAACTAGAGGACACAGTGATTTCTTTAAAATCTAATCTTGAACAGCTGGACCTTGAATTTAGCAGTCACTTCAAAAACAGAGCATAAATATCGAAGAGTGTAAGGCCCACACATGGGAAAAGTTATTTAAGCAAAGTACCACTTTTCATTCAAAATATGTGCAATAACAAGATGTGTCTTGGCTGAACAGACTCTACACTGCGACGCAGTCAAGGAAGGAAAACATTATACGATTCAGGATATATAATAAACATGTCAAGGCTAAAATTGTCTTAGCCAAACATATCCGAATGGGTGACAATTGAGCGCAACAAAAAAACCCTTCATAACTCCAAATAAAGTTCTAAACTCAGTGAATGAATTTTGAATGCCTGGGTCAAAAAGAGCTGGTAGGGGTGGGTAGAAAGAACAGTAAAATGAGCATAAATACAATCAGTCCCCGCATAATGAATGTTTTCACTTTGTGTTTTGGTGAGAAAGCCACTAGGGAATTAGACATCGTTCTTCCACCAAATTAGCTTTTCTGGATACAATGTGATGCGGTATCAGAAAAAAAAAAGCTTGTGTGCATGTGTTCTGCTTTGATCAAAACAGAAGAATCTTAACACAAATTTCCCTTAATGTCTGCCGTCCCCACTAGACTGTATGCTCCCTGAGGCCAGAAATCTTGTCTACCAACACTATTAACATGGTAGTCTCCTCGAACAGAACTAATTGTATTCCAAAGTGAATGCACTCAAGTTTGGCCTAGTTAGGATTTTATGAGGTTAGCTACCCTTTGTTCCTGGAGTAAAGGAGGATTATGTGTACATGCCCTGGCTTGTTCTTGGCAGGAATATGTGACTTTCCATTTTTAGCAGCATCATCATTACTAATAGTTTAGCTACCACTAGCAGCTCTCTTTACTTCTGAATCTTCCTTTCATGACCACTAGAGATTTGATTCTTTTGTCAAAATTCTGGCAAATCCAGAAGTAATAAATGGCTGAGTATATATTAAGGACTAAATTCTTACAACCAATTGTCCACCTCTGTTGCTCCCTCAGCGTGGCATACTGCTCACCCCATGTAAGGCATTCATCCTCAATGTTAATTGAATTTTCAACTATTTTGACCAAACTCCCAATCTCCTAACCACTGTGTAGCTGGTACTCTTTCCACTAGGGCAAACCAACAGAGCAACACATTTGAAAAGTGTCCCAGAGATGGTCGCCTGTTGAGTTCACTGAAGCTTCAGATGGCAACCACAGTTGCCAGATCGAGCTCCAAAACCCTTTCTTGTCTCCAACGTCACCCATAAAACCAGCAAGCTGTCACCTTCCCTCAAGAGAAGGCGATATCTTCTATTCTCATCTCCACCGAGAATAGAAGAGGAGGAAATGAGCTTAAAGCTCAAAAACAGGGATTTAGATTAGGCAAGAGAAACTTTCCCCTCTCAGAGTCGTGCCTGGAGAGTTTCCAGTACTCTACCAGTCTCAGCTATGGGAGAGAGTATCAAGCAGAGGCCTATCCATTTCATTCCTAGCTTCGCCAGTGGCTAGCGAGTGGAAGGCAATCTGCTACAAGTCAAACCTCATCCATGCTGGGCAGCAGCGGGAGGGGAGAGAGTCGAGGGCAGAGGCTCAAGTTTAATGTGCGGAAGGCAGCAATGATAAACTACTTGCGTATTTTTACCAAGAAAACGCTATGGACACACTACCAGAACGATTGCAGATGGAGAGTGGGGCATTCTGGGAGAGATGTGTCCATGGTGTTGCTATGGGTCAGAAACGACTCGACAGCATAAGACAAGAGAAATTTAGACTCCAGACATCTACCACCTTGCAGAAGAAAGATGAGAGTAGAAGATGTGAGCCTGAGTCAATGGGGCCCTCCTTGCTGTCCCACCCCCTGCCTTCCTACTGGATTTCCCAGGGTGCCATGCTTGGGTCTGGATGGATTTCCATTGAGAGGGACAGGGAGGAGCTCTCAGGTTGGAACACCTGCTATGTAAACCTTCCCCTACAGTGGACTAACAATCCTCTGCTGCCTCTCTGCTACTCTTTTTTTTTTTGGTTAGGCTATCTCTAAAAATTATCTTTTCCTTTCTGTTCCTAGCTTCAGGAGATACAGGGTCATCGGGTCATACCACGTGGGGCTCCCAGTCTTCATCCCCATTTGACAGATGAGGGAACTGAGGCCCAGAGAATGATAATAATAATAATGATGTTGGTATTTGTTAAGCACTTACTAGGTGCTTAAGCGCTGTTCTAAGCGCTGGAGGAGATATTAATTTTAGAGAAGCAGCGTGGCTTAATGGAAAGAGTCCAGGCTTGGGAGTCAGAGGTCATGGGTTCTAATCCCAGCTCTGGCACTTGGCAGCTGTGTGACTTTGGGCAAGTCACTTAACTTCTCTGTGCCTCAGTTATCTCATCTGTAAAATGGGGATTAAGATTGTGAGCCCCACGTGGGGCAACTTGATCACCTAGTATTCCCCCAACCCTTAGAACAGTGATTTGCACATAGTAAGCGCCTAACAAATACCATGATTATTTATTAAATCAATTGCGACTTTCACATTCAACATTACTGAATGTTTCAAGAATCTGTCTCGTGTTTTCTACCATCTTTCTGCTGAGTCTGTCTTCCCATATCTAAATTATGTGGATTGTTAATCTCTCATGCAGAGATAGTTTCTGTTTAGTATTGTGCCTAGCACTTTTCTGTCAGTCAGTGCATTTTCCAAAGTAATAGTAGTATACCTCTATTCCACCATTTCCTCATGCTATTTTTAATAGTATTTGTTAAACGCTTACTATGTGTCAAACACTGTTCTAAGTGCTAGAGAAGATACCAGTTAATTAGGTTGGACACAGTCCCTGCTTTGAATGGGGTTCCCAGTCTAAATGGAAGGGAGAACAGGAGAATTGAGGCACAGAGAAGTGAAGCGACTTGCCCAAGGTCACCCAGCAAGCAACTGGCAGATCTAGGATTAGAACCCAGGTCCTCTGAATCCCAGGCCTGTGCTTTTTCCATTAAACCACACTGTTTCTCTTCTCTTCCCTTCCTCCTCCTCTAAGAAGATGTGTTGATTTATGGGAAGATGTCTGGAAATTGAAGTTGTAGAGTCATACCAGATGTTAGTATGAAATAAATAATGGACTTGGATCAAAGGAAAACTTTTTGATGAGTTTTTCTCTTTCCCACCTATCCCATTACCACCCCACTTAATGAGAGACTTTAAAGCTCTCCATCACCTTGCCCCCTCCTACCTCACCTCACTTCTCTCCTTCTACAACCCAGCCTGCATACTTCACTCCTCTAGTTCTAACCTTCTCACTGCTCCTCAGTCTCGCCTCTCTCACCACCAACCCCTAGCCCAAATCCCGCCTCTGGCGTGGAATGCTCTTCCTCCTCTAATCTGAGAGACAACCACTCTCCCCCTCTTCAAATCCGTAGGAGTCAGAGGTCATGAGTTCGAATCCCGGCTCTGCCACTTGTCAGCTGTGTGACTGTGGGCAAGTCACTTAACTTCTCTGTGCCTCAGTTACCTCATCTGTAAAATGGGGATTGACTGTGAGCCCCACGTGGGACAACCTGATTCCCCTGTGTCTACCCCAGTGCTTAGAACAGTGCTCTGCACATAGTAAGCGCTTAACAAATACCAACATTATTATTATTATTATTATCCGTATAGAACGCACATCTCCTCCAAGAGGCCTTTTCAGACTAAGCCCCACTTTTCCTTATCTCCCACTGCGCATCACCCTGACTTGCTCCCTTTGCTATTCCCCCTTCCCAGCCCCACAGCACTTATATATAATTTTATTTATTTGTATTGAATGATAGTATTTGTTAAGCACTTACTATGTGCCAAGCACTGTTCTAAGCAGAGGGGTAGATACAAGGTAATCAGGTTGTCCCATGTGAAGTTCACAGTCTTCATCCCCATTTTACAGATGAGGTAAGTGAGGCACAGAGAAGTTAAGTGACTTGCCCAAAGTCACACAGCTGACAAGTGGTGGAGTCAGGATTAGAACCCACAACCTCTGACTCCCAAGCCCATGCTCTTGCCATGATGTCTGTCTCCCCCTCTGTAGACTGTAAGCTCATTGTGGGCAGGGAATGTCAATGTTTATTGTCATATTGTACTTTCCCAAGAGCTTAGTACAGTGCTCTGCACACAATAAGTGCCCAATAAATACGATTGAATGAATGAGATAGTTTCTGCAAGCCTTTCAAATGGGTCATCTTTCTGAAGTGTCATCAATCAATCAGTTATATTTACTGAGTATATACTGTGTAGAGCACTGTCCTAAACACTTGGGAGAGTACAATATAACAGAATTGGTAGACAAATTCCCTGCCCACAAGGAGCTTACAGTTTAGAGTCTAGAAAAGCTGCATGGCTTGGTGGAAAGAGCACAGGCTTGGGAGCCAGAGGACATGGGTTCTAATCCCGGCTCCGCCACTTGTCTGCTATGTGACCTTGGGCAAGCCACTTAACTTCTCTGTGCCTCAGTTCCCTCCTCTGTAAAATGGGGATGAAGGACTGTGAGCCCCCCATGGGACAACCTGATTACTTTGTATCTACCCCAGTGCTTGAAACAATACTTGGCACAAAGTAAACACTTAAATAATAATAATAATAATAATGTTGGTATTTGTTAAGCACTTACTATGTGCCAAGCACTGTTCCAAGCACCGGGGTAGATACAAGGTAATCAGGTTGTCCCAAGCAGGGCTCACAGTCTTTATCCCCATTTTACAGATGAGGTAACTGAGGCACAGAGCAGGGAGAAGGTAAGTGACTTGCCCATGGTCACACAGCTGACAAGCGGCAGAGCTGGGATTAGAACCTGACTCCCAATCCCGGGCTCTTTCCACTAAGCCGTGCTGCTTTTCTATAATTATTATATAAAATTATAAAATTTTATATATTATTGTATTGTATGTATTGTATATTATATTATTGTATTTTTCACATAATTTATAATTATAGAATTGGTATAAAATATCATAATTATTACAGGGGGAGATGGACATTAATAGAAATAGATTACAAATATTTATATAAGTGCTGCAGGACTGAGCATGAGACTACAACTGAGCAGAGTTGGTAGACAGGTTCCCTGCCCATAGGGAGCTTACAGTCTAGAGGGGGAGACAAACATTAACATAAATAAATTATGGATATATACATAAGTGTACATTAACATACATAAGTGTACATTAACATAAATAAATAAATTATGGATATATACATAAGTGTTGTGGAGTTGAAGGAGGGGTGAATAAAGGGTGCAAATCCACATGCAAAGGTGGCACAGAAGCAAGTGGGAGAAAAGGAAATGAGGACTGAGTTGGGGAAAGCCTCTTGGAGGAGTTGGGCCTCCAGCCTCACTCCACTTCAGTGTGGCTTAGTGGAAAGAGCATGGGCTTGGGAGTCAAAGGTCCTGGGTTCTAATCCCACCTCCACCACTTATCAGCTGTGTGACTTTGGGCAAGTCACTTAACTTCCTTGTGCCTCAGTTACCTCATAGGGATTAAGACTGCTAGCCTCATGTGGGACAACTGATAACCTTGAATCTACCCCAGTGCTTAGAACAATGCATGGCACATAGTAAGCACTTAAATACCATTCTTAATATTATGTCAAGCTGCTGCATGGATCATCATCTGGCTGTGTCAATCAGCAAACATCTCTCCACTTCTTAAAACCCTCCAATAGCATCAAGCAAAAATTCCTTACCATTGGCTTCCCGGCTTTCTTCACCCATTTCACTCCACATTCTTCACTCCTCCCAAGTTTGCTTTCTAACTATACTCTGCTCTTGATTCTCCTTCCTCTTACCCTAAGGTCATGCTCTTCTCCCAACCTGGTATTCCCTTCACCTTCAAATCCAGCAGGCCCTACTTTGTCCAAGCTTTAAACTATTCTAAATCCCACCACTTCCAGGAGACCTTCTCTGATGGAATTCACTACACTCAACACCTGATTCTAATCCCGGCTCTACCATGTGCCGGCTGTGTGGCTGTAGGCAAATCACTTAAGTTCTCTGTACCTCAGTCTCCTCATCTGTAAAATGGAGATTGAAAACCTGTTCACCCTCTCTCTTAGGCTGTGAGCCCCAAGTGGGACAGGGATTATGGCTGACCTGATTGTATTGTATTTACCTCAGTGCTTAGTACCATGCTTGTCTGCTCTGATTATCTTGCATCTCCCAGCATTTAGCACAGTGATTGGCATAATAGTAAATACATACATTCCACAATTGTTATTTTTATCATCAACATTACTATTATAACCCACCCTTAGTTATAAATATTTTTATGTTTATTCCCCCATTTGAGTGTAATAATAATGATGTTGGTATTTGTTAAGCGCTTACTATGTGCAGAGCACTGTTCTAAGCGCTGGGGTAGACACAGGGGAATCAGGTTGTCCCACGTGGGGCTCACAGTCTTAATCCCCATTTTACAGATGAGGTAACTGAGGCACAGAGAAGTGAAGTGACTTGCCCACAGTCACACAGCTGACAAGTGGCAGAGCTGGGATTCAAACTCATGACCCCTGATTCCAAAGCCCGTGCTCTTTCCACTGAGCCACCCTGCTTCTCTGTAAGTGTTACAGAGGCTAGGCATTGAGGTTGAGGGATCCTATGGCTGATACTGGGGTTCTTAAACAATATGTATGGGAATACTGGAAGCAGCAGGAGAATGGGGTGGGATTAAAACTCAGGTCCTCTGACTCTTTCCACTAGGCCACACTGCTTCTATATGGTGTACTCAATCAATCAATCACCAATCATATTTATTGAGTGCTTCCTGAGTGCAGAACACTGGACTAAGTGCTTGGGAGAGTTCGCTACTGAACTATCTTTACATGCACACAGTTCAGAAGAGAATGTTAGTCATGCATTGGACTTTTCACATTCGTACACACAGATAACATCTCAATGTCCGTTGCAATTGACATCCTTATCTTTTCTCCCTACATACCTAACTTTCCTTCTCATAACCTATTATGAACTGCTCATTCTTGAATTTATCTAAACCACTCTTGAACCTGCTGATATTTTTGGCCTACACAACTTCCTGTGGTAGCAAATTCCATATTCTCACCACCTCTGTACCACCTCCAGGTCTATTGTGTTCTTCCTGAGGTGGATAAGAACTGGAGACAGAACTGCAGGGTGTGAGCGATCCATGGTTTTGTACAGTGGCCAATATCTGCCCTTGTTTTTTTTTTCTACCCCCCCCAAC
Source organism: Ornithorhynchus anatinus (assembly GCF_004115215.2). NCBI lineage: Eukaryota > Metazoa > Chordata > Mammalia > Monotremata > Ornithorhynchidae > Ornithorhynchus > Ornithorhynchus anatinus. The sequence goes on along the minus strand of NC_041749.1, from coordinate 111,231,975 downwards.
CCACCCCTGGGCTCATGGTGCCCAGTATCCGGTCGGCCACCTTGGGGGCCGCCACACATAATAATAATAATAATAATAATGCTGGTATTTGTAAAGCGCTTACTATGTGCAGAGCACTGTTCTAAGTGCTGGGATAAATACAGGGTAATCCGGTTGTCCCACTTGGGGCTCACAGTCTTCATCCCCATTTTACAGATGAGGTAACTGAGGCACAGAGAAGTTAAGTGACTTGCCCACAGTCACACAGCTGACAAGTGGCAGAGCTGGGATTCAAACTCATGACCTCTGACTCCCAAGCCCAGGCTCTTTACACTGAGGCATGCTGCTTCTCTAAATCATTGGACCAATGATTTAAAAGAACAGTCAACAACAACTCTTAGAGTCACAGTTGTTCCACTAAGCCAGGGCAAGTGCTGAGCTCCCCTTCTCCCTCTACTCCCTCTACCGCCCCCCCTTCACCTCTCCGCAGCTTAACCCTCTTTTCCCCCCACTTCCCTCTGCTCCTCCCCTTCTCCCTTCCCATCCCCTCAGCACTGTACTCGTCCGCTCAACTGTATATATTTTCATTACCCTATTTATTTTGTTAATGAAATGTACATCGCCTCGATTCTATTTAGTTGCCATTGTTTTTACGAGATGTTCTTCCCCTTGACTCTATTTATTGCCATCGTTCTTGTCTGTCTGTCTCCCCCGATTAGACCGTAAGCCCATCAAACGGCAGGGACTGTCTCTATCTGTTGCCGACTTGTTCATTCCAAGCGCTTAGTACAGTGCTCTGCACATAGTAAGCGCTCAATAAATACGAATGAATGAATGAATGAATGAATGAATGAATGAATGAATGAAAGTGTTAGTAGTGCTTAGAGTCGCAGTGTGCCTTAGTTGAAAGAGCATGGGCTTGGGAATCAGAGGTCGTGGGTTCTAATCCAGACTCCACCACTTGTCAGCTGTGTGACTTTGGGCAAGTTACTTCACTTCTCTGTGCCTCAGTTACCTCATCTCTAGAATGGGGATTAAGACTGTGAGCCCCATGTGGGACAACCTGATTATCTTGTATCTCCCCCAGCACTTAGAACAGTGCTTGGCAGATAGCAAGTGCTTAACAAATGCCATTATTATTATTATTATAGTAATAATAATAATCAAAATGTTTTTCTTAAGTGCTCACTGTGTCCTAAGCACTACGGTAGGTATAAGATAAGCCAATCAAAGTCCCTATCCCTCATGGGGCTCACAGTTTAAGGGTGAGGGAGAAGTCATGAGATCAGAACTTACTGAGGGCAAGGGAACCGAGAGCCTTTTTGAAACACTTGTCTTCAACTCTCCACTCAAAGTTTTCCAGTAGCTCACTCCACTCTACAATTCTAAAACTCTCTCTAGTGTTAGCTTCTGACCTTAACACTTGGACCAACCACAGAGAGGAAAGAGTCAAGATGGAGAAAGAATTGTTGGGGTCCCTGGGGCAAACCTAGGGGCATAAGCAAGGTCATAATGAAGAGCTCAGTTTCCTCTAATGGTGAAAATATTCAGGGTTGGAAACCTCTGCCTTTGAGGCTAATCTCAAGGAACAAGAGCTTTTTATAGGGAAGAAGAAAATGTTTACTTATCTTCAAGCATCTGAACGGAAATCACACTGAGAGTGGTGAATAACTTTCCACTCCCACTGAGCTGACAGCGATAGGAAATTGACTTCAGCTGCAGCAGGAGAGGTTTAAGTGAAAGGCCACTTGGCAGTGAAATGTTGTTTAGGAATGATATTAGGAGCATGAGTAAGAACATAGCACATGGGAATTCAAGGCAATTGTAGACTCAATACCAGTCAGACCCTCACTCAAGTATAATGGTTCGAAACCCCACAGTTTGGGAAGGAGAGCTAGGAAAAGATTTTGTACCCCAGGTACTAAGAAAGAAACCTGTTTGCCTCCCTGTCTTGGAGCCCATCATTCTGGGGACTGTCGAAGCTCCTCAACTCAGTAAATACTGCCTTAACTCTCTGCCTCAGTTTCTCCATCAGAAACTTAGGGATAATAGTCTCCTGAGGCATCATGAGATCGAATGAGATGTCTATAAATAATTGCGGTTTTATAATTGTGGTTTTTGTTAGGTGCTTACTATGTGCCAAGGACTGAACTAAGCACTGGGGTAGATACAGTATTGTCAGGACCCATGTGGGACTCACAGTCGAAGTAGGAGGGAGACCATTCATTCATTCATTCATTCAAATTTATTGAGCACTTACTGTGTGCAGAGCACTGTACTAAGCACTTAGAATATGCAATTCGGCAACAGATGGACACAATCCCTGCCCAACAACGGGCTCACAGTCTAAAAGGGGGGACAGACAACAAAACAAAACAAGTAGTCGGGCATCAATACCATCAAGATGAATAGGATCATAGATATATACACATCATTAATAAAATAGAGAAATAATATATACAAATATGCACAAGTGTTGTGGGGAGGGGAAGGGGGAAGAGCAGAGGGAGGGAGTAGGGGGAATGGGGAGGAAAGGAGGAGCAGAGGGGAAGGGAGGGCTCTGTCTGGGAAGGCCTCCTGGAGGAGGCGAGCTCTCAGAGGGCTTTGAAGAGGGGAAGAGAGTTAGTTTGGAGGACGTGAGGGAGGGCATTCCAGGTCAGTGGTAGGATGTGGGCCAGGGGTCGACGGCAGGACAGGCGAGAATAAGGCAGCATGAGGACGTTAGCTGCAGAGGAGCGGAATGTATGGGGTGGGCTGTAGAAGGAGAGAAGGGAGGCGGGGTAGGAGGGGGCCACGTGACGGAAAGCTCTGAAGCCAAGAGTTAGGAGTTTTTGTTTCATGTGAAGGTTGATAGGCAACCTCTGGAGGTTTTTGAGGAGGAGAGTGACATGCCCAGAGCGTTTCTGTAGAAAAATAATCCGGACAGCGTAATGAAGTATAGACTGGAGTGGGTAGAGACAGGAGTAAGGGAAATCAGAGAGGAGCCTGATGCAAAATCCAGTCGGGATATTATGAGAGCTTGTACCAGCAAGGTAGCGGTTAGGATGAAAAGGAAAGGGTGGATCTTGGCGGTGTGGTGAAGCTGAGACCAGCAGGTTTTGGTGACAGATTGTTTGAGATGAATGAGCGAGCAGAGTCAAGGATGACACCAAGGCTGCAGGCCTGTGAGACGGGAAGGATGGTAGTGCCGTCCCTAGTGACGGAGAAGTCAGAGAAATTGGGTAGAGGACAGGGTTTGGGAGGGAAGATAAGGCGCTCAGTCTTGGACATGCATGAGACCAGGTATTGAATCTCCAGTTTGCAGATGAGGGAACTGAGGCACTGAGAAGTGATTTGCCCAGGGTCACACAGCAGGCAAGTGGCAGCGGAATTAGAACCCAGGTCCAGTGACTCCCAGGCCCGTGCTCTATCCAGTAGACCATGTTCCTGTAAAGTTCAGATAATTGTATGAGAGCATAATCAGCAGTATCATCGTTTCCACTGAATGGAGAGAAAAGTTTCAGGGAAAATCATGGCAGAGACAGAACACAGAGGCCACGATACACAGTTCCTGGAGACCACAGTCCCAAATGTTAACAGGACCTGCCCTCTCACTCCCTTAAGAGCCTCGCTGCTTAATTGCCACAGGCTTGACATTGCAATAGTCCTCTGAGAAGGTAGAGCTACCTGATTCCCAGGGTCCCATCTTCTGCAGGAGACCTCATCCTGAGACTTGGACTACCAGCTTATCTTCCCCTCATCAGGGGAGTTGCTTGTGGCCCCTGGGGGCCCGTGACCTCACAGCTGGAGCTAGGAATCTGCTCCCACCATTGCTGTCGCAGTGGACCTGCCTGAGGAAACAGTGAAACTGCATCAGTGAAGAGAGAAGATAAAATGGGTCTCATTCCCCTCCTCACGCCCCTTTGCTCATGTCTCTGGACTAGGGGAATGGAAGTGGACGCTCACACCCCAGTTTACTGGGAGACTGATAACTGATTTGCTCACACCACCAGCTTGGGGAAGATAGAAAGAGACACCCTCTGTGGGCACAGAGATGGGGGTGAGGCGGAGGCTGGAAACCTGGACAACAGCAGCTCTGGGGCTCCTCATCCCACAAGGTGAGCCTACCTTCTTCCACTTTTCTAAGAAATGATCATCATTAGAATGCTGTCAGTCATTACTGATGTTAACAATAATTTATTGAGTCTCCCTGACAGAAGAAGATAAGAACAGAGTCAAATCCAGTCCCCGCACTTAAGACTGGCAGCCTGAATCAGATAGACGGGAATCAGGGCCAGGTAAAGGAAATGGAACTGCATGCCAGCTCATGGACACTTCGACCACACAGGATATTTGTTCTGGAAGCTCTGGATGTTGCCAAGGAATTGATCAATCTATGGTATTTTTTCGGTGCCTACTGTGTGCAGAAGACTGTACTATGCACTTGGGAGAGCACAAGAGAGTCGGTAGACATGCTCCCTGCCCACAAGGAGCATAGTCTAGAAGAGGAGCTTACAGTCCTCGGAGAAGAGAGGTTGAGCCAGACATTAGTGGGTGGTGATAGAGAACTCGCTAAGGTGAAAGAGGTGAAAAAAGACCGTGGACTTCATGGTGTGGTCAGAGTGAGTCAGAAAACATGAGCTATGTGAAGAAGGAATGGCAAAATGGAGGGATGAGGCTTCCGCTTAGAGGTGGGACATGATGGGAAGCCAGGGACTAGGTATGGAAAGAGATTGAGGGGGTTTTCATTTAATCAGTCAACCAATCATTTGTATTTACTGAGCACTTACTGAGTTCAGAGCACTGTACTAAGCGCTCGGGAGCATACAATATAACAGTGTAACCGAGCTGGTAGACACATCCCCTGATCACAGTGAGCTTACAGTCTAGAGGCCTTGAAGCAGGTGAGTTGGATGGAGTTGGAGGAGAGGATAGGGAAAAGTTGCGGTATCTTCAATGGATGGAGTGAAGCATTTAGCTGGCTATATAGAACAAAAGGAATGGGTTACAGAGGCAGGAGCTGGAGGATTCACCAACAGTCTTGGATGGGAGGAGAGAGAAAGCGCAGAAAATCCTGAGACTGAGTCCATAAGAGACAAGGGGTGAGGGGTCACCAGTAGCATCAGAAAAGCTGGGCAGAGAGGAGGGGTTGAGAGAGAAAAAAAAATTCTTTCTTCACTGGGTAGAGCTTTCATTGGGGAGAAGGCACCTCTGAAGAGATAACACACAGCCTGAGAGATTTGCAAACACCTTGAGAAAGATCCCAGAGAGAGGTGGAAGCCTGAATAGAAGCAAAATGGAGATGGGAGTCAAAGCCCAGAGAGCTCATAACCCTGACCTGGGAAGATAATGGAGACTCTCCTGTTGGATAGGAATGCAGCTACCAGGATGATTTTTTTTTCCTAGTTTGGATCCGCATGAGAGAAGCCGAACATCTCGTGGGGAGGGAACATGTTCGGGCATCTGTTGTTCTTTCCTAAGTAATCAGTACAGTGCAGTGCACCCAGTGGGCACTCAATAAATACCATGAAAACAGCACAGGCCTAAGAGTCATAGGATCTGAGTTCTAATCCCCACTCTGTAACTGCTCTGCTGTGTGACCTTGGGCAAGTCGCTTCACTTCTCTATGCCTAAATTTCCTCAGCTGTAAAATGGGGATTAAATCTTACTCCCTCCTACCTAGACTTAGAGCCCCATAGGGACCGGGATTGCATCCAACCTGATGAATTTATATCTACCCCAGTGCTTAATACAGTGCTTGGCACAAAGTAAGCAATTGACCAATGCCATAATTAATTACTATTACTACTGCAGTTCCAGGCCCAGACCTGGACATGACTGGCCTCTAGGAGTTAACCGGAACCCTGGGGGGCATAGGAGGGCACAAATAACATCCTGCTGCCAAAATTGTCCGTGGCCTGTGAATTGGAAGCTTTTCTTGGAAGAAACCATTCACTTCCTCCCTGTCCTGTAAGCTCTTCTTTCACCCTGCCTTTTCACTCAATAGCAAATAATTTCTCCCTCACTGACTTTTAATGCCATTCTTAGTAGGAGCATTCATTAATCATTGTTTTGATGTCTGTCTCCCCCCTTCTAGACTGTGAGCCTGTTGTGAGTGGGGACTGTCTCTGTTGCTGAATTGTACTTTCCAAGCACTTAGTACAGTGCTCAGCACACAGTAAGCACACAGTAAATATGATTGAATGAATGAATGAAGTGCTTTACTATGTGCCAAGCACTGTGCTATGAGTAGGAGTAGAAACAAGGTAATCAGATCAGACACAGTCCCTGTCCCTCAGGGGCTCAGAGTGTAAGATATTTTACTCTCCCAGTTGCTTAGTGCACATGGTCGGTGCTCAATAAATACTATTGATTGATGAAAGAGAACAGATAGTTCTCCCTTCCTCTTCCTCACTTTTCCTCTTCTAACAACTTCTTCTTTCCTTTCCCCATCCTCCTTCCTCATTCTATTCAAGATTTCACTGTTTACTTGAAGAAATTTGCCTGCTATTTCTTTGACTCTAGTTGCTGGATTTTTTAATGGTATTTGCTTAGCACTCACTATGTGCCAAGCACTGTACTAAGCTCTGGGGTAGATGCAAGCTAATCAGGTTGGACACTGTTCTTCTAACTCCAACCCTTCCCAACTACTGACCTCTCTCTCTCTCTCTCCTTCATCCACGTACATTCCCTCAACAATCTCACTTCTAGGACACCTTTCTCTTGACTTTCAGAGAATTGCAAGGCTGGAAGTGACCTCAAAAGGTCATCTAGTCCATCCCCTGACTCAAGAAAGACTACACTTAAATCAAGCTGGTAAGATAGGAGACAACTTACCTTGAAAAATCCTATCATCTTACACTTCACTTCATAAATTCCTCTCTGACCTCACATCTCTCATGTTGCAGTTTAACCCTGTTTCTCTTGTTTTGTCTCCTAGACCTTTCCGCTACCCCTGTGTCACCCTCTCCTCCTTGAACTTTCTCCCCCTAGGGCTTCCAAGACTCTGTCCTCTCTTGTTCTCCTCCTATCTCATCAGATGCTCTTCCTTGGGCAGGGAATGTGTCTACCAACCCTGTTAGATTGTCTTCTGCCAAGCGCTCAGTACAGTGCTCTTGCACACAGTAAGCACTCAATAAATACTATTGATTGATCGATTCTCAACTCCCTCACACTTTTTTATAGTAATTGTTAAGCTGTTACTATGTGTCAAACTAATCAGGTTGGACCCAAACCATGACCCTCATGGGGCTCACAGTTTTAATCCCCATTTTTACAGATGAAGTAACTGAGGCACAGAGAAGCTAAGTGACTTGCCTGAGGTCACACAGTAGAGAGGTGGTGGAGCCAGGATTAGAACTCTGGTCTTTCTGACTCCCAGGCCCATGCTCTATCCACTGGGCAACACTGCTTCTCTTTTAGCCTGTCTCAAGATTGTCCTGAGTGTTGGGCTCAGGTTCCTCTGCACTTCTTTCTCAAGAACACTCAATTCCTCTCCCAGCTTGAACTCCTGTCTCTACCTGAATGATTATAAATCAACCTCTCCACATGGCCTGTCTCTGCTCAGTCCCATATCTCTCTCTGTATGTCTCAGACTTCTCTTTGGATTTCTCACCTCTGATTCAGTTTGGCAAAGGTAACTCTTTGGATTTTCCCTACTTCTGTTTCTGGTGACCTCCCTTTCATTCTCAAAGGCACCTTGAATGTCTATCCTACTTCTCCACTTTTTGAGGAAATGAAATCAAAAGCCTGTTAATTCCTGAGAATTGTTTTGTGTTTGTTCAGTATCTACACAAGGGTAGTTCCTTTAGAGGGCATAAGAATAGGCATGATTATCTGGGGACCTAGCAATCTATATAGATGGAGAAGACACAGAGATAGAATGTGCCGCAAGTTCATAAGCTTCTAGAGGCAGCTCAGGAAAAGTTGTTTGCTGTGGTGTGGCTTAGTGGAAAGAGCACGGGCTTGGGAGTCAGAGATTGTGGGTTCTACTCCCAGCTCCACCACTTATCATCTGTGTGACTTTGGGTCACTTAACTTCTCTGTGCCTCAGTTCCCTCTTCTGTAAAATGGGGATTAAGACTGTGAGCCCCATTCGGAACAACCTGATTACCTTGCATCTACCCCAGCACTTAGAATGGTGCTTGACACATAGTAAGTGCTTATGAAAAATACCATCATCATTAATGGATTTTAATGTCTTACTTCTCCATTAGACTCTAAGCTCCTTCAGGGCAGGAATCATGTCTATCAACTCTATTGTATTGTAGTCTCCCAAATTTTTAGTGCAGTGGTCTGCATGCAGAAAGCACTCAGTAAATATCATGGATGGATTGACTGTTGATTAGAAACAGCAAGTGGGGAGGAAATATCTGATGGATGGGCAGCTTAGATAAGTCCCATCTGTCCTTCCTGGTTTATTTCTACAGATACCATTTTCCCTGTAAATCTGCTTCCTTTGAATCAGTTTATCTTTCTCCAAAAGCATCAGTTACTTCTTTCAATACATCAAAGGTATTTATTAGAGCATTTACCGTGTTCAGAGCACTGTAATAATAATAATGATGGCATTTGTTAAGCACTTACTATTTGCCAAGCACTGTTGTAAGCGCCGGGGGAAATACAAGGTAATCAGGTTGTCCCACGTGGGGCTCACAGTCTTAATCCCCATTTTACAGATGAGGTAACTGAGGCACAGAGAAGTTAAGTGACTTGCCCAAAGTCACACAGGTGACAAGTGCCGGAGCCAGGATTAGAACCCACGACCTCTGACTCCCAAGCCCGTGCTCTTTCTACTGAGCCACGCTGCTTCTCCGTGTACTGTACTGTACTAACATTTTAGGAGAGTACACTGCAACAGAGTTGGTAGACATGGTCCCTGCCCATAAGGGGCTCCTGGGTAATGCTGTCATTTTCCTGGTAATTTGGCAGTACTTTAACACAGCTTCAACAATGAGGTTTCCTTTAGTTCTACAATCAGTCAATCAATAGTATTTCCTGAGAAGTTACTATATGCAGAGCACTGTACTAAGTGCTTGGAAGCAGCATGGCTCAGTGGAAAGAGCCCAGGCTTGGGAGTTTGAGGTCATGGGTTTGAATCCCGGCTCTGCCACTTGTCAACTGTGTGACTGTGGGCAAGTCACTTCTCTGTGCCTCAGTTAACTCATCTGTTAAATGGGGATTAAGACTGTGAGCCTCAAGTGGGATAACCTGATTACCCTGTATCTTCTTCAGCCCTTAGAACAGTGCTCTGCACATAGAAGTGCTTAACAAATGCCAACATTATTATTATTACAATCCAACAGAACTAGCAGACCTGTTCCCTGCCCATTACAATCTTACAGTCTAGTCTACAGAGCCTCAGAACCCAATCTTTTTGCCCCGCTCTCCAACTGGTTATAGTTGCTTCCCCTCTCAGTGCCTTCTGAGTGACTTTCGGCTGGTCATCTTTTTGAGAGAAAGCTCTTCCCTCGGGCTTCTAATTCCCTTGGCTCTGAAGCCTGTAATTTCCTTTTCCGTTCCCAGGATAGGGTCCATTTCCTTCTTTCTTTATCCTCATTTCACCTTCATTTTGGTTTCTCTGATGAATCAGTAAAGACCCACCCATTTGGAATATTTGGACAGGTCAATTTGGATCATAGGGCAAGAAGTCATTTAGCCATTATGGAATAAACTTCTCATGGTGGGAAAGTGGGTCATTTGCAGTCTCTAGCCTCTTAAGGCTCTCTGAAGGTAGAGGGGAACCTCTAAGCCATGGCTCTTCTTTCTCGTAACTGTCCCTGCACCAGAGAACTTGTTTGTTCTTCAAATCCTAACAGTGGTGTCCATCACAATTGTCTCGAAGGCTACAGCCCTATGTAGCAAAGGAACAGAAGCGGCCACAAGGATGTATGGATGTGATTTTGATAGATGGTCATAATCTGCAAAAGACTTCGTACATAGATGGTGCTGCTGGCTTTCAAGACATTTTTAAGTTCACTGTGATATTAGCAGCTGGAAAGGTATCAGCAGTATTTATTGAGCTCTCACTTGGGGTGGTACACTATACTACTAATAATAATAATGTTGGTATTTATTAAGCGCTTACGATGTGCCGAGCACTGTTCTAAGCGCTGGGGTAGACACAGGGGAATCAGGTTGTCCCAGTGGGGCTCACAGTCTTAATCCCCATTTTACAGATGAGGTAACTGAGGCACCGAGAAGTTAAGTGACTTGCCCAAAGTCACATAGCTGATAAGTGGCCGAGTCGGAATTCGAACCCATGACCTCTGACTCCAAAGCCCGTGCTCTTTCCACTGAGCCACGCTGCTTCTCTACTAGGTGCTTGGGAAGTACAAAATAATAAAGTGACAAGTTCCCTGCCCACGGGGGCCTCACTCCCTAATGAGGTTGAAATGCCTTGATTGTTTTTGCCAGGGGTTGTCATCTCTCTTCTTCCCTGAGCATTCTCATCCACCCATTACCACTGTCCCAGAACCATCCCGCTAGAAGGGTATAGCAGTGAAACCAATAGAGCTAGGGGAAGGGCAGGGGGTGGGTAGTGAAGACCCAGGCTTCCTTTCCAAGCCACCACTGAATCTCAGTGCCCAACTCGAAGGAGACTTCCATGATACCTATTCCACTTCCTAGAAGGACTTGCCTACCTTATTCTTCCTCTTCACCATTTCCCAGATCCATAAATTCATTCAATAGTATTTATTGAGTGCTTACTATGTGCAGGGCACTGTACTAAGTGCTTGGAATGTACAATTTGGCAACAGATAGAGCCAATCCCTGCCCAAACCGGGCTCACAGTCTAATCCATTAAATCTTTCCCTCAGCATTAGGAACATATTCTGTCAGACCAATAGTCTATCCAGTCCAGGATGCTCAAAGGAAGAGTATGATGGTTGCTCTCTTAAATATCCATAAGACTTTTTTATGGTTCTTTGTTATGCACTTACTATGTGTCAAGCACTGTTCTAAACACTGGGGTAGATATAAGCTTATCAGGTTGGACACAGTCCATGTCCCACTTGGAGGTTACACAGTCCAAGTTGGAGGGAGGAGGATTTAATCCCCATTTTGCAGATGAGGTAGCTGAGGCACAGAGGAGTTATGTGACTCATCCAAGGTCACACAGCAAGCAATTGGCAGAGACAAGATTAAGACCCAGCTCCTCTGAATCCCAGGCCCGTGCTCTCTCCATTAGGCCACATTGCTTCTGATGATGATTGGACCTTCAAACATCCCTTACGGCCCTCTTAGTAACACGTTATGAACTGCTCCTGCATGAATTTATCCAAAGACCTCCTATATCTACTGATATTTTTGTTTGTACAACTTCCTGTGGGAACAAAGTCAATTATGCTTGCCACCTGATGTGTGAAGAAATATTTCCTTGGTTTTGTTTTGAACCTATCTCATGATGATCAAATGGTCCTATTAATTCCTTAGCCAGCTTCCTGATTCTGAAACATTTAAAGAATGTTTTGTTATTAGTTTTGGCATCCTTTTCCAGGTGCCCTTCAAACTCCTTTTTGATCCACCTAATTTCCTGCTTGTACATAGCTGCCACTCTTTAGGGACTTTCCTATTCTTAATAATAATAATGTTGGTATTTGTTAAGCGCTTACTATGTGCAGAGCACTGTTCTAAGCGCTGGGGTAGACACCAGGGAATCAGGTTGTCCCACGTGGGGGTCTCAGTCTTAATCCCCATTTTACAGATGAGATAACTGAGGCACAGAGAAGTGAAGTGACTTGCCCACAGTCACACAGCTGACAAGTGGCAGATCTGGGATTCGAACCCAGGACCTCTGACTCCAAAGCCCGTGCCCTTTCCACTGAGCCATGCTGCTTCTCTGCAGGTATTCTTATGTAGGTATACTCTCCATTTTTAAGAGGATAATCTTTTTTCCTCTGATATCCTCTTTTGCCAGTTAAACATTACAGTTTCTGTCTGGTCATATAGGTTTTTTTTTTCTATGACTCACATTTTACCTAACTTGTTTGGTGGTTTGCTTGTTTTAAACAGTCTCCAGTTATTGGGAAGTCATTTGTTTTTCTGGTTAAACCTTTCAACTTCTTCCTGTCAAGGTACACATGAAGCATTGTGACTTAATGGAATGAGCATGGGCCTGGGAGTCAGAGGACCTGCATTCTAATCGTGGCTCTGCCACTTGTCTGCCTGGGCAAGTCACTTAACTTCTCTGTATCTCAGCTCCCTCATCAGTAAAATGGGGATTCAATCCTAATTAGACTGTCAGCCCCATGTGGACCTTGATCAACTTAATTCAGTGTTTGGCACATAGTAAACACTTAACAAAAAACACTGTTATTATTATTACTATAATTATTATTGTACATATTTTCAGGTTGCTTTGCAAAAATTAATTTTCCTTGTGATGATTCCCCTTGCCAAGAATCCTGAATATCCCCTCTAGTCTGTAAGCTTGTTGTGGGCAGGGAATGTGTGTGTTTACTGTTTTATTGTACTCTCCCAAGTGTTTAGTACAGTGCTCTGCACTCAGTAAATACGATTGACTGACTGACTGACTGAGTTGTGGTCACTATTTTGGAGTGGCTCTTCCACAGATATTTCCTGCATGGATCCTACTACTCCAACTGTCAGAGCTCTTCTCCTCGAGCCTGTTTGGATGCTTCAGTTCCATAAAAGGTCTCTACTAGCCTACACATTACCCTTGCCTTCTCCAACCTTCAGGTGCAGCGTTTTTGCTAAAGGAGAATCACACCATGGTGTCTGAATTCATCCTCATCGGCTTCTCTACATTCCCCCGGCTCCAGGGATTCTTCTTTGTGCTTTTCCTGCTGATGTACTTGTCCACATTGCTAGGTACCCTCCTCATCATAGTCACAGTCCAGAATGAGCGCAAGCTCCATACGCCCATGTACTGCTATCTGTGCACTCTGTCCCTCTCAGAAATCTTCTACACCTTCGCCATCATTCCCAAGATGCTCTCTGATTTGCTCTCCACCCAAAGGACCATCTCCTTTCTAGGCTGTGCCAACCAGATGTTCTTCTCCTTCACCTTTGGTTTCACACACTCCTTCCTGCTGACCACTATGGGGTACGATCGCTATGTGGCCATCTGCTATCCCTTACGCTACAGTGTCCTCATGAAGCCCCAGATCTGCATCTGGCTGCTGGTCTCTTCATGTTTAGGAGGCTTGGTTATGGGGCTGGTGGTCACAGTTGCCGTTTTCCATTTGTCCTTCTGTGGGCCCAATGAGATCCACCACTTTGCCTGCCATATGCTGCCCATTGTAAAATTAGCCTGTGGGGATGTTTCGCTAACTGCCCTGGCAGTGGGGGTGCTGTGTATCATAGTCTTGATGAGCTGTTTCCTCCTCATCCTCCTGTCCTACGCCTTCATCGTGGCCACCATCATGAAGATTCCCTCAGCTGAGGGCCGCCTCAGAACCTTCTCCACCTGTGCGGCCCACCTCACGGTGGTGGTGGTGCATTACGGCTTTGCGTCCATCATCTTCTTCAAGCCCAAGACTCATGTCCTCGAAGGGGACTCCCTGATGGCTGTCACCTACACCGTCTTCACCCCGTTCCTCAGCCCCATCATCTTCAGCCTGAGGAACAAAGAACTGAAGAATGCCCTAAAGAAAACCTTCAAGAACGGTCTCTTCCCACACACAAAAAAATGAGGGTCTAGAAGAACTACAGAGACATTTGTACTGAATGGACTACAGTGCTAGAAAATACACTCTGTTCTTCTATAACATGTGTTTCGGCTAGAACACCATCAGCGGATTAGGAAATGTTCTTCCTTCAGCACAAGCCTGTTCAAATATAGCACGCTGTGGTGTCGGTTTGTGCCACATGCACGACATCTGACATGGAGGGAATGAATGAATTAATGAATGAGTGAGTAGTACAACCTGAGTTTTCTTTCAAGTGGGATTCTGCAATACAATTCCCGTGTTATAGGAGAACTGAATGTACAAGAAGATAGAGGTAGGTACAGCTTACACAGGTCAACCAAGTAATGGCTTCTAGGGCATGTTTTTGAGGAAGTCCAAAGCCTTCTAGTTATGCAGAGCTCCTGTCTTTGGATACATCTGCTCCCAATTTAGAGCACTTTTGTTCTTCTTGAATACATAGAAAGGCAAGCAGCAGAACACAAAATAGAACTTCAAATTGAGCATCAGGAGAGTTGGATTCTATTTTGGGACTGACTGAAGTGAATTCACCTCCCTGGGCCTCTCCATTAATAATAATGGTATTTGTTAAGCCGTTACTATGTGTCAAACACCTTCCTAAGTGTTCTCAAGTGACTAAGTAAAAAGTCCCAGTTCCTGAATTTTTTCTCCCAACAAGTTCTGTTTGGTTGGGTGGTTATGCTGAATAAGGCTCAGATCCAGGGGGTCATTCAAAAACTCCTCAGGACAAGAGCAGCTGAAGCTGAACAGACCCTCTCGGGACTAGTTGACAGTTATGACACTGATGATCGTCCAGATGAAGGTGACGGTGGCTCCTGATTTAAGGACGAAACAGGCCCAGAGAGAAGAGAGGCCTTGCCCAGGGGTTCCCAGTATCAGAAGCAGGATTAAGAACCCAGGCATCTTGGCTCCCAGCAAAGAACTCGTCTTTATTTCTTCCTATGTCCTCAACATTAGTACCCACCCTAAGTCTAAATAGGAGGGAGAACAGGTATTTTACAAATGAGGAAACTGAAGCACAGGGATGTTAATTGCCTTGCCCAAGGTCAGAGCAATCAATTGGCAGAGCTGGGATTAGAACCCAGGTCCTCTGACTCCCAGACCCATGCTCTTTCCAAATGACCAAGCTGCTTCTACTGTGTTGTGGCACTATAACACACCAAGGACCAGGGCCAGGACCCACTCCCAAATGGATCACATGGGAGAATCCTGAAATAGAAAATGAGAGATGATCTCACCAATTTATGAAACGACGATATGGCAGGGCAGGAACTCTGAGAGGCCTTTGCAAGCGGTTTATTTGTCCTCATTTCAGCAGTGAACATTGGCTACAACACAATTTTCCATTATCCATGAGTAGATGATATCCCTAATTTTATTTCTATTAATGCCTGTCTCCCCCAACTAGACAATAAGATCATGGTGGGCAGAGACCATGTCTATCAACTCTGTTATCCTGTACTCTCCCAACCACTTGGTTCAGTGCTCTGCGCCCAGTAAATGCTCAATAAATATAACTGATTGATTGACTGGAATATCCATTTTTTGGAGTTCTTACTATCTGTAAACCTAACCCCCAACGGCATCGCGGCATTGGTCCACAACAGAAATGCTCTCATGAGTCCATCCAATCTGAGCCTCCTGTCCCCAGCAGCCAAACATGTCTAACAGGTCATAGAATAGCTTTCCCCTTCCTGATCTCATGCCTCCCTGCCCAGAGCCTTCCCTGTTGGGCAAAACCTTAACCCGCCAATAGCAACAACTGTACAAACAATCAATCATATTTATTGAGCACTTACTGTGTGCAGAGCACTGAACTAAGGCTTGGAAGACTCCAGTATACCCGAGTTGGTAGACATGTGTTCTACAAGGAGCTTACAGTCTAGAGCGGGAGACGGACATTAAAATGAATTACAGACATGTGCCTAAGTGCTATGGGACTGAAGGTGGGATGATTAAAGGGTACAAATCCAAGTGCAAGGGTGAAGCAGAAGAGAGAGAGAGGAGGGGAAGCGATGACTTAGTCAAGGAAGGCCTCTTGGAGGCTATGTGGTTTTAATCAGGCTTTGAAGGTAAGAAGAGAGATGGTCTGTCAGATATGAAGAGGGAGAGAGCTTCAGGCCAGAGACAGGATATGCAGGGAAAATACCAAGCAAGAAGAAAAGAGTCAGAGCTCTCAGAGGGCAAACTCATTGGGCTTTATTTGAAATAATTAGCAGACCTGCTATTCCAGCTAAATCTATAAACCAAAGCAGAACACTTCAGAGACCCAGGCAAAATGCACTGCCTCAGATTGGAACAGCATGAAGTTACATATAGATAACTTGCAGCTAAGACAAAGAGATACAGATTCTGGGTTTCATGCTGACACAAGCCAACACAACTTCATTAACTTATTTACTTAATCAATTAATCACTTACTTGTGTGAAACACTGAGCACTCTACCTAGGGTGGGAAAAGGCCCAAAGATAATCATTCAGATGCCGTCTCTGGACCAGAAGGGGGTTCACAATCTATAAAAGGAAGGGGTGAGGAAGGCAACCCATAGGGAAGAATTAACCTAATAGCAGTAGTAGTAAAAAGAATAAATTAACACAACAACAATAAAACATTAAGAGCTGTGGTACATTATTCATTCATTCATTCAATAGTATTTATTGAGCGCTTACTATGTGCAAAGCACTGTACTAAGCGCTTGGAATGAACAAGTCGGCAACAGATAGAGACAGTCCCTGCCGTTTGACGGGCTTACAGTCTAATCGGGGGAGACGGACGGACAAGAACAATGGCAATAAATAGAGTCGAGGGGAAGAACATCTCGTAAAAACAATGGCAACTAAATAGAATCGAGGCGATGTACATTTCATTAACAAAATAAATAGGGTAATGGAAATATATACAGTTGAGCAGACGAGTACAGTGCTGAGGGGATGGGAAGGGAGAGGGGGAGGAGCAGAGGGAAACGGGGAAAAAGAGGGTTTAGCTGCGGAGAGGTGAAGGGGGGGTGGTAGAGGGAGTAGAGGGAGAAGAGGAGCTCAGTCTGGGAAGGCCTCTTGGAGGAGGTGAGTTTTAAGTAGGGTTTTGAAGAGAGGAAGAGAATCAGTTTGGCGGAGGTGAGGAGGGAGGGTGTTCCAGGACCACGGGAGGACGTGGCCCAGGGGTCGACGGCGGGATAGGCGAGACCGAGGGACGGTGAGGAAGTGGGCGGCAGAGGAGCAGAGTGTGCGGAGTGGGCGGTAGAAAGAGAGAAGGGAGGAGAGGTAGGAAGGGGCAAGGTGATGGAGAGCCTTGAAGCCTAGAGTGAGGAGTTTTTGTTTGGAGCGGAGGTTGATAGGCAACGACTGGAGTTGTTTAAGAAGGGGAGTGACATGCCCAGATCGTTTCTGCAGGAAGATGAGCTGGGCAGCGGAATGAAGAATAGACTGGAGCAGGGTGAGAGAGGAGGAAGGGAGGTCAGAGAGAAGGCTGACACAGTAGTCTAGCCGGGATATAACGAGGGCCCGTAGCAGTAAGGTAGCTGTTTGGGTGGAGAGGAAAGGGCGGATCTTGGAGATATTGTAAAGGTGAAACCTGCAGGTCTTGGTAACGGATAGGATGTGTGGGGTGAACGAGAGAGACGAGTCAAGGATGACACCGAGATTGCGGGCCTGAGAGACAGGAAGGATGGCCGTGCCATCCACGGTGATAGAGAAGTCTGGGAGAGGACCGGGTTACTTAGAACGGTTTGCAGGCTCCTCACCTCTTCGACAGGGCTGTCTCTAGTCCAACAGTTACAACTTCCCGGTGTTCCAACTTCTGCCTGATTCATTCCCCAGGGATACTAATAATAATAATATTTGTTAAGCACTTACTATGTGCCAAGCACTGTAAAAAGTGCTGGGGCAGATACAACATAATCAGGTCCCACATGGGGTTCATGGTCTAAGTAGGAGGGCGAACAGGTATTGAATCCCATTTTTCAGATGAAGAAGCTGAGGCACAGAGAAGTTGACTAGCTCAAATTGGTGGAGCAGGGATTAGAACCCAGGTACTCTGACTCCCAGGCCGGTGCTCTTTCGGCTAGGCCATGCTGCTTCCTTGTGGCCTAATGGAAAGATGTTTCTATGTTAGTTCTTGGTTAGTAGCTTGGCTTCAAACCCGTTAACCATAAACCACTAACGATTACTGTTAAGTTAGCCTTTGGGACCCAGTAAGTTCAGTGCTTACTGTGTGTCGAGCACTGTTCTATGTGCTGGGGTATATGCAAGTTAATCAGGCCAGTTATACCCCCTGTTCTACATGGGGCTCATACTCTAAGTAGGAGAGAGAACAGGTATTGAATCCCCATTTTGCAGTTGAGAAAACTGAGGCACAGAAAAGTGAAGTGACTTGTCCAAGGTCACACAGCAAGCAAGTGGGGGAGCCGGGATTAGACCCTACCTGCTATCTATCCATTTTCAAGGTACCAGGAAAGAAAAGGAAGTAATCCTCAGTAGGAGACATCTCTGTGGAGTCCTGCCAGAATATTCACATACTTGGAGGGAAGAGACAGTCCTTGATGGTTTTCTTTAGGATATTTTTCAGTTCCTTGTTCCTCAGGCTGAAGATGATGGGGCTGAGGAATGGGGTGAGGACAGTGTAGGTGACACCCATCAGGGTGTCCCCTTCAAGGGCACGGGGAGCCTTGGGCTTGAGGTAGATGACCGAGGCAAAGCCGTAATGCACCACTACCACCGTGAGGTGGGACACGCAGATGGAGAAGGCTCTGTGGCGGCCCTCAGCTGAGGGGATCTTCACGATGGTGGCCACGATGAAGGCATAGGACAGGAGGATGAGGAGGAAGCAGCCCAGCAAGGCTGTGATACACAGCATCCCCACCGCCAGGGCAGTGACCGAGACGTGCCCCCAGGCTAATTTTACAATGGGGGGCACATGACAAAAAAAATGGTGGATCTCATTGGGTCCGCAGAAGGACAAATGGAAAACGGCACCTGTGACCACCAGCCCCATAACCAAGCCAGAAAAGCACGAGGTGGCCACCAGCTGCATACATCTCTGAGGGCTCATGAGGACTTTGTAGCGAAGGGGGTGGCAGATGGCAATATAACGGTCATAGCCCATGGTGGTGAGCAAGAAGGAGTGGGTGAAGCCAAAGGTGAAGGAGAAAAACATCTGGTTGGCACAGCCTAGAAAGGAGATGGTCCTTTGGGTGGAGAGCAAATCAGAGAGCATCTTGGGAATGATGGCGAAAGTGTAGAAGATTTCTGAGAGGGATAGAGTGCACAGATAGTGGTACATAGGCGTTTGGAGCTTGCGCTCATTCCGGACTGTGATCACGATGAGCAAGGTACCCAGTAAGGTGGACAAGTACATCAGCAGGATTAGAACAAATAAAACGGGCTGCAGCCTTGAGGGTAATGTGGAAAAGCCAACAAGGATGAATTCGGATACTAAGGTGCAGTTCTCTCCAGGCATGGGGGCTGAGACTAGGAGGATTTAACATGAGAAGAGTTGAGGTCAGTCCAGATATATTAACCACATGATTCCCTACCCTTTCTCCCTCTAATCCTGGGAACCCTGGAGTGAGTGTTCTTAATAATAATAATAATAATTATGGTGTTTGTTAAGTGCTTACTATGTGCCAAGCACTGTTCTAAGCCCTGGGGTAGATACAAGGGAATCAGGTTGTCCCACGTGGGGCTCACAGTCTTAATCCCCATTTTACAGATGAAGTAATTGAGGCATAGAGAAGTTAAGTGGCTTGCCCAAAGTCACACAGCAGACAAGTGGCAGAGCCGGGATTACAACCCACATCCTCTGACTCCCAAGCCCGTGCTTGTCTACCTGTCCAGGAAGAATTCTATTCCTGGCTCTTATTCACCTTCTTTAACATTTTTATATTTGCCCAGGGCAGTTCTGGACTATTGCTACTCTGAAACCCTAGCCTTGTCTGCAAGTATCATGACATCACAGACTTTGTTGCTGACTGGGAACAGTAAGGCTGTAGCTTGTTGTGGGCAGGGAATGTGTCTACCAGCTTTGATATGTTGTCATATTGTATCCTCCAAAGTGCTTAATACAGTACTCTGCACACAGTAAGCACTCAGTAACTATGATTGATATTAAATACAGTCCTAATGTGATGATTAAGCACTCCTTCCTTGGAGCCACACGGCTATGACTCCTCTGGGCTCAGCAGATTCCTGGAAGGTGAAGGGGCAGGGTTATGAACTTCCATTTTAAATAGGGAAACCGATAACTCTCTTCCTCAAGAAACACGGAAAATCAGTTGAAGCTGCAAATCCCTGTTTAGGGATCATTCCACTCTATTTTACAAGGTCCGAGTCTTATTTGCTTCTGATCCTACCTTAAATGCAGGATAAGCAGCATGCTCAGGACTAACCCAGAGACCTTGCACTCCACAGCTAAATCTCTCTGGTCAATACTATTTTATGTTTATACACTCATTTTAAAAAAAAATAGTATTTGTTAAGCACTTACTATATGCCAGGGACTGCAGTAAGTGTTGGAGTAGGTACAAGCTAATCAAGTTTAGCACAGTCCATATCTCACATGGGGCTCACAGTCTTAATCCCCACTTTGCAGAAGAAGTAACTGAGGCACAGAGGTTAAGTGACTCATCCAAGGTAACACAACAGATATGTGGCAGAGCTGGGATTAGAACCCAGGTCCCCTGACTCCCAGACCCATGCTTTTTCCACTAGGCCACATTGCTCCACACATTCACACACATACACTATTCACAGCCAAATCCAATGGGCTCTACTGTATCCTAATCCTTGACCTCTCAATCACCTTTGAAACTGCTGATTACTCCCTATTTCTGTAAATGTTATTCAAACTTGGTTTTATTGACACAGTTCTTTCCTGATTCTCCTCCCACCTCTCTGGCAGCTCCTTCTCAGTCTTTTTAGCTGACTCTTCTTCCGTTTGTTACTCCTTAACTTTGGGGGTCCACTAAGTTATTTTGGGAGGCCCCTACTCTTCTCTCTCCATGCTCTCTCGGGGAGTTCATTCACCTACACAGCTTCAGCTATCGCCTGTATGTGGATAACTCCTAAATCCACCTCACCAGCGCAACCTGTTACACAACCTCACATTTCTTCTTTTTTCTTCTTTTTTGTATGTCATTTGTTAAGCACTTACTGTATGCCAGGCACTGTACTAAGCGCAGGGGTAGATACAAGCTAGTCAGTTTGGACACAGTCCATGTCCATGTCCCACATGGAGCTCTCGGTATTATTCTCCATGTTACAGATGAGGTAACTGAGGCATAGAGAAGTTAAGTGACCTGTCCAAGATCACACAACAGACAAGTGGCAGATCTGGGATTAAAACCCAGGTCCTTCTGACTCCCAGATCCAAGCTCTGTCCCCTAGGTCACGCTCCTTCTTACCTCCAGAATTTCTGCACATGAGTGCACATTTCTGTACACTGGAACCTTAAACCTAATATGTCTAAACTGAATTCCTCAACTTCCCTAAGCCTGCTCCTACTCCTATCTTCCCCACCTCCAGATAAAGCTTTGATGTTATCTTTGATTCCTCAGTATCATTTAAAATTCACAATCAGTGTCACTAAATCCTGCCATTTTTTTCTTCACATTTCCTGGATCTGCCTCTTCCTTCCCACCTAAATGACCACTACTCTGGTTCAAACTCTCAATTCCCAATTAGTGGCCTAGAAGAAAGAGCATGGGCCTGAAAGTCAGAGAACCTGGGTTCTAATCCTAGCTCTGCCACTTGCCCACTGTGTCCTTGGGCAAGTCACTTAATTGCTCTGGGCCTCAGTTTCCTCAACTAAAAGGCGAGGATTCACTATTCTCCCAGCTCCTTAGACTGTGATCCGCATGTGGGACAGAGCTTTGCTTCTGACCTGGTTATTTTGCATCTACCCCAGGGCTTAGCATAGTGCTTGGCACATAGTAAGCACTTAACAAACTCAAATAATAATTATTATTAGTCTACTGATCAGCTTCCTCCCTAGTTTCCCTGTCGCCAGTCTCCCCATTCCTTCAGTTCCTACTTTACAGGTGAGTCTCCCCATCCCTCTCGTTTTAGCCTTCTCCTCAGTTTCGGAAACACTGATAATATGCTATAAATGTTATGTAGAAGTCCGTGGTTCAGCAGTAGCCATAGTGACTTGATCATCTTTCTAAAATGACATTCAGCTCGCATCAGACTGTAAGCCTGTTCATTCATTCATTCAGTAGTATTTATTGAGCGCTTACTATGTGCAGAGCACTGTACTAAGCGCTTGGAATGAACAAGTCGGCAACAGATAGAGACAGTCCCTGCCGTTTGACGGGCTTACAGTCTAATCGGGGGAGACGGACAGACAAGAACAATGGCAGGGACTGTCTCTATCTGTTGCCGACTTGTTCATCCCAAGTGCTTAGTACAGTGCTCTGCACATAGTAAGTGCTCAATAAATACTACTGAATGAATGAATCACTCCACTCTTCAAAAACCTTCAGTGGCTACACATTTTTTATGGTATTTAAGAGCTTGTTATGTGCCAGGCACTGTACTAAGCACTGGGGTAGATAAAAGATAATCAGGTTGGACACAGTCCATGTCCCACTTGGGGCTCACAGTCTCAATTCCCATTTTACAGATGAGGAAACTGAGGCACAGAGAAGTAAAGTGACTTGCCTAAGGTCACACAGCAGACAAGTGGCAGAGCTGAGATTAGAAAACAGGTCTTTTGACTCCCAGGCTTATACTCTTTCCACTAGGTCACGGTGCTTCTCCATTTCCTTCTGCCTCAAGCAGAAACATCTGACCCTTGGCTTCAATCGTATTTATTGAGAGATTACTGTGTGTAGAGCACTGTGCTAAAAGCTTGGGAATGTACAATACAATAGAGTAGGTATAAGTGATCCTTGCCCACAAGGAGCTTTCAGAATAAAGGAAGAGAACAACATTAAAATAAATTATAGATGTAGAAGTACATAAGTGTTGTGGGGTTGGGATGAAAATTAAAATGCTTATAATATACAGACCCAAGTGAGCTTCAAGGTTCCCCATCAGTTTTCTCCTTCCTCCTCATCATATCTGCCCTCTTCACTTACTATTTCACAGTGTGTGCTCTAAGCACCTACCATGATCACCTCTTCCCTGTCTCTCAAACTCACCTCCTCCCTTGTCTGGTACATTGTTTACACCCTCCTGCCTGCTTGGTATTCCCTTCCCCTCCAAATCCTCCAGGCCACAGTTTTCCCCACCTTCCAAGCCCTCCTGAAATTCCCCCTCCTCCAGGAAGCTTTCCCTGACTAGTTTTTCTTCCTCCCAACTAACACTTCAGCTCATAGTTATCCACAGCCCTCATTTCTCCTACTCCTTACCCCTTTTGCGTTGACGTGCACTTGGATTTATACTCTTTATTCACCCCACCCTCGGCCCCGGGGCGCTTATGTACGTATCTGTAATTTATTTTAAGGTCTGTCTCCTCTTCTAGACTGTAGACTCCCTTTGGGGAGGGTCTGTGTCTACCGATTCTGTTATATTATACACTCCCAAGTGCTCAGCAGAGTGCTCTGCACACAGTAAGCGCTCAATAAATACCACTGATTGATTGATTCATTCCTCCCCAGGTGTCTTCCTCAGTGGCCGTCTCACTTTTCCCTCCTCTCCCTCCCTCAGATCCCTCCAAGATTCTCTGATTCCGGGCAGCCTCTCTGAAGTCCCGATTTGTCTATTATGCTAGCCTTCTGCCTCACCTTCTGCTCCCTCCTCCTGATCCATCTTCTCCTCTCCCAAGTTCTGTCTTACGCTGAAAGCCTGAGGACCTGGTGTAATGCTATACTCTGTGGCTCCTCCCAAGCCACAATGACTTGGGAAACATTAATAATATGCTGTAAATGTTATAGAAAACTGAGGAGAAGGCTAAAATGTCAGGGATGGGGAGACTCACTCAAAGAGGATCAGGACCCCCAGAGCTGCTGTTCTTCAGACTTCCTGTCACCATAAGATCCGTGTCTCTGCCCCCATGGTGGGAGGCTATGTCTCTCCCAGCAGCGGAAGATCTAGCTCAGCCCTCAGAGAAGACTGGAGAGGGTGAGGAGGTTCCCTCTCACCCAACACACTGAGAGGCTCTCTCTGAAGCCTGGAGAGTTGGGCGAGGGGTCAGATCCAGCAGGTCGACCCTGTTTTGCCCCGACCCATATCCTCCAGAGGCACTCTAGGCTACAGGAGTGGCAACAGCAGCAGGACTCGGAGGTCCTGAGGCAGCCCACTCCCTCTCCAAAGTCCCTCGTCAGCCCCTGAGTGAGACCTAAAGAGGAAGAGGGAGAAGAGAATGAGGCAGAGAGGCTTTGGAGAACAGAACTAGCCCAGCCCCAGAGGAAACTCACAACTCCCGCAGGAGAGAGGCAATTAGAGACAGATCTCTCGGGGCTCAGGCAGCGGAAGGGAAATAACTCCCTGCCTGAGCCCTGGACTAGTAGAAGGACACTTTCAAGAGCTAATTCCTTGTGCCCTCAAAACTGGGATTCGAAACCCCTTAGTTCTTTTCCCTCTGACCCTGTATTTCACTTCCATGCCAATGGGGTGATTGTAACTCTATGGCCAGCAGGAAGGGGACGGGAAACTTGTACCTGCTCACCGCAAGCCCGCCTGGTCTTGCTTTTGAGGAAAGCAGGACAGGAAACTCTAAGCTCTTTGTGGGAAGGGAACGTTATCTACCAACTCTGTTATATTGTAGTCTCCCAAGAGCCTAGCACAGTGCTCTGCACACCATAAGCAATAAAGAAATATGATTGATTGACTGAGGCATAATATTGTTCTTCCAGATTGAAGCCTTTGGCTTATCTCTCTGGGAGCTAAAGCAGGGCCAGACAAGCCCTGTGGCCTAATCACCAACATTCAAGCAGCAGGTAGCCCCACTCAAGTAGCAATGCCAGCTTTGCAGGCTGTATTATTATGATTATTATTGTTGTTATTATTAGCATTAAGAGCTTACAGTGTGTCAAGCACTGTTCTGAGCTCTGGGGCAGATACAAGTTAATCAGGATGGGCACAGACCCTGTCCCACATGATGCTCACAGTCTAAGTAAATAAGTACCAGGCAGTGAATCTTCATTTTACAGATGAAGAAACTGAGGTACAGAGAAGTGAAGAGACTTGCCCAAGGTAACACAGCAGGCAAGTGGCAGTGCCGAGATTAGAACGCAGGTCCTCTGACTTCCAGGCCCTTACTCTTTCCACTAGGCCACACTGTTCCTCATCATCTCTCTTGGGATAGCTGATATGAGGTTTGGGATGTATTAGCCAGTATTCTGGCTATGGAAAAAAATCACACTTCTTTGTTCACAATACCTTTCCTGATGATGCCCAGCATCTTATTGGCCTATTTGGCTGCTAAATCTCTAAGGCAGAAATGGAAGTCACAGACAATTTTATTTCACATTGTAACTCCCCCATAAAAGCACACATGTTCATTTCATGGTCCAGTGTACATGACCCTGTTGGCCTGCCAAGTGTGGCCCGCTGAAGGCTCTCCGTAAGTAGCATCCACTACATATCTTCTTAATTCTTTAATATAAATTCTTTATATTAATGTCTGTCTTCCACTCTAGACTGTCAGCTCCTTGTAGGCAAGGAATGTGTCTACCAACTCTGTTCATTCATTCAATAGTATTTATTGAGCTCTTACTATGTGCAGAACACCATACTAAGCTCTGTTGTATTATACACCCCCAAGTGCACAGTGCAGTGCTCTGCACAAAGTAGAGAAGCGGCATGGCTCAGTGGAAAGAGCATGGGCTTGGGAGTCAGAGGTCGTGGGTTCTAATCCCAGCTCTGCCACTTATCAGCTGTGTGACTTTGGGGAAAGTCACGTCATTTCACTGTGCCTCAGTTACCTCATCTGTAAAATGGGGATTAAGATTGTGAGCCCCACATGGGACAACCAGATTACCTTGTAGCTACCTCAGCGCTTAGAACAGTGTTTGGCATATAGTATGCGCTCAACAAATACCACCTCCAAAAGTGCTCAATAAATACCACTGATTGATTAATCCACTAGCCAAGGCCCCCACCCAGAGTAAGACACCTATGAACATCATGTAAAGGTGAGCAACAAGGGGAATTTCTGAGCCAGATGTGTAGCCAAAGAGATGGGAGGGCTGAGGCTGTAATAATAATAATAACTGTGGCATATGTTAAATGTTTACTATGTGCCAAGCACTATGCTCAGATGTGAAGTAGATACAATACAATCATGTAAGCCACAGTCACTGTCCCACATAGGGCTCACAGTCTATGTAGGAGGGAGACCAGGTATTGAATCCCCATTTTACAGATAAGGGAACTGAGGCCAAGAGGAGTGAAGCGACTTGCCCAAAGTCACACAGCAAGGAAGTGGCAGAACCGGCATTAGAATCCAGGTCCCTTGACTCCCAGGCCTGAGCTCTTTCTACTAGGTCACTCTGCTTCCCTCTTCCCCCTTCTCCCACACAGGGCTCACAGGCAGCAGGACTGTATATACATACATATCTATAATTCTATTTATTTATATTAATGCCTGTTCACTTGTTTTGATGTGTATATATCTATAGTTCTATTTGTTTATATTGATGCCTATTTACCTGTTTTGATGTCTGTCTTCTCCCTTCTAGACTATAAACCTGGTGTGGCTGGGATTATCTCTCTTTATTGCTGAATTGTACTTTTTAAGGGCTGAGTACAGTGCTCTGCACACAGTAAGTGCTCAATAAATATGACTGAATGAATGACTGGGGTTGGGGGGAGAAATGAGGAGAGGGTCAGAGACTTCAGGGGGATTGGCCAAGTGCATAAGGAATGAATTAACATAAACAAAAAGCAAAAACAATAAGTATATGAACACACCAGGCCAACAATAAAAACGGTAAGAACTGCTGTACATTATAGTTAATAGGATGGTTTTCGGGCTCCTCACTGCTCAGCTCTCTCTGACTCTAGTTCGATTTTTCAACATTTGGGAAGACAGATTGCAGAGGTGTCTTCTGCCCCAGACGATCAGAAAATTCCCCTAGCCGGGGCAAACAGGAGGGTAGCATCATTTGTCCAATCTCAGGGCTCAGGTGGAGGGAGAATTGGGTCTCTAGGACTGCATGGCTAGATCAGCAAAGAACTCTCCCTTTCGCTGTCAGCAGACATCGTGGCTTTACCAGCTCTTGCCCCACTGGGATCCTCCTACTTCTCCAGCTCTGTTTCAGTTCCACAGTAAAGAGCTAAGGGCTGGAAGATGTTCTGGACCCTTTATTCCCCTCCCTCAGCCCCAGAGCAGTTATGTCCATAACCACAATTCATTTTAATGTCTGTCTCCCCCTCGAGACTGTAAGCTTCCTGTGGGCAGAGCACGTGTCTACCAACTCCGTTGTACTCTCCCAAGCACTTAGTACAGTGCTCTGCACACAGTACGCACTCAATGAATGCCATTGATTGACTGATGGGGCTTACTATCCTTTCAAGTAGGGACTGTTCTGACATGCTTCTCCCCGCCCCCTCCCTGTTACACCCTGAGTGAGGGACCTACAAGCAAACTACCATCAGCGGCATTATCTTTGAATTCCTGTATAGCGAGAGTGTAGGCTCTGCCCTCTTGTTTCCGGCCCCACCCCCTCTTCTAATAATAATAATAATAATTGTGGGATTTGCTGAGCGCTTTCTAAGTGCCAACCATTGGGATAGATATAAGGTCATCAGGTAGGACACGGTCCCTATCCCCCAAAGGGCTTATAATCTAAAAAGGAGGGAGAATGGGTATTGAATCCCCATTTTACAGATGAGGATGAGGAAACTGAGGCAAGGTAACTGGCCCTAGGTCCCCCAGCAGGCAGGTGGAGGAGTTGGGATTAGAACCCAGGTCCCCTTAATCCCAGGTCCGGGTTCTTTCCACACTGCTTTCCCGCTCTTCTTAGGGAGCAGCCACAGAATGATCCGGTTCAAGGCACCTAACCCCTGATTCAAACAGTCTCTCCCTGCCCCTTCCTTCACTCCAGAGGGCAGATGGTGAGAGGGCCGGCGTTCTGTCCGCCATCAGCATGGTAGGGGTAGAGGTAAGGACGGAGTGGCTTGGCTGGCAGGCCGGTGAATGTGTAGAGGTGAGAGCGGGCATTGACATTGTAGAAGGAGAGCTCCCCAGCTGGGATATCCAAAAAGACACCAACGCGTCGGGGACGTTCCCTCACATGCAGAGTGGTCCAGGGTGAGGTCAACACCATGTACTCATCCCCATTGCGCAGATACGCTGCCCAATAGCCTGTCTTGGGCGAGAGAGTGATTTCTCCCTGACGGTTGGCCGCCTCCAGGCACACACCGATAGCCCAACGTGTCTTCTCGCCCACCTCTACCTCCCAGTAGCTGCGTCCAGCTGAGAAGACCTGGGCCCCCAGCACCATGGCACAGTGGCTGAAGCGGGTGGGGCCCGGGGTGACATCCTGTGGCTTGACGCCACAAGTCACGCTCCGGAGGTCTGGGGAGAGGATTAGGTTGGGATGAGCCGTGGAGGGGTCCAGAGTCACTTCCACTAGAAAGGAAAAGGAAAGATGCATCAGCTTTGGCAGCCACATCGTTGTCCAAGGTTAGTGACGCTCGGGTTTCTATTCCTAGTTTCCTTTCCCTTCTCCCTCCAGCCCAGTCTCACTTAGTGGTCCTGCCTCCCTCTGGGCCTACCTCCCTGTTTCTTCCTTTGTAACATGGTAAAGATTCAGGGGAGAGGGGAGGGAGAGATAAGAATCATTCAGTAGCGCTCTACTGAGTACCTACTGTGTGCAGAACACTGTACTCAGGGCTTGTGGGAATACAATAAAAAACCCTTGTGATACAGGAAAGAGAGACCAGAAAAATGGAATTTTGTTATTGATTTCTGATCTTAGGATTGTAAGTGGAGAGGTGACCCAAGGAGATTTGTCATCTCCTTCTCTGGAGACCTATACATAGTGCTTAGATGTGTTGCTGTCCAGGACAGATAGGGTTCAAAAGCATATGATTGGATGACTTTGACCTTGGTTCCTTCCAAACCTGAGGTTCTGTGGCCTAAGTAGATGGATGGGTCCAATCCTAAGGCGGCTGGGAAATTCAAGGCCCAAGGGCCTCTTGACCCTTCTCCTTTCCTTACCTGAATAGGTCCGGGCTCTTTGGAAACCTACAGACAAAGGAACAGACACAGAGTGGCTCTAAATCCAGAGTCATTGTCAAGATCAATATCAATGGTATTTACAGGGTTGGGGCACATTCAGAAGCAGTAGAGGATACAGTCCCTGCCTTCCTCGAGTTTACAGTATCATGGAGGAGATGGAAAACACAAATGTATAAACATAACCCATTTTAGAATAAAAGAATGGACATAAATCATAGCCCCAGTAAATACATTAGTAAATAATAAACAATGCCAAAGTGGCTGATGGGATAGCATAACTGGGAAAGTGGATGATTTCTCAGGGAAGGCCTCTTAGAGGATATGACTTTTGGGGAGGATTTTTAGGAGGGGAGAGATGGTCTCCCAGGCATAGAGAAAGGGGGAAGTAATGGGCCAAAGTGAGAGAAATCAATGTAAGGGGAAGTTGGGAGGTTGCTTGGGAAGGGAAAAATATAGGAACTCACCCAGCTCTGCCAGCAGCATCCGGGGAAACAAAGAAAAAGAAATTTGTCAACAAGCAGCCATTTTCAATTGACAGCAAATATGTCAATAGGCATCCCAGCATCATTAAGGGACAGCCCAGAGCCTAAAGCACTGTCTGGCGCAGCCCAATCCTGAAGCTCTTCCAGGGCCTGGAGAACGTTTTCTCTAGGCCTTGTGCTCCGAAAACTGTCTGATACACTGTGGACTCAGCAGAACCACAGGGATCAGGAGTTGGTGGAGAACCCAGAAATCTCTGAAGTTTTCTGACCTAGGGAGTCGCAGAGCCCCTCTCTCTGACCTCTCCGCTCCCACTCCCCAAAACGAAACCGCAATAGTAGCACCCAGGGAAGGCCTGAGCTATTATTATGTTATTATGTTGGTATTTGTTAAGCGCTTACTATGTGCAGAGCACTGTTCTAAGCGCTGGGGTAGACACAGGGGAATCAGGTTGTCCCACGTGAGGCTCACAGTCTTAATCCCCATTTTACAGATGAGGGAACTGAGGCACAGAGAAGTTAAGTGACTTGCCCACAGTCACACAGCTGACAAGTGGCAGAGCTGGGATTCGAACTCATGAGCCCTGACTCCAAAGCCCGTGCTCTTTCCACTGAGCCACGCTGCTGAGCTCCTGATAGACAATCAAGAAATATTCACTGATGGCGACCCCGAAGACAAACATGTAAATACCTTTCTCTGCCAGAAGTTCCTCTAAGAGAGAAAAAAGATTAACATAAGGGGAGAAGCAGAGAAGAGCTCAGACCTGTCACAACCCAGGCTTCCCAGTACCCTCTGCCCTGAAGACAACTTCCCCTTAGAGGGAATCTCTTCCATTCCCTTTCCCCTCCCCCATCCCCTTTTCCCACTTAAATTTACCCACCACTTCTCCCCTGCCAACTCATCTTCTTGACCCTTACAGTACACACCTCTGTCAGCCAAGAGTTTCTCTGCAACAGAAAAACCCAGAGTTAATGAGACAGGAGAGTAGTGTGGATCCGCCCCAACCAGCCCATGGTAAGCCTGGGGTTGGCTAGCCCTGGAAACCCTCTGTCACATTAAGATCTCGTTGTGAGGCTGACCATTTCCATGGGCACCAAGATCTTTAATTCTACATCAGCCACCGTCTGCCTGGGGAAATCAGTGATGCCACTCGGAAAGGCCAGAGGTGACCCAACCAGGTCATAGTGAACCTTGAGTCGGGGCCCAGGCTTCTAACTCCGTTACTGGGATGCCGGTGTATCCTCTAGTCTTCACCCAGGGATTGTCAAAGAGGACGACCATCACCCAGACCCCTCAAGGATCCTGGTGCCACCATTAGAGACAGAATACTGGGCTGGATGGACCATTGGGCTGACCCAGTAAAGGCACCTCATGTGGTCTTATTTCAGGTAATGATGGGTACAGCACCGAGGAATGGTGAGACCCGTGCGTTCTGCTAGCTGGGAGAGAGCAGTCAGGGAAATACCTGGCTGAGGCCACGCCATTAATATTATCCTCCCCGTCACTGCTCTTGTTGCCAATAGTCATTGTGATTCACCTCCATGCCCAACATTCATGGAAAAGGAAATCTGTGTCCCAGGGCTCCCTCCCAAGCCAAGGAATGGTTCTCCTGAATTTTGCCAGCCTTCTAAGGGCAGCCCTGATTGAAAGTGAAGTTCGTACCAAGGTGGTGGGTGGGTGAGGTAAGGAAGGATGCCACAGTTGTGTTTTTAACAACAAATCAAAAGGAGAAATGAGAAGCTACAGTGTGCCTGCTGAGTGATTTATTCCCCCAGCCCCATCCCCATAGCGGTAAGTTGGTTTCCAGCTTTGTTCTCCAACAACCTCTCTCCCTAATCCCTTCACAAACAGAAATGGCACCCAATTATTATTATTACTATCAATTATATAAGTATAATTGATAATAATAAGGCTGTCAGAGGTGCTCGCAGGCTTCATTGGAATAGAATTCAGGAACCCTGAATTCCCAGCCCAGAGCTTGTGTCCTCTATGTCCTGTTCTCTCAAGAAAACCTGCACTGAGAAATCTTTTCCCTGAAGAATCTTCTTGCAGCACCCACCCCCCTGCCCAGTAATAACACTCACCATTCTCAAAAATGAGGTTCTCTGCACACAGATAAAAAGAGGGTGAAAAGAAACAGAGAAATGTCAGAGTCCTAATCCCACCAGCCCCTCATACCCCCACCCCAGCTCTCCCAAATTCCTAACTCTTCAGAATTTCCATTCCCTAAAATTCAGAGTCCTCAGAAAATGGCTGATTCAAGAGGCTGCTCCACTATCAATCATTAAGCAGGCAGTAGGGAGCCACGTTTACTGAAGGATGCTGGCAGGAGGAAGGACTATGCTACTAAAACCAGACCAAAATTTCAATAGGTCCACCCCCCATCCTACCAAAGAAGAGTGGGGGAGGGGCCTGAAACCCAGAGCCTCACCTGGTTCTCCCCAACCCCAGAAAATAGAATCTCTTCCCTCAAAAAAAAAAAAATCCCAGTGCAGTTAGTTCTTCCTGGACACAACCCTGGGTCTTTGCCCAGAGTACTCAGTAGGCATTTCTCCTCAAATGAGCCGGGGGCTCAGACTTGTAAGAAGTGAGGACCATCACCAAAGTCAGACACTTAAGATCCTAATTACCTAAGGAAAGGTAATTGAGAACAACAGATCATGGATCTATGAGACGGAATGGCTTAAATTGTTAAAATCAACTTACGCTTTTCCTCCAATAGTGTTTCTAAAGGTACAGAAGAATAATAACAATTAACAACTATGGTATTTGTTAAGCACTTACTATGTGCCAGCCACTGTATTAAGCACTGGGGTGGATACAAGCAGATCGGGTTGGACACAGTCCCCGTCCCACCTGGGGCTCACAGTCTCGATCCCCATTTGACAGATGAGGTAACTGAGGCACAGAGAAATGAAGTGACTTGCCCAAGGTCACACAGCAGACAAGTGGAGGAGCCGGGATTAGATCCCATGACCTTCTGATTCCCAGGCCCGGGCTCAATCCACTACGCCACGCTGCTTCTCTACTATGCATTATTCTTCATCCTCTCCCCAACCTCCCACCCAATGGGGGCACACTCACCTCACTCACATTTTGACCATCCCTTCCTCTAAGAGCACCTCTGAAATCAAGGGTCATTCATGGAGAGCCCACCCCATGGAAAGGAAGAGAGATCAATGGGCATGAAAATGGAAGCAAAGAGGAGAGGAAAAAGCCAGAGAGAAGGCAAAAATAGGGGAGGGATAGAAAAGGGAGGAAGGTCATAGAAAGGAGGGTGACTGGGGAGGAAGAGGAAGAAAGGAAGGAGAAAAAGGAAGGGAGAGTTGAAGGAGAGGCTAAGGAGGAAGAGTAGGATGGAAGAGGAGACTGAAGTAGGAGAGGAGGACACATTCCCCACCACTCTGCTCACTTACCCTTTTCTTTCCAGTATATTTCTGAAAGAAACCAACAGACCGGGTTACTCTCAGGGAACCTTTCTTCCCTCCCACTCTCCTTGTTGCTCCTCTCTCTCTCTCTGGGTTACTTACGCTGCTTTGCTGAGAAGGCCTCTGAAACCAAACAGAGAGAAGTTGCTGGTGAGGAGAGGACAGGTTTGGGGAGCATGGTCTTGAGCCAAAGACAAGCCCAGGGTGAAGACCCAGCTCTCCCTCAAACCCAGCCTCCGCCCAGCTCCTGCCCACCCCCAGAAACTCCCTCACCTCGGGATTTCCAGTGCTTCCAGAATAGAAAGGCC
This sequence comes from Ornithorhynchus anatinus, assembly GCF_004115215.2. Taxonomy (NCBI): domain Eukaryota; kingdom Metazoa; phylum Chordata; class Mammalia; order Monotremata; family Ornithorhynchidae; genus Ornithorhynchus; species Ornithorhynchus anatinus. The sequence goes on along the minus strand of NC_041749.1, from coordinate 111,199,001 downwards.
ACCAACAGAATGAGGCTGAGGAAAATTGCCAGGAGGACAGCAAGGGACATCAGACAATAAGAGAACTTGGGGAAAAAGAGACCTGCAAGAGAGAAGGAAGTCAGGAGTCCATCCTAGGAGTGCTCACCCACAGTGTGGGAGAAGAGAGCAGAGAGAGCTCCCCAGGGAGGGCCATGATAGAGAGATCACTGCATCCTACCAGCCCCTACCCCAGGCTCGCAACCATCACAGACTCAGGCTTGGGGTGAGAGCCGATGGGACAGCACTTACAACCGTGTAGCCCAAAGCCAAAAACCCCAAAAGACAAATTGATCAGGATGACTTGCCTGGACTTTAGGGCTCAGGCCAGAGCTAGTGATAGAGCTAAGGTTAATTTAGGAATAAGGTTACTTGCTAGGGATTAGGAAACTCTTCTTCACTTAATGTGAGGCTAGTGGTGAAAAGTAGGTAACATACGCTTCATTATTTAGTCTTTTGTCCCCTCTGCAGACTGCACTGTGCTGCTGCTCCGGCCCTCCCAGTAACCACATGGGCCGTAGCTGAGGAGATGTTAGGGACTACACCCAGCCCCTGCCCCTGCTGTCTCTTCCTCACCACAGCTTCCCGTCGCCATCTTCCCCCACCACCCAGAAGAAAGCTTGCTCTCTGCCACTCCCCAGGATGCCCCATCTGCACACTCTTCCCCATTAAAAATGCCTTTTTTGGATCTTTGGCTTCTGACCATATTATGTTGTAGGTTTGCCACTCTTCAGTTCCCGAGGCTTGGCCGTCCCTGGATTAGAGGTTGGCACTACTTACAGCGCTCTGCATGCAGGAGGTGCTTGCTAGGTACCATTCATTGATTAGGGTTGAATTTAGAGTTGGAGAACAGGGCAAATTTGCAAAATTATCCCCTCATGCCCTCCCCCAGCCACTTTTCCAACACCTCTTGGGAAAGGTGAAAGAAAGTGTGCTGAGGGGGTGGTGACTAGCCTCCCCAGCCCTGACCCTTGACCCTCCCCTCATCTCCCAGACACACACCTCTCCCTCAAACCATCGCTCCCATACTGGGTCACTGACACCACACCTGTTGCTGATAAAAAAGAGGCCACGGTCAGAAGAGGTACTGGTGGCAGAAGGAATTTTCCTCTTCCCCCTTGTAACTGCAGGGCTGGGGGCATGGTGACTCAGAACTTCAGCGGTTTCGTATTGCCCCACCCTCACCCCATCTATAATGGGGAGCAATATGAGATGAGGGAAGAGGAGGGATATGAGGAAAGAGACTCAAAGAGAGGTTGCTAGGGCCCAGCTGGAGCCACAGCCTGCAAAACCCACCTGTTAGGTAGATACGGGATTCAGCACTGAGGTTCCGCTGGGCGATGCTGATGTGGCAGGCTACAGTGTAGTTGGCTTCCTCCATGAGAATCAGGGAACTCTGCACCCTGAACAGGCCCTGGTTCTCCTGAGGTTTCAACTCCTTCTGAGCGGGCAAGACACGGCCTCCTTGCTCCCGCCACTGCAGATTCGGCTTGGGGTACCAGCCTTCTGAGGAGCACACCAGCAGCACCCCGCCAGCCTTATGCCCCGCAACCTGGAGCAAGGGGGCTGGACCCAGGCCTAAAAAAGAAAAGACCGATGTCTAGCTCAGGCAAGGACAGCTGACTCCTAACGTCCAAATCCCTGGATGTCTCTGGGACAGTCCCTTCACTTCTCTGTGCCTCTGTTTCTCCATTTTGGAGACTCGGAACCCTGCTCCACCACCCCCATCTGCTACCATCACTGAGAACCATTATTTTGTCACTTGACATCTCAGCCGAAATCTACTGGATAAAGCCCTGGGCCTCCTGGGATTCCTCCGCCATGTCTTCCACTAATAGAAGAACATAAGCAGTGCTACAGCTGAGTGAGACCCATGGTCCATTCAGCTCAGTGCCCAGTTTCTGACAGCATTGGTGGTCACCCTCCTATACCACCTACCATCCCTTACTCTTCCTCTGGCAACCGACTATGGACTTCTCATCCACGAACGTAGCCGAACTCCTTGTTAACTTATCAATGTTATCAGCTGCAAGACTTCCTGCCGTAACAGATTCTATGGATTTACCATCCACCGTGTAAAGAAATGTTTCCTTTGGTTTCTTCGGAACCCATTAACTTCAAGCTTCAGTGGACGGCCCCTCTTCCTGGCAGGGAGGATCTGGTGAACAATAATTCTGTGTTCACTCAGATTACTCCCATCATGACTTTTCAGTTCCTCTTCCTATACTGAAAAGTCTTGGTCTTTTCATCCCCATCTTTAGAGGGATGGGACTCTACTCACTGGATCACTTTGGCTGCTCTTCTCTGCACTTTCTCCGGCTCTGTTATGTGACCTTGGGCAAATCACTTCACTTCTCTGTGCCTCAGATACCTCATCTGTAAAATAGGGTTTGAGACTGCGAGCCCCACAGGGAACAGGGACTGTGTCCAACCCGATTTGCTTGCATCCACCCCAGTGCTTAAAACAGTTCCTGGAACATAGTAAATTCTTAACAAATATCATTATTATTATTATCATATACCGGCACACCCTGCCTTTGGCTTGGTTTCCCATCTCTTTCCCCATGGTGCCCAACATTCAGTTGACATTTGGAAACAAACCAGGAAGATCTCTCTGAAGCCCTCTGAGACCATCAAGTTGGAGGCTGCCCAGGTTGACACATCTCTCCTCAGCCCCTGCACTTTTTTTTTTCTAATGGTATTTGTTAAGTGCTTACTATGTGCCAGGCACTGTACTAAGTACTGGGGTAGATACAAGCTAATCAGGTTGAACACAGCCCATGCTACATGGAGCTCACAGTCTTAATCCCCATTCTACAGTTGAGGTAACTGAGGCCTTTCTGGGCCCAAGGTCACACAGCAGACAAGTGGCAGAGCCAGATCAAAACCCAAGCCCATGCTCTATCCACTAAGCCACTCTGCTTGACTGCTATCCTCAGCACTTTCGTACCTATGTATATTTTATTTGTTTATTGAAATATTTCAGCACAGTCTAGTGGAAAGAGCATGGGACTGGAAGACAGGAAATCCAGATTTCTCTCTTAGCTCTGCCACTGCACTGAGCAGCTGGGTGACCTGGGGAAAGCCACCCAACCACCTCGACCCTCGGTCTCTGCCTCTCGGCACAGGGCTCTCCTCCCTCGGACCCCAATCCCTCAGGCCCTCGACAAGTCCCAACACCCCGGCCCCAGCCTCACCGGTGACATTCAGCTCGACAACAGCTTGCTCATAGAAGTCCCGGGAGCGGAAAAAGCAGGTGTAGTTGCCCTCATCCCCAGGCCGCAGGTCTTTGAGCTGCAGAGTCACGACGCCATCCCCGTTGTCCCCGGAGAGCAGGTGGCTACGACCCCGGTACTGGGGTAGCTGGGGCCCAGGCTGATCGACCCCTTTCTCCTTCAGCAACACCACGAACTCATAGCTTCCACGGAACCAGCGCACCTCTAGGTTAGCTAGGCTCTGTGGAGGGGTCAGGAGGCAGGACAGCTTGGCCACATCACCCACCAACCCCGCCACACTGGGAACCTGGGCTCTGGCCGAGAACTGACCTATGGTTTTGAGGAAGAGGAAAGGAAGGATCCTCGTCATCATCGTTGTCATCATCAATATCAATCAATCCATCGTATTTATTGAGTGGTTACTGTGTGCAGGGCACTGTGCTAAGCATTTGGGAATGTATCAATCAGTTGTATTCATCGAGTGCTTACTGTGTGCAGATCACTGTACTAAGCACTTGGGAGAATCCAGTGTAAAAGAGTTGGTAGACACGTTCCCAGCATGCAATGAGCTTACAGTCTAGAGAGGGAGATAGACATTACTATAAATAAGTAAATTACGGAAGAGTACATAAGTGCTGGGGGCCTGAGTGAGGGGCGAATAAAGGGTGCAAATTCAAGTGCAAGGGTGATGCAGAAGGGAGTGGGAGAAGAAGGAAGGCCTCTTGAAGGAGATGTGCTTTTAAATAAGATTTTGAAGTTGGGGAGAGTGGTCGTCTGTTGGCTATGAAGAGGGAGGGTGTTCCAGGCCAGTATTTATTGATCTTAAGAGCATGGGCCTGGGAGTCAGAGGACCTGGGTTCTTATCCCAGTTCTGCCACTTATCTGCTGTGTGACCTTAGGCAAGCCACTTCACTTCTTTGGGCCTCAATTTCCTCATCTGATTCTAGGAGAACCCATCTCCTTGGACCCTGAGCCCCACGTGGGATGGGAACCGTGTCCCACCTGGTTATCTTGTACCTACCCCAGTGCTTGGGCAAGTCCCTTAACTTCTCTGTGCCTCCATTCCCTCATCTGCAAATGGGGATTCAATACCTGTTCTCCCTCCTACTTAGAATGTGAACCCCATGTAGGATCTCATCTTCTTGTATCTACTGCTTCATAAGAAGCAGCATGGCATAGTGGGTAAGGCACAGGCCTGGGAGTCAGAAGGTCATGGGTTCTAATCCCAGCTCTGCCACTTGTCTGGTGTGTGACCTTGGGCAAGTCACTTCATCTGTGAAGTAAGGATTGAGACTGTGAGCCCCACATGGGACTCACAGAGAAGCAGCATGGCTCAGTGGAAAGAGCACGGGCTTGGGAGTCAGAGGTCATGAGTTCGAATCCTGGCTCTGCCACTTGTCAGCTGTGTGACTGTGGGCAAGTCACTTAACTTCTCTGTGCCTCAGTTCCCTCATCTGTAAAATGGGGATTAACTGTGAGCCTCACGTGGGACAACCTGATGACCCTGTATCTACCCCAGCGCTTAGAACAGTGCTCGGCACATAGTAAGCGCTTAACAAATACCAACATTATTATTATTATAGGACAGGGACTGTGTCCAACCCAAGCCTGCCTTATACCCCAAAGCTTACTACAGTGCCTGGCACATAGTAAGTGCTTAACAAATGCCTTTATTATTAGTAGTAGTATTACCCAGAGCTTCCATTGTAAGCATTTGACAGATACCACAATTATTATTATTATTATTACCTGATTTATGGGGATTTCAGGGGTGAGTTAGTGTGGCCACGATAGGCTTAAGAGCAGGACTGGGAGAGTGATCTGGGTAAAAACCATGGAAGTATGGCCAGGAAGAGTAGGGAAAGGATAAAAAGCTAGTGCTAGATGTTTCCATGAAGGCTACAGAGAGATAAGAGGGGCTGAAAGGCAGACTGCCTGGTACCCACTGTTCTTGAAAATGGGACGAGGGATGAAGACAGTTAAAGACTGGGTGAATGTAGAGGGAGAGGCAGCAAAGGGGGTCCTGTTCTTGGAGGGGTGGACCTGTTTTTGTTTAAGAGAAAACCATAGCTGTGATAGGATTCATTCATTCATTCATTCAATAGTATTTATTGAGCGCTTACTATGTGCAGAGCACTGTACTAAGCGCTTGGGATGAACAAGTCGGCAACAGATAGAGACAGTCCCTGCCGTTTGACGGGCTTACAGTCTAATCAGGGGAGACAGACAGACAAGAACAATGGCAATAAACAGCGTCAAGGGGAAGAACATCTCGTAAAAACAATGGCAACTAAATAGAATCAAGGCGATGTACAATTCATTAACAAAATAAATAGGGTAACGAAAATATATACAGTTGAGCAGACGAGTACAGTGCTGTGGGATGGGAAGGGAGAGGTGGAGGAGCAGAGGGAAAAGGGGAAAATGAGGCTTTAGCTGCGGAGAGGTAAAGGGGGGATGGCAGAGGGAGTAGAGGGGGAAGAGGAGCTCAGTCTGGGAACGCCTCTTGGAGGAGGTGATTTTTAAGTAGGGTTTTGAAGAGGGAAAGAGAATCAGTTTGGCGGAGGTGAGGAGGGAGGGTGTTCCAGGACCGCGGGAGGACGTGACCCGGGGGTCGACGGCGGGATAGGCGAGACCGAGGGACGGTGAGGAGGTGGGCGGCAGAGGAGCGGAGCGTGCGGGGTGGGCGGTAGAAAGAGAGAAGGGAGGAGAGGTAGGAAGGGGCAAGGTGATGGAGAGCCTTGAAGCCTAGAATGAGGAGTTTTTGTTTGGAGCGGAGGTCGATAGGCAACCACTGGAGTTGTTTAAGAAGGGGAGTGACATGCCCAGATCGTTTCTGCAGGAAGATGAGCCGGGCAGCGGAGTGAAGAATAGACCGGAGCGGGGCGAGAGAGGAGGAAGGGAGGTCAGAGAGAAGGCTGACACAGTAGTCTAGCCGGGATATAACGAAGCAGGTCCTCCCTGGAGGCAAGCTAGAGCCAGAGATGCACATCCCAGAGGCCCTACTTGGGGTCAGTTGCGACAGCAAAAAGCGGGTGATCCCTACCTGAAACGGAGCTCCAAGGAAACAGGAGGCTCAAGAGGAACAGGAGGCCTGAGGCTGAAGCACAAACGCGGGGGCCAGGTTGCTGGGACTTCCCAGCCAGAGCTGGAGAGGGGAGAAAGAGAAGGGGACTGAGGACGAGGGGATCTGGGCCCACAGACTACTTAGGTTGTTGGCAGTCTGGGCTATGCCAAGCTTCCCCTAGGCACCTCTATGATGCCAGAAGCCAGATCCAGTTCTAAAGGATTGCTGAGGATTCTTTCTGCCCTTGACTCTCAGCTTCTCCTTCTTGCCCTTTCCCCTTGGGCTCAAGGAATTCTGAGGTTCCGTGGAAACGGAAACAGGCAGACATAAGTAATGCTGTTTGAAAGCAATGCTTTCAAAACCTTTGAATGGGGAGGATGGAGGATTCAACTTGCATCTCCACCCATCCCTGATCTCGCCATCAGTTTTCAAGCAACTTATCTTCACCACTGACATTTCTCAATGTTCCTCAGTTGCAAGCCATGGAAAAGAACAGTTTTCTTTTTAGCCCCTGCCTCGTCCCTCTCCGGGAAGGAACCTGGGGACTGAGGCCATTCTCCCTGCATTACAGAAGGGAAGCTGAGGCACAGAGAGAGGAAAGAGCTGGCCTCAAGGCACCCAGCAATCGAGGGATGAAAAATGGGACCAGAACTCAGATATCCTGCCTCCCACCTCCTCATTCTCTCCCCCTCCAGCCTTGTTTCTACAAACTGTCAGCTCTCGATGATTCATTCGGTAGATGTCGCAATCCCCCAACCCCACCCCAGAAGGGGAATTAGAAATTTGAGTGGAGATACAGTACTGGAGCCCAAGAAACTGAACGATACAAAGATTTACTCCCAGCTCGGGAGTAATGCTCCCCAGTAGAGTCACAAGAGCCCATCCCACGAAATAACACATCCGGTTAACAGCGGCATGAAGAAAAGGCTCAAAGAGTAACCAGTGGTATTTATTGAGCACCTGTGTTCACTGGACTAAGCGCGTGGGAGAGAACAATATAACAGAGTTGGTAGACACATTCTCTGCATGCAGCTGTCTCTCATATGAACTGCGGGCACTCACACTCCATTCCATCCCCTTTGTCAATCAATTACCCGCCCAGTCCAGATGCCACTCACATGCCATTCCCAGTGATCAACTGCCGTAGCCCGGGACAGTCGTCTCCCTCGGCCCCTCCGTGGCTCAGGCACAGGGAAAGTGCTGCTTCTCAGTATGGACTTCCTTGGCTTTACACGCCGGGTCATTGTGTAAGAACTGGTTTCCCCAAGAAACCAACACCCTTTAAGGCTGATAGGAAATCAAGAGTCATGAAAGAACGCACCCAGAGCAAGAAGTGAGTCAGCTCTGGGCTCGATTTCCTTATTGAGAAGAGGAGGGGCCTGGGAGGCAGGACCCTGAAAGACGGAAGTGTGGAATCCCAGGGTCATTAGTGTCCCCCTCTGCCTAAAGGGAGCAGCCACCAGTGGTGGAAGTTGCAGGTCCTGCCCGATGAAATTATAAACAGAGAAACGGAGCTTCCCCTGCCCCATCCCGCCTCTCCGTGTGACCCAGAGTTATTTCCTGAGCCGTTCCCGGCTAACGTTTCCTCCTGCGCCGCAGAGAAAGTGTCTGCCATCCGGGGGGGAGGAGAAGAATAGGCCTTTGCTTTGAGATCCTCATGAGAGCCGGCAGGGTGAAATGGCCCCAAGGGGCCACAGGAGGGCGATGCTGCCTCACCTAGAGAAGCCCTCCCTATCTGCTGGGTGCAACAGCACCGCCCCCCTGTGGCTTCTTGGCGTTACTTCCCCCTGTCAGCTCATTGGCTGGAACTATCGTCCGCCTTGGAATTTCCCCCACGTGACAGGGGAGCCTGATTGGAGGCCATTGGGGCCACCGGCTCGCCATCCGCCATTATTTGGGATTGGAGTTTACGATCCCTGTGGCTGTGTGATTAGGGATTAAGAAATATTTGTGAATCTGGAGATCCCCCACAGCCTCTCCTTCCCCTTCCCGATGGGAAACTCAGGAGAAAGAGAGACTAAAGCCAGGCCGGAGAGTTCTTCTAAGGGGAGAACGTCCCACAGGCCTCACCAGCCTTCTCACCCGTTGCCCGTAGGGACTTGCCCCACGTACCAGAAACCTGCTGCCCTATTAAATGACACACAATTCAGACCTGTGACAGTGAGCACCCACTTCAGACCATTTCTCAAGGGGCCCCCAGCAGAGGGAATTGCCGAATGAGCGGCAGGCCGGGTTAGACCTGACCCTGAGGGGCACGCAAGGGAAAGAGGAAAAGGTATGTGCCGTTCCCTCTAAAATACTTCTGTAGTTTGGTGGAAAAGCGAAATTGTGGCGGAGAGATCAGGGGCAGAACGGAAGATTTGAGCAAGGAAACTCAGAAACACGATTCCAGGAAAATAACAATTTATTGCCATCTCAGGTTCTCCCAGAGGATTTGATTTGACTGTCCTCAACTCATCCCTGTAGAGAAAGGGGGAGCCTACTCCAACTGCAAAGGAAAATTGAGGACCTGAAAGGGGAACAGGACAAGACTACCGACTGGCGGACATGTCTGTAACAGAATGGCATAGGTGCCAACTCTATGGGGACAGTGGGGACTTGCCTCCTTAGGTTCCCCTGTGGGGTAGGAAGGCAAAGCCGTTGTTTTAATCCCTCCTCCTCCTAGAGCCGTGAGGGAAAACGAAAGGACGGAAAATCACGTCTCCCTCAACGTTTACTTCTTTGATATTTGCTTGTCATTTCCAAATGCCAGCCTACTTGCTCCCCTTCTAAAAGCCCTCCACCTTTTTGTTATTGCATTTAAAATGAAAAGCTAGCAACTATTCCCGAGGGAACCCCACTAAACTCTAGGAAAGAGCTGTGGTTAGAACCCATCTGCCTTGCCCCTCCATCACATTTGCTGGAGCTGTGACGGGAGGAGGTCTCATTGCTACTGTAGTAGGAAACCTGTAACACGGATATTGTGGTAGCCAAATTGTGGGGGTTCCTAAACCCCTTTTCTATCTGTTTAAGATGCTCTGATGGTCTCTTTTCTTAGAGGACAGTCTCCCCCTCCCAGGTGAAAGTGTAATTGATGGCCCTAGAGAGGAACCTAAGTGTAGGGGAAAGATAAATGGTCCCCCACCTAGTGGAATCTTCCTTAAACAGGTCATCTGGGGATTCCCTTTCCCCTGCCTGCCCTGAGACAGGCTCAGCAAATCTGTTTCTTCTCACAAATCCAGTTATCAGAGTCACTTGTGCAGCGAAAGTCGTTCCAGCGGCCAGTGGTCAGCATCATGACACAATCCTCTACCCCACGAGAGTCATTGGGCTCCCCAGTGTTCCAGTAACTGCAGGGAGACCCCATATTTGTGTAAAGAAAGGTGGTCCTGCCACACCGATTGGGGTTCTGGACTTAGGAACACACCACTCAATTTGTAGATTTAGATACATGCAATCCAGAAGGGTTCTGGACTTCGCCCTGGGTCAGACCCAAGGACATTCTGCCAACTGAGGCAGAATGAGTTCTCAGGGTTGCGTGAGAACTTCAATCTGTCAATTTTGTGACAGGGCAGGATAGAACAGAAGCTCTGTCCTCTTAGAATTTCCACCATACCCCCTCCGCCCCCCCCCCATTAATTCCACCCATTCTCCAGCCTGCCCATTCAATCTGACCCACTTTTCCACTTGCATTTTACTTTTGAACTCATTGAGTTGCTTCATACAAGTTGACCGTGTGAGTGTCTGACTTTTCTCCCCTCTTAAACTTTTAGTGCCACAAGGAAGAGATCTATTCTCTAACCAGAGCTCCAAGAAGCTAGTATGGATCCCATCTGCACATTTCATTCCCTGGTCCTGCCACCATAATAATAATAATAATAGTGGTATTTGTTAAGCGCTTACTATGTGCAAAGCACTGTTCTAAGTGGTAGGGGGATACAAGGTGATCAGGTTGTCCCACGTGGGGCTCACAGTCTTCATCCCCATTTTATAGATGAGGTAACTGAGGCCCAGAGAAGCGAAGTGACTTGCCCAAAGTCACACAGCTGACAAGCGGCGGAGCCGGGATTAGAACCCATGACCTCTGACTCCCAAGCCCGGGCTCTTTCCACTGGGCCACAATGCTCCTCAAAGCAGACTTCCTATAAGAAGTCTGGGGCTGGACCTGCAAAGAGTCCTGCTTCCAGCTGAGACTAGAACACTAGTGAGAACTCTGAAAAGTCCAATCAATCAATTATATTTATCGAGCACTTGTGTGCAGAGCACTGTACTAAGCATACGGGCACTGTGGAATAGAGGAGAAGATAAAATAAAGCTACAGATGCTGTCACCCACAGCTCACCTAAGTGTTGAGCTCTGTCAGCCCGAGAGAGGTAAGTTCTATTCTTATTGTATGGCCCCAGATTCCTAGGACAACTCTCAACATTCAATAGGCATTCAATACTGATGATGTGTCTGTAAATGTGCACATCAGCATGTGTGTATGTGGGCCTTATTTCTACATCTCTCCAAATTTTTCACTCCCTGAATCTGTCTCTTTTCCTTTGCTTCCTTCACCTTCCACCTCTCCCCCCACCTGCTTTTGATCACTGACTCCATTTCCTGGAAGTCTCACTTTCTAGCCCATCTGGAATTCCAAAAAAACTGGTCATTTTATATCTGTCCCAGATCCCTTTAAATGGGGAAACAGAAAGTGATCAAGGGGGTGCGAGTGGAAACAGGGGCTCCATTTCCACCTGATCCTGAGCTTCGGCTACCCTACCCCGGTCTCCATAGGGAAACTCAAGCATCAGAGTTCATCAGCAAAGAACACTCACGTAAAGATAAGGTCAGTGCCATCAATCCACTGGTGTGTTCCTTCCGTGTCCATATCCGTGAGTCCGATCCAGTACCCTTTGCCATCATTCTGGGTCAGGAAATTCTTGGTGGAGAGAAGTTGGATTTTCAAGAAAATCCTCAAAAATCAAAATGCCTCTACCTCCCCATCCCTCACTCTCCTGACCCAGTGGTCGCACCTGTTCCTGCTGATTGTTGATGATGACCAGATGAGCTCCCTGTTCAATGCAGTGATCTTTGGCCTCCTGCCAGAGAAGAGTGGTGACGGAGAAGAAGTAACAGGAGTCTTCAAATTTCCTCCAACCAGGGGGGCAAGGCTGGCAAGAGGAAGCTGGGGGGGGACAGACAGGAGATTATCACACACCCCTAAGAGTTTGCCATGGTATTTGGAGATCTCCTTCCCCTGAGGAATCTTGAACAGACCTCATGTCTTTGGCTCTCCCCTGATGTCATTCAAGGTGGAAGCAAAGGGGACGCATAGCTGCTCAGGGAGAATCAGGATTTACTTACATACATATCTATAATTTATTTATATTAATGTCTAGCTCCCCCTCTAGACTGGGAGCTCATTGAGGGCAGGGAATGTGTCTGTTATTATATTGTACTCTCCCAAGCACTTAGAACAATGCTCTGCACAAAGTAAGCACTCACTAAATACGTCTGACTGATTTAGAGAGGAGAATGGGGGCTGGAAGGCAGGGACCTAGGTTCTCAGGGGTGGGTGGGGGTTTGACTTGAGGAAAGCTGGGTCCTGCCCTATCCCCAGTGGGAACAACACCCAGGGGTGGCCACCTTAGAGTCTTAGACACTGCTCTTTTTGCACCTGAAGATTGGCACCTGCATGTGCCTACCCACCCCCAGTCATGAGTGGGAGCTGCTGATCCCTTCTCAGCTTCTCCACAGACTCACCGTTGCCACTCTGTGAGGCACTCACGACCCGGAACATCTCGCCACGGAGGTCCTCTAGGGCTTTCCCAGACTGAGCCAGCTCCTTGGTCACTGAGAGAGAACAGGGTGCTGGGATCTGGGGGGCAGGCTGGGAGGAATGGGGGGCATGGGGAGAACAGTGGCAGGGAGATTAAGGTTGAAATCAGTCAGTGGTATTTGGGGGTGCCAAGCACTGTATCAGGTGATTAAAAAATGGATTCTGAGAAGGGGATTTGGGTTAGAAATAAGGTCTGATGGTATAAAAATGAGGAAAAAAGACTCTAGGCATAAGGTGGAGCACAACCTCAGATTTGAACAAAGAATGCATACCTCTGGTACTCAACCTGAACTGCTCGTCCTGCAATCGCCTCAGAGCTTCCGATCTGGCAGAGGCTGGAAAGAGCCAACAGAAAACCCAGTCTTGTCACACTCCCCTCTTGAAGATGTGGTGGGTAAGTAAAGTTCTCTCTAGGCCCTCACTCTACCCCCACCGCCCTTGGGTCTAATCCTTATATCCACTCGTATTTATTGAGTGCTTACTGTGTGCAGAGCACTGTACTAAGTGCTTTGGAGAGTAAAACACAACAAGAGACACATTCTCTGCCCACCATTCTCCTCACTAAGGTCAGGGGTAAAAACAAAGACTGGGGTGAGAGTTGATGGCTGGGAGGCAGGATGCCTGGGCTCTCCAGCTCTGCTCTTTACAACACAGCCCTGGTCTGTTTACTGCTTCAATTCTCCTGATACTGTGGGAAGTGGTGCCACATAAACCCCAACCACAGGCAAAGTGCTTCCAGAGCCTTAACTAGTGACCTTGCAGAGAGCCCGGTGGGTATTTATTCCTCACTGAAGAATTGAAAGGTTTCAGTTCCAAAGTCTTTCTTTCCCGCTTCTCCTTGGCTTACCCTGGGATTTGATCTCCAGATGTTGGCTGCCCAGTACCTCCAGTTTCCTCTTGATGGTTTCCAGCTGCTGAGTGCTAAGAGCCTCCAGTTTCTGCTTGGACTCCTGCTGCTGGCTACCCATTGTCTCCAGTTTCTTCTTGATGGTCTCCAACTGCTCCAACATCTCAGAACCTGGGGGAAAGAGAAGAGTTTGGCCAGGCTGCTGGACAAAGTTCTGTCCTGGAGGTCTGGGTGGGTGCTTTCCCACACCCTCACTCCCACTCTCCTGCTGTAAAACAGCCATGCAGAGCCTGAGCTCTGAGATCCCCACTGAAGGGTGGAGGAGCAGGAGAAAATGACTTCAGGGGGCCTTTTCCAGGAGTTGGGGAGAGCTCTGTGGCCAAATTACTAAGCTCCGTGGAGGAATCTGTTTCTGCCCCTCACACCCTTCCCATAATTCAATTTCTCATTCTGTTGGCCACTTCAGTGCCCAGTTCCTTATGGTTGGTAGGCAGCCTGGCCTAGAGGATAGCACATGGGCCTAGGAGTCAGAAGGACCTCGGTTCTATTCCCGACTCTGCCACTCGTCTGCTGTGTGACCTTAAGCAAGTCACTTCACTGGGCCTCAGTTACCTTATCTGTAAAATGGGGATTAAGACTGTGGGACATGGACTGTGTCCAACCTGATGAGCCTGTATCTACCCTAGCACTTAGGACAGTGTTTGATACATAGTAAACACTTAACAAATATCATTATTATTGCCCATCACTACTTGTGACTGCTTATGACTGGATTCTTGGTGGTGACCAGGAGAAAAAAAAACAAAACTCCATGGGGTGATGGAATTGCCTTACCAGAGACAAGAATGGGGGGAGGCAGAACCCAGGTGTGCTATCTCCCAAGTCAAAGTACCCATGAGCGAGGAAACAGGATGTCAAGAAGAGGGGGCTACAGAGTCCATGTAGGGACCCAGGGCAAGGGTCTCCCATGCAGGAGCACTGGAGGGGTGTCATTTCATACCATTTGTGCTCAGCCTGTTCTGCTCCTCCTGCAGCAGCCCCAGCTCCATGGATGTTTCAGAGCCTGGGTAGGGAGAGATACAAGCCTGTGATCCCACCCTTTTCCCTACTCTGAAGAGGAGTGAGAGGGTTGCATGTCCTCTCTGGGACCCATAGAAAGCATTTTCCTTTAAGGGACTCCATGAAGATTGTCAGAGCCTGAGTAGAACCCAAGGTTCAACTTGTCCCAGCTCAGGTGCACCTAACTAGCATAGGGGGAGGGCACTGTTGCTGACTGTAACCCAGTCCTCCAGTTAGCTGAGAACTTGGGAATCCAACCACCTCATCAAGTGGAGTTATTGCAAATGACATCAGACAGGGATATTTTTCTATGACAACTTAGCACAGAAGCAATTTGGATTAATTTATCAGATCTCTTCCTTAACTCATTCTCTGGTCTGTAGGCTCCTTGGGAGCAGGGATCATGTCTATCTACTGTATTGTACTCTCTCAAGCATTTAGTACGGTGCTCTGTACACAGTAAGTGTTCAATAAACACTTACTCTATCACCGTGGATGGCACGACCATCCTTCCCGTCTCTCAGGCCCGCAATCTCGGTGTCATCCTTGACTCGTCTCTCTCGTTCACCCCACACATTCTATCCGTTACCAAGACCTGCCGGTTTCACCTCTACAATATCGCCAAGATCCGCCCTTTCCTCTCCACCCAAACAGCTACCTTACTGCTACAGGCTCTCGTTATATCCCGGCTAGACTACTGTGTCAGCCTTCTCTCTGACCTCCCTTCCTCCTCTCTCGCCCCGCTCTGGTCTATTCTTCACTCCGCTGCCCAGCTCATCTTCCTGCAGAAACGATCTGGGCATGTCACTCCCCTTCTTAAACAACTCCAGTGGTTGCCTATCAACCTCCGCTCCAAACAAAAACTCCTCACTCTAGGCTTCAAGGCTCTCCATCACCTTGCCCCTTCCTACCTCTCCTCCCTTCTCTCTTTCTACCGCCCACCCCGCACGCTCCGCTCCTCTGCCGCCCACCTCCTCACCGTCCCTCAGTCTCGCCTATCCCGCCGTCGACCCCTAGGCCACGTCCTCCCGCGGTCCTGGAACGCCCTCCCTCCTCACCTCCGCCAAACTGATTCTCTTCCCCTCTTCAAAACCCTACTTAAAACTCACCTCCTCCAAGAGGCCTTCCCAGACTGAGCTCCTCTTCTCCCTCTACTCCCTCTGCCACCCCCCCTTTACCTCTCCGCAGCTAAACCCTCTTTTTCCCCTTTTCCCTCTGCTCCTCCCCCTCTCCCTTCCCATCCCCACAGCACTGTACTCGTCCGCTCAACTGTATATATTTCCATTACCCTATTTATTTTGTTAATGAATTGTACATCGCCTTGATTCTATTTAGTTGCCATTGTTTTTACGAGATGTTCTTCCCCTCGACTCTATTTATTGCCATCGTTCTCGTCTGTCCATCTCCCCCGATTAGACTGTAAGCCCGTCAAACGGCAGGGACTGTCTCTATCTGTTGCCGACTTGTTCATCCCAAGCGCTTAGTACAGTGCTCTGCACATAGTAAGCGCTCAATAAATACTATTGAATGAATGAATAAATGCCATTGACTGATTCTGACCCACATCTCCCACTTGTGGCCCTTCTAATTTTATCTCCCACTTTCCGTCCCACCAATCCCTCCCTCTGTCTAACTGGCCTCTCCCAACTGCTCCCCCTCACGCCTCGCAACTCTTTCAATCTCCCCTTTTCCCAGCGATCCCCTCTCCTTAGCTCCATCAGCTCAGGAAGTGGGGAACTCAGGGACCACCATCCCTCTCCCACTTACCCTTGGCCAGCATGACGCTGAGGAGGCTTCCCCAGAGGACCAAGGTCACAGCCATAACCAGGTAGCGGGGTAGTGTGGCCCAGCACCCCATGAGCAGCAGCCTGGACCCTGCGGGGGAGAAATATTGGGGGAAAGCAAAGCAAAGGGGGCTGAGGAAGAGAGGGAGCTGAAGTAAAAGCTTGGTCTTTGATCCTTGGCCCTGGAATGGGAGCAGAGGCTAATGGGACGCACAAGAGGCTAGGGAGCTCACTGTGGGAACTTGAACAAGTCCCTTCAATTTCCCCAGCTGGGACATAAGGCTCCAGGGGCAGGAGGATCAGAGGAAGTCCCAGAACCACAAGGGTTGACTAACCTCATTATGGGCAGGATACATGTCTGCTAATTCTGTTGCAGTGTACTCTCCCAGGTGCTTAGTACAAAGCTCTGCACATAGTAAGCACTCTACAAATACCACAATGATTTACTGATATGAAGAGAGGGTGGTTGAGGGCTGAAAGGGCGAGGGGGAGCTCGTTTTCAGAAGAGGAAAAACAGGCAGAGAGCAGGGAGGGGAGTTTGCCTAGGATCATGCGATGGTAGAAGCAGAAATTGGATCTTGGACACTCCGCCCCACCCCCCTATAAACACAGCTTCTCAGTATTAAGGACAGAACCCAGTCCTCCCAGGCATCTTGCCTCCCAGCTTACCACCAGTCCAGGAGTTGGAGGAGGATCTGGGTTCAGCCAAGGAAAATTGGTCAGTATCTTTCCACTCTCTGTAGCCCACCTGTTCCATGGTGGGCTGGGAATGGAGTGTTCTGGTCTGGGCAGGGGGTAAGTACAGTTCAGGATATTCAACTGCGTCACTTGGAAGGAAGTGCACCACAAACAGCCCTCCCTCCGCCTCAGAATCTCCTTTCCTCCTAGGTTAAGATTGCCCTGACTCAGCACAAAGTTCTTGTGACTCTGGAAAGTACCTAATCACTGAAAAGGGGAGAGATAAGGGGATCCCTGGGCCAAAAGTTAGGATTCCTGGATCCTGTTTCTGGCTTTGGGAAAGGCTCAGAAGCTGGTGAAATCACACCTAGGATGCCAGGAGTCTGTTCCCAACTCATCTATGTGCCCCGGGCCCAATCCTAATCCTTCCTGGCCTTCACTTGTCCCCTTCTTTGTGCCTCCATTTCTAAAGCATAGTAGGCCATGGCTGGAGAGGTGGCACTCTAAAATTCAAAGCAGCCCCATCTTATGAAAGCTGTTGCTGTGCTTCAATTCCACCCATGTGTAATTTTTCCAACCTCCCTCTAAGTGGATAGGTCTGTGACAAACTACCTGGAACTAAACCCCTAAATTCCAATGTGGACAAATTGATTGCTTAATGCTGAGTAGCTGACAACCCAATTAACTAAACTACCAATTGTTAGCAGGAGGCGGAGACCACTCTTCAAAAGTGCCAATCACTTTGCATACGCAAAAAGAGAAGCAGTGTGGCTTAGTGGCAAGAGCCTGGGCTTGGTAGTCAGAGGTTGTGGGTTCTAATCCTAGTTCCACCACTTGTCAGCTGTGTGGCTTTGGACAAGTCACTTAACTTCTCTGTGTCTCAGTTCCCTCATCTGTAAAATAGGGATTAAGACTGTGAGCCCCACGTGGGACAACCTGATTACCTTGTATCTATCCCAGTGCTTAAAACAGTGTTTGGCAAAGAGTAAGTGTTTAACAAATGCCATCATTATTATTATTATGAATGGCTGGGGTCTCCAAAGCCATTCAAGCCTTATTTCAAATAGTTGGTTGAAACTCTAATTACTCCCCTTTCACTTTCTCATCCCTTCCTTTCCCATTGCTCTTTCAGCAGCCCCCACCAACTCTGCTTAAGTACCCATCCTCTCCCAACCTAAAGAACCACAGCCCTTCTTCTCTTTCTCATCCTGGTCTATCCATTTCCTGTGGTGAGCCCACAGCAAGCTGCTTTAATAATGACTGTTTGTGATCCCGTGAACAACAACAAGGAAGAGACTTTGCGGAGACACTGATGGGCTCTCCCTGAGGCAGGGCTTTCTCTCCCTGTTCTACCCGGTAATGGGCCTGGACCAATTCACTGACTACTGTGTAGAGCCACAGCTGCCATGTCTAAGCCAGATAAAAGGTGGTTGCATGGGGGAGGTGTTCTGGCAGAAGTATGTAGAAGAAGCAAGCATGCTGAGAACAGCAGGAGAGCAGCACTGGGAAGCAGAAAGAAGAAGCTTTGGTAGAAAGGGCTCTTTTCATTCAATCACATTTATTGGGTGCTTACTGTGTGCAGAGCACTGTACTTAGTGTTTAACTAAGTGCTCCTTTGACCCCAGACTGCTATTGGACCCTTAGTGGAGGGAGGGAGTGTGTATATGTGTCACTCCCTTACATGTTGATAAAGCTAAGTAAAAACTTTCCACAGTAACCTTGGTGATCAGACATGAGGCCTGAACTCTACTTTGTATCACTGGTGCTTCCCTAGGTTCAGGATGGTCCTGGTTCATATGAACTGGGTGGACTCATGACACTTCCCTTTTTCTATGTTTATGCCTGGGCCTGAGAATTGAGTACTGGGTTCTAATCCTGACTCTGCCAGTTAACTGCTGGATGTCCTTGGGCAAGCCATTCTACTTCTCTGGGCCTTGATTTCCTCATCTGAAAAATGGATGTGGGAGTTGAAAGTGAGGTAAGAATCCTGGATAGTGCCAAAGTTATAGGGGCTTGAGGGACAGGGATGATGGAGGTATTTTCTTCTTAAATCCATCAGTAGTATTTATTGATCCCCTTACTCTGTGTAGAGCACTATACTAAGTGCTGGGGAGAGTACAATACAACTGAGTTGGTAGACATGCTCCCTGCCTACAAGGAGCTTACAGTCCAGAGGGAGAGACAGACATTTAAAATAAATTATGCATAGGTACAAAAGTGGTGTAGTGCTAAGAGTGGGGTGAATATCAAGTACTTAAAGGGTACAAATCCAAGTTCAAGGGCAAGCAGAAGGAAAGGGCATAGGAGAAATGAGGGCTTAATTGGGGAAAGCCCCTTGAAGGAGATGTGATTTTAATTAGACTTTGAAGATGGGGAGAATGGTGGTTTGTCAGATATGAAGGGGGAGGAGTTCCAATCAAGAGGGAGGATATGGGCAGGGGATCAGCGGTGAAATAGATGAGTGGAAAGACCATAGGCCTGGGAATCAGAAGGACCTGGGTTCTAATCCCTGCTCTGCCACTTGTCTGCTGTGTGAATTTGGGCAAGTCACTTCACTTCTCTGAATCTGTTACCTCATCTGTAAAATGGGGATGAAGACTGTGAGCCCCATGTGGGATATGAACCGTGTCCAACATGATTACTTTGTACCTCCTCCAGCACTTAGTACAGTGTCTGGCACATAGTAAACATTTAACAAATATCAATTTTTTTTTTGAAGGATGAGGAGGTGTGCACAAAATGTCATTTTAGAAAGATGATGCAGGCAGAAGAGTGAAGCATGTAATGAAAAGGAGGGAGGCCAGTAAGGAGACTGATACAGTAATTTAGTTAGGATAGGAAAAGGGCCTGAACCAGAGTTGTGGCCATTATGGGGAAGAGGAAGGGGTGGATTCTGAAGAGGTTGTGGAGGAAGAACCAACTGGATTTGGGAGTTGAAAGAGAGGTAGGAATCTAGGATAGTGGAAAGTTAGGGGGGCTTGAGGGACAGGGATGATGGAGGTGATGGGAAAGTTGAGTGGAGAAGAGGATTTTGGAGAGAAGAGTTCAGCTGCAGATCTACTGAGCTTAAGGTGCTGAAGGAACATCCAAGTGGAGATGTGCTGGAGGCAAGAGGAAATGCAAGATTGTAGAGGATATGAATAGATTTGAGTCATTGCATGGAGGTGGTAGCCAAAGCTGTGGGAGGAGTCCCAGACCAGTTAGAGGGTGAGAAGCGGAAGAGGAGCCAGCTGACAACAACTGGGAATTGACTCTGGTGGGAATGTAGGGAGGATTAGGCAACCAATCCCTGCTAATCTCAGCTCTGCCACTTGTCTGCTGAATGACCTTGGGCAAATCAGTTCACTTCTCTGTGCCTCAGTTACCTCATCTGTAAAATGAGGATTAAATTCTACTCCCTCCTACTTAGACTGTGAGCCCCCTGTGGAACAGGAACTGTGTCCAACTTGATGATTTTGTATCTACTCCAGCAGTTAGTACAGTGCTGGAACATAATAAGTGCTTAACAAGAACCATAATTATTTCTTCCCAACCAACTCCCTGCCACCACATGACCATAAAGCAGTGCTCTCACTGGAGGCCAGGGATTCTCATCCTGATGTGGAGCAGATGTGACTGGGTGTGAATGCCATTATTTCCTGGAGCATGGAGGCATGAGTGACTGCTGGCCCAAAAGGCATTTCTGTCTTCTGTGTTAAGCTTTGAGATACTGTAGGAATCATTCTTCATTCCCGGGTGGGATTTTTCTGGTATTAAGCACTTTGTACCAGGCATTGTACTAAATGCTGGGGTAGATACAAGCTAATCAGATAGAACACAGTCCCTGTTCCACATGGGACTCACAGTCTTAATCCCCATTTTACAGATTAGGGAACTGAGAAGTTAAGTGACTTGCCTAAGGTCTCACAGAAGGCAAGTGGCAGAGCCTGGATTAGAAACCAGATCCTTCTGAATCCCAGGCCCGGGTTCTATCCACTAGGGCATGCTGCTTTTAAGGACTGTTCTTCCAGGAGACACGGAGAATCCGCTAGCTCTGCTAACTCAGGCCCATCCTTGGATTGGGGGTGAAGGACAGAGGGGACAGGGGAGACCATCTGTGGCTCATGGCTGTCTCTATTTGGAAAAAACAATTTTGAAATAAGGAAAATGTGACAATAAGAGGGCCATAAAAATAAGCCCTGACCCCTGTGTCCAGGCCATAAGGAAATTAGCCAGAGAACCTAAAAGAAATTCATGCCTTCAGTTGCTCCTTTGTGTTTTATTTTATTTATGGTTTTTGTTAAGCACTTATTAGGCATTAAGTACTGCTCTAAGTGCTGAGGTAGATATAAGCCAATAAGGTCAAACACAGTCCCTATCCCACATGGGACTCACAGTGTAAGTAGGAGGGAGAACAGGTTTTGAATCCCCATTTTTCAGATGAGGGAACTGAGGCACAGGGAAGTGAAGTGACTTGCTCAAGGTCACAGCAGGCAACTGGCAGAACCTGGATTAGAACCCAGATCCTCTGACTCCCAAACCCATGCTCTTTCCAGCTAGGCCATGCTGCTTACTTTTTTGTTTGGTTTTCTTGAAACTCTATGGTGGTGGGAGGTTGGGATTGGGGGGAGGGGGTGGAAGAGAGGTGAGGGTATTTGCCATTGGAAGATCTGGGATACAAGAGGAAGAGATGCCAGTGTGGGTGAGGTCAATGCAGATTTTGTGGACCAAGTAGAATCTTTGCTGACTAATGATTTTGGAAAACGATTTCCAAAGATGGAATCAAATATTTTGTATCTCCTAGGAAATGTGTTACTGTGGAATACACTAACACATGTCTGATGTAGAATTTTCATGATTCCGCCACTTCAGAACAGGGTCATGAATTCCACTCGGGAAGCAGCCAGTTCATTGAACCTATTTTCCCGAGACTTGGAGGTTGGAACTCAAACCTCGGCCAACAACGGTTTAAGTAGAAAAACAGGAAATCGAATCGGAAATTGAGAAGGGCCATTCAGCTGGATCTGGATTAGGTTCTCCTTTAGAGATTTCCCCTTGGGGCCCCAGAGCCCAGAAAATTCAGAGATTAAATGAAAAAGGCCTAGGAATGGAAATGAACTGCAAGAGTGCTCATTCAAAGCTCAGCTGGGATGGTGTGAACACGAGTCTTGCCTTTCACCAGCAAGAAGGGGTCTCAGCTGGGTGGGCTCTGTCCCGTTTCTTTGACCCTTCCTATTGGCTATGGACTTGGCCATCTCTTATAGAGCCACTGCTGCTCATCACAGATTTGGTGGAAGGGGGTGATGACCGGGAAAAGGAGACCCAGAAAGGAGAAGGGGATAGTGCAAAGTCAGCTGGGAAAGCAACCTGGCCTGCAGCTCTTTCCAATGGCCCTAACTGCCCCAGTTTCCTGGGGAGAAGCAAAAGAGCTGGAAGGCTGTGCTAAGAACTGTGGTTAGAGCAAAATCCAGGAACCCCTCAGCCTATTGCACAAGTTGCATATGTTCATCCTCCAGAATAAATTTAGGATCCAAATATGGCTACTGCCATGATCTATTCATTCAGTCATATTTATTGAGTGCTTACTTTGGGCAGAGTACTGTACTAAGTGATTGGGAGAGTACAATATAAAATAATATAATATAAAACAGACACCTTCCCTGCCCACAATGATCTTACAGTCTACAGAGGGAGACAAACATTCATATAAATAAATAACAGAAATGTACGTAAGTGCTGTGGGGCTGGGCCGAGCGTTGCTTTGTTTTGCTGTCTGTCTCCCCCTTTGAGACTGTGAGCCCGTTGTTGGGCAGGGATTGTCTTCTACCTGTTGCCGAATTGTTCATTCCAAGCATTTAGTGCAGTGCTCTGCACATAGTAAGCACTCAATAAATACAATTGAATGAATGAAAGGAGGGATGGATAAAGGGAGCAAGTCAGGGCGACGCAGAAGGGAGTGGGAGAAGAGGAAAGGAGGGCTTAGTCAGGGAAGGCCTCTTGGAGGAACTGTGCCTTATATAAGGCCTTGAAGGTGGCGAGAGTCATTGTCTGTCCAATTTGAGGAGGGAGGATGTTCCAGGCCAGAGGCAGAATGTGGGCTAGGGGTCAGTGGCGAGATAGACGAGATCGAGGTACAGTGAGAAGGTGGACATTAGAGGAGTGAAGTGTGTGAGCTGTGTTGTAGTAGGACAGTAGCAAGGTGAGGTGGGAGGGGGCAAGGTGATTGAGCGCCTTAAAGCCCACTGTAAGGAGTTTCTGTTTGATGTGGAGGTGGATGGGCAACCCCTGGAGTTTCTTGAGGAGTGGGGAAACACATTCTGACGTTTTTGTAGAAAAATGATCCAGTCAGCAGAGTGAAATATGGACTGGAGTGGGAAGAGATGGGAGGCTGGGAGGTCAGCAAGGAGGCTGATATAGTAATCGAGGCAGTATAGGATAAGTGATTGTATTAATGTGGTAGTAGTTTGTATGGAGAGGAAAGGGTGGGTTTTAGTGATGTTGTGAAGGTGGAACGGACAGAATTTAGTGATGGATTGAATATAATAATAATAATGGCATTTAAGTGCTTACTATGTGCCAGGCACTGTACCAAGCAGTGGGGTAGATACAAGATCATCAGGTTGGACACAGTCCCTGTCCCACATGGGCTCACAGTCTTAATCCTCATTTTACACCTGAGGGAACTGAGGCACAGGGAAGTTAAGTGACTTGCCCAAGGTCACACAGCAGACAGTTGGAGGAGCAGGGCTTAGAACCCATGATCTTCTAGCTCCCAGGCCTGCGCTCTATCCACTATGTGGGTTGAATGAGAGAGAGAGAGGAGTCAAGGATAATGCCAACCCCCCCACACCCATCCCAGCAATTCCCTTGCCAAACTCAGCCGTCCTCCCAGAGCCCAAGAATTCCTCCCTTAGACTTTCTAGCCCTTTGACCTAGACAAGGAGGTGGGCAAGGAAAGTTAGCAGTGACTTAGTAGCCCACACCAGAGTAGCTCCCTGCCGCAGAGGAAGAAACTGAAATGGCGAGAATAGAAGCCTCAGGTGCAGGGCAACAGATTTCTAGAGACTTGGCGACAATGTAGATTTCGTTACTTTTTAGTGAGTCAAGAGGGTTTTGGTGGCAGTGGGATTCCTGAATCCAATGGGAGCAATGACAGGGTGTCCCCAGCAGGTGGCAGCACCAACTCGGGCGACAGCCCCGAAATCATTACGGGTGGCACTGCCCAGTCCCGGGCAGCTCTCGTTGCCAGTCATAGTCTACTGGCTCGGGAGCTGATTCCGATGTATCTATCGATTAAAAAAAGAAAGAAAAGTCCATGACCAGAGACTTTTCAGTTTCTTCTCCCCTTAACCTCCGAATCCCAGGGGTGGCATAAGTGGGTGGGCTGGGTGGGCAGGAAAAAATGTCATGCATAGGAAAGCCTCAGCGTTGCCCTTTTGGAACTGCCGGGAGGAGAAAAATCAGGTGACAGGGGACCTGGGAGTGGTCCTGGCAGGACTTGGTCCTAAGGGAAGGGTTGTGCCAGGAAGTAACTCCACTCCAATTCCCCCCAAGGCAGAAGCAGCCCACCAAGTCAGAATGGAAAATGAGAGTTGAAGACCAAAAAGCCCTCAGTAAAGGCCCCGTCCAATCCTTAGCCTCCTTCCTCCCCATCCCACCCCCGTGCCCCAGAAAGGAGCCTTTGGCTGTTTCAAGGGTGCACAGCTCCCCAGGTGAATAATCAGGCCTGTTAAGGCTCTGGAGAAGGGGGTGGATTTGGAAGACACTGTGAAAGAAGAAGTTGCAGAATTTGGCATGTAGACTGTCCTGGAAGAGTACAGGTTCTGAGCACTTGAAAATTTCTCTGACCTGGTGGCCTTGGCCACTGTGATGAGAAATGGTGGTAGATGAGCTGTTCCTGCCAAATTGAGTTGACTTCTGTCATAACAATAGTGATCCAGGGGCTAGCCCAAGGGGGATGGAGGATGCTTCTTCCCCGAAGGCACCCAAAATGTGACTATTATCTGACTGCACATTTCAACCTGAAAGACAGAGCTCTGGTGTACACGCAAGTGTGTATACACACACACACACACACACACAGTCTGCTTCTTTCCTGTTCCCACTGTGTCTTGACATTACTGGGGAGCAAAGTCAATCCCTAAACTCCTTCTGACTACCAATTGCCCTTTAAGGTCAACAGAAAGCGGGACCCATCAGATATGGACCAAAGCATTTTTATTTCTTCTTATCACAGCAATCACAATCAACTACAATTTGGTAAGCTTGGACTGGTCACTTTCTGACCAGGTCGGCCTGGTTATTCCCTTCCTGGCTTCAGGGGTGGGGCTGACGGAGCCTGAGGGGGATCCCTACATCCCAAATCAGTGCTGGGCCTGCAGAGGTACCACCTTCAGCCACAGCCCTTTCTCCGCTCGCAGGATCAGCTCCGGCTTCCGTCGGGGTGCGGCCTCTCCATTAGGTAGCACCCGGAAATGTAGAAGGGTCAGGGCCACCATTACCTTCATCTCAGACAAGGCAAACGTCTGGCCGATGCAGTTTCTGCCGAGCAAGGGGAAGGTGGGTTTGGAATCACCAACAACAGCCTCCTTGAATCTTGGACTCCAACCCACTTCTGGGGAAACCCAGGAGCCATCCTGGGGTGAGGTCTGGGAGCAGCCCTGATATCCCTGGGGCCACCTCAAGATGGGGGGTCAGGGGTGAGGACAGGGCAGAGAGTTACCTGGGTCCGGCTGAAAAGGGCACAAATGCCAGTGGTGACCTCTTCTCAGAGTTGTTAGGATCAAAGCGGTATGGATTATACACCTAGAGGGGAAATGACCAGAGGGTTATGTCCCAGAAACTAGTAACCATCAGTGGTCTTCCTCCTTGCAGGCCCAGGGCTGGTTTGGGCCAATCTGAAATCTGTGGTTCAGGTAGGGACTGGTCTAGTCCAGTTCCCTGGGGAGATCTGGACCTGAACATGGCATACCTCCTGTTCTGAGGACACACGGTAAATGGGTAAGGTGCAGGCTTCCTCTCACCCCTCATCCACCCCCACCTCGGGTTTAAGTTACACTCAAATAGCTCTCTTTCTACTTGTCAACTGTTTTCTCCTCAACTCTTTTCCTCTCAAGATAACATTTGTTTTTGTTGCTCTCACCACTGAACTCTTGTTCACACCCTCCCCCTTGCCTGGAACTCCCTCCCATTTCATATCTAACAGACCACCGAACTCACCATCTCCAAAGCCCTCCTAAGATCACATCTCCTCCAGGAGGCCTTCCCCCATTAATCTCTCATCTCCCCACTTTATAATCCTTAATCACATCAGCCTGTCCATGCCAACTAATCATGTAAGTCCTCATAACCCCCAAGAGATTTATCTATACCCATATCCATGTACATATCTTATACCCTGCATTGCTTCCTCCTCATTTATTTGTGTTACCCCCACCCAAACCACTATATTGTAAGATCCTTGAGGGCAAGGCTCACTGTCTACTAATTTTATTTCACTCTCCCAAACACATAATACAGTAGGTGTTCTCTAAATACTATTAATTGATGAATTGGTAAATATCAGTCTGTAGCACAGACTGAGAGCCAGGACACCTGGTGAAAAGAGGCTTAAATAATAATGATAATGGCATTTGTTAAGCACTTACTATGTGTAAAGCACTGTTCTAGGCACTGGGGGGATACAAGGTGATCAGGTTGTCCCACATGGGGCTCACAGTCTTAATGCCCATTTTACAGATGAGGTAACTGAGGCACAGAGAAGTTAAGTGACTTGCCCAAAGTCACAGAGCTGACAAGTGGCAGAGCCGGGATTTGAACCCATGACCTCTGACTCCCCAGCCCGTGCTCTTTCCACTGAGCCACTCTGCTTCTCTTAAAGGAGATTTTGGTTGGTTACCAGAAGGAATTTCTTGATGATCAAGGTGATCAAATACTGGAAGGGCTAATAATAATAAAAATAATAATTGTGGTCTTTAACCACTTATTATGTACCAAGCACTGGGGTAGATATGAGATAATCAAGCCAGACACACATGGGCTCACAGTCTAAGTAGGGGGGAATATAGGTATTGTATCCCTGTTTTTCAAATGAGGAAATAGAGGGTCACAGCAGTGAAGTGACTTGCCCAAGGTCATACAACAGTTAAGTGGGAAAGGCGGGTTTAGCACCCAGGTCCTCTGACTTCCTGCCCTGTGCTCTTTCCAATAGGCCATGCTGCTTGTCATCACTAACAAGGAGGTTGTGGTGGTTCCATCTTTGAAGAGCGTTAAGGAAAGATTAGCCCCCATCTGTCTTGGAGGCAGGGGACCTGATGATTTCTCAAGGGGGCTTCCAATTCCCTGATTCTGTTTCTTCTTCTAACTCGGTATGTAATGATGACCCGGCCCCTTCCTCCTCTCTGAGCCTCCGTCTCTCCCTGTGAAAGTGCAGAAGGCCAATTAAGGTGGCCAATGATGATGATGATGATAATTGTTAAGCACTTACTATGTGCCAAGCACTGTTCTAAGCACTGGGGGATATACAAGGTTATCAGGTTGTCCCATGTGGGGCTTACAGTCTTAATCCCCATTTTACAGATGAGGTAACTGAGGCACAGAGAAGTTAAGTGACTTGCCCAAAGTCACATAGCTGACAAGTGGCAGAGCCAGGATTGGAACCCAAGATCTCTGATTCCCAAGCCCATGCTCTTTTCACTAAGCCACGCTGCTTCTCGACCCTCGTCCCCTGTTACAATCCAGGACAGGGACAAACCAGTTACAAACCAGACAAATGGCCACCCTAGCTCCTGTTCTTGGACTCCAGCCCTTGGGAGGGAGACCATGTTCTGTGAATATATTTAGGGTGTAAAGATTAGAACAGCCACTGCAAAAAGGAAAAAAGGCCTGGTAACCATGGAAATGGAATTAGGACAAACCAAACTTGGATGACAGTTGACTGTCTCTGAAGAAGCAAAGTTGATAAAAGTAGGTTATCTGTGTAACATGAGGGAGGGATCAGTCAATTGTATTTATAGAGCACTTACTGTGTGCAGAGCACTGTACTAAGCACTTAGTGAGAGTGCAATAAAACAGGCACATTCCCTGCCCACAACAAGCTTACAGTCTAGAGGATCATCCGCCTACATAAAACGTTCAGGACATGTCACCCCGTTCCTCAAAAATCTCCAATGGTTACCTATCTGTTCATTCATTCATTCCATCATATTTATTGAGTGCGTACTGTGTGCAGAGCACTGTACTAAGCACTTGGAAAGTACAATTCAGCAGTGAATAGAGACAATCCCTGCCTAACAACGGGCTCATAGTCTAGAAGGCGGAAGACAGACATTAAAACAAGTAAACAGGCATCAGTAGCATCAATCTAAATAGAATTTTAGATATATACACATCATTAATAAAATAGAATAATAAATATGTACATACATACACAAGTGCTGTGGGGAGGGAGTAGAGCAGAGGCAGTGAGTTGGGGCAATTGGGCTGGGGGGCGGGGAGCAGAGGAAAAGGGGGGCTTAACCTGGGCAGGCCTCCTACACCTCCATATCAAACAAAAGCTCCTCACCTTTGGCTTTAAAGCACTCCCCCTCCTACCTCACCTCGCTTCTGTCATTCTACAACCCAGCCCACATACTTCCATACTTAACTCGTCTAGTGCTAACTTTCTCACTGTGCTTTGATCTCCTGATGCCAACCCCTGGCCCAAGTCCTGCCTCTAGCCTGAAATGCCCTCCCTCCTCAAATCTGACAGACAATTACTCTCTCCCCTACCTTCAAAGTCTTATTGAAGGCACATCTTCTCCAAGAGGCCTTCCCAGATTAATCCCCACTTTTCCTCATCTCCCACTCCCTTCTGTGTCACCCTGACTTGCTCCAGTAGCTCTCTCCCCCCAGGCCCACAGCGCTTATTTATGTAAATGTAGTTTTATTTGTGTTGATGTCTGTCTCCCTGCTTCTAGACTGTGAGCTCGTTGTGCACAGGGAATGTCACTGTTTATTGTTGTATTGTACTTTCCCAAGTACTTAGTACAGTGCTCTGCATACAGTAAGCGCTTAATAAATTCAAGTGAATGAATACACACACACACACACACACACACACACAAATCTATACCTCTCTCTCTCTCCTCTCTTCCTGCTCCCGCAACCTTTCACCACAAGATGAGTAGCAGAAAACCAGAGAGGAATTTCCAAGGAGAAGAGAGGGAAGTCAGAGAGAAATGGAACTTGTCAGCAGAGCAGAGGAAAGCAGTTCAAGGCCAGTTCAGAAGTGCTGTATTTTAAAACAGTCAGGCTGGGCTCAGATAAGGAAATTGAAATGCCCAAGGAAAGGTCACCTCAGAATAATAATGTAATAATAATGTTGGTATTTGTTAAGCGCTTACTATGTGCCAAGCACTGTTCTAAGCGTTGGAGTAGATACAGGGTAATCAGGTTGTCCCACATGAGGCTCACAGTTAACCCTTATTTTACAGATGAGGTAACTGAGGCACAGAGAAGTTAAGTGACTTGCCCACAGTCACACAGCTGACAAGTAGCAGAGCCGGGATTAGAACTCATGACCTCTGACTCCCAAGCACGTGCTCTTTGCACTGAGCCACGCTGCTTCTGTGCCCCTGGAACGGGACAACCCATCATCCCTGCAAGTGAGGGTGGGGTGCCTGACCTGCTGAGCCACTTTGCCAATCTGGTTCTGGACTTTTTGAAGAAGCATAATGAGTTGCATTCAATATAGCTGCACAGTAAATATCATTACCACTACTCAATCTGTCTTCTCCTAACCTCACTATAATAATAATAATTTTGGTATTTGTTAAGCGCTTACTATGTGCCAAGCACTGTTCTAAGCGCTGGGGTAGATACAAGGTAATCAGGTTGTTCCACATAGGGCTCACAGTCTTCATTCCCATTTTACAGATGAGGTACCTGAGGCCCAGAGAAGTGAAGTGACTTGCCCAAGGTCACACAGCTGACAAGCGGCGGAGCCGGGATTAGAACCCATGACCTCTGACTCCCAAGCCCGGGCTCTTTCCACTAAGCCACGCTGCTTCTCACTAGGGCATTGAGAGCAAATGCGATCATATCTGGGCCATGTCATTATAACCTTAGCACCCATGTGGAAGGCAGTTTATTTATTCTGCTTATTTATTCTTTCTGTAGTATTTATTCATGGTTGCTACCAGCTGTATCCATGGTTTCACTCTTATTCCCACTGAATGTATATGTTCTGTAGCTGCCTCTCTCTCATTAGATTGTAAGCTCCTCTAGGGCAGGGCTACTCCCTCTCCTGTGTCACCTATGCCCTTGGATATGCACCCTTTAAGCGCTTGATATTCACCCCACCCTCAACCCCACAGCATTTATGTACGCATCCATAATTTATTTTAAAGTGTCTCCCCCTCTAGACTGTAAGCTCTACCAACTCTGTTGTACCACCCTCTCCCAAGTGCTTAATGCAGTGCTTTGCCAGCGGTAAGTACTCAATAAATACCATTGATTGATTGATTTTGATTGAGTGTGCTCCCAAGCACCTAGTAGTTCAATCCATCAGTGATATTTATTAAATGTTTTCTGTGGGCAGAGCACTGTACGAAGCACTTGGAAGAGTACGATACAATAGAACTGGTAGGCACTAAGTAGGTGCTCCATAAACCCGGATGATGATCTAGGAAGCGTTTTGGCTCCTAGATCCGATAAGGCAGGGGAGGTAGAAGGCGAAGGCAAACTCTACTATATTGTACACTCCCAAGCACTTAGTATAGTGCCCAGGACAGTGTAAGCATTTAATAAATACGATTGATTGAGGAAGAAGAGGAGCAACAGAATGACCGTCATACCTCAGGATCCGGCCAGACAGCTGGGTTGTGATGAGTTCCAAAGATGCTGATCATACAGGTATTCCCTTCAAGAGATGAGAAAAGGGTACCATGCAGCTTATCCAACTTAAGGGTAGTGAGAGTGAGCAACAGGAGCTATGTCTAGAAATAAAGTCTCCTCCTCTTGGTCCGGACAAGAAGGGAGGGACTTCTTAAAATCCTCCTCCCTCCCCACCCCCCTGACAATGAAGGGTCCAGTCTCCTTAGTTGGGGGATTCAACAAGTCCTGGGGATCCAAGAAAGCCGGTACCTTTGGGGATGACCCGTCCATCGAGCAGGGTGATGTCCTCGGTGCAGCAGCGGGAGATGACCGTGACTGGGGGGTGGAGCCTCAGGCTCTCCTTGATGCACATGGTGAGGAAGGGCATCTGGGAGAGGTCCTCCCTGGGGACACTTAGATCTGTCACTTCTCTGCCTTATGGTCCACCGTGGCTCCCCAGGAACAGGCTTGACTCCAGGCCTCCCCTCTCCAGACAACAGGGACCTTCCCAAGGAGGAAGGGATCCAGACAGCCTCCCTGGGGCCAGCTCAGGCCTCCGCCCATCAACCCTCTTCCAGCCCAGGAACCAGAAGAGGGTTTAAAAGGACACCTGGAGAGAGAAAGCCCAGGGAGCAAAGGGAGCCAACACTGACCATTCAATCTCTTCTGTCTCCCTCCCCTTCACCAGTTCCCGGATCTCCGCCCGGCATTTCTCTTGATATTCCTGGTGTTGTGCCAAGTTATACAGCACCCAGGAGAGGCCGCTGGCTGTGGTGTCATGTCCTTCAAAATAATAATAATAATGATTATGGTGTTGGTTAAGTGCATATTACGTGCTCAGCACTGTAGTAAGAGCTGGGGTGGATTCAGTATATGCAGATTGGACAGTCCCTGTCCCACACGGGGCTCACAAGGGAGAACAGGTATTGAATCTCCAATTTACAGATGAGAAAACTGAGGTCCAAATAAATTAAGTAACTTGCCCAAAGTCACACAGCAGGCAAGCGGCGGAGCTGGGATTAGAATTCAAATCTCCTGACTCCAGGCCTGGGCGTTTTCCACTAGGCCACATACTGCTTCTGAAGGAAGGGAAATCCTCCCCAGCAGTGTCTGGGCCCTCTGGGGAAGAGCGGGCTCTATGGACAACTAGGCCTGAAGCAGGTGGGGGGGTATGGGGGTTGGTTGTCAGGTCCAAGAGGGGAAGCTGGTGGACGCCCACCCAAGCTGCCAACTCACCTCAACTCCAAAACCCAGTCCTCTCACTCCCACCCTCAGAGGTAAGTACCAACCAGGCTGCTGGGTTGGGATCTCCTGTCATCCCTTGTGCCCTCCCTCCCCACCTGGGCTCCAGGGGGACGTGACCCTCACCCTCAAACATGAAGGTGTCCACCTCTGCCCGGACATCCTCATCCGAAAGAGCATTTCCATCTTCATCCTGTAAATAGTAGTGGTAGAAGTATTAGTTGTAGTGGTAGTAATAGTTGTCATTATTTATAATAACGATGGTATTTTTTTAAGCACTTACTATGTGCCAAGCACTGTTCTAAGCACTGGGGTAGACATATGGTAATCAGGTTGTCCCACATGGGGCTCACAGACTTAATCCCCATTTTGCAGATGAGGTAACTGAGGCACAGAGAAGTGAAATGACTTGTCCAAAGTCACACAGCTGATAAGTGGCAGAGCAGGGATTAGAACCCATGACCTCCGACTCCCAAGCCGGTGCCCTTTCGTTGTTGCAGTTATTGAGCGCCCACTTGGAGAGGTGTACTGTTCAGAAGCCCCTGCGGGTGGTACCCAGCCTCCTTTATGCTTGGGCAGAGCTTGGCTTAAGGCACAACTTGCTTTTCCCATCTTCCCAGGCCTGGGACCCATCAGCCCCGAGCCTGAGAAGCAGCATGGCCTAGTGGAAAGAGCTTGAGTCTGGGAGTCAAAAAAAACCTGGGTTCTTATCCCTGATTCGCCACTTACCCACTGTGTGACCTTGGGCAAGTCACTGAACTTTTCTAGGCATCAATTCCCTCATCTGCAAAACTGGGGTTCAATGCCTGTGCTCCCTCCTACTTAGACTGTGAATCCCATGTGAGACCTGCTAATCTCGTATCTTCCCCCAGCGCTTAATACAGTGCTTGACATATAGTAAGCACTGAACAAATACCACAATTATCACTATTATCATGAGGTCAGAGTGGGCAGATGGGTGATACCCCTGCTCCCGACCCAGCTGCCCGAGGCCAGGGCTCCTCCCAGGAAGGTGGTGGGGCAAGAGAAGGGGAGAGAGAAGGAAAACGCTCCTCCTACTGTCCCCTCCCCAACCCAGACCGTTCACCTTGGCCAGCAGCAGCACATCAATAAAATCCACGGTCTTGCCCTTCTTGGCCTGCAGCCAGGACTCGGGGTCCTGGTGAGCGAGGGTGCGGCGCCGCTTCTGGATGACGTCGTCGGTGAAGTCGTGCACCAGGCGGCAGGCCTGGCGGAAACGGCGCCCTTCAGCCGTCAGGTTGTACAGGAAGTCCATGTGTAAATGTAGCTTCTGGTGCCTCTTCACCACCAGGGTGCTCAGCTCCAGGATGGCAGCAATGTAGTCGCTCGGCCTCCTGTCCGTAGCATGGGGGCGGAGGGGGGATGTAGAGTCGGGCCCTGTTCCACTCCATCTCCGCGGCTCCTTTCCCGGTGCCCTCACCCCCTCCACGTCTCTCCTGACTCCGTTCGCAATTCTCTTAATCCACCGTCGCTCCCTTCCCAACCTCGACCCCACTTCCATTCAAACCCCGACTTCCCCGTTCTACGATGTGTGTGCCTCCGAGCCCAGTTGCCCCTGGAGTTCCTCTCCATTGTTGTAACCCTACTCTCCCCGACACTCGGTCACCTCTTGTCTCCCCATCGACCGAGGGCCCCAGCCTCAAAGGTGTGCCTGGGGACTCACTCTTGGCAGTTGCTGTTGTAGCTGAAGACACATTTCTGCAAGCTGTCCAGAGTCATGAGGCTGATGTGCTCAAACATGTCCACGTTGATGCTGTTCCCCAGAGCCAGACGTCTCCATTTTGCCTACCAGAGAAAGTCAGCGTCTGCACTGAGCCCACCCTCAGTCCAAGGAGTCCTCTGCCTGCCCCTCGTCTGGGGCCTCGAGCCACTGGAGAGGGAAGGACACCTGGGTTGTACTTAGCAATAGGAATGAATCCTCCAATACTTAGGCACCCCTCATTCTGGCAACCAGGTGGAAGGTCGTTGTGGACAGGGAACGTACCTACCAACTTTGTCATAATGTACTCTCCCAAGCAGCGTGGAGGAGCAGTGTGGCCTAGTGGAAAGACCATGGGCCTGGGAGGCAGAAGGACCTGGGTTCTAATCCCGGCTCTGTAGGGATTGTCTCTGCTGCCGAATTGTACTTTCCAAGCGCTTAGTACAGTGCTCTGCACACAGTAAGCGCTCAATAAATACGATTGAATGAATGAATCCCTCATAATAATTGTGGTATTTGTTGAGCGCATACTATGTGCCAGGCACTGTACTAAGTGTTGAAGTGGATAAAAACAAATCAGGTTGGACACAGTCCCTGTCCCATGTGGGGGTCACAGTCTCAAACCCCATTTTACAGATGAGGTTACTGAGGCACAGAGAAGTGAAATGACTTCCTCAAGGTCACCCAGCAGACAAGTGGTGGAGCCAGGAATAGAACTCATGACCTTCTGACTCCCAGACCTGTGCTCTATCCATTATGCCATGCTACCTCTCACTTCCTCTCACTGCTATCTTCAACCCACTGACTCTGATGGCTCTTTCCCTTATGCCTTCAAATGACTTGTCTCCCCTCTCTCTATCTCGGCCCCCTCCAGCAGCGCCTCACCTTCCTGCTCCCATTCTGACCCCAACTCTTGGAATAGATCATATGCAACCACAGCCTTAATTTCCTTTCCAACAGCAATCTCCTGAACCCACCACAATCGGGTTTTCAACCCCTTCACACCACCGAGATTGCACTTTCTGACGTCAACAGTGACCTCCTCATAGCCAAATCCAATGGGCTCTGCTTTGTCTTTGTCCTCCTTGACCTCTCAGCTGCCTCTGACACTGTGGACCACCCCTTCCTCCTCAACACAATATCAAGCCTCAATTATGCTGACACAATACTGATCCGATTCTACTTCCCTGACAGTTACTTCTCAGTTTCCTTCGCTGACTCTCCTTTCTTAAGCCTAACCTCTCAGCCCCTGTCAGTGTCCCTCAGAGTTCTGGTCCGGACCCCCTACTCTTCTCACTTTACCCCCACTCTCTCGGGGAGCTCATCCAATGCCACCGCTTCAGCTCCCACCTCTATAATAATTATGGCATCTGTTAAGCGCTTACTGTGTGCCAGGTACTGTATAAGCACTGGGGTGGATAAAAGCAAATCAGGTTGGACACAGTCTCTGTCCCGCACGGGGCTCACGATCTTCAACCCATTTTACAGATGAGGTCACCGAGGTACCGAGGAAGTGAAGTGACTTGCCCAGTGTCACACAGCAGACAAGTGGCAGATCTGGGATTAGAACCCATGACCTTCTGACTCCCAGGTCCATGCTCTATCCACTATGCCATGCTTTCCTTTCCTCCAAGTTCATCCAAGTCTAAAGCTCTCCTAAAATCCTATCTCTTCCAATAAGCCTCCCCCAATTAACTCCCAACACCCTGAATGTATTAACCCATTGACCACTTCCAGCATTACTTCTAGCACTAACATCCTTATTTATCCCTCTTTTCGGCCCTTGTTATAATATGTATAATCAGCTGTACATTCCACTATTGATGGTAAGCAGGTTGGCCTAGTGGATAAAGAACGGATCTGGAAGTCAGAGGTCCTGGGTTCTAATCTCAGCTCTGTCACTTGCTTGCTGTGTGACCTTGCCCCATATGGGTCTCACAGTCTAAGAGGGAGGGAGAATCTAAGAGGGAGGGAGAACAGGCACTTTATCTCCATTTTACAGATGTGGTGACTGAGGCACAGAGAAGGGAAGTGACTCCCCAAG
Organism: Ornithorhynchus anatinus; assembly: GCF_004115215.2. Lineage (NCBI taxonomy): Eukaryota > Metazoa > Chordata > Mammalia > Monotremata > Ornithorhynchidae > Ornithorhynchus > Ornithorhynchus anatinus. The sequence continues at coordinate 111,163,694 of NC_041749.1, read as the reverse complement.
GTGACACAGCAGGCAAGTGGCAATTAAGAGTCCAGGTCCTCTGACTCCCAAGCCTATACTTTTCCCTGGAACATGTCTCTGTTCTACTTTCTCAAGTGCTTAGTACAACCATTGCATTCAGGAGATGCTCAGTTAATACCGATTCTATCACTGTTACCATGGGGTACTAGGCCAAACCAGAAGGCACGTAGAGAAATCTCCAACCAGCTGATCTGACAATCATTTTGCCCTGTGGGACACAAGGCGAGAAAGTGGTGCCATGCCAACCCTCACAACTACCCATAAGCCTTTGGGGAGACGCTTCTGAGAAACAAAGCTGCTCTAGAGTGAGTAATCCAGGGAGAATATGGAGAGTCAGCTCCAGGGATCCCCCCACCTTCCCTCCATGGACTGGACCATGGCCATGCCCACATCCTCACTCCCTCCTCCCTCACATGCAGGATATTCGTGCTCTGGTTGAAGATCTTTATATAAGGCTTGAGGATGTCAAAGTGGAAGGCCGGGGTCAGCATGCGGCGGTGACGGCCCCATTTCTCCCCTCTGCTCAGCAGCAGTCCATCTCCTGGAAGGGACAAAGCCAATGTAAGCAGAATTGACCAAACCACCCCTTCCATTGTAGGCACATGGCCTAGTGGGAAGGCCATCTGAGACCAGCACAGGTGGTTCCATCTATGGGCTCGTGTCTCCCTCTCTCCCTCTCTCCCCACCCCTCTCTCCCCGCCCCCCCTTTGGTTGCCACAGTGGTACTATCCCACTGGGCCCTCCACCCTGCAGTGCCCAGGATGGTGCCCTCATCTCCTCCATCCAGTCCTGTCTCACCACACCCCAGTACTCACCCAGCCAGGGTTTCAGAAAACCATAGAAGAGTTCATCCTTAGGTGCAATGGCAGCTGGGAGTAAGAGACAGGAGAGGTGACCAATCAGTATAGGGGACAGAGCTCCCAAGATGACAGACAGCAGGGGTGCCAGGCACAACACCCAAGCTCACAGGACCCAGGAATTGAGGAGACAAAGCAGGTAGATGAGACTGAGGAATTGCATAATGAACTGTGACTTTGAATTTGTTTTCTTCAAATTGTTGAATTTAGGCTGTCATTTGTTTTTCCCTGAATGTCCATCCTCCCACCTCTTTAGATCATGAGCCCCTCATGGGCCAGGGCCCAAGTCTGAATCAATGGCCATGGATTCTTCCCAGTGCTCAGGACACTGCTTTGCACTTCAAATACACTTTGCAAATGTTAGTATCGATTGAGTGATTGATTGATTAACAGAAGCCCCCTCCCCTCAGTCACAGCTGACTTAGCTTACACAGGGCAAAGAGAGAGGGGGAGAGAGAAGAAGGGAGAAGAGCTAGAAGAGAAGAGAGAAGAGGAGAGGAGAGGGAAGGAGATGAAAAGAGAGAAGAGAAGAGAAAATAGAGAAAAGAAGGGGAAAGAAAAGAAGAGAAGAGCTACAAAGGAGGACCCAGGCTAAGCAGGCTCTGAAAGAGAGAAATAGCTAAAAGCAGTCAGAGGGGATCAGGTAAATTCCCTGTACCCCCAACCCAAAGACAGAGCAAGGCTGGGGTCTCTGAAGAGGCGATAGCTTGGCTGGGCCACGGCCACAGGCAAGGCATGGCAAGGCGAGGCGAGGCTAAACTGTCTTCTGCTCCATCTCCCAGTGGGGCTCAGCCCATTCCCGGCCCTGATGTCAGTTCTGGGCACTCCCTGCTCCCTCGCTGGGCTGGCGGCACGGAGACATCATCGGCCAAGCAGGGAGCAGCAGGTGGCCAGGAACGGGGCATCTACCTGAGGCCAGGAGGACGGGTTTAATGCAACGGGGGTGGAAGAGCCGAACCACAGGGTTCCAGAGCCCAACCCACCAACAGCATGCGTCCACATAGGTCTGGGCCAGACCCTGCGTGTACAGCAACCCCTCCTCTGAGCTCTCGATCTGAGAAAGAACAGAACTCCATCTGAGGCAGGACAGATAGGACCCCCTCCCGAACCCTCACCCCCAGAGGTGGGCGGGACAAGACAGGAGTGGCACTCCGCTTTCTTCTTGTTCCTTTAGCGAGGCGGCTGGACAGGGGACGCCGGTCCCTCCAAGTGGCTTGGGAAATGGGTGCTGGGTGGACAGCAAAGGGGATGGGAGAAACTTTGCCTTGGCTCTTCCTGGACCTCAGCTTTCTCAGCCAGCACACAGGGTCCGAGACCTTTACCTCCTTCCCCAGGAGAAGCACAGACCTTCAGCTCAGCCTTGCCTACGTGTAGTGTTCCCACAGGGCTGAAGGAAGAGAAGGTAGCCTGGTCTCCCTCTCTGCCCTGGGAAACCACACCGGGCTCAGGGCCAAAACCCTAGACTTCCAGTCAAAAGACCCCGGCCGCTCTGCCGGACCCCTTCGCCCTCAGTCTTCTACAGCCCCTCCACCCCATGCCGGCCGGCCTCGGGCCACTACCTGATGCCCGCAGGACAGGGGAGATATCGTCAGGGTGGATAAGCCTCAGGATGGGGTAGAAGGGCCCCAGCCACCAGACGTGGACATGACAATAACGCCGTGAGAGCTCCTCAGCAAACCGCATTCCCTCCTCTGAGCACTGAGCCTATGGACAACGAGGCACAGGTTAGTCATCTGGATTCTTGGGGCCCAGGGTGGACGGGCCAGGGGGAGGCACTGCTACTGCATGACTCCCTGGCCTCCTCCTCCCCCTACTACCATGCTCCAGCCCCTGGTCTCTACCTGGGGAGGAGTGGGACCTCTCTGGGTGTGCGGTGCCAAACAAGAGTTTGGAGTAGGAAGCAACCACTCGTAAGAAGTAACCAGGCTAGTGCACCAGAGAAAGATACAAAGGATAGAAGAACATTTAAAAGCCTTGCTTCAAAGCCAACTGCACTAACCAGAAAGGAATCCCATGGAAAAGGCTGCCAGGACCCAGAATCTGGGCCCAAGGCTAGATTGTTTCCCACAGTATACCTCCCAGTTCTGCTCTGGAGGTTCATGCTATTTAGGGATTTCCAGGTATCCAGACACCCGTGGTGCCCTGCTTCTCCCGGGTAGGCCGACCTAGACTGAAGCTCCCTCTGCCTCTACTAGGGCAGAATTCCATGCTCTTTCTGTTCACCTGCACCTTCCCCTACTTCCTGACCAATAAAATTCCTGGTGGCACAAGGAGTCACAATGGGTATGTTCAGCCAATGCCTAGGTCAGGGCTAGGTACTAAGTAAATACTTGTTGACTGCCAGATTGAGTAACCAGTGTTTAATGCATTATTATCCATTTCATATCTGTAATTTATTTATTTATATTAATAAATATGAATATATTAATGTCTGTCTCCCCCTCTAGACTGTAAGCTCCTTGTGAGCAGGGAACCTGTCTACCAACTCTGAACCCAGAAAAGCACTCGATAAATACAGTTAAATGATTGATTGAAGTGCCACATAACTCTTAGGTCCGGTTCTCCTTCTTCCCACTCACCCTCCCTCCAAATTTCTTTTCATTGGCCTCACTTGAGCAGAGGCTCACCCATCATACAAATTAGAAATTCCCTTGGCTTGTAAAGACAGCTCTGCTAAGAGACGCTCGATTTCCTTCATAGGTCAGTATACACAGGGACAGGCAAACCCAGCTCAGAGTGGTGGAAAGTGAACCCTGATACACAAACACTATGTTTCTGCCAGGTCCTGGTCCCCATCGCCCAATTGCTTCTCACAGCCACCATCCTCCGCCTCAGGATGGGCTCTGCCTCAAAGCAAACTAGGCAACCACCTAGGGTGCTTTTCGGCTGGGGCATCTCCTTTCACTTTGTGGTTCCCCTCCTTTCATTTGCCCTAGGGTATCAGAATATCTTAAACCGGCCCTGCCAAACCCCCGTGTCCCTTATCCATCATCCTTCTTCCACCTCAGGGGGCCAGCGGACACTGAGGGAGGGCGATAAACAGGAAATTTACCCAGAGAAACTCATGACCATCAGAGACCTCACCACACTGCATCTCCCCAGCACCTTATCCTCCCAGTCCACCCCCAGAGGAAAAGAAGACCTTGCACAAGACCATTACTAGATCCCACCCAGGGCCTATCCAGTCCAAAGTTCTGTCTCCAACATCTGCAGTAGGATGTTTAGAGGAACTGGGAGAAACATGCCCAACTTAACATGCAACCTAATGGATATGGATGGACCATCAAGCATCCCTAACTTTCCCTCCTGTAATCCATTATGGCCCCCTCATCCATGAATTAATCCAAACTGCTCTTGGGCTGGCTGATATTTTCCATCTGCACAGCTTCCTGGGGTAACTGATGCCATACACTTACAACCCACTGTATTTGGAAAAGTGTTTCCTTTTACTTGTTTTAAACCTCCCATCCTCCAGCTTCCATGGGTACCCCTTCCTCCTGAGGCTGTTGGACCTGGTGAATAACAAAGAGGTTTGGGGAGAGGAGATTGTCCAGGAAAGAGCCTAGGGAGTCAAGACTCTCTTTATCCAAAATCCCATTTTAAACTATCACAACCGGAAATCTTTCTCTTCTTTCCTTTTTCTTTCTCTTTGCCCATGTTCCTTCCCTTGTCTTTCATTCAATAGTATTTATTTATTGAGCACTTACTATGTGCAGAGCACTGTACTAAGCGCTTGGAATGAACAAGTCAGCAACAGATAGAGACAGTCCCTGCCATTTGACGGGCTTACGGTCTAATCGGGGGAGACAGACAGACGAGAACAATGGCAATAAATAGAGTCAAGGGGAAGAACATCTCGTAAAAACAATGGCAACTAAATAGAATCGAGGCGATGTACAATTCATTAACAAAATAAATAGGGTAATGGAAATATATACAGTTGAGCGGACGAGTACAGTGCTGAGGGGATGGGAAGGGAGAGGGGGAGGAGCAGAGGGAAAGGGGGAAAAGAGGGTTTAGCTGCGGAGAGGTGAAGGGGGGGTGGTAGAGGGAGTAGAGGGAGAAGAGGAGCTCAGTCTGGGAAGGCCTCTTGGAGGAGGTGAGTTTTAAGTAGAGTTTTGAAGAGGGGAAGAGAATCAGTTTGGCGGAGGTGAGGAGGGAGGGCGTTCCAGGACCGCGGGAGGACGTGGCCCAGGGGTCGACGGCGGGATAGGCGAGACCGAGGGACGGTGAGGAGGTGGGCGGCAGAGGAGCGGAGCGTGCGGGGTGGGTGGTAGAAAGAGAGAAGGGAGGAGAGGTAGGAAGGGGCAAGGTGATGTAGAGCCTCGAAGCCTAGAGTGAGGAGTTTTTGTTTGGAGCGGAGGTTGATAGGCAACCACTGGAGTTGTTTAAGAAGGGGAGTGACATGCCCAGATCATTTCTGCAGGAAGATGAGCCGGGCAGCGGAGTGAAGAATAGACTGGAGCGGGGCGAGAGAGGAGGAAGGGAGGTCAGAGAGAAGGCTGACACAGTAGTCTAGCCGGGATATAACGAGAGCCTGTAGCAGTAAGGTAGCCCTTTGGGTGGAGAGGAAAGGGCAGATCTTGGCGATATTGTAAAGGTGAAACCAGCAGGTCTTGGTAACGGATAGGATGTGTGGGGTGAACGAGAGAGACGAGTCAAGGATGACACCGAGATTGCGGGCCTGAGAGACGGGAAGGATGGTCGTGCCATCCACGGTGATAGAGAAGTCTGGGAGAGGACCGGGTTTGGGAGGGAAGATGAGGAGCTCAGTCTCGCTCATGTTGAGTTTTAGGTGGTGGGCTGACATCCAGGTGGAGACGTCCTGGAGGCAGGAGGAGATGCGAGCCTGAAGGGAGGGGGAGAGGACAGGGGCGGAGATGTAGATCTGCGTGTCATCTTCTCACCCTCCCTCTTCCTCCATCTTGTCTCTGGCCCTAGCTCTACATGCTGCCATCTCTGACCACAGGCAACTTCATGATGAGTCAGGAGGAACTCAGGAAAGAGGGCCGAGGTGAGAGCAGAAAAGATAGAAGGTGGAAGAAAGAGAATGGGAGAAAGATGAAAGAGGGTGAAAAAGTGGAGGGTGAAAACGTGCTACAGGAGGTCTAGAATGTGAGGAAATTAAAGGCAGGATGTAAGGGAGGCAAGCACATAAGCCACTTCCCACTGGAGAAGACTGAAGAAAGGATGAAGATAATAATAATAGTAATGTTGGTATTTGTTAAGCGATTACTATGTGCAGAGCACTGTTCTAAGCGCTGGGGTAGATACAGGGTAATCAGGTTGTCCCACGTGAGGCTCACAGATCCCCATTTTACAGATGAGGTCACTGAGGCACAGAGAAGTGAAGTGACTTGCCCACAGTCACACAGCTGACAAGTGGCAGAGCCAGAATTCAAACCCATGACCTTTGACTCCCAAGCCCATGCTCTTTCCGCTGAGCCATGCTGCTACCGGTCCATGATCAGAGATGCATGCTGGAGGGGCTGGGGGGTCGGGAGGGGAAGTAGGCAGTAAGGAGAGGGGTGCAGAGGGGTGACTCTTCATCCCTATAAGCATAACGCAACTCCCACCACCACCGTCACCATCACCAGTGTTGCTGAGATTACTGTACCTGATGCTGTGACAATAAACTTGTTGAGGTCAGGGTGGTAGAAGTGGAGGACAGGAAGGAAGGGCCCCAACCAAGTCTTAAAAACCCCAGGATACATGGCAACCAGCTCACTCACCCGACCCAGACCCTCCTCCGTGGGTCTGATCTGCAAGCAAGGGAGCAAGGAAGAGTTACTACCACCAGTTGGCCAGAAAGGCAGTGGAGAACGAGAAGAGGTTAGGAAGGGCCAGGGCCTCAGAAACACCTCCTTAGGCATAGTCTCACACCGTCCCTCGGACGATGGTATCTGCAGAGTTAGTTGGAAAAGTATTCTCCCACTCTTGGAGCCAACTCCCTCGCTGTCAGCAGAGTGGGTGAAGGGTGCCCCTCAACGCAAAAGCACTCAATCGCCTTGCGGCATCCTATCTTACCTCACTGATTTCCTTCTACAACCCAGCACATTCACTTCACTCCTCTAATGCCCAACTATTCTCTGTTCCTCACTCCCGTCTATCTCACAGCCGACTCCTCTCCCACATCTTGCCTCTGGCCTGGAACTCTCTCTCCCTTCATATCGACATACCACCACTCTCCCCACCTTCAAAGCCTCATTAAAATCACAACTCCTCCAAGAGGCTGTCCCTGATTAAGCCCTTATTTCCCCTATTACTGTTCCCTTCTGTGTCACCCTCACACTTAGATTTGTACCCTTTATTCACCCCATCTGGAGCCCCACAACACTTCTGTACATATCCGTAATTTATTGTAAAGTCTGCTTCTGTGACAATAAACTTCCATAAACTCCCCCTCTAGACTCTAGGCTCCTTGTGGGCGGGGAACATGTCTACCTACTCTGATACACTGAACTCTCCCAAGTGCTTAGTTCAGTGCTCTGCACACACTAAGTGCTCAATAATTATGATTGATCCTAAGATCCAGAGAGAGCCTTCAACCTTCTGGCAGCAGGTCTCCCTGAAGAATTATGAGTTTTCTTGTGCTAATAATAATAATAATGATGATGGTATTGGTTAAGTGCTTACTATGTGCCAAGCACTGTTCTAAGCTCTGGGATAGATACAAGGTTGTCAGGTTGTCCCACATGGGGCTCACAGTCTTAATTCCCATTTTGCAGATGAGGTAACTTGAGGCACAGAAAAGTTAAGTGACTTGCCCAAAGTCACACAGCTGACAAGTGGCGTAGTAAGATTAGAACTCACAACCTCTGACTCCCAAGCCTGTGCTCTTTCCACTAAGTCATGCTGCTAAACCATCTTCCAGGATGGCAGGAGGCCACTGGCTCCAGATTAAGCAATTATCCCAGAGTTCAGAGGGTCAGTTGTTACACCCAAATGAACAAGAAAAGGGAAGGCTTCCCAAGGTTTAGGCAATGGTTACCTGTTGGGACATATCCGTCCATAGGGCCCAAATCTGCAAAGTCAGTCAGTTCACACCACCAGCTCCACTGCCCATTCTCACTAGAGGAAGGGCACAAAGCAACTCTTGGGCCACTCAGTGCCAAGGCACGTGACAGTCATTGCCCAAGGGTGCTGACGGCTCGATAATAATAATAATGTTGGTATTTGTTAAGCGCTTACTATGTGCCGAGCACTGTTCTAAGCGCTGGGGTAGACATAGGGGAATCAGGTTGTCCCACGTGGGGCTCACAGTCTTAATCCCCATTTTACAGATGAGGGAACTGAGGCACAGAGAAGTTAAGTGACTTGCCCACAGTCACACAGCCGACAAGTGGCAGAGCTGGGATTCAAACTCATGAGCCCTGACTCCAAAGCCCATGCTCTTTCCACTGAGCCACCATGAATGGTATTTATTGAGCGCCTTCTGTGTGTAGAGCCCTGTACTGAACACTTAGGCGAGAACAGTAGAATTATTAAACGTGAGCCCTGGCCTTGGTGCACTCAGCCTGCCACCGCCACTTGCCCCTTTCCAGCCTTCGCCACCCGGGTTCTGTGGCCCCCATCTGCGTCTCTGCTCAGGTCTTCCTGCTGCTTGGATCTCCTTCTGTGCTGCCTTGAGATCCCTATTTGCCAATTGCTAGGGCTCCTGGCAACCCTGCCCTCCTCTCATAGTCAGCATACACAGCCAAATGGCATTAAGACTGTGAAAAGGTCCAGGGGTCTCCTTGCCAGCACCATAATAATTATAGTATTTGTTAAGCACTTACTACGTGCCAGTCACTGTTTTAAGCGCTGGGGTAGGTATAAGATAATCAGGTTGGACACAATCTCTGTCCCACATAGGGCTCACAGTCTTCATCCCCAGATGAGGGAAGTGAGGTACAGAGAAGTGAACTGACTTGCCCAAGGTCACACAGCCTGCAAGTGGCAGAGCCGGAATTACAACCCATGACCTTCTGATTCCCAAGGCCGTGCTCTATCCACTAGGCCATGCTGCTTCTTCAGCACCATGGCCTGGGCTAGCCTCCAAAGGCGCTCCAACCCCGGCCTTAGGGACCTCATGAGCCTTGTTCCGTGACAGCCTGGTGAGTCGAGTGGAATTACCTTGGAGAGCTTCGGAGATGAGGCCACCGTAAAACTGATGACACCAGAGAAGGGACACTGGAGTGAGAACAAGAGAGGCCGAGGAAGAGGGAAAACACGGAACAGGAGAATGGGTCTCTCTGGGGATCAGTGTGGGGAGGTCACAGGCAGGCAGTTGGATAAACTAGCTTGGCTGGAGGGAGGTAGTAGCCAATAATAATCAAGGTATGTGTTAAGCACTTACTATATGCCAAGCACTGTACTAAGCGCTGGGGTAGATACAAGATTATCAGGTGGGACGGAGTCTCTGTCCCACATGGGGGCTCTCACAGTCTGAGAGGCACGCAGAACAGAAATTGAATCCCCATTCGACAGATGAGGAAACTGGGGAGCCCAGAGAAGTGAAGTGACTTGCCCAAAGTCACACAGTAGGAGAGTGGTGGAGACGGGATTAGAACCCAGGTCCTCAGGTCCCCGATCCTCTAGGCTAGCCAAGCAGGCTTCTGTTGATATTGGGGTAGGATGGGGATGAGTGAGAATCCCAGTGCAGCAGGGAAAGCCTGAGCCTCAGCCCAGCCTCTCTGTCACCAGCTCTTTGTGAGGGCCCAGGTTGTTTCTGCCTCTGTAGCTTGGCTCGGATTACTGGGAGAATCAGGTTGGGTGTGATAGTCACCCTAAAGTTAGCTGGCATCCTCGGGTTTCCAAGGGCTAAGGCTTATCATTATTTGGCTGTACCCTGCCTCAATTCACATTTACCAAGTGCCCCCAGCGGTCCTGGCACCATTTGAATCTATTACCATATAACTGAAAAATGGATATAATCTCTGCTCAACTCAGCCTGAGAAGCTGTGACATCTCTGCCCTTTGCCAAACTGCTTTGGAGAATGAAGAGAGAGAAAAGGCTCTGAGAGCAGCTGGCAGCTGCATCAGGCAGTCCCAGCCACTTCCCTTCCTTCTCACAGGATAGGGGCTTGGGAGATTGGGTGAGAGATCGTCCTCGTTCAGGGGGATCAGGCTTCTTCTGATGCTGAGACATCTGGTCTGGCCGGCTCTCTCCAGCCGCCCTTCTTCACAACCGATTCCCGCCTTCCTTGGCAGCCTCATTAAGCCCACCAGTAGAGCCCTGGGGCAGCTCCGGAAGAGCAGAACAGGTCAGGCTTCATCAAGTTCTCAGGGTGCCCCTGGCCAGTCTCTAAAGCCCATATTGGGCTTCTCCCAACCCCCACTAACAGTTCGAAGAAGCCAAGGTGGGCAGGGCCCTTCCCTCACCCTCACCCTCCCCACCAATTCCATCAAAGTATTTCCCCCTCCCATCCCCCAAAGCCCCGCTCTCACCATCCCCAGATGTCCCAGCAGCCAATTCCTCCGAGGTGGCTGGGGGAAACAGCGGAGCCGCTGGCAGTTGACATAGTAGCGGTGAGCACGGCCCAGTAGCCGGCTGAGGAGCCAGGAGAAGGCGAGGAGGAAGATGAGGAGCAGGAGAGATGGAGCACTGCCGTGGAATGAGGTCTTGTCCAGCCCTAGGAGCTGCAGGATGTGGTCCGGGCTGGGCAGCATCCTGTAGGGAATGAGTGAGGGCACGCGGTGAACAGAGGACACAATGACCAGAGAGGGATGATGCCTTTATCCAGAGAATCAGGCCAGAGGCTGGGCTGGGCTGGGCTCAGCTCAGAAGAAGCTCAAAGGAGGGGAGATGAGCCTGTTGGAAAAGTTGTGTGGCTTGGAGAGTAGAAAAAGGGCCTGGGGGGCTGCTGGGCCTCAGTCACCCCTTATGTAACTCCCGGCTCTCAAAGCCCCAACTAAGTTCAGAAGGCAGCCATTTTCCTTCCTTCCCCCACTTCCCAAATGGGGAAACTGAGGCCCAGAGCAGGGAAGGAATTTATGTAGCTAGGGTAGAACTACCACCCCACAGTCTTGACTCCCAGGCCCAATATACTCTCTCCACCAAGCCAAGCTGCCCTCCCTCCCAGCTGCTCCCCAGATCTTCTCCCTTTCACACAGTCATCAACCAGGTCCCATCCCTCTAGCCAACGGCTGTTGTCAGGATTTCACTCTCTCAGTCTTCAGGCTCCCTTCTCTCCTCTCCAGGGCCTGCTCTGTGCTCTCTGTGACCAGCAAGGCTGCCTAGGGGAAATCAACTCCTCTCTGCCTGGGACAAAAGACGCCTTTGTGTCTAAACACAATAACCGGGATTGGTTTTGCTACCAGATCACGTTACTGCCTGTCTCTGCCCCTGCTCTCCTCAAGGAAGCAACTGATTGGTTCATTTCCTGTCCCTCCCCAGAGAGCTCTGAGAGGGCATTGATTTTTCTCCAAGTGCAGTAGCTGGTGCAAGTGCCAGCCTGAGTCCAGTCCTTCTTCCAATTCCTCCTTGCATGGGAGGCTTGCAGAGGAGAGCAAGGGGTGGGCAGCCAGAATGTCGGAATTCTCTTCCTGGCTCCTGTTCCAGAAAGGGCCAGAAAGGGCTCTCCCCTTTCTCTGGGTCTCTAGTTCCAGTAAGTAAAAGCTGGAAAACCCTACAGGAAGCTCTCTTGAGAAATCAGTTACCAGTAAAAGGACCCAAGGGGCTGAGGAGGTGGAGGCCCAGCATTCTAAGGAGGAGGGCAGGGGCAACGCTGCTTTTAGTGAGAAAAAAAAAAACGGAGCAACATTCTTTCCCTTTGTTCTATCTTCTTCCCCTCCTCTTTCTCCAGGCTCCAGGGAATCAGATTCCCTTAAGAAACAGCAGCAGGTGGGAGAGGCAGAGAGTACTGGAGAGATCATTCAGGGACCATAACTGGAATCAAGGTTGGTCTTCTCCTCCCCCTACCACCTCTCCCACCCACTGATTGACCCAAACTGAGCCCAGAACTGAAGGGATTAACCCCTTTAACCCTTGATTAGGACATCTGTCCCACTGCCAGACAGTGCCTCATTTCCAGAGCTGGACCGCTAAGAGAGGATCATCCCAAGGGAAGACTGCCAGGTAGGTCCTGCGATCCCATCCTGCTGCTGCTGTTACCCTCTTCACCCAACCCAGAAATACTACTGTGATGTCCCAGGAACAGGATGGGTTGGAGAACCCAGAAGCCTCCCAGAGCCCAGGGAATCTCCCAGACCAGTTTAGAGCTTAGTGGGAGATGGAGAGATTGGGGAGAACAATAGTGATAATAATAATAATATTTAAGTGCTTACTACGTTCCAGGCACTGTACTAAAGCGCTGGGGTAGATTCAAGCAAATAGGGTTTGACACAGTCCCTGTCCCACATGGGGCTCATATTCTTAATCCTCATTTTACAGATGAGGTAACTGAGGCCCAGAGAAATTAAGTGACTTGTCCAAGGTCACACAGCAGACAAGTGGCAGAGCTGGGATTAGAATTCAGTTCCTTCTGACTCCCAGACCTGTGCCTTAGCCACTAGACAATGCTGAAGAGTTGTTCCCCCAGGAATCTGGGTCTGATTTGCCCACTCCAACATTCCTCCAGTTCAGTCCTCCCTAGGCTCACCCATTCCCATCTGGACTCTGCAGCCTTTCCCCCTCAAGCCTCCGCCTCAATCTACCACTGATATTTATTGAGCACTTACTGTGTGCAGAACACTGTACTAAGGACTTGGGACCTCTCTCTGCCATTAATCCACTGGCCCAGGGTCATCCAACGAGCCGATGAGGGAGCCTAGACAGGAAGCTGGTCCCCATGACCCAGTCCAACGCTCTTTCTCCATCAGGACATCAGCATCCTTCCTGATCTCCCAACCTCCTGCCTCTCCCCACTTCAGTCTATACTTCACTCTGCCACCCAGATTATCTTTCTACAGAAACGTTCTGGGCATGTCACCCCCCTCCTCAAAAATCTGCAGTGGTTGCCCATCAACCTCCGTATCAAGCAAAAACTCCTCCCTATTGGCTTCAAAGCTCTCAGTCACCTTGCCCCCTCCTACCTCACCTCCCTTCTCTCCTTCTACAGCCCGGCCCGCACACTCCGCTCCTCTGGTGCTAACCTTCTCCCTGTGCTTCATTCTCGCCTGTCCCGCCGTCGACTCCTGACCCACGTCCTACCTCTGGTCTGGAATGCCCTCCCTCCTCAAATCTGCCAATCACACTTCCTCCCTTCAAAGCCCTACTGAAGGCTCACCTCCTCCAAGAGGCCTTCCCAGACTAAGCCCCCTTTACCTCAGCTCTCCCTCCCCTCCTCATCACCCCAATTCATCCCTTTTGCTCTACCTCCCCTTCCCCACCCCACAGCACTTGTGTATATATGTACATATCTATAATTCTATTTATTTATATTAATGCCTGTTTACTTGTTCTGATGTGTATCTCTATATATAATTCTATTTATTTATATTGATGCTATTGATGCCTGTTAAATTGTTTTGATGTCTGTCTCCCCGCTTCTAGACTGTGAGCCCATTGTGGGCAGGGATTGCCTCTGTTGCTGAATTGTACTTTCCAGTACTCTGCACATAGTAAGCGCTCAATAAATATGATTGATTGAATGAATGAATGAAGGACAGGGCATGTCGTAGGCATTCCTAGCCCCAGTGCTCATTTCTAGCCCCAGTGCTCCCTAAGCTCCACCCCTCCCCCCTCCACCACCATTATCACCACCACCACCAAACTTCAGGACATTTCAAACAATCAATCAATTCCTGAGCACTTCCTGTGTGCAGATCACTATACTAAGCCCTTGGGAGAGTACAGTACAGTAGAGTAAGGTAGGCGCAATCCTGGCCCACAGGGAGCTTAGAGACTAGACGATCTACTGATAATCGACCTGATGCCATCATACCTGTAGGACAGCGGACACTTGGAGATGTGGAGTCAGAGCCGGGGTTGCAATCCCAGGAAGGTAGGTGGCCCAGGCTCAGAGGCGAACTCTGTGGGACAGGGCTCCTTCCTGGGCTTTTATGCATCAGCCAGGACCAGGTGGTGCAGCACTTCCTGTTTAGTCACTGACCTGAGAGAGGTATTAGCCATCTGCCCGGCAGAGACAGAGCAAAAGGAGGCTAGAGATTAGCCAAGCTTTCCAAAGGGAGTCACCAAACATCATGGATGTGGGGAGGAAAAAGTGAGAGGAGGTGATGTAAAATAATAATAATAATAATAATAATGATGACATTTGTTAAGCGCTTACTATGTGCAAAGCACTGTTCTAAGCACAGGGGAGGATACGAGGTGATCACGTTGTTCCAGGTTGTCCCACAGTCTTAATCCCCATTTCACAGATAGGGTAACTGAGGCCCAGAGAACTTAAGTGACTTGCCCAAAGTCACACAGCTGACAAGTGTCTGAGCCGGCATTTGAACCCATGACTTCTGACTCCCAAGCCCTGGCTCTTTCCACTAAGGCATGATGTGCAGGAAGCTCCCAGGCACCTCAACCCCAAGACCATCTAATACTAACAATAATAATGGTGGTGTTTAACTCTTCCCTCAGCTTCCCCACTGACTGTACATTCTTCCAGGAGGGACTTTGAGGAAGCAGAATTCAGGGTAGCCTAGCTGCAGTGACTCTAAACTCCTTGTGGAAAGAGAACCAGTCGATCAATCAATGGTATTTATGGAGCGAATGCCTTCTCTGTGCAGAGCACTGTCCTAAGCACTTGTATAATAGAGTGTGTAAATATGATCTCTTCCATCTCTCAAGGATTGTACAATGTAGTGGGGAAGACAGACATGAAAATCAATTACAGGTAAGAGGAAGAAGGAAAAGGGGGTGTATACATATGGATTAGTGTTTAAGTAATAGGGTGTGTAAGATATGCCCATTAAGTATGTCCAACCTAATTAACTTATACCTACCCCAGTGCTTAGAACAGTGTTTGACACATAGTAAGTGCTTAACAAACACCATAAAAAAGTGCTTTGGGAGGTTGCGAATACTTAAATGCTTAACTAGTGCAGAAGAGCTGAACAGACAAGTGGGATATAAAGTGCAGAGATGTGAAATTAATCAGGGAAGGCCTCCTGGAGATGTGATGTTAGAAGGGCTTTGAAAAGGAGAAGAGCTATGGTGTATTGAATGTGAATGGGGGGGAGGGGGCGTTCCAGGCAATGGGGAGGATGTGAGCAAGAAGTCAGTGACGAGAGAGACGGGAATGAGACATAGTGAGTAAGTTAGCTTGAGAGGAATGAACAGTGTGAGCTGGAATGTAAATAAGAGGAATTGACTGAGGGAGAGAACTCGTCAGAGGTTTCTGCTTGATGCAGAGAGGAATAAGTAACCATTTGAGGTTTTCAGGGAGTGTGGGGATGTTTGCAGAACTGTGTTTTATAGAAATGACCTGGGTAGCAGAATGAAGTATGGACTGGAGAGGGGAGAAACTGGAGGCAGGGAGGTCTGTGAGGAGGCTGATGCTGTAGTTGAATCAAGTTATGACCAGTGCCTGGACCAGTGTGGTGGCCATTTGGGGCAGATTCTGGTGATGAAGAGGAAGAGCTGACAGGATTTGGTGACAAACTGAATATGGGAGTTGAAAGGGAAAGAGGAATCAAGGGAAAAAGCAAAGGTTATGAACTTGAGAGACCGAGAAGATGGTGGTGGTGTCAGCCACGATGGGAAAATTAGGTGGAGGAGAGTTGGGAGGGAAGGTGAGGTCAGTTTCAGGAGTTGAGAAAATGTATCTTTTACTTTTACTATACTTTCCCAAGAACCTAGGACAGTGTGTCTCACTCAGTAGGCACTCGATAAATACCATTATTATCCAGTGTGCCGTAGTGGAAAAATCACAGGCCTCAGAGTCAGAGGACCTGAGTTCTAATGCCGACTCCTCCACTTGCCAGCTATGTGACCTTAACCTCTCTGTGCCTCCCTTTCCTCATCTGCCAAATGGGGATTGAATTCCTGTTTTCCCTCTCCTCTAGACTCTGAGCCCCTTGTGGGACAGGGTCTGTGTCCAACCTGGATTAACTTGAATCTACCCCAATGGCCTAATGGACAGAGCACTGGCCTGGGAGTCGGAAGGACTGGATTCTAATCACAACTCCGCCACTTGTCTGCTGTGTGACCTTGGGCAAATCACTTAACTTCTCTATGCCTCAGTAACTTAAGCTGTAAAAAGGGAATTAAGACTGTGAGCCCCATGTGGGACAGGCACTGTGTCCAACCCGATTTGCTTGTATTCACACCACCGCTTAATAGAGTGCCTGGCACATGATAAGCGCTTAACAAATGCCACAGTTATAATTAGTACAGTGCTTGGTCCTTAGAAAGCACTTAACAAATATCACAATTATTATTTGTTACCTCATTTGATGAAATCTTCAAGAGGGATCCTCGGCTCCTCCCTCCCGGACTCCATCTTTGCAAGATTCCACTACTCTCACCTTGTTTGCTAGTGACTTTTTGATTCTCCCCCTTTCTTCAATAGCAGTTCTCCCTTCTCCTTAGACCATGACCCCATATGGAACAGGAACTGGGTCTTAACTAACTTGCACCTTCCCCAATGTTTAGTACAGTGCTTGGCACATAGTAAGCACTTAACAAATAACCATAATTATTATGCACTTATTTATTCCCTTGTCTGATCCTGCATGTCTCTGCCTTATTTGCTTGGATGTACCGCCTGCCCCCACCTCCAACTCAACCCCATGTTAGCCAAAACCCTAGTCTTCCTCCCCTCTCAAGTTCCCTGCCCTTGATGTTCTGTTTGGCTTTGCTGTCTGTCTCCCCCGTCTAGACTGTGAGCCCATTATTGGGCAGGGATTGTCTCTATCTGTTGCCAAATTGTACATTCCAAGCACTTAGTACAGTGCTCTGCACATAGTAAGCATTCAATAAATACTATTGAATGAATGCCACCATTTGCCCTGCCCAAAATCACATTATGTCACTGTCAGTTAGTACTCCTCTTTCTTCTTTAGAATAATAATTATGGTACTCATAAAAAGCTAACTGTGCAGAGCACTAGGGTAGATAAAAACCCACATGGGGATCGCAGTCTAAAAGGGAGGGAGAATAGGTATTTTATCCCCTTTTAACAGATGAGGAAACATAGGCCCAGAGAAGTTAAGGGTCTTGCCCAAGATCATACAGCAGGTCAGTGATTGAGTCAGGACTAGAACCCGGGTTTCCCAACCCCAAGCCGCATGTACTTTCCACCAGGCTACGCTGCCTCACAAAAGTTGCCCAATCCTGGTGCTGTTTTCCTCCTTAACATCCCCCTTTCTGTCTCCAGCTCTCCCCTCCTAAATGCTTCATCCATCCTCTGGTCCTCACCTGTGCAGATAGATGACTGCCCCACATCTCTAGTGCTACACACTGTACCTCGATCCCATTTATCTCGCCACTGACCTCTCACCCACATCCTACCTTTGCCTGGAATGCCCTCCCTCCTCATATCAGGCAGAAAATTGCCCTCTCCCAGTTCAAAGCCTTACTGAAGGCACATCTCCTTCAAAAGGCCTTCCCTGACTAAGCCCTCCTCTCTTCTCCCACTCCCTTCTGCTGCACTCTTAGTTGCTCCTTCATTAATTCATTCAATAGTATTTATTGAACACTTACTATGTGCAGAGCACTGTACTAAACTCTTGGAATTCATGCTACCTCACAGCACATATGTATATATCTGTAATTTATTTATTTATATTAATGTCGGTCCCCCCGCTCTAGACTATGAGTTCCTTGTGAGCGGTATGTGTCTGTCTGTTGTTACATTGCTTTGCACGCCGAAAGTGCTCAATAAATACAATTGAATGAATGAACCTTCTCCAACCCCCACCACATCCCTCTCCAGCCATCACAAAGTGCTGCTGTTAAAATCAACATGTCACCCGCTGGGGCCACCTTAAGACTTGGGCCTACGCCTCTCAAAGCCTCCCCCAAGGTCGTAATAAAAACATTCCCCACCCCCATTCCTTAATTCTGCCAGAGCCCTGGAGAGCCACTGTCAGAAAGGGAGTTACTTGCATATCTGTGGGCAGTAGCGCGTGAGACTTCTGTGGAGGCTGAGAGACCATTAAACAAAGTCCAACCCCTCCTGGGCTCCTTGGAGCACACATCCCTTAATCTGGCCCTGTCTCCCCCTGCTATCTCTCTCCTCTCTTCACAGGGAGAAAAGGTAGGGTTCTGGTGAACAGGGGAGTTTGTTTTCATACTAAGTCGAAGGGGAGTTTAACTCTTATCACTGACCAAGCCAGCACTTGCCAAGACAAATGTCCTTTTCGTTTTGCCCCGCCCATTCCAATGGAGGGGGAAGGGAAGAGGGGAGGAGAATTGCAGCCTTGTTTTCGTGGCAAGGCCTGGGAGATTGGCAAAGATGGGTTTTGTCACAGTTTATTCAGAGAAGCTAATACCTAAACCGGGGGTAGGCCATTCCAAGTTCTTTTGATCTTGAGCCTGAGTCCTTTGACCGGCCTCCTGCCCGCTGGGGAATCTGCATGAGTGCAGCTCCCCTCACCCCACTGTCGGCTTGCCCGGTTCCCCGGACCGCCGCGTGGCCTGCCGTGGTGATGATCGGGTGGAAGGAAAAGGTTGGAAACTAGAGAAGTCCAAATATCTATTCATCTATGAGGAGGACACACTGGGGGCCTTGGGAAGCGCTACAGATAGTGTAGGGCTCCAAAATCATTCGTTCCCTTTATTCGGGAATCGTTTAGCATCTGAGGTATGTTGGGCCCTAAGTGGATTTTGGAAAATATGAAGATTTTCAGCAGCAAAAACATCCAAAAATAATTGAAGAGGTAGTGGGGCCTTGTGAAAAGAATCTGGAGCCTGTGGAAAGAGTCAGGAGACGCAGTTTCTAATCCCAGCCCTCCCACTGGTCTGCAGCGTGACCTTGGGCAAGTCACTTAATCGGTCTGTGCCTCAGTTTCCTCATCTGTCAAACGAGGCTGAGGGACCCACTCCCCCTGCCTTTTGGATCGTGAGCCCTGAACGGACAAGGGCCGCGTCTGTATCTATCCCAGCACTCAGTGGCTAGTAAGGACTCAATGGCTTCCAGAATTCTCATTAGACATTTTTCCTGCGAAGTTGGTCACTGGGGAGGTTGGGTGGTTACGGTGAGCAATGAGCTCAGGAGTTTAGAGCAGAGAAGGTGAGTCTTGCTGGGTTTTAGAATCCCCAGCCGAGCTCTGCAAACAGAAACACATACCTGCAGAGTTGTCACAAGGTATGTGGCCGAAGGGAAAGGCCAGCTCAGCAGGATCCCTGCCCCCTGGTCCACCTGCTTAACCTCCCTACTCCAGTTGCCCTCTCTGGAGTGTTTAGAACCAGAATTCAAGCACTCAGGGCCTGGGTCTCCGGACCAGGGGCTATGTGTTTGTAGGGACTTGGCTCAGGCTTTCCTGATCACCGAGGGTCCATGACAGCTCCGCTGGCTCTGGACAACTACAGAATCTCCATCTCCAGAACTCTCAGTTCTCCCCTGCAGACCCGGATTCTCGCTCTTCGCCACCCCCCCCCCCCCCCCCACACACACACACTTCCCCTTGCTGGTTCCCTATCACCTTGCATCACACATGCAAACTTGTCACTTCCCTTCCCACTCGCTCTCTTTTTCTCACCCGTCCCCTCCCCACCCCCATCCACCCCTCTCCTTTTATCCTGTTTTTTTTTTTATCATTTCCCTTTGTCCTGTACCTGCTGGGCAGGAGTGGTGGTGGCTCTTAGGAGGAAACTCTGTGAGTGAAGACAAGGAATCGGCCTGTTCTGTGCTCCAAACTGCAAGATCTAAACACCCTGCAACTGGTTCATCAAGGACGCTCAAGCTTGAGGTTAAAGTTCCATGCTCATCCTCCTCCTTCTCCCCCTCCGTCCCTCCTGACTCCTCCTCCAAAGCTCCATCCACAGCAGTAAAAAAACAAACAGGAACTAGACCAACTCCTATCCATATTCAGCTTTCTGAAATGATCAAACAATCCTAGTAGCTATGGAGTTGAGCTGTCTAGTTTCCGGCATATATAATAATAAGAAGAAGAATAGTATTTGTTAAACAGTTACACTCTGTTGGACTAAGTACTGAGATGGATTCAAGATGATCATGGGCCCAGAGAAGCAGTATGGTGCAGTGGGAAAAGCATGGGCCTGGGCCTCTGCTACGTGTCCCCTGAGTGACCTGGGGCAAGTTACTTAACTTCTCTGAGCCTCAGTTCCCTCATCTGCAACGTGGGGATTCAGTGTCTGTTTTTCCCTTCTACTTAGACTGTGAGCCCCATGGAGAACCTGATTATCTTGTATTTGTCCCAGTGCTTAGTACAGTGCTTGGTACATAATAAACATTTTAATATCCAAATTGTTATCATTATTATCATCATCATCAGGCTCCTGAAGGGCTAGAACCATGACTTTGCCTCTCTTGTGTCTTCCTTCTGCATCCAGTACAGTGCAGTGCACAGTGTAGGTGTTCAATATGTACTATTTAGCTAATGGCAACAACTCCTCTCCCTCTCCAATCTCCTACAGGTTCATCTGGGGACCACGCACCCATCCCAGTTGGACAGAGGACAAAACTGAAGCATAGGTAAGGGAGGCACGTGTGGTCCCCAGATGAATCTGCAGGAGCCTTATTCAAATCCCATCTCCTCCAAGAGGTCTTCCCCGACTAAGCCCTCATTTCTCCTACTCCCTCTCCCTTCTGCAACACCCTCGTGCTTGGATTTGTTCCGTATATCCACCCACCCTCAGTCCCACAACACGTATGTACATATCCCCAATTTATTTTAATGTCTGTCTCTCCCTCTAGAGACTGTAAGCTCACTGCGGGCAGGGATCGGGTCTACCAACTCTATTGTATTACACTCTCCCAAGTACTTAGTACAGTGCTCTGCACACAGCAAACACTCAAATACCATCGATTGATTGAGGGGACTTGACAGCTATGGTGGCCACCCTCCAAAGCAGCAGCTGAAGAGCAGAGGGCAGTGACCTCCAGGATATTTCTGATTTGGGGCCCAGCAGCAGAAAATTGATTGATTGAGAAAACAATAGGGGGTAGGAGCAGATGGCCAGCCCACTACCCCCCACCACCAACCCTCCCAACACACATACATATACCATCCTTCTTTCCTTTCTTTCCCATTGCTTCCTCTTTCCCCTACTCTCTCTCTCTCACTCTTTCCCTCTTCCCTTCTTCCTTTCCCTTTTCTCCTTCACCCTTCCACTTCTCCCCCTCCCTCTTCTTTCTCCCCATCCTCTCTTTCCTCCCCACTCTGTCCCCTCCCCCTTTTGTCCCCACTCTCACCCCTCTCAACATGACCCTATTCTGGTTTGCTTTAGGCACTGGCCTTATGGCCCCAGCCCCAGGGCCCCACAGGACCCCAGCCTCTTTCTACCCACCCCCAGCAAGAAGTCCCCGCCCCTCCCATCATTCAGCCTGACTCTTCTGCATCTGCATCTCCCAATCTATGATAAATGGCCCTATTTCTCCTTCTCATGCTGCCCGATTATTAAAATGGGCTCTGGTCCCTTCCAAAGCTGGTGATATTTACAACTCTTTCTATTGTCCTCTTCCAAGCACTTAGTACAGTGCTCTGAACATAGTAAGTTCTCAATAAATATTGATTCATTGAACTCTTAGGTCTCTTTGCAGTCCAGACTCTTGTTTCTGGGTGGGATAGAGAAAAGTACTGCTGGCAACTCCAAACCTGTTCCCAGAACCAGCCAAAGCCCACCCTGCCCCAGTCCCTGTCCCACCTCCTCAGCCCAACCCCAAACACACCTCTATGTGAGGCTCCTTCTACTCTGACTCCAGTATCTCTTGCTGGGACACTGCCTCTCTAGGTTCCTCTTTTTTTTAATGGTTTTTGTTAAGCACTTACTATGTGCCAGGCACTGTATTAAGCACGGTGGTAAGATACAAGCTAATCAGGTTGGACTTAGTCCCTATCCCTTGGAGAAGCAGCGTGGCTCAGTGGAAAGAGCACGGGCTTTGGAGTCAGGGCTCATGAGTTCGAATCCCAGCTCTGCCACTTGTCGGCTGTGTGACTGTGGGCAAGTCACTTAACTTCTCTGTGCCTCAGTTCCCTCATCTGTAAAATGGGGATTAAGATTGTGAGCCCCACGTGGGACAACCTGACTCCCCATGTCTACCCCAGCGCTTAGAACAGTGCTTGGCACATAGTAAGCGCTTAACAAATACCAACATTATTATTATTATCCCACATAAGACTCACAGTCTTAATTCCCATTTTATAGTTGAGGTAACTGGGACACAGAGAAGTCAAGTTACTTGCCTGAGGTCACACAGCAGACAAGTGGCAGAGCTCTGATTAGCATCCTCCTGTCTCCCTGCTCCAGTCTATTCTTCATTCTTCCTACAGCAACGCTATGGGCATGTCACTCCCCTCTTCAAAAACCTCCAGCGGTTACTTATCAACCTCCGCACGAAACAAAAACCGCTCACTCTTGGCTTCAAAGCTCTCCATCACCTTGCCCCCTCCTACCTCACTTTCCCTTCTCTCTTTCTACAGCCCACCCGCGTACACTCTGCTCCTCTGCCACTCACCTCCTCACGGTCCCTCATTCGCGCCTGTCCCACCGTCGATCCCTGGTCCACATCCTACTGCTGACCTGGAATGCCCTCCCTCCTCACATCTGCCAAACTAACTCTCTTCCCCTCTTCAAAGCCCTACTGAGAGCTCACCTCTGCCAGGAGGCCTTCCCAGACTGAGTCCTCCCTTTCCGTCTGCTCCTCCTCCCCTCCCCCCTTCTCCTGCCTTCTGCTCTCCCCCCTTCCCCTCCCCACAGCACTGTGCATATTTGTATATATTATTTATTACTCTATTTTGTTAATGATGTGTATATGTCAATGATTCTATATATCTTGTTGGTATTTACGCCAGACTACTTGTTTTATTTTGTTCTGTTTTGTTTTATTGTCTGTCTTCCCCCGTTTAGACTGTGAGCCCGTTGTTGGGCAGGGACTGTATCTGTTGTCGAATTATACATTCCAAGCACTTAGTACAGTGCTCTGCACACAGTAGGCGCTCAATAAATACGATTGAATGAATGAACCTAGGTCCTCTGACTCCCAGGCCCACACGCTTTCCACTAGACCACACTGCTTCTCTTTCACTCCTCTCTCTATTGCCGGATTCCACTGCTAACACCATCCAGTTCCCATCCCTCCTCAGCACCTTAGGGAGAAGATTCCCAGACACTGTAGATGGATCAGTAATTGAAGAGCTTCAGGGAGAAGATCTCGGGAAACAGCGTGGCTCAGTGGAAATAGCACGGGCTTGGTAGTCAGAGGTCATGGGTTCTAATCCCAGCTCCGCCACTTGTCAGCTGTGTGACTTTGGGTAAGTCACTTAACTGAGGCACCGAGAAGTTACCTCATCTGTAAAATGGGGATTAAAAGTGTGAGCCCCACATGGGACAACCTGATTACCCTGTTTCTACCCCAGCGCTTAGAACAGTGCTCAGCACATAGTAAGCACTTAAATACCAACACTTCTCTGCGCCTCAGTTACCTCATCTGTAAAATGGGGATTAAGACTGGAATCCCCACCTGGGACAAACTGATTTCCTTGTATCTCCCCCAATGCTTAGAACAGTGCTTGGCACATAGTAAGCGCTTAATACCAACATTATTAATGCCCTCCCTCCTCACCTCCGCCAAACTAACTCTCTTTCCCTCTTCAAAGCCCTACTGGGAGCTCACCTCCTCCAAGAGGCCTTCCCAGACTGAGCTTCCCCTTTTCCCTCTGCTCCCTCTCTGCCCCCCCTTCACCTCCCCTCAGCTAAGCCCCCTTTCCCTCTGCTCCTCCCCCTCTCCCTTCCGCTCCCCTCAGCACTCTGCTCATTTGTATAGATTTTTATTACCCTATTTATTTTGTTAATGGGGTGTACATCCCCGTGATTCTATTTATCGTGATTATGTTGCCTTGTTTTCATCCATCTGTCTCCCCCAGTTAGACTGTAAGCCCGTCATTGGGCAGGGATTGCCTCTATCTGTTGCCGAATTGTATATTCCAAGCGCTTAGTACAGTGCTCTGCACATAGTAAGCGCTCAATAAATACTGTTGAATATTAGTATCAGACCGAGGGACGAGCAGGGATTTAAGGGGACTTTTTTTAGAGGGAAACACCAATTCACACCTCTCCAGTAGGGGGAGCTCTGAGACAGTGGAAATCTCACCCAGGTATGATGGGCCAGATCCCTCTAAGTGGCCTCCTTGAGATAGGGGAAAAAGTGGCCACCACCCCCGCACCCCGTACTACATCACATCATTACGTTCCACCACATTCTCCATCACATCAGGCTGGGCACCCACAGCTCTCCTCAGTCACAGCATTTTGTGGAAAAGCGTTTCCCCACTGTCACCCTTTTTGATGGTATTTAATAATTATGGCATCTGTTAAGCGCTTCCTATGTGCCAGGTACTGTACTAAGCCCCAGGGGGGATACAAGCAAATCGGGTTGGACACAGTGCCCATCTCGCATGGGGCTCATAGTCTCAATCCCCATGGAGAAGCAGCGTGGTTTAGTGGCAAGGGCACGGGCTTGGGAGTCAGA
Organism: Ornithorhynchus anatinus; assembly: GCF_004115215.2. NCBI lineage: Eukaryota > Metazoa > Chordata > Mammalia > Monotremata > Ornithorhynchidae > Ornithorhynchus > Ornithorhynchus anatinus. Next base: position 111,139,285 of record NC_041749.1, on the reverse strand, counting down.
GGTTGGAGGTTCTAATGCCGGGCTCTGCCCCTTGTCAGCTGTGTGACTTTGGATAAGTCACTTAACTTCTCTGTAAAATGGGGATGAAGACTGGGAGCCCCAAGTGGGACAACCTTATTACCTTGCATCTACCCCACTGCTTAGAACAGTGCTTGGCACATAGTAAGCGCATAACAAATACCATCATCATCATTTTACAGATGAGGGAACTGAGGCCCAGAGAAGTGAAGTGACCTGCCCAAGGTCACACAGCAGACAAGTGGTGGAGCCGGGATTAGAACCCATGACCTTCTGACTCCCAGGCCTATGCTCTATCCATTGCCATGATGCTTCTTAAGCGCTTACTACCTGCCAAACACCTTTCAGAGCAGTGGAGCAGATACAAGTTAATTAGGTGGGACACGGTCCCTGTCCCACATGGAGCTCACAGTCTAGGTAGGAGGGCGAACAAGAGAACTGAGGCACAGAGAAGCTAAGTCACTTGCCCAAGGTCACACAGTACACAACTGGCAGAGTCAGGATTAGGACCCATGTCCTCTGACTTCCAGGCCCAGACTCTTTCCACTAGACCACGCTGCATCTCGGCCTTCAACCAAACACCCTGGGCAGCTCGGCTCCGAGACCCCAAACTTACTCTCTGCTAAAGGTTCACTTCCATCAAGGGTGACACCCCACCCTGCTTCCGCCATCTTTGTGAGGGGTCCCAGCTCCCACCATGCCACGCTCTGAGGCACTTGCTTGCCTCGCCTGCCCTCTGAAGCCAGTCCAGCTGCAGAGTACAAGAGGATATGAAGTCCCAAGAAATTCATGTGGGGACAAGGAGATGGAGAGGAGAGGGGTTTGGAGGAGCCATTCTGGCTTCAAAGAAGGAGCACACAAATAGCTGGACAAGCCGACTGAGAGCCCAGGTCAATGACAAGGTGATCGGAACATTTCCGAACCGACTCTTGTTCCCAGTCTCCGATGGATGCAGTGACAGGTCTGTCACTCTCAGAGCCAAGAGGTTCATTTTGAGCCCCCAAAACAGCCATACTGTCAGATCAAAACACTGAAACCGGCCTTTGATGTTGGCTCCCTAGATTCACTGATTTATTAAAGTCACACCTCCTTGATTTTCTTTTGTACAAACATAACCTAAAGAACAAAATTAATGTCAGGTTTGAATTTTGTTTTCACAATCATCTAACTAGAGGGAAGAGTGGAGCCAAAATGGCTTCCTGATCCCCCACCCCCCACCACCCGCGCTCCACCCAGGGATCAAAACGTCTGCTCTGGCTCCATCCAGGAACTCCCTGCCATAGCAGGGCATGCGTGGGGGTGGGGATGGCGGCGACCATGACGAACAACCTCTCTCTGCCCTTCCCCTTCCCTCTGCCATAGACGTTCTCCTCTCTTCACCAGCCTAGGGAGACGAAAGGGTGCCCAAGGCTTTTCAATGCTGCCACCATGGCCTTCCCCCCTTTTCCACCCTGTCTAATCGCATCCCCAGTATTCACCCCTGGTAGGAGAGAGGCAAGTTTGCTGTCTGCAACTGTGGGATTTCCGATTCCAGTCCTCTCCCTGCTCCCTTTTTTGGTGCCCCTTCCCCAGTCTCTAGGGTGCGTGGGGATGGCAGGTCAGTAGGGATGGGCAGGGAGAGGCCCCGGGCCCCCCCCCTCATTGCCGGGCCGGTAGCGGCTCTACATTCAGCCAGATGCCATTCTCGGTCCGAAGGATCAGCTCGGGCTTCCGTCGCACCTTCTTGGTCCTGTCCACGACTAGCTTGAAGCGCAGGAGGGTCAGGGCCACCACCACCTTCATTTCCGACATGGCAAAGCTCTGGCCAATGCAATTCCTGCAACAGGAGGAGGAGGAGGAGGAAACAGCGTGTTGGCCTAAGATCTTTCATTAATAATAATCATAATAATGATGGCGGGGGCATTTGTGAAATGCTTCCTACGTGACAAGCGTTGGGTTGGAAAAGAGATAAGATCAGACACCGTCCCTGTCCCACATGAGGCTCATAATCTAAGTTGGAGGGGGAGAGGGCACTGCTTTCTTAACCCCATTTAACAGATGAGGAAACTAAGGCCCAGAAAAGTTAAGTGACTTGCCCAAGGTCACACAGCAGGCCAAGTGGCAGAGCCAGAATTACGTCATTATGGTATTTGTTAAGCGTTTACTATGTGCCAAGCACTGTACTGAATGCTACGGTGGATACAAGCAAATCGGGTTGGACGTAGTCCTTCTCCCACATGGGGCTCACAGTCTCGATCCCCATTTTATAGATTAAGTAATTGAGGCACAGAGAAGTTAAGTGTCTTGCCCAAGGTCACACAGCAGACAAGTGGCAGAGCTGGGATTAGAACCCATGACCTTCTGACTCCCAGGTCCGTGCTCTATCCACTGCACCATGCTGCTTCTCCAATGAGAACCAAGATCCTCTGATACCCAGGCCCGGGCTTTTTCAACTAAGGCCATATCACTCTTTCCCACTCATCTTCCCCAAACCTCAGACCAAAGAAGAGAGTTCATCTGTGGGGCCAGGGCTAATGGAGAACACCAGCAGGGGCCTCTGTGGTGGTGTCTTTTTCCAGTCAACCAATCAACAGTATTTACTTAGTGTTTACTGCGCGCAGACCACTGTACTAAGCTCTTGGGAGAATACAACTGCTAGTAGCACATTCCCCGCCCTCAAGGAGCTTACAGTTTTGAGGAGCATCACTGATAAGAAGCCCAGATTCCCTGGTCCAGGCTCCTATTAACTGCTCTAAATCTATAGCCACTATTCAGGAATCAATCAATCCATCAATCAATGGTGTTTTTAGGAGCAGAGTGGCCTAGTGGATAGAGCACAGGCCTGGGAGTCAGAAGGACTTGGAGTCTAATCCCAGCTCTGCCATTTGTCTGGTGTGTGGCCCTGGGCAAATCTCTTCACTTCTCTAGGCCTCAGTTATTTCATCTGTAGAATAGGGATTGTCGGGATTAGAACCCAAGTCCAGGTATCTATTGAGCACTTACTGTGTGCAGAGCACTGCACTGAGCTCTGGGGAAGGTACAATGCAACAGAGCTCATAGACACATTCCTTTCACCATCCCTCACCCCAACCTTCGCCTGAGGGAACAGGGGCACACCCAGTCCTGACATAACAAATGCCCCGAGAAGTGGAAGAAAGGATTTGTGAGACTGTGCAGGATTGGGGCCTGTGGGGCTTACCTGGGTCCAGCTGAGAAGGGCACATAGGCCAGTGGTGACCTCTGCTGGGGGTTCTCTGGGTCAAAGCGGTACGGGTTAAATACCTGGGGAGAGACAATGACTAGAGCTGGGGACGCAGCAACACACTGGTCCCGCGCCCAGTGAGCCAGAAGGAGGGACCCACAGCTTCACTAAAGCCCAATCGAGGGGCCCGACTGGATGAGGGGTTGAGTGGGAGGGTCCCATTGGGCAGGACTCCTCACTAACTCTGCTGAGGACAGCTCAGGGTAGGAGGTGGGAGGTCAGACAAGGTGAATCCCCGAGAAAGCAAACCCCAGAGAAGGGAGGTCACTGACCCGTTTTAACACAGCACGTAAGTGACTTAACACATGGCCCAGGTCTCTGCCCGCCATATTCAGCCAGAGCCCCAAACAAACATCTCATCGGACCCCGGTCCGACCGAGACTGGAAGAGAGGGGGAGCCGACCGGGGGCGAGAGGAAGAGGAGAGCAGCGTTACCTTGGGTTCTGGCCATACTGTTGGATTGTGGTGGGTCCCGTAGATACTGACCAGACAGATGGTTTCTGAAGGAGAGGGGTCAATCAGACATACGAAAGGTGGGCAGGAATGGCAGAAAGGGAGCGAGGTGGGGCGAGGGAGCAGGAAGGAACTCCAGAGATTAAGTCCTTTATCGGATCCAGCGCGGTGGCCTCACGCCATGGGGAGAAGTCCATCTCCCTGCTGAGGTCAGCAACCCTCCTGCCCCTGGTCCTCAGCAAACTACCCCAGCCCTGCATTCGGGAGATCCACTCTCCTTCGCCAGGGGGGATGGGGCAGTTTTCATGGGAGGCGCAACTTCAGGTACACAGATCCTGGGCTGCTCCTCTCCTGCTCCTGGCAACTTGGAGGCAGGGGAGACAGCAGACAGTACCTTTGGGGATGACCCGTCCATCTGGGAGCTTGATGTCCTCGGTGCAACGGCGGGAGATGAGGGTGACGGGGGGATAGAGGCGTAGGCTCTCCTTGATGCACATGGTGATGAAGGGCATCTGGGTCAGATCCTCCCTATGCCAAATAAAACAGCATCACCTCCTGTCATCAGTCGGCTAGCCCTAAGTACTCACCTGGATCCAATCTGGGGCAAAGTCTGGCAACAGCTAAAAAGGGCCAGGGCACTCAAGGTCTGAAGAAGGCCCTGAGGCTGCTCAACCCCTGCCCCGCATCAGATGTTGGTTAGGTCATTATTATTAGACTGTAAACTCATTGTGGGCAGGGAATTTGTCTGTTATATTGTACTTGCTCTGCACATGGTAAGCACTCAATAATAGTAATAATAATTATTACTATTCTAGCATTTAAGTGCTCACTATGTACCAGATTCTGTACTAAGCACTGGGGTGGATACAAGCAATTCTGGTTGGACACAGTCCCCTGTCTCACATGGGACACACAGTCTCAATCCCCATTTCACAGATGAGGTCACTGAGGCACAGAGAAGTGAAGTGACTTGCCCAAGGTCACACAGCAGACAAGTAGTGGAGCCGGGATTAGAACCCATGACCTTCTTACTCCCAGGCCCATGCTCTATCATTTAATGTGGAAAGTACAATACATTAGAGTTAGTATTCATTCATTCATTCATTCATTCAATAGTATTTATTGAGCGCTTACTATGTGCAGAGCACTGTACTAAGCGCTTGACATAACCTCTGCCCATAAGGAGCTGACAGTCTTCTATTCCAGGCATTTATCCTCTCCACCACTTCCCTGGAACAACTTCCATCTCTGGCTCACCTCTTTTCTCCCCTCCTTTCGCATTTTCTAACCCCAGATGAAATTGCTTCCCCTTCTCCTGGAAATATTATCCAACCTTGGCTTCACTGACACTGTCCTCTCCTAGTTCTCCTATTTCTCTGGCCACTCAACCTCTTTAGTGGGCTCCTCCTAAAGAGGAGCTAAAATCCGCCCTTTCCTCTCCATCCAAATTGTTACCACATTAATCCAAGCACTTATCCTATCCCACCTGGATTACTGTATCAGCTTCTTCGCTGAACTTCTTGCCTCCCGTCTCTCCCCACTCCAGTCCATACTTCACTCGGCTGCCCGGATCATTTTTCTACAAAAACATTCAGTCCACATTTCCCCACTCCTCAAGAACCTACAGTGGTTGCCCATCCACATCAAACAGAAACTCCTCACCATCAGCTTTAAAGCACTCAATCACCTTACCTCCATCTACCTCACATTGCTGCTCTCCTTCTAAACCCAGCCCACACACTTTGCTCCTCTAACGCCAACCTACTCACTGTACCTGGATCTCGTCTATCTCACCTCCGACCTCTTGCCCACGTCCTGCCTCTGGCCTGGAACGCCCTCCCTCTTCATATCTGACAGATGATCACTCTTCCCACCTTCCAAGCCTTACTGAAGGCACATCTGCTCCAACAGGCCTTCCCTGACTCAGCCTTCATTTTCTCTTCTCCCACTCCCTCCTGTGATACCCTGGCACTTGGATTTGCATCCTTTATTCACCCCTCCCTCAGCCCCACAGCCCTTATGTACACATCTATGATTTATTCATTTAAATTAACATCAGTCTCCCCCTCTAGACTGCAAGCTCGTTGTGGGCAGAGAACATGCCTACGAATTCTGTTATACTGTACTCCCCCAAGCGCTTAGTACAGTGCTCTGCAGACAGTAAGTGCTCAATAAATACGATTGATTGACTGATCGAATGCTGTACATTGAAAGTGAGACCAGAAAATTCCACGCAGAACACCTGTAGTTTCTATTCATTCCATCGTATTTATTGAGCGCTTACTATGTGCAGAACACTGTACTAAGTGCTTGAGTACCACAGGGTGGCAGCACTGGGATGGATTATTTTTCTGTCAAGTAGGTCCTGGCTTGGGATTCCACTAGTAATGGTATCTAGTAAATATTCATTCATTCATTCATTCATTCATTCAATACTATTTATTGAGCACTTACTATGTGCAGAGCACTGTACTAAGCGCTTGGAATGTACAAATCGGTAACAGATAGAGACAGTCCCGGCCCTTTGACAGGCTTACAGTCTAATCGGGGGAGACAGACAAAAACAATAGCAATACCCACTGGTACTAAGAGCTGGAAAAGTCCACCAGAAACAGAAGGCACATTCTGACCTCTAGTCAGCTATTTTGACCAATCTTACAAAATCATGTATATATTAATGACTGTCTCCCCCACCTTTCCCCTTAGACTGTAAACTCACTGTGGGCAGGGAATGTGTCTGTTTATTGCTGTACTCTCCCAACCGCTTAGTACAGTGCTGTGCACAACATAAGTGCTCAGTAAATATGATTGAATGAATGAAGCATCTGACACCATCAACAGACCTGGGCTCTGGCTTAAACGTTTACTGTGTGCAGAGCACTGTACTCAGCACTTGGGAGAGTACCGTACGACAGAGTTGGTAGACACGTTGCCTGCCCACAAGGAGCTGACAGTCTAGAGGGGGAGACAGCAGGCTAACTCCACACTTAGAAAGGGTGGAAAGGCCCAGAGATTTCTTGCTCTTCCTCCTGCTCCCACTATTATTATTATTATTAACAACAACTGTGGTACTTAAGTACTTACTCTATGCCAAGCACTGTGGCTGACAGAAGATCAGATCAGACACGGTCCCTTTCTCACACAGGGCTCACAGTCTTAATCCCCATTTTACAGATGAAGTAACAGGCACAGAGAAGTTAAGTGATTTGGCCAAAGTCACACAGCAGACAAGAGGCAGAGTCAGGATTAGAACCCAGGTCCTTTCTGACTCCCACGCCAGTGCTCTATCCACTAGGCCATGCTGCTTCTCAGTATGTTTGTTCACCCTTATAAGCTCCTTGATGGCAGAGGACATGTGTCTTGCTTCTGTTGTAATGATAATAATAATTTTAATTATCAGTGTACTTGTTAAGCATTCACCATGTGTCAGACACCATTCTAAATTAATAAGGTTGGGCAAAATTCCCATCCCACATGGAGCTCACAGTCTAAGTAGGAGGGAGAACAGGTATTGAATCCCCATTTTACAGATGAGGAAACAGACGCACAGAGAAGTTAACTGACTTGCCCATGGTCACGTAGCATGCGAGTGGCAAAGCCGGAATTAGAACCCAGGTCCTCTGACTCCCAGGCCAGGGCTCTTTCCACCAGGCCAAGTTGCTCCTTCCCAAGAGTTCAGGGCAGTGCTTTGCACTCAGTGAATTCTACTGAGGATAATAGTGATGATAGAATGAGTAATCAGCTCATTTCTCAGGAATCCTCCCAGGGGAGAGCTCTTTTGAAAAATATACCAATCACCTGGTGATACCAGTTAGACCACAGCCAATTCCTGATGCTACCTAAGAGGAAACCCCAGTAGCATCAGGAAAAGATAGTCCTTATTAAATGTCTAACGGGAATGGGTGTGGAGGTTGGTGTTCATTGAGAAGACTGAGGGATGATGAACCACAGAGCAGCCACTCTGAGAAATATAGCAGTGGATTAAAGCGGGTGGGTGGTAACTCTTGGGATTAAGTTAAGAACACATTTCAGATGAGGGATAGGTGGTTATTCAATAAATCATATTTACTGAGCGCTTACTGTGTGCAGAGCACTATATTCTCTCAAGTGCTTAGTACAATGCTCTGCATGCAGCAAGTGCTCAATAAATCAATAGATTCCAGTGAAATGAATGAATACAACAGAGTTGGAAGACATGGTCCCTGCCCACAGCGAACTAATTCCTGGAGTTAATTTTAATATCTTGTTGTATAACTACTGATGCCATTCAAATCCTTCACTGTGTAAACACCAGTTATTCATTTATAACCCAAGAGGGTGCCAGAACCATCTGTGTGTGGTTAGGGAGAAGCTGCAAATTCAGAGACTCGCTATTACAAGGGCCAGAGGGGCATTTAACCTTTCTCTAGACCTCAGCGGCCAGTTTGTCGGGTGTAGGATTGGCTAGCTCAACCCGTGATAACTCCTGAGGGTTCCAAATCTTAGAGCCGTGGGATCGTGGCCAAACACTGCTAGGGCAAACTCGGGGTGCTCTCATGTGGAGACCCAAGACAGTCAGTCCCCTCCCTGCCTCTAACTTGTCAGGGTTACTATGTTATAATAATGTCTGCCTCCCCCTCTAGACTGGAAGCTCGCTGTGGCCAGGGAATGTGTCTGCCAACTTTGTTATATTATACTCTCCCCAAGCACTTAGTAGAGTACTCTGCACACAGTAAGTGCTCAATAAATATGATTGACTGAATACTAGAAACTGGAATCCAACCCCCAGAGCAACTGAAAAGTCACACTTCAACAGCGTGTTTTTCATTATACATTTTGGAGAGAACCCCATTGAAGAACTAGGGAATGTTGTTTCCACATTGTGTGTCTGTGTAGACACAACATGATGCAGTGTCAGAGAAAACGGTTCTGCTCATGAGTGTGGTGTCAGTCAAGGTGTGAGTGCTTTGAGTTTTTCGTAACACAAGGTTCTTCAGAAGCACAACCACATAGAAGAATTGTCCATACACTAGTCAGTGATGCACTACTAGACACAAAAGCAGACAACCAAAACGAAAAGCTGTCGGGGATCTGTAATGTAGTAAGACTTACGCCAAGGGCTAACATTTAATGTCTGCTGTGTGATCTTGGCCAAGTCACTTACACTTCTCTGGGCCTCAGTTCCCTCATCTGCAAAATGGGGATTCAATTCCTGTTCTCTCTCCTACTTAGACTGTGAGCCCCTTGTGGCACCTGATGATCTTGTATCTACCCCAGGACTTAGTACAGTGCTTGAAACATAGTAAACTCATAATAATAATCACAGTATTTGTTAAGGGCTTATTATGTGCCAGGCACTGTTCTAAACGCTGGAGTAGATACGAGTAAATCAGGTGGGACACCATCCCTGTCCCACATAGGGCTCACAGTCTTCATCCCCATTTTACAGTTGAGGGAACTGAGGCACAGGGAAGACAGGTGACTTCCCCAAGGTCACACAGCAGACAAGTGGCAGAGCCAGGATTAGAACCAAGGGCTTCTGTCTCCCAGGCCCATACTCCTTCCACTAGGCCATGCTGCTTCGCTAAATAGAAGGTTCGCATACCCTTGAGAAAACTGACAGTTTGGTGACAAGGGGCATCAAACCTCATGCAAACCAAAAGTCAACACACTGTTATGGTGCCAGATTTTCCACAGGGTTGTGAGACCCAAACCCTTTAAGGAAGGTACATCTGGCTTCTAGAGCAGTTTCATCAGTATCACCTATGAGACATACTCAACAACAAAATGACAAGGCAGGGTTACCAATAATAAGGTCCTAGAAATCGGCCAGCTCAATAGCATATCGACACAGCATGACTGGGTGGGAAATAAGGCAAGGATAGACCAGAGCAGGATACCCAAGCCACTTCTGTACAGTGAACTGAAGTGAGGCACTCTTAACAGGGGGAGCAGAACATCAAAGTGACAGATTACTCATATGTCATTTCAAGCACCTTTCCCCCCCGACCCAAACATAAGGCTAGGTTCTTGCCAAAAATGTTACCTTCAAATATGAAGGATGGCTGTAATATAATAGTATTTGTTAAGCGCTTACTATAGGCCAAGCTCTGGACTAAGCGCTGGGGCAGATACAAGATAATCAGGTGCCACATGGGCTCACAGTCTAGATAGGAGGGAAAACAGGCACTGAATCCCCATTTTTCAGACCCAGGAACTGAGGCACAGAGAAGTTAAGTGTCTTATCCATGGTCCCACAGCAGGTAAGTGGTAGAACCGGGATTGGAATCCAGGTCCTCTGACTCCCAGGCCTGGCTCTTTCCATTAGGCCACGCTGCTCCTACTTAGCCTGCTATACCCATTACATCTCTTTATACTGTCCACATGTCTCCAACTGAGTTTACCAGGCATGTATGGCTCTTTTATAGAAAGACTATGGGTGAGGTCACTTTTTTATGTTATGTGTTAAGTACTTACTTTATGCCAGGCACTGTACTAAGCACTGGGGTAGACACAAGCTAATCAAATTGAACACAGTCCATGCCCCCCATGGGGCTCACGGTTTTAATCTTCATTTTGCAGATGAGGGAACTGAGACACAGAGAAGTTAAGTGACTTGCCCAAGGTCACAGAACAGACTAGACTGTAAGCTCATTGTGGGCAGGAAATGTGTCTGTTTGTTGTATTGTACTCTCCCAAGCACTTAGTACAGTGTTCTGAACAGAGTAAGCACTCCATAAATATGATTGAATGAAAAGTGGCAGAGAGGGGACTTGAACCCAGATCCTGCTGACTCCCAGGCCCATGATCTATCCCCTAAGCCATGCAGCTTCTCTGTTACTGTTAAACATCATCATAAGGGGTATCTACTTCTTAATATTCATCTCAGAGAGCAGAGCTGGGATGGTCAGAACAGTTGCTTGATGATGATGGGTCCAGGTTGGCTCTTGAAAAACCCTCCTCACTTAAGAGGCAGTATGCACCACTGTCCATTTTATGGATGCACGGAAGAGAGGAGGAAGAGGTAGGAAGGGATGACAAAGGAGGAAAGCCTGGAGAAGGCAAATTTGATGCCACAGTGGATGACAAAAGGAACTGCCACTGACCATTCAATCTCATCCATCTCTCTCCCCTTCATGATTTCTTGGATCTCTTCCCGACACTTCTCCTGATATTCTGGGTATCTTGCTAAATTAAACAGTATCCAGGAGAGGCCGCTGGATGTGGTGTCATGTCCTGCAGAGGAGAAACCAAGGAGAAACCCAGTGAGAGATTCCCGTGGGAGAAAACAGGCTACCAAGATACAGAGAAGATCAAAATGGCATCCAAATAACTATCAACCATATTTCTCTGTTTGCTTACGGTATTCTTTTAGCACTTACTAAGTGCCAGTTACTGTCCTAAGAGCTGGGGTAGATGCAAGCTAATCAAGTTGGACACAGTCCCTGTCCCACATGGGGCTCACAGTCTTAATCCCTATTTTACAGATGAGGTAATTGAGGCCCAGAGAAGTTAAGTGACTTCCCCAAGATCTCATAGCAGACAAGTGGTGGAGCCAGGTTTGCGCACCTACTGTTTGTGAGGGACTGAATTAGGCACTTGAGGAACATACAGAAATGTAAAACTTAGTCCTTGCCCTCAAGGATTCTAGAGTCTAAAAGAAGATAAGCAGACATCTCCCACAGCCCTATCTGTTATGGTCTATTTCCAAGGGAGAGGACCCATTTCCAATCATGCCCACAACTTCCTGAACTACTGCCAAATGAGAAAAGGACTTAGCTGAGATACCCAGAGATCAGCCACATTTACCAGTTCAGAGAATTGAACCGAACATCTAGGCTCCAACACTGTCATGCTGTGTGGCCTTGGACAACTCATTTAACTTCTCTGTGTCTTGTTTTTCCAAACTGAAGAAAAAAGAATGACATCTTCCTCACCCTACTCATAGGAATACTCTATGTATAATTCAAATAATATATGTCTGAGATTTTTGGAAGAAAGATATAAATTCAAAATGTTTTTACTATTATAGGCCTAATTAGGGAGATGGCAGCTGAATGCTATACCAGGGAAACTAGTAGAATCAATAAATGAGTTTTAGATCAATGAGCACTTAGATAAACACAACCTGTTGGGATTTGGATGGTCTGATTTCTGTCAGGGGAAATTGGGCCTTACTAATCTGCTGGAGTTCTCTGAAAGGATCAACAAGCATGTGGACAGACAGAGGGGAGCCTGTGAGAATGATACGGTCAGATTTTCAAAATCCTTTGACTAGGTTTTCCACCAAAGACTTTTTAAGTAATCATGGACTTGAAGGGAGTATTCTGTCATGTTGGAAAACTAGCTGATCGATAGGTAACAAAGAGCAAAGATAGATGGCCACTCTCCAGGTTGGAGAGGGGTAAATGGCGGGGTCACCAGAGAGAGGTGCTAGGAGTTGTTTTGTTTAACATCTTCATAAATGATCTGGAAGAGAGGGAGTATTCAGTGAAATCTCCCAGCCTGCAGATGCCACTGAGCCCTTGCGGGAGGTGGGAGGCCATGTGGACGGGGACAAACTGCCGGAAGGTCTCCTGGAGCTGAGGGAGTGGCCAGAAAAAGGCAGATGAGCTTCAGCATGAGCCCATGCCAGGGGACGCCCCAGGGAGAAATAATCCAAACCACAACTCCGAGATGAGGGGCTTGGAGCACCCAGTCACGACTGAGGAAAGAGATCTCCGTGCCTTGGTTGACTGTCTTTTTACATCGTCGGTCCAGTGTGGGGCAGCAACCGGACAGGCCAACCAAATGCTTGGCACCATGGGGTGGGTTGGGGCGGGGGGGAGAGGAAACTCAATCAAAGGCCAGGTTTGCCCCCGTATTAACACTGGGGCGCCCACACCTGGAACGCCATGTGCCATCCTGTCTGCTGCCTTTCGCGGAGGACATAGAACGGGATGGAGAAGGCACAGGGGAAGGCAACCAGGGGGATCAGGGGAATGGAGAAACTTCCACATGAGGACAGCCCGAAGAGATCGGGACTCTTCCATCTGGAAAGCGAAAGACTGACAGGGGACGTGATTGATACTTAGAAAGCAAGAAGGCCATTCAAAATGCATCACTCCCCTCCTCAAAAACCTCCAGTGACTACCCATTTCTCTCCACGTTTCTTACCTATTTCTTCTTCAGCTTGCACTCTTCACTCCTCCCAAATTAACATCCTAACTGTATCCCACTCTCAATTTTTCCTCTCCAGCCCACTGCTCACAACATTCCATCTGCATGGAACTCCTATCTCCCTCAAATCTACCAAACTACATCCCGCCCCACCTTCCAAGACTTCCTAAAAATAGTAATACTAATAATAATGGTATTTATTCAGAACGTACTGTGTGCAAAGCACTGGACTAAGTGTCGGGGTAGATGCACAATATCAGATAATGGGAAGCAGTGTGGCCTAGCAGAAAAAGCACCGGGAGCCTTAAGTCTACACCACACTGTTTCTGTAAGCCCGTCGATTAGACTGTAAGCCCGTCAAACGGCAGGGACTGTCTGTATCTGTTGCCGACTTGTTCATTCCAAGCGCTTAGTACAGTGCTCTGCACATAGTAAGCGCTCAATAAATACTATTGAATGAATGAATGAATGGTGTTCCTTGGGGGTCATCTGATACTTACCTTCAAACATAAACGTATCAGCTTCTGCCCGGATGTCTTCATCAGACAGATACTTTCCCTCTTCATCCTGCAACAGAGAGGCCCTAACAGTTAGTAATGGCCCCCCTCTCTGTCCGGGAACAGCTCAATCAAGGGACCAAAGAGTACAACATCCCAATAGCACCTTTTTTTCCCCGGAACTGATGGAATTAGGCTTAGGGACTGAATACTCGAGAAGCAGAAACACACCCCATCCTCTACTCTGCAAAGCTTTAGTTCTGGGTGGTTTTCAGGTGGAGAGCGCACTGGAGGCAGTAGGTGGGGCCTCGGGCTGGGGCTCATCAGGGTAAAGGGAAGAAATGGCCAGCTGGTGTGTGAAAAGAGAGGATTGGAGTCTGCCAATAGGAATCAGAAAAATAATAATAATAGCATTTATTCAGCACTGTGAGCCAAGCACCATACTAAGGGTTGGGTGGATGCAAGATAATCAGGTTAGACACATTCCCTGTCTACATGGGGCTCACAGTTTAAGTCAAAAGGACAACAGGTATTGAATCCCCATTTTGCAGATGAGGGAACTGAGGCACAGAGAAGTGAAGCGGCTCGCCCAGGGTCACACAGCAGAAAAGTGGCGGAGCTGGGCTTACCAACTTAGGCCCTTTCACTCCCTGGCCTGTGCTCTTTCCACTAGGCCTCGCTGCTTCTCACAGAGACCCGGACGATGCCCGGTGAAGGGAAGAATCCTCTCTGCTCCCCAGATGTTGCCAACAGGATACCCCTCCCTCAAATCGGCCTCCAGGCTCCACATCTACCCTGCTGACCCCACACACCTTGGCCAGCAGCAACACATCGATGAAGTCCAAGGTCTTGCCCTGCTTGGACTTGAGCCAAGCCTCAGCTCCCTGCTGGTTGAGGGCGTGCCGCCGCCCCTGAATGACTTCAGTGGTGAAGTGGTGCACAATATCACAGGCCTGCTGGAAGCGGCGCCCGTCAGCTGTGCGGTAGTAGATGAAATCCAGATGGTGGTGCAGTCGGTACTGTCGCTTCACGACCAGGGCACTCAGCTCAATGATGGCCGAGATGTAGTCACTCATCTTCCTGCCAAGCAACAGGGGTGGGAGGAAGATGAGGAGGAGGAAGAGAGTTGATATGTAACCATAATGGTGGGGAAACTGACGCGCTAACCAGGTCCAACATGAAGGTCACCAATTCCACATGAGAAGCTGAAGAGGGGAAGCACCATGACCTAGTGGCAAGAGCACAGGACTGGAACACCTGGGATACAATCCCGGCTCTGCCGCTTGTCTGCTGCGTGACCTTAGGCAAATCACTTACCTTCTCTGGGCCTCAGTTTCCTCATCTGTAAAATAGGGTCTCAGTTTTCCATTCTCCCTCCCCCTTAGACTGTGAGCCCCATGTGGGGCAGGGACCATGTCTGATCTGATTGCCTTTATCTACCCTAGTGCCAGGCACATTATAAACACTTAAACATTCAAAACAGTGCTCCTTATCTTCCCTCCCAAACCCTGTCTTCTACCGGATTTTCCCATCACTGTGGATGGCACCACTATCTTTCCCGTCTCACAAGCCCATAACCTTGCCGGTATCCTTGACTCCTCTCTCTCATTCAACCCACATATTCAACCTGTCACCAAATCCTGTCGGTCCCACCATCACATCGCTAAAACCTGCCCTTTCCTCTCCATCCAAACTGCTACCAAGTTAATACAATCACTCATCCTATCCCGCCTAGATTACTGAATTAGCCTCCTTGCTGACCTCCCGACCTACTGTCTCTCCCCACTCCAGTCCATACTTCACTTGGCTGCCTGGATCATCTTTCAACAAAAATGTTCAGGATATGTCACCCCCGCCCTCCTCAAAAATCTCCAGTAGTTGCCTACCCACCTATTTACCAAACAAAAACTCCTCACTTAAAGCACTCCATTATCTTGCCCCCCTCTTACCTCACCTCACTTCTCTCCTTCTACAACTCAGCCCACATACTTCGCTCCTCTAGTGTTAACTTTCTCACTGTGCCTCAATCTCGCCTGTCTCACCACCGACCCCTGCCCACGTCCTGCATCTGAGATTGTCTCTATTGCTGAATTGTACTTTCCAAGCACTTAGTACAGTGCTCCGCACACAGTAAGCACTTAATAAATACGATTGAATGAATGAACAAATAGCACAAGTATTATTTATTATCAGGAGAGTCTATCCCAGGCTCAAACTTGTCAAACTTTCCCATTTCCAAACAATCCCAACTATGAGATGGAACTGGCTTTGAAACTGGAACGCTCGTATTTCCCACATACAGAAAGAAAAGAGAACCCACTCCTGAGAGAAGACATTTTATTGGGTCCCCACCAGACCCTAATGGAAGAGTTTCTCTCTGCAATAGGGCTATTCCACTGCTCTAGAGAAGCAGCGTGACCTGGTGGAAAGAGCATGGGCCTGGAGTCAGAGGCCCTGGGTTCTAATTCGAGCTCCATCACTTGTCTGCTGTGTAACCTTGGGCCAGTCACCTAGCTTCTCTGTGCCTCAGTTTCCTCATCTGTATAATGGGGATTCAATCCTAATCCCTCCTATCTAGACTGTGAGGCCCACGTGGACAGGGACTCTGCCCAACCTGATTATTTTACGTCTACCTTGGGACTTAAAACAGTACTTAGCACATAGTAAGTGCTTGACCAACATAATAGTAATTCCACCCAGGTTCTGGGTGATGGAATCTCTCCCACCCAGACAGCGGATCTCGGCCTGTGAGCCTGTGAAGGAACCAGGATGGAAGAAACTGGGAATCTCAGAGGAAGAACTCACTCTTGACAGTCGCTGTTGTAGCTGAAGACACATTTCTGCAAACTGTCCAAGGTCATGAGGCTGACGTGTTCAAACATGTCTAGGGAGACAACGGCCCCTGCAGACAACCGCCGCCACTTGGCCTGTCAGAAAGAAACTGGCGTGTTGGAGCTGAGCACACCCCATGACCCGGAGGGCTCTCGAGACTGAAAACCGGCAGGGCGTGAGGCTGAAATGCTTCAAGAGAGGGTGGTTCTTGAAGTACAAAAGCGACTCGGGAGGGGCTTCCTGCTAGCAGTGATCGGAGGGGCCATAGGGAGCAAGCGAGTGCCACTCACGTGCATGATGTCCGTGCACTGGTTGAAGATCTTCATGTAGGGCTTGAGGATGTCGAAGTGGAAGGCTGGGGTCAGCATGCGGCGGTGGCGGCCCCATTTGTCCCCTCTGCTCAGCAGCAGCCCATCTCCTGAAAGAGACAAGGCCAGCATATGCAGAATAGACCAGACCACCCCTTCCATTGTAGACATGTGGCCTAATGGGAAGACCTCGGTTCCACCCCTTGACTGCTGGGTGACTTTGACCAAGTCTCCTCACTTCTCTGGGCCTCAGTTTCCTCATCTGTAAAACGGGGATTCGATAGCTGTTCTTCCTCCTGCTTAGACCATGAGCCCCAGGTGGGACAGGGACTGTGTCCGACTTGATGACCTCGTATCTACAGCGATTAGGACAGTGCTTGGCCCGTAATAAGCACAGCAGATAAATCACAATTGTTCTCATCATTAAGCAGTCTAATTGGCAGCAGGGATGGACCACCCCCAAAAGCCACTGCTTGAAAGATTTCCCTGAGTGCCCAGTAGGCAGGGCTAACCCTCTCCTAATCAATCTGATGCAGGTCACCCTCCTTCCCAAAGCATCTGAAGAAACACTCCTCTCCACTGTGGCTGGCAGAGATCCCACCCACGGCAAGCCCCCTCCACCCTGGATCGAGACCCTTCCCATTCAACCCCTTCCACTCACCAAGCCAGGGTCTCAGGAAACCATAGAAAAGTTCATCCTTAGGAGCTACCGCAGCTGTGGGGAAAGGAGGGGTGGCCATTGACCAGTATGTTCCAAAGGAATCCCTACACCCCCTGGCTCTGAGTATTCCCCCTTTACTCAATGTTGACAATCTGGGTCAGTGCTAGTAGGCAGATGAGAAGGAAGAGAAAAATAATACAAAAAATTTTAACCAAGGGTAAGAACAATGAAATTTGAACTTGAAAATTCCTTGACAATAGACTGCATGGCCTTTGGGGCAGATGCAGAACAATGTGGTGCCCCTAGTTTATTTCAGGCACTTGGATATGAGAAACAGTGTGGCTTAGTGGCTAGAGCATGGGCCTGAGAGTCAGAAGGACATGGGTTCTAATCCCAGCTCTGCCACTTGTCTGCTGTGTGAGTTTGGGCAAGTCACTTCACTTCTCTGGGCCTCCATTATCTACTTGTAAAATGGGAATTGAAAGTATGAGTCCCATGTGGGACAGGGACTGTGTCCCAACCTGATTAACTTGTATCTACCCCAGCACTTAGAACAGTGTTTGCAACATAGAAAGTGCTTAACAAGTACCATAATTATTATTATTATTAGGATTTAGGGATAATCCTTGAATAAGGCGATCATTCATTAATTCAAGCATATGTTTTGAGCGCTACTGAGTACAGAGCACTGTACTAAGCACTTGGAAAGTACAATTCAGCAACAGAGACAATCCCTACCCAACAACTGTCTCACGGTCTAGAAGGATCATAATAATGGAAGCTCAAAAGTGAGGCCTGGAGTGTGTCCAAGGGCCAGGCTTCCAGAGGTTGGGGCTGTAAAGGTAGGAAAGACAAACAGATAAGGGACCAGGGAGTTTCAGAGACAGAGGGGAAGAAAAAACAAAGACACAGATAAAGAAGAGAGTCACAGAGAAAGGAAAGCCAAAGAGGAGGGGAATGTGGGACGAGGGACAATGGACTCTCTCTCTCTTTTTCTCTCTCTCCTTTGCCTCCACCTCTGCTTTCCGGCCTGTATCATTGGGGCTTCCCACCCCCAGCTCTCTCCTGGAAGTTTCCAGCACAGCTAGAACTAAGTCTCAGTGGCCATGCTGGATATCTCCAGGAAACAACCAGGAAATAGTCATTTCATGGCATCAGCAGGCTGTGATTGCTGCTACAGAGGATAAGGAGGAGGAGAAAGAAGAAGAAGGAGAAGAAAAGAAGGTAAATGGGGAGGAGAAGGAGAAAGATGGGAAAAGGAGGAGGACGACGACTAGGCTGATAGCTTCTTCCTCCACAGCTCCACTGTCACCAAGGCTGTTGGATACCTTCCCATCAGCTCAGTTGAAAGCAAGACCCTAATGGATCCTTGCTGTTGTCTTATGTTATCAAGTCGTGTCCAACCCATAGCGACACCATGGACACATCTCTCCCAGAACGCCCCACCTCCATCTGCAATCGTTCTGGTAGTGGACCTTGAGAGTTTTCTTGGTTAAAATAAGGAAGCAGTTTACCATTGCCTCCTTCTGCACAGTAAACCTGAATCTCCACCCTCGACTCTGTCCCTGCCCAGCATGGGTGAGTTTTGACTTGTAGCAGATTGCCTTCCACTCGCTAGTCACTATCCAAGCTAGGAATGGAATGGAATGGATAGGCCTCTGCTTGACTCTCCCTCCCGGAGTCGAGCCTGGCAGAGTACTGGAAACTCCAGGTGCGACCCTGAGAGGTGTAATGGGTCCTATGAGAGGCATTTCTGGTAATGGGACAGAATCCCCACAAATCATGACCACCCCAAGGCTGACTTGTTGCATTATCCTAGGTGTGATCCCATACTCTAGAAGATCAGAGCACAGAGAGGGATACCTCTTCCTACCCCAGCTCCTTTCCCCTGAAATTTTCCAGCAAGATGCTCCCAATGAATCATCACGGCTTCTAATTCTATTGTCCTCTCCCAAATGCTTTACCTGGAAAGGGTGGAGCACTCCAAAAAGCCAAGAGTCTCATCAAGATGAAACTTAGCCACCACATAATTAGAGGTGGAAAGGTTTTTAGCCTCAGGGTCAGAAGCAATCAATCGATGGCATTTATTGAGTGTATATGGTCTGCAGAGCACTACAGTAAGTGCTTGGGAGAGTACTGTGTGACCTTGGGCAAGTCACTTCACTTCTCGGGGCCTCAGTTAACTCATCTGTAAAATGGAGATCGAGACTGTGAGCCCCCACATGGGAGAGGGACTGTGTCCATCCCAATTTGCTTGAATCCATCCCAGCGCTTAGTACAGTGCCTGGCCCTTAGTAAGTGCTTAACAAATACCATAATTATTATTATTACAATACAACTGTGTTGGTAGAAGGGGAAGCAGCGTGGCCTGCTGGAAAGAGCGTGGGCCTGGGAGTCAGAGGACCTGGGTTCTAATCCCGGCTCTGCCTATTGTTTGCTGTGTGACCTTGGGCGAGTCACTTTGTGCCTCAGTTTCCTCAACGGTAAAATGGGGATTCATTCATTCATTCAATAGTATTTATACCTGTTCTCCCTCCTACTTATGAGAACCAGCATGGCTCAGTGGAAAGAGCCCGGGCTTGGGAGTCAGAGGTCATGGGTTTGAATCCCGGCTCTGCCACTTGTCAGGGGTGTCACTGTGGGCAAGTCACTTAACTTCTCTGTGCCTCAGTTACCTCATCGGTAAAATGGGGATTAACTGTGAACCTCACGTGGGACAACCCGATTACCCTGTATCTACCCCAGCACTTAGAAGAGTGCTCTGCACACAGTAAGCGCTTAACAAATACCAACATTATTATTATTAGACTGCGAGCCCCATGCAGGACAGGGATGGTGTCCGACCTAATTAACGTGTACCTACCCCAAAATTTGGAAGGTGGTGAGCCTTAACAAATGCCATTAAAAAAGTCTCCTGGATTCTATTCCTGCTCCCTCCTTGGCTCATCAGGTGACCAGGAGGGAGGTCTGCTCTGGGACTTGATTTCTCCAACAGTGAACTGGGAAGCGCAGTCCCAGACCAGTCCTTCCCTCGCCCACCCGCAGCCTTCCTACTGTTCTAAGTGTGGGATAAGTGCTCCCTCTGCTGCCCAGTCAAGGAGGCTGCCTCTTGTTACCTTAGCCAGGGGTCTTGGGTGGGATCTGCAGAATTAAAAATAATAATAATAATAGGAGTATTTGTTAAGCACTTACTATGGTACATTTTATGGTATTTGTTAAGTGCTTTACTATGAGCCACACATTATACTAAGCACTGGGATAGATACAAGTCCCTGGTCCACACAGTGTTCGCAATCAAAGAGGGAGAACAGGCACTGAATCCCCGCTTTAATAATAATAATAATAATGATGGTATTTGTTAAGCGCTTACTATGTGCCAAGCACTGTTCTAAACGCTGGGGGAGATGCAAGGTTATCAGGTTGTCCCAGGTGGGGCTCGCAGTCTTAATCCTCATTTTACAGATGAGGAAACTGAGGCACAGAGCAGTCAAGTGACTTGCCCAAGGTCACCCAGCAGGCATGTTGCAGAGCCGGGATTAGAACCCAGGTCCTCCGACTCCCAGGCCTGAGCTCTTTTCACTAATAGTAATAACGGTTTTCGTTAAGCACTTACTGTGCGTCAAGCACTGTTCTAAGTGCTGGAACACTGTTCTAAGCACTAAAACCCTACCCTGAATAGAGAGGAAAAGTTTGTCCTTCGGAAGGAATGCTTAGGCTTAGTGTGGGGGTGGAGAGAGGGGAGGAGGAGCGATCATACACCCTACAAGAATATCGTTTGTGAGACATCAGATCGAGAGGCAGCATTGCCTAGTGGAAAGAGCACTGAACTAGGAATCATGAGGTACAGGTTTTATTCCTGGCTCTGCCACTTGCCTTCTGGGTGACCTTAGGTGAGTCACTTAACATCTCTATGTCTCAGTTTCCTCATCTGTAAAGCAGGGATATAATAATAATAATGTTGGTATTTGTTAAGCACTTACTATGTGCAGAGCACTGTTCTAAGCGCTGGGGCAAACACAAGGGAATCAGATTGTCCCACGTGGGGCTCACAGTCTTAATCCCCATTTTACAGATGAGGTAACTGAGGCACAGAGAAGTTAAGTGACTTGCCCACAGTCACACGGCTGACAAGTGGCGGATCTGGGATTCGAACCCATGACCTCTGACTCCAAAGCCCGTGCTCTTTCTACTGAGCCACGCTGATATAATACCGCCCCCTTAGACTGAGGGTCCCGTGTAGGGCAAGGGCCATGTTTAGTATTGGTGTCTTTTATCTACCCCAGGGCTTGGCACATAACAGTGCTTAATAGATGCCATCATTATTACCCATCTTGCTGAAAATCTTGGGTCCCCAACCTCAAGTGGAACCACCTTTTAAGATCTGAATGGGGTCCTTTGGTAATCCCTACACAAGTTCCTATTTCATGAAAACATGGGGAACAGAAGAGTGACAAATCATCTTAGTTGTAGAGATAACCAGGAAGCAGAGTGGCTCAGTGGAAAGAGCATGGGCTTGGAAGTCAGAGGTCATGGGTTCGAATCCCGGCTCTGCCGCTTGTCAGCCGTGTGACTGTGGGCAAGTCACTTCACTTCTCTGTGCCTCAGTTACCTCATCTGTAAAATGGGGATTTAAATTGTGAGCCTCATGTGGGACAACCTGATTACCCTGTATCTACCCCAGCTCTTAGAACAGTGCTCTGCATATAGTAAGAGCTTATAGCAACATTATTATTATTATTACTGGGTATGGAATTCTAATCAAAAGGGACTAAGGAAGCACTAGGAAGCTTACTCCTGTAACCCTCCCTTCCTGGGAACTACATTTCCCTAGATTCTGAAGGACATTGTCCTGGAATCCCCTGGAAGGCTGGCATTTTCTCAGAGGAGGTGGGGCCAGCCAATAGGAGAATAGGAGGAGTGCAGGCAATCAGCCAAACAGCTCTTAAATTCAGGGGAATCATTCAGTCGTATTCATTGAGTACTTACCGTGTGCAGACCACTGTACTAAGCACCTGGGAGAGGACAGTACAACAGAGTTGGTTGACGTGTTCCCTGCCCATAAGGAGTTTACTGAGGGGGAGACAGACATTTAAATAAATTTTGGCTATGTACATAAGTGCTGCGGGCTGAGATGGGGTGAATATCAAGTGCTAAGGAAGCAGTATGGCCTAGTGGATAGAGCCTGGGAGTCAAAAGGACCTGGGTTCTATTCCCAGCTCTGCCACTTGTCTGCTGTGTGACCTTGGGCAAGTCACTTAATTTCTCTATGCCTCAGTTGCCTCACCTATAAAATGGGGATTAAGACTGTGAGCCCCATGTGGTACATGGACTGTGTCCCACTTGATTACCTTGTATCTACCCCAAGCACTTAGAACAGTGCCTGGCACATAGTAAGCGCTTAACAGATACCTTAAAAAAGTGCTTAAAAGGTACGGACCTAAGAGCATAGGCGGTGCAGAAGGGAGAGGGAGTAGGGGATATAAGGACTTAGTCTGGGAAGGCCTTTTGGTGGAGATGTGATTTTAATAAGGCTTTGAAGGTGGTGTGTTTTTTTCTATGGTATTTGTTAAATGCCAGACATTGTACTAAGTGCTGGAGTAGATATAAGCTAATCAGGTTGGCAAAGTGAGGAGGGAGTTCCAGGCCAGAGGGAGGATATAATGAACTTCTGCTTTCTCTCCCTCTCTTTTTTCCTCTCCCTTTGTCTTTCCCTCTCTCTCCCTTTCCGCAGCTCTGACTGGCAGTTGTCTCCCTGCATAAGATGAACTGTGAGTATTGTACAAGTGTCCAGGCCCAAAAAAGCTTATATAGAGATTCAAGCTGGAATAATTATTGAAACACTTTGTAACTGGTTAAGTTTAAGAACTTAGGTCTAGGCTCATCTCTCCCCTTTTACTTTCATTTTGTATTAAAACTAAATTCCTTGGTCTAAGATTTATGTTGTCCTGGTTCTTCCACCATTAGCCCTGATAGACTAGCTTTCCCAGAACCCCACATGGATGATATCTGCAATCCTGTGGTGTGAAAGCATGATATGAAAGATTCTGAAGGCCTCAAAATCTAACACTATTCCTGCCAAAGACGCCTAAAGTCAGTTCTGTGAAGCATGGGGCAGAGAGGGAATAAGGAGTTGAAAATGAGGAGAGAAAGGATAGTGAAGAAGAGAGAGAGCAACCAAGGGGGCAAGTGGGAAGCCAGAGGAGCTAGTAGGAAGCCAGTGGCTAGAGGGAAGTCAGAGAGGCTACAGTAGGAAGCCAAAGAGTTTAGTAAGAAGTCAGAGGATCTATAACAGGAAGCCAGAGGGACTAGTAGGAAACCAGAGAGGCTATAGCAGGAAGCCAGAGAGGTACTAGGAAGCCAGAGGAACTACAAAATGATTTCCTGATGTCAAGACTAGCCTGCCTCCTACTAGGGGCTAGTAGGAAGCCAGTGGCTAGAAGGTAGTCGGAGACACAGTAGAAAGCCTGAGGGCCTATAGCAGGAACCCAGAGAGGTAATAGGAAGCTAAAAGGACTAGTAGGAAGCCAGAGGGGCTAGGAAATGATTTCCTAATGTAAATCAATCAATTGTATTTATTGAGCATTTACTGTGTGCAAAGCACTGTACTAAGCACAGAGAAGCAGCATGGCTCAGTGGAAACAGCGCAGGCTTGGAAGTCAGAGGTCATGGGTTCTTATCACGGCTCCGCCGCTAGTCAGCTGTGTGACCTTGGGCAAGTCACTTAACTTCTCTGTGCCTCAGTTACCTCATCTGTCAAATAGGGATTAAAAAACTGTGAGCCCCACGTGGGACAACCTGATCACCTTGTATCTCCCACTGCTTAGAACAGTGCTTTGCACATAGTAAGCGCTTAACAAATACCACAATAATAAACACTTGGGAGAATACAATAGAACAGCAGACACATTTCTGCCCACAACGAGCTCACTGGCATCTAACTCCCCTAAAGACCTACAAGGCCAAATGACTCCTGCCCCCCACCCAATCCCCCCAGGGTAGCCTGGAGGACCAACAGTAGAAAACTCCAGGGAACTGGCAGCTGTAGCTCGGAGACACATAGGGAACAGTGACTCCACAGTTCTTCCTCAGCCTTGCTTCTGGACCAGATTGGCCCCTGGAGGGAAAACATTAGGAAACCATGGCAGGAGCCAGAAGGGAACCTTGAACATGAAAAATGGAGCTAGAGATGCCAATCAGTGCATAGGCAAGAGGGACATTCCACTGGAGCCCAGCTCCCAGGGGATTCCTCCTACACAGAGAGGTCACAGGAAGAGAGCCAGCCTAGCAGAAGGAAGTGGGGGGGAGGGGAAGTAGAGAACTACAGGAGTAGGAAACAAAGGAAGAAAGTTATCTCAAAGTAACAACATTAAGCAATGAGGTTCTAAAATCAACAGGCTCAGGAAACAATTAGAGATTGGGACACTTCCCTCGACCTAGCTAGCCCAAAGCTTCTGAAAATAAATGGCTTCAGGGACCTAAAAACCAGGAACCACAGGCCCCACTATGAGCGGTGGAACCATTCTGCGAAGAGAGAGAGCATTTAAGTGCCAAATCCATAGTCAATGACCAATGGGAAGCTCATTCCCCATCCTCTAGTCTGTCAGTGCCTTGTGGGCAGGAAATGTGTCTACCCACTGTGTTATCTTGTCCCCTCCCAAGTGCTTAATACAATGCTCTGCACACAGTAAGCGCTCAATAAAGATGACTGATTGATTGATCCAGCGTGGCTTAATAGATAGAGCATGGGCCTGGGAATCAGAAGGACCTGAGTTCTAATCCAGAATCCGCCAAGTGTCTCCTGGGTGAACTTGGACAATTCACTTAACCTCTTTGGGACTCATTTACCTTATCTGTAAAATGGGGATTAAGAGTATGAGCCCCATGGGAGACAGGGACTGTGTCCAACCTGATTAACTTGTATTCATTCATTCAATAGTATTTATTGAGTGCTTACAATGTGCAGAGCACTGTACTAAGCTCTTGGAATATACAATTCGGCAACAGAGACAATCCCTACCCAATAACGGGCTCACAGTCTAAATGGGGGAGACAGACAGCAAAGCAAAACAGCACAAAACAAAACAACTCCATCAAGATAAATAGAATCATAGAAATATACACATCATTAACAAAATAAATAGGATAATAAGTAACATAAACAAATATGCACAATGCTGAGGGGAGGGGGGAAGAGCAGAGGGAGGTAGAGGGGGGAATGGGGAGCGGAGGAGGAGCAGAGGGAAAGGGGGGCTCAGCCTGGGAAGGCCTCCTGGAGGAGGTGAGCTCTCAGAAGGGCTCTGAAGAGGGGAAGAGATTAGTTTGGCAGATGTGAGGAAGGAGGGCATTTTAGGACAGCGGTAGGACGTGGGCCAGGGGTCGACGGCGGGACAGGTGCAAACGGGGGACCGTGAGGAGGTGAGCGGCAGAGGAGCGGAGTGTAGGGGATGGGCAGTAGAAAGAGAGAAGGGAGGTGAGGTAGGAGGGGGCAAGGTGATGCAGAGCTTTGAAACCAAGAGTGAGGAGTTTTTGTTTCATGTGAAGGTTGATAGGCAACCACTGGAGGTTTCGAGGAGGGGAGTGACATGCCCAGAGAGTTTCTGTAGGAAGATGATCCGGGCAGCAGAATGAAGAATAGACTAGAGTGGGAAGAGACAGGAGGAAGGGAGATCAGAGAGGAGGCTGGCACAATAATCCACTCGGGATATTATGAGAGCTTGTACCAGCACGGTAGCAGTTTGGATGGAGAGGAAAGGGCGGATCTTGGCGATAATGGGAAGGTGAGACCTGCAGGTGATGGTGACAGATTGGATGTGTGGGGTGAATGAGAGAGCAGAGTATGAGAGAGCAGAGCCAAGGATGACACCAAGGTTGCAGGCCTGTGTGACGGGAAGGATGGTAGTGCCGTCCACAGTGACGGGGAAGTCAGGGAGAGGACAGGGTTTGGGAGGGAAGATAAGGAGCTCAGTCTTAGACATGTTGAGTTTTAGATGGCGAGCAAACTTCCAAGTGGAGACGTCCTGGAGGCAGGAGGAGATACGAGCCTGGAGGGAAGGGGGGAGAACAGGGGAGGAGATGTAGATTTGGGTGTCATCTGCGAAGAGATGATAGTTGAAGCCTTGGGAGCGAACAAGTTCACCAAGGGAGTGAGTATAGATGGAGAACAGAAGAGAGCCAAAAACTGACCCTTGAGGAATGCCTACAGTTAGTGGATGGGAGGGGGAGGAGGAGCCGCTAAGGAGACTGAGAATGAGCAGCCAGAGAGATAAGAGGAGAACCAGGAGAGGACAGAGTCCGTGAAGCCAAAGTGTGGAGGAGAAGGGGATGCTCGACAGTGTCAAAGGCAGCTGAGAGGTCGAGGAGGATTAGGATAGAGTAAGAGATATTAGATTTGGAAAGAAGGAGGTCATGGGTGACCTTTGAGAGGGCAGTTTCAGTGAAGTGGAGGAGATGGAAGCCACATTGGAGGGGGTCCAGGAGAGAGTTGGAGTTGAGGAATTCAAGGCAACGAGTGTAGACGACTCATTCTAGGAGTTTGGAAAGGAAGGGTAGGAGGGAGATAAGACAATAACTGGAAGGGGAAGTGGGGTCGAATGAGGGTTGTTTTAGGATGGGGGAGACATGGGCATGTTTGAAGACAGAGGGAAGAAGACGGAGAGTGAGTGGTTAAAGATAGAAGTTAGGGAGGGGAGGAGGGAAGGGGTGATAGTTTTTATAAGGTGAGCAGGAATGGGGTCCGAAGCACAGGTGGAGGGGGTGGCACTTGTGAGGAGAGAGATCTCCTCTGAGGATACAGCAGGGGAGGATGGGAAAGTAGGGGAGAGGGTTGGGAGCAGGGGGGATGGGGAAGGGGGAGGGGTGACTTTGGGGAGCTCAGACCTGAGAGTGTTAATCTCCATAATGAAGTAGGAGGCCAGATCGTTGGGAGTGAGGGATGGGGGAGGGGAAGGGGTCTGAGGAGAGAGTTAAAAGTCCGGAACAGCTGGTAGGGATGATGGGCATGGGCGTCACTGAGGGAAGAAAAATAGGTTGTCCCACGTGGGGCACAGTCTTAATCCCCATTTTACAGATGAGGTAACTGAGGCACAGAGAAGTGAAGTGACTTGCCCAAGTCACACAGATGACAAGTAGCAGAGCCAAGATCAGAACCCACGACCTCTGACTTCCAAGTCCGGGCTCTTTCCACTGAGCCATGCTGCTCCAAATAATCAACACTCCAGAAGGTTTTAATAATGATCCCATCAAAGCCCGATATTGAGGCAGCTAAACCAGCCGCCTCCAAATCAGCAGGAAAGGAAAAAGGGTGATTAAAAAAATAAAAATAAAAATAGGGGATACAAGGAACGAAGAGTAAAATTCCGGGCTCTGGATCCGTCGGGCTGACACCGCCCCCTCCTGCAGGTTCCAGGTGCCCCCTACGCCGTGACTAACCCAGAACTGAGAACAGTGCTTGATACATAGTAAGTGTTTAACAAGTTCCATAATTATCATTATTATTATTATCATAAAGGGATTTTGGGTAGTCCAAGTGACAGCACCAGGAATTAGATGCCCTCAGGGGAAGTAGCTCAAATTCCAAGAAATAAGACAATCTGGGAGAGGGGTCACGCACAGGCCTGAGCCTCCAGGGACTGCACCAGTGACCTCTAAACAGGTATGTTCCCCATCCACACACAGCTCAGTATCACTGGAAAAATTTGGAGACCCAGATCTGCCTCCCACAGTTATCCCTCACATCTGAGAGTCTGGATGTGAGTCTAGACTGTAAGCTCCTTGTGGGGAGGTAGCATGTCTACCAACTCTGTTACAGTCTACTCTCCAAAGTGCTTAGTACAGTGTTCGGCACACAGTAAGCACTCAATAAATACTATTGATTTGATTAGAGGTTGTGGGATCCTCCACCGCAAAGGGGTAATTGAGGGGGGTAACGTGGCCAGATCCACAAAGAGGCAGAGTGGCCTCCTGGAAAGAACCCCAGGCCTGAAAGTCAAGGGACCTAGGTTCTAATCCCGGCTCCACAATTTACTATCACTATTATTATTATTATTATCGCATTTGTTAAGTGTCTACTATGTGTCAAGCACTGTTCTAAGTCCTGGGGAAGAGACAAGTTAATCAGGTTGGACACAGTCCCCGTCCCACATTGGGCTCACAGTCCCACATAGGGCTTGGGTTCCTGCTGGGTAAGTCACCTGACTTCTCTGAGCCTCAGTTTCTTCATGTGTAAAATGGGGAAAAAATAACCGTGACCTCACATATGGGACAGGGAATGTGTCCACAATGATGATCTTGAATCTAACCCAGTGCTTAGCACAGTCCTGGGCAAATAGTAAATGCTTAAATCCCATGATTCTTATTGTTACTGTGGAGAGACCAAGTGGGCAGTGCCATCTGACTGGCGCTCAGAAACAGGAGTACAGGTCAGGTGAAGCATCCTGTGAGGGACTGAGAAACCGGTGATCCCGGGCCTCTCAGAGACGGGAAATGGAGAGGATGACAAATGCCAAGAATGAGGAAACACGGTCCTCAGAGCTCCAGACCTAGGTGGGGAAGGGGCAAATTACTATACCTGAGGCCCCCACCAGGGGCTTGATGTAATCGGGGTGCACCAGCACCAGCAGGGGCAGGAAGGGTCCCATCCAGACCAAAACCACATGAAGCAGAGAATTCAGGACCTTCACCTCATCCCGTAGGCCCGTCTCGTTGGGCAAGAACTGCAATCGAGCACAGTATGGACCAAGGTAAGAGAGCAGTGCTGATGCAGCAGCCAGTTTTGCCTCTAGCTTTCAGTCTTATGTACCCGAGAGCAAAGACAAGGGTAAAAGCTGAGCTGGGGGACAGCTCAGGCCTTCACAGGCCAGTCCTCTTTCCCGATGCCCACTGAGTCTCGCCACCACGGCTGCTGTCGGACAGTCCGGTGATTCCCCCACCTGACTGCCCGGCCACCGGTCCCCGCCCATGTAAGTGACTGAAATGCAAATCTACTCTTTACTGCAAAAGTCAAGGCTACAATAGGGTCACCGAGGCAACAGGAAGCAACATCTTTCTGAGGTCCCGGCTACAGTCGCGGGGGCCCCTCATTTCCCACCCAGCCTGCAACCCAGATTTCACAACTCCCAAATGTCCTACTAGCTCTCCACTCCAGCTCCTCGCTCTCTAAAGGGAGTGGACGAAAGCTCTTACCTGCTTCCCTAGAAAACGTATTACTTAGAGTTGAATCATCTGTTTCACGTCTCTCCCTAGCCCCGGAAAAATCATGAGCATGATCCAGGACCCTGGTGCTATCCCAGCAAATGTCCTCCTTGAGTGTCTTATTTCCTGTCATTAGAACGAAATCATTCAAACCTCATCTGACAATCACCGGGCCCCCAGACTTCCGTAAATAGATAAACCAGTGAGGAAACAGTACCTAGAACCACACAAACAGCTTTTCAAAAACAGTCCCTCTAGACTGTAAGCTCCTTGTGGGCAGGGATTGCCTCTGCCAACTCTGCTGTATTGTACTTGCCCAAGTGCTCAGTGCAGTGTCCTGCACATAGTAAGTGCTCAATAAATATCATCGATTGACTGATTGATTGAAGTTCTAACTCCAAACTCCCAGGATCTATACCTTAGCACACCCCACGAGTTCTTAATAATAATACTAATAATAATTGTGGTATTTGTTAAGCGCTTACTGTGTGCCAAGCACTGTTCTAAGCACTGGAGTAGATACAGTCTTAACCCGCCATTTCATAGATGAGGTAACTGAGGCACAGAGAAGCTTGGTGACTTGCCCAAGTTCACACAGCAAACAAGTGGCAGAGCCGGGATTAGAATCCAGGTCCTTCTGACTCCCATAGCCAGGCTCTAACCACAAGGCCACACCACTTCTTGACCCTGTGGGGCTGCAAGCAGATTTGTAGTATGTTTTTGTGGCCCATGGGCTCCTGGCTTACGATTTCTCCCCTGCAGTATCTCACTGTAGCCACCAACTGGGCAAAATCTGGTCATAGGACTAGAACCAAAGAGTTCGTCAACCCAGGAAGTGCTAGGTGCCAGCAGGAGGAGACCATCTCCCTGCCAGCTGAGCTGAAGAAGCATTTGCAGCTTTACCCACCAACCTGCTCCTGTTATAATTAAATGATATTTATTCAATGCCCAGGTCCAGTGAGAACTGGATTCAACCTTCTTAACCATACCACCAAATCTCCTCCTGCTCCATTTCCCAGGAGGTCTGTGTCAAAATGGAGGCGAGGGCCGAAGGACTTGGTGTTTCACCTATCAGTGGATCTCTGGGACCAGGTAAGACATGGAGGCAGAGAGGGACAAGCGAAAGGCACCAGAAACCAAATTAGAATTTCCTCCGGCAAACTGAATTGGCTTCTTGAGTTGTCTTGAAATCAGATGTGATTCTAGCGTGTGATTGATTGCTTATACTGATGCTCTCACTCTGTTTTGGCCTAGGTCAACACAATGATCTGATTTAATAGCTTTCAACACAACACTGTTAGAAACAGATCTTCTCACACACACACACACACACACACACACGCCGCCCCTCCGAGTTACTGCAGCTCAGAGATGGGCAGCCAGGTCCCAAATCAAACAACTTGCACCCATCCCAAATGCAAAGATGAGAGTGAGATACACCAGAGAATGCATTAGGCGGATGTCAAGCCATTGAGTAGAAGCAATGAGGCCCAGTAGAAATAGCATGAGCCTGGGTATCAGGAGACTCGGTTCTAATCCCAGCTTCCCCACTTGCCTGTTATGTGACCTTGATCAAGTTATTTTACTTCTCCATGTCTCAGTTTCCCTATCTGCAAAGATGGGGATAAGACTCCCTCCTCCATTAGACCGTGAAATTCATGCGAGGGAGGGATTGTGTCTGATCCACTTCTATTGTACCTACCCCAGCTCGGTACAGTGCTCGGCTCAAAATAAACTCTTAACAAGTACTATGAGTATACTATTATGGTATTAACTATATTATTAACAATACTATTATCATTATTATTACTTAGAACTTAGCTTGACTGTTAAAGGCCTCTCTCAATCACTGACTGCTTTGACACTGGTTTTCTGATGCTTATTGTTGTTGATTTTTCAAGGTATCCTCTTGTAAATTTAATTTTTCCATGTGGGTTGTAGATCTCAATCCCCCTCAGATTATAGTCAAATTTATTGAGCACTTACTGGGTGCAGAGCACCGTACTGAGTGCTTGGGAGAGTACAATATAAGGGAGTTGGTAGACGCAGTCCCTGGGCAGTACAGTGCAAGCGCTTAGTACAGTGCTCTGCACACAGTAAGCGCTCAATAAATACAATGGAATGAATGAATGGCCACAAGGAGCTTACAGTCTAGTGGTTACAGTCTAGGTTACATATTCCTTGAGGGCAGACATTGGCCCTATTATCATTTCCATTGTACCATCCCAAAAGTACAGTCCTGTGCTCTGTCTATTGTATTGCTAGTTGCCCTGTGTTTTCAAAGACACCATTAACAGTGAAATTAACCTATGAGTGGCTGCGTGACTGAAGAGGTCAATGTGGGACTCACAAATCTGGCCCCACTGTGTGCACATGGTGGTCATAATGTGGGAATCCAGTAGATTAACTGATTGTGTTGGGCTTTTCTCTCAAGGGAAAGTAGGAACTGTGCCAGACGACTATGCTGGACAAGTTTCCATCAATCACACAATCAGTCGTATTTATTGAGTGCTTTCTGTGGGCAGAGCACTGTACTGAACTCTTGGGAGAGTACAATAAACAGAGTTTGTAGGCATGTTGCCTGCCGACAAGGAGCTTACGGTCTAGAAATGGGAAGGGTAAACTGATAAAGGGTCTGTCTTCAGAGTAGAGGGCAGAAAAGACATCTCTACTGCTCAACTTTTTGTTGGGAGTTGGTAACTTCTTGCTGGGAGGAAGAGGCTTGCAGTAATGGCAAATTCCCCTCTACTCCCTAGAATAGATACCACCGATCCAAACTCTGTTGCAAAACAATCTGGAAAAATTAAAATCTAAAAGCGAGAAATCATCATCAACTCCTTCTCTCTGTGTGGCCAAGGGGCCTAGGTGGAAGACCTGTGGGCGATTCAATCTATCATTGGTATTTATCAAGCACTTACTGTATGCAGACCGATCCACCAATCAGTAGTATTTCATTCATTAGTATTTATTCCGCTACTGTACTAAGCGCTTGGAATATTGAGCGCTTACAGTGTGCAGAGCAAACCAACAATCAATGGTATTTATTAAACACTTACAGTGTGTAGAGCAAATCAATCATATTCATTGAGCATTTACTGTGTGCAGAGCAATCGATCTATCAATGGTATTTATTGGGCACCTTTGTGTAGTATACTGTATTAAACACTTGGTGCAATAGAGTCTGTAGAGATTCAATCATTCAATAGTATTTAGTGAGCGCTTACTATGTGCAGAGCACTGTACTAAGCGCTTGGAATGTACAAATCGGTAACAGATAGAGACAGTCCCTGCCCTTTGACGGGCTTACAGTCTAATCGGGGGAGACAGACAGACAAGAACAATGGCAATAAATATGATCCCTACCCCTCAAGGAACTTACGATCTAGAGCAGTAGACAGACATTAGGATAAATTACAGATAGGGGAGTAGCAGAGTAGAAGAATAGGAACATAAGTGCCGTGGGGCGGTGGGGGAAGGGGGTATCAAAGTGCTTAGGGGGTACGCTAGGTGAGGCAATAGGGAGGAGAGACAGAGATTAACCAGGTAAGGCTTCCTGGAGGAGACCTGATTTTAAAAGATGGGAAGAGGGGTGGTTTGACAGATATGAAGTGGGAGGGAGTTCCAGGCAGGAGGGAGGGTGTGAGCAAGGGAGATGAGATTGAGGCAGAGTAAGTAGATTGGTGGTGGAGGAGTGAAATAGGCGGGCTGGGTACTAGAGGCAGAGGAGCGAGCATAGGTACGAGGGAAAAGAGCCAATTAAGTGCATAAACACAGATGGAGAGGAGTTTCTGCTTCAATCGATCAATAATAATAATAATAATAATGTTGGTATTTGTTAAGCACTTACTATGTGCAGAGCACTGTTCTAAGCGCTGGGGTAGATACAGGGTAATCAGGTTGTCCCACGTGAGGCTCACAGTTAATCCCCATTTTACAGATGAGGTAACTGAGGCACAGAGAAGTTAAGTGACTTGCCCACGGTCACACAGATGACAAGCGGCAGAGCCAGGATTCGAACCCATGACCTCTGACTCCCAAGCCCGGACTCTTTCCACTGAGCCATGCTGCTTCTCAATCAATAGTATTCATTGAGCATTTACTGTGTGCAGAGCACTGGACTAAGCGCTTGGGAGAGGTCAATGCAACAGAGTTGGTAGACACAATCCTGCCCCTACGGAGCTTACGGTCTAGAGGGGGAGATAGACATTAAAATAAATTACAGATAGGGGAAATAGTAGAGTAAAAGGCTAAGCACATAAGTGATGTGGTGTTGGGCTACCCGGTAACCGTACACCTAAACCAAGCAGGCTATAAGCGCTGGATAAATAATGACTATTAATACCTGTAGCTATCTGACTTGGCCAAGTGCCTTTGGATTACTGCCCAGCCACATATAGGCAACCAGAAGGAGTCAAATCCCTGTGATCAGAGAACTGGAACAAGTGCCTACATCGGCCCTGGGAATTCCACCTCAGGGAAACTCCCGCTCTTTGGGCCTGCCCACTCTGCTTGCTCTAAACCTGGGTTCTCAGCTCTCAGCCAGAGGTACATTCCCTGTCCACAGTGAGTTTACAGTCTAATAATAATAATAATGTTGGTATTTGTTAAGCGCTTACTATGTGCCGAGCACTGTTCTAAGCGCTGGGGTAGACATAGGGGAATCAGGTTGTCCCACATGGGGCTCACAGTCTTAATCCCCATTTTACAGATGAGGGAACTGAGGCACAGAGAAGTTAAGTGACTTGCCCACAGTCACACAGCCAACAAGTGGCAGAGCTGGGATTCGAACTCATGAGCCCTGACTCCAAAGCCCGTGCTCTTTCCACTGAGCCACGCTGCAGTCTAGAGAGGGAGACAGACATTACTGTAAATTATGGAGATGTACATAAGGGCTGTGAGACTGAGGGAGGGGTGAATAAAGGGGAGCAAATCCAAGTGCAAGGGCGGAGGCAGAAAGGAGTGGGAGAAGAGGAAATGAGGGCTTAGTCAGGGAAGAGATATGGAGATGTGCCTTCAATAAGGTTTTGAAGATGGGGAGAGTGATTATCTGTCTAATATGAAGAGGGAGGGCGTTCCAGGCCAGAGGCAGGACGTGGGCGAGAGGTTGGCGACGAGATAGACGTGGGAGAGAGGTTGGTAGCGAGACAGATGAGGTCAAGGTACTCTGTTGCATTGTACTCTCCCAAGCTCTTAGTACAGTATTCTGCACACGGTAAGCGCTCAATAAATACGATTGATTGATTGATTGAAACCCTACTAGTCCAAGTATCATGACTGCTACTTCCCCGTACTCACCTGGGAGAAGAAACAATTCCCTAAACCTCAAGGCTCATCAGGTGTTAACCCCCTGCACCCAGCCTGGCCATCCAATAACATCTACATCTGGATAGTAACTCATTTCCCAAGTGCTTGGAGAGGGCTTTGCACACAGTAAGCGCTCAATAAATATGATTGATTCTGGGCCCCTAAAGACAATTGTTTGGCTGTTATCTGCACAACCAGAGTAAGTTATTCATTAAAAAGTGTGGAAAACGCCCAAGCAAAATTACTGGATCCGTTCAGACTAATCTGAACTGGTGTTTCTTCACTCACTTCCCAGTGGATTGATTTGACATTGGGATTGTTTTCTTCAGTACTCACGGAACTGAGACTAAGAGAGTTTCCTTCCTCCACCTTGGGGAACTCATGCAGGCACCAAGAAGGGGCCAGCCCAGCTTAGTCCACCCCAGCCCAATCAATCCATGGAATTTCTTGAGCACTTACTAGTCAGTCAATCATATTTATTGAGTGCTTACCATGTGCAGGGCACTATGCTCAGCATTGGGAGAATTCAGTATAGTTATTAGTATAGTGCTTTGCACACAGTAAGCACTCAATAAATTCAATTCAACTGAATGGACATAACAGCATTCTCTGCCCACAACAAGCTTACCATCTAGAGAGAACTAATTCTCTTCCCCTCTGCAAAGCCCTACTGAGAGTTCACCTCCTCCAAGAGGCCTTCCCAGACTGAGCTTCCCCTTCTCCCTCTGCTCTCTTTGCTGCCTTTCTACCCCCACTTCACCTCCCCTCAGCTAAGCCCCCTTTTGCCCCCCTTTCCCTCTGCTCCTCCCCCTCTCCCTTCCCCTCCCATCAGCACTGTGCTCATCTGCTCATTTGTATATATTTTTATTACCCTATTTATTTTGTTAATGAGATGTACCTCCCCTTGATTCTATTCATTGATATTGTTTTAATGAGATGTACATCCCCTTGATTCCATTTATTGCTATTGTTTCTGTCTGTCTCCCCCCATTAGACTGTAAGCCCATCAATGGGCAGGGACTGTCTCTATCTGTTGCCTATTTGTATATTCCAAGCGCTTAATACACTGCTCTGCACATAGTAAGAGCTCAATAAATACTATTGAATGAATGAATATGGGGGAGAGAGACATTAATAGAAATAAATTAAAATTACACATCTGTACATAAGTGGTGTGGGTCGGGATGGTGAATAAAAGGAGCAAGTCAGGATGACAAAGAAGGGACTGGGGGAAGAGGAAAGAAGGGCTTAGTGAGAGAAGGCCTCTTGGAGGAGACGTGCCTTCCGGAGCACTTTACTAAGTGCTTGGGTGAGTACAATACAATAGAATTAGCAAACAGTTTCCCTACCCACAATGAGCTTTCAGTCTAGAGGACTAGAGGGCCAGTGTGGCCCAATCCAGCCTAGCTCTGCCCAGTCGGGCCTAGCCCGGCCCAGCCCACCCCCGGGCAACACTCACCATTCCCAGATGTCCCAGCAGCCAGTTCCTTCTTGGGGGTTGGGGGAAGCAGCGGAGCCGCTGGCAGGTGACATAGAATTGGCGGCAAACCTGAAATAGGTGCAGGAGGAGCCGGAAGAAGACAACAAGAAGAGAGAGGAGCAGTGCAGAGATGGTGTAGGTACGGAATGAAGTCTTCTCTAGATTGAGCAGCTTCAGCACTTGGTCTGTGATGGGCAGCATGCTGCAAGGGAGATAGCCCGGGAGAGATGATTGACAAACAATAGAGCCTGACTGACGCACAGTATCAATCAATGCTATTTATTGTGTGCTTCCTATGGGCAGAGCACTGTACTAAGCGCTTGGGAGAGGACCATACAACAGAGTTAGCAGATTACAGTCTGGAATACTCTGAAAACCAACCATTCAGTTCATTCATTCATTCAGTAGCATGGATTGGGGCCCTATTGTGTGCAGAGCTTTCTAGGTGCTTGGGAGAATACAATAAAAGTCAAAGACAGGTCCTTGACTTCAAGAAATTCACAAACTAATAGGCATTTTAGAATCCCATGAATCCCATTACAAATCATCCCGGCCAGTAAAAAGGGTTTTGTTTGTTTGCTTTTTATATTATTTGTTAAGCACTTACTATATACCAGGCACTGTACTAAGTGCTGGGGTAGATACAAAATAATCAGGTTGGACACAGTCCTTGTCCCACATGGAGCTCACAGCTCTTAATTCCCATTTTACAGATGAGGTAACAGACACAGAGAAGTAAAATGACCTGCCCAAGGTCACACATGCACAAGTGGCAGAGCCAGGACTAGAATCCAGGTCCTCTGACTCTCAGGCTATCAGGCCATGCTGTTTCAGAAAAAAACCCAAACCAGCACCTCTCTCATAATGGTTTTAATGGGGAGGAGGATAATCATTCATTTAATCAATCATATTTACCGAGTGCTTACTGTTTGCAGAACATTGTACTATGCACTTGGGAAGTACAATTCAGCAATAAAGAGAAACAATCCCTGCCCACACTGGGCTTACAGTCTAGAAGGGGGGAGGCAGCCATCAAAACAAATAAACAGGCATCAATAAAAATAAATAGAATTATAGATATATACACATAACAAGTAAACAGGCATCAATATAAAAATAGAATTAGGGATATATACATAAATACATAAGTGCTATGGGACGGGGAGAGGGGGAGAAGAACAAAGGGAGCGAGTCTAGGTGATGCGGAAGGGAGGGGAAGCCGAGGATAAAGGGGGTTTAGTCTAGGAAGGCCTCTTGGAGGAGGTGCACCTTTAGTTAGGATTTTGAAGGGAGGTAGAGTGATTGGCAGATTTAAGGAGGGAGGACATTCCAGGCCAGAGGTAGGATGTGGGCCAGGGGTTGACGGCGGAGCAGGAGAGGTCAAAGCACAGTGAAAAGTCAGGACCAGAGGAGCGGAGCATGCGGGCTGGATTGTAGAAGGAGAGAAGGGAGTTGAGGTAAGAAGGGGCAAGGTGATGGAGAGCTTTTTTTGATACAGAAGTTGATAGGCAACCACTGGAGATTTTTGAGGAGGGGGGTGACATGCCCTGAACATTTCTGTAGAAAGATAATCTGGGCAGCAGAGTGAAGTATGGACTGAAAAGGGGAGAGGCAGGAGGGTTGGGAGGTCAGAAAGGAGGCTAATGCAGTAATCCAGTCGGGATAGGGCGAGTGATTGTACTAACGTAGGAGCGGTTTGGATGGAGAGGGAAGGGCAGATCTTGGCGATGTTGTGAAGGTGAGATCGGCAGGATTTGGTGACGGATTGGATATGAGAGGTGAATGAGAGAGTGGAGTCAAGGATGACATCAAGGTTCTGACCAGAAGTACTAAAGATCCCGCTAGGGAACATGCCATAGAGAGGAACATGCCTGATACCCAGCTCTGTCAATCCCTCATTAACCCAAGCCCCACCTGTATTTTTTCACATTTCTTCTTACACCTAATACCTGTGGCTTGTGTTAAGCACTTACTATGTGCCAAGCACTGTAATAATAATAATAATGTTGGTATTTGTTAAGCGCTTACTATGTGCAGAGCACTGTTCTAAGCGCTGGGGTAGACACAGGGGAATCAGGTTGTCCCACGTGGGGCTCACAGTCTTCATCCCCATTTTACAGATGAGGGAACTGAGGCACAGAGAAGTGAAGTGACTTGCCCACAGTCACACAGCTGACAAGTGGCAGTGCTGGGATTCGAACTCATGACCTCTGACTCCAAAGCCCGTGCTCTTTCCACTGAGCCACGCTGTACTAAGCATCGGGGTTGATATAAGATCATCGGATAGGAGACAGTCCCTGCCCCGCATGGGGCTCTTAGTCTAAGGGAAAAGGAGAACAGGTCTCATCTTCTATGCTATTTTTTGGTGGTATTTGTTAAGCACTATCTGTTAAACACTGTTCTAAGAGCTGGGGTAGGTAGAAGTTAATTAGGTCAGACACAGTCCCTGGCCCGCAAGGGGCTCACAGTCTAAACAGGAAAGAGAACAGGTATTTAACCCCATTTTACAGTTGAAGGAGCTGAAGCACAAAAAGGTTAAGTGACTTGCCCAAGGTCACACAGAAAACACAAGAAGCAGCATAGCTTAGTGGAAAGAGCATGGGCTTGGGAGTCAGACGTCATGGGTTCTAATCCCAGATCCACCACTTGTCTGCTGTGTGACCTTGGGCAAGCCACTTAACTTCTCTGTGCCTCAGTTACCTCATCTGTAAAATGGGGATTCAGACTGTGAGCCCCAAGTGGGACAACCTGATTACCTTGTATCTACCCCAGCTCTTAGAACAGTGCTTGGCACATAGTAAGCACTTAACAAATACCATAATTATTATTATTACGGCAGTGTTGGATTAGAACCCAGGTCCTCTGACGCCCAGGCTCATGCTCTGTCCACTAGGCCATGCTGCTTCTCACGCTGCTATGGCCACAAAAGCAAAGAAGTAAAGGTTACAGCAAGCACACCCCTTCCGTAGATGCTTCTGGGCTAATGATTTGGGCAACTGGTTCCCTGAACAGCAACTTGATTTCTGTCTGGCCTGTTAGAAAGTGGCTGACTATCCATAGGCCTTCCAGAAGTCACCAATCTGGAGGCTCAGGCTGGCTGGAACTCTGGGAGTCCAAAGACCCAAAGGTGTTTGGCCTCACCTCCAGGGAGGGGCAGGGCCACCCTTCCCCAAGAGGACATGCACACTCGGTTGTTCCTGTTGGCTGCTGGGACACCTCGTCCCAGCAAACACAATAGGACCTCTGGGTGTGGATGTGATTCTTTACTCATGCACAGGGGTGTGACAGCACCACAGCTGCTATGCTTGGGGAGGCAGCACAGTCTAGTGGAAAGAGCATGGGACTGGGAGTCAGGAGCCGTGGGGTCAAACCCTGCCTCTGCCCTGCTGGGTGACCTTGGGCAACTCACTTTACTTCTCTGTGCCTCCAAGTTCCCTCATCTATTAAAGGGGGATTATGACTGTGAGCCCCATGAAGGACACAGACTGTGTCCAACCTGATTACCTTGTATCTACCCCAGTGTTTAGAACAGTGACTGGCACCTAGGAAGCACTTGAGTACCATTATTCAAAAAAAATTCCATCACTGTGACTCCCCCTGGCCCTGCCAGCTGAAGGACACAGAACAGGGAGGCATAGCTGACCCAAGGCCTGGCCTTTGCCATTTTGGAACCCATCCCAACCCAGCCTGCGCACGGCTCTTCTGCATCTTCCTTTGCAGCAGGTGTTGGGCTTTGTAAAACAAGGTCCAGTGACACATATCCTGGTAGGGACAGTGGTGGTGCCTCAAGATCAGAAGTGTGGGTGCTGGATAAATATTAACTGGTCACAGCGATGAGAAATGTAGGTTAGGGCCTCGTTGAAGGAAGGAGGAAAAGGAGCTCCCAATAATGGTCTTAATCTAAAGGCCCAGCCTACACTAGAGGATAGAGCCCCGATGCTACATAAATGATCAGGGAGTGAGTTAACCCCCACTCCCTGCCTTCTGAACAATCCAATGTGGTTTAATTTAATCTAATGGAAAGTTCCCCAGCTTGATCGAAGGAACTAAAAATTCTTTCCAGGTGTTATCGGATTCACCCACCCAACACCTCTATGAGATGGTAGGGGTTATTATTACTATCATTATTATTATTGTCCCCACTTTATAAATGAGAAAACTGAGACACCAAGGGCAAGGAACTTGGCTAAATCTTACAGTCAATGGGAAAGCTTGGGTCGAGAGCTCAGGATCTAGACTGAGCCAGTGGAGCACATTTCCAGTTCCTAAAATCCATCATAGTATTTATTGAGCATCTGCTATGTGCTATCTGCTAAGCACTTGGGAGAGTATGATGAAATTAGTATGTATGATCCTTGCCCTCTCATAGGGGAGAGAGACAGAAACTTCTTACCATGGGTTTTAAGCAGTCATCTTCACCCCCTCCTAGTTTATCTCCCTGATTTCCTACTACAACCCAGCTCCCTCCTCTAATGTCAACCTACTCACCACACCTCGATCTCGTCGATCTCGCCACCACTTCACCTACTTCTTCCCTGAAGCCGGGAACTCTCTCCCCCTTCATATCCAACAGACCTCCATTTTCCCCCCACCTTCAAAGCCTCATGACATCTCCTCCAAGAGGCCCTCCCAAAGCCCTCATTTGAGAAGCAGCGTGGCTCAATGGAAAGAGCCCGGGCTTGGGAGTCAGAGGTCGTGGGATCTAATCCTGGCTCTGCCACTTGTCAGCTGTGTGACTTTGGGCAAGTCACTTCACTTCTGTGCCTCAGTTACCTCATCTGTATAATGGGGACTAAGACTTTGAGCCCCACTGGGACAATCTGATCACCTTGTATCCCCCCAGCGCTTAGAACGGTGATTTGCATATAGTAAGCACTTAAATACCATCATTAGTATTATTATTATTTCCCCTACTCCCTCTCCTTTCTGGGTCATCCTTGCATTTGGATTTGAACCTTTTAAGAATTTGAAATTCACTCCATCCTCAGCTCCACAGGATCTATGTACATATCCAAAATTTATTTTAATGTCTGTCTCCCCCTCTTGGCAGTAAGATCCTTGTGTCTACCAACTCTGTTATACTGTACTCTCCCAAGTGCTTAGTACAGTGCTTTGCACACAGTAAGTGCTCAATAAATACCACTGGTTGACTCATAAATTAGAGAGAGGAGAAATAATGGTCAAGATGAGATAAATTACATGAGTGCTGGGGGTGCTGTGTGTACTGAAGCAGCATGGCTCAGTGGAAAGAGCCCGGGCTTGGGAGTCAGAGGTCATGGGTTCGAATCCCGGCTCTGCCACTTGTCAGCTGTGCGACTGTGGGCAAGTCACTTAACTTCTCTGTGCCTCAGTTACCTCATCTGTAAAATGGGGATGAAGACTGTGAGCCTCACATGGGACAACCTGATTTCCCTGGATCTACCCCAGCGCTTAGAACAGTGCTCTGCACATAGTAAGTACTTAACAAATACCAACATTATTATTATTATTATTATTACTGAAGTGCTTAGGTGGCTCAGAAGCTCTGAAGTGGCACTTGGAAGGAATATAACATGTGGGGATTTGAAATGAATATGGGAAGCCCCCCTGGAAATGGAATTTCAAAAAGATTTTGAAGATGGGGAGAGCTGCGGACTGTTGGATAAGAAAAGGGAGGGAGTTCAAAGCAGGAGGAACAGCATGAGTAGGAGATAATAATAATAATAATAATGTTGGTATTTGTTAAGCGCTTATTATGTGCCGAGCACTGTTCTAAGCGCTGGGGTAGACATAGGGGAATCAGGTTGTCCCACGTGGGGCTCACAGTCTTAATCCCCATTTTACAGATGAGGGAACTGAGGCACAGAGAAGTTAAGTGACTTGCCCACAGTCACACAGCCAACAAGTTGCAGAGCTGGGATTCGAACTCATGAGCCCTGACTCCAAAGCCCATGCTCTTTCCACTGAGCCACGCTGCTTCTCCACAGTACACAGTACACAGTACTAAGTACAGAGATCACAGTACAGTGCTCAAGTACTTAGTTCAGTGCTTTGCACACAGTAAGCTTTCAATAAATACAATTGATTAAATGAATGAGAGCACCAGCAGGAGAGACAAAACTGAGGAACAGTAAGTAGATTAGCTTGAGAGGATCAAAGAGTGCAAGCTGGAGTGTAGTGGGAGAAGAGAGTGGATAAATAGTAGGGAGAGTGCCCTGAAGCCAAAAGTCTGACGTTTCTCCTTGATGCAGAAAGGAATAGGCAACCAGGAGAGGCTTTTAGTGTCGTGCACACCAACGTTTTAGAAAAAAGATCCTCACGGCAGAGGAAAGTATGGGCTGAAGAGGAGAGAGATTAGAGGCAGGGAACTTGGCGAGAAACCTGATGCAGTGGTCAAGCTGAAACACGCCAAGTTCCTGGACCAGGGTGGTGGCTGTTTTGATGGAAAACGTCAGACTCTGGAAATGTTGTGGAGAGAGAAAGGACAGGCTGAATATGGGCGTTCAAAGAGTGAGAGAAGTCAAGGCCCTACACTGGTGCTTTGTGTTATAGCAACTAAGGCTCAAATCAGCACAAACTAATGGAGTCTAGCAGGGGAGTCACTGGTCTTATTGATATTCTATTGTACTCTCCCAGGCGCTTAGTAATAATAATAAGAAGAGGAATGATGGTATTTGTTAAGTTCTTACTATGTGCCAAGCACTGTTCTAAGCGCTGGGGGAGATACAAGGTA
This sequence comes from Ornithorhynchus anatinus, assembly GCF_004115215.2. Lineage (NCBI taxonomy): Eukaryota > Metazoa > Chordata > Mammalia > Monotremata > Ornithorhynchidae > Ornithorhynchus > Ornithorhynchus anatinus. The sequence continues at coordinate 111,096,452 of NC_041749.1, read as the reverse complement.
ATCAGATTGTCCCACGTGGGGCTCACAGTCATAATCCCCATTTTACAGATGAGGTAACTGAGGCACAGAGAAGTTAAGTGACTTGCCCACAGTCACACAGCTGATAAGTGGCGGAGCCGGGATTAGAACCCATGACCTCTGATTCCCAAGCCCGTGCTCTTGCCACTAAGCCATGCTACTTCTCTAGTACAGGGCTCTGCATACAGTATGAGCTCAATAAATAGCATCGATTGATTAATTGATCAAAAAATCATCACTCAAGTAACTGGAATTCTTTGCCAAGCTCCTCTCCCCCCAAATTATAGTTTCAGAATCTGCATCCCCAAGTCCTGACTCCAGAAAGGTCTGAGAGGTATTCTGGCTCAACTCCTTCATTATGAAGCATTTGCAGAGCATCCATAGTGTGCTAGCGGTAAATATGCCAAGACTCTGCTTTATCTCCTTCAAAAGAGCTTACAGGCACCAGGTGGACCAACATAAATGTGTACCTGTTGTTACATTTTTCTTTTTTTGTTGCTTTAGTAGAGTATTTGTTTGTTTTTCAGGGTTACTTATTTGTTTTCGATTGTGTTCCAGTAGACTTGGGGTGGCCCTAGGTAGCAGATTAAATGTGGGGGTGAGTGGGTGATTTCACTCTGCATATAGAGGTCAGCGCATAGAGGCCAGCAACTTGGAGAGGAGAAATCAAGGTCAGATGATTGAAGGGTGAACTCAAGTTGGATGGATAAATCCTCCCCCCCCACCCCGCCCACTTCCAGGAGGAAGGGGGACCTGAGGAAACCTTTTAGGACTAAGACATCTGAGGGAGGCAGCTTGGTGGGAGGCTAGAAGGCCTGTATGGAAGCGGAAGTGTGATAAGGGAACAAAAAGAGTAGATACAGGCAAGCTTTGCTGAACCAAAGAAAGCAAAGAAGGAGTGGGTGTTGATTAGATGTATTAAATGACACATTCAATCTACTGACCTCTAGGAGTGTGAACCAAAATGCCACCACCAAACATTCAAATCTGTCAACAAAGAATAACATACATGATCCACTAGACTGTAGGCTCTTTGAGGGCAGGGATTGTGTCTGTCTATTGTAGTCAGAGAAGCAACAGGGCATAGAGAAGCAGTGTGGCCTAGTGGAAAGAGCCTGGGCCTGGGAATCAGAGGACCTGGATGCTAATCCTGGCTTCACCACTTGCTTGCTATGTGACTTTGGGCAAGTTACTTAACTTCCCTGTGCCTCCGTTTTCTCATCTGTAAAATGGGGATGAAATACCTGTTCTCCTTCCTACTTAGACTGTGAGCCTAATTAATTTGATTAATTTGTATCTCCTCCAGTGGACAAGTCGCTGACAGTTCTGCTTGGTAAAACTGCCCAGGTGGAATAAAGAAAGAGAGGACATCTTCAGTGTACAGAACAGCTATAGGTAACACATGCCAAAGAAGCATGGATTTCCCAATCATCTCACCACTTGCAGTTCAAATGAGAGCAGCGTTGGAACAAAAAGGGAAGATATTCATGGAATAATCATAGTAATTGGGGGTATTATTATGGGCTAAGCACTGGGGCAGATACAAAATAATCAGGTGGGACACAGTCCCCATCTCACTGGATCTCACTGTCTAAGTAGGAGGAAGAACAGATATAGAATTCCCATTTAATAGATGAGGAAACTGGGGCCCAGAGAAGTGAAATGACTTGCCCAAGGTCACCCAGCAGGCAAGTGGCAGAGCAGGGATTAGAACCCAGTTCTTCTGACTCCCAAGGCCCTGCTCTTCCCTTTAGCCCACACTAACTGAGAAACAGGACAAATCAACAGCCAGTAGGCTTGAAAGTCTCAGAAGGAATCACAGTCTGGAGATGGAATTCTTCGGAATCAATCAATCAATCAGACGTATTTACTGAGTGCTTACCGTGTGCAGCACACTGTATTAAAGCGTTTGGGAGTGTACAATACAACAGAGTTGGTAGACACGCTCCCTGCTCACAAGGAGCTTACAGTCTGGGGGGAGACAGGGTGGAAGGGGATGATCTAAGACTAACAAATTAACAAAAGATAGGCATAGTATTTATGAACATCCACACATATTTGACACAGTAGTAAACCTATATGAAGCAAGGGAAATGGACTCAGTGCCTGATCTCTAAGAACTTATATTCACGGAATCATAAGTTGACTAGATCTAGGGTGGAACTGAATCCACTGCTCTGAGAAAATGAGATTGAAAATAGTCAACCAGAGCCACCTGACAGGGGTCTCCAGCAACCTGAATGAAATGTTCCGTTCTTAGTCTATCCAGTGATCCGGGCCAAGGACTTCAGCCCTTGAGACCTCTAGCTGATGATCACTCAAATAATGAACGTTGATACATGGGAGAGTGGACTCAAAAATGTCAGGACCTTTTCTTCTCAAAGTCAAGACAATCCATCTATCCATCATATTTATTGAGTGCTTACTTTGTGCAGAGCACTGTACTGAGTTCTTGGGTGAGTACAGTATGACACAGATTTGGTAGACACATTCCTTGCCCACGACGAACTTAGAGTCTAGAGGACTCCAACCTTCAGAGAACTGAAATTCCCAGGGTGGCCTGTGGAATTCCCAGAACCACCTCAGTTTCCCATGGCCCATGCCCCCACCCCTCTCCCCTGAAAATAGGGTGGCTTTCCCGAGGCGGTCCTCCCTGGGTGACTCCCAGCCTGATGGGTGTCTACTGTGTGCACGCTGAGAGCCCCATGTGCGACAGGGACTGTGTCTGACCTGATGATGTTGCATCCATCCCAGTGCTTCGCACATAGTAAGTGCTTAACAAATACCACAATTATTATTATTGTAATCAAGCCACCCGGAGATTTTCATTCCCTTGAAGGTCCTGAAATGACTCTCCAAAATGACTCAAGTTGTAGCCCAGTTAAGGTTTCTGATGGCCCTGACTGTGCCCTTTGATCTTTCCTTTGATTTGCAGGTGACCTTTATTTGCTGTACATTTTTGGTAAAGGAGATCTGGAATCTCACTAGTAGATGACTGAGAAAGAACAGAGAAGAGAGAACACCATAAAGGAAGCAGTAACTTTTATCTGAAAATCACCTGAGATTCTAGACAGTGACAAATGATACAATACATAATTATTATGGCATTCATTAGGTGCTTATTATGTGCTATCCCCCCTCTAGACTGTAAGCTCATATGGACAGGGAACGTGGCTGCTAATTCTGTTGTATTGTCTCCCAACCTCTTAGTACAGTGGTCTGCATCTAGTAAGCATTCAATAAATACCACTGATTGATTGAGAGATTGTAAAGGGCTGGAGTTGATACCAGGCTATAGGATCAGACAATGTCCCTGAAGGGTGCTCCCAATCTCTCCTATCCCCATTGTACAGATGAGGAAACTGAGGCCCAGAGAGCCTAAGCAGCTTACTCAAGGCCTTCTAGCCGACCAGTGACAGAGCTGGGACTCAAACCCAGGTCTCCTGACTCTCGGTTCCTCTACTCTGCCCATTAGACCACACTGCCTCTCCCTCACTATATGCATTTTTCAAAGCAGGCTCTCTCGTGACTCACCAGACTATTTTGTAATAGGTCCTGCTTGAGCTCCTACTGGAGACCATTTGGGTAGACCAACTTGGAATAAATCAAATTCATTACCATAATCGGCTCTATGCAAAAAGGTATCGACAAATTCCCATAAACTGGAATGAAACTAACTGGCACCTGGAAAAACTTGGGGCTTTGAGCTGAAACCAGGGAACAAATTGTGCAAGAGAAATAAATGCATTTAGTCTTAGCAAGAAAGCTGCAGGCAGAAAGGCTCACTAGCTGCCGCCCAGAGAAAACACACCCTGGTCACTCCCCGAATCGGTTGGGAGGCAAAGAGGAGTATTAAAAGTCCCTAGTGTTTCTTCTCCACCCTGTGTGGGAGGCACTGCCATCCCAGGAAAAAATTCCCTCACGTGACTGGCAAGGTTTTCCCCTTTGTCGAATGAAGCCTTTCCTAATTTCAATGGTTACATCATCCAGCACAAACTTCTGGAATAACAGGTTTCCCTGGGATCCTTAACCTCTTGCAGGTCAGGGTAAATCCTAGGTCCATCTGCTCGCGAAGATGCAAGAAAACCTCAGCCGACAAACTGCACTTCCCGTACTCACGTAACCCCAGTATTGATAGCATTCACTAAGCACTTATGGTGCGCTGGGAGAAAATGCGCAGGTGGGAATTTAAAACACGGTCCCTGCTCCTCATGGGGCTGCCAATCACTGTTAAGGTGAAACCCACACAATGTCTAGATGGGTGTCAAAATGGCAAATGTCCAAGAAGGTTCCTAGCCTGAAGCAGGTCACCCAGCTGGTCCGGTGTTTCTGATTAATGTCTGTCTCCCCCTCTAGACTGTAAGCTCTATTTTGGCAGGGAATATGTTTGTTATACTGTACTCTCCCAGGTGCTTAGTACAGGGCTCTGCACACAGTAAGTGCTCAATATAACTGGACGAATGACTGTTCACTAATGTCCATATCTGTATTTTATTTTAATGTCTGTCTCCCCCTCTTGACCGTAAGCTCCTTGTGGGCAGGGAATGTGGCTACTAACTCTGTTACACTGTATTCTCTCAAACACTTAGTACAGTGCTCTGCACACAGTAAGTGCTCAATAAATACCATTTTTTGATTGATTGATGTTGCTATAAAGCAACTTAAAATTTCTTTAAGGTTTTGGTTCATGTCCAATGGGCTGAAAGCAGAATCAGCTCCCAATTGGGGAATTAGGAGACCTCAGATTCAACAACAATATGGTATTTGTTTGTGCCAAGCACTGTTCTAAACACTGGGGTAGATTAAAGGTAATCAAGGTAGATACAGTCCCTGGCCCACATGGGGCTCACAGTCTTCATCCCCATTTTCCAGATGAGGTAACTGAGGCACAGAGAAGTTAAGTAACTTGCCCAACATCACATAGAAGTCTAGTCACAGAGCTGGGATTAGAACCCACTTCCTCTGACTCCCAAGCCCATGCTCTTGTCACTAGGCCATGCTGCTTCCCATATTCAGATTCAGATCTGCCCCTGCCCTTAAATAATAAGAATAATAATAATGATAGCATTTGGTAAGGGCTTACTATGTGCTAGGCACTAAGCGCTGGGGTGGATACAAGCAAATCAGGTCTCAGTCTTCATCCCCATTTTCCAGATGAGGTAACTGAGGCACAGAAAAGCAAAGTGACTTGCCCAAGGTCACACAGCAGAGAGGTGGCACAGCCGGAATTAGAACCCAGGTCCTTCCAACTCCCAGGTCCGTGCTCTATCCACTAGGCCACGCTGCTTCTCTAAACAATCTCTTAAACAATCCCAACTCTTTGTTTCCAATGTAGTCCAGTGGGAACAATAGCACGTCTGTGCTCCGTGCATTGTATTCTCCCTCCCGAGCACTTAGTACAGTGGTCTGCACATATAAAACTTTGAATAAATACCATTGATTGATTGATCACTACAGAATTTTCATACCGGCTAGGTGCCTTAAGACACTTTGAGATCCTGGGATCCTATAGAATCCAAGGAGACAGGCAGGACCTCTAGCTGCTACACCTGGGCAGCCAGTGATTGGAACCTAAGCCTGCATTTAGGTCAGAAAAGTCCACAAGGCCTGTAACTTGAGCAGCAGCATTAGCCTAGTGGAAAGAGCCCAGGCCTAGGAGTCAGGAGATCTGGATCCTAATCCCAGCTCCACCATTTGCCTGCTGTGTGACCTTGGGCAAGTCATGTGACTTCTCTGGACCTCAGTTCCCTCAACTGGGAAACAGCGATTCAATCAATCCCTGTTCTCCCTCCCCCTTAGACTGTGAGCACCCTGTGGGGCAGGGACTGTGTCTGACCTGATTCTCTTGCATCTACCCCAGGATTTAACAAATACCCCTATCATCATCATCATTATTACTACCTGAAGAAGCAGAGCCACTGTTAGTCACACACCCCCATCCATCACTTGGTGTCCCCACCTGGGTGGATGTCTTGCACCCCAAACCCAACCTCAGATCCCCACTGCCCAAAGAGAGGTTGCTAGGGAGGGGCAGCCTAATGGACGTTCCAAGGACGTGAGAGATGCCACAGGGAAAGGAAGGCGGGGCACATGTTACACCCACACTGAGCCAGATGTTATCTGCTGATTCTGCTGCTGGTGGAGTATGATGCCACTACAGCTTAGCGGGGGTGCAGGCCAACACCCAAATAACTCCATCAGGTTTGGCAGGTCAGCCTCACCAACTTGTAAGGAGACCTGTTTTACAAGGTGTTTGGGGCAACATGAACCAGAGGTGGGAGAACGCGTGAAGTTTGGATTTCACTGCGCCTAGTCTGTGCCAGTCCCCATGGCACTGAAATGTATTTTTCTTGTTCATCTGGACACCTCAACCTCATCAGTGGGGCTTACATAAACTGTCAGCTTTCTATGGCATACAAGATCACCTGAGAAGCTTTGGGGAGAAGGGTGAGAGAGAACCTTTTTGCCAGGTGGTCTGGGTCCCGGAGACAATCAAATCCACAGCCAGAGAACCACATGGACTGCCACTTCTTGGGAGACTGGTCCCTCTCCTCCTGCCACTGAAAGATCGGATAAATTCTCTGACAAATAGACTGGAAGTTCCCTGTTGACAGGAAACTCCTCGTGGGCAGGGACTATGTCTAGCAACTCTGCTGTACTATCCTCTCCAAGTGCTTAGTTCACAGCTCTGCACGCGGTAAAGCGGTAACTGATAGGGAAAGGCAGGGAAATGAGGTGGTGGGTGGGTAGTGGGGGGGGTGGGGGGGAATCTAGTCAGTCATCCTAGTCTCCTAGGATATGCCTCGGCCACCTTGGGCCCCTTCCACCTTCATGGTAGGGGGAGGGACATATCGACGCACAGTGCCCTCTACCAACAACCTCAATGCTTTAACCCTGCCTCCTTCCAACACTCAAAATAGCTCACTACCATGAGAAGATCCTCAGTAGTTCATCCTCTGGGTACCAATGTTTCCCTCTGAAAGCTGAAACAAAAGGGTTATGAGGTTAAGCTCTGTGGGATTCTACATGTGAAAGCCCTGGAGGAGGAGTGGATGATGACTCTAGGAGTCCACCTGTGATTGCTTAGAAAAGGTATATAATTCTTTTTCATGCAACACCATCCACCCACTCCCAGGGCCCAGGGCAATTTAGCAGTACTTCTTGATTCATTGGGTCAGAAGTGAGTGGTAAGACTCACCATCTGGGGGGGAGGGGGGACGGATGACATGTCAATCAATGTCCACTGTCTGTTCAACCTTATGCCCTGAGCACGGCAGTCGGGGCTCTCTCAAATCCAAGCACTGGGGTAGATTCAAGACAATCAGGTCAGACACTGTCCCTGTCCCATATGGGGCATAAAGCCAATGGAGGAGGGAGAACAGGTACCGAATCCTCATTTTCAGATGAGGAAACGGAGGCATGGAGAAGTGAAGTGACTTGCCCACAGACACATGTTGGACAAGTGACAGAGCTGGGATTTGAACCCGGGCCCTCTGGCTCGCAGACCCTAGCTCTATTTTATGCCATTTGTTAAATGCTTACTATGTATCTGGCACTGTTCTAAGCACTAAGAACGTAAGTGGGCTCTGTCCACTAAGCTACGCGGCTTCATCTCTGCTCTCCTACCAATATGATTCTGCTGGCATCCAATAAAGGCTAACAGAAGCAACTCAACTGCTACTTCATCTCTAACCTATAAACCCACTAAAGACTTTACCTCCGTAGTTTCCAGTGGTTTACCCAAGGGTTGGGGGTGAAATGAGAGGGTTAATCAGGGCAAGATCAGAACACTTCTAAAATACGGTCCCCACCTATCTTTCAGAATTTTCCCCAGTGTATCGTGTTCAGTTATCATGCCCTTTCATGCCTCGCATGTGTTTTCCTCAACTTCCAACCTCCTGAAAACCTTCTTTGGCAAAGGTGTCCAGTCTTGGTTGGCTCCTCTATCACCACCTCTTCAAATGCCAGTCCATCCCTGTTTGACATGTCTGTGTCAAGTGGTGATTATTAAGGCCGTATCTTACTATTTAATGTCTGGGTTGGGCCCCAAATGAGTTGGAAAAGCTCACTCTCCTGGCGCAGACAGATGAGTAATTCCCAGACAATGGGAGAAAGAATAAAGATGGCCTCAGCTCTAGTAGCCCAAATTCTGCCTTGTACCAGGCAGCCTCAGACCCAGCTCATCACCTCTTCCAGGGCCTACCTACCAGGAAGTTGCCAGCAGGGTCTCAATTTGAGGCATTGAGATCCAATACTCCTCACTTCATTGGCTCTCAAGGCCCACTGTACTCCTCAGGCATTCGCCACACTATGAACTCTACCACGTTGCTTCACTATCAGGCCAAGGCACCAAATGGATGAACAAAAAAGTCAGGTGCCTTCTCCTGACAGACGGGAGCTTACCTACTGTCAATCAATCAATTTATTGCACGCTTACTGTGTGTAGAGCACTACACCAAGCACTTGGGAGAGTACAATATAACAGAGTTGGCTGATACATTCCCTGCCCACAAGAAGCTTATCGTCTACAGGGGACTATAACTTCCAAAGTAAAAATGTGGCCAAAGACAAAATGCTTCCAGGATAGATTTGACCTTAGAGCTTTGAGATAGCACTCTGTCCCTCCCGCTCCTAATTTCCCTCTTGTTCTTTGTCTCTCTCTTCCTCTCTCTCTGTCTTTTTGTCTCTCCTCCTCCTTTCTCTCCTCTCCACTCCTCCCTTAGCCCTCTTTCCCCTTCTCCTTCTTCTCTCCCTTACCTGGGTGCCTCGCTCTTCCAGCTCTCTTTCAGAATCAGTATTGATACCTAACTAGAAGTATTAATGGTATTTATTAAGCACTTAGGGTGTGCAGAGCACTATATACTAAGCTCTGGGAAAGAATACAGGTCAGAAAAAGACATGGTCCCTGGTGCTTACAATATAACATACTGAGATCCTACTACGGGTCCCTAATCTGTACTTACAAAGTAAGTAAAGACTCCCAACTTTTCCCCTTCTGCCTCTTGACCCATCTCCTCCAGGAAGCCCTCCCTGACTAAGCTCTCATCGCCCCCCCCCCATTTGCCCTCTCTTGTGCATCATCTCTGCATTTAAGTCTGTGTTCCCCTGAGGTCTTTGATACTCATCCCGCCCCTTGCCCTGCAGCACTGAGGTCTACATCCTTATAGTCTGCCGCTTCCCCTCTCTGAAATTTATTTTTATATTCATTCAATCGTATTTATTGAGCACTTACTGTGTGCAGAGCACTGTACTAAGCGCTTGAAATGTACAATTCGGCAACAGATAGAGACAATCCCTGCCCAACAACGGGCTCGCAGTCTAAAAGGGGGAGACAGACAGCAAAACATCTGTCTCCCCCACTAAACAGTAAGCTCCTTGAAGGCTGGGATCATGTCTACCAATTCTGTTGTACTGTACTCTCCCAAGCAAGCTCAGTACGGTGATCTGCATGCACTCAAATACAATTGATTGATTGATGACTCACACTGTGCAATCTGCCTAGAACAACCTCCCCATTCATAGCCACCAGAATGCGTCCCTCCCCAACTGCAAAATCTTCCTGAAGAACCACCTCCTCCAGGAGGTATTCCCAAATAATTTCCACCTCCTCAATTCATGGCATCCCAACAGCCACCATTATCACTTGTGGATATACTGATTCCACTCATTTGTATATTCATTTATTGAATTCTCCATATTTTGCTGTTAGCAGATGCCTCTGTTTTTTCTCCAGATCCCACTATTCTTATACAATTTCATTCATTCATTCAATCCTTATTTATTTAGTGCTTACCATGTGCAGAGAACTATCCTGAGCACTTGGGAGACTACAAAGTAACAATGAACAGACACATTCCCTGCCCACAATGAACTTACAATCTAAAGATTGAATACTATCTCTTCCATTACACTGTAAATTCCTAGAGTACAAGGGTAATTTTTTTTTTTAACTATTATTGTACTCTCCCTGGCATTAAACTATAGAGTTCTGCACACATTCATTCATTCAATCGTATTTATTGAACACTTACTGTGTGCAGAGCACTGTACTAAGTGTTTGGAAAGTACAATTCGGTCTCGGTCTCGCCTATCCTGCCGTCGACCCCTGGGCCACGTCCTCCCACGGTCCTGGAATGCCCTCCCTCCTCACTTCTGCCAAACTAATTCTCTTCCCCTCTTCAAAACTCACCTCCTCCAAGAGGCCTTCCCAGACTGAGCTCCTCTTCTCCCTCTACTCCCTCTACCGCCCCCCTTCACCTCTCCACAGCTAAACCCTCTTTTCCCCCCATTTCCCTCTGCTCCTCCCCCTCTCCCTTCCCATCCCCTCAGCACTGTACTCGTCTGCTTAACTGTATATATTTTCATTACCCTATTTATTTTGTTAATGAAATGTACATCGCCTTGATTCTATTTAGTTGACATTGTTTTTACGAGATGTTCTTCCCCTTGACTCTATTTATTGCCACTGTTCTTGTCTGCCTGTCTCCCCCGATTAGACTGTAAGCCCATCAAAGGGCAGGGACTGTCTCTATCTGTTGCCGACTTGTTCATTCCAAGCGCTTAGTACAGTGCTCTGCACATTGTAAGCGCTCAATAAATACTATTGAATGAATGAATACAATTCAGCAATAAGAGAGAGAATCCCTGTCCATACAGGGTTTACAGTCTAGTATGTATACAGTAGGTGCTCATCACCTGTATTGAAAAGACAAGATCCCTCCCCTCAAGTAGTTTATCTAGAGGGGGAGACAACAAATGTAAATAGACAACTATTCCTCTCCACCATCTTTCTCCCTTTCTCCACCAATTTTCCTTCTCATCTCTTCTCCTTCCCCTTTCTTTCCTACAGTGGAAAAAAGAGAGAAAACCAAGGGGCTTTAAAAGGGCGGCTTCCTTCTGGAGCGGCAACGGGAGGTAACATGAAAGGTAGGGAGTATGCATGAAGAGCCCCAACTATGATGGCTCTGCTATGGTCTCTGGAGAACCCAGCCGCTGCCACAGACCAGGACACCCAGGAGTAGTGGGTTCAGATGCCCCAGGCCCAGCCCCAAAACAGTGAAGTCCAATGATGCCCAGAGCAAAAGGGGCTAGGCCCACCAGAACAAAACTGGCCCTTAAAACGAAAAGTTTGGGTCTGCCCCTGCTTGTTTCCCTTTCATTCCTTTTGCTTCCCCATCTCCTCTTGACCAAAATGGTTCCAAAAGGAGCCTGCATTTCACTGAAATTGAGGCTGAAATTGAGATCTGGTCTACTGATTTTTAAAATCAGTCATCAGGTAATAACAGAGCCAATAATAGATTTGCAGAAAAATTCTATTTCCCTAAATACAAAATATTATTTATCAAATTACCATTAAATCACTATTACTAATAATAATGGTACTTTTTAAGCGCTTACTAATGCATCAAGCACTGTTCTAAGCTCTGGGGTAGATACAAGGTAATCAGGTTGGACACAGTCCCTGTCCCACATGGGGCTCACAGTCTTAATCTCCATTTTCCAGATGGGGGAACTGAGGCCCAGTGAAGTAATAATAATAATAATAATGTTGGTATTTGTTAAGCGCTTACTATGTGCAGAGCACTGTTCTAAGCGCTGGGGTAGACACAGGGGAATCAGGTTGTCCCACGTGGGGCTCACAGTCTTCATCTCCATTTTCCAGATGAGGTAACTGAGGCACTGAGAAGTGAAGTGACTTGCCCACAGTCACACAGCTGACAAGTGGCAGAGCTAGGATTCGAACCCATGACCTCTGACTCCCAAGCCCGTGCTCTTTCCACTGAGCCACGCTGCTGGTCACACAGCAGACAAGTGGCAGAGCTGGGCTTAGAACCCAGGTCCTTCTGACTCCCATGCCCGTGCTCTATCCACTAAGCCAAGCGGCTTCTCTAAAACTTGGTTTACTATAGCACTTTTATTACCAAAGCGCTCTCACATTAATCAGTTCATTTCAACCCTCACCACAACCCTGTGAGGTAGGGAGACAAGGCAGTATTATCCCCATTTTACAGATGGGACAATTGAGGTACAGGGAAGTTAAGTGACTCGCCCCCGGTCACACAGCAGGTTAACAGCACATCTTGGGCCCACACTTGAGTCCTCTGACTTCTAGACCGGCACTCTGCCGCTTCGCCAGATGGCTTCTCCTAAATACTATGTACTAATAGTAAATTCCCTTAATACTAGTTCCCTTACTCACTTACCTTTTGTAAAATCCAGAGCAAGAAAAATCACCCAAATACAGAGTCCCCAAATTCATTAAGCCCTCTATCCTCCCATCGAGTCAGCCGCCGACCCCAGTCCTTTCCGAGGGTGTCTCGAACTTACCCTGTTTCCACCGGTGCAGCAAGTTTGGCGATGAGAAAATGTACATTGAGTTTTGGTAGATGCTTCAGTGATTCAGCCACGCTGACTTGTATTCACTTGTGCACTGAAGTCATGACTAAAAATGCTCAGCTATAACCCCTTAACGCCTCCATGCTCGTATCACCTGTCTGCACATTCACAACCACCCCCATATTTTTACTCCTGTTGGGCGTACCTACAACCACCCCCATGCTCACACCTCCATCCTCCACCCCCACAATTCCTTCCAAGCTTGTACCCTCATTCTGTACACCAATAATTTTGCACACCTGTATTCCATACAAATATCTAATTTCTGGGTTCAAATTCCTTTCCCCCACCACACACATGCACAATTCCTCCCTGTCCATGTTTGGTCCCATGGGTTTTTCCCCCATTATACAAACACTGACTCCCCTCATTTACACCTCTTGCTTTCTTCACACAATCACTCCAATGCTTCTTCTCCCCCACGCACCTTAAGTCACATTTCCCCCACTCTCATTTCCTCCACCTTGAATTCAAGTTGCCCCTACACGTGCTTTCTTCCTAGCACTCAAATGTGGGAATGTACACACACACACATGGAAAGGGAATTTGGTGACTGCCCACTCCAAGACATTTTAAATTCCTCCCCTCTTCGGTCCTCTAAGTCCCTTCATCCCCCACGTTGTTATTCGTATGACTTCCCATCTCTACAGAACTCATCATCAAGAATTTACTGATGCCTCAAGTGTCTAGCTCTATGCTGGGCACTAGTAAGGCTCCATCAAAGTTTTCTCCAAGCAGGGAAGGAATAAATACATGGACCCTGTGGGTTCCTTGAGGGAATTTTCATTCAGCTCAAATGAGAGCGAGACCCCAAACCGCCAGACATGTAGATAGAACTTCTAGGAGTCCAAAGAGCCCCCCTCGAGGCTAAAAGGCAGAAAACTTACCTGGCTGGTGTCCTGGATTCAAATATCTTGCTGTCCAACTGATGCAACTCACACACCAGCTCCCTCCCACGCTCTCCTCCAGCTGAGACTCCAAGCATGCGCAAGGAATTGGTGGAGTTCAGAGACCCAGCCACTCGAGCTCTTTGGGGAACTGGAAAAAGCTGCTTCTGCCCTCTGGTGTCTGTACAGAGACATCATTTCCCTTCTCTGGGGAATGTCGAGCTCAACTGTACTTCCTATCTGCTGTTTCTGACAGTGGTGGGCCCGTGGTGGACGTGTGTGATGCAGTGCCAGCCCGAGAGATGTGGGACACAGATTTCATTTTAAAGGTCCCACTCCCTCCCTCCAGGACAGGATGACCTATCAGTGGGTGGGTGATCTCAGACCACTGCCCACACAACCGCCAAGTAAGCAGGAGGAAGAGCCAGGGGTCACAACCGGCCCTGGACAGACCATCCGACAGGGAGTGCCTGAGGGAGATTTAAAAGACCACGGAAACTCATCTGAAAGGGAGGAACTGCTCATGGGAGAGGAAGAATGACATTCGTAGGACTTGGGAAAAGGAATGGCTTGGATTAGTAAGAGTGATTAGAAATGTGGTGTTTACCAACTCTCTTATATTGTACTCTCCCAAGCGCTTAGGACAGTGCTCTGCACATGGTAAGTGCTCAGTAAGTATGATTGATTGTTTACTACCCTGGAGGAGATAAAATATATCAGATCAGACACAGTCCCTATTCGACACAGGGTTCACAGTTTAAGTTGGGGGGGGGAATAGACATTTCACCCCATTTTACAGAAGAGGAAACTGAGGCACAAAGAAGTGAAGTGACTTTGCCCAAAGTCACACAGGAAAATAGCCAAGCCATGATTAGAACCCAGGTCCTCTGACTCCCAAGCCCTTATTCTTTCCACTAGACCACACTAGGTTAAGGGGAAAAAATTGATATTTCCCATTCTTCAATGCCCTTCTGAAAACACATCTCCACCAGGAAGCTTCCCCCAGTTAACTGCTCATCTCCCCAACTGCTGCTTCCATACCACCTAAAACAACGCATCCACCTCCTCTACCAGATTACAAAGGCCTTGAGAACAGGCATCGAGTCTACTAATTCTACTATACTCCCCCAAGTGCTAAGTGCTGTGCTCTAGACACTGTAATCTCTCAATAAACACCCCTGCATAATTAACTGATTTCCTCCCTCCTCCCCCCCCCCCCCCAACCTCATGAGTACTCTGGAAACACCAAGCTCAATGTTGTAGTGGTCCTCCTTTGGTTCTTTAAATAGTCCCCTAAAGAGCAGCACTGAAAGGAACCAGAGGAGTTAACAGCCTCACCTGGGGTCCACCTGACAAATGACATCTTCTCTAAACCAGGTGATCACAATTCCCCGGTGTATCAAGGGACCACTGTAAAACATCTTTGTTGCTGGATGAGGTGTATAATATTTAACTTGCTTTGCTTCAGGAACCAGCATCAAACCTGAATTGCTCTCTTGCATCTCCCACTTTGGCAAGGATGGACTGTAAGCAGCCAACAGCTAGACAAAGAGGCCCATCCTCTCCCCAAATCAACATCACCTCTGTTGGGCCTAGTAATTAATGCCTCTTAAGTGGTTCCATCCACTCTCAGGATCACGCTTGGAGAGTTTCCAGTACTCTACCAATCTCGGCTACAGGATGGAGAGTCAAGCATAGGCATACCCATTCCATTCCTATCTTGGGCAGTGGCTAGTGAGTGGAAGGCAATCTATTACAAGTCAAAACTCACCTGGCCTGGGCAACAGAGGCAAGGGAGAGAGTCGAGGGCGGAGACTCAAGTTTACTATGTGGAAGAAGACAATGGTCAACTATCGTATTTTAACCGAGAAAACTCGATGGATACGCTACCAGAATGATCGCAGATGGAAAGTGGGGCGTTCTGGGAGAGATGTGTCCACGGAGTCGCTATGGGTGGGAGATGGCTCGACAGCATATGACAAGGCAAGCGGTTCCATGAAAATAGAGAAAATGAAGTATCGGTTCCCTAGGAAATAATGTAAAGCGCATTAGTGTGTTACCAGCATCCCAAAATAATTGTCTGAGACAATATAAATAGATATATTACACAAATAAAGTTATCAGAATTATATAGTTGCATGATCAAATAGCAATGAAAATATATAACAGCATAAAAGGTTTTTGAATTAGATGCAAATAACTTTCAGTCTTATCTTTCACACCCTATTCAGCAAAAAGGCATCCTGTGCTAACATACTGGATCAGTCATAGAGCAGAAGGACCTGGGTTTTAATTCTGGCTCCCTCACTTGTCTGCTCTGTGACCTTGGGTAGGTCACTTAACTTCTCTGTGCTTCAGTTCCCTCAGCTGTAAAAGGAGAATTAAGACTGTGAACCCTATGAGAGTCAGGGACTGTGTCCGACCTGATTACCTTCTATCTACCCCAGTGCTTAGAACAGTGTCTGGCACATGGAAAGAGCTTAACAAATAATATTATTATCAATTAATAATAATAATTATTAATAATAATAATAATTGTGGTGGAGGCACTGGTGGGATAAGAAGGCAGCTGGAAAGGAGTAGACTGAGAGCTCCTCTAGACTGTGAGCTTGTTGTGGGCAGGGATTTTTAGTCTTCATTGTTGTAATATACTTTCCCAAGTGCTTAGTACAGTCTTCTGCACACAGTAAGCGCTTAATAAATACAATTGAATGAATGAGTAGGAATGTGTGGTGGCTAAGTGGGGGTTGCCTTAAAGGTAGGAGGCAGCCAGTTGGGGCAGTGGGCCTATTTTGTGCAGAGAAGAAGCTGAAGACTGGGATTGTCAGATTCACCCAAGGTCACACAGCAGACAAGTGGCGGAGCCAGGATTAGAACCCAGGTCCTTCTGACTCCCAGGCCCATGCTCTATGATCAATCCAGTATGTTAATAATAATAATAATAATGTTGGTGTTTGTTAAGCGCTTACTATGTGCCGAGCACTGTTCTAAGCACTGGGGTAGATACAAGGTAATCAGGTTGTCCCACATAGGGCTCAGATGAGAGCCCATTAGAGAAGCAGCGTGGCTCACTGGAAAGAGCATGGGCTTTGGAGTCAGAGGTCATGGGTTCGAACCCCGGCTCTACCACTTGTCAGCTGTGTGACTTTGGGCAAGTCACTTAACTTCTTGGTGCCTCAGTTACCTCATCTGTAAAATGGGGATTAAGACTGTGAGCCCCACGTGGGACAACCTGATTCCCCTGTGTCTACCCCAGCGCTTAGAACAGTGCTCAGCACATAGTAAGCGCTTAACAAATACCAACATTATTATTATTATTATTATTAGATGAGGTAATTGAGGCACAGAAAAGTTAAGTGACTTGCCCAAGGTCACACAGCTGATAAGCAGTGGAGCCGGGATTACAACCCATGACCTCTGACTCCCAAGCCTGTGCTCTTTTCACGAAGCCACGTTACAAGGTGCCTTTTTGCCAAATAGGGTATGAAAGATAAGACTGAAAGTTACTTGCATCTAAGTCAAAAATCTTTTATACTGTTATATATTTTAATTGCTATTTGATCACATGACTATATAATTTTGATACGTTTATTTATATTGTCAGTTTATATTAAAAACTTAATCAATTAATCATTGGAATTTATTGAGCAATTACTGTGTAGAGCACTGTATTTAGTGCTTGGGAGAGTACAATACAACAATTGGTAGACGGGTTCCCGGCCCTCAAGGCGCTTACAGTCCAGAGGGAGAGCTAGATATTAAAATAAATTATGGCTATGTACAAAAGTTCTCAAGTGCATAGGCGATGCAGAAGGGAGCAGAAGTAGGGGAAAAGGGAGATGAGTCAGGGAAGGTCTCTTGGAGGAGATGAGATTTGAATAAGGCTTTGCCTGTAGGAAGAGTAGTGGCCTGTCTTTTATGGAGGGGGAGGGAGTTCCAGGACAGAGGGAGGATGTGGGCATGGGGTTGGTGGTGAGATAGACGAGACTGAGGTACAGTGAGTAGGTTGGCTTTAGAGGAAAGAAGTGCGCAGGCTGGGTTGTAATAGGAGATCAGCGAGGTAAGATAGGAAGGGGCAAGCTGATTGAATGCTTTAAACTCGGTGGTAAAGGGCGCAGATCACCTCTCTTCTCTGTTCCTCAGTTTCCTCATCTGAGAATAATAAAAATAATAATAATGATGGTATTTGTTAAGTGCTTACTATGTGCCAGGGACTGTTCTAATCGCTGGGGTAGATACAAGGCAATCAGGTTGGGCACAGTCCCTCCCACATGGGGCTCACAGTCTCAATCCATCCCCATTTTAAAGATGAGGGAACTGAGGCACAGAGAAGTGAAGTGACTTGCCCAAGATCACACAGCAGACAGGTGGTGGAGTCAGAATTAGAACCCACAACCTCTAATTAATATTTATTATTATTATTACGGTAAATGCCACAATTCTCCTTCCCAAGTGAAGAGAGAACTTGGGGGAACGTTCTAGTAGTAGTAACATTTATCGAGCACCCGTTTAGTGCGATACACTGTACTAGCCATTTGCGGGGGTGGTGAGGGTGGAGGTTGGGGGAGGGGGTGGGAGTTGGTGGAGTCGGGATTAGAACCCACGACCTCTGACTCCCAAGCCTGGGCTCTTACCACTAAGCCATAGTAAACGTACAAGATATTACACTTGATCTTAGCCAAAAGGCCGAGAAGCAATGGGAAGCAATGATAATCAGAGTTGAATAATCAGAAATGGCTTTTTCCAGCAGGCGTCTAGGCTCCTGTCGCCTTTATTTGACAACTGCCCTTGTGAGGAATTAGACGGTTCTTTGGGGCTGTCGTCAAGGTGAAGAAAAGTGTCTGGAAAGGGCTTTGAGCGGTGGGGAGGAGGTGGGGGCTGGGGCTTGGCGCTAACCTGGTACTAGGCCATTCTTCCTTGTTAAATAGGTCCATTTACTTCTGAATACCTCCTTGCCCCTGCTCTTGACCTTCCTGATGAAAAACTCCAAGACCTGTTCTCAGCAGCTGGAGAGTGTTGATCTGGGGAAGGTCAGGAGTGAGAGGAAATGAAAGATGTACATTCAATTACTTTTGATGATTTATTCTGATAGCTTATCCTGGCATATTTCGATAAACTCTCTTTCTGATGCTTGTTTTTCCTACTGCTCCTACTTTTTGTAAATATTTTGTCTGTCTCCCCCATTAGAGTTCAAGTTTTTTACGAGTAGGGAATGTGTCATTTGTTTCTGTTGTTCTCTCCCCAGCTCCTAGCACACAGTTTTGCCCTCAGCTGGCACCTAATAAATACTATTACCCCCATTACTATGCCTAAAATTAGATCGATGGGAAGCCAAGAAAGCCAGTGCCCTTCCAAAATAGGCCAAAGAAGGCTGGATAGTTGGAATGAGTGGAACGTGGGGCCTGATGGGAGAAAGGAAAGGAGGAATACACTCTTCGTTTAGTCTAGGATAAAGGTGCCCTGTAATGATAATAATGATGGTATTTGTTGAGTGCTTACTATGTGCCAAGCACTATTCTAAGCACTGGTGGAGATACAAGGTTATCAGGTTGTCCCACATGGGGCTCACAGTCTTAATCTCCATTTTACAGATGAGGTAACTGAGGCACAGAGAAGTTAAGTGACTTGCCCAAAGTCACACAGCTGACAAGTGGTGGAGCCGGGATTAGAATCCATGACCTCTGACTCCCAAGCCCGGGCTCTTTCCCCTAAGCCACACTGCTTCTCATAACCATGGATAACATGGATAACATGTAGATAACATGTTCTTGAAACCCTGGCATTGGGCTCTGAGGTGGAGATGCAGCATGGCCTAGTGGCAAGAGCACAGGCCTGGGAGTGAGAGGACCTGGGTTCTAAACCCAGCTCTGCCACTTCTCTGCTGTGTGATTCTGTGCAAGTCATTTAACTTCTCTGTGCCTCATTTGCCTCATCTGTCAAATGGAGATTGACTGTGAGCCCTTTGTGGGGCAGGGTCTGTGTCCAACCCGATGGTCTTGTATCTACCCTAGGGTTTAGTTCAGTGCCTAACACAGAGTATGCATTTAACAAATACTATTTAAAAAAGAGAGAGATGGATTCCATCCACATACCCAGTTGGGGCTCTCAGGAGTTCAGGGAGACAATGGGTACCAGGTCCTGGATCAGGACATAGACCCCTTAGACTGTGAGCCTCACGTGGGACAGAGACTGTCTGTCCTGATTATCCTGTATGCATTTCACAGATACACTTCACAAATACTATTATCCTTCTTCATTCCTTCATTCATTCAATCGTATTTATTGAGCGCTTACTGTGTGCATCATCAAGAGGGCACCTAGAGGAGGCACTAAGGGAGGGCGGCTCAGTGGGTTAAAAAACACAGGGTGGCGAAGGTGGATCTGGGAGAAAGTAACCCTTTCTCACAATGTTTTGAGGAATTGAATTTAGAATCAATCGGGAAGTTGGTAGTGCTGTTCCTTGTAGGGGCTTTGCAAATCATTGCATTCAAAATGCAAAAATCACTGACTAAGCCCTCATTTAAGAATAATACTAACAGTAATGATAACGGTATTTGTTAAGTGCTATGACCCCAGTCACCTCTCAGGGTCGCACCTGGAGAGTTTCCAGCCCTCTCCCAGTCTCGACTATGGGAGGGAGAGAGTAGGCAGAGGCCTACCCATTCCATTCCTAGCTTGGCCAGTGGCAAGCGAGTGGAAGGCAATCTGCTACAAGTCAAAACTCACCCGTGCTGGGCAGCAGCGACACGGGAGAGAGTCGAGGGCGGAGACTCAGGTTTACTCCGCCGAAGGAGGCAATGATAAACCACTTCTGTATTTTTACCAAGAAAACTCTCTGGATCCACTACCAGAACGATTGCAGATGGAGCTGGGGCGTCCTGGGAGAGATGTGTCTATGGCGTCGCTATGGGTTGGGCACAACTCGACAGCATAAGACAACAACAGTGTGCCCAGCACTGTTCCCTTACTCCCTCACCCTTCTGCATCCCCCAACACTTGGACCTGTACCATTTAAGCACTTGATATTCTCCCCACTCTCAGCCTCTCTGCAATTATGTCCGTATTCATAATTTATTTTAATGTCTGTTTCCTCCTCTAGACTGTAAGCTCCTTGTGGGCAGGGAGCATGTTTACCAGCTCTGTTGTATTGTACTCTCCTAAGCACTTAGTACTGTTGTCTCTCATTATGGGCAGGAAATGTGTCTGTTATATTGTTGTGTTGTACTCTCCCAAGCACTTAAAGAGCAGCATGGCATAATGGCTAGAGCAAGGGGCTGGAAGTCAGAGGTCATGGGTTCTAATCCCAGCTCTGACACTTGTCTGCTGTGTGACCTTGTGCAAGTCACTTAATTTCTCTGGGCCTCAGTTACCTCATCTGTAAAATGGGGATTGAGACTGTGAACCCCACGTGGGATAGGGACTGTGTACAACCCAATTTGCTTGTATCCCTCCCTTACAGTGCGTGGCACGTAGTAAGTGCTTAACGAATACCACAATTATTATAATTAGTACAGTGCCCTGCACACAGTAAGCACTCAATAAATATGATTGATTGATTGCCCTGCATACAGTAAGCGTTCAGTAAATGCCATTGATTGTTTGATTAATCCATTTGTCAAGGGCAGAGTTGAAAATAAAGCTTGCATTCGTTATTCATTCATTCGTGCATTCAATCGTATTTATTAATAATAATAATAATAATAATGTTGGTATTTGTTAAGCACTTACTATGTGCAGAGCACTGTTCTAAGCACTGGGGTAGATACAGGGTAATCAGGTTGTCCCACATGAGGCTCACAGTTAATCCCCATTTTACAGATGAGAGAACTGAGGCACAGAGAAGTTAAGTGACTTGCCCACAGTCACACAGCAGACAAGTAGCAGAGCCGGGATTTGAACCCATGACCTCTGATTCCCAAGCCCGGACTCTTTCCACTGAGCCATGCTGCTTCTCTATTTATTCTTTATTGAGTGCTTACTGTGTGCAGAGCCCTGTACTAAGCACTTGGAAAGTTCAATTCAGCAATAAAGAGAGACAATCCCTGCCCACACCGGGATTGCAGTCTAGAAGGGGGGAGACGGATATCAAAACAGGTAAATGGGCATCAATTACCTAACTCATCCTGGACCCCAGGCCATCATCGTCCCCAGAGAGCTATCCGGGGAGCAGAGTGACTCATGGGTGGCGGCTGGCCAGGACCAGGACATCAGCCTTGTTTGTGAAGCTAAAGGAGGGCAACCACAAGCAAGGTGGAACCTAATAGATGGAACTGTGACATGACACACCGAGATGCAATTGGAAGCAGTGTGGCTAGAGGTTGTGGTACAGGCATGGTAAAAAAAAAACAAAAAAAAACTGACCACACCATCATACAGCAGCCTTCAGAGTTGTGGGGTGGAAACACCAATTATGAATAATAATAGTCATATAATAATTATAGTAATAATATGGTTTATTGAATTTATAGCACACCTTTCCTCCAAAGAGCTCAAAGTACTTTCACACGTATTACCTAATTTAGCCTCACACCTCTGTGAAATAGGTCAGAGCAGGTATTATTATCATCTCACCCAGGCAACTAGGGCTCAATCTTCCAACCTGCACCGCTTCCCCTTTGAGCAAAAATGTGCTGTTGCCCATTATTATTGTTAAAAAGATAAATGAAAACACCTATCTGTGAGCACATCAATTTGCAACACTGCCTTCCGCAAACTCAGCACCTACGGGGTGCTAAGCATTCGAAATCCAACCCTTGATTTCTATCTATCGATCAATGGCATTTACGGAGCGATTACTGTGTGCCGAGCACTGTATTAAGCACTTGGGAGAGTACAACAGAGTCAGTAGACTCTGCCCACAATGAGCCGACAGCCTAGGACTGTTTTTGAAAAGCTGTTTGTGTGGTTCCAGGTACTGTTTGCTCACTGGGGTTATCTATTTATGGAAGTCTGGGGGCCGGGTGGCTGTCAGGTGGGGTTTGGATGAGGGACCATCTTCTCGCCACCTTCATTTCATTAGCATCAGAGGCAAAGTCCTTGCCCTATAAGTTGTGGCCACAGCCACTAACGAGAGACTCTGAGTCATTCAGCAGCGTCTCTGCAGCCTCATTCGTACTCACAGGAACAACATCACCAACAACCTCCGTTTGGAATTCGGGCACCCCAGTGTACGCCAGAGACACAGAGGATCAGTGACTCTTTTCAAAACTAGTAGTGAGAGGGCAACAGACCAGAAAAGGAGGCAGGAAGGCATAGCCGCGGGCAGTTACTCATTTCAGTTTCCGTCCTCTCGGTGTATGAAGGGAAGTAGTGGGCCGCCCCACATCGTGTCAGCAAGATTTTCGAGTTACATAGATAAAGGCTGAATTTGAAAAGAACAGGAGAGCAAAGCTCACTCATTGGGTAACCACCTTTAAGCTTCTGGCTCAGAATTCAGCTTGAGAACCATTACGGTGCTGAACAGGTTTTAGAAACTGATAGGGAACGCAGGGCCAGACTGAAGAGGAGGTAGGATAACAATCTAGCTGCATTGTTCTCTTGGGCGGAGAAGCTGTGTCCAATTTTCTCAAGTCTGACATTTCAGAGAATCTAGTTGCCTTCGGGGTTGAAAGATTGCTGGTCACGTGTCCCAGAAATGACCTTAATAATAGCAATGGTAATAATAACGGTAATCCGTTGTATTTTTATGGCTTCTCTTTTCCAGGAACTCAAGACAAATTACAAACCCGAACACCAAATCTGTTGATCCCTGCGTCATTCCCTTGAAATAAGGACAGTGCAGGTGAAGTGCTGTGCCTAAAGTCTAGGCCATGAATCAGTGGCCAAGCCCACAATACAAATCTCCTGACTCCTTTTCTAGTCCTTTTCTCTTGGATTTATGGACTGAGACCTAAGGAGGCTGGGGTAGCCCTGTAGACAATCCGGATTTTCAAGTCTATTCTAGGGTGAGGCCAAGGTGGCCCTGATGGGGGAGAAGGGTTTCATAGACCACACCAGACCAGACTCCCTCCCCGGCCCCCCAACCCAGCCAGCCCTCCCAACCCTGCCTGCCCTAAAGGGGCTATTCTGATTTCCCCCGGGTTTCTCAAATGAGGAAATGACTCAGTGCTGGGCCTGTGACTAATTGATTAACTTGTGTTTACCATTTAATCTAGTCTCACTCTAAACTGGTCCATGTATGTCCACTTTTTTCCCCTATTTGACTGTAAGCTCCTCATGGGCAAGGATTCTGTTTCATCCTTCTTCTAGTACAGCGTGCTGTACCCGGTAATAGGTAATACAGCTCGTTGTGGGCAGGGAATGTGTCCGTTTACTGTTGTATCGCACTCTCCCTAGCACTTAGTATAGCGCTCTGCACACAATAAGTGCTCAATAAATACGATTGAATGACTGAATGAATGATCCTGAACACTGGGCCAGATCCCTACATCCACTGTAGACCGAAGCGGAACCCCAAGGCTGATTCAGTCCTGGCTGTTTGTCTCACTCTGGCCTTCTCCCGGTCCATCAGTCAAACAGCTCCACCAGGACCAACCCAAATGAGGTACACACTGAGAACATGAGGACTTTATGCACACATTCACACACACATATGCTGTTGTTGGGCAGGGATTGTCTCTATCTGTTGCCCAATTGTACATTCCAAGCGCTTAGAATGTACACAGTAAGCGCTCAATAAATACTATTGAATGAATGAATGAATGCACATACATACACGCGCACACACACACCATCTGCCTAGTAGACCATCTGCTTTCAAAAGCCAATTAGAGTTAGGGGATGCATTAGGTGGGAAGCTGCAGATTATTACCCTTATTCAGGTTTCAATGGTCATACTGATGTCTTTAACATTCCAAGATAATAATTGGTATTTAATAATAATTGTCATATTTGTTAAGCACTTCCTATGTGCCAGGCACCGTACTAAGTGCTGGGGTGGATACAAGCAAATCGGGTGGAACACAGTCCCTGTCCCAGGCGGGGCTCACATTCTCAATCTCCATTTTACAGTAGAGGTAATGGAGGCACAGAGAAGTGAAATGATTTGCCCAAGGTCACGTAGCAGATGACTGGCTGAGCCGGGACTAGAACCCAGCTTCTTCTGACTCCCAGGCCTGTGCTCCAAGGTGAATGCTGCTGACACAATACAGGTATATCAGTAAAGTTGGACCTCTGGACACTTTTCCACATAGCATAGATGGTTTGCTGTGTTGCCAGTTTTAAAATAATTTGCTATTCTGACTTTTGTTCTGTGGTCTTCCGAGTACCTTTGCTCATAAAAATGCCACTGTTTCTGATTTCTGCCTACCTACTTGGTCTTCTTGCTGGGCTATTTTCTGACAGTTACCATGGCTCAGTCACATCATTAAAATGTTACTTTTGTTCATACCTCTGAGCAACCAGAACAGTATCACACACACTCTGTGAGTGTTCAATATTCATTGATGAGGATAATGATGATGATGAACCATCCATTTCATCAGTTCACCCGACATTGCATTCTTTTCACCTTGCTAAGTGACAGTGAGGTCATTTTTTTCTCTGAAATATTCAAAAGTCCCCAGTTTCAAAACTCAGGCCTAGATGCCATTTAGAAGAAATCATCTCCAATTTCCTCCAGCTGATGAAAACCTTTAAGTTGTGGCTGAGGTGTGACCCCTTGCTCGCGCCATTGACCCTGCCTGGAACTTCCTCCCCCTTCAAAACCAGACCACAGTTCTCCCCATCTTCAAAGCCTCCTGCAAGCCCACCTCTTCCAGGAAGTCTTCTTGGATGAATTCCCACCTCCCCCGATCCTATCAATCCCAACAGCCCCCTTAGCACATAAGCATTTACACCCATTCTCAGCCCTTATACATATACCAATCAATTAATCAGTGATATTTTTTGAGTGCTTACTATATGCAGCTCCCTGTCCTAAGCGCATGGGAGAGTACAACAGAGTTGGAGACATGTTCCCTGTCCACCACAAGTTTACATTCTAGAAGGGGAGATAGATATTAATATAAATAATACAATAATACACAGTAAGCACTCAATAAATATGATTGAATGATTGATTGACTGGGTGGAGGGAAAGGCTTTAAATGTGTGACATCTGGAAGACCATAAAGCATAAATGTCTGGACTTGCCCTCCTCTACTACATAAAATCACTTTTCTCACCCTAGGTGAGGAGAATTGCCTCCCTTTAGCATGCCAGGCAGATTCCCATAGTGCCAGGCCAGTAAGCAGAACATTCAAGGTGCGGCTTCTGTAGACACTCTGATTCTCTTTTAAGGTGGGATTTGGGACAAGAAAGAGGCGAAGCATCAGTTGGTCTTTGATGCTACATACTCTCTCTCTTTCTTTTCCATCCCCACCCTGGAAAGGTGCAGATTACTCCATGGGTTTCTAGGCAGATGCCCCAGTGCCCTCTGGAAGCATCCAACCCTGGCCTCAGAGCAAAGGGTGGAAACGAAAGGACTGCCAGGATCATGAACCTGAGAGGTGCCCCGGAAGAGAATGATGTCACCAGGTTTTTTCCCCTATTTTGTTTATTCCTTGCAGTTCCTAAACATATTCCCCAGAGTCATAACCTCGATGGGTGACTCAGCACTCTGTCTTCCCTCGGCTTTGCCTGTTCCCTTTCCTTTTCCTGCCACACACAATGCAATGAACAGCTGGCTATTAATAATCAGAATCAGAACCAGAAATTCGCCTTTAGAATTCACCTCTTCGGTTTCACTTCTACAGGCAAATACCCTATCCAGACTCAAGGAGTCACCCACCAGGGGAAAGGTGGGTGAGAAGCAGCAGGGTCTAATGGATAGAGCATGGGCTTGAAAGACAGAAGGACCTGGGTTTTAATCCTGGTTCCTCCACTTGTCTGCTGTGTGACCTTGGACAAGTCACTTCACTTCTCTGAGCCTCAGTTACCTCATCTGTAAAATGGAGATGAAGACTCTGAGCCTCATGTGGGACATGGACTGTGTTCAACCTCATTAGTTCCTGGCACATAGTAATCCCTTAACAAATACCATTAAAAAATTAAAATTAAAAAATAACAGTGCTTATGGCCATAGTGACATTCTCCAAGTCACAGGGTCCTCAGACACAACACTCCTGTCATAACAGCCACTTTCCCCCAGCGACCCCTCTGTTCTCCTGGGCTGCCATGGCCAGTGAAGGGAATTCTTACCTACCATCGGCAAAGAACCTTATAGAGGCAGAGGGTGGCCCTGGCCGGACCTTACCAACTTCACACCCAGCTTTTTCCCCCCAGCCCCTCAGCCACGAGGATTCTCCCTAGCCCCTGACAGACCCAAGACTCCTGCTAGTTATTCCTCAAAGATTTGCCCCTTCTCTATCTTTAGCTAACCTCCTTAATATATTCTCCCATCACTTCCCACCTCAACTACTCGCATGAAACTTCTCAATTTTCAAATAAAAGAATAAACTCCTTGCCTACTGGCTTCAAAAATTTCATTAGCTGTTTCTCTCTTATCTGTCTGCTCTCTTCTTCCACTACATCCAGATTGTGTTCTCTGCTCCTCCCAAGCAGAGCTTCTAACTGAATCTCGCTTTCCACTCACTAGCCTTTGACCCACTGCTCACACCTTTCCCCTGGCCAGGGGAACTTCACCAAACCTCATCCAACCCTCCCCTCTTTCATCCCACTTCAAAAGTCACTTCTTCCAGTAGGTTTTCCCTGATTAATCCTCCCAACTTCCTGGTCATCGATCAATCTATAATATTTATTGTCTACCCTGTGCAGAGCGCTGTATTAAGCACTTGGGAGAATACAAGAGAATTAGTAGACATGATCTCTGCCTTCTGGGATCCTGCAATCTAGTGGGGAAGACAGATGTGAAAAAAAAATTTCAGATAGGGGGAAGCAACAGATTTAAAGCTCTCTATGTAAATGCTGTGGGCGGGGTTGAGAATGGGAGTGGGGTGGATGGGTAGGTACACAGGTGTTTAGGTGGCACGGAAGTGCCAGAGTGGTAGTAGGGAGGGAAATAGGGTGGGGAGGTAAAAGACCATTAGCCACTTCAACACCTGGAGATTTATTTATTTAATTAGTTCATTCATTCATTCAATAGTATTTATTGGGCGCTTACTATGTGCAGAGCACTGTACTAAGCCCTTGGAATGTACAAATCGGTAACAGATAGAGACAGTCCCTGCCCTATGATGGGCTTACAGTCTAATCAGGGGAGAGACAGACAGACAAGAACAATGGCAATAAATAGACAATGGCAATAGTTATTCACTCGTGTCTATTATTTATTTCTATTCTCTTACTTATAACCATGGTATATCTGTAATTTATGTCTTCCGCACACCCACCTCATTAGATCCCTCCTCAAGAGCAGGGATCACCTCTTTTACTTTTTTGTATGTTCCCAGAGTCTAGTATGGAGCTTCACCGACAGTAGACATTCAGTAAATACTATTACTCTAAATACTGATTGAGAAGCAGTGAGGCCTAGTGGAAAGAGCACAGGCCTGGGAGTCAGAGAACCTGGGTTCTGATCTCATCTCTGCAACTTGTCTGCTGTGTGACCTTGGGCAAGTCATTTAACTTCTCGGTGCCTCAAGTTCCCTCATCTGCAAAATGAGGATTCAATTCCTGTTCTCCCTCCTACTCGGACTGTGAGCTCCATGTGGGATCTGATTAACTTATATCTATCCCAGGGCTTAGTACAGTATTTGACACATAGTAAGCGCTTAACAAACACCATTATTATCATTATTATTATTATTATTACCGATTACCACGGAATGCCTCTAAACTGAAGGATCTTCTCTTCTCCTGTGGGGCCAGGTGGGAGGATGAGAGCCTTCTCTTCCACAATTGACTGAAGATACCTGAGTCCCTCCAGCTTCTAGGGCCCCTAATTCTAGTCTCTAGTGCAATCAGGGAACTAGAGCCCCACCCCTCCCTCCACCCCCTCCCCAGTTTGCCTCAGGCGACTCCCAGCCCCACACTAACTCAGATGCTTAATCCCTTTGGGCAACACAGGGGAATCCCAACCTGACTGTGACGCCTTCCTCTCTCCTTCCCTCTCTCCTCCCGCCCGCACCCCCCTCCCCCCCCAGCCTGTTACTCCGCCTGGTGCTGCGGATAAAGGGTTGGCAGGGAGCGGCGGGCACTCAGCCTCTGAAGCCTGGGGAAGGAGGGACCCGGCTCGCCACTCTGTCACAGGTGAGTTCCCCTATTCTCCCTAGCTCAGAGCTGAGCTCTAGGATCAGTCTGTGCCTTAGCATCCCCCTTTGCCCAGGATCCATCTCCCTTGGGTCCAAAGGGGCCAAAAGGAAGCTAAGAACCAAACCTCGGGGGGTGGGACTCCTGGTTCTGTCCCCTGTCCAGGGAGAGAGAGAGATGGAATGATGGGAGCAGGCCCTGGGGTTTGGAAGGTCTCAACCCTTTCCCAGGCCTGTGCTGCCTCATAGGGTGATTCCTCATCATGGCTGGCGGTTTTCCTTTTATCTTGAGAATCTGCTGAGGTCAGTGGGGTGAGAATTGGTACATCACTCCAGGAATTGCTGCTGGAGAAGAAGAAAACAGGGATGAAGAGAGAGAAGACGGCTTTGTGTCCTGAAGAAATCCCTTCCTAGGGCAATGCTCCCCACCCCATTTTTTGCCTGAGCTGGACAAGGAGCCTCTGGCTATGGAATCATCTTTGCTGTGGTGGGGGGAAAATCAGTCGCTTGATATCCTGCCCTGGTAAACTTAAGGAGGAAGACTGCTGGACTCTATCCCTAGTTCCAATATGCTAGGTGACCTCAGGTGACCCTAGGACTCTTTCTCTCCCGAGGCCTCAGTTTCCCTTGTCTGTACAGTAGAGAAAGACTGTGGTCTGGCCTCACTCTCCCACCTTCCCCAACCCCCTTCCTCCCACCCCCCTGCCCACCACCAGCCCCGCCGCCCCCACACACCCTCCCTTCCCGGGTCCCACATAGGGGCAGGCCCTGTAGGGTAGGGGAGGAGTTGGTCTGTGGTGACCTCTCCATCTCACGCAAACCCTAGGGGGAGAACCTGTCTTTCCAGTTTGCTCTGGTACTGAACAAGTGCAGTCCCCAGGAAGGTAGTAGAAAGCTACCAGTAGCACAGATGAGGAGAGGAGGGAGTGAGCCCATGTGTGGCAAGTAGAGTGGGGAGAAGAGGGTGTGCCCTTTTGGCAGCTCTTAGAAAGCTGTGATTCCACCTTCTGGCTGCCTCTGCTTGCTGTCTGACTCCACCCTTCACACTGAGCTTTTTTTTTTTTTATGGTATTTGTTGAGCGTTTACTGTGTGCCAGGCCCTGTACTAAGCACTGGGGTAGTCACAAGCTAATCAGGTTGGACATAGTTCCTGTCCCATATGGGGCTCACAGCCTATCCCCATTTTACAGATGAGGTAACTGAGGCACAGAGAAGTACAGTGACTTGCCCAAGGTCACACAGACACATGGCGGGGCAAGGATTAGAACTCAGGTCCTCCTGACTCCCAGCCCAATGCTCTGTCCACTAAGCCACGCTACTTCTCCCAAATTCTCAAATTCTCACAATTCCCAAACTTCTTCCCCCAAATTCCCTGTGTGATTCTGCCAGCATCGTCCCCCAGGAAAACAGCCCATTCAGTTCTGCTCTGTGTTCTGGAAGGTCTATCCCCTTCCCTCATTCTGTCCCTTTCTCATCCCTTGGCGTGCCCAGTTGGCAGGGGAACAAAGGAGATCATCTAGGAGGGCTGAAATTGTATCTGGAAGTTGGGACTTTGAGATCCTCCCAGGGTTCTTCTGGAGCTGAGTTTACCCTCAGGTTCTCCCTCCGAGTGCAAGGGGCTCTTCTGGAGACCAGGACTTCCGAACAGTTGGACGGGAGGCCCCTCCTTTGGGTTTCCAGCAAAGGTTGGATGGAGGCAGGCAGATGGGAAAGAATTCCCTCAATCTAACGATTTGGTTGTCAGTGTTGTCGCTGAAGGAGGGTTCGAGAGCTGAACCTACCAGATGCCACAGTAAACTCTCCTTGCCATGATCCTCGAATGACCCCAGATGTCCTGGTTGCTAGTTTGAAAATGTGTCAGAATGAAAGGATCAAAATTTGGCTTACACATAAATAGCTCTGTCAGTTTCAGAAGCATTTTAATCTTGTTATTATTATAATATTTATGAAGTGTTTACTCTGTGACAAGCACAGTGCTGAGTGCTCGGGTCCATACAAAATAATCAGGTCAGATACGGTTCCTGTCCCACCTTGGGCTCACAGTCTAAATTAGGAGAGGAAACAGGCGTTGATCCCTATTTTACAGATGAGAAAACTGAGACTCAGACAAGTGAAGTGACTCAGATGGTCCTCACTTTTCCAACTGCAGTCCCCCAGCTCTCCCCATGGCCCCGTCCCTTCCTCCCTGCTCCGCCCCTTCATGTCCGACAGACCATCACTCTCCCCACCTTCAAAGACTTTATTAAAAGTACATCTCCAAGAGGCCTTCCCTGGCTGAGCCCTTATTTTCTCTCTTCCAGCTCCCTTCTGTGTTGCCTTGCACTTGAATTTGTCCCCTTTATTCGCCCCTTCCTCCGTTCCACAGCACTTATGTCCATACCCATCGTTTATTTTAATGTCTGTTTCCCCTTCTAGTGAGGGCCTAATGGACAGGGAACATAGAGAAGCAGCATGACCTCGTGAATAGACCTCAGGCCTAGGAGTCAGAAGGACCTGGGATCTAATCCTGGCTCCTCCACTTGTCTACTGAGTGACCCTGGGCAAGTCACTTAACTTCTCTATGCCTCAGTTACCTCATCTGTAAAATGGGGATTAAGACGTGAGCCCCACATAGGACAACCTGATTACCTCGTATCTCCCCCAACGTTTAGGACAACGCTTGGCATATAGTAAACGCTTCAACAAAAACCATCATCATCATCATCATTTAGTACAGTTCCTGGGACATAGGAAGCGCTTAACAAATACCATAAAAAACCACCCCTACCAACTCTGTTATATCGTACTCTCCCAAGTGCTTAGTACAGTGCTCTGCGCACACCAAACACTGAATAGATACCACTGATTCATTGATTGATTGAGGGAGGGAGGCAATGCCACGCTCAAGAGAGATAGGGAGTAGCGACATGAGGGGCCTGGTCACTGGTCACTGAGCTTGTGCAAATTCAACAATTCCCTTTCCAGCGAGGACAAAGCCCCTGAGGGGTCAAAGGTCAATCTTGTTTTGATTTCTGGGGACTTTCCCCAAATCACTCATCGCCCCAGGACTTTGGCCTCCAAAGGATTGATTTTCAACTCCGCCTTTTCTGCCACCCCCTAGTTGGAACGACTCAAACCAGGCCAGATCTGGCCTTCTCAGACCTCCCCACCAGTAGTACTTCATGATGTCACCCTGGGGTTTGATCTCTCTGCTGCTTGGTCTCCTGCTATGGCTGAATCCTAGCACAGGTAAGAGTCCCTTCACCCTAGATGGGCTTGGGGGTGTCAGGCCCTGAGGAAGAGAGCAGGTCTAACGGGCTCCAAGGGGAACTGGGGGAAGCTCAGTACTCCAGAGTAGAGGGAGAGAAGAGACAAGACGCTGCTTGAGGTTCTGTTCCCAGGGGGTCAGTGGGAAGGAATGAAGCTGGAGGTGTGGGGAAGTTTAGTGTGGGGAAGTTTAGCAGGGAGGGCTGAGTTCTTGAAGGGGAATCAGACCTAGGAGACATGGGGACTGGAGGCTGAACCCCTGAGTCTTATTGGACAGGATCGCGATCAGGAGGCTCTTGGGTTTTGAAGCAGAAAGGAAATGGAAAAAGGGAAGTAGAAGCCAGATGTCTGGGTTCTGTTTGAATAAGGGAGACCAAGAGGGGAGGTGAAGGTTTGTGGGTTGTTGGAGGGGGGAGGGAGGGGCAGGTCCAGAGGGTGAATGCTGAACCCCCCAGCCTTTGTTTCTGCTCTGCCTCCACAGATTCCTTGCCCCTGCACATGGATTCCATCATCCAGGTCCTCGCCCAACTGGAGCAGGGATCCCCCACGCACAACCACACGGCTCCAGGACGGCTACTGGCTGCCAATAGCCCCAGGGATGCCTTCCTCCAGCTCCTCCTGGAGATGGAGAGCCCCCCACCCGACGAGCCCGACCCTCTCAGCCCCGTACAGCGAGAGCTGGCCTCCCTCGTGGCCCAGCACAGTGTGGACTCAGGGCTGGAGCACGGGGTGGTACTGGCACCCGATGGCTCTACCGTGGCCGTGGCACCGCTGCTAGCTGGGCTGGAGGCTGGGCTACGGGGCAGGAAAGCTGTGGCCCTGCCCGTGGACCTCAGAGCTGCCCCCTTGGATGCCAGAGACAACCACCTGGGAGCCGGAGCCAACCTCTCCATCACAAATCCCAAGGCCTTCCCAGATGTCAGTGATGTTTCCCCAGAGCCTACCTCCCTTCCCCCAGATGGCAGTACGACCTCTCCAGGGACCGGGGCTCATTCCCCTCCCAGTGTGGACAACCTGCTGGCAGTGACCCTGGCCCGAGCCCTGGGTCTGGCCTTCCTCCCAGTGCCGGGGAACCCAGACCCAGATGGCTTGGGCTCCGATGGCTGCTGGGACCGCATATCTAAACCGAAGTCCTTCTCCTTGATGGGGAACGGGTCCTCGGCCCTGACTGTCGCCTTTCTCAATGGGGCTCTGGATGGGGCCCTGCTGGGGGACTATCTGAGCCGGGCCCCGGAGCCCAGGCCACCCCTGAACCTTCTACTGTCCCAGTACTACGGGACGGGACCAGGGGATACTCCC
This sequence comes from Ornithorhynchus anatinus, assembly GCF_004115215.2. Lineage (NCBI taxonomy): Eukaryota > Metazoa > Chordata > Mammalia > Monotremata > Ornithorhynchidae > Ornithorhynchus > Ornithorhynchus anatinus. Next base: position 111,063,418 of record NC_041749.1, on the reverse strand, counting down.
GTCCAAGGGGTAGCTGGGACCCCTGACCTCCGGAGCAACTTCCGGCGGCAGAACGCGGCAGACCTGATCTCCCAGGATGAGTTGACCGGCCAGGTGTGGGCTTCCCTGCTCATGTTGGGGACCACGCAGCCTGCACACCCCCAGCTGGCCCCTCTAGCCCGCACGGAGCTGGCCCACGTCGCTGCCCGGGCCGCCGAGGAGTTCACAGAGTCCTTCCTGAGTAAGTGGCCTGTTAAACGGCCCTTCTCTCCCTCCCTCCTCTCCCCCAGGTTCAGCTATCACTGTGACCACAAGAAACCACCCCAGACGATGCTGTCCTTCGGGACCCTGATAAGCCGCTGCTGGAGCCACCCTGGGCCAACCCCCGGTCGATTCCAAAGCCCCTTGGCGCTAGGGACCTGTTGGGACTAGGGAGAGTGATGGAGGGGTGGGGGGTTTGACGCTGCTGCTCACCCCCAAGTACAGCTACATTTCAGTGCTTGGAGGAGGAGCCGTGTGAGTTATTCTCAGTGGCCCCCAAAGACCTCAGAAGCAACCGTACTCGGGGCCGTTCCTACTTAGTTCCTGCGGCCCGCCCCAGAAACAGCCACCTTCCTCTCCCCAAATCCTCTTCTGACCCCGAGGTCTCATCTCCCCAACAGAGTGCCCGGCCATCTTGCCCCGCTGCCGCTGGCAGGCAGCTCCTTACCGGGGGAGCCCGGTGCCCCTGCGCCTGCCCCTGGGCTTCATGTACATCCACCACACCTACATACCCCATCAGCCGTGCACCACCTTCCACCAGTGCACGCTCAACATGCGTGGCATGCAGACCTTTCACCAGGATGACCGTGGCTGGGATGACATTGGCTACAGGTGAGGGACAGGGCTGAGGAAGAGGGCTGAGCCATAAAAGGGCGGAAAGGACGTAGGGCCAGAGAGGACTGGGACTACAGAGAATGATGAGAGGAAAATTATGAGGAGCTGGGGTCAGAGAGGGCTGGGACCAGAGAGGATCTGAGGCCAGGGAGAACTGTGAGGGGGTCAGTAAGCAGGAGACAGCAGAAGGAGCAAAGAAGAAGCATAGTGGCTTAGTGGATAGAGCACGGGTCTGGGAGTCAGAAGGACCTGGGTTCTAATCCTGACTCCGCCACATGTCTGCTGTGTGACCTTGGTCAAGTCACTTCTCTTCTCTGGGCCTCAGTTACCTCATCTGGAAAATGGGGATAAGAGTGTGAGCCCCACGTGGGACAAGCTGATTACCTTGTATCTACCCCAGCGCTTAGAACAGTGCTTGGCACATAGTAAGCACTTAACAAATACCATAATAATAATAATAATAAAAGGGGATGGGAAAGCAAGCCAGTGAAGGAGTTTGGAGCCTTGGAGATGCTCACCTCATCCCTCTCTCTCTCCCAGTTTCGTGGTGGGCTCAGACGGCTATGTGTATGAAGGTCGAGGCTGGCACTGGGTTGGGGCTCACACTCGAGGTGTGAACTCCAAGGGCTTTGGTGTGTCCTTCATCGGCAACTACACAGCAATGCTGCCTGATGCCCGGGCCCTGCATATGGTGCGCGATGCCCTCCCTCACTGTGCCCTGCGGGCCGGCTACCTACACCCCGACTATATCATGCATGGGCACCGGCAGGTCGTGGCCACAGATTGCCCCGGGGAAGCCCTCTACCAGCACATTCGCTCCTGGCCCCATTTCAAGGTGAGCCAGACTGCTGCTCTTCTCTTCCTTCTCCTTGTTATCTTCTCTTCTCCCTTTCTGGGCTCTGCCTCTGTCCCTGGGGCTTTGCCCCAATCCCCTATTCCCATCCCGGCCAAAACACATTCTCTTTCCCTTCAGTATGCTCACCTTTATCTGACCCCTCTCTTTCTTCTCTTACTCTTCAACCCATCACTCCCTCACCCTGGGGTCTTCCTTCCCACATATCTTTCCTCGACTCCTCCCACCCCCAGCACTGCTTCGTTCCCTCCCATTTTCCTCTCTGCCGATCCCAAGTTTTGATCTTGTTTCCAGCATCTCTTCCTGCCCCCTCAGATTACCACCACCCAGAGAGCCTGGGAGTCCAAGCTCCTGGGTTCTAATCCCAGCTCTGCAACTTGTCTGCTGTGTGACCTCGGGCACTTCCTCTATGCCTCAGTTACCTCATCTGTAAAATGGGGGTGAAGACTCTGAGCCCCATGGGGACCAGCACTGTGTCCAACCCGATTTCCTTCTATCTATCCCAGTGCTTAATCCAGTGCCTGGCGCATAGTAAGCGCCTAACAAATACCACAGTTATCATTACTATTATTATTATTACTGTTATCGTTATTACTCACAGCTCAGAGATGCATCTAGATGCATGGGGCAGGGAGCCTAGATGCTTCATCACTGAATCAATTCTCTTTCCCTATGGCTTTTTCTGTTCCAGGAGGTGGAGAAGAAATCCCCCAAGGGTCACTCATAGCCCGACTGTCCCAACCTGTGCCTGTGCAAGGGAGCTTGTCTCCCGACCCTTGGAAACTCAACCGGGAACAGGATCAGGTTCCATCCAATAAAGAGGCTGCAGGGATACACGTTTGAGTCGGTGATTCGCGGGGGCATGATCAAGTGTCACAGAGGGGAAACAGAAGCACAGGGGAGGCAGCAGGAGACTAGGGTTGACCAAAATGGGGGGGTTTAGCCATGGAAGGAACCCAGGCATCCTGACTTCCAGCTCCCCTCTCTTAAGTGTTAGACCTCACCCCCCACCCAGTGGACCCAGATCCTCTGGCCCTGCACTAGTTATTGTGCCCACCCAAGGAGGGCTTCTGGTGCTTGGGGGAATCCATCCGTAATAATTGGAGGCTCTGCCCACGGCCCTCTATTCCTCCTTCCCCTGAGGAAGTCAGAAGGAGTCTCTGGGAAGTTTTCCTGCTCTCATGCTCACTGAAGTACTGATGTTCTCTGTATCCTCTTACAGATCCAGGACAATCCCAGGTTGCTCCCAGTTAGCTGCAGTTGGCAGGTCATCGTGACCTCCTGAGAGCCTCTCGGTCCTGAGAACTTCTGCTCTGCCACCTCCTGTCTCATATCCCTGAGATCACACTACCCTGCGGTCTGACACAGTCCTGGGAGGAAAAGGAGTAGGATGGGGGGGGATCACATCCAGAGAACACAGGGGTTAGGGTCTCCACTCTGCCCAAAACACAAGTTCCTCCCCCACTGTTAAGGAATGGAAGGGTGCTGAGGTTGGGGGGCTGGAGGGGGTCCCTCTTTCCCTGTGCCAATAGAGGCTGTCAACTCTATTCATTCAATAGTATTTATTGAGTGCTTACTATGTGCAGAGCACTGTACTAAGCGCTTGGAATGTACAAATCAGCAACAGAGACAGTCCCTGCCCTTTGACGGGCTTACAGTCTAATCGGGGGAGACAGGCAGACAAGAACAATGGCAATAAATAGAGTCAAGGGGAAGAACATCTCATTAAAACAATGACAAATAAATAGAATCAGGGTGATGTACATCTCATTAAACAAAATAAATAGGGTGATGACAATATATACAGTTGAGCAGATGAGTACAGAGCTGAGGGGATGGGATGGGAGAGGGGGAGGAGCAGAGGGAAAGGGGGGAGAAGAGGGTTTAGCTGCGGAGAGGTGAAGGGGGGGTAGAGGGAGCAGAGGGAAAAAGGGGGGAGCTCAGTCTGGGAAGGCCTCTTGGAGGAGGTGAGCTTTAAGTAGGGATTTGAAGAGGGGAAGAGAATTAGATTGTCGGAGGTGAGGAGGGAGGGCATTCCAGGACCGCGGGAGGACGTGGCCCAGGGGTCGACGGCGGGATAGGCGAGACTGAGGGACGGTGAGGAGGTGGGCGGCAGAGGAATGGAGCGTGCAGGGTGGGCAGTAGAAAGAGAGAAGGGAGGAGAGGTAGGAAGGGGCAAGGTGATGGAGAGCCTTGAAGTCTAGAGTGAGAAGGTTTTGTTTTGTGCGGAGGTTGATAGGCAACCACTGGAGGTTTTTAAGAAGGGGAGTGACATGCCTAGAGCGTTTCTGCAGGAAGATGAGCCAGGCAGCAGAGTGAAGAATAGACTGGAGTGGGGCGAGAGAGGAAGAAGGGAGATCAGAGAGAAAGCTGACACAGTAGTCTAGCCAGGATATTATGAGAGCCTGTAGCAGTAAGGTAGCCAACTCTACCCAGGGACCCTGCCAGCAGTCCACTTCAGCTGTACGCACGAGTCCTATCAGCTGTACTATGGAAAAGCCTCAGCCATCAGGTGTCCTGGCTGTGCCAGCTGAGTTGTGTGACAGCTCTAAGGAAGTAGGGAGAAGCACCCAAGATTGGCCCCCGGGGGTCCTAGGCACGTCTCAGGGTCTGTGAGGAACCAGTAGCCTCAGGCAGTAACACAGACTTGGGAAGACAAGGCACTCCTCTCTGCTCCTCCACCATTCCCAGTCCTCTCCATCCTCAGAGCTCCTCAAAGATAGTAGTGTTATCGGGAAGCAGTGCGGCCTAGTCGAAAGGGCATGGGCCTTGAGGTCAGAGGACCTGGGTTCTAATCCCAGCTAAGCCACTTGTCTGCTGCTGTGACCTTGGGCAAGTCACTTCACTTTCCTGTGCCTCAGCTATCTCATCTGTAAAATGGGGATTAAGACTGTGAGCCCCATGTGGTATAGGGACTGCGTCCAACCTGAAAATCTTTTGTCTACCCCAGCACTTAGGACAGTGCTTGGCACATAGTAAGTGCTTAACAAATACCATCATCGTTATTGTTATTTATTAAGTGTTTACTGCGTGTCAGGCACTGTACTAAGCACTGGGAAAGAAATACATGGATTAGAAAGGGTGAATGGCCTACTCCCAAGGAGGCTATCCTGTCACCATTGCTCCAGAAAGGTCACCAGGCCCCCAGTATCCTTATTGATCCCACTGGCCCTTAGATTTTGTTTTAAAATGGTATTTGTTAAGTGCTTACTATGTGCCAGGTACCGTTCTAAGCACTGGGATCGATACAAGCTAAGATCAAGTTGGACACAGTCCATGCCCCACATGGGGTTCATAGTCTTAACCTCCATTTTTATGGATGAAGTAACTGAGGCACAGAGAAGTTAAATGACTTGCTCAAGGTCACACAGCAGACAAGTGGCATTGCTGGTATTAGAACCCAGATCTTTTGGACTCCCAGGCCCGTCTCTATCCAATAGGCCACGTTTCTTCCAATACATCAATCAATGGTATTGAGTTTTTACTGTGAACCAAGCACCGGACTAAGCAGCTGGGAGAGGATGATAAAGTAGGCAGGATCCCTTCCCTCAAGGAGGTTGCGGTTTAGCAGGGGAGGCAGACATTAAAATAGGCCCTTCCCTAGACCCTCCTGGTTAGGTGGGCTGACCCCAAACGTGGATCTGGGAATGGGGAAAGGGTCCGGGTGGTGATCTGGTACCCTGGAGCTGCTGGATATTTGTCTCAGAGCAAAAGGAGCTTGTTTGTTGGCTCCCATAAGCATGGATCTCTTATGTCTGTAAAGCCACCTTGTTGGCCCAGCTAGAATACCCAGTGGCTGAAGATTTTGAGGCCCTGTTGATAGAGTTCCTTAAGACTCACTTCCCAACAGGCAGCATGCTCCTTCAGAGCAGAAACCTGCTCTTAGGCATCGCTGGCATCCCCCTCAGTTCCCAGACTGACTGGATTATCTTGCACCTACCCAGCTGCTTAGCACAGTGCTTGTGCATAATAAACATTCAATCAATAACTAAATAAAAATCATTTTGCTGCCTAAAGTAGATATTCATTCAGTGCTGCCACCCATAAGGGCCGTCTCTAGGGGAGTTGGGGAACTGGAACAATTGCCTGGGGAGAGAGGGAGAAGAGTTTTAATCAGTGTTGCCAGCCCGACCGTACATTCGCTGATGTCCCTGAAAAGGAGCTAAAATTGGCCGTGTCCATAAAGCACGCACATCAATCAATCAATATTTGCATGGCGGCACGAAGAATCCCGAGGGCATCGCCGCCACCGCCGCCTCAGCTGCCACAGCCGCTGTGGCTTTGCTGTGACCTCCTTATTTAAAGCAGCTGGTGCCTGCATGTAGAGTTCATTGTGAGTCTGGCCTGCTGCTCCTGTGGGGATGGCTACCATCACCCAATCCCTACTGCCTGATATTGCCTGCCCTCTGCCACTTTTGATCCATTAGTAAAAAAAAAGGCTGAGTACTCTCAACAGTTGACAACCCTTGTTCCAAGAGTGGTCCAGCCACCCCAACTCCTACAAAACAGAGAGGCCGCTCTGGGGCGAGTGAGAGAGCATCAGGCTGTGGCTCGTGCTGGAACCTGGGGGTGGGACCATTCCCCCTCTCCGCCCCGCATGGCAGCAGATGCCTGGAGTCTCACTAGCCAGGAGGCACTATTGCTCTGATTGGCCTAATCCGAGAGTCAGAATAATGGAGAGCTGGGCCCAGAGAGAATTATGGGGGGCTGGATCAAGTCACCTGACCCAGCACCTCTATACCACAGACCCGGCCCCCAACACACACACACACAGCATATTCAGAGCTCAGACACATATACATACACACATGCAGACACTGGTAGATTCAGACATACTGTGATAAGGTGGTACGGTCATAGACATGCAAACACACACATACAAATTCATATCCTGTCCCACATAGACCGAAACACAAAGATCCCAAGAGGAGCCAGGCCCAGAGAGACACACGATGGACTTACAAGTGTACTGATGTTCATGTTTAAGAAATCTTTAGGCCAAGGCAAATTGTTAGCCCTAACCCTCTAAGCCTCTAGCCTTTTTTAGCCTATCCTCTCTGTCCTTCTGTAGCCTCCTACTACCCCTACTACCCCTGGCCTGTCCCCAGACGCAGTGCTGCAGGCCACAGGGTGCAAGCTGATAGGCGGAGCCGGGGAGCAGGGGCGTCATGTCACGTGGGCCCCAGAGCTGAGCCTGGGAGGAAGCCAGGCGGCTGGGCAAAGGCACGGGCTCTGGGAGCAGGAAACTGAGGTAATGGGTTGGAGAGGGGTGGCCCCGAGACCTCCAAAGACCCTGATGTAGGCACAATGAGTTGGTGGGGTAGGGGCCTCTTGACCACTCCGGTGAGATGGTGCAGGTAACAAAGGGCAGTGACCAGGACCAGGGGAGGAAGAGCAGGGCTGGAGGCAAAACAAACTGTTTGGGGAAGGAGGTAGCACATAAATGAGCAGGAAGCCTGAGGAGAGCCTGAGGGGAGCATGGGGAGAGGGTGAGGGAGGCTGAGGAAGGCTGAGGGGAGCCTGAGGGGACCCTGGGAGGAGCCTGTGGGAGGCTGAGGAAGGGTTAGAGGATCCTGGGGGTGACTGAGGGTGGGGTTGAAGAACCTTGAGGGGAGCCTGAGAGGACCCTGGGGGAAGGCTGAAGGAGTCTGAGGGGAGCCTAAGGGGAGCCTGGGGGTGGGGGGACTGAAGGGAGACTAGGGGAGGCTGAGGGAAGTCTAGAGGGAGGCTGAGGGAAGCCCAGGGCTAACAGCCTTTGTCTACCCACAGGAGATGGAGGAACCATCCCCACAGACCGTTACCCAAGTCCTGCAGCCCAAGACCCCATCAGTGCTCAGCTCATACCGCTGGCGCATGAAGGGTGAAAAGGCGCCGGGGAGCTCTCGCTGGGGCAAGCTGCAAAGCTGGGGCCGCGCCCTGAGTCACCCAGAGACCACAGAACCCCAACCCGGCCGTTCTACCCGCTCCCTCTTCCGTCGGGCCTTCTCTGCTCCATCCAAGGAGCTCCGAGGGGGTCGGGGCCTCAAGCTGCCAAAGTATTGGCGCTCCGCAAGTCAGCAGCAGGAGTTGGAACCGGAGTCGGGACCAGATACGAAGCCAGAGGCAGTGCCAGAAGCCAAGGCCACAGGTAGGGGAACCCCCCCTCCCCCCCCCCAACACAGACACACTGACTCTCTGGATCCCCATGTTTCCTCTGAAACCTCATAACTTGTCTTTCTGCCCATCTGGCTGCAGCCACCTTCTCTCAGACTTCAGTCTTGGAATAAACTATTTAATATACGCTACTCAGATGCTGGGCTCCTCCCAAGAGGAGGCTGTGTTGCGAAAATTCAGTCCTTTTCCCTGAATGCTCTGGGACTGTGGCAGCTTCTCCCCAGAGCTAAATACAATTGAGGGTGGGAACAAGAAGACCTTTCTCTTTCCCTTCCACTCTCTCAAGTTGGTTCCCTTCCTCTGGCCCTTTTTTCCCACCCACCCAAAGGCAGGGAATTTACAGGAAGAGGAAGAGAAGGCAGGTGAACTGGGGGGGATCCCAGCCAGAGAGGATGCCGCAAACCAGGATGGAACTCACCAGACAATCGACAGCAGGGCTCTGGGAATGGGGTTATGGTTGCTGGGGCGGATACCCACTGTTAAATGAGTTCCTCTAAGAAGAAAGGGAAAGGGCAGAGAGTGGTCTTTTTTACAGGTGGGGAAACCAACAACAGGGTGAGAAGTGATGGCTTTGGAGTGAACAGAACTGAGATCTGCAGGGGTGTGGCAACCCTGCAGAGTATTTCCTCTGAGAGCCCAGACCAGAGGGTGGCCTCTGGGCCTTCTCTCAGAATCTCTAAGGATCTCTAAGAACATTGCAGTCAGACGAAAGAGGATGGAAGGCAGAATGCTCAGGCCCCACCCCCACCCCCATCCCACCCACCAGTTAACATAAAGGAGTCATCTCCCCACCCGACTAAGACACACAGGAAACTGTGGTAAGAGCTCTAAAGGAAGTGGCGTGGGCCGGATTTACCCCCTCCCATCCTCTACCTGTTCCTGAGGAGAGGTTGGGGGAGGGGAGATGAGAAACTCCAGGTACAGGATAAAGTTGCGGTCTGTGACCCCTTCAACGCCTTCCCCCGACACCTACCTCCCAACCCCCTGTTCCCTAGGAGGGTCAAGATCTACCCAAAGTGTACTTGAAAAAGGAAATCATCACTTGGTAAAGCCACCTCTGAAATGAACAAATGTCGGTCATTTAGCCCGACGGGATGAACGCTTTCAAGAAAGTCAACTCACCTGTCGTGGTACTGGCAGGAGGCCTGGCTGGCTTCCGCTGCAAGACCGAGGGGAGTGTGGTTCAGTGGTTAGAGCCGTGCGGCTCGCAGCAGAGCAAGGCATTGACTCTGTGAAGAGAGTGTGTTCCTGCAATCCCCCATGCCCTCTCTGACTCCCTGGAAGAATGATGGAGGCGAATCCCAGCTCTGCCACACAGCTGTGTGACTGTGGGCAAGTCACTTCACTTCTCTGGGCCTCAGTGACCTCATCTGTAAAATGGGGATTAACCGTGAGCCTCACGTGGGACGACCTTATGACCCTGTATCTCCCCCAGCGCTTAGAACAGTGCTCTGCACATAGTAAGTGCTTAACAAATACCAACAGTGGTGATTTCCCCAGAACTTCCCCTTCAGCTCAATAAACTCCTTCCCCTTCCCAACCACCCCACACTACTGAATGCCCCCCAACACTTACCCATCCCCTTCCGCACCCCTCCCCTCCCATTTCAGGACAGAGGAATGTGTCTACTGGGCCCTCTTCGGTGGGTTTCCTATCAGTAGAGGCAGGGTAAAAAGGCCCAAGAACTCCCATAGTCTTGTCTCGCAGTCTTCCCTCCTCTTAGGATTACCCACTTCATGCCCCACCCACTACCCTTTCTCCAGATGTATATCCCCAGCCCCTGCTACAAACTGCTTGTTCTTTTTGCCAGAGCCCACCCCCCCTGCCCAGAGGATCCCAGCTGCCCCGGCGCCCAACGTGCCTGTCTGGGACATTGGTGGTTTCACCCTCCTAGATGGGAAACTGCTATTCCTAAGGGATGAGGAGGTGAGAGGGAGGCCTAGGAAAGGCCAAAAACTGTGGACCACGGAGGGAGGGGGAAAGGAGGGGCAAGCGGAGCAGCAGAGCCATCAGTCGGCACACTCTCTTCTGGGCAGGAATTATATGGGCCCCATACCCAGGCTGCGAATTTTGGGTCAGAGAGCAACCTGCAGCTGGGAGCTACAGGGTCCCGGGAACCAGGTAAGATCAGGAGGTGGGATGGAGGGAGGGGCATGGGAAATGAAAGTCTGAGGGGATGGAGGGGCACATGCCAATCAAAGCTGAAGGGTTGAGCTCCAGCCCCAAGAAGGTGAAGCCAGGGAAGTACAGTGAGATCTGCAGAGCGGGGTTCTCTCCCTGGCCCCCAGGCAACACACACACACACACACACACACACACACACACACACACACCCCTTGAACTAATCATGCTTTGGGGGTTTCAGAAAGGAACCCAGGGAGAGCAGAAGCCGAGCCCTCCAGCACCAACCAGTTTCACAATGTCAAGGTAAGAGCCAGTGGAGGGATGGGGGAGGGAGAAGGAAAAGACCAAGGAGAAGCCCCCTATGTTGCAAGGGGATAAGTATGGAGGAAGCTGTGGCAGGACCCGCCAGCAGGCTCTAAAGCTGAGTCAGGCTCTTGGGGGCTGCTTGACCCGTTTCTTCCTAGGGGCTGCTGTGGAAGAGACTGAAGGACAAGAAGAGGATGAAGGGTGACTCCATGACAGGGAGCCCTGGGGATGGGGACAGGTAACTGGGGAAATGAGGGTAAAGAGGAGGCCAGGAGAGGGGATGGGCAATGGGGTGAGTGGGAAGGAGAGAGGGAGAAGGGGGCCTGGAAGAGGGGGAGTAGCTGAGAGAGGGGAAGTGGGGACTGGGAGATCAGAAGGGGAGTCGGGGAAGGTATGATACTGGGGTGAATGAGAACAACCATCCCCACCCCCAGGTCTTCCAGTACACAGGGCTCCCGGGAGTCCCTGGTGGGCCTCGGGGCAGCCAGCGAACTGGACCTGAGTACTGAACAGGATGTGCAGGTGTGGCCACTGCACCCCAGCCTCCTCAAAGAGCCCTACTGCTTCCAGGTGCGGTCCTTCTTCCCTGCCCCCAAACCCTCAAATACCTTGGTCGGGTCTTCTAGGGAAACTCAAGAACTGGGCTTGGGGAGGAGCTCCTACCTCACCTCTCTACTCTCCTACTACAACCCAACCTGCGCACTTCACTCCTCTGATGCTAACCTTCTCGCTGTATCTCAATCTCCTCTATCTCACCGTCGACTTCTCACCCACGTCCTGCCTCTGGACTGGAACACCCTTCCTCCTCATATCCGACAGACAATTACTCTTCTGACCTTCAAAGCCTTACTGAAGGCACATCTCCTCCAAAAGGTCTTCCCTGACTAAGCCCTTCTTTCTTCTTCTCCCACTCCCTTCTGCGTCGCCCTGACTTGTTTCCTTTATTCATCCTCCCTCCCAGCCCCACAGCACTTATGTACATATCTGTAATTTATTTATTTACATTAATGTCTGTCTCCCCCTCTAAACTGTTAGCTCGCTGTGGGCAGAGAATGTGTCTGTTTATGGTTATATTGTACTCTCCCAAGGATTTGGTACAGTACTCTGCACACAGTAAGCACTCAAAAAATATGACTGAGCTGAAATGAGGGAGAAAGAGAAATTTAGAGGCTAGAGCAGGATGGGGCCTGGGAGGAGAATGAACCCCAGGCCCTGAGACCGCACCGCCCCCCGGCCTGATCTTCTCAGCCTCACTGTCCTCCCACCCCCCCCTTCCATCTCCCACTCCTTCAACACTTCCTTCCCTCACTCACTCTCCATTTTCTCCCTCCCCGGCTCCCAATCCTGCTCTCCGTGCAGGTATCCTGGCCAGGTGGGAGTCGCTGCTTCTCCTGTAGCTCAGCAGTTGAACGGGATCGTTGGATCGAGGATCTACGTCGCAGTGTGCAACCCAACCAGGTCAGCGTCCGATCCTCCATCCTGACCTTTCAGCCCAACCCCGATTCCTGACCTTGGTAGGGGACAAGGCTCCTTCCTCCTCTAGACTGTCAGCTCCTTGTTGGCAGGGAATACGTCTACTATCTCTGTTATACTGTCCTCTCCCAAACGCTTAGTACAATGCTCTTCCCACAGTAAGCAATAAGTACGATCGATTGATTGACTGGCACCCCACACCCTGACCCCTCCCACCATAGTCCCCTCGAGCCCCATCATCCCTGATTCCCTGACCTTTCTCCCATCTGCCTTACCCCCTCAGGGCCCTGAATCTCCAGGGATCCCCTCTGAGCCACCCCCATGATACCTCCCTGGCCCCAAAGGACTTCCCTGCTCCCCTCTGCCTCCCCGGTGACCCCTTTCCCCACCCTCTTCCCCCAGGACAATCATTATCGGGAAGAGACGTGGCTGAGCTTGTGGGTGTACGAAGCCAAGGGGCTGAGGAGCTCGGGGGGAGCAGGCAGTGCGGGCGTGCACGTGGAGCTGTGGCTGGATGGGGCCCTGCTGGCCCGCACCGCCAGCCTCCCTGGCCCCGGGCCCCACTTCTGGGCCGAACGCTTCCATTTCGAAGCCTTGCCCCCGGCCCGCCACCTCTCCCTGCGGCTCCTGCAGGCCGGCCGGCCTCTGGGTGCCGTGTCTCTGGAACTGGGCGAGCTCTGTGGCTCCCGGGGGGCTCTGGAGCGCTGGTTCCCGCTGTCAGGCGGGCCCCCGAGGGCAGCCCTGCGGGTGAGGGGCCGGGCGCGCTGTCTGCGAGTTCTGCCTACTGAACGCTATAAGGAGCTGGCAGAGTTCCTTACCTTCCATTATCCGGAGCTGTGCCAGGCCCTGGAGCCCATGCTGCCGGTCCAGGCCAAGGAGGAGCTGGCAGCCGCCATGGTGCGCGTGCTACACGGGACAGGCAAGGCCCAGGTATGGGGGAGGACCAAGGGGGTCGGGAGAGACACGAGGAGGGTGTGGGGTGGGGCGCCACCCAGGTGGGAAGGAGGGCCCTAGGAGCTGTTGGAAGGGGACAGGGAGCATGGCGGGCGAGCGGGGGTGGGGGAAGAAGAGGCTGGATAGAGGTCGGGGCAGGAATCTAGGGCATTGGCTAGTTGTCGGGGAGTTGGCCACAGGCTTTCCCCGAGGGTGGACTGGGAGCAGACACTGGGGCTGACCGGGAGCCGAAGGTATGACCTGTGAGTGGGGTGCCACAGGCTCTAGTGACGGACCTGGGTGTGGAGGAGCTGGCACGCTGCGGAGGACGGGAGGCGCTGCTCTTCCGGGAGAACACCCTGGCCACCAAGGCCATCGATGAATACATGAAGCTAGTGGGGCAGACCTACCTGCAAGAAGCACTGGGTGAGCTTAGATGGAGAAGAGCTGGGTGGGACTGTGGACTACGTTGGGGACAGGGCGGGACCACGGTGGAGTCAATGATGAAGGGCCCTAGGAGGTTCCAGAGGGCCGTGGGGGAAGGGTCCCAGGGAGGTGACCCGGAGAAGCCCGACGGTGGAGTGGCAGGGCGGGGGTTGGGTAGGGGAGCATCCCGGAGTGGTAGGTGAAGGTGTCTGTGCCCCAGGGGAAGCTGTGCGGCGCTTGTGTGCATCAGGCGATGACTGCGAGGTGGACCCCAGAAAGTGTCCCGGCCCTGACCTGCCCCAGCACCAGGCCAGCCTGAGGCGAAGCTGTGAAGATGTCTTCTTGAGCATCACCCGGTCCTATGAGTGAGAACAGCACGATGGAGGGCTATGTCAGAGGAAGATAAGGGCCCGGGGTGGGGTGTGGGAGAGAGAACAGAATAGCAAAGTGACCCCTTTCCGACTCACAAGAAGCGCCCACTCTAAAGGGAGAGACAAACACATTTACCACACACTGTCAAAATAGATAAAATGTCCTGGGTACTCTGGGTCGGAAACGACTCGACAGCATAAGAGACCCCTTCCCTTCCCCCATACCCCTAGTCACCACAGGACCCCCTCGTCATTCCTTGCCCCTCAGGTCCTCCTGAGCCCTGAGGCCCCCTCACCCTGGGTCTCCCGTGACCCCACAGGTGGTTCCCAGCAGAGCTGAACACAGTGTTCTCCAGCTGGCGGGAAGCGTGCCGGGCCCGGAGAGTAGAGCCCCTGGCAGAGCGGCTTGTGTGCGCCTCGCTCTTCCTCCGCTTCCTGTGTCCCGCCATCCTGTCCCCCAGTCTCTTCGGCCTCACCTACGAGTACCCAGGACCCGGCCTTGCCCGCACCCTCACCCTCGTCGCCAAGGTCATCCAGAACCTTGCCAACCAGGCCACGTAGGTGTTGGGGATCTGAGGGGGCTGGGGTGGGAGGGACCAAGTGACCGGCTGGAGCCATTCTGCTCCACAGGGCTCCGAAGGGAGATGGAAAAGGGGCTCATGAGGCTGAGCTCCGGCCTTGCCTCCTGCCCATATCCTCCCATCTACCCCTCCCTTGCCCCCCCGGGTCTCTGGCAATCCCACTCCCCCCCCCCCCATGCCACAGGTTTGGGGAGAAGGAGGACTACATGAGCTTCATGAACGATTTCCTGGAGCAGCACGGGCCCGCCATGCAGCATTTCCTGGGGCAGGTGGCCTCTGGGGATGGGAATGGGGCTCCGGGCGGCTGTCAGGGCAGCAGTGACCTGGCCCGGGGCCTTGCCATTCTGCACGCCCAGCTCTGCACCATCTTCTCTGACCTCAACCAGGTGCCCACACTCTGTCCTCCTGCTTCTCCCAGCCTTGCCTGTCCCATCCATAGCCGCCCCTTCTCTCAGCCCTGCCACCCTTGCCCGATCCCTGTGCTTCCCCTGCCTTGTCATCTGCCCAGCCCACTCGAATGCCCAGACATGGGGCTCAAAGCCCTGGAGGAGTGTGGGGGAAGGTGGTCTGGTATCAGACTGTGAGGGTGATGGCACCAGAAGGGACTGAGGGGCCAGAAAGATGGGAGGGACCGAGGGAGAGAGGGAGGCTTGCAGAGGGTGGGGTTAGAGGACCCCCAAGGGATCTCTGCCAATACCCCTAAAGACTCCCACTCTTTCTGCCAGCCCACCCGAGAGAGCTTAGAGCCACTGCCCACCATCCTGCGAGCCATCGAGGAGGGTCAACCGGTGCCAGTGTCGGTGTCCATGGGACTGCGCTCTACGCCCAACAAGTAACTCAGAACAGGATGGGATAGGGGAGGGGTGAAGGAGGCTGGAGGTGGTGGGAGCTGGGGGTGAGGCACAGGCACCAGCTGCTTGGAGGAGCTGAGGCTGAGCGTGGGACAACAGGGCTTGGGAGCTGGGAAAGAAGGGCTGGGGGGTGGGATGGGGAGGTTGGGGTGACATGGGACCCCTTTCCCCCCATCCCTCCTGGGGCACCTTCCTGCCCCTCCTCCTCCTCCCGGTGCCCACCAACTGGAAAGGGTCAGATATGGAGACCTGATAGATCTGGCATCCTGATGAAAAGCAAGGAGGAAGATGGGCTAGGGCCATGTGGAGTAGGGTGGTGTTTGGGCTTTTGAATTTGGGTCAGGGTCTGAAAAGGGCTGAATTTAGGAAATGGAATGGGGTCAGGATTTGGATCCGGCATATGGGTTGGAGCTGGGATTGGGGATGAGGTATCAAAATGAGAGTTGGGGTTAGGATTAAAATCGGAGTCAGGGTCATAGCTCAGGATGGGGTTAGGGGCTTGAGTCTAAATTGCGATCTGGGTTGAGGTTCAGGTGGGGTCACAGTTGGGTGGGGGTCAGATTGGAACTGGGGTGGTGCTTGGGGTTAAAGTTGAATTAGGGCTGGGGGTCCTAAGCAGCTTCTCTCCTGGGTGTCTACTACAGCTCTTCTGCCAGGGAGAAGCCAGGCTTCCTGGCCCCCCGAGACCTCTCCAAGCACACTCCACTTGTCTCCAAGAGCCAATCACTACGCAGCATACAGGGACAGGGGCAAGGCGAGGAGCAGCTCCCCAGGAGGCCTCGGGGTGGGGGCATCCAGCGCACTCAGAGTGTCCCCGCCCGTCAGGCCTCCCACCGGCCCTTCCCTGTAGGCTCTCGGACCCGGCCCAAGGGCTCCCCTCGGCCCCCCCGGAAAGGCCCTTCCCAACAGGTGAGAAAAGGGGGAGACTCCAGTGGAAGGGCAATGAAGGGGCTGGGGTGGACGGGAGCGCGATTGGAATCCTGAGCGCCCGCTCATTCTCCCCCCTCACCCCTCAGGGCCGTCCCTGGCTCGGGACCTCGGTTTCCCTCCCCCGGAAACCCTCGGTGCCCTGGCAGCGCCACATGGATAAAAAACCACAGGACACAGATGCGGTGCTCTTCGCCCAGCGACCCCAGGGGAAGGTAATTCCCAGGCCTCTTCTCTGTCTACCCCTGCTGGGCCCCAGGCCCCGGTCCACCTCCTCATCCTCCCGGTCAAGGGCCAGGTCCTCCTCGCACAGCCAGGATCGGGCTTCTGGCCCCAGATCTCAAAGCACTTTACCAAAAGAGCCAAGCGACTGTCATAGAATCCGGACACCCTGCTTTCAAGCCCACAACACAACTCCAGTGGGGCAGTGGTATTCATTCAGGGTCGAAAGTGTACAGCGCACTGTACTTTGAGCTGGGAATTAGAAGCTGGCCCTCAAGAGGCTCACAAGCTAAGAATGAGGGGGAGGTGATGGACGAAAACAATAAAAACACAAAAAACACCACGAAAGCCGAAGCCCAGAGTCCAACAGAGCCCAGAGTCCAACCAGTCCAGTGGTAAAGAGGCCTCAGGGTTTTCCAGAGTCCAGTCACAAGCGAAGTCTCCCGATGCTCTCAAATTTGTGGAGCCCTCATCCAACCGCGGCAGCAGCCCTGCAGGCCCAGGGCAGGTTGGGTGCGAAAGTCCAGGATCTCCTTCCAGAACCCAAATGTCCTGCCTCCCCAGCCTGGGCCACCCTCCCCATTTCCCCAGCGAAGCCCAGGCCTCCTGCCTCTCGGCTTCTAACGTCTCTCTCCGGTGCAGCTGGAAGAACTGCAGCAAGAGGTGTCCTTGTTACGAGAGCAGCAGAAGGGGCTTTCTGGGCAACTGGAGGCCCTCAACAACCACAACCGGACCCTGGGGGAGCAGCAGGAGAAGCTGCTTGCTCAGTTGGCAGAGGAGTCCCAAACCCAGGACAGGCAAAGGTGGGCAACAGGGCTGGCTTCACCCTCTGACAGCCTCCCCTCCCCACGCCCCACCTCCCCAACCCCTTTTCCGCCTGCCCCCCACCCCCCGGGGAGGGGGCAGATCAGAGTGGTCTTGGGGTGAGGGAAGAGTGCCCTCTGCTGCCTCCTCCCTATATGACACTCAGCGAAGGGTATCTTTGATATCCCCCCAACTGGGTGTCCCGGGGAGCCCCAGGGAGCCCATCATCCAGACTCCGGGGGGGCTCTAGCGGGAGCTGTCTGAGGACACAGCCCAGTGGATCTCAGGAGGCTATTTCTCCCCCACCAGGGTGACTAAGTCAGAGACAGAGCAGGGCCAAGATGATGCAAACCACAGGTTGGAGAATCTGGTAAGAGCCCGAGGTACCGCGGATGGGAATCTGAGCTGATGGAGATGGGGAACCGGGATGTGAGCCATCCTGGTGAGGCTCCCTCCAGTTGCCCTTCTGTCTCCTTTTTGTCCCCTTCCTTGCCTACTGCCCAACAGGAGCGCCGTCTGGCTCTTCTTGAGAGAGCAAACGCAGAGCTACTGGATATGGTGCAGCGACTGCAGGACGGGCAGAAGGATCCCGGTGCTCAACTCAGGCCCCCGGAGATACCCTGCACCAACGGAGATGCCACCTGACCTTTCTCTATGGGGACTGATCCAGGCAGACTTAGGTTCAGACTGGATGAACACTGCAAGCATCTACCTGGGCAGTCCCTAAAGCGCCAGAAGGCCTTCCCTTGGCAATCGCTGTGGGAAAAGCTGGGAACTCTGCAGTGCCAGCCACTTCCCTGCCTGGGCATTGCCACCTGCCTATCTGACTCCTATTTCCCCCAAGGTCCCAGACATCTGTCCTTCTGCTAAGGCTGGGGCCCGCCTTCAGACCTCTGTCTCCTTCTCAGCCTGAACTTGCCCTGGCAATACCCACCATGCTTTGCCCCATCTCTAGTTCATGTGCCCACTCCTTGTAGGCTATATCTGCCCCCAGCCCCTACTGACCGGAGAAGGAAGGAGAAACCTGAGACTGGGGATCGCCCTGAAGATTTCCCAGAGGAGCACGGAGATGGTGGGAAAAGAAGATCTGGGGAAACAGGCCGGGAACCTAAAACAGGAAATAAAATTCTCTTTTCAAGCAGCACAGACTAGGACATGGTTACTTCTGGGGTGGGAAATAGGACACTTGGAGCCATGGGGGCTTTGGACCCAGGATACCCAGGGGGCCAGGACGCTGGATTCCTAGGTTCTATTTCTGGCTCAGCCTGGATTGGCCTGGATCGGCCTGGCTCTTAGCTTTTCCCTCTGCCAAGGGGCCCTACCTTTCTGCCATGTCATTCTTGCAGGATGCCGTTGGATGAGGCGGGCACAGGCTTCTCAGGGTCAAGAAGGACCCAAGCCCTCCTCCCCAGAGTGCAGGGAACCCTCAGAAAGAATATTTTTCCCAAAATTGGTAGCATTAATGGAGTGCTCACTGAAGGCAGAGCACTTTACTGAGCACCTGAGAGAGTACAATAAATGTAGGAGACAGTGAGGCCAAGTGGAAAGAACATGGGTGTGGGAATCAGGAGATCTGGGTTCCCATTCCGCCTCTGCCTCATGCCTGCTGTGTGACCTTGGGCAAGTCAGTTAACTTCTCTAGGCCTCAGTTTCTTCATCTGTAAACCGGGACTCCAAAACCTGTTCTTCCTTCCCCTTAGAGCGTGAGCTACACGTGGAATAAGGTCTGTGTCCTATCTGCTTGTCTCATATCTATCCCAGTGTTTAGAACAGTGTTTGACACATAGTAAGCACTTCACAAATCCACAGTTATTACTATTATTAGGAGACTCCATGTCCGGCCATGAGGAACTTACAATCTAATGGGGGAGACAGACGCACAATAGTTTACAAATAGGGGAAGAAGGGCTTAGATAGCAAAGTAGGTCCATCGATAAATGCAAAAGTACATCGGAAGGTCATGAGTGCAGCCAGGACTCATTGTATACTGTAAGCTCCTTGTGGACAAGGATCGTGTCTACCGTATCTACTGTGCTGTACCCTTCCGAGCGCTTACTACAGTGGTCTGCACACACTATGCGCTTAATAACTGCTACTAATTGATTGAGTGATTGAGGGGCAGCCTTGCCCTGTTTCCAGGGATGTGGAGGATAGCTATTCATCCAGTTTTCATCTGATCCATACCCCATCCAATTCATTTACTCAACTGTATTTACCGAGCACTTACCATGTGCAGAACACTGTACTAAGCACTTAATCTGTTTGGGGTCCCCTCCAGCTCACAAACTTTTCACAGAATCCTCTGAAATCATTTTAGCTCTTTCCCCGCGTCGGCATGGGACTCTACTCGTTCTCAGAGATTCATTTAAATGTCAGAAAAGAGTTTTCCCCAAACTCTTCAGTGACCTGTTCGAGATAAGCAGTGTGGAGAGAAGCAGCGTGGCTCAGTGGAAAGAGCATGGGCTTGGGAGTCAGAGGTCATGGGTTCGAAACCCGGCTCTGCCATTTGTCAGTTGTGTGACTGTGGGCAAGTCACTTCAGTTCTCTGTGCCTCAGTTACCTCATCTGTAAAATGGGGATGAAGACTGTGAGCCTCACGAGGGACAACCTGATGACCCTGTATCTACTCCAGGGCTTAGAACAGTGCTCTGCACATAGTAAGCCCTTAACAAATACCAACATTATTATTATTATAATAATAACAACCCCCCCCCCCCCGGGGGTAGGAGCTCTCCTGGCCGGCTTGTCACAGTAGCAGCAGGCTCCAGCCAGCAGGGGGCAGCAAGCTCTTTACCTTGACACCCCCGTCTTTGGAAGGGGGGCGGGACCAGGGAAGGGAAAAGGAGAGGAGCAGAAGAAGAGATGGGGGTTGAGGGGGGCAAAGGAAAGGCGAAAAATGGAGAGGGGCAGAGGGGATGAAAGAGGGAGATTGGGGGGAAGAGGAGAATAGGGAGAAGAGAGGGGAAGAAAGGGGAAAGAATCCCCATGCTTCGCCATGGCACTACAAATGAGGGAAGGGGACTTAAGATGAGACTACTGTCCTCCACCTCTGCCTCCAGGGCAGCAGAAAAAAAAAGGGGGGCAGGGGGATTTGTTAAGCTCTCACTGTGTGCTAAGCACTGTGATAGGTACAGATAATCAAGTCAGCCACAATTCCCATCCCACGTGGGGCTCACAGTGTAAGTAGGAGGAAGAACAGCTATTGAATCCCCATTTGACAGATGAGGAGACAGGCACAAGCAGTTGGATGACTTGCCCAAGGTTACACAGCAGGCAAGTGGCAGAGCTGGGATTAGAACCCAGGTCCTCTGAGCCCTGGGGCCGGGCTCCGTCTACTAGGCCACAGCAAAAAGGGCCTCAGGACCAGCCGGGGTATGCCACATGGGTAAACGTGAGAAGCATGAGAAACATGAGAAGCAGCGTGGCTCAGTGGAAAAAGCCCGGGCTTGGGAGTCAGAGGTCATGGGTTCGAATCCCGACTCTGCCACTTGTCAGCTGTGTGACTGTAGGCAAGGCACTTAACTTCTCTGTGCCTCAGTTACCTCATCTGTAAAATGGGGATTAAGACTGTGAGCCTCCTGTGGGACAACCTGATTACCCCGTATCTACCCCAGTGCTTAGAACAGTGCTCTGCACATAGTAAGTGCTTAATAAATACCAACATTATTATTATTAAACTTTAGGGTGGAGGTTTGAGAGGACATGGTGTCCAAGGACATGAAGGATAGCTATTCATCCAGTTTTCATCTAGTCTATACCCCAACCAATTCATTTTTTCAACTGAGCACTTACTGTGTGCAGGACATTGTACTAAGCACTTAACATGAATATGACACCGTATGCCTTTATATCTGATATTCTTATTTACAACCCCCACCTTTCCCATCTCAGCTCTTGTTGCCCGGTACTCAGCCTAGGAATGGTGCCCATGTTTAGTGGGACCTGGGAGGGGAACACAAAGGCTCTGGAGCAGAGAGGAGAATCGGGGTCTCCCCCTCTGTGACACATTTTAGATTAACGTGAATTTGCTGTCCTTGGGCAAAATGGCACTAATGATGTCATTACGTTGCTCCGCATGCCTGCCATAACACTCTTAACATCATGCGCATCTGAGTGTCTGGTATCCACTTGCTCTGTTACTGGCCATCCTAGGGCATGGATCCTGGGGGATGGAACTTCCCTGGGTAAAAGCCCCTCCTCCTGGCCTTCAATGGGGGCCCAAAAAAGTCCCAGCCAATGCCATTCCCAGTTGGGGTGCAAAGAGTCTCCACCTGGGCCCTAGAACCCACCAGAAGCAAGAAGCCTCCCCCCTACGCTGTCCAGAACGGTCTAAAATGGGTTTTACCTTGGCCATTTTGAGGACCCCAAGTTCTGTGACTGCCCCACTCCTTTCAGGATATCTGGTCCCTTTATTCCTCTCAGCTTGCCTCAGCTTAATTCAGTCCCATGGCAGAAGGCCTTTGGGCATCTGAGGGCTCCCCCCACCCCACGTTGCTAAAGTCAGGTTTGAGAGCTGGAGTCAGGGTTCTCAGGGTTCCGGGCAGGCCACACTCCCAGACTGGGGACCCTCCGGTCAGCAGGATGAGACTCAGGGTGTCAGCCAGCCCCACAGAGGCACGTTGACAAACTTGTGTCTACCCCATCCCGACCCCTTTCCTGTCCATGCCTATCTGTCAGTCTCTCAGAGTATGTGTCGTCTATGGGGCCAGACCTCGACTACCTGCTCCCATTGGGTTGCCTCTCCTCGCCAGTGCAGGGAAATGTGATGAAGAGAGTGGGAATTAGAACTCTCCCAGCTCCCCCTCTAATCCTCCTCACCTCCTACAGTCATCGGGGCTTCCGATAAAGAATGCCTTAAAAGATAAGGCTGAAGAACAGTACTTATTTTATTAATTTATTTGTATTTGTTAAGCACTTACTATGTGTCAAGCACTATTCTAAGTGCTGGAGTAGATACAAGTTAATTGGGTGGGACACAGTCCCTGTCCCACATGGGGCTCACAATTTAAGAAGGAGGGAGACCAGATATTGAATCCCCATTAGCCCATTACAGCATTATCGCCCATCCCCCTCCTACCATTCCTTTCCAAACTTATTGAGCGAGTTGTCTACACCCGCTGTCTCAAGGTCCTCTCCTCCAATTCTCTGCTTGATCCCCTCCAATCCGGCTTCCAACCCCTTCACTCCATAAAAACTGCCCTCTCAAAGGTCACAGATGATCTCCATCTTGCCAAAACCAACGGCCTCTACTCCATCCTAATCCTCCTTGATCTCTCATCTGCCTTCGACAATGTCAACCAGCCACTTCTCCTGGAAATGTTATTCAACCTCTGCTTCACTGACACTGTCCTCTCCTGGTTCTCTTCCTATCTCTTTTTCTGCTTATTCTGAATCTCTTTCATAGGTTCCTCTGCCTCCCATCCTCGAAATGTGGGAGTCCCTTAAGGTTCAGTTCTGGGTCCCCTTCTATTCTCCATCTACACCCACTCCCTTGGAGAACTCATTCACTCCCATGACTTCAACTTCCACCTCTACGCAGATGATTCCGAAATTTACATCTCCAACCCTGCTCTCTCTCCCTCTCTGCAGTCTTACATTTCCTCCTGCCTTCAGGACATATCTACTTGCATGTCCCACAGACACCTCAAACTTAACATGTCCAAAACAGAACATCTTATCTTCCCACCCAAACCCTGTCCTCCCCATGATTTCCCCATCACTGTAGACAGCACCACAATCCTTCCTGTCTCAAAAGCCCGTAACCTTGGTGTTATCCTTGACTCATCTCTCTCATTCAACTCACATATTCAATCTATCACTAAGTCCTGTCAGTTCAACCTTCACTGCATTGCTAAAATTCACCCTTTCCTCTCCATCTGAACTGCTACCACGCTAATCCAAGCACTTCTCCTATCCCACCTGGATTACTGTATCAGTCTCCTTGCTGACCTCCCCACCTCCTGTCTCCCCACTCCAGTCCATACTTCACTCTGCTGCCCGGGTCATTTCTCCACAAAAACGTTCAGTCTCTGCTTCCCCACTCCTCAAGAACCTCCAGTGGTTGCCCATCCACCTCTGCATCAAACAGAAACTCCTTACCATCGGCTTTAAAGCATTCAATCATCTTGACCCCTTCTACCTCACCTCGCCGCTCTCCTATTACCACCAGCCCATGCACTCAGCTCCTTGAACGTCAACCTATTTACCGTACCTCGATCTCGTCTACCTCTCCGCCGACCTCTCACCCACGTCCTGCCTCTGGCCTGGAACGCCCTCCCTCTTCATATCCAACAGACAATTACTCTCTCCACCTTTAAAGCCTTATCGAAGGCACATCTCCTCCAAGAGGCCTTCCCTGTCTAAGCCCTCATTTCCTCTTTCCCCACTCCCTTCTGTGTCGCCCTGATTTACTCCCTTTATTCACCCCTTCCTCGGCACTGCAGCTCTTACGTGAATATCCATAATTTATTTATATCAATGTCTGTCTTCCCCTCTAGACTGGTAAGCTCGTTACAACTCTCTTATATTGTACTCTCCCAAGTGCTTAGTACAGTGTTCTACTCAGGGTAAGTGCTCAATAAATACAACTGATTGATTGATACTGAATCCATGGTGGAACAGTCTTCTTTTCCCCGCTTTTGTCCCCACACCTAATCGATCATTCCCTCATTCAATGGTATTTATCGAGTGCCTACTACGTGCAGAGTGCTGAACTAGTCACTGGGAGAGCATAACCCTTATCCTCAAGGACAGACCAGGACTTGCAAGGCGCTGTTACAAAATGCTTTCAATGGGGGATCAGAATCCTATTCTTACTCCCAGCAAGTAACCACCTCTTGGTTCTTCTAGCCTTTGACAACTATTGCACTTGCCACACCCGCCCCACGGCTCGATAGAGAGTCCCCAGCGTCTGGCTGCCATTACGAGACAGCTATATGGAGCTCTGCAGCATGGCTTTCCGGGACCCCTTTGAAAGTCTCCCGTGACCCCTGGCAGGGATCCCAACCCAACCCAGTTGGAAATTGAATCCATAAAAACACCCCAAGAGGCCTCTACTTACAGAATGCCAAAGAAGCCAGTGACATAGGAGCTGGTACTCGGGCCCCTTCAGGAGGAGGAACCAGGAGACGGGAAAGGAGGCAGGGCTATTTTAATGCTTGGGTGGAAGAGGCCACTATATGTGGCTCACTGCCTGCAGGGAGCCCCTCACCTGCTCTTCGGAGAGCCTGCTCTTCCCTCTATGGCAGGCAGTGCCCTGGGCTAAAAATAGCCCGGCAGCAGCACAGAGGTGGGAAATACGCACCAGTGAGATAGGAGCCGCTTTGGTGCCAGGTAAAATCTGGTCCTGATGGGACGGGGAATTACGTAAACCCACCCTGAACCTAGGTTTGGCCAATCCAGTTTCTGTCCCACCCTCCGGGCCTGCCCTCCCCGTACCTCACACGCATGTCACCTCAGCCCTCCTTCTGGACCTTCTGGAGAAGGCTGCTGGCTGGCTGGCTGGCTGCCCCTTGCTGAGAGAGATGATGATGGCAGGAATGACAGGCTCCTTTGTTTGGGGCGTCTCCAGCAGGTTCTCACTACTGATGTTGCCACTGCCACTGTGGCTCCACAACATTTCCAGAATCCGCCTCTTCCTCTCCAGTCGAATGACCAACGTGCCGGTCCAGGCACTTGTCATGTCCTGCCCTGACTACTGGGTCAGCCTCCTCTCTGGTCTCCCTGCCTCCAGTCTCTCCCCACTCCAGTCCTGGCTTCACTCTGTGGACCAGATGATTTTTCTGCACATATCTCCCCACTCCTCCAAAGGTTACTCATTCCTCTCTGTATCAAACAGAAACTCCTGACCATTGGTTTTAAGGCACTCAATTAGCATTCTCATTCTTAATTAAGTAATTAAGGTATTTGTTAAGCATTAACTATGTGTCTAGCACTGTTCTAAGCACTGTCGTAGATATGAGCTAATTAGGTCGGACCCAGCTCCTATCCCACTAGGCACTTAAAGTCTAAGTAGGAGGGAGGACAGGTATCGAATCCCCATTTAACAGATAAGGAAACTGAAGCACAGTGACTTGCCCAAGGTCAAACAGCAGACAAATTACAGAGCTGGGATTAGAACCTAGATCTTCTGACTCCTAGATCCGCGCTCTGTCCACGAGACCATACCGCTCCTACTTATCTACTCTCCTCTCCCACTATACCCCAGCTCGTACTCTTTGGTCCTCTCAAGCTAATCTACTCCCTGGGCCTTGTCCTCATCTTTCTACCACTGACCACTTGCTCACACCCTTCCCCCTGCCTGGAACTCCCTTCCCCCTCATCTCCAACAGATCACTACTCTCTCCATCTTCAAAGCCCTTCTGAAATCACATCTTCTCCAGAAGGCCTTCCCTGGATGATCTCTCATCTCCCCATTTTATATCATCCCAACTGTCACTTCAGCTAAGCTCTTAAGTACCCACAACCCCTCCATAACACATGCGCCTTCTCTCCAACACACCCCTTCCCCCAAATCTGTCCTGTTCCCTCGCAGAGACCTCCAATCTTTTGATCCCATCCAATTTTCTAAAGTCGTCACGCCCCGTTTAGTCTCCATACTTCAACTACCTTCCCTTGATGCACAAATTGACACCCTCAACACAGCCCCCTCCACATGTCCAAAACAGAACTCTTCATCTTCCCTCCCAGACCCTGTCCCATCCACCTCCACATTAAACAGAAACTCCTTACCATCGACTTTAAAGCATTCTATCACCTTGCCCCTTCCTACGTTACCTCGCTAATTTCCTACTACATCCCAGCATGCCGACTTTGCTCCTCTAACGCTAACCTACTCGCTGTACCTCGATCTCATCTATCTCTCCAATGACCTCTCACCCATGTCCTACCTCTGGCCGGGAACAACTTACCCCTTTCTTCATAATAACCACTGTGGCATTTATTAAGCACTTACTGTGTGCCAGGCACTGTACTAAGCAAAGTGAATACAAGCAAATTAGGTTGCACACAGTCCCTGTCCCACGTGGGGCTCCCAGATTCCACCCCCATTTTACAGATGAGGTAACTGAGGCACAGAGAAGCGAAGTGACTTGCCCAAGGTCACAGCAGGCAAGTGGCAGAACTGGGATTAGAACCCACGACATTCTGACGCCCAGGGCCTGCTCTATCCACTAGGCCAGGCTGCTTCTTATCTGACAGACCACCACTCTCCCGACCTTCAAAGCCCTATTAGAATCACATTTCCTCCAAAAGGCCTTCCCCAACTAAGACCTCATTTCCCCTACTCCTTCTCCCTTTTGTGTTGCCCTTGCACTTGGATTTGTATACTTTATTTGCCCCAGCTTTACTACTACTACTACTACTAATAATAGTATTTTTTAAGCATTTACTATTTGTCAAGTACTGTTCTAAGCACTGGGGGTAGATACAAGGTAATCAGGTTATCCCACTCATGGCTCACAGTCTTAATCCCCATTTTACAGATGAGGGAACTGAGGCGTGGAGAAGTTAAGTGAGATCACACAGCAGGCAGGTGGCGGAGCCGGGATTAGAGCCCATGTCCTCTGACTCCCAAGCCCGGGCTCTTCTCCTAGCCCCACAACACTTACGTACATATCCACAGTTTATTTTAATGCCTGGCTCCCATTCTAGACACTAAGCTCCTTATGGTCAGGGAACAGGTCTACCATTTCTGCCATACTGTACTCTCCAAGCACTTAGTACGGTGTTCTGCACACAGAAAGGAGCTCAGTAAATGATCGATTGATTGATGAACCTATCCAATATATGTCATTACTGCTCTATAATTTATTTCAGTGTGTCTCTCCTCTACTAGCTTGTAAGCTCCTTGAGGGCAGGGGGTCGTATTATTATGATAATATACACTAATTCTATTTTACTCTCTCGAGAGGTTAGAATAGTGCTTTGCGCTCAGCACAGACTTCATAAATATTAAGGCAGTGTGGCCTAGTAGAAAGAGCAAGGGTATGGGAGTCAGGAAACCAGGGCTCCACCAGTGGGCTGCTGTGTGACCTGGTCACTTAATTTCTCTGGATCTCAGTTTCCTCATCTCCCCTCTTAGAATGTGAGCCCCACGTGGGACAGGGACTGTGTCTCATCTGCTTATTTCCATCTTCCCCTGTGCTTAGCATATAGTAAGTACTTAATCACATCCATTAGTATTGATTGATGAGATGCTTCAGCTGCCATCAGTGCCATGCCCACCCTCCGGGGAAGAGAAAATCATATATTTCTGGTCACCTTAGGTGAGATGGGAATGGGGCCTCCAAAAGTGGGTCAGAATGAGGGCATGGAGAAGGAGGGAGAGAAGGAAAGACAGAGAAAGAGAGGGAAAAGGGAGAGAGAATCATTCAATCATATTTATTGAGTACTTACTGTGTGCAGAGCACTATACTTAGCACTTGGGAGAGTACAGTACAACAATAAACAGTCACATTCCCTGCCCATAATGAGCTCACAGTCTACAGCGGGAGACAGACAGTAATAGAAATAAATTACAGATACAGACTTGAGTGTCGTGGGGCTGGGAGGGGGAATGAATAAAGGGAGCAAGTCGAGGCAACACAGAAGGGAGTGGGAGAAGAGGAAAGGGGGGGCTTAGTCAGGGAAGGCTTCTTGGAGGAGATGTGTTTTCAGTAAGGCTTTGAAGGCGGGGAGAATAATCGAGATCTACTTAGATGGCCCACTGACACCTCAAGCTTAATAAATCCTCATCTTCCCACCCAAACTCTTTCCTCCTCCTGACTTTCCTATCACTGTAGACAGCACTACCATTCTCCCTGTCTCACAAGCCCGTAACCCTGGCATTATCCTCAACTCATCTCTCTCATTCAACCCACACATTCAATCTGTCACGAAATTCTGTCGGTTCTACATTCACATCTCTTGAATTCACCCTTTCCTCTCCATTCAGACTGCTGCCACCCTGATCCAAGCACTCATCATTTCCCACCTTGACAGCCACCTCACTGACCTCCCTGCCTCCTGTCTCTCCCCTCTCCAGTCCATACTTCACTCTGCTGTCTGGATCGTTTTTCTGAAAGAAAGTTCGGTCCATACCTCCCCACTCCTCAAAAACCTCCAAAAGTCACCCATCCGCCTCCGTGTTCAACAGAAACTCCTCACCGTCAGCTTTAAGGCACTCAATCAGCTCTCTCCCTCCTACCTTACCTCGCTGATCTCCCACTACAGCTCAGCCCATACACTGTGCTCGTCTAACGCCAACCTCCTCTCGGTACTTCGATCTCATCTATCCCACCATCTCCCCCTTGCCCGGAACTCCCTCCCCTTTCAGATTCAACAGTACACCACTCTCTCCACCTTCAAAATTCCCCCTAAAATCACCTTTTCGAAGATGCCCTCTTTTCCTCTATCCACCCATCCCTCTGCATCCTGGGTATCCCTTAAGCACTTTGATTCTCACCCCCCCCCCGTACTTACATAAGTATTTTTATACTTTACTCTTTCCCCTATGTTAATCTTCCCCTTCTCTTGACTATAAGCTCAGTGTGGGCAGGGAATGTGTCTCTTTGTTGTTATATTGTATTTTCCCAAGTGCTCAGTACAGTGCTCTGCACACGGGAAGCGCCCAATAAATTCAGCGGTCTATTGGCTAATCTATTTTAGTGTCCGTCTCCCCCTGTAGCCTGTAAGCTCCTTGTGGGCAGAGATCTCATGTACCAACTACATTATATTGTGCTCTCCCAAGTGCTTATTACAGAACTCTGCACACAATCAACACTCAATAAATACCATTGATCAATTGAATGTTAGACTTCCTGGGCTCATTTTACAAAGACTCCAGCTTGCCTTCATTTCTGTTTTCCTCCTTATTTCCTTAGCATTGCTTTAGTCCCACTCCCGCCGGCTGCCCGTTTTGTCCCTCTTTGTCCTTTTCCCTACAAACCCGCCTACTCTTCCCGACCACCGAGCTGTCCCTTTCTCCCCTCACCAAACCTATTACAAAGTAATTGCCCAGAGCTGAGTCCAAAACCATGCTGAGGGTGTGGCAGAGGTGGTCATTATAAGAGCTGAAGGACCAGGGGGAGCAAATCCTGGCCCTGTGAGTGTGTGTGTGCACGGGGCGGGGGAGAAGAATAGGAGGCAAATGGGAAGGATGGAAGATTTCCATCCATGTTACAGTAGCTGATTGGAACCATTTTAACCATGTCCTCGATCCCCCTACCAGAACTAGGTGCTAGCCAGGTGGGATTAGTTTGATGATTTTTTTTGTCCATTTCACTGGGAGGGGAAGGGAGGAGAAAAGGAGGGATGGTAAAAAAAAAACCCCTAACCCTACTGGGGGCTCAGGCCTGGTCCCATCAAAGACACCGTGAAGCCTCTAGGCACCCTGGACTTTATACAAATCCTTCTTTCATGCTGACCTTCAGGAAGTCCCTTATCCCATGCCATTGAGGCCTCCCATCAGTACCTGCTCCAGACTAGGAAAGGCAAAGAGACACCAGAGGCCTTCTTAACTTTTGAGAGAAGGTTGCGATTCTTTTGACTGCTGTGCCAACTGGACTCTGAGCTGTGAGGAGCCGGACGCTCTGCTGGTCTAGGCACAGTACCTCATTGCTGTTTCTGTGTCTTTGTAATCGTTCTTTCCTTTCATGTTGTCTTGGTGCTTTTCTTGTTATCTTTCCTTACGTGTCTGTCGCTAACCCACCACCCCCACTTTATAAGGTTTTGAGCCTCTTGGCCCCTCTCACAATTGCACCTGGAGAGCTTCCAGGATTCTTCCAGTCTCGGCTATGGGAGGAAGAGTCAAGCCGAGGCCTACCCATTCCATTCCTAGCTCGGGCAGTGGCTAACGAGCGGAAAGCAATCTGCTGCAAGTCAAAACTCACCCGGGCTGGGGAGCAGCGGCACGGGAAAGACCCGAGGGCGGAGACTCGAGTTTACTGCGAGGAAGAAGGCAACGGTAAACCGCTTCCGTATTTTTACCAAGAAAACTCTATGGATACGCTACTGGAACAATTGCGGGTGGAGGCGGGGTGTCCCGGGAGCGTCCATGGAGTCGCCGTGGGTCAGGAGGGACTCGACGGCACGAGACAAGACAAGACGAGAGCCAGGGATGACATCTAATTCTTAGAACAGTGCTATGCACGCATGTTTTAATGCATGCTTTTACTACTACTGACCCAGGAATAAATATGGTGATATACCAACGGTAATTAAAAAGTCCTGGAGAAATACCAAATAACTATCACAAGCCCAGAGCCACAACGAGAAATATGAACCCACTTTGAGCTATCAGGTACAGAAGATTAATTCGTTCACAACTGAAGAGGTTCTGCTCTCGGTTCTTCTTGATTAGGAGACAGTGGAGTAAATTAAGTTCATTACCTTTCTCATTTGTTAGAGGGAGGACCTATATAAGAATGGGGTGGGGGAAGCGAGGAAGAAACCAGAGGTGGAGCGGCCTTCTTCCGAAGTAACTAGGGAGGAGTCCGACAGGGAGGAGTCCTAGAGCGTTGCTGTCGGTGAGGAACTCTGCGGGGGGGGGAGTCGTTACGGGAAGCAGCAGGAATGCTCGACTGACGGGACTGTGGTGGTGTTGCCCCCTCGATATTTTGACCCACTTCTGCCCGGGTCGATGATCTCGTCGCAGGGAGTAGTGTTTCCTCTAAAATTCCAGGCACCTTTCAGGCGCATCTAGCCCCAGTAGTTTCCAGATGACACTGGACGTGTTCCCAAACCGCCTTAGGGGATGAAGGTGTGGCTCAGTGGAAAGAGCCCGGGCTTGGGTGTCAGAGGTCATGGGTTCGAATCCCTGCTCTGCCACTTCTCAGCCGATTGTGGGCAAGTCACTTCATTTCTCTGTGCCTCAGTTCCCTCATCTGTAAAATGGGGATGAAGACTGTGGGCCTCACGTGGGACAACCTGATGACCCTGTATCTACCCCAGTGCAAGCCTTTAACAAATACCAACATTATTATTATTATGAAGATCCCAGAGGAGGGAAGTGAGGCCCCCCGGGGGGGCGGGGGGGAGGAAAGGCAAGGTCGGGGGAGCTTCCGGGGGAAGGAGGGGACGAGGGCGGCCCCACCAGCTCAGAAGAGTCAAGTATCAGGCGCCTCGTCCGTCAGCCAGGCCCCGAGGGAAAGGGTGGCCGGGGAGGCGGCTGTCCTCCTTTCATTCGTTCATTCATTCAATAGTATTTATTCATTCATTCATTCAATAGTATTTATTGAGCGCTTACTATGTGCAGAGCACTGTACTAAGCGCTTGGAATGGACAAATCGGCAACAGATAGAGACAATCCCTGCCCATTGATGGGCTTCCAGTCTAATCGGGGGAGACAGACCGACAACTTAACCACGATAAATAGAATCAAGGGGATGTACACCTCATTGATCAAATAAATAGGGTATTAAAAATCTATCCAAATGAGCCCAGTGAGGAGGGGAAGGGCGGGGAAGGGAGAGGGGGAGGAGCAGAGGGCAAGGGGACTTAGCTGAAGGGGGAGGGAGCAGAGGGCGGAGGAGGAGCAGAGAGGGAGCGGAGGGAAAATCTCCCCTCGGCCCGTGGCGCCCCCTAGAGGAGGGGGCGGGCCAGCCCCGGACCTCCCCAACATGGCCGCGCGGCGGGGCTGTCGCGCTGAGGTCACCGTGGCGCGCCGGGGGGCGGGGCGGCCGGGCCGCGGGGGGGCCGGGGGGGGCCGAGGGAGAGATTTAAAGGGACAATGTCCCCGGCGCGGCGGCGGCGGCGGCTGCGGAGGCCGCGGGACCGGGCCAGGCGGCGGCGGCGGCGGCGACGCTGCTGCTGCTGCTGCTGCTGAGCGGAGCTCCGAGCGCGGCTGGCCGGCGGCACCGCCCCTCGGTGAGCGCGGGGCCTGGGACCCCGCCCGGCCCAGGGGAGCCCCCGGCGCCGCGGGCGGGGCGGAGCCGGCGGGAGGGGGGAGGCCCGGCCCGGGCCGGGCTGGGACCCCCCCTCCGGGGGAGGGGGCGCGTTGGGGCGCGGGTTCCGGGGGGGCGGGGTCTGGGGCAAGGGGCGGGGAGGGGGCGGGGCCCGGGGCAGGTGGGCCGAGGGGGCAGAAGGGGCGCCGCCGTGGGGGTGAGGGTGGAGGCTGAGATGATGGGGTGGGGGAGGGTCGCGGGGCAAGGGGGCCGGCCCCCCTAGGGCGGGTCTGCGGGGGGGAGGGCCGGGGGTGCTGGGCCGATGCTGACCCCAGGGGCAGGAAGTAACGGAGATGCTGGCAACTGCCGTGGGCTGGGGGTGCGGCGGCTGGGGGGGAGGGGCCAGCGTGCAGCCAGCTGGAGACTCGCCTGGGTCGAGTGAGGGCATCGGGTCTGTCGAGGCCACCGGCCGAAGAGGGGGCCGTTTGGGGCGGGTGGGCGAGGGGGGACGTTGGCACCGCCGAAGGGAGGGGAGGCAGGTGCCAGGCTGGCAGTGCCCCCGGCGCGGGCGGGATGCTGGCGTGGCCCGAGTTGCCCGCTGCACCTGGCGAAGACGGCCAGGGTTCGGCGAGGACCGCGGAGGTCGGCCGATGGAGCCTTCCGAGCCCCCTCCCCAGTAGTTGCGAGGCCTGTCCCAGCAGAGTCCCCGCCGGACCCGCCTCTCGGCTCTCCGTTAGGACCTCAGCGAAGGAGCCGAGGTCTCCTGAGGTCCTGGCTTTCCCCCCTTCCCGGCCCCCAGTCTAATGACCAATGGGCCAGATGATGTTAACTGGGGGGGTTGGGGGAGGGAGAGAGACAGAGGGGGAAAAGTCACCTGGCGGGGGGGGGGGGGGAGATGTGCCCCTCCGTCCAATTCATTTACTGCTCCCGGGATGGAAAACCTGGACTCCTGCTTTGTCTCAGCCCCAGGGATGGTCCCACAACCTGCTCTTGACAGGCCAGGGAACGTGTCTGTTTATTGTTGTGTTGTGCTCTCCGAAGTGTTTAGCACAGTGCTCTGCACACCGTGAGCGCTCAATAAATAGGATTGGCTGACTGACCCGGCCCCCTCTTGGACTCTCTCCCCCTCTGCCCACCGCCCCATCCCCCTGGGCCCGAGGCTGACAGGACAAGCCCTGCGCCTGTGGGAAGCTGGGTCTGAGATCTTCCTAAGGTTCACTCAGAACTCTGGGGGCAGGAATTCTCTAACCAGGGCAAGCCTCCTATTTTTTTTTTTGTCGTATTATTACTATTACTACTACGGAAATGTGTGAAGCGCTTACGGTGTGCAAAGCACAGTGCTTAAGGGGATAAAAATCAATTAAGACGATTAAAAAGATCAATGTAAAATTTCTCTTGGAGGGGGCTGCCCAGGTTGTCTCACTGTTCTGGCCAAGCAGGGCTGGGTGAGAAACAGCTACAGGTTTTCTAACGTTTTAAGTGTTGTTCGGTGGCTTGTGCCCTCCCTGTGCTCCTGTAGGGAGTTGAGATGATCTGCCACAGTGTCAGGTTGGGGGAGGGGAGGGAGAAATGCCCCAGCCCTCTGCGGACCCCAGTTGATGGAGGGCCCGTGGCCCTTCTACCTCTTCCACTCCAATTAGACCTGGAGAGAGGAACCCGCTACAGTCACCCCGCTGTTGGCTTCAAGGATGAAGTCAGTCAATCGATCAATCAGTCCGTTGTACTTATTGAGTGCCTGCTGTGTGCGGAACACTGTCCTAAATGCTCAAGACTTCATTAGAGTTGGTAGATGCCTGCCCCCTAGGAGCTTACGGTCTCGGGCAGGGTGCGTTCTATAAACTGTTCCCTGGGGCTGAGTCTCAAACTGGCCCTGGGTCAGAGAAGATGGGGTCCCGATCTCTCCCCCTACCGCTGGATGATGATCTGGATACTTTTCTTGGATGGTCCCCAAGTGCAGGGTTTTCACTAAATACTCCTGGTCCTGACTGGGCAATGCCGTTGTGCCCGGACACACTGCCAGGGCATGGCCTGTCTGCTGTTTCCCACACCAGCTGGCTTTAGTTGTGGGTCAGGCAGGTATTTGGGAAGAATGGGAGTTGGCACCTTCCACATACTTGGCTGTGATCTGAGGTGCGGCGGGCCCCAGGCACGTGTGGCTTGGCTGGAAGGAAGTGGGCCCGGGTAAGCCGACAGAGCTGGGCATCCGAACCAGCCGAACCGAATCGTGGCAGGGCCCATCGCTCCCCGTGCGGGGCATGGGGAAAACCGGAGGGGTTGCAGGGGTGATCCGCTGGCACTGCTCCCTCTAGACTGTAAGCTCCTCATCGGTAGGGGGGTGTGTCCGTTTACTGTTGTATTGTACTCCCCCAAGCGCTTGGTACAGCGCTCTGCGCACAGTAAGCGCTCAGTAAGTACAACTGAATGAACGAACGAGTGAATGACAGTCCCAGTACCGTTCCATCCTGGGCCCCTCACCTCCTTCCATCCCAGCCCTCTGGCACCCCCTGTCCCTGGTACCCTAGCTGGGTAGCTGTCACCCCTCTTTCACTTTTAACCTTTGTTCCCCCCAGGCCTCCCCCGCCCCGCCATCCCGTTCTGAGGGTCCTGGCCATTCTCTCCCCTGTTCCTGGAGTTGTGAGCTGAGTTGGTGGCCACCTCTTTCCCTCACCAAGTGCCAAGCTCCTAGTTCTGTCTCCTGAGAAGGCGCCTCATTCCCGTCCTTCAGTTCTGCCGTTACCTTGAAGGTATTTTTAGGCAGCAAGCATGTCCTCCTCCCTCCCCCCAGGGATCTCCTGGTTTCTGGACCATCCATGCCTCCTACTCCCTGTGCCTGTCTTGGGAGCCTTGCTGACACCGTGAGAATCCGAGGCCTTTTTAGGCACGACCTCATTTGTCCTCACATCTGGGTCAGGTGGAGGGAAACTGAGGCCGGGAAGGAAAGGGGAGAACAGTCCCAGTTTGTCCTGTGCTGAGTATGGGACCCAAGCATCCTCTTAATAATACTCTGTGCCAAGCACGGTACTAAGTGCTGGGGTAGGCGAGAAAATCAGGTCAGATCCAGATCCAAGGACTTAGAACAGTGCCTGGCACGTAGTAAGTGCTTAACAAATACCATCATTGTTATTATGCAGTCCCTGCCCCATCTGGGACGCTTAGTCTAAGGGGAGGGAGAACAGGTGTTTAAACCTCATTTTTACAAATGAGGAAACTGAGTCCCAGAGCAATGAAGTAACTTGCCCAAGGTCACACAAGAGACAAGTGGCAGAGCCAACAAGTTGTTCCCCTTGGGCCGCCCACTGGCCCCTGCTGTCTTCCTGGGTTTGGGGAGAGAGAGAGAGAGGTTATTCCTGAGACCTCAGAAAGGTGATGTTGGGAGAGGGGGCAGGACTTGAACACACAAGAGAAGCAGTGAGATCTAGTGGATAGAGCACAGGCCTGGGAGTCAGAAGAACCTGTGTTCTAATCCTGGCTCCGCCACTTGTCTGCTGTGTCCTTGGGCAAGCCACTTAACTTCTTGTCCCTCAGTTACCTCATATGTAAAATGGGGATTAAGACCGTGAGCTCCATGTGGGACATGGACTGTTTAGTGCCTGGCACATAGACTGTGAGCCCACTGTTGGGCAGGGATTTGAGAAGCAGTGTGGCTCGGTGGAAAGAGCACGGGTTTAGGAGTCAGAGGTCATGGGTTCTAATCCCGGCTCCGCCACCTGTCAGCTGTGTGACTTTGGGCAAGTCACTTAACTTCTCGGTGCCTCTGTTACCTCATCTGTAAAATGGGGATTAAGACTGGGAGCCTAGACTGTGAACCCGTCATTGGGCAGGGATTGTCTCTATCTCTTGCCGAATTGTACATTCCAAGTGCTTAGTACAGTGCTCTGCACATAGTAAATGCTCAGTAAATACGATTGAGTGAATGAATGAATGAGCATAGTAAGTGCTTAACAAATACCATTTAAAAAAAAAAAAAGGCCAGTGGTTTACTGCCCCAGGGTAGGAATTCCACATGGGTGGGGTTTGTGTTGGTTTTCTTCACTGCTCCCTTGTTGGAGGTGGGGGAGGTGGTGCAGAAGACAGATAAGACCCTTTCAATCCCCAGGGCCCAGGCACGGAGCCCTCAACACTCTCCAAAGGCTTGATGCTGCCCCGGCTGCTGGACCCACTGGGAGACCCCTCCTGCCCCCCACCCCCACCCCACCATCCACTTCTTCATCTCAGCTTTCTTCTTTCCTGTTTCTCCCCCCAACCCCACTCCTCCTCCAGGTATCTGGTGAGCGGGGTCTAGGCCATGATGAATTGCTGAGAGCCCGCTGGCGAGCCGAAGGATGGAGAAGTGTGGCCGGTCTCCTGCCTCCGAGTGGCCCAGGGAGCGTCAGGGAGAAGGGACACCGGGGCCTGCCCCCCTTGAATGTTCCCGGGGCCTCGAGAGAATCTCCAGTTTGGCCCAAGCCACGGGGACCCTGGTGGAGAGCGAGGATGGGACAGAAGCCGGGGAAGGAGAGGGAGACAGCCAGCAGGGAGCTGCCTTCTACCCAACCGGAAGCCCAGGCGCCCTGAGCGTGGAGGGGCCACTGGAAACAGGAGAGCCCTGTGTTGGAAGCAGTTTCTCGTTGGATTCCAGCTTGGATGCGGGTAAAGGCGGGCATCTGTGGTTGGGGGAGGAGGGCGGGCGGGATGCGCCTCTTCCGGGCCTGAGACCGAGAGAGTGGCTGGCAGTTCAGGGATGGAGTGGAGAGGGAGGGTCAAAGGGCGGAGGTCAGCTCTCTTGTTTGGCTCAACTTGTAGGAGCCGGAAGTGGGGCAGGGACCCAAGCAGTCTGGCTCTAAGCTTCCCGGGCCCCTGCTGTGCTAGCTTTCGGTCCTTTGCCCTGCCAACATTTGTTCCTGGCTCTCGGCTGGTGGCAACATGGAGAGTTGAGTCCCGGAGGGGAAGGGAGGGTGAAGAAGAGGTGAGTGGGATGCAGGCAGGGGACTCCTCAAGTCAGCTAGCTCTCTGCACTTGGGCAGCTAGCCGGCAATCCCATCCAGAGAATGTGGTGGCCAAGTCAGCCTGCTCTGGAGGTTGTCTCCCCACTCCCTGAAGGACTTTGAAGTAATGGGAGGAAGAGGGGCTGGGGGCATCCTCCCTCAGTTAAAGCGAGGAGAAAACCGAGACGCCCAGGGCCTCAGAGGGGTAAGCCAGGTGACTTTCTGGTTGCCGGCTGAGTATTCTGCCTTCTCTCCCCGGAAGGAAGCCTTAGGTCTGTCACCTACCTCTTCACCTCCCACAGAAAGTCATCCCTTGGGCTCAACCCTGGCAGACAGAAGGAGAGCCCAGGGAGTTGGAGGCTGGAGGAAAACTCCCAGCTTGGACTCCTGCCCCCTCAGCCTCAGTCTCTCCCTTGGTCAGAGAGGCAGCAACTCCATCCGGGCTTCCCCTTGTGCAAAGCTCAGCCCCTCTGGAAGCTGCATTTGCTCTCGGACTTCTGTGGTCTGAGGATGCCGAAGTTGAATGGGCTCAGTAATCCCCTGTGGCCAAGAAGTTATCGCGGCTTCCAAACCGGCCGCGTGTATTCCGAGGGAAGAGCCGAGGTCTAGGAGCGTTCGGGGAGGTCCTTGGAGCGACAGCGTAGCCTGGTGGAAAGAGCCCGGGCTTGGGAGTCGGAGGCTCTGGATTCTAATCCCGGTTCTGCCACTTGTCTGCTGTGTGAACTTGGACGAGTCTTAGTCGAGCACTTAGTATAGTGCCAAGCGCTTAGTACAGTGCTGTGCACACAGTAAGTGCTCAATAAATACGACTGAAGGAATGGAGTCACTTCACTTCTCTAGGTTTCAGTTTCCACATTGCAAAATAGGGATTCAATACCTGTTCTCCCTCCTACTTAGACTGAGAGTCTCATGTGGGATCTGATCAATCAATCAATCGAGCACCTACTGTGTGTGGAGCACTGTACTAAGCGCTTGGGGGAGTACAACACAGCAATAAAACAGATCCATTCGCTGCCCACAATGATCTTACAGCCTCTTGTATCTAGCACAGTGCTTGATGCATAGTAAGGGCTTAACAAATATCTCAATTATAATATTATTATTCTATTACATATTATTAGTATTATCAAGTATTGGAGCTGGTGGGCTGATTTCTTTATTGACTTGGAGAGACCCTGGATTGGAGCAGCTCAGAGACTTTACAAAGGCTTTATCATCCGCCGTCACAGGAGCCTTGTGAAAGACAGGCAGCTCCCCCCGGGGGAACCTCTTTCTATCTAGGTGGTGAGTGGCATTTAGCAAAGATAGAGACACCGTACTAGGTACTCAGACACATACTGCAGAAGTTCAACCTGGTCCCAGCCTTTGAGGAGCTTTACATCCCAATGGGAGACCAACCTCTCTAGATGAGAAGCAGCATGGCTCAGTGGATAGAGCGCGGGCCTAGGAGTCGGAAGGTCATGGATTCTAATCCCGGCTCCACCACTTGTCTGCTGAGTGACCTTGGGCAAGTCACTCCACTTTTCCCTTTTCTGGGCCTGAGTTACCTCATCTGTAAAATAGGGAATAAGACTGTGAGCCCCACAGGGGGCAGGGACTTTGTCCAACCTGATTTTCTTGTATCCACCCCAGTACTAGTACCATGCCTGGCACAGAGTAAGCGCTTAACAAATAGTATGATAATAGTCATTATTATTATTATGTGGTGCCAGTGGGATGTCCGTGGAGGAGCCAGGACTGCAGTCCAGTTTCCCTAACCCTATCTGTTGCCGAATCATACATTCCAAGCGCTTAGTACAGTGCTCTGCACATAGTAAGCGCTCAGTAAATACGATTGAATGAATGAATGAATGAATGAATGAACCCTAGAGCCATGGTGCTCTCCTCTAGATCCCAGAGACTGTCTGCTTGGCACTGCCAGCCTTGTAGAGTGTGGTGCCTTGATCCGCCCTGCTCCCTTCCTTGAGGATGGGTCCCCGTTCATCTTCCAACATATCTCTGCCTCTCTGCTTTGGATGTGAGTTGCTACAGTTCCCCCCTCAGGACCTAAAGTCGGGGAACCTGCGGCCCAGATAGGGCAGAAGCGGGGCCGGAATCCAGCCATTCTGGCACCCTAGTCCAGTCAGCTTCCTGCTGGAGAGCCTTTGTGAGGGAGAGGGGGATGCCAGCCCCCTTAGTACTCTGTGCCTCTACTTGCCCTGAGCTGGAGCATTTACCACCCAGGCCAGGGGTAGGGAGAGATGCTGAACAAGCCTCTAGCTGTCCCCCAGGTTGCTCCAAAACGTCACATGTCTTTGGGGCCGGAGTGCTCCCGTCCATTTTTTTATTCATGATAATAGTAACAATAATGATAACAGTAACAATAATTGTGGCATTTAAGGGCTTAGTAGGTGCCGAGCACTGGGGTAGATACAGAGTTCACTAGGTCCCACATGGGGCTCACAGTCCAAGGGAGATGGAGAACAGGTTTGAAACCCCATTTTGCAGACGAGGGAACTGAGGCTCAGAGAAGTGAAGTGACTTACCCAAGGTCACACAGCGGGTAAGTAGCTGACCTGGAAGTGGAACCCAGGCCCAAGCACTTTACACTAGGCCACGCAGCTTCTCCTAATTCAAGGAATCTGGGAGAGGGGTTCTGGAAGCCAGTGAAATTCCTGAACCTCTTCCCCACCCCCCGCCAGCCTCTCTCCTGCCATCTACGCCCCCAGTTTCAGCCTGTTTCTCCCCACCTTGGCCCCTGCCACCTGGAGTCCCAGCCACTTCGCGACACTGACACCCGGAGCCGGCAGCATTGCGGGATGGTCTGAGATGGGCTTGTCGGATCTAATCCTGGCCCCACTCTCAGTGGGAGGAGTCCAGACCACTCCCTTTCCCCGTATGGGTCTCTCTTTATCCACCTCAGAAAAGGAGGAAACCCTTAATTGTCACTGCTCCCCACTCCCCATAGCCCTCCTACCTGTCACTCCCTAGAATTGAAGACCTCCTGCTTCTTGGAGATTGCCCCCCAAACAAGGCAGGGACCGTGCACCCCAGTGAAGGGGAGGATGGGGGCTGGAGGGGTGCTGTTCATTTACCCTGCTTTGCCCTACTTGAAGAATAGGAATCTTTCTCTTCCCACCCAGATCTGTTCCAAGAGCAAACCTGATCCCAGCTTGCATTCCCCCTCTCCCCGTCCCCCCCTCCCCTTTTCCCCCCTCCCCCCCAGCCCACCCCCCCACGCCCCCCCACCAGGGGAGTAGTAGATCTCAGTGACCTTTGACCTGAGCCAAGGTGGAGGCATCTTGGCTCAGCTGCCTACCAGGGAGCTTTCTCTGAAGATCTCAAAGCATTTTCACATTGTTCATTTCCAGCATTCTTCCCTTTTTAAAGGGCAGGGATGGTCAAAGGACTTGATCTGCCCCCCCGTTTTACTTTTTATAGGAGGTAAAACTGAGGCCGAGGTGAGGGAAAGGTCATTCAGTGAATTTGCGTAGGCAGTAGGGGAGGAAAAAAGACAGGAATTGAGGGGAAAAGACACAGAAATCCAAACCCCCCCCCAGTCCAGCCTCTGATTCAGGCACTGACAGTTTCTAGATTACAGGGACAGATAATAATGATTACGGTGTTTGTTAAACACTTACGGTGTGCCAAGCACTGTGCTAAGTGCTGGGGGAGATACAAGAGAATCAGGTTGGACACAATCCCTGGCCTACGTGAGGGCTTACAGTCTAAGTGGGAGAGAGAACGGGTATTGAATCCCCATTTTACAGATGAGAAAACGGAGGTACAGGGAAGTTGTGAGTTGCCCGAGATCACACGGTGGCAAGCGGTGGAGCCGGTAGTGGAACTCGGGTCTCCTTGCTCTGTCCTGTGCTCTTTCCACTAGGCCGTACTGCTCTGATCACATCTCCAGCCGCCTTCCCTCACTTTGTCTCCCACTTCCCAGGCTCTTCTCACCACCATCTTGGAGCTGGCTAGACTAAGCCTCCAGGGCAAGACACTCAGGGTGAGGTGGCCCCGGGTGATTCTCGTCAATTCCGGCCAAGGAGACACAGGAGCGGTCACACGCGTTATGCGGGACTTGCGGTGTAAGGGGGTGGCATCGCAGGGGCCATTTCGCAGAGGTCAGCGCGATTCGACCCGTCCTAGAGCGTTTCTCTGGTAGGACCGTGCTCCACGGCCCCTCTCTCCACTCGCCCCGGAGCCCTCAGAGCCCCTCCTGAGTCCCCGGGGACATGAGCCCCAATTCTGAGCCCCAGAACACGGCGGCAGGAGCTGCGCAGAGGGATGCTCGGGTGATTAATACGATGACCACCGGACGTGAGGACGTCGGGTTCCGTGACGGTACCCGACGGGACAGACCAGCCCGAAATGGGACAGATGACCCCTCTATGCCTGGGGCTGGGGAAACTGAGGCAGCGAGTGGTTAAAGGCTGAAACCCTGGGTAGGGAGCCCTGAGGGTAGTCGAACCAGAAAGAGAAACCACATATCCTGCTTTTGTCGAAGTCCTCCCCCGTGTCACCGGCCAGTGGCAGGCGGGGGGATGTGGGGGGACAGTCTAGAGTGGAGGGTCTTTATTTGGGGAGCTTGCTCCCTCTGGTGGCTGTCGGGAAAGAATGCAGGGCCGGTCATGTGGCCGGGAAGTGGATTTGAATGCTGTCACTCTTCCTTCTCCCACCTTCCTCCTCTTCTGTGCCCGCTCCCCAAGACCGTGGGAGCTCCACTTCGACTCACTGCCTGGCCCAGAGAAACGCAGCACGAAAGCACTAGTACTCCTCGGTTCTTTTGACTTTGCTGTGTGGCCTTAGGAAAATTGCCAAACCTCTCTGTGCCTCAAAAGGGGATGGTAATTACCCCCCCACACACACACACACCTGTTTCACTGAGCAGGGCCTGGAGATAAGGCAAGAATTTTCTCCCGAGCCTCTCGCCTCTCAGCACACTCTCAATGCTTTCCAGTCACACACTCCCCGGGGAAGTTTGGATCAGAGGCTTCACTCTCCAGGTTACAGAGGAGGCTGTGGAGGGTCAGGGAGCCAAGAGTTGGGAACAAAATCCAGCTCTGCTCGATTTGAGGTGATGCTGCATAGCGGCGGTGTGCTCAGAGCCCCCCCTCCCCACTACCAGATAGCGATGCTGAGCTCACGGGGTGCTGCCCATTAACCGCCTCAGTTTCTCCAAGTACAGGTACGGTCTCGTGACCAGCGCGAGTCGCGGGATCAGGACTTAGGAGGTTTCGTGCTGCCACCTGAAAGGCCTAGGGCAGGGCCCATTAGGGTCTAGCTCTCAGTGGGTGAGGAGCGTTATGTTCGGCCCCCGCCAGGCACTGTACTGAGAGCTGGGGTAGAGCTGAGGGAATCGGGTCGGACACCATCCCTGTCCCACACGAGGCCCCCAGTCCGAGTAGGAGGCAGAACGGGTCTTGAATCCCCATTATAGAGATGAGGAAAGTGAGGCCCAGAGAATTGAAGCGTGGCTCAGTGGAAAGAGCACGGGCTTAGGCGTCAGAGGTCATGGGTTCTAATCCTGGCTCCGACACCTGTCAGCTCTGTGACTTTGGGCAAGTCACTCAACTTCTCGATGCCTCAGTTACCTCATCTATAAAATGGGGATTAAGACTGTGAGCCTCACGTGGGACAACCTGATTACCCTGTATCTACCCCAGCGCTTAGAACAGTGCTCAGCACATAGTAAGCGCTTGACAAACACCAACATTATCATTATTATTATTATTATTATTAAGCGAAGTGACTTTCAAGGGCACCCAGCAGGCATCTGTGGTGGAGCTGGCATTAGAAGCCAGGTCCTTGCCCTTTCCACTGTGCCACACTGCTTCATTCATTCATTTAATCATATTTATTGAGTGCTTACTGTGTGCAGAGCACTGTACTAAGCGCTTGGGAAAGGACATTACAACAATAAGCAGCTGCTTCTCGAAGCGTCCCCTCTCTGCTCTTCCCAGTGTGGCCACTCCATCTGGACTCCAGTCCTCTAGACTGTAAGCTCGTGGTGGGCAGGGAATATGTCAGTTTGTCGTTGTATTGCAGTCTCCCAAGTGCTCAGTACAGTGCTCTACACAGTAAGCGCTCAATAAATACCTGTTAACTGACTGACTGGTGCCAGCGGCGGCCGCCTTGGTAGCAAACAAGCCAGTTCATTGGCTGCCGCCACCCAGATGCAAGCGACAGTGGTAGCCTTGGCTAAACTGGTTAATAATTATAATAATCATAATTGTGGTGTTACTATGTGCCAAGCACTGCACTTAGCCCTGGGGTAGACACAAGGTAATCATTCATTCAATCGTATTTATTGAGCGCTTACTGTGTGCAGAGCACTGTTCTAAACTCTTGGAATGTCCAATTCAGCAACAGAGAGACCATCCCTGCCCAACAACGGGCTCCCAGTGTAAAAGATAATGATGATATTTGTTAAACGCTTATTGTGTGCCCAGTACTGTTCTAAGCGCTGGGGTAGATACAAAGTTAACAGGTTGTCCCACGTGGGGCTCACAGTCTTCATCCCCATTTTACAGGTGAGGGAACTGAGGCCCAGAGAAGTGAAGGGACTTGCCCAAAGTCACACAGCTGACAGGTGGTGGAGTTGGGATTCGAAATCATGACCTCTGACTCCCAAGCCCATGCTCTTTCCACTAAGCCACGCTGCTTCTCCTTTAATCAAATCTCACATGGGGCTCCCAGTCTAGGAGGGAGAACAGGTATTGTATCCCCATTTTGCAGATGAGGGAACTGAGGCAGAAAAGTAAAGTGACTTGCCCAAGGTCACACAGCAGGCAAGTGGTAGAGCTTGGATTCGAATTCAGGTCCTCCAACTCCCAGGTCCGTGCTCTTTTCACTGGGCCATGCTGCTTCTCGACTTGTCCGTGGTGGTTGGCCACTTGATCGCCCGGGGCCACTTTGTGGGTGGTGTCGACAAGTCTCCCCTTTCTCTCCTTTCTCCTCTTCCCTTCTCTGGTCCCCACCCTGCCTAGGTGACCAAAAATAGAAGTGTATGCAGTGAGCAAGACCCCAATTCCTTCTCGGCCTCTCTTTTGACCTTCTTTCAATCTCACCATCCCAGTCCTCCTCAATCCCTGGACTGCTTGCGGGGTGTTTTTAATAACAGTAATAATAATTCCATTCTCAGTCAAGGGTGAGCAACAGGTTAGCCCAGGGTGCTAAACCTCAAATAATGATAACAGTAACTGTGGGGTTTTTGTTAAAGCGCTTACTATGTGCCGAGTGCTGTATTAAGCGCTAGAGTAGATAGATATGAGATCATTCATTCAGTAGTATTTGAGCGCTTACTCATTCAATAGTATTTATTGAGCGCTTACTATGTGCAGAGCACTGTACTAAGCGCTTGGGATGAACAAGTCGGCAACAGATAGAGACAGTCCCTGCCGTTTGACGGGCTTACAGTCTAATCGGGGGAGACAGACAGACCAGAACAA
The DNA here is from genome assembly GCF_004115215.2 of Ornithorhynchus anatinus. Lineage (NCBI taxonomy): Eukaryota > Metazoa > Chordata > Mammalia > Monotremata > Ornithorhynchidae > Ornithorhynchus > Ornithorhynchus anatinus. The sequence goes on along the minus strand of NC_041749.1, from coordinate 111,019,284 downwards.
TGGCAATAAACAGAGTCAAGGGGAAGAACATCTCGTAAAAACCGATGGCAACTAAATAGAATCGAGGCGATGTACAATTCATTAACAAAATAAATAGGGTAACGAAAATATACAGTTGAGCGGACGAGTACGGTGCTGTGGGGATGGGAAGGGAGAGGTGGAGGAGCAGAGGGAAAAGGGGAAAATGAGGGTTTAGCTGCGGAGAGGTAAAGGGGGGATGGCAGAGGGAGTAGAGGGAGAAGAGGAGCTCAGTCTGGGAAGGCCTCTTGGAGGAGGTGAGTTTTAAGTAGGGTTTTGAAGAGGGAAAGAGAATCAGTTTGCCGGAGGTGAGGAGGGAGGGCGTTCCAGGACCGCAGGAGGACGCGACCCGGGGGTCGACGGCGGGATAGGCGAGACCGAGGGACGGCGAGGAGGTGGGCGGCAGAGGAGCGGAGCGTGCGGGGTGGGTGGTAGAAAGAGAGAAGGGAGGAGAGGTAGGAAGGGGCAAGGCGATGTAGAGCCTCGAAGCCTAGAGTGAGGAGTTTTTGTTTGGAGCGGAGGTCGATAGGCAACCACTGGAGGTGTTTAAGAAGGGGAGTGACATGCCCAGATTGTTTCTGCGGGAAGATGAGCCGGGCAGCGGAGTGAAGAATAGACTGGAGCGGGGCGAGAGAGGAGGAAGGGAGGTCAGAGAGAAGGCTGACACAGTAGTCTAGCCGGGATATAACGAGAATGTGCTTACTATGTGCATAACACTGTATTAAGTGCTTGGAATGTGCAATTAGATCAGACACAGCCCCTGTTCCACATGGGGCTCACATTCTAACCAGGAGAGAGAAGGCATTTTGAATTCCCATTGAACAGATGGGGAAACTGAGGCAGGGAGCAGTGAAGTGACTTGTCCAGTGTCAGACAGCGGGCAAGGGGTGGAGCTGGGGTTAGAACCCAGCTCCCTGACTCCCAGGGCCGTGCTGCTTCTCCAAGTGTCCACAGTAGTGGAAAGAACCTCATGGCCTGAAGAGAGGGGGAGGCCTTGCCCCCCAAGCCCAGCCTGGAGGTGGAACAGAGACCTTCCAATGTCTCTGCTTTCATTCATTCATTCAATCGTGTTTATTAAGCGCCTACTGCTTCTGTCTCTTGTCTTAGGCCAGCCTCTGAAAACGGTGGTCCTCTGCCCCAAGTTAGAGCCTTAACTTCCACCTGGGGAGACCAGTCGTCCAGTTGGGTACCAGACTGTCCAGTTTTCAGCTGGCCCGTTCCCTTTCCAGTATGAAGCCGGCACCAGATGCCTTTATTGTAACTTGTATGTTTATTTTTAAATGCCCAGGCTCCCCCTTCTTTGGCTTCTGCTGCCGAGTTCCACAGCAGTGCCTGTGTTCAGAGGGACCTGGCAGGGGAACACAGCGGCCCTGGAGCAACTGGGAGCGGGGCGGAGGAGAGGGGGGCAGGACAGCCGGAGAAACGCTCTAGGTTCGGACACAATCCGGTGGATTCCGGCACACGTGGAGTTCATGTGATGTCATGCGGTTTGGCTGCATGCCGGCCTAGCGCTTGTGATGTCACATGTGTCACGGCCAGGTTTGTTTTCTGGGTGCCTTGACTGGTCACCCAGCTTCTACCTTGGGCTTCAAAGCATGAAGAGGTGGAGATGGTGTGGCTGGGAGAGTCTATGAGGGGGGAAGAGAGGACTCTCAGCCAGGGTCATATGCAGAGAAGCTGCGTGGCCTAGAGGAAAGAGCATGGGCTTGGGAGCCGGAGAACCTGGGTTGATAATAATAATCGTGGTATTTGTTAAGTGCTTAAGTGTCCTCAGCACTGGGGGAGTGGATACAAGCAAATCGGGTTGGATGCAGTTCGTGTCCCACATAGGGCTCACTGTCTTAAACCCCATTTTACAGTTGAGGTAACTGAGTCCCAGAGAAGTGAAGGGGTTTGCCCAAGGTCACATGACAAAGTTAAGGACCTGGGATTAGAACCCAGGTCCTTCTGATTCCCAAGACCATGCTCTCTTCACTAGGCCATGCTGCTTCTCTAATCCTGGTTCTAATCCTGGCTCTGCCAAATGCTTGCTGTGTGACCTTTGGTAAGTACTTCACTTCTCTATACCTCAGTTCTTCTGTTGTCCCTCCTACTTAGACTGCGAGTCCCATGAGGGCCAGGGTCTGGGTCCGACCTAACTGTATCTACCCCAGCACAGCATTTGATACATAGTAAGCATTTAAAAAATACCATTTTAAAAAAAAAAGTCAGCCCAGCAGGCCGGGTGTTATTCTGCTGGAAACTTGTCGGGGTCATGTATGAAGACACTGGAGGTAGAACAGGGTTAGGGCTTGGCAGCTGGGCACCTCTGCATCCTCTCCCAGTAATAAGAAGAAGAATCATGGGGTGCTATCTGTTAAGCACTCAATGGCCACATTCAGTGCTAAACCCTGGAGTAGATGGTCTTGTCTTGTCTTACGCTATCGAGTCGTCTCCACATAGCAACACCATGGACACATCTCTCCCAGAACGCCATCTACAATCGTTCTGGTAGTGGATCCATAGAGTTTACTTGGTAAAAAATATGGAAGAGGTTTACCATTGCCTCCTTCCGTGCTATAAACTTGAGTCTCCGCCTTCGACTCTCTCCCATGCCGCTGCTGCCCAGCACGGGTGAGTTTTGCCTTGCAGCAGATTGCCTTCCACTCGCTAGCCACTCCCCAAACTAGAAATGGAAGGGGTATGCCTCTGCTTGACTCTCCCTCCTGTAATCGAGGCTGGTAGAGTACTGGAAACTGTCCAAGTGTGACCCTGAAGGGCGGCGGGGTGTAGGGAGGTAGATGCTAAATACAGGATAACCAGGTCGGACCCAGGCCCTAATACGGATAATAGTAATTGTGGTATTCAGTGCTAAGCACTGTAATAATAATGACAATAATAATTGTGGTATTTGTTAAGCGCTTTACTGTGTGCCAGGCAGTGTACTAATCGCCGGGGTAGATGCAAACAAATCGGATTGGACACAGTCCCTGTCCCACATGGGGCTCACAATCTTAATCCCTATTTTACAGATGAGGTATCTGAGGCACAGAGAAGTGAAGTGACTTGCCCAAGGTCACATGGCAGGCAAGTGGCGAGCCAGGATCAGAACCCAGGTCCTTTTAACTCCCAGGCCCGGGGTCTATCCACTAGGCCATGTTGTTTCTCACTGTACTGAGCACAGGGGTAGATACAGAGAATCGAGTAGAATATAGTCCCTGTCCCATTTGGGCTCCCATTCTAAGTAGGAGGGAGAATAGGTGTTGAATCCCCATTTTACAGATGAGCAAAGTGAGACACAGAAAGGTAAGGTGACTTGCCCAAAGTCACCCAGTAGGCACGTGACTCCCAGTCTAAGGGGGAAGGGAGAACAGATGAGCCACATTTTACAGATGAGGCACAGAGAGGTTACAGCAGGACAGTGGCAGAGCCGGGATGAGAACGTAGGCCTCCTGACTCCCAGGTCTGGGTTCTTTTACCCAAGTTAGCTGGAGAAAAATACAGTACCTCAGAAATGGCCACATGCCCTCAGGGGTAGCCCCCCAGACTTCAGGTAGAGGAAATTGCTCTCTGTCTCATATTGAGCCAGTCACCTAGATTCCCACACAGTCAGCCACACCGGCAGCTAAAGAGGATGTGAGTTGGGTAGAATCTCTGAGGATCTCAGATGAGGTGAAGGGAGAAGAGACAGGGCCGAGCCTTCATTTGGTCTGAAGTGTCGGTCAGTCAATCGTATTTATTGAGCACTTATTGTATGCAGAGCACTGTACTAAGCGCTTGGGAAAGTACAACACAACATTATAACAGACACATTCCTTTCCCACGATGAGAGGATAAAGGTCGGGAGCTGGTGAAAGCAGGGCCAGCAAAGCCCTTGGGCCTGGCCTTGCCCTGTTGTGGTGACCCTCTGCAAATGTTCTGTGAGTGCACACACTAGGCCTTGATGATGGGGGCTCGGGAGGCAGAAAGCTGAAACGTCTGCCCTCCGGGGATCTGGCATAAAGATTATGCAGTGACAAAATCTCCCACCTGCTCCTAGTCGGTCAAACATTCAGTCTTCAGTTCCCAGTAGGGCCAGCACATTGGACAGACCAGGGTGCACGCATGGGGTACATAGCTGGACCTGTGCCCGAGAGGGATCAAGAAGCAGGAGTCTTGGCATGAGAGTGATGGTGAATTCCCCTTCCCCGCTTGAGCTGCCTCTCCTCCCCGGGGGCTCGCTGAGGCCTGCAGCCCACCCCCCAGGCCCATAGGGGGCTTCACCTTCCCCCCCAGCACCTCTGAGTTAAACCCAGACTGAGGCCCCTTGGCGCCAGAATGCTCTTCTGGGCCCTTTAAGTGGCCGGCTCCCCATACGGGGCAGGGGGCTGAGCCTGGGCTCGGTTCTTGAACTGGAAGTTCTTGATGTAGGTCTCCATGACCCAACTTCCTGACTTGATGCTCTTCTTCTGGCGGGCAGTGCCTAACCAGGCGCCCTCCTGCCCCCTTACAGGTCCTCCCTTCTTCCTCTATTTCCTGTCTCAGAGAGCTGAGGCCTACCACATGGTCTTGGATTTCCTCTGCCTTATCCAGGTCCAGGTGGAGCCCATCAGCTCTGACTCCCCCTGAGAGAGCTAGGCCTCTGGGAGAGAGTTTCCTCTTCCCAGGATGGAGAGGATGGGTTTGGGATCTGCTCCCTCCCTCCCTCAGACCAGAACGAAGTCTCTGAGCCTGGTGGCAACTCCCCTTCTCGCTTCACCCAGCTCAAGGCTCGTTCCCTCCAGGTCTCACTGACCACTCCAGCGAGTCCTTTTTGAGCGAGCTTCTCTCCTTCTGGAGGAAACTGGGGATTTGGGCCTCTCCAGGGATACCCAGGGCCTCTCGGAGAACAGGGAGCAGCATAACAGTGTTTACCTTTCCTGGCTGGTGCTGAGTAGTGATTGAGTCAAGTGCGCGAGCGACGTCTGCTCAGTGTCGCAGAGCTGGAAAAGCGAGGTGTCCCATCTTGGAGGTAAGAGAGGATGCCCCCAGTTGCTGCACCCCCCCTACTCCTGGGTTCCTGCCAGGTGCCTCTCCACATCACTTACTTCCTCTGTGCTGATTTCCTCAATTGTGGCCTTTTTCCAACTCCCCCCCGCCCCTCCCCATCACCCCAGGTCTCCCCCTAGGAGCATTGGCTCCTAAATTGGCCCAGGCTGGGCCCAAATCTCTGCCCGTGCCCAGGAGAGGCATTGAGGCTCATCACTACTGGGGAGGGGGTAAACAAGTAGGTAAAAACAATGGGTTTTTTTGTCTTTTTTGTTTTTAAACCACTGTGGGGTTTTGGTCCCAAGCAGGCAGTATGTAGTCTGTCCCCTGCCCCTTTGCCCTACACCCCCAGCCTTCTTCAGGAGGAGCAGTGTGGCCTAGTGGAAGTGTGGCCTAGTGGAAGGAGCACGGGCCTAGGAGGCAGAGGATATGCGTTCTAATCCCGCTCTGCCATGTGCCTGCTGTGCGACCTTGAGCAAGGCTCTTAACTTCTCTAGGCCTCAGTTACCTCATCCGTAAAATGGGGATTAAGAATGTGAGCCCCATGTAGGACAGGGACTGTATCCACCCTGATTAACTTGTATCTACCCCAGTGTTTAGAACAGTGCTTGGCATTTAGTAAGGACTTAATAAGTACCATGATTATTATTTCATTATATTATGACTTCTCTGTGCCTCAGTTGCCTCATCTGTAAAACGGGGATTCAATACCAGTTCTCCCTCCTACTTAGATTGTTAGCCCTGGGTGGATCAAGGACTGTTTCTGACCTAATTATCTTAGCCCTTAGAACAGTGCTCGACACATAGCGATCGCTTAACGAATACCATTATTATTATTATTGTTGTTCTTATTGTTAATACTACTATTCCTAGGTGTGGGAGGGGAAAACTGAGGCCTGGAAAGGGACTTGTTCTGCTCCCACAAGTCCCACAATAAGGTGGTAGTAGAGCCAGGAATGAGATTTGGTGGTGGGGGGTGACCTCCCAGCGTGGCATGCTGGGCCCGCTGAAAAACTGTGGTGATTTGGTTTCCACTTCCAACCAGCTAAATGTCTCACCACCACTTCAGTAAGTGGGAAAGTTAGTTTTACATGTTCAGAGAAAGGTAGGTAGGGATGGCGGAGACAAGTAATAGAGCCTGGAAAGAAAGCCAGTTGTAGGATGAGGTATCACTGAAAGGAGTAAAAATATATATATATATGGAACTAAAATGGCTACCACCTTCCTGCTGGCAGCCATGTTGGGTGTGTCATGGGTCCCTCTGTACCTTCAAAGGGAGCCATTTCTCTATTCACTGATCTTTTTTTTTTCCCCCAAATGATTTACTATTATTATTGCCACTATTACATTTGGGAAGTGTTTACTTTGGGCCAAGCAGTATACTTTGGGTTGGGGAAAGGTACAAGAGAAGCACCAGGGCTTAGTGGAGAGACCAAAGGGCTGGAAGTTATGAGATTTCGGTTCTGATCTCAGCTCAGCCACTTGCCTCCTGTGTGACTTTGGGCCAGTTACTTGACCTCTCTGTGCCTCCATTTCCTCATCTGTAAAATGGGGATAAAATATCTGTTCTCCCTCCCTATTTGGCTGAGAGCCCCATGTGGGGCGGGAATGGTGTCCACCCTGTTGATCTTGTATTTACCAAAGTGCTTGGCACATAGTAAGTGCTTTATTATTATTATTATTCAGACACAGACTTGGCATTCCACCCTTTCCATTCTTCTTCTTTCCTGACTAGACTGGATGGTTACAATACTCTGAACATTCCCATCCCAATCAGTGACTTGGTGATCTATTGATCCCTTACTTGAATGTTGCACCTCCTAGCTTATCTCAAAGCCCTTTCAAAACCATACCACCTAATTCCTGCTTTGATTGATTCTCCCCAGGAAGGCGACTCAAGAGTAGAATTTCATGCACCCATTTTACAGATAGGGTGAAGAGAGTCACAAAAGAGAAAGGCACCTGCCGGCAGTAACCACCAAATTGAGAGCGGAAGTGGGAATAACCCCCTTGTGTGAGAGCAGCCATGGGTCTTCCTAGTTGGTGTCTTTCTCTGAAATGCCCAAACACCTTCCAGAAGTTGATTTTCACCTCCCCACATTTGCCAGGGATGGGATTTATGATGATGATGATGATGATAATCACAATAATTGTGGTATTTGAGCATCCGCTAAGCCCCATGCTGAACGCTGGGGTCGATCCAATCAGCTCGGACATTACCCCTATCCCACATGGGGCTCACAGCCTAAACTGGGGGAGAACGGGTATTTCATCCCCATTTTACAGAGGAAGAAACAAGGCCCAGAGAGATTAAGCCACTTGCCCGAGGTCACACAGAAGGCAAGTGGCGGAGCCGGAATTAGAAGCCAGGTCTCTGGACTGCTGGTCCGGCGCTCTTTCCACTGGGCCACGCTGCTTCTTCCCAAGGAAGAGAGCTCCGGAGTGGGGACGTGGCCTGCTTGGGATCTCCCCACGAGGCTGCGATGGAGAACCCAGGAGTCTGGCTCCTGGCCCTTTTGGTCTCCCTGCCAGCCCCTGCTGCCTTGCGTGTGATTGACACCCACTGGGTGGGCATGGATGGACACCGCCAGTCACCGTGGCAGCCCGGCCCGTCTCCCAGGGTGACTGAAGGCTGAGGGGTGTTTGTTTTGGATCGGGGTTGAGGGGGAAGGCCGGCGCCCTGTGAGTCGGGATGAACCGCGCTCAGGGAGCCTTGCCACTGTGTGTCTCTGGCAGAGCAATTTGGAACAGCTCCGGCGTGAGGGCCCCATGTCAAAAGCCGGGCCTGGAAAGGGCGGAGCATCTTTCCATAGCCGCTTCCCAAAGGTTTCTCCTTTCCTGTTGATTTTCCACGTCTCTGCCCGGGTGGGGAGAGGACAGCCAGGCCCTGGCTCCTCTCGGTGATTGTCTTCGCTCAGTAAACACCTGCCCTGCCAGTCTTGTGATCACTATAAATAGGCCCGGGGCGCCCTGCAGAAAGTCAGCCTGGCTGTTTCCCCCCCAACACACCCCCATCATTTAGTGCTGCCAGCCTCACTTTCTAAATAAGCTCTGGGAGAATGTCCAGGCCAGAGGGCTCCTGTTCCCTCAGCGGGACATGAGCCAACCCACGACTGGACAGGGAATCCGGCCTACCAGGGCAGAGCTCCGTGGGGCCCAGCAGGGAGCACCCTGCAGAGCTGCATTCTGGGAAGACTCCCCTTTTCCCATGTACCACCTCCATCCAAGGAGGCCTGTTCCACTTGCCCCTTGAGCAAAAGAACCCTTTCTTCCTTTTCAACTTCACTGATGCTTTCTCTATCCACTCCCCCTCCAACCTCAATCAATCAATCAATGCCGTTATTGAGTGCTTACTATGTGCAGAGTTACTGTACTAAGCGCTTAGGCAAGTACAGTTCAACTGAGTTGGTAAGCACGCTCCCTACCCTCAGTGAGCTGACAGTCTAAAGAAGCTTAAGTGGCTTCTCAGATTTTCTCCCCTCCCTCACCCCCGCAAAACAAACATCCTTTTGCAATCTGCAGCAGGAATTACTGAATGACACTTAATAGGGAACCACTCCCGAGTATCCTGGGGTTTTTTGGAAAGCTTCAGCAGGTGCCGGAGCTCGAGATACTTCAATCAATCAACTGCCCCAGGAAACGAGATTTGGGAAGCGGGTGGTGCAGAGGTCTCCCCTCTCCCACCCAAACCTCCCTTCTCCCCTCATCCTCTAGACTGTAAGCTCGCTGTGGGCAGGGAATGTGTCTACCAACGCTGTTATATTGTACTCTCCCAAGCACTTAGCACACAGTGAGCACTCAATAAATATGATTGATTGATTGGCTGATCTCCCGCCGCTGTTTTTGGTAAACTGGCATAGTGGTGGTTTTCATTTCCTCTTGGGAAAGGGTCTAGGGAGCCCAGTGCAGGGCCATGTATGGTGGTCTTGGGCCGGCAGTTCCATTTCCTGCCTCGTTCCCTGGTCTGAGGCCTTGCCCTGTGTGTGAGAGATGGCTCAAGCTTATGGTGTGACTGAGGGGGCGACTGTTTTCAGGTGGCCCCCTGGTATGGCAAGAGGATCAGTTGGCTCCCACCGCCGGGTATCACCAGCACACATAGGTCGAGCCCTTCCCGTGGGTGTGACTCCTCACTAGGTCCTAGAGGGCAGCCGGTTGGCCAGCCTGCAGTCAGTCAGTCAGTCAATCATATTTACTGAGTGCCTACTGTATGCAGGGCTCTGTACTAAGTGTTTGGAGGAGAGTCCAATATAACAATAAAACAAACACATTCTCTACCCTCCAGAAGCTTCTCGTCACTTTGAGGTTTCCAACTGGGGATTGTCAGCTTGGGCCTGGCCCCCAGTTTGGGGGCTGGTGAAAGGCACATGGCTCAGCTAGTGGCGAGGACACTTTTTTTTTAATACTATTTGTTAAATGCTTACTATACTGTACTAAGCACTGGAGTAAATAGAAGCTAATAATAATAATGTTGGTATTTAAGCGCTTACTATGTGCCAAGCACTGTTCTAATCGCTGGGGTAGATACAGGTCATCAGGTTGTCCCACATGGGGCTCACAGTCTTCATCCCTTTTTTACCGTGAGGTAAGTGAGGCACAGAGAAGTGAAGTGACTCACCCAAGGTCACACAACTGTCAAGTGGCAGAGCCGGGATTAGAATCCTCAACCGCTGACTCCCAAGCCCGTGCTCTTTCCACTAAGTCACGCTGCTTCTCGTTTGGACACCGGCCCTGACCCACATGGAGCTTTGACAGTGTTCTTACCAGTCAAGAAACAGGAGTGAACCGTTGGACCCTTTGCAGGGCATTGGTTCCACTGCTTACCTGCTGTGTGACCCTGGGCAAGTCACTTCACTTCTCTGTGCCTCAGTTCCCTCATCTGCAAAATGGGGATTCAATACCTATTTTCCCTCCTACTTAGACTGGGAGCCCCATGTGGACCCTGATGATCTTGTGTGTACCCCAGCGCTTGCTACAGTGCTTGAGCTCATTCTGTAGACTCTCAGCTCATTGTGGGCAGGAAATGTGTCTGCCATTGTTATATTGTACTCTCCCAAGCACTTAGTACAGTGCTCTGCACACAGTAAGTGCTCAATAAATACAATTGAATGAATGGATGACATGTAGTAAGCACTTAACAAATATCACAATTATTACTGGTGGGAAATGAGCAGTGCAGCTGGAGTTGGAATCAACCACAGTTAGGATTTTTAAATAACCTCTACTGTAATCAAAGGCCTCCTCAACATCCCCTCTTCCCTGGAGCTGCCTCCTCCACTCGATCAATCGATTATCTCGTCAAATGCCGTCGAGTCATCTCCGACCCATAATCGATTAGTGGTATTTATTGAGCGCTCACTGTTCTGAATTAGTACAAACGGCCTACTTTGGGTTGAAACCGGATGTCAGATTGGGGAGGGGAGGGCATGTGGGTGAGCGGGTGCCAAAGGGTTCCATGGTTTCTGGGGAGCGGTGGGTACCTGGTCTTCCATGTCCATCCGAATGGCTAGTAGTGGCAGTGACCACAATAATACCAAACCCTCTCCCTCCCCTTTCTTTTTCAAATGGCATTTAAGGGCTTACTTTGTTCCAGGCAGTGTACGAAGCACTGTGGTAGATGCAAGATATTCAGGTTGGACACAGTCCACGTCCCACAAGGAGCTCACTGTCTTAATTTCCATTTTACAGCTGAGGGAACTGAGGCACAGAGAAGTGAAGTGACATGTCCAAGTTCACACAGCAGACAAGTGGTGGAGCTGGGATTAGAACCAAGGTCCTTCTGACTCCCAGGCCCACGCTCTATCCATTAAGCCACGTTGCTTCCCTCCTGGAAGTCCAGGCCTACATCCATCCCTGAATCCCTGGGCTGATCTCTCCCTCTTTGTAATGTGCTCTCAAACCCTCTGAGAAAGGATTGCTGGAGGAAGGTGTTTTTCTCCTCATCAAATGATCTGGAGGTACAGCATATCCTTCCCCCTTCACATCCGACATCCAGCATCTGTCTCCCTGTCTTCAAATCCCTACTAAAATCACAGCTCCTCCAAGAGGCCTTCCCCGACTAAGCCCTCATTTCCCCTATTCCCTCTCCCTACTGCATCACCTATGTACTTGATACTCACCCCACCTCCAGCCCCACAGCGCCTATAGCTGTAATCCTCATACGCTACCGTTGCTCCTATCTGGAATTTATTTTAATGTCCATTCCCCTCACTAGTGTGTAAGCTCCTTGAGGGCAGGGATCTGGTCTACCAACTTCCCAAAAGCTTAGCACAGTACCCTGCACACAGTGGGAGCTCAACAAATACCACTGATTGAGTGATATCCAGCACAGATTAGGGACTTCATATTTAGGAGAGAAAGTCAGGAGAAACTGTCCAGCAGCAATCACTGCCCCCTTTGTCCTTCAGAAGCCAGCCGAGTGAGAAGATTTTTGTCTACTGAGGTTTCTGACGGAGGAGAGAGCAAGAGCTTGGGGCTGGCTCGGTGGGGAGGCAGAGGCAGTGTGTCTGTCTTGTCTCCCGCCCCCGACCCCAGGCCCTCCTCCCGGGGTCCTCTCCGGATCTCCCTCCCCACCCCCTCCTCAGGGTCCTCTCTGGATTGCAGGGTATTCGAGCATGTTTCCGGCCACTGACCCTGGATCCTACCCATCACAACCTCCCCCTCCCCGGCCTCAACCCGCTCTCTGGGGAAAAGGATTGGAATTGGGCAGGTCTCCATCCTTCAACTGCCCTCTCAGTGGGCTCCCCCTGCCCGTCATTGCCCGTCCCTGTTGCCGCCCCGGGGGCATTGGCCAAGGGCCCGTGTCTGCAACGTGCCTCTTAAATCAGCCTTTTGTTTCACCTGCCAACATACACAGCCCGGTCTAGGGAACTTGTAGCCAGCCAGCCAGGGATCCAGCCTCCAGCTTCGATTGAAGTTGGGGGCCCAGGGGGAGGGAGAGGCAGGCCATTTTGGCTCCCAGCCATGTGTTACTGGGGAGCGGTTCTGGACAGGTGGGAAGGGTGGCGGGAGACTCTAGAGCGTAATCTGGCTTAGCCAGAATTTGGGACAGAGAGTCCCTGCACTGGGGCCCTCTGCTTAAAAACTCCTCCCTCCGGCTCTGAGTTCTTGCCCAGAATGGACAGCTCATCGTCATCATCGTCATCCTCATCATCCAATGCGTTTCTATTTCTGTGTCACCTTTCTTTCCCAAGCACGGTCGCAGATATTAGTTCATTTTAACCTGAGGGCTTTTTGTTTTGCTTTTTGCTTAGAAAAATGTTTCTGGGGCAGCATACGAATGCATGTGCACATGCAATTCTTCAGAACACTTAAGCTACGTACAAATTCCATTGCACTCTTCCTGCATTACTCATCTGTGCACATTTCCATTTCAATCGGTTATTGCCCCTCCTCTCTCCTAAACCTCGACTTTCCAACCTGCCATGACCAGGACGATCTGTGAACCTCAATTTTCTTAGGCCTTCCCCGCTTCTTATGTTTTTCCAGCTCATGATTGGCTTCCTTGTCCTCTGGAGATGGGTTTATCTTTTCTCTCCTCTCCCCCCACCCCACCCTTCCTAGTACAGTTTCCATGTTTTTCCTCTATTGGCAATTTTTTTTATAATGCCAGTTTTGCCCCTAATGTATTTCCTGCCAAGACAGGCACCTGGTCCTCAATTCTCACCCCAAACCCCTCCTGTTCGGTCCCGTCCCTATTCCGTTTCTTTATTTTCAGATTCCCGTGTTCTCTCCAAAACCCCTTGTCATTGATCATCCTACAACTGGGGCTTCTTGTATTTCGTCTTCCTTCTCCAGAGTCTTTTTTTAATTCCCCCAAGACTTCCTTTCCACCACCCCCCTCCCCCCAAAGCAGGAGTTTCCCTGGCGCTCTTAGATTCTTAAAATCTCTCAGCATCTTTCACTTCCTTTTCCTGTAGTCTTCAAGCTCTCCTTGGTTCGTACACTTTCCCTCCAGGATATCTGCATAGAGCCTTTTATAGGCTGGGGCCCTCAACTCCCCCTCTCGCTATCCTCTGTAATCTCTTTTTCATATCCTGTCCCTTTCCAAGTTCTCTTCTTGAAGGGGAATGTGCTTCCCTCCAGGAGTCCAAATAGAGAGGATGAAATTTCAACTGTTTCCCGTCACTCTCCTTCTCTTCTCCTCCTCCCCCCTCCCCACTTTTTATTACAACGGTCACATCAAAACGCTGCTCGGATGGGCGAGCTCTCCTTTCCGGGGAGGTCAAACGTTAGCTGCCTTTTAATCCTATTGGCCCCAACAGATACCACAGAGCCAACTGGCAGTATTGCTAGAGATAACTCATGTAGAAAAAGAGCAGAGTTCAAAAACTGTTGGAAGAGGCAGACTCTGTCCCCCAGGGCTAATCACCCTCCCTATTTATTGAGCTCCTACTGTGCGCAGAGCACTGTAGTAGGCGCTTGAAAACCTCCATTCGAAGTGAAAGGCCCGATCCCTTCCCTCAAGGATCTTGCCATCTAATGATGGGCACAAACTGTAAACATTCATTTAGTTGTATTTATTGAGCACTTACTGTGTGCAGAGCATTCTACTAAGCACTTGAATATGCTAAGTTAAGGGGAAGAGCCTAGATATAAGTGATAAAACCAAAAGAAGGCAATTAAATGAGCAAATAGATGTGCATATTAGTGTTATGCAGATAGGCATATGTGCGTAGAGAAGCAGTGTGGCCTAGTGGAAAGAACACGGGCCTGGGAGTCAGAGGACCTGGGTTCTAATCCAAGCTCCACCACTTACCTGCTGTGTGACCTTGGTCAAGTCTCTTCATTTCTCTGTGCCTCAGTTACCTCATCTGTAAAATGGGGATTAAGACTGAGCCTTATGAGGGACAGGGACTGTGTCCAACTCGATTATCTTGTAATAATAATTATGGCATTTGTTAATAATAATAATGTTGGTATTTGTTAAGCGCTTACTATGTGCCGAGCACTGTTCTAAGCGCTGGGGTAGACACGGGAAGCAGGTTGCCTCACGTGGGGCTCACAGTCTTAATCCCCATTTTACAGATGAGGTAACTGAGGCACAGAGAAGTTAAGTGACTTGCCCACAGTCACACAGCTGACAAGGGGCAGAGCTGGGATTCAAACTCATGACCCCTGACTCCAAAGCTCGTGCTCTTTCCACTGAGCCACGCTGCTTCTCTAGCGCTTACTATGTGCCAGGTACTGTACTAAGTGCTGAGATGGATACAAGCAAATCATGCTCTTTCCACTAGGCCACAGTGCTTCTCAAAAATTCAGTGGCCCTACAGGGATTGAACCCCCGACCTTGGCGTTATTAGCACCATGCTCTGACCAACTGAACTAACCGGCCCTCACTAACAGGCCCTCAGTAAGCTGCCCTGACCACCGTCTTTAACTGTTCATTCATTCAATAGTACTTATTGAGCGCTTACTATGTGCAGAGTACTGTACTAAGAACTTGGAATGTGCAATTCAGCAACAGATAGAGACAATCCCTGCCCATTGCCAGGCTTACAGTCTAATCTGGGGAGACAGACAAAAACAATAGCAATAAATAGAATCAAAGGGATGAACATCTCATTAACAAAACTGTTCACACTCCAGTGGCTTCTTCACCACTGTTTTCAAACATGCTCATGTCTCCCCTATCCTGAAAAAAACCATTCCTTGATCCCACAGATCCCACAGCTCCCTCCAGTTATCACCCCATCTCCCTTCTACCATTCCTCTCCAAGCTCCTTGAGTGAGTCGTCTACACCTACTGTCTCAAGTTTCTCTCCTCCAGTTCTCTCCTTTGACTCCCTCTAATCTGTCTTCCATTCCCTTCACTCCACAGAAACTACCCTCTCAAAGGTCACAAATGACCTTCTCCTTGCCAGACCCAATGGCCTCTATTCCATCCTAATCCTTCTCGACCTCTCAGACGCCCTCGTCACGGTTGACCACCCCCTTTGTCAGCCTCAACCACCAGAGGACTGACACTGTCCTCTCCTGGTTCTCCTCCTATCTCGCTGACCACACATTCCCAGTCTTGTTCATGGGCTTCTCCTTTGCCTCCCACTCCCTAACTAGAAGTTCCTCAAGGCGCAGTTCTAGGTCCCCTTTTATTTTCCATCTACACCCACTCCCTTGGAGAACTCATTCACTCCCATGGCTTCAACTACCATCTCTATGTGGATGATTCCCAAATCTACATTTCCAACCCTGATCTCTGTCTCTCATTCTCTGCAGCCTCATATTTCCTCCTGCCTTCAAGACATCTCTACGTGGATGTCCCTCTGACACCGCAAGCATAATGTGTTCAAAACAGAATTCCTCATCTTTCCACCCAAATTCTATCCTCCCCGTGACTTTTCTGTCACTGTAGACAGCATCACCATCCTCCCTGTCTCACAAGCCCATAACCTTGACATTATCCTCGACTCATCTCTCGTTCAAGTCAGATTTTCAATCTGTCACCATATTCTGTCAGTTCAACCTTTTCAACATTACTAAAATCCACTCTTTCCTCTTCAAACTGGTACCATGTTGATCCAAGCATTGATCCCATCCCGCCTTGATTACTGCATCAGCCTCCTTGTTGACCTCCCAGCCTCCTGTCTCTCCCCACTCAAGTCCATACTTCACTTTATTGCCTGGATCATTTTTCTACAAAAACTTTCAGTCCATGTTTCCTCATTCCTCAACAATGACCAGTGTTGCCTATCCATCTCTACGTCATACAGAAACTCCTTACTATTGGCTTTAAAGCACTCCATGACCTTGCCCCCTCCTATTTTTACCTTGCTGATTTCCTAGTACAACTCAGCTCACACACTTCTCTCCTCGAATGCCAACCTATTCATTGTACCTCATCTTGGCTATTATCACCGCCGACCTCTCGACCACATCCTGCCTCTGGCCTAGAACATCCTCCCTCTTCATATCCAACAGACAGTCACTCTCCCCACATTCAAAGCCTTATTAAAAGCACATCTCCTCGTAGAGGTTCTTCTTGACTAAGCCCTTATTTCCTCTTCTCCCACTCCCTTCTGCATTGTTCCTGCACTTGGATTTGCACCCTTTATTCACCCCTTCCTCAGCCCAACAGCACTTATGTATATGTCCGTAATTTATATTAATATCTCTCTCCCTCTCTAGACTATAAGCTTTTAGTTTGTGTATCTACCCACTCTGTTATATGCACTCTCCCAAGCATTTAGTACAGTGCTCTGCACACAGTAAGAGCTCAATAAAAAAGATTGATTGGTAGGAGATCAGCGAGATAAGGTGGTGGTGGGAGCTGATTGAGGGGTTTAAAGCTGATGGTAAGGAATTTCTGTTTGATGTGAAGATAGATGGAAGCTCATTGTGGGCAGGGAATGAGTCTGTTTATTGTTCTATTGTACTCTCCCAAGCGCTTAGTAGAGTGCTCTGCACACAGTAAGTGCTCAATAAATACGACTGAATGAATGAATTAGAGGGATTTGAGGAGTGGAGAGATATGGGCTGAACTTTTTTTAGAAAAATGATCTGGGCAGTAGAGTGAAGTATGGGCCAGAGAGAGGAGAAACAGGAGACAAGGAAGTCAGCAAGGAGGCTGATGCAGTAGTTAAGGTGGGCTATAGTAAGTGCTTGGATCAAGGTGGTAACAGTTCGGATGAAGAGGAAAGGGCAGCATCTAGAGATGCTATGAAGGTAGAACCGACATGAGTTCATGAACTGAATGTGTGGGTTGAATGAGAGAGCTGAGTCGAAGATAACACCAAGGTTATGGGTTTATGAGACAGGGAGAAAGATAACGCTGTTTACAATGATGGGAAAAGTCAAGGAGAGGGCAGGGTTTAGTTGGGAAGATGAGGAGTCCTGTTTTGGACAAGTTAAGTTTGAGGTGTCACTGAGTCATCCAAGTACAGATGTCCTGAGGGCAGGAGGAAATATGAGACTGCAGAGCAGGAGGAAGGTCAAGGCTGGAGATGTAGATTTGGGAATCATCCGCATAGAGGTGGTAGTTGAAGCCATGGAAGTCAGTGAGTTCTTCAAGGGAGCGGGTGTAGATGGAGAATAGAAGGGGACCCAGAACTGAGCCTTGAGGGATTCCCACAGTTAGAGGTCCTATCTCGTCTTATGCTGTCAAGTCGTCTCCATCCCATAGTGACACCATGGACACATCTCTCCCAGAACGCCCCTCCTCCATCTGCAATTGCTCGGGTAGTGTATCCTTAAATCCGATTGAATGAATGAAGAGAGTTTCCTTGGTAAAAATATGGAAGTGGTTTACCATTGTCTCCTTCCGTGCAGTAAACTTGAGTCTCCACCCCGACTCTCTCCCATGCCGCTGCTGCCCAGCACAGGTGAGTTTTGACTTGTAGCAGATTGCCTTCCTCTTGCTAGCCCTTGGCCAAGCTAGGAATGGATATGCTTCTGCTTGACTCTCCCTCCCATAGTCGAGACTGGTAGAGTACTGGAAACTCTCCAGGGCTACCCTGAGAGGGTACAGTTAGAGGGCAGAAAATTTAATAATGTTGGTATTTGTTAAGCGCTTACTATGTGCAGAGCACTGTTCTAAGCGCTGGGATAGATACAGGGTAATCAGATTGTCCCATGTGAGGCTCACAGTCTTAATCCCCATTTTACAGATGAGGTAACTGAGGCACAGAGAAGTTAAGTGACTTGCCCACAGTCACACAGCTGACAAGTGGCCGAGCATGGCCCCCTGGAAGAGATATGATTTCAGAAGGATCTCGAGGATGGGCAGAACACTGCTGAACGTAAAGGAGAAGGGAGTTCCAGGCAGAAGAGAGAGGATGTGAGCAAGAGGTTGGTGTTGGGAGAAATAAGAACAAGGCCCAGTGAGTAGATTGGCTTGACAGAAGCGAAACGTGTGAGCCAGGATGAACCGGAAGAGAGCTGATTGAGCTCCTTAAAATCAGCGGTCAGGAGTTTCTGCTTGATGCAGAGAGGAATGGTTAGTCTTTGGGCAGCACCTATCATTCCACACATCCACCAGTGATTAAAAGCAGTCGATCGATAATACTGTGTGCCTGTTGGGTGCAGAGCACGGGACGTGGGTTGGGGTGATACTTTGGTAGATAAGATCCCTGCCCATCAGGAGCTTGCAATCTAACTTCCATCTACAAATAGATGGAAGAAATGCTCAAATATCAGAGGATGTATAACGGCGTGTACAAAAGTGCAATGAGAAGCAGTGAGGGTATAATTGCTGAGGTGATAGTAAGGAGGAGGCAACCTGGAGAGAAAATAATTCCAGTGGGAAGTGGGATTTCGGAAGAGTTTTGAAGATGGGAATAGTTGTGGTCTGGGGAATTTGAAGGGGGAGGGAGTTCCAGGCAGGAGGAAGGGAATGAGCCAAAGATCGCAGGCAGGAGAGTTGAAAACAAGGCGCAGTGAAAAGGTGAGTTTGGGAGGAGCTGAGAGTGAGAGCTGGGATGCAGGTGGAGAAGAGGGTGTGTAGGTAAGAAGGAGAAAGCCAATGGAATGTCTTAAAGTCAATGGTCAGGAGTTTCTTTTTGATGCGGAGATGAATGGGTGAGCTTGGGAGGATTTTGAGGAGTGGAGAGGTGTGGGCAGGATGATGTTTCCCAAACATGATCTGAGCAAGGGAGTGAAGTATGGCCTGGAGAGGTAAGAGGCTGGAGGCAGGGAGGTCTGCGAAGGGGCTGGTACAGCAGTCTAGCTGGGGTATGACGAGCGCCTGGAAGGGTTGTGGCCGTTTGGATGGAGAGGAAAGGGTGGATCCGGGAAATGTTGTGGAGAAAAACCAACAGGATTTAGCAACAGACTGGATGCAAGAGTTGAAAAAGAGCGATGAATCAAGGATAATACCAAGGTTGCGGCAACAGTGCCAACTTTTCATTTTGCACGTGGGAACGAAATGGGGGCAGGGATCTTTCTGAAGGGAGTGAGCCTTGGGAGGAGACAATCTTCAAAAAGCTAATTGGTCAGCCACAATTTGGGGTCAGTCAGTCAATCATATTTATCGAGTGCTTACTGGGTGCTGAGCACCGGGCTAAGCGTTGGGGAGAGTACAGTGAACTTTTCAGCCCTGATTGGAAACTCTGAGGTCTTTGTCAGAGACCTGTGGTGAGCAACTCTGGGAATTCAGCTCAGAAACTCTTTGGGGGGCATCACCCCCATTCCCCCTTTGGAGAAGGCACCTAGGGGTTATAGGTATCGGCAACAAAGGAGGATGGTGTTGATGCCAACTGTAATGGGAAAGCGAGGTGGAGCAAAGGTCTCAGGAGGGAAGATGAAGAGTTCAGTTCTTGACTTATTGAGCTTGAGCAGGAGGTCCATATGGAGATGTTTTGCAGGCAAGAAGAAAAGCAAGATTGCAGGCATGGGGGAGAGGCTGGAGTTAGCAAGATTCAGCAGCGTGGCCTGGTGGAAAGAGCCCGGGCTGGGGAGTCAGAGGGACCTGGGTTCTAATCCCGGCCCTGCCACTTGTCTGCTGTGTGACCTTGGGCAAGTCACTTCACTTCTCTGGGCCCCAGTTCCCTCATCTGTTAAATGGGGATTGAGACTGTGAACCCCATGTGGGACATGGCCTGTGTCCAACCTGATTAGCTTGGATCTGTCACAGCATTTAGTACAGCACCTGACATAGAGTAAGCATATAACAGTGCCATTTTAAAAAAAACAACACCCGGGAGTCATCCACATAAAGGTGGTAACGGAAGCGGAGGGAATGGGTTTGAAGTGAGAAGAGTAAGGGACCTAGAACAGAACGTTGAGGGACACCCACAGTTGAGAAAGGGGGTGAGAGGTGGAAAAGATACCCATGAAAAAGAGTAAGAAAAAATAGCCAGAGAGAAAAACCAGGAGAGAACCATATCCATGGAGCCAAGATTAGATAGCATTACTAGGAAGAGGAAATGTTTCTAGACTCTATCAATCAATCGATTGTATTTATTGAGCACTTACTGTGTTCAGAGCACTGTACTAAGCGCTTGAGAGAGTGCAATATAACAGAGTTGGTAGACCTGTTCCCTGCCCACGACGAGCTTACAGTCTAGAGGGGGAGATGGACATTAATATAAATAAATTACAGATAATTAAGTGCTGTGGGAATGGTGTGGGGGGTGGAAGTGAATAAAGGGAGCAGATCAGGGTGATGCAAAAGGGAGCGGGAGAAGAGGAAATGAGGGCTTGGTCAAGGAAGACTTCTAGTAGGAGATGTGCCTTCAATAAGGCTTTGAAGGTAGGGGGAATAATTGCTCAGGGCGGGGAGAGTGGGATTGCATAACAGTGCTCTGCACCCAATAAGTGCTCAATAAATACTAACGATTGATTGATTTCCACCCATGCCATAGGTGGTGGAGAGGTCAAGGGGGATTAGAACAGAGCAGAGTCCATTAGACTACGGCCAGGAGGAGGTCATTGATGACCTGGAGAGCATGATCTCAGTGGAATTAAAGAGGCAGAAATTGAGTGGTAGCAGGTCAAGATGGGAGTGGGAAGAGAGGGAGTAGAGGTAGAGGGTGAATTCGACCCAAGCCAGAAGTTTGGAAAGCAGCCATCCGTTTCTTTTCCTCTATCACAGCTGTTATAGCTGAGTTCTAGCTTTGGGCTCTACATTCACATTTCCTTTGCCTTATTTGCCTGTATCCTGGACTGATTGACCTTAAATCTGCTGCACAACTGCCCGTTGGGGTTTCTAATAATAATAATTATAATAATTGTATTTGTTAAGTGCTTATTTGGTGCCAAGCTCTTTACTAAACACTAGAGCACATGCAAGACAATCAGGTAGGATGCAGTCCCTGACCCGTATGGAGCTCACGGAGTAAAGGGGAGGGAGAGCAGGTATTGAATCCCCATTTGACAAATGAGGGACCTGAAGTAAAGATACAAAACAGGCAAGTGGCAGAGCTGGAATGAGAACTCTGATCCCCTGACACCCAGGCCCAGACTCTTTCCACCAGGCCATGCTGCTTATGGCCCAGACCCATGGCAGATGGCTGCATATTCATTCATTCATTCATTCATTCATTCAATCGTATTTATTGAGCACTTACTAAGTGCAGAGCACTGTACTAAACACTTGGGAGAGTATAATATAAGAATAAACAGACACATTCCCTGCCCACAACGAGTTTACAGTCTAGAGACCTTCTCCTTTCCACCTCTTTTGGTGATCTTTATGTAATTTCCAATCTACCCATTCACCTATGGAATGCCCATCACATTGGTTCCCATTACCCTATTTATTTTGTTAATGAAATGTACATCGCCTTGATTCTATTTAGTTGCCATTGTTTTTACGAGATGTTCTTCCCCTTGACTCTATTTATTGCCATTGTTCTTGTCTGTCTCCCCCGATTAGACTGTAAGCCCGTCAAAGGGCAGGGACTGTCTCTATCTGTTGCCGACTTGTTCATTCCAAGCGCTTAGTACAGTGCTCTGCACATAGTAAGCGCTCAATAAATACTATTGAATGAATGAATGAATTCCCATGAATCTCCCAAATATTATTATTATTAATAACAATAATAGTAATGGTATTTGTTAAGCTTTTATTATGTGTCAAGCACTGTACTAAGCACTACGGTAGATACAAGTTAATCAGGTCCCATATGGAGCTCCCAGTCTAATTAGGAGGGAGAACAGGTATGGAATCCCCATTTTGCAGTTGAGGGAACTGAGGCACAGAGAAGTTAAGTGACTTGCCCAAGGTCACATAGCTGACAAGTGGCAGTACCAGTATTAGACCCCAGGTTTTTTTTGTCTGTTTTTTAATGGTATTTAAGAGCTTACTGTATGCCAGGAACCATACTAAGCGCTGGAGTAGTTGTGAGCTAATCAGGTTGGACACAGTCCCTGTCCCACATAGGGCTCACAGTCTGGCTCAGTGGAAAGAGCCCAGGCTGGGGAGTCTGAGGTCATGGGTTCAAATCCCGGTTCTGCCACTTGTCAGCTGTGTGACTGTGGGCAAGTCACTTAACTTCTCTGTGCCTCAGTTACCTCATCTGTAAAATGGGGATTAAGACTGTGAGCCCCACTTGGGACAACCTGATTACTCTGTATCTACCCCAGCGCTTAGAACAGTCCTCTGCACATAGTAAGCGCTTAACAAATACCAACATTATTATTATTATTATTTTACAGATGAGGTAACTGAGGCAGAAAAACGAGAAGCGAGTTGCCCAAGTTCACCCAGCAGGCGAGTGGCGGAGCTGGGATTAGAACCCAGGTCCTTGCTCTTTCCACTAGGCCAAACTGCTTCTCTTGTCTGGCAACCCCAACTCCTACATTCTTTTCAGTCCAAAATGCTGCCTGGTCCTGTCAAATGCCTTCTCACTCAGTAATCCAGCTCTTTCTCTTCAGGTGACTCAGCAGTCTGGGAGCTTCCTCTTGTGGTGTGGGGCCCCGGGCATCGTTCCGCCAGCTCTTGCCCTGGTCTTGGCAATGAAATTCCCAGAAACACTTTACAGGCTGTACTTAATAGCATGGAGGGCCTCCTGCTTCCACTGCATCTCTCCTTTCTCAAAGAAGCCAGTAGCCAGGGGGTCAGGAACTTTTCTCCAAAATTATTCATTCAATTCAATTCATTCGGTCGTATTTACTGAGCGCTCAATGGGTGCAGAGCACTGTACTAAGCGCTTGGGAGAGTACAACATAACAATAAACAGACATATTCCCTGCCCATAATGAGCTTGCAGTCTAGAGGGGGAGAGAAAAGTTAATATAAATAATACAATATAAATAATTGCGCGGGCCCCTACCACTTTCCCCACCAAAGGCAGTTGAAGTGATTTTTCTGGGAACACTCCTTTCCCTCTCAGGTGTCATTCTGCTTTCTACCTCTGAGAAGGTGACTTTGGCCTCTCAATCAATCAATCAATTGTATTTATGGAGCGCTTACTACATGCAGAGCACTGCACTAAGCCCATGGGCGAGTACAACAGAACAGTACAACAGACACAGTCTCGCAATATTCATTTTCTCTTCGTGTGGCTAGAATTTAAGGAGGAACCCCAAATTCTGCCCATTTTATGCTCTAATAATATTAATAATAATTGTGGTATGTGTTAAAAGTTTACTGTGGGCCAAGGACTGTCCTAAGCCCTGGGGTAGATACAAGATAATCAGGTCCCATATGGGGCTCACAGATTAAGTAGGAAGGAGAAGAGGTATTGAATCCCCATTTTACAGATGAGGAAACTGTGGCACAGAGAAGTTAAGTGATTTGACAAGCAGACAAGCCATGGAGCTGGGATTAGAACCCAGATCCTCCGACTCCCAGGCCCGTTCTCTTTCCACTAGGCCATACTGCTTTTCTGCTATTTTAAGGTAAGGCGCACATAGGGCTCTGCACAAAATGTGTAGTGCCTGGCACATAGTAAACACTTAATACCATTAAATAAATAAATAAATAAATAAATAAATAAATAAATAAATAAAACTTCCCCATCACTGCTGACAGCACCATCATCCTCCCTGTCCCATAAACTTGAAAAGAAACCCAAACCCTTAAGCAGCATGGTCTAGTGGAAAGAGCATGGGCCTGAGAGTCAGAGGACCTGGGTTCTAATCCCCGCTCTGCCAATAATTTGCTATGGGACCTTGACCAAGTCACTTAATAATAATAATAATGTTGGTATATGTTAAGCGCTTACTATGTGCCGAGCACTGTTCTAAGTGCTGGGGTAGACATAGGGGAATCAGGTTGTCCCACGTGGGGCTCACAGTCTTAATCCCCATTTTACAGATGAGGGAACTGAGGCACAGAGAAGTTAAGTGACTTGCCCACAGTCACACAGCTGACAAGTGGCAGAGCTGGGATTCGAACCCATGATCTCTGACCCCAAAGCCCGTGCTCTTTCCACCGAGCCACGCTGCTTCTCAACTTCTCTGTGCCTCAGTTTCCTCAACTGTAAAAAATGAGGATTCAATACCTGTTCTCCCTTCTCCATAGACTGCGAGCCCCTTGTGGGACAGGGACTGTGTCTGACCTGATTGATTTGTATCTACTCCAGCTCTTAGAATAGTACTTGACACATAGTAAGCCCTTAACAAATATCATTTAAAAAAAATAAGACTCACAGGCATTCTGTCATGATTTCTAACTGTTTTTTTAGGTTGGGTTTTGGCTTGACCAGTGTTGTCTTCTAGCACCATGATGACTGACTTCCTTTGCTCTATCTCTAGGTGGGTTCCCATATCTTATTATTATTGTTATTATTATGATTATTATCATGGTATTTGTTAAGTGCTTACTGTTCATCAAGCTCTATTCTAAGCTCTGGGGTGGATAGAAATGAGGTTGGACAGTCCCTATCCCACATGGGGCTCTCAATCTAATACCATGACCAAACACTTAGCACAGTGCTCTACGCACAGCAGATACTCAGTAAATACAATGATTGATTGTGCAGAGCACTTTCATATCTCCAAAGCACTGGCACATCAGTTATTTCATTTTATCTTCACAACAGCTCTGTGAGGTTGTGAGGGGCAGGTGTTGTTATCCCAATTTTACAAATGAGGAAAATGAGGCACAGCAAGGTTAAGTGACTTGCCCAAGGTCACACAACAGGCCAGTAGCAAATGTGAAACCAGAACTCAGATGTCTCGAGAAAGATGAGGTAGAATGGCCTAGGGAAAGAGCAGGATAATTGGAGTCAGGAGACCTGGCTGTGGGGAAAATTTTATTTTGGATCTGCTTTTATTATGGTATTTGTTAAGCACTTACTATGTGTCTAGCACTGGGGTAGATGGCAGTTAATCAGATTGGATGCAGTCCCTGTCCCCCTTGGGGCTCACTGCTCATTGTGGGTAGAGAACGTGTCTGTTGAGTGTTACATTGTACTCTCCCAAGCATTTCATATAGTGCTCTGCACACAGTAAGTGCTCAATAAATATGATTGACTGATTGACTAAGGAGGGAGAACGGGCATTGAATCCCCATTTTACAGATGAGGACACTAAGGCTCAGAGAAATGAAGGTGACTTGCCTCAGGTCACACAGCAGGCAGCTGGCGGAACGGGGATTAGAACCCGGGTCCTCTGGCTCCCAGGCCGGTCCTCTTTCCTTATGGCCATGCTGTTCTTTCTCTCTTTGTATCACCTCAGCTTTCTGTTAATAAGCTTCTCCTCTTCTTTAATCTCCATTACTTGTGTAACCTTTCTTCCCCTCCCACCGCCTTTTTTCCATCGATTATTTTCCTGGAGGTGTGTCTCTTCAGTTTCGTGTGCTGATCCTGTTCCCTAAATTGCCTTGCAGTGATTCCTACTCCTCATTTTCTCCTTTTGTTCAGCATCTCCCACCCGTCCCAGATATTCAGAAAGGGAGCAATGTGCCTCATACCTTCTACTCTATTGTCTCAATCTCTCCATCTCTCTATTATCTCTTTCTGTCTCAATCTCTATCATCTCCTCTGTGGACCCGTGGCCTTTGTCTCTTCCTGTTCTAAGCCAGATTTACTCAAGCTCTTTCCCTCCTTCCCATTTCCCTGCCTTCCAAAGTGAATTGCCATTTTTAATATCCCATAATCCAAAGTGCACACCTCCCTTACTTTCATTCCACCGTCCCCGTGGGTCCTTTGTGTCTAGATTGGTAATCTATTCAGCCAGTTCTGTCTGAGAACTCAATAGCATTAGCGGGTGCTGGGAGGTAGGAATGCTTCCACCCTCCTATCTTACCTTGAATTTTTTTGACCTTTTCCTGCCCCCATCAGCTTTCTGTGAAGAGCTATTAAAATCTCTGAACCCTCAGAAAGGACTGATCTCTATCAACTACACTTCTGCTTTCTATTGTAATACCTAGATGTTAACTAACGTTGTCTTCTCTGCCCTCCCCATTTACTGTCTAGTCTCCTTCTTGCCCATCTAAGATCTAGCCACCTCTGGGGTCTGTGACTGAATGGCCAAGCCTGAAAGACTCCTTTCTCCCCAGGACCGACAGAGGCTTCCCCCTCCCCCAGCCCCCCAGGTTCAATCCTTCTAGCATTTTTTTGATGGTATTTGTTAAGCACTTACTATGTGCCAGACACCATTCTAAGCACTGCGATAGATACAAGCTAATCAGGTTGGACACAGTCCTCATCCTACGTGGGGCTCACCATCCCCACTTCGCAGATGAGGTAACTGAGGCCCAGAGAAGTTAAATGACTCATTCAGGGTCACCCAACAGACAAGTGGTGAAGCCAGGATTAGAACCTAGGTCCCTATGATTCCCAGGGCTTGCTCTACCCACCATTCATTCATTCATTCAATCCAGGCCATACTGCCTCTCTGGAATTCAGTGATCTAATTGGGGGAGGGAAGCAAACAGGGGACAGCTGACCTGGGCTCAGTGAGAACCTTTGAGGAAGAGGCGGGGACCCATCTGAGGGTTTTGGGGGAGTACCTGAACCATTAGGGGGCCCAGATTTTACAGTCATCCTCATCCCCCTGCCCTGCCCTCCAGATTGTTTTTGCCTCTCATCTGTGAGGTGGATGGGACCAGAGGTGTCCCATTTGGGCAAAACTGGGACAGACATGGTTTCCCTGGGTTTCACTGGGACAGACATGGTTTTTGAAATCTGCCCAGATTTCTAAGGTATTCAGTTAAACCTCTACTAAAATTGAATTCCTCTCTCTGTGTCCCTCCAGAGGGAGATAGCCAGCCTTTCTTCATTCCAAACCCCAATAGCTCTGGTCCTACCATCTGGCTCTTCATTACATTACTTTAAAGCACTCAGTCACCTTGCCACCTCCTCCCTCATCTTGCTACTCAGAGAAGCAGCGTGGCTCAGTGGAAAGAGCCCGGGCTTGGGAGCCAGAGTTCATGGGTTCATATCCCAGCTCTGCCACTTGTCAGCTGTGTGACTGTGGGCAAGTCACTTCACTTCTCTGGGTCTCAGGTCCCTCATCTGTAAAATGGGGATGAAGACTGTACGCCTCACGTGGGACAACCTGATTAACCTGTATCTCCCCCAACGCTTAGAACAGTGCTCTGCACATAGTAAGCGCTTAACAAATACCAACATTATTATTATTATTAACATTATTACTCTCCTACTACATCCCAGTAGCATTGACTCCTCTAATGCTAACCTTCTCACGGTACCTCAGTCTCATCTATCTTGCCACCGACCTCTTGCCCACGTCTGGCCTCCGGCCTGGAACACTCTCCCTCCTCATATCTGACATACTATTACTCTCCCCCACTTCAAAGCCTTATTGAAGGCACATTTCCTCCAAGAGGCCTTCCCTGACTAAACCCTCCTTTCCTCTTCTCCCATTACCTTCTGCGTCACCCTGACTTACTCCCTTTATTCATCCCCCATCCCAGCCCCCAAACACTTTTGTACATAGTAATTTATTTATTTATATTAATGTCTGTCTCCTCCTGTAGGCTGTAAACTCATTGTGGGCAGGGAATGTGTCTGCTTATTGTTACATTGTACTCTCCTAAGCACTTAGTATAGTGCTTTGCACATATTAAGCGCTCAAATACGAATGAATGAATGAACTGCTTTTGATCATCTCTTCCTTTAATGATGCTCTGCCATTGTTGCCCTGTGCTCTAGTCCATGCCCAGCGATGGTGTTGGTAATTGTGGTGTTTGTTAAGCACTTTACTATGTCCTAAATGCTGTACTAAGCACTGGAGTAGATACAAGATAATCAGGCTAGACACGGTCCCTCTCCCACACAGGGCTCTCTCAGTCCAAGGAATAGGGAGAACTGGTTTCTTATCTGAGGAAACCGAGGCACAGAGAAGTTAAATGACTTGTCCAAGGTCACACAGCAGGCAAGTGGCAGAGTCAAGATTAGAACATCTGACTCCCAGGCCTGAAAAGGATGATGCCACTTTCCATCTTCTTCCAACTCTGTTATTTCCCTGGTTCTGTTATTGCTCAAAGACCTTCTTTTTGAGTGTCACATCAATCCCATCAATCATATGTATTAAGTGATTACTGTGTGCTACTAAGTGCTTGGGAAAGGACTATATAACAGAGTTAATAGACACGTTTCCGTGCCCACAAGGAGCTTACAGGTCTGGGGGGGAGCAGACAATATAAATAAATTACAGGTATGTACAGAAGTGCTGTGGAACTGAGGGTGGGGTGAATAAAGGTTACAAATCCAAGTGCAAGGAGGACACAGACGGGAGAGGGGGTAGGGAAATGAGGGTTCAGTCAGGGAAGGCCTCTTGGGGGAGATGGGCTTTTAATAAGGCTTTGAAGTTGGGGAGAGTGATGGTCTGTAGGATGTGAAGAAGGAGAGAGTTCCAGGCCAGAGGCAGAGTATGGGCGAGGGGTCGGCGGTGATTTAGATGAGATTGAGTTACAGTGAGCGATAGGTTGACAGAGGAGAGAAGTGGGTGTGCTGGGTTGTAATCGGAAATCAACAAAGTAAGATAGGAACGGGCAAGGCAATTGAGTGATTTAAAGCCAGAGATAAGGAGTTTCTGTTTGATGCAATCAGTCAATCATATTTACTGAGTGCTTACTGTGTGCAGAGCACTGTACTAAGCACTTGGGAGAGTACAATATAACAATATTGTACCATATTGTATAAGACAGAGAATGAGTGGCCAGAGAGAGAGGATCAGTCAATCAATGGTATTTATTGAGCACTTACTGTGTGCAGAGCACTGTCCTAAGTGCTTGTGAGAGTCCAATGTAACAGAGTTGGTAGATCCATTCCCCACCCACAGACTCTTACACTCTAGAGGGGGAGACAGACATTGATATAAATGAATGAATTAAGGATATGTATGTAAGTGCTGTGGGACTAAGGGAGAGGTGATTAAAGGGTGCAAATCCAAGTGCAAGAGCGGCACATGAGGGAATGGAAGAAGAGGAAATGAGAATCAAGTTGGGGAAGGCCTCTTAGAGGAGATGTACCTTCAGTAAGGCTTTGAAGATGGGAGAGTGATCATCTGTTAGATATGAAGAGGGAGAGCGTTCCAGGCCAGAGGCAGGACATGGGCGAGGAGTCAGCAGTGAGATAGACTAGATCGAGGTACAGTGAGTAGATTGGCATTTGAGGAGCAAAGTTTTTGGGCTGGGTCGTAGTAGGAAATCAGTGAGGTAAGGTAAGAAGGGACAAGGTGATTGAGTGCTTCAGAGCCATTGGTGAGGGGTTTCTGGTTGAGGAGGTAGATGGGCAGCCACTGGGGGTTCTTGAAGAGGGAGGAAACATGGATTGAACATTTCTGTAGGAAAAATGATCCCGGTAGTAGAGAGAAGTATGGACTGGAGTGGAGAGAGACAGGCCTCAGGGAAGAGGTTGATTCAGCAATAAAGCCGGGATAGGATAAGTGCTTGGATTAATGTGGTAGCCGTTTGGATGGAGAGGGAAGGGTGGATTTAAGGGATGTTGCAAAGAGTTGAACCAACAGGATTTGGTGACAGATTGAATATGTGGGTTGAATGAAAGAGATGAGTCAAGGATAATGCCAAGGTTACAGGCTTGTGAAACAGGGAGGATGGTGGTGCCGTCTACCGTGTTGGGAGGGATAGGGTTCAGGTGGGAATATGAGGAGTTACATTTTGGGCATGTTATTTTTGAGGTGATGGTGGGCTATCCCAGAAGAGATATCCTAGGAGAATCAGGAGAGGACAGTGTCAGTGAAGCCAAGGTTGGATAAAGTTTCCAGGAGAAGAGGATGATCGACAGTGTCAAAGAGCTGAGAGGTCCAGGAGGATTAGCAAAGAGTAGAAGATGTTGGATTTGGCAAGAAGGTGATCAATGGTGAGTTTAGAAAGGGCAGTTCCGGTGGAGTGAAGGGAGTGGAAGCCAAATTGGAGGGGGTCGTGGAGAGGAAGTTGAGGCACCGTGTGTCGACAACTCACTCAAAGAGTTTGGAGAGGAATGGAAGGAGGGAGGCGGAGTGATAACTGCAGGGAGCTATGGGATCAAGGGAGTGTCTTGCTTTTCCCTTTTCTCCAGACCTGGGGTGGAGAGGGAATTCGAGTCAAGTCCCTTCCTACATGAAGGGACTCCCCACACCCCCCCCCAGCCTCCCCACCCTCTCCCCATCTCCAAGACTCACAGCACCTCATCTTGAACCCTCCTTAGGTGGACGGCGAGCTGTGCTGATTTTAATTTGTACTCTCTCCTCCTTCCTCTCCTGCCACTATGTCTCTCTCCCTCTCATTTTTCTCCTTTTGGCCCTATCTAGGTTTAAATTAACCCCCTCCCCCATCCTCCATTTCCACCCCCTGCTCTCTCCGACTTTAGTTTACAAACTCTTTCCTCCTTGAATCTGACCCCTCAGCCTCTATGCCCTCCGCAAGAGACCCTAGGTTGAGTCCATTAGAGTTATTCCTGCTGCCTAATAAAAATTGTAATATTATTATTAGTAGTGATTGTGATGGTTAAATGCTTACTATGTACTAAGTGCCAGGCTGGATACAAGATAACCAAGTTGGACATAGACTCCATCCCCCATGGGGCTCACCTTCTAAGTGGGAGGAAGAATTGAATGAATGAATGAATGAACTGGTATTGAATCCCCACTTGACAGATAAGGAAACTGAGGCACAGAGAAGTTAAATAACTGGCCAAAAGTCACATGGCAGGCAAGTGGTGGGACCGGGACTAGAGCCCAGGTCTCCTGACTCCTAGCCCTGTGCCCTTTCCACTAGGTCAAACTGCTTCTCCTCCTCCTCCCATTCGGTTCTGATTCTAGCCTTACTTGCTACTTCGTTATTTCCTCTCTATCGTGTCCCTGTTCTCCAGCCTTTAAGTGTTTAAGCATGAGATATCCCACACTTATGGTCTCCTTTGATCCACATGTATCTTATTTATTTCCCTTGTGCCTTCACCGTCCCACTTGGAACCAGCGCAACTGAGGTCCGCAAAGGTTCAACGACTTGGCCAGCAAGTGCGTCGCATCAAACAGAAACTCCTTTTTGTCAGCTCTAAAGCACTCGATCACCTTGGCCCCTCCTACCTTACCTCTCTGATTTCCTGCTACAACCCAGCCCACGCACTGCTCCCCTCTAATCCCAACCTCCTCACTAAATCTCGTCTTTCTCACCCCTGACCTCTTGCTCACGTCCCGCCTCTGGCATGCAATGCCCTCCCTCTTCATATCCGACAGACGATCACTCTCTCTACCTTCAAAGCCTTACTGAAGGCACTTCTCCTCCAAGAGGGCTTCCCCATCTAAACCCTGATTTCTTCTTCTCCCACTTCCTTCTGCCTCGCCTTCGCACTTGGATTTGAACCCTTTACTCACCACTCCTTCTGCCCCACAGGACTTAGGTACATATCCATAATTTATTTCTTTATATTAAAGTCTGCCCCTCTAGACTGTAAGCTCATTGTGAGCAGGGAATGTCTCTACCAATTCTGTTTTATTGTATTCTCCCAAGCGCGTAGTAAAGTGCTCTGCACACAGTAAGCGCTCAATAAAAATCATTGATTGATTGATTGTGTCACGTGGGCGAGCCAGAAGTAGAACCTCGGGCCCTTGCCAATAGACCATGCTGCCAAAGCCTAGACAATCTGGGAGTTCAAGGGCCTGTTTTGTCTCTGGGTCTCAGTCCAAAAGGGACCTTCAAGATTTGGGTCAGAACGCAAACTCAAACCCCATTCCCTCTTCACAGCAAAAACCAAGGACTGGGGTCAGGGCTTTTCTATGCCCCATCACTCAACCATATTTATTGAATGCTTATTTTGTGCAGAGCACTGTACTAAGCACTTGGGAGAGTGCAGTATAACATTGATAGGCATGTTCCCTGCTTATGTGAATTTACAATCTAGAGAGGGAGACAGACATTGATATAAATAAATTACGGATACATACGTAAGGGCTGTGGGGCTGAGGGAGGGGTGATTAAAAGGTGCAAATCCAAGTGCAAGAGTGACACAGACGGGAGAGTGGGAGGAAAAATAACGGCTTAGTCAAGTAAGCCCTCTAAGAGATGTGCTTTTAATAAGGCTTTGAAGGTAGGGAGAGTGATTGTCAGATATGAAAGAGGAGTTCCAGGCCAGAGGCAAGACATGGGTGAGGGGTCTGCATCTAGATAGTCGAGATCGAGGTAAAGTGTGTGGGTTGGCGTTAAAAGGGCAAAGTCAGCGTGCTGGGTTGTTCGACAAGGTGATGAAATGCTTTAAAGCCTATGGAAAGGAGTTTCTGTTTGTGGAAGTGGATGGGCAACACCCGGAAGCTCTTGAGGAGTGGGGAACCATAGACTGTGAACAGTTTCGTAGAAAAATAATCCTCGGCTTGCCCTGACTAGGCTCAGTAATTATAGTAGTGATCAGAATAACATTTACTAAGCACCGATTGGGTGCAAAGCACTGTAGTAAGCATTGGGAGAGAATACACAGGAGGGAATTAAAGTCGGTCCCTATCCCTCAGGGAGTTCCCAGTCTAGGAGTTCAGAACGGAGGAGTTGGCTCGGAGAATACTCAGATACACTGGGAGCTGGTGACCCGGCCCAGGCCCATTGTCTTCTCTGAAAGAGTCTCATGGGCCCTGAGCACTCACTCACCCGGAACCAAGGACCACAGACTCCTGGGCACCGGCAAGGGGGACGGGGTGCCCTCTGCCCGGCGCCCTGCCCTGGTCTTTGTGCTGAGACCTCTTGACCCCCAATTTCCCTGCAAGGGGGGGTAGGGAGGGGGCTGTAGAATTGGCAAAAGCATCTGGACGGAGGGGTGCTCAGTGAGGCAAGGACTCCTGCAGCTGCTGGCTGCTTCCAGCCCGCTTTGCAGAGAGGATAAAGGATAATCGCCTGCCTGGATGCAAATCCTGCACAGATTAGAGGGGACGGGGGAGGTGGCAGCTGGAATCCTCCAGTACTACAAGCCATCAAGCAGGGTCAGGGCTCGTTAGTCATTCAGAGACAGAAGGCCCCAATCTTCCACCTTCTCTGAAAGACATTCACTCCGGAACCCTCTTACGTTAGGCTGGTACCGTAGAGGGAGTCAAGAATAATAGTAGTAATTTGTGGTATTGGTTAAGTGCTCACATCTCTTCCAATAGGCCTCACAGTCGAGCGATCAATCGTATTTATTGAGCACTTACTATGTGTAGAGCACTCTACTAAGCATTTGGAAGAATATACTAATACAGAATTGGCAGACATGTTCCCTGCATATAATGAGCTTACAGTCTAGAGGGGGAGACAGACATTAATATGAATAAATAGGTAAATTATAATATGTAATTTAAAGATATATATGTAAGTGCTGTGGGCCTCCAACTAGGCCCTTATTTCCTCTTCTCCCACTCCCTTCTGCATCACCCTTGTACTTGGATCTGCACCCTTTATTCACCTCTCCCTGAGCCCCACAGCCCTTATGTACTTATTTATTTATATTAACTTATTTATTTATATTTTATTTATATTAACGTTTGTCTCCCCCTCTAGACTGTAAGTTTGTTGTGGGCAGAAAACGTGTCTATCCACTCTGTTAGAGTATACTATCCCAAGTGCTTAGTACAGTGCTCTGCACACAGTAAGCGCTCAGTTACAGAGAAGCAGCGAGACTCAGTGGAAAGAACACGGGCTTTGGAGTCAGCAGTCATGGGTTCGAATTCCGGCTCTGCCACTTGTCAGCTGTGTGACTGTGGGCAAGTCACTTAACTTCTCTGTGCCTCAGTTACCTCATCTGTAAAATGGAGATTAAGACTGTGAGCCCCACATGGGACAACCTGATTCCCCTGTGTCTACCCCAGTACTTAGAACAGTGCTCTGCACATAGTAAGCGCTTAACATATACCAACATTATTAATAAATATGATTGATTGATTACTATGTGCCAAGCACCATACTAAGTGCTGGGGTAGATATAAGATCATCAGGTCCCACATGGGACTCACAGTCAAAGTAGGAGGGAGAACGTGCAATGAATGTGTCTGTTTATTGTTGTGCTGAACTCCCCAAGGTGCTCAGTGCAGTGCTCTGCACACAGTGAGCCCTCAGGAAATATGATTGATTGATAAACAGGTTTGAATCCTCATTTTGCAGTTGAGGGAGCTGAGGCCCAGAGAAGTGAAGTGATTTGCCCAAGGTCACACAGCAGGTACATGGCAGAGCTGGGATTAGAACCCAGGTCCTCTGACACCCAGGCCCGTACTCTTTCCCCTAGGCCATACTGCTTTTCATAAGAAGAGGGTTGGTGGCAAGAAAATGCAGATATAGCAGATGAACACAGTCCAGCCCCTTCACAGTGCTTGGACAAAAATGGCACGTAGAGCCAGAGGTTGGGGTGAGGTTGACAGATGACAGTTGCAGCCCCAAGGCAGATGCAGGGTTCCCTTAAGGTTATTTTAGGGGGCTGTTGGCGCTTAAGCAGTGGTATTTGTCTTATAATTGTACCACGCACCGTGCTAAGTACTGGGGTGGATACAAGACAATCAGCTTGGACACTGTCCCTGTCCATCACTGGCTCACAGTCAGAGGGGGGTTGGGGGAAACAGGGATTTAATCCTCATGTTACTGCTGAGACCCAAAGAAGGCAAGTGTCAGGGAATGTGTCTGCTGATTCTGTTAAACTGTACTTTCCCAAGTGCTTAGTACAGTGCTTTGTACATAGTATGCGCTCAATAAATATGATTGATTGACTGGTCTAACATCCCACAGTGGGCAAGTGGCAGAGCTGGGATTAGAACCCAGGGCTTGCAACTCCCTGCCATGTGCTGTTTTCCCTAGGCTTCGTGTCTTCTCAGAGTAGTGTCTTCCCAGATGTGAGGCAGGGACTCGTACTCCCAACGGGCCAGATTTGCTCTTTCTCGGTAGTTTCAGAACTTGGCTCAGGTTGGGTTGTATTTATTGAGTGCCTACTGACTGTGAAGCATTGTACTAAACTCCTGGGAGGAGGAGAAGTGGTGATATTAGTGGTAATGGTATTTGAGTGCCCCCTGGGAAGATTCAACAGAAGCAAGAAGCACATTCCCTGCCTACAGTGAGTTTTTACACAATGAAATAGACCTAAAAGTATTTACAAGGAGTCATGAGAATAAATTATCAACTATCCACTTGATTTTACCTCTCTCTGCAAGTTCAGAGGAAGGAGCAAAAGTAAATACTACGCGCTAGATGTGGCTGATGGGGTTTATACAAGTTGGGGTGGTGGAAGGAATCGGGATGGGCCTGTTGGAGGAGGAGAGACTTGAGGAGGCTTTGAATAATAATAATAATAATGTTGGTATTTGTTAAGTGCTTACTATGTGCAGAGCACTGTTCTAATCGCTGGGGGAGATACAGGGTAATCAAGTTGTCCCAAGTGAGGCTCACAGTCTTAATCCCATTTTACAGATGAGGTAACTAAGGCACAGAGAAGTTAAGTGACTTGCCCACAGTCAAACAGCTGCCAAGTGGCAGAGCCGGGATTCTAACCCATGACCTCTGACTCCCAAGCCCGTGCTCTTTCCACTGAACTACGCTGCTGCGGGGAGAGCTGAGGTCTGTCGGATTTGGGGAGGGAGGGTGTTCCGAGCTGGGGAAACAGCATGGGCACGGCAGAGGGACATGGTTTCTTCCTCTGTGTCTTCAAGCACTTGGTGGAGTCCTCTAATTTTGGTAAGCTGGGAGTCGGGGGTGAATGGAGGGGAGGGAAAGGGAGTGGATTTTTCTCCCCAGGAACTGGCTGAGTTTATTCTCAGTGCTCCTGGGACCTTCCTAAGCCTCTGCCTGACACCTTCAATATGCCAGGAAACAGCAGAGCTTTCCCAGCTGGCGTATTCCCTGTGGGTTAATGATTAAGGTGGACGGGGAAAGGGTCATGCCAAGCAGTCAATAGAGGCCAGTGGACCACTCTTCAAGAGGGCAGTGGGGACACCCTAGGGAGTCCGCAACTGGGTTTGAGGCGTGCACGGGGTATTAGGTCTGGGTGGCCTTCGTGATTGGGTTCTGGTGCCGAATGCTGCTCTACAGAGGCCCAGTTGGTTCCCCCGGGGCAAAGTGGGGAGTCTCTGCTCCCCTGGGGCCCTGCCCACTGTGGTCCCACGTCCCCTGCTGGGGATCTGGGTGGTGAGAGAACAGAGTCCCTGGGCTCTTGGCAAACCCGCCTCTGGGGATTTCCAGCAGGGGGGGGGGGGGCGGGAGGGGGGAGTGAGTTGTGCAGCACTGTTGTCTCTCACCAATTGTTTCCAAGGAGCAGAGCCTTTCCAGGGAGCGCGATTCCGTGCTCATCAGGAGCAAGATAAATCACTGCCTGTTTCCTCGGAAGGAGACAGCATCTAAAAATAGGAGCAACGCTGGAACTACCCAGAACAAAGGAATGCCTGGGAGCCACCTCAGTCATTGTCCTCCTCTCTGAGCCCGGCTCCCTGCCACTCCCTCCCTCCGTCTCTGCCGCCGCTGGCCTGGCCAACACACTGCTCCACACACCCCATCTTCTGTTCCCGAGGCCATTTGAATTGGGGTTTCAGCAGCAGGGGCCTGAGCGAATGAACAAACGCAGCCTCCGCGCCTCTCCTCTCCCCCCACCTCCCCCGCCCCCCCAGCGCACGCCATGCCGACGTGGTGTCAGACATGACTGCTGTTAGCCTGAGTGCCCTTGAGCTCTGCTTGTTCTTCTCATGGCTGGGGCGTCAGGACAGTTTTTCTCTTTTAACTGCAGCTCAAAATGTCAAAGTCAGACGGGCCCTTCACCAGAGCGGACAGGGCTGGCTGAGGGGATGAAGCAGTGGCTTGGGAGCTGGGACTCCAGGGTTCTGCGCCAAGGGCGTGCCCTTTATTCCCTGCCTGGCGGCTACCTGGGAGGAATAGCGATCGCCTCTGCCCTCCCCGGAGATGCTGAGAGAATGAGGGAGATATGATTTGAGAAGCCCCAGCCACTGCTTGGTTTAAGAAGAACGACATTCATGATGCTCTCCTGCATGCTCGGTTTATTTATTTTGACCGCTCTAGTTATAAATATTATCTTTGTCTCCCCTGTTATAGAGGAAGCTCCTTGTGGGCAGGGAATCTGTCAGTTCTTTGTTCTGTACTTCAGTAGTTCATTGAGTGTTCAATATATGCCACTGCTACCCTCTGGCTTGGCCCACCCTTGCTGAGAGGACAGTCACCCTGTAACACCCTGAAGTTGCCCTTAATGGGAAGGAATTAGACAGCCACCTCAGTCCATTATTATGTGAATGGCAGAGGAGAGCCTCAGAAACCGTCCTTTTCCCGCCCCCAACCCCACCCCCGCAACTTCTTGGAGCAGACAGTAGCTCTGAGTCCTGGTGGTGCTGGAAGGAGAGGAGGGAAACGGGAGCTACAGAGGGTCAAGGTAGCTCACATCCTGAGAAAGAAATGACAGTCAAGGACAGTTAGGAACAGTCTTCCTGAATGAAGGTTCACCTCAGGAAGGGAGAAGGACAAAAGAGCAGATGGGAGAAGTAACCAACATAGGAGAGGCAAGACTGGGGCTGAAATGGTCCGTGGCAATTGAATGTGGCTGTTGAATGTGGCAGTTGGAGAGATGGAGTACGGGCCCCAAAGGTTTCAGGGCACTTGGACTAGCAATCTGAAGAGAAAATGACCCAGCTCTGCTGATGTTGTCTGGTCTGAGAGCCTTTCTGCCTGGGCATGGAGCCAGGGCACATAGAAGACTGTGATTTTTTGATGGACATCAATCAATGGCATTTGAGTGCAAAGTAGGAAAGTAGCAAAGACATGGTCTCTGCTCTCTAGGTGTCATATAATAATGTTGGTATTTGTTAAGCACTTACTATGTGCAGAGCACTGTTCTAAGCGACAGGCAAAGATTAGTTACTAATAATGCGAGAAAGAGGAAGAAGAGGGATATTATATTACTAATAATACCTTTTTTGTATATTGCTTTTATTGTTTCCCCCGGCGTTTTCACAATAATGGTCTCATTTTAGCTTTAAAACATTCCTGTGAAGTAGGTATTATTATTCCCATTTTATGAAGGAAGAAACTGAGTCTCAGAGAAGCTGTGACTTGTCTAAGGTCAAGCAGCAGATCAGGGGCAGAACTGAGACTAGAACCTGGGTCTCCTGATTCCCGTGCTCATTGTTCTAGGCCACAGAAAGTTATGAATATAGCCTTATAGATAAATAATTGACTGTACAATTGAATCAACACGAATGCTGAAGGGTTAAGGATGACTGTAAGTACAGAGTACTAAGCGTAGCAGCGGGGTTGATGGGAATTAATTGGGGCAAGCTTCCTGGAAGAAGAGGGATTTTAGGAGGGCCTTGAAGTTTGAGAGAGCAGGGGCCTGTTGTGTTTGAAAGAGAAGGGTGTTCCAGGTAGGGGGGGGCCCTGTGAGAGAAGGGTTGGAGGTGAGAGAGAGTGGAGAGTGAGGTATGGTTAGGAAGTGAGGTTAGGGGAGCAAAGATTGAGAGCTGGGGAGGAAAAGTGGGTTAAGAGACTGTAGACTGTAAGCTCCTTGTGGGCAGAGATCGCATCTGCCATCTGTCTTGTATTGTCCTCTCCCGAGTGCTTTCTATAGTGCTCTGCACACAGTAAGCGCCCAATCAATACCGTTGATTGAAGAGAGCCAATATATAAGATGGCCAAAGCTGGTGATGATTAGTCTTTTGAGGAGTACAGATCTGTGTGCAAAATGACATTTGAGAAAGATGCTCTGGGCGGCGGAGGGAAGCCTGAACTGTGGAGGCTCTTTATAAAGGAGACTGGCGAGGAGACCAATCTGATAGAGGATTCAAACTCATGCCATGGCAAAAGCTTGAAGCGCTTGGTGAGTTGGATCTGACAGATGATGTGGAGAAACGTGGGCAGGTTTTGGCAGTTGATTGCGAGCTGACAAGGCGTCGAGGGGGACACCGGGTCGTTGACTTCTGGGACCGAATGACCAAGAGAAGGAGCAGGAGGGCGGATGGAGAAGTCTGTCTCCCCCTATTAGACTGTAAGCCCGTCAATGGGCAGGGATTGTCTCTATCTGTTGCCGAATTGTACATTCCAAGCGCTTAGTACAGTGCTCTGCATATAGTAAGCGCTCAATAAATACTATTGAATGAATGAATGAATGAATGAAAAAAGAAGCCCAGCATCTGCCGAAGGACAAGGTTTTGCAATTGAAAAAGCAGCCTGGCTAGCGCTCGGCTCGCCTTTTTCCAGCTTGAGGAATGCCAGTTCAATATTTGACTTGACTCTGAAACCCAACCAACTTGTATCTACTGGCTTGGGTCCAGTTGAGAACATTCTCTGCTCAGGAATCCCAGGGGTGGAAATGAGAAAGGCCATGATGCCAAGATGGGGATGGAGGTTCGGGGGATGGTCAGGAAAACAAATGTGGGGAGCACCAAGGAAACCCATGCCTGCAAAAGATTGCCCATGCCTTGGCTTCCCAAAGGGAGCCAATGACCACACGATGTAGGGAACAGAATGCTGTTGGGGATCAGAAGACCTGGGTTCTAGCTCCAGCTCTGCTACTGATCTTCTGGGTGACCTCGGACAAGTCATTAACCTCTCTGTGCCTTAGCTTCCTCATCGGTAAAATAGGGGTGGTAATACCTGTCCCTTCCTGTCTCACAGGGATGTTCTGAGGACAAATGATATCATTGAATTGAAAG
Organism: Ornithorhynchus anatinus; assembly: GCF_004115215.2. NCBI lineage: Eukaryota > Metazoa > Chordata > Mammalia > Monotremata > Ornithorhynchidae > Ornithorhynchus > Ornithorhynchus anatinus. The sequence goes on along the minus strand of NC_041749.1, from coordinate 110,979,852 downwards.
TGCTTTGGAAAATGAAAGTGCTCTACAAATTCAAGGTATTATTAAGGAGAGGATGGCTCAGGAGGTTGGTTGGGAGCCATGAAGCCAGATCCAGGTGAAAAAAGAGGGAAATGACAATGTGGGTGAGGGGAGATGGTTTAGACTTTCCACCGCTGTGGTCCATCAATCAATCAATCTATAGTATTTAGAGAGTGCTTACTATGTGCAGAGCACTGTACTAAGCCCTTGGGAGAGTACGATAAACCAGACATGATTCTCAACCTTCTTCCCAAGTCCCCATCCCCCCTCACACCCATTCCCCTCGGCTGCTCAGAGGAAGGAGAGGATGCTGGTGGTGGTGGTGGTGGGGTGTCCACAGTCAGCAGGAACGAGTGCACCGGGGAGGAACTAGAAGTTGCATTTGATCGAGGGAGCACTAAGGAAGAGGAGAGCCACATGATGAGGACTGACGCCTCAAGATTTCCATCTCTCTGTTGCAGAGGGGCCACCCCATCCTGTCCCGGGAGGCGCACTCCCCGCCACCATTCACCGGAAGAGCAACTGGTAAGTGCCAAAGTTGCTGGGTTCACCCTGTCTGGCTCCACAGCCCATCCCCATAACTCTTTGGGGGAGGTGGTGTCACTCCTCAGGGTGGAGCTGGAGGGATTTCCCAGGATTAATCGCCATTTCTAGCACTTCTAGACTAGGACACACTTCTTCTGGGGCCAGTCAGAGAGGCTCCTTTTAGGGATTACCAGAGGATCCTGACCCCTGTGCCCTGGGTCACTGGAGCCGGCTGATCCCTGGGTCCTTGTCCTCCAGACATCCCTCAATGCTCCATCTGGGAACCCTTCCCACTGCCATTTTTGGGCAGCTCCTCTCCAACCTCACAAGCTTGACTCTGAAATCCTACTTTGGACTTTGTGGGATACTGTCTCCTGCTACTTCCATAGTGGCGTTTTAGACAAACTCTTCTTGTTGGTCAGACTCTTGGGAGCCAGGCCCCACCTCAGGATTCCTTTCTCCCAGTCTCTCCCAGGAGTGTTCTGGCCTCCAGATCATTTTCCTCGGGCCAGAGCTGGCCTGTGAAGATGTTGGACATGCCTAGGCTTAGCATTCCCAGATGGGTCCATTTAATAATAATAATAATAATAATGTTGGTATTTATTAAGCGCTTACTATGTGCCGAGCACTGTTCTAAGCGCTGGGGTAGACATAGGGGAATCAGGTTGTCCCACGTGGGGCTCACAGTCTTAATCCCCATTTTACAGATGAGGGAACTGAGGCACCGAGAAGTTAAGTGACTTGCCCAAAGTCACACAGCTGGCAAGTGGCAGAGCTGGGGTACCTCAGAGCCCCTAAGAGTCAGTTCCATCCCAACCCAGAGGAACTGCCTCCTCCCTACCCCTCCACAGGGAAATCGCTATTGGCCTCCAAGGGCACAGGAATGTAGTCTCGGACTAGGCCTAGAGAAGAGCCGGGAGTTGGAAACCCTATGTCTCGGCTCCATCTAGAGTTGGCTGGCTTGGTCCATGCATGTCCCCTTTCTTGAATTGTACCACCTCCAGCTGGCATCCTAAAAAGACAAAGCTGGGACTCATACCAGCTCCCAGGGAAGGCTGACCTGCTCTTCAGCCTCGGGGACTGTCTCAGTCCCTGCAGAAAGCCCAGGTAGCTGGTGATTCTTCAGGGTCTTTCTGGTTGTTGCCAACCCCGCCCCCTGCCTAGCCACATCCCCAGTGAGGCCCTCTACTCCAACAGCTTACACAGAGCAGCCTTGTTGCCTTTATCTCCCTGGTCCAGTGAAGATGAAGGAGGGTCCTTGGGGCGGATAGTATCAGATTTCGAGCTTCACGGGGAGAAGACAGTGTCTCTATTCTATCTTTCCTTGGCAGGGGTGAGGGGGGTGGGGAAGGCTGGAACCTGGGGAGGCGTAGCTGCCACTCCAAAAGGAAAACTGGAGCAATGGGAGGGAAAAAAGTCCCAAAAAGCTGAGGTCTAGGGGAGGGTATTGTAACCGAGATCCGACTGCAAACTGGGGTGAGACGGTAACTTGCCAGAAGCCTGAATGTCAGTTTCCTCTGACCCTCGTGTTAAGCACAGGCCCTTAGCCTGAAGAGACTACAGCTCTCAGGACGCAGTGGGGTCAAGCCAGATGCAACACTGCCTGATGGAAGCTGCAGTGCAGGGGCCACATCCTCCCCATCCTTAGAAAAGTTGTACAGAAGGCTAGAGCTCACATTTGGGGCCCTTTGACTGCTCGTCTGAGGCTTGGGATGCCAGTCGGGGAGTGAGAGCCACCTGTTTCCTTAGCAGTTCCTTGGACCACCCGAGATTAGGTAACAGTTGGCAAAAATCTCCCACGGAAATGCCATGCTCGGTACTAATGGCTGCTCAGCAACAAAGCTTTATTCAAACAAATAACCCTGCCCTGGGTTCTTCAACTCTGCGAAAGACTCCCAACTCTCCCCACGTGTGAGCATTCCCCCCTTCCTCTCCCCCCCCCCCACCCCCACTCCTCTGAGCCGCAGATCCCGCCACGTGGTTCAACGCAAAACCCTGAGGGCGCCTTGGGCAACAGACAGGGAAAAGGTCTTCCAGGAACCAGTGCTGCCGGACAGGGAGCTGTGGAGAGGCGGCATATGTGGGAGAGGAGGTCAAGGGCGGGGCCAGAGGCACGGTGGAGAGGCCGATTCGAAGTGGGAGAGCGGAGAATGTTTAAGCCATCAAGTCAAGTAGACTTTCAGGCGCTAACTCTAAGAGCTAGGGAAATCCAGGGTGAGTGGTGGGGGTGGGGGCAGACCTTTTTTCTTTTTTTTTTGCTCTCTTTCTTCCAAATGTCAAGAGCCCAGGTTCCCCTCTACCACATCCCCCCTGCCTCTCCCCCACTGCCCCACCACCAGGCCCATTACTCCTGCCCAGGCTCAGGCTTCCCCATCCCACACCATGACCTCCAAAGGTTCTTTCCCGTGTCCCCTTTGGATTTTAATTGCAAAGGGAAAGCAAGGCCTATTGGATCGTCCTTGTATTTCTGCCTCTGGCTTCGGAACTAAACTATCGGCCCTTCTTTGCAGCTCCCAGGAAGGAGGCAGTGCGGAATTCCAGAAAGGCTCACTGCTGCTGCAAAGCCGGTTCCCGGGCTTGGCAGATGGGAGGAGTAGCCGGGTCTCCAGCGGCAGCCTGTCGTGGGAGTGCTCCCTGCGTGATATGAGAGGGGACACCACCAGGGAAGAAAGCACTTTAGAGAGACTGCCTGGTTCCAGGGAGCCCTTGAGCTCTAAGGAGGCCTCCTTCATGGGGGAATCCCCGAGTGTCAATACTGTGAAAATGAACCCCGAGCTGGAGGGTGAATCAGAATTGTTGGGCCCTCGGGAGGCTCCAGCAGAGACTTGTAGTGTCTCGGGAAGCCGGGAGGATAGACATGCCCACACTGAACCAAAGCAACATGAAGCCTTCCACAAAGAGCACTTAGAGAAGAGCAAGAAGGGTATCCAGAGGTTCGACTGGATTTCAGATCCAGGCGAGGGGCCCCACTACAAGGAGAAGAGCAAAACTGTGGAGGCTGGGGGGGGAGGATCGATCCGAGCCCAGGCCCTGATAGAAGTGCCCCCGCAGTTAACGCTCCCGGTTTTCAGGAAAACGGTAGCCCCTAGCGGGAGCAAGACCCAAACGATGGAGGTTGTGCCGGCTCCTCAAAGGAAAGGGCCGTCAGTGGTGGACTCGGAGCTGACCGAGTTAGGCCCGCTCGGCGCCCCCGAGTGGACCCTGCAGAAGGCGGGCCTGCAGCCTGGGCCCGAGCTGGCCATAGGCAAGCAGTCTTGGATGGTCAATGCCGAGGATTCGGTGGAGCGGGTCCAGCCCGGGTCTCTGGAGGCCACGTCCTGCGGCGCCTACGACTTGGAGCTGAGGCCCTACGTGTGCGACGTCTTGCTGGAGGACCCGGTGAAGGAAGACCTGGCCCAAGAGGAAGATCCCACTGTGTACACCTGCATCGAGTGCAGCATCTACTTTAAGAAGAAGGAGCACCTCTTGGAACACATGATGCAGCATTCCCGGGGGCCCGGGCAGGATCCCGAGGGCGAGTCCCTGGCGGGTCAGTGTCCGTTCTCTTGCAGCGAATGCGGCTGGGCGTTCGGGGACCCTGGCTCCCTGGAGCAGCACCGGCGGCTCCACCAGGAATCTCGGGAGAAGATCATTGAGGAAATCCAGAAGCTGAACGAATTTCCTGACGAGGGGCGGGAGGCCCGGCTGCAGTGCCCCAAGTGCGTGTTCGGCACCAACTCCTCCAAGATCTTCGTCCAGCACGCCAAGATGCACGTCAAGGAGAGGAAAGATCAAGGAGCCAAGCCCCTGAGCCTGTTTGGCTCAGCTAGTGAGGTGCGGGAGAGCTCCGGACCGCCGATGTACAGGCACTTCAAGCCCAGTGAACTCGGGCCTGCCCTGGTGCAGCCTCCTGGCGGCGGCCGAGGCCTTGGTGCCTGCGTCCTCTGCGGGTTCCCCGCTCCCAGTGAGAGCATTTTGAAGGAGCACATGAAGTACGCTCACTCGCACCCCTCCTGGGATGCCGAAGCATTCGAGGAGGACCCCGATCGGCCCGGGACGAGCCGGGACACCTATAGCTCCGCCCGACTGGTCAGGTTTCCGGAAACGGACTATTTCAGCAAGGGGGACCGGCTCTTTGCTCCGGCTCGCCGAGATACCAGCTCGGCCCCTTATGACCCCGCCCGCGGCTTTGTCCCGGGCCACCAGAGACAGGAGAAGAACAGCGGAGGGAAGAAGGACTACCCGGCAGCAGGGTTCCAAGCCAAGAAGATGGCGCCCTTCAGCTCCGCCCACCGGAATTTGGGAATGTCGGCCTGTTCCTCAGCCAAAGTGTACGCCCGCTACTCCCTGCCGCAGGGTAAAAAAACCAGCACGGTTCTCCTGAAGGAGGTGGAGGGTGAAGGCTTCCGGGCCCCCCCAGGTGGGTTGGAGGAGTTAAGATCACCTTGGGCTACCACCCATGACTTTGGGAACATGGAAGAGGAAATTTCCTTAACCACGGAGATTGACTTAACGGAGAACCGGAGCTTTAAGCCTTTTGTCATCCCCCAGTCAGCACTGGACCTCAAGAGGACTTTCCGTGACATCTTGAAGGCCACGGAGTCCTCCGAAGCGTTGGGAGCGCAGCAGCAGCAGCTCCGGAAGATGCTGCCCATTGTCCTCCTGGAGGAGATTAACTTGCGGCCCAAAAAGTCGAAACCCAGGCCCAAGAGCCAGATCTTCAAGAAGAGAGGAGCTGTGCCAACCAAGGAGTTTGTGATGGACGAAGCCCTCCCCTTGGACATTCTCCTCCTCGAACCTCCGCTGGAGGGCCCTCTGGGCATCGACGACCTCTTTGACGTGGATTCCCCCATGCTGAAGAATGAAGAGAGGAAGTGCCCTTATTGCCCAGACAGGTTTCACAATGGGATTGGTCTTGCCAATCACGTGCGGGGCCACCTGAACAGGGTGGGGGTGAGCTACAACGTGCGGCATTTCATCTCTGCCGAAGAAGTGAAAGCTATTGAGCAAAAATTTTCCTTCCAAAAGAAGAAGAAAAAAGGTAGTATGTAATCAATTTAGGAGTTTTCTACTTTTTGTCTTAACTGGTTTAAGTTGCGTCTTCCCTTCCCTGATGATGGGTATGTATCCCTGCCTACTGGGAATGTAGACACCTGGGTCTCTTCGAGGGACATCCTGGGGTTGGGGTGGAGGAGAGAATGGGGAGGGGGGGCAGCTTTGGCTCTGGATGAAATGCCGCTTTGGGGGAAGGCCACCCATCTCTTACCTTGTTTCTCCCAGGGTCGGTGTTCAAAAATGGGAGTCTCATGGAACACTTAGCGTGCCCAGCAGTGTACTAGGTGCTGTACCTAACGCTGGTACAGATCTGAGCCCTGCCCAGGAGGCAACTCATCTAAAATGATAGGACAGTATCGGAGGGTGTGAGGGTGTCGGGGTGCGGGGGAGCAGGGAGGCACTCAAGGGAGAGGTGAGGAAACTCCAGGTAGGGGAAAGAAGCCAGTGAGGATCTTAGTCTGCTTAGTTACCGCTGAGGCTCCGGTGCTGTTTCAGACAGAAATCATGGTCAGAGATTCGAAATTTACGAGGGAAGCCGACTGTTAATGGACCAGTGGAAAATGATTGCAGAGTCCTAGGACAGGAGATCCGAAGCAGCCAGGGTTGAGCAGATGGAGGAAAGAGGAGATGAGGGTGGTGGGGGTGTGTGTGTGTGTGTTGGGCACCTTGTTTTAGTCCCCTCCGTCTGTCTTCCCCCCGACCCATTCCCGCTGGGCAATGTGCCCTGGACCTCCTGATGCGACCATCTTGTCCTTCTCTCCACAGTTGCCAACTTTGACCCTAGCACATTCAGCCTGATGAGGTGTGAATTCTGTGGGGCTGGCTTTGACACTCGGGCTGGCCTCTCCAGCCACGCCCGGGCACACCTACGGGACTTCGGCATCACCAACTGGGAGCTCACCATCTCACCCATCAACATCCTTAAGGAACTCCTGGCCAACTCAGCTGAGCGCCCAGCCCTGCCGCCCGTGGCCGAGGGGGAGCCCGCATCTCCCAGCCGGGAGCGGGAGGCCCTTGGCTTTGACCCCAAGAGCCTGACGCCCATGTCTGAGGGCAGTATGCCCCGCTCGCCGCTGTCCCCGTACCCGCCGGCCTGGGGCGATGAGTCGGTGCAGTCCTACCGAGACGGTAAGGGATGCTGGTACGCTGAGCTCTTCGCGGGTAGGAGGAGAAAAGGGGAGGAGAGCTAGTCCCAGTGGGTGGGGAGCTTGGGCCAGAAACCGTTGCTCTCTTCAAGAGGTTCTAGTCTAGTAAATCTTCTCCTTTCCCTTATCACAAGAGAAGGTATTTGTTCAACTGTAGTAGTCAAGGAATTTACTGAGTGCCAAGCGCTTGGGAAAGTACGGCAGACATGAAAGGGAAATTCCCTACCCACCAAGAGCTTACATTCTAATGGGGAAGACATCAAAATAGACACACAAAATGGGATCAGTTGACAAGCAGCATGGCGTAGTGGATAGAGCACGGGCCTGGGAGGCCCGGCTCCGCCCCTGTCTTCTTTGTGACCTTGGGGAAGTCACTTGAATTCTCTGTGCCTCAGTTACCTCATCTGTAAAATGGGGATCAGGACTGTGAGCCCCACGTGGGACAGGGACTTTGTTCAGCCCGGTTTGCTCGTTTCCGCCCCAGTGCTTAGTACAGTGCCTGGCGCATAGTAAGTGCTTAAAAAATACCGTCATTATTACTATTCTGCGAAGCCCTTCTCTTCATCTGAAGCTCAGATCATCTGCCTCTACCCAGTCATTACAATTACGAGTTGCTGTGAACTACCACACCCTGGCCCCACCTCTAACTTTCCAAACGATTTTTGGCACCTTCCTCACCTTCCCTTTCTCCTTTTCTTCCTCCTCCTCCTTTTCTTTCTCCTCCTCCTCTACCCTGATCCTCCCGGATGTCACCATCCATCTAAATATTCCTGGTGGCCACCCACTTCCTTCCACTCCCTGATTCTACCAACTCCCTGCCCCTCTCCACCCCCCCCACTCCCCAACTTGGACACATGGTGGATTTTTTTCTTTTACGGTATTTGTTAAGTGCTCACTATGGTCCAGCCACTGTACCACGCACTGGGGTAGATACAAGCTAATCAGGTTGGACTCAGCCCCTTGTCCCACATGGGGCTCACAGTCTTAATCCCCATTTTACAGATGAGGTAACTGTGGCACAAAGAAGTTGAGTGATTTGCCCAAGGTCACACAGCAGACAAGTGGTGGAGTCGGGAATAGAACCCAGGTCTTTCTGACTCCCAGGCCCGTGCTCACTCCCCTAGGCTACACTGCTTCTCATCATCACCGGTCATCGTACCATATCTGACCATATCACCTCTGAATCTTATTCTTCAACCACAACTTCCTCACCTGCTCCTCACCCATAGTACCCCATTTGTATTCCCTACCCAGCCTCCTCTCTCAATGCACAAATCCACGCCCTCAACTCCACCTTCTCCTCCAAATTCATCCCACCCCTCACCCAAATCTCTGTGTCCCCTCTTGCACCACCAATCTCCAGCCCCAGATCACTTCCACAGTTAGCTTCCTCCCCTCCGCTGCTCCTGCCGTGAAGTACTCTTAGCAGAAATCAAGACACCGGGCAGATTTTGGCCACTTCAAACTCATCCTTACCTGGTACAGATATAACTCTGTCCTTTCTTCATTGACTCTAAGCCCATTTCCCATTCCCCCCTCAACAACTGTTCCAGACCTTTAACTCCCTCCTGAGACCCCTCCCACCTGCCAATGTCCCCACCTCGCCCCATCTCTTGCCCCTGATGACCTTGGCAACTATTTTGTTGACAAAATAACCTTCAGGAATGAGCTCCCCAGAATTTCCTCACCTCCCACCCACCCCCCACATCCACTCTCTCATCCTTCTCATCCATCTCTCAAAAAGGTCTTCCCACCTGTTTCAAAATCTATCCCTTCCACCTGTGCCTTTGACCCCATCACATTTTCTGAAAACAATTGCACCCACTCTTCTTCCCTCCCTGACAGCCATCTTCAACCGCTCACTCTCTAATGGCTTCTTTCCCTCCTCCTTCAAACATATCCACATCTCCCCTCTCCCTGGATGCCACTGCACCATCCAGCTGCTGCCCATTTCCCTCTTCCCATTCCTGTCCAAACTCTTCAGACGGGGTGTGTACACCCACAAGCTTCACTTCCTCTCCTCCAGTTCCCTCTGTGACCCTCTATAATATGGTTTTCGACCCCTTCACTCAGAGATTGTCTTCATGCCAAATCAGATCAATCAGTGGTACTCATTGAGCGCTTACTCTATGCAGAGCACTGTACTGAGTGCTTGGGGAGAGTACGATGTAACAGAGTTGGTAGACATATTCCCTGCCCACAACGAGCTGAACTCAGTCTATTCATTCTAACCTTCCTTGTCCTCTTGGCTGCCTTTGACGCTTATGCGCCTGAGTTCTTTTCCTGGAAAACCTACCTAACCTTGGTTTTTCTGATACAGAGCTATCCTGGTTCACCTTGTGCCTCTCTGATGGACCCTTCCCCATCTCTTTGGCCAGCTCTTCCTCTGCCTCCCATTACCTCTGTGAGTCTCAATCAATCATTAGTATTTATTGAGTGCTTACCGTGTGCAGAGCACCATACTAAGCACTTGGGAGAGCACAAAACAACAAGAGTTGGTAGACTTTAGTTAGTACATAGACTGTGAGCCCCATGTGGGACAGGGACTTTGCCCGACCCGATTACCTTTTGTCTACCACAGTGCTTGGCACATAGTATGCGCTTAGAAAATACCATAATTATTATTAGACATGATCCCTGCCCACAAAAACTTTAAAGCAAAGAGGGGGAAACAGAACAGAGCCTTAACAAGGTTCTCTTCTGGGTTCCCTTCTCTTTTAAATTTGCCCTTACTCCCCTGGGGAACTCATCACAGCTTCAACTACCACCTCTATGCGGAAATAGATTTGAATCACAAATCTACCTTGCTAGCCCTGACCTTTTCTCCTTCTCTACAGTTTGCATTTACTCCTGCCTCCAGGACATCGTAACACGGATGTCCTGCCTCCAACTCAATATGACAAAACTGAACTTGTCATCTTCCCTTAACTTTCCCAATAATGTTGACACCACCATCTTCCCTATCTCTCAGGTCTGCAACCTTGACATTATTCTGGAATCTCCTCTGGTTTTCACCATGTGTTCAGTCTGTCATGACTGTTGGCTCTGTTCTTCCTCCACCACATTGCCAAAACCTGCCCCTTCCTCTCCATCTAAAGGCCTCCACATTGATCCAAGGACTTGTCGTAGCCTGGCCTGTTACCCTTTCAACTATCCCCCTATCTCCCTGCCTCTAGCCTCTCCCCTCTCTAGACCATGTTTTGTTCTCCTGTCTGGATTATTTTTCTAAAATGACGTTCTGCATCTGTCTCTCCACGCCTCGGAGACCTCTAATGATTCCCCGTTCCACTTCATGTCAAGCAGAGCCTCCTAAACATTAGCTATGAAGCACTCCATCAGCTCTTCCCTCCTACCTATATGCTCTCTCCTCCCACTGGGTCTCAGTTCACATACTTCACTCTTCTCAAGCCAAAACGCACTGTGCCTCGGTCTCGCCATTGATCTCTGGCTCACACCCTCCCTCCCCTTTCACATCTGACAGATAACCGCTCTCCCTATAATCAAGACCTTCCTGAGATGATATCTCCTCCAGGTGACCTTCCCTGATTAATATCTAATCTCTCCACCCCCTCCAACTACCACTTCGGCACATCTGCACTACCGGAACCCTTAGATACTCACAAACTCCATAGCACTTTTTTAATATATGGTATTTGTTAATTACTTACCGTCTATAAGGCACTGTGCTAAGCACTGGGGGAGATACAAGCTAATCGGGTTGGACACGGTCTATGTCCCACATGGGGCTGATAGTCTTAATCCCCATTTTACAGATGAGGTAACTGAGGCACAGAGAGGTGAAGCGACTTGCCCAAGGTCACCCAGCAGATAAGGGGTGGAGCCATTCTAAATCAGGTCCTCCTAGCGCCTAGGCCCGTGCTTCTCCTGTGTACATATGTTTATTCTTTCGTTCTTCCGCTTGCCTATAATTTACTTGTGCTGGATTGTAAGCACTTTGAGTGCAGGGATCACATATACCGAACTCTTGCAAGCATTTAGGACAGGGCCCTGCACGCAGTAGGTGCTGAATAAACACTATTGATTAAGACTCAGAAGAGGTGCCAGGATAAAATGTCAGAAAAAATAATGGACTGTACTGTTGAAAACACACGCATCGGTCATGAGGGAGGCCATAAATATATATGCTATTGGTGGCTGCTGGTTGATATAACTCGAGGTATTGGAGAATTAATCAGGGAAGGGTTCCTGGAGAAGGTGGTTTTCTTTTTGTTTTTGGTGGTCTTTTTTTTTTTTTTAAGTGAGGGCACTGAAGGTGGGGAGAACTGAGGGCTGGCAGATTTCATTCATTCATTGAATCATATTTATTGAGTGCTTACTGTGGGCAAAGCACTGTACTAAGAGCTTGGAAGAGTACAATAGAACAACAAACAGATACGTTCCTACCCTCAACGAGCTCACAGTGTTGGGAGGGGAGAGGAGTTCCAGGCCAGGGGAGCAGTGTGAACGGGTGCTCGGAGGCAGGTGAAACAAGCGCAGGGTATAGCTAGAAGTGAGCTTGGGGTGGAACAAAGAGGGCGAGCTGGGGAGTTGTGGGTGAAGAGAGACATAGGTCAAATGGAAAGAACAAGTGGAAAGCCTTGAAGCCAATGGTAAAGATTTTCTTTGAAGAAGAGGGAGGTGAGCAGCAGCTAGTGGAGAGATGTGTGCTGAGCAATGTTGGTTTCATGAAGATGTTTCAGGCAGCAATGTGGAATGTGGATCTCAGTTGGGACGGGCTGGAGGCAATTTGGAGGAGCATCATGGCCTAGTGGAAAGAGCATGAGCCTGGGAATCAGAGGCCCTTGGTTCTAATGCCAGTTCTGCCAATTGCCTGCTGTGTGACCTTGGGCAAGTCACTTCACTGCTCTGGGCCTCAGTTTCCTCATTTGTAAAAATGAGATTTAAATACTTGTTCTCCCTCCTGCTTAGACTGGGAACCCCATGTGGAACAGGGACTTGTATCTACCCCAGTGCTTAGGGTTTGACTCATAGAAAGTGCTTAACAAATAGAACAGTGCTCAGTGCTTAGAACAGTGCTCAGCACTTAGAACAGTGCCTGGCACATAGTAAGTGCTTAACAAATACCATCATCATTATTACATACCATTTTTAAAAAAGGGCAGTGAGGAGGCTGATAGCATAACCCAATTTGCTTGCATATACCCCAGTGCTTAATACAGTGCTTTGCACATAGTAAGCATGTAACAAATACCATAATTATTATCCATCATTATAATCTAATCATTATTTGATAAGAGCTGGGACTAGGGTGGTGGCTTGGGGGAGGGGAAGGAGCAGTTCTGAGATGTTTGGAGGAAGAATCGGGAGGATTCAACAGTTGACTGAATGTGAAAGCTGAAAGACAAAGAGGAGATGGGGGGGGCGGGGGGGGCTATGGTAGAGGGCTAGAAAGACGGACAATGGTGGTGTTTTTGACTAAGATGGAAAAGTTATGAAGAGGGGAGCACTTAGGCGAGAAGGTGAGAAGGGAAGCAGCATGGTATAGTGGATAGGGCACGGGCCTGGGAGTCAAAAGGTCATGGGTTCTAATCCTAGCTCCACCACTTGTCTGCTGTGTGACCATGGGAAAGTCACTTAACTTCTCTGTGCCTTAGTTACCTCATCTATAAAATGGGGATTGAGAATGTGAGCCCCACATGGCACAGGGACTGTGTCCAACCCGCTTTGCTTGTATCTATCCCAGCACTTAGTACAGTGCCTGGCACATAGTAAGTGCTTAACAAATACCATTAGTATTCTTATTATTAAGTTCAGTTTGGGGCATGTTGCATTTGAAGTGCCAACGAGACAGCCAAGAGGAGATGTCTTCAAGGCAAGAGGAAGTGCAAGGTGGGATAATGGGGATAATTGAGGTGTAGAATCCCCTTGATTCTATTTATTGCTATTGTTTTTGTCTGTCTCCCCCAATTAGACTGTAAACCTAGCAATGGGCAGAGATTGTCCCTATCTGTTGCCGAATTGTACATTCCAAGTGCTTAGAACAGTGCTCTGCACAAGGTAATCGCTCAATAAATACTATTGAATGAATGAATAATGGAGAAAAAGTTGGTGTAGAGAGGTAGATTTGGGAGTTTCTCTGCATTGCAGTCATTGCATTAATGGTATTTATTGGGTAGTTACCGAGCACGGTACTCGTACCAATGCTTGGGAGATGCAGCAGAAGTACAAGACTTGTTCCTTGCCAATAAGGAACTTACAGTCCTGAGGAGAGAGACCTAGAAATAACAATAATAATAGTAATAATTATGGTACTTGTTGACCACTTACCATGTGCCAAGCACTGTTCTAAACCCTGAGGTAGATAACAGTTAATCTGGTTGGACACAGTTCCTGTCCCACATGGGGCTCACACTCTTAATCCCCATTTTACAGATAAGGTAACTGAGGCCCAGAGAAGTGAAGTGACTTGCCCAAAGTCACACTGCAGACAGGGGGAGGAGCCAGGAGCTGGGATTAGAACCTAGGTCTTTCTGACTCCAAGGCCCGTGCTCTATCCACTAAGACATGCTGTTTCTACTGAGTGTGTGTGAGTGCGTGTACGCACGCGCGTGCGCGCGTGCGCGCGCGCACACACACACACACACACACACACACACACACACTCCCTCTGGGATTGCACCAAGTGTATAGGTTGATAAGAACTGGTGTTCCCATTAGTTGAGAAAGACCTGTTGGAGGAGGAGAAGGAGGTGGGATTTTAGGAGGGCTTTGAAGATAGGAAGAACTGAGATCTGGTGGGGAGGGAGTTCCAGGCCCTGGGACAATACGAGTAAGGGGTCAAAGGTGGGCAAGACGAGAGTGCCGTAAAGCCAGAAGGTGGATTTGGGAAGAGTTAAGTGTACAAGTAGGGGAGCAGTGGGTGAAGAGAGTCAATGGTAAAGAAGTGGTAAACCGCTAAAATCCGCCCTTTCCTCTCCATCCAAACTACTACCATGTTAATCCTATCCCACCTTGATTACTGTTATCGGCCTCCTTGGCTCATCTCTCCCCACTCCAGTCCAAACTTCACTCTGCTGCCGAGATCATATTTCTACAAAACCATTCGTGTTTCCCCACTCCTCAGAAACCTCCACCTCCTTATCAAACAGAAATTTCTTACCATCGACTTTAAAGCACTCGATCACCTGGCCCCCTCCTACCTTACCTCGCTACTCTCCTACTACAACCCAACCCACACACTTTGCTCCTCTAATTGCCAACCTACTCACTGTACCTCGATCTCATCTATCTCACTGCCGACCTCTCACTTACGCTCCACCTTGGCCTGGAACGCCCTCCTTCTATCTGACAGACAATTACTCTCTCCACCTTACAAAGCTTTATTGAAGGTATATGTCCTCCAAGAGGCCTTCCCTAACTAAAGCCCTCATTTGCTCTTCTCCCGCTCCCTTCTGCATCACCCTGATTTTCTCCCTTTATTCATCCCTCCCTCAGCCCCATAGCACTCATGTACAGATCCATAATTTATTTCTTTATATTAATGTCTGTCTCCCCCTCTAGACTGAGCTTGCTGTGGGCAGGGAATGTGTCTATCAACTCCGTTATATTATATTCTCCCAAGTGCTTAGTACTGTCCTCTGTACACAGTAAGCACTCAATAAATATGGTTGATTGATGGGTAGCTGATGCAGAGGAGTTCTCCAAGAGAGTGTGTAGGATGAGAAAAGTAAGGGACCCAGAACAGAGACTTGTGGGCCACCCACAATAAGGGATGAGACATGGAAGAGGAGCCAGCAAATGAAAACAGAAGGAGCAGTTGGAAAGGTAGGAAGAGAACCAGTAATAACAGTGGTAGTATTTATTAAGAGTCTTCTGTGCGCGAAGCACTGTTCATTCAGTCGTATTTATTAAGCGCTTACTCTGTGCAGAACACTGGACTAAGCACTTGGGAAAGTACAGTACAACAATACAGTGACATTCCCTGCCCACAATGAGCTCACAGTCTAGAGGCGGGGAAACAGACACATATACATAAGTTCCGTAGGGCGGGTGGGGACCCAGGGGAGACCAAAAGGAGCAAGTCAGGGAGATGCAGAAGGGAGTGGGAGATGAGGAAAAGTGGGGCTTAGTCTGGGAAGGCCTCCTGGAGGAGATGGGCCTTCAATAAGGATTTAAAGAGGAGGAGAGTAATTGGTGGATTTAAGGAGGGAGGGCATTCCAGGCCAGAGGCAGGACGTGGGCCAGGGGTCGGTGTCAGACAGGCGAGATCGAGGCACAGCGAGAAGGTTAGCACTAGAGGAGCAAAGTATGCGGGCCAGGTTGTAGAAGGAGAGAAGTGAGGTGAGGTAGGAGGGGATGAGGTGAGGGAGTGCTTTAAAGCCAATGTTGAGGAGTTTTTGTTTGAAATGGAAGTGGATAGGCAAACTTTGGAGATTTTTGAGGAGGAGGGTGGCGTATCCCGAACGTTTTTGTAGAAAGATGATCCAGGCAGTGGAGTGAAGTATGGACTGGAATGGGGAAAGACAGGAGGTTGGGAGGTCAGCAAGGAGGCTGATGCAATAATCTAGGCGGGATAGGATGAATGACTGTATTAAGGCGGTAGCCGTTTGGGTGTTCTAAGCACTGGACACAGTCCCTGGCCCTCCTGGGCCTGGCAGTCTAAGAATAAGGTGGAGAGGGTTTGACCTGTTAGATTTGGCTGGAAGGAAGTCATTGGTGACCTTGTAGAGTACAGTCTTAGTTTCACTTTGATACCTCAGCCCTACAGCACTTTTATGTTCATATCCTTATACTCTACTATTTCCCCTATCAATAATTTATTTCATTGTATTATTTTACTGTCTTTTTCCTCCTGTAAACTGTAAGTTCTTTGTAGGGCGGGGGGGGGTTCAAGCATGTGTGAAGATGGATGGGAAGGAGCCACCAGAGAGTAGAAGATTGATAGTAGCAAAAGAGGAGAGGGAACTGGAAGCAACTGTCTTTAAGAGAGAAGCAGCTTGGTGTAGTGGTAAGAGCCCGGACATGGGAGGGCCTGCCTTCTAATCCCGGCTCCCCCACAATGTCTGTTGAGTGATCTTGGGCAAGTTACTTTACTTCTCTGTGCCTCGGTTACCTCAACTATAAAATGGGGATTAAGACTATGAGCCCATGTGGGACGTAGACCATGTCCAACCCAATTAGTTTGTATCTACCCCAGCGCTTAGTACTGGCACATACTAAGCACTTAACAAATACCATTAAAAAAATCAGAGGAGATGGGGACAGAGATGTGGGTAGATGCAGAGAGCCAGTGGGAGAGCTCCTGAGAGACCACTGGGAAGGAGGAGGCATAGTAGGGTAGTAAGAATGTGAAGGTGGGACTTGGGAAAGTTCACACCTGAAGTATAAATAATTATGCAGCTGAGAAGAGAGCCCAGGAGTCCTAATTTCAATTCAGTGTGCCATCCCACTAAACCATGCAGTCAATCAATCAATGGAATGTATTGATCATTTACTGTTTTTTTAATGGTATTTAAGTGCTTACTAAATAATAATAATAATGTTGGTATTTGTTAAGCACTTACTATGTGCAGAGCACTGTTCTAAGTGCTGGGCTAGATACAGGGTGATCAGGTTGTCCTTCGTGAGGCTCACAATCTCAATCTCCATTTTACAGATGAGGTAACTGAGGCACAGAGAAGTTAAGTGACTTGCCCACAGTCACACAGCTGACGCATGGTGGAGCCGGGATTAGAAGCTGACAGGTGGCGGAGCCAGGATTAGAACCCATGACCTCTGACCCTTAAGCCCGTGCTCTTTCCACTGAGCCACACTGCTTCTCTATCCTTACCCTTACCCTGCCCCCCTTACCCAAAACCAAAAGCAAATGTCAGTAAATCCAATTTATATTGAAAAGGCCCAAGCTTGCTGCTCTTCCTCTTATTAGATGCTGTAGGTCCTTTCCCAACCCTCAGGCTATAGAAGGAGCTGATGTCAACAAGGTAAAGTGGCTGGTTTTTGGTTCAGGGGGCTATTTGGCCTACAGAAGAGAGGCTTAAACGGCCACTAATGACTGTCTTGAAATATAGGGAGAGTCTTTATGAGGAGGTGTGATTAAACACTAGGATGGGCTACCGAGGGAGGTTGTGGAGTGCCCTGGGGCTCATAATAAGACAGTAAACATCAGAGTTAGATGATTTAGCCATTCATCCAGCTAGGGGCAGAGGGCCAGACCAGATGACCTGTGATTCTTCGGTTTTTCGGTAGGAAATTGGAATGGTATTTTATTGAGTGCTATGTGGCCAGCTAATCAGAGCAGCCTCTCCCTTATCCGTTTCCACACAGGACTGGGAATCTAACTAGGGGAGAACTGAACAATCAGAATAATAAATAACAATTACTAGCTGCAGTAAATTACAAGGGAAACAGACCGAGAGAACAGTGTTACAATGGGTGGAAAAGAAGTCACTGAAGAAGAGTGTGATCAGTTTGGAGGCAACAGTTTCAAATTTTTGCATCCTCACCAATCTTCTTAAATGTATCTTGCTTTTAGGAGAAGCCGCAGATCTACCCCCGGTACCAGACAGAATAAAAAATGAGCACTTATTCATTCATTCATTCAATCATATTTATTGAGCACTTACCTTGTGCAGAGCTCTGTACTAAGTGCTTGGGAGAATACAGTATAACAATAAGCAGACACATTCCCTGCCCACAGTGAGCTTTCAGTCTAGAGAGGGAGATAGACACTAATATAAATACATAAAATTACAGATACGTACATAGATGCTGTGGGGCTGGGAGGGGTGACGAATAAAAGGAGCAAGTCAGGATGACACAACAGGGAGTGGGAGAAGAAGAAAAAGGGGCTTAGCTAGGGAAGGCTTCTTACATTCATTCAATAGTATTTATTGAGCTCTTACTATGTGCAGAGCACTGTACTAAGCGCTTGGAATGTACAAATCGGTAACAGAGACAGTCCCTGCCCTTCAACGGGCTTACAGTCTAATCGGGGGAGACAGACAAAAACAATAGCAATAAATAGAATCAAGGGGATGAACATCTCATTAAAACAATAACATCTCATTAAAGCAATAGCAAATAAATAGAATCAAGGTGATGTACATCTTATTAACAAAATAAATAGGGTAATGAAAATATATACAATTGAGTGGACGAGTACAGAAGGAGATGTGCTTTCAGTAAGGCTTTGAAGTAGGGGTAGAGTAATTGTCTGTGGGATTTGAGGAGGTAGGGTGTTCCAGGCCAAAGGGAGGATGTGGGCGAGGGGTCGGCGGCGAGATAGACAAGATCGAGGTAGTGAGAAGGTTAGCATTAGAGGAACGAAGTGAGCGGGCTGGGTTGTGGTAGGAGAGTAGCAAGGTGAGGTAGGAGAGGGCAAGGTGATGGAGTGCTTTAAAGCCAATGGTGAGGAGTTTTTCATTCATTCATTCAACTGTATTTATTGAGCACTTACTGTGTGCAGAGCACTGTACTAAGCGCTTGGAAAGTACAATTTGGCAACAGAGACAATCCCTACCCATCAAATGGCTCACAGTCTAGAAGGGGGGAGACAGGTAGGAAAATGAAGCAAAATAAGTAGGCATCAATAGTGTCAATATAAATAAATAGAATTATAGATATGTACACATCATTAATAAAATAAATAGAATAAAGCCTCATCTCTCACACTCCCTCCCCCTGCAAATCTTCGCTACTGCCCCACAGAGACTTCCGCTCTCTTGATCCCATCCGTCTTTCCAAAAGCATCTCTCCTCACCTTGCCGCCCTGTCCTCACTTCCCACTCTCGATGATCAGGTCTCCGCTCTCAACTCCACCCTCTCTACTCATCTCAACTCTCTCGCCCCCCTTTCCCACCGCCGCTCTCGCTCCACTAACCCACAGCCCTGGATCACCTCCTCCGTCCGCCTCCTACGCTCCTATGCTCGAGCTGCTGAGTGCTGCTGGCGAAAGTCCAAGCACCAAGCCGACCTCACACACTTCAAATTTATCCTTTCCTGCCTTAACTCTGCCCTCTCCTCCGCCAGGCAAAACTTCTTCTCCTCCCTCATCGACACCCATGCCCGTCACCCCCGCCAATTGTTCCGGGCCTTTAACTCTCTCCTTAGGCCCCCTGTTCCTCCCCCTCCCCCATCTCTCACCCCCAATGATCTGGCCACCTATTTCATCACAAAAATCAACACAATCAGATCTGAGCTCCCCAAAGTCACCCCTCCGCCTCTCCCCTCCCCCCCACCAACCCTCTCCCTTACTTTTCCATCCTTCCCTGCAGTATCCTCAGAGGAGATCTCCTCCCTCATCGCAAGTGCCACCCCCTCCACCTGCGCCTCGGACCCCATTCCCTCTCACCTTCTTAAAACCATCGCCCCTGCCCTCCTCCCTTCCTTAACTTCTATTTTTAACCACTCAATCTCCAAGGGCTCCTTCCCCTCTGCCTTCAAACATGCCCACGTCTCCCCCATCCTAAAAAAACCCGCTCTTGACCCCAGTTCCCCCTGCAGTTATCGCCCTATCTCCCTACTACCCTTCCTTTCCAAAATCCTAGAACGAGTCATCTACAATCGCTGCTTAGAATTCCTTAACTCCCATTCTCTCCTGGACCCCCTCCGATCTGGCTTCCGTCCCCTCCACTCTACCGAGACTGCTCTTTCTAAGGTCACCCATGACCTCCTTCTTGCCAAATCCAATGGCTCCTACTCCATTCTAATCCTCCTTGACCTCTCTGCTGCCTTTGACACTGTCGACCATCCCCTCCTCCTCCATACCTTATCTCACCTTGGCTTCACAGACTCTGTCCTCTCCTGGTTCTCCTCATATCTCTCTGGCCGGTCATTCTCGGTCTCCTTCGCTGGCGCCTCCTCCCCCTCCCATCCTTTAACTGTTGGAGTTCCTCAAGGGTCCGTTCTTGGCCCTCTTCTGTTCTCCATTTACACTCACTCCCTCGGTGAACTCATTCGCTCTCACGGCTTTGACTACCATCTCTACGCAGATGACACGCAGATCTACATCTCCGCCCCGTCCTCTCCCCCTCCCTTCAGGCTCGCATCTCCTCCTGCCTCCGGGACGTCTCCACCTGGATGTCGGCCTGCCACCTAAAACTCAACATGAGCAAGACTGAGCTCCTCATCTTCCCTCCCAAGCCCGGTCCTCTCCCAGACTTCCCTATCACCGTGGATGGCACGACCATCCTTCCCGTCTCTCAGGCCCGCAATCTCGGTGTCATCCTTGACTCGTCTCTCTTGTTCACCCCACACATCCTATCCGTTACCAAGGCCTGCCTGTTTCACCTTTACAATATCGCCAAGATCCGCCCTTTCCTCTCCACCCAAACGGCTACCTTACTGCTACGGGCTCTCGTTATATCCCGGCTAGACTACTGTGTCAGCCTTCTCTCTGATCTCCCTTCCTCCTCTCTCGCCCCGCTCCGGTCTATTCTTCACTCCGCTGCCCGGCTCATCTTCCTGCAGAAACGATCTGGGCATGTCACTCCCCTTCTTAAACAACTCCAGTGGTTGCCTATCAACCTCCGCTCCAAACAAAAACTCCTCACTCTAGGCTTCGAGGCTCTCCATCACCTTGCCCCTTCCTACCTCTCCTCCCTTCTCTCTTTCTACTGCCCACCCCGCACGCTCCGCTCCTCCGCCGCCCACCTCCTTACCGTCCCTCGGTCTCGCCTATCCCGCCGTCGACCCCTGGGCCACGTCCTCCCGCGGTCCTGGAATGCCCTCCCTCCTCACCTCCGCCAAACTAATTCTCTTCCCCTCTTCAAAACCCTACTTAAAACTCACCTCCTCCAGGAGGCCTTCCCAGACTGATCTCCCCTTCTCCCTCTACTCCCTCTACCGCCCCCCCCTTCACCTTTCCGCAGCTTAACCCTCTTGTCCCCCCATTTCCCTCTGCTCCTCCCCCTCTCCCTTCCCATCCCCTCAGCACTGTACTTGTCTGCTCAACTGTCTATATTTTCATTACCCTATTTATTTTGTTAATGAAATGTACATTGCCTTGATTCTATTTAGTTGCCATTGTTTTTACGAGATGTTCTTCCCCTTGACTCTATTTATTGCCATTGTTCTGGTCTGTCTGTCTCCCCCGATTAGACTGTAAGCCCGTCAAAGGGCAGGGATTGTCTCTATCTGTTGCCGACTTGTTCATTCCAAGCGCTTAGTACAGTGCTTTGCACATAGTAAGTGCTCAATATATACTATTGAATATGTACATATATACACAAGTGCTGTTGGGTGGGGATGGGGGAGAGCAGAGGGAGGGAGTCAGGGCAATGGGGAGGAGAGGAGGAGCCGAGGAAAAGGGGGGCTCAGTCTGGGAAGGCCTCCTGGAGGAGGTGAGCTTTCAGGAGGGCTTTGAAGGGGGGAAGTGTGCTAGTTTGGCAGATGTGAAGTTTTTGTTTGAAGAGGAGGTGGATGGGCTACCACTGGAGTTTCCTGAGGAGCAGGGAAATGTGTCATGAACGTTTTTGTAGAAAATGATCTGGGCAGCAGAGCCAAGTATGGACTGGTTTGGGGAGAAACAGGAGGCTGGGAGGTCAGCAAAGAGGCTGATACAGTAATCTGTTGAGAGCATTTTTTAGTGGTATTTGTTAAGCACTTACCATGTTCCAGGCACTGTACTAAGTGATGGGGTAGATGCCAACTAATCAGGTTAGAACACAGTCCATGTCCCACTTGGGGCTCACCCTCTGAACCCCCATTTAACAGATGAGGTAACTGAGACACGGTGAAGTGATTTGCCCAAGATCACAGAGCAGACATGGTAGAGCCAGAATTACACCCCAGGTCATCTGACTCTTAGGCCCGTGCTCTTTCCACTAGATCACACTGCTTAGCATTGTATTAAGTGCTTTGAAAAGTACAATAAAATAAACACAACCCCTGCTCTCAAAGATCTTACAAACTAGTAGGGGAGACAAATACCAAAATACAGTACAGGTAGGGGGGATCAACCCAATTTAAAGCTGTGTAATAATTAGTAATAATAATTGTGGTATTTGTTAAGCACTTACTGTATGCCAAGCACTGTTCTAAGCCCTGAGGTAGATACAAGATAAATGGGTTGGACACAGTCTCTGTTCCACACAGGGCTCACATTTTATGGATGAGGAGACCGAGGCACATAGAAGTTAAGTGACTTGCCCAAGGTCACACAGCAGACATGGCAGAGCCGGGATTAGAACCCATGACCTTCTGACGCCCCGACCCGTGCTCTATCCACTAGGCCATGCTGTTTCTAATAATAATGGCATTTGTTAAGCGCTTACTATGTGCCAGGCACTGTACTCAGCATTGGGGTGGATACAAGCAAGTCAGGTTGGATACAGTCCCTGTCCCGCACAGGGCTTAAAGTCTTCATTCCCATTTTATAGATGAGGTAACTGAGGCACAGAGAAGTGAAGTGGCTCACCCAAGGCCACACAGCAGACAAGTGGCAGAGCCGGGATTAGAACCCATGATCCTCTGACTCCCAGGCCCATGCTCTATCCACTGCACCACTCTGCGTACGTGTACATAAGTGCTGTGGGGACTGATGCAGGATGGGGGGTGAGTATCTCGGTACTTAGGGGGTACAGATTCATTCATTCAATCACATTTATTGAGCACTTACTGTGTGCAGAGCACTGTACTAAGCACTTGGAAAGTACAGTTGGGCAATAAAGAGAGACAATTCCTTCTCACATCGGGTTTACAGTGTAGAACGGGGGAGACAGACATCAAAACAAGTAAATAGGAATCAATATAAATAAATAGAATTATAGATATATACACATCAACCCAGTGCATAGGTGACAGAAGCAAGGGAAAATAGAGTGTGGAGAGGATAGATTAGTCAAGGAAAGCTTTCTGGAGGAGATGTGATTTCAACAGGACTTTGAAGATGGAGAGAGTGCCGGTCTGTCAGCTATATGAAGGGAGTGAACAAGGGATCCTCAGCGAGAGAAATGAGATCAAAGTTGGAATTAGAGCAAAGTTTGTGGGGTGGGTTGTAGTGGGAAATGAGGGAGAGAGCTGAGTGAGGTGCTTAAAGCCAATGGTAACACATTTCTGTTGGATGCAGAGATGGATGGGCAACCAACCACTGGAGGATTTTGAGGAGTGGAGAGACATGCACGGAGTGACTTGTTTAGGAAAAATGATTGGGGCAGCAGAGTGAAGTATGGACTGGAGAGGGAAGAGGCTGGAGGCAGGGAAGTCAACAAGGAATCAGTCAAAAGTATTTATTCAGCACTTACTATTTGCAGAGCACTGTACTAAGCGCTTGGAAGACTACAATATAACAGGCACATTCTCTACCCATAACAAGCTTACAGTCTAGAGGGGGAGCCGGACATAAATATAAATAAATAAAATTACATATATGTACGAAAGTGCTGGGGGCTGGGGAGAGGATGAATAAAGGGAGTAAATCAGAGTGACGCGGAAGGGAGTGGAAGAAAAGGAAAAGAGGGCCTAGTCAGGAAAGGCCTCTTGGAGGAGATATGCCTTCAATAAGGCTTTGAAGAGGGGGAGAGTAATTGTCGAGTATGAAGAGGGGGGACATTCCAGGCCGGAGCAGGATGCGAGAGGTCGAAAGCAAAATAGACGAGATTGAGGTACAGTGAGACGGTTAGTATTAGGGGAGTGAAGTGTGCGGCCTGGGTTGTAGGGGGAGAGTAGCGAGATGAGGTAGGAGGGGTGGAGGTGATTGAGTGCTTTAAGGCTGATGGTAAGGAGTTTCTGTTTTATGCAGCAGTGGATGGGCAACCACTGGAGGTTTTTGAGGAGTGGGGAAACATGACGTGAATGTTTTTGTAGAAAAATGATCCCAGCAGCCGAGTGAAGTATTGCCTGGAGTGGGGAGAGACAGGAGGTTGGGTGGTCAGCAAGGAGGCTGATACAGTAATCAAGGCGGGATAGGATAAGCGCTTGTATTAACGTGGTAGCAATTTGGATGGAGAGGAAAGGGTGGATTTTAGCGACGTTGTGGAGGTCGAACCAACAAGATTTAGTGATGGATTGAATATGTGGGTTGAATGAGAGAGAGGATTTAGCATTGGCCTGGGAATCAGAAGGACCTGGGTTCTAATCCTGGCTCTGCCACATGTCTGCTGTGTAACCTTGAGCAAGTCACGTAACTTCTCTGGGCCTCAGTTACCTAATCTGTAAAATGGGGATTAAGAGTGTGAGCCCCAAATGGGACAGGGATTGGGTCCAACCTGATTAACTTGTATCCACCCCAGTACTTAGAAAGTGCTTGGCACATAGTAATCACTTCACAAGTACCATAATTAGTATTATTATTAAGGATAACACCAAGGTTATGGGTTTGTGAGACAGGAAAGATGTTGATGGGAAAATCAGGGGAAGGACAGGGTTTGGGTGGAAAGATAAGGCGTTCTGTTTTAGACATGTAAAGTTTGAGGTGATGGCGGGACATCCAGATAGAGATGTCTTGAAGGCAGGAAGAAATGCGAGACTGCAGAGAGGGAGAGAGTTCAGAGCTGGAGATGTAGATTTGGGAATCATCCTCATAGAGGTGGTAGTTGAAGCCATGGGAGTGAATGAGTGGGAGTGGGTGTACATGGACAATAGAAGGGCACACAGAACTGAACCTTGAAGGACATCCACACATAGGGGGTGGGAGACAGAAGAGGAGCCAGCAAAAGAGACTGAGAATGAGTGGCCAGAGAGATAGGAGGACCAGGAGAGGATGGTGTCAGTGAAGCCGAAGTTGGATAATGTTGCCAGGAGAAGGGGATGGTCGACAGTGTCGAAGGCAGCCGAGAGGTCGAGAAGGATTAGAATGGAATAGAGGCTGTTGGATTTGGCAAGAAGGAATTCATCTGTGACCTTTGAGAGGGTGGTTTCTGTGGAGTGAAGGTGACGGAAGCAGATTTGAGGGGGTCAAAGAGAGGAACTTGAGACAGCGGGTCTAGACAACTCGCTCAAGAAATTTGGAGAGGAATAGTAGGAGGGAGATGGGGTGATAACTGGAGGGAGCTGTGAGGTCATGGGAGGGTTTTTTTAGGATAGAGAAGACATGGACATGTTTGAAACAGTGGGGAAGAATCCTTTGGGGAGCGAACAGTTGAAGATAGTGATTAGGGAGGGAAGAAGGTAGGGGCCAAATGCTTTGATAAAGTGTGAAGGGATGGGGTCAGATGCAAAGGTGAGGGGGTGGATTTTGAGAGAAGGCAAGAGATCTCCTCTTAGATGCTGCTGAGAAAGATGGAAGAGTTGAAGAAGGGGCAGGAGGCGGAAGGGATTGGGGAGGGACAGGGGAGATTTTAGCGAGATCATGCCTAATACTTTCAATTTTCTCAATAAAGTAGGTGGCCAGGTCATTGAGGGCAAGGGATGGGAGATAGGGGAGATGGCAGGACAAGGGGTTTGAGAAGGGAGTTAAACGTCTGGAACAACTGATGAGGGCAGTGGGCATGGGTGTCAATAAAGATGAAGAAACAATTTTTCTGGGCAGAGGAGAAGGCAGAGTTAAAGCACGCAAGGATAAACTTGAAGTGGCCGAGATCGGCCTGATATCTAGATTTCCACCAGCAGCGCTCTGCTGCTCGTGCACAAGAGCGAAGGAGGCGGACTATGCAGGTGATCCAAGCCTGTGGTTTAGTGGTATGAGATCGACGAAGGGATAGGGTAGCAAGTGAGTTGAGTTCAGTAGAGAGGGTGGTGTCGAGTGCGTCGGTTTGGTCATCAAGGGAAGGTAGTTTGAGTATGGAGACTAAATGGAGCCAGATGAGTTGAGAAAATTGGATGGGGTCAAAAGGTTGGTGGTTTCTGTGTGGAAACAGCACAGATTTGCGGGGAGGAGATGTGTGGGAGAGAAGGTAAGTGAGGAGGTTGTGGTCAGAGGGATTTCAGAGTTAGTCAGGGTAGCCATTGTGCAGTGGCTAGAGATGATGAGATGGAGTGTGTGTCCAAGTTGGTGAGTGGGCGAGCTGGGTTGGAACAGGAAGTCAGTAGAGTTGAGGAGTGATAGAAAGCAGGCAGCGGAAGGGTCATCAGGAACATCTGGGTGGATATTGAAGTCACCAAGGTAGGGATGGAGAAAGAGAAGGAATGTGAGAAAGGGATCAAAAAGTATAAAGAAGGTGGTGGTGGGACGTGGGGGGCAGTAGATGACCATTACTAGAATTTGGAGTTGGTGGTAAAGGTGGGTGATATGGGCTTCAAAGAAAGGGAAAGAAAGAGATGGGGGAGGTGGAATGGTGCAGAAGCGGCACTGGGGCACGAGAAGGAAGCCTACACCTCCCCCTTTCCCAGTGAGTCTGGGGGAGCAAGTGAAGATGAGACCCCCTCTAGAGAGAGCAGCCGGGGAATCCATGTCATCTGGGGAGAGCCAGTTTTCAGTGATGGCGAGGAGGAGCAGTGATTGTGTCAGGAACAGGTCGAGGATAAAGGGAAGCTTCCCCACGATGGAGCAGGGGTTCCACAGGCTGCACTTGGCTGAGCCTGTGGAGGGAGTTTCCGGGGGAGGGAACAGCATGAGGAGTGGGGAGGGGTTGGATGGGAGTGAGCTCATAGGGGCCGGTGCAAAGGGAGGGGGATGGGGGGCTGCGGAAGTGGCCACGATGGGATATGGCAAGTACTTGGACCTTCGTGGTAGCAGTTTGGGTGGAGAGGAAGAGTCTAGCGATGTTGTGAAGATAGAACCAATAGGATTGGGTGATTGGCTGAATAGGCAGATTAAAGAACAAAGATGAGTCAATCAAGCAATCGTATTTATTTAGGGCCTACTGTGTGTAGAGCACTGTGCAAAGCACTTGAGATAGTGCAATATAACAGAATCGATGGACACGTTCCCTACCCGCAATGAGCTCACAGTCTAGAGGGGGAGGCAGACATTAATGTAAACAAAGTACAGAAATGTACATAAGTGCAAGGCATCACAGAAGGGATTGGGAGAAGAGGAAATGAGGGTTTTGTCAGGGAAGGCCTCTTGGAGGAAATATGCTTTTAATAAGGCTTTGAAGGTGGGGAGAGTGATTGTTGGAAAGGAAGGGGGAGGGCATTCCAGGCCAGAGGCAGGACTTGAACAACAGGTTGGTGGCAAGATAGACGAGATTGAGGTGCAGTGAGTAGGTCAGTGTTAGAGGAGTGAAGTGTGTGGGCTGGGTTGTAGCAGGAAAAAAGCGAGGTAAGGTAGAAGGGAGCAAGGTGATTGAGTGCTTAAAGGCCGATGGTAAGGAGGTTCTGTTTGATGCGGAGGTGGTTGGGCAACCACTTGAGGTTCTTGAGGAGGGGGAAAACATAGGCTGAACGTTTTTTGTAGAAAAATGATCTGTACAGCAGAGTGAAATATTGCCTGGAGTGGGGAGAGACAAGAGCCAGGGAGGTCAGCAAGGAAGCTGATACAGTAATCAAGGTGGGATAGGATAAATGCTTAGATTAAATGTTGTAGCTTTCCTGCCTTAACTCTGCCCTCTCCTCCGCCAGGCAAAACTTCTTCTCCTCCCTCATCGACACCCACACCCGTCACCCCCACCAATTGTTCCGGACCTTTAACTCTCTCCTTAGGCCCCCTGTTCCTCCCCCTCCCCCATCTCTCACCCCCAATGATCTGGCCACCTACTTCATCACAAAAATCAACACAATCAGATCTGAGCTCCCCAAAGTCACCCCTCCGCCTCTCCCCTCCCCCGCACCAACCCTCTCCCCTACTTTTCCATCCTTCCCTGCAGTATCCTCAGAGGAGATCTCCTCCCTCCTCGCAAGTGCCACCCCCTCCACCTGCGCCTCGGACCCCATTCCCTCTCACCTTATTAAAACCATCACCCCTGCCCTCCTCCCTTCCTTAACTTCTATTTTTAACCACTCAATCTCCAATGGCTCCTTCCCCTCTGCCTTCAAACATGCCCACGTCTCCCCCATCCTAAAAAAACCCACTCTTGACCCCACTTCCCCCTGCAGTTAGCGCCCTATCTCCCTACTACCTTTCCTTTCCAAAATCCTAGAACGAGTCATCTACAATCGCTGCTTAGAATTCCTTAACTCCCATTCTCTCCTGGACCCCCTCCGATCTGGCTTCCGTCCCCTCCACTCTACCGAGACTGCTCTTTCTAAGGTCACCCATGACCTCCTTCTTGCCAAATCCAATGGCTCCTACTCCATTCTAATCCTCCTTGACCTCTCTGCTGCCTTTGACACTGTCGACCATCCCCTCCTCCTCCATACCTTATCTCACCTTGGCTTCACGGACTCCGTCCTCTCCTGGTTCTCCTCATATCTCTCTGGCTGGTCATTCTCGGTCTCCTTCGCTGGCGCCTCCTCCCCCTCCCATCCTTTAACTGTTGGAGTTCCTCAGGGGTCAGTTCTTGGCCTTCTTCTGTTCTCCATTTACACTCACTCCCTTGGTGAACTCATTCGCTCTCACGGCTTTGACTACCATCTCTATGCAGATGACACGCAGATCTACATCTCCGCCCCTGTCCTCTCCCCCTCCCTTCAGGCTCGCATCTCCTCCTGCCTCCAGGATGTCTCCACCTGGATGTCGGCCCGCCACCTAAAACTCAACATGAGCAAGACTGAGCTTCTCATCTTCCCTCCCAAGCCCGGTCCTCTCCCAGACTTCCCTATCACCGTGGATGGCACGACCATCCTTCCCGTCTCTCGGGCCCGCAATCTCGGTGTCATCCTTGACTCGTCTCTCTCGTTCACCCCACACATCCTATCTGTTACCGAGACCTGCCGGTTTCACCTTTACAATATCGCCAAGATCCGCCCTTTCCTCTCCACCCAAACGGCTACCTTACTGCTACGGGCTCTCGTTATATCCCGGCTAGACTACTGTGTCAGCCTTCTCTCTGATCTCCCTTCCTCCTCTCTCGCCCCGCTCCAGTCTATTCTTCACTCCGCTGCCCGGCTCATCTTCCTGCAGAAACGATCTGGGCATGTCACTCCCCTTCTTAAACACCTCCAGTGGTTGCCTATCGACCTCCGCTCCAAACAAAAACTCCTCACTCTAGGCTTCGAGGCTCTACATCACCTTGCCCCTTCCTACCTCTCCTCCCTTCTCTCTTTCTACTGCCCACCCCGCACGCTCCGCTCCTCTGCCGCCCACCTCCTCACCGTCCCTCGGTCTCGCCTATCCTGCCGTCGGCCCCTGGGCCACGTCCTCCCGCGGTCCCGGAACGCCCTCCCTCCTCACCTCCGCCAAACTAATTCTCTTCCCCTCTTCAAAACCCTACTTAAAACTCACCTCCTCCAGGAGGCCTTCCCAGACTGATCTCCCCTTCTCCCTCTACTCCCTCTACCGCCCCCCCCTTCACCTTTCCGCAGCTTAACCCTCTTGTCCCCCCATTTCCCTCTGCTCCTCCCCCTCACCTTTCCCATCCCCTCAGCACTGTACTCATCTGCTCAACTGTCTATATTTTCATTACCCTATTTATTTTGTTAATGAAATGTACATCACCTCGATTCTATTTAGTTGCCATTGTTTTTACGAGATGTTCTTCCCCTTGACTCTATTTATTGCCATTGTTCTGGTCTGTCTGTCTCCCCCGATTAGACTGTAAGCCCGTCAAAGGGCAGGGACTGTCTCTATCTGTTGCCGACTTGTTCATTCCAAGCGCTTAGTCCAGTGCTCTGCACATAGTAAGCGCTCAATAAATACTATTGAATGAATGAATGAATAGAGAGGAAAGGGTGGATTTTAGCAGTGTTGTGAAGGTTTAACTGCCAGGATTTGCTGACATTTAATATGGGGGTTCAATGTGAGAGATAAGTCGAGGATAACGCCAAGGTTATGGACTTGTGAGTCAGGGAAGATGGTGGTGCTGTCTACAGTGGTGGGAAAGTCAGGGGGAGGACAGGGTTTGGGTGGGAAGATAAGGGGTTCTGTTTTGGTACCAAATCTGTTATAGTGTACTCTCCCAAGCTCTCAGTACAGCACTCAATAAATATGACTGATGGATTGACATGTTTAGCTTGAGGTGTTGGCGGGACATCCAAGTAGAGATGTCCTGAAGGCAGGAGAAAATATGAAACTGCAGAGAAGGAGAGAGATCAGGGCTGGAGATGTAGATTTGGGAATCATCTGCATAGAGATGGTAGTTGAAGCCATGGGAGCAAATAAATTCTCCAAGGAAGGGAGTGTAGATGGAGAATAGAATGGGACCCAGAACTGAGCCCAAATTTAGGGGGTGGGAGGCATAGGAGAAACCCATGAAAGAGACTGAGAATGATGGCCAGAGAGGAGAACCAGGAGAGGACAGTGCTAGTGAATGAAGGTTGGATAATGTTTCCAGGAGAAGGGGGTGGTCAGCAGTGCCTAAGACAGCTGAGCGGTCAAGGAGGATTAGAATGGAGAGAGGCCATTGAATTTGGCAAGGAGGAGTTCATTAGTAACCTTTGAGAGAGCAGTTTCTGTAGAGTAAAGGGAGGGAAGCCAGATTCAAACAGAAACTCCTTACCGTTACTTTTAAAGCACTCAATCAACTTGCCCCCTCTAACCTTACCTCCCTGATTTCCTACTACAACCCAGCCCGCACACTTAGCTCCTCTAATGCCAACCTACTTGCTGTACCTTTATCTCGTCTATTTGGCTGCCAACCTCTTGTCCACATCCTGCTTCTTGCCTGGAATTCTCTCCCTCTTCATATCCGACAGATAATCACTCTCCCCACCTCCAAAACCATGTCTAAGGCACATCTCCTCCAAGAAGCCTTCCCCGACTAGGCCCTCATTTCCTCATCTGCTCCCTTCTGTGTCACCCTTGCACTTGGATTTGCACCCTTTATTCGTCCCTCCCTCAGCCCCACAGCATTTACGTATGTTTCTGTAATTTATTTATATTAACGTTCGGTCTCCCCCTGTAGATTGTAAGCGTGGTGCGGGTAAGGGACGTGTCTATCCATCTGTCATATTGTACTCTCCTGGCACTTAGTGCAGTATTCTGCACAGAGTAAGTGCTTAATAAATCTGATTGGAGGAGGTCAAGGGGAGAATTGGCAGAGAAGAAGTGGAGGCAGCAGGTGTAGGCAACTCACTCTAGGAGTTTGGAGAGGAATGGTAGGAGGGAGTTGGGGTGATAACTGGAGGGAGCCGTGGGGTCAAGGGACTTTTTTTAGGACAGGGAGACATGAGGATGTTTGAAAGCAGTGAGGAGGAAGCCATCGGAGAGCAAACAGTTGAAGATGGCCGTTAGGGAGGGAAGAAAGAAGGGGGCAAGTGTTTTGATAAGGTGCGATGGAATGGGTTCGGAGGTGCAGGTAGAGGGGATGGATTTTGAGAGGAGGCAGGAGATCGCCTCTTGAGATATTGCTGGGAAAGTTGGGAAAGTTGAAGAAGGGGCAGGAAGAAGTAGGGCCTGGAGAGGAGCAGGGGCGATTTTAGGAAGGTCATGCCTGGTGGTTTCTATTTTCTCAATAAAGTTTGTGGCCAGGTCATTAGGGGTACGAGATGGGGAGATTAGAGGGGAGGCAGGGGATCAAGGATAACCCAAGGTTGAGGGCTTGACAGGATTGTGGTGCTGTCTACAGTGCTGGAAAAGTCAGGGAAAGGAAAGGGTTTGGAAGAGAAGATGAGTTCAGTTTTGGACATCCTAAGTTTTGAGGTGACAGCCGAATATTCATGGACCCCCGAGTCCCAGTGGCAAGGGGACTCATGTTATTACCCACATTTCGTGACCACTGGGGGTTCAAGGCTTTATACTGTACTCTCCCAAGCGCTTAGTAGAGTGCTCTGCACACCGTAAGTGATCACTAAATACGATTGATTGAGGCTTCTGGTACTTCATGGACAGACTTTATTGTTTCCCCACCCCAATTGGGAGAGCCCTGCTAAAATCGTATCTCCTCCAAGAAGCCTTCTCTGACTAACCTATCATTTCCTTACCCTATTTGCCCTCCATTCTGTGTCACCTATGCACTTGGGTCTGTAACCCCTGAGCACTTTGATATTCATCCTACCCTCAGCACTAATGTGCCTATTCTTATACTCTCCCATTTCCCCTATCTGTCATTTATTTTAATGTCTTGTCTCCCAACTCTACCAACTCTATTGTATTGTACTATATAGTATCGTACTCTCCCAAGTGCTTAGTACAGTGCCCTTTACACAGTAAGCACTCAGTAAATACCACCGATTGACATCTGGGTTGACCACCCTTTTGGCTTGATCACCAATGGATCAGGGAGAGTTTGCATTTCTTTCTTTTCTTTCTTGTACGGTGTTTGTTAAGTGCTTACTTTCATCCATTTATCCATTCAATCGTATTTATTGAGTGCTTTGTGTATGCAGAACATTGTACTAAGCACTTGGGAGAGTACAGTACAACAATAAACAGACACGTTCCCTGCCCACAACGAGCTTACTGTCTAGCAGGAGAGAGCAGGGCACGTGCTTACTATGTGCCAGGCACTGTAATAAGCGCTGGAATAGATACAAGCGAAAAAGATGGTGGTCTAGGGGGTAGAGTGCAGGCCTGGGAGTCAGAAGGACCTGGGTTCTAATAATAATAATTACAGTATCTGTAAAGCGCTTACTATGTGCCAGGCATTGTACTAAGCGCTGGGGTGGATATGAGCAAATTGGGTTGGACACAGGCCCTGTCCCACATGGGGCTCGCAGTCTCAATCCCCATTTTAGAGATGAGGGAACTGAGGCACAGTGAAATGACTTGCCCAAGGCCACCCAGTAAACAAGTGGCGCAGGCGGAATTAGAACCCATGACCTTCCGTGCTCTATCCACTATGCCGTGTTCTTCTCTGCCACTTGCTGCTGCGTGACCTTGGCTGAGTCACTAAAGTTCTCTCTGCCTCAGTTACCTTGTCTGTAAAAAGGGGATTAAAGCTGTGAGTTTTAATGTAGAACAGGGACTGCGTCCGCTCTGATTAGCTCACATCTATCCCAGTGCTTAGTACAGTGCCCGACACCTAGTAAGCAATTAAATGTCATAAAAAAGGGGCAAAAAAGCTAAAAATAACTTCGGCATTTGTTAAGGGCTTACTACGTGCCGGGCCCTAAGCGCTGGGCGGGGAATTACAAGCAAATTACAGTCCATGTCCCACATGGGGCTCGCAGTCTTAATGCCCATTTTACTGATGAGGGAACTGAGACACCAGAGAAGCAAAGTGACTTGCCCAAGGTCATACGTTAGAAGCCACGTCCTCCTGACTTCTAGGCCTACGCTCTTTCCACTGGGCCAGGCTTCTGGGCTGGCCAGGGGCTTCATCTCCATTGGAAACAGGGAGACTTTGCCTTTAAACTGTCACTGCCATCCTCTGGCCAAAAGGTGATCGACAAGGAAAACAGTTGCATTTGATCCACCTCCCAGGGGCTTGGCATGTAGACTGCCTCCTGTCCTGGAAGGTAATTGCCCTGGGGGGCCAAGGCAGAAAACTCAGCTCTCTGCTGGAGTAAATAGCCGGGTTCTCTCTTTTCTTGGCAGGTCGGTGCCATCTGCTGAGTTAGCAGCGTAAGTACAGTTCTGACCCCGGCCTCTCTTTCTGAACCAAAGGACCACCCTATCGATCAGTCAATTAATGGTATTTAATAAATAAATAAAGTTGGTATTTGTTAAGCGCTTACTATGTGCAGAGCACTGTTCTAAGCGCTGGGGTCGATACAAGGTAATCAGGTGGTCCCACGTGAGGCTCACAGTTAATCCCCATTTTACGATGAGGTAACTGAGGCACAGAGAAGTGAAGTGACTTGCCCACAGTCACACAGCTGACAAGTGACAGAGCTGGGATTTGAACCCATGACCTCTGACTCCCAAGCCCAGGCTCGTTCCACTGAGCCACGCTGCTTTTCTTATTTATTGAACTCTTCCTCTACTAAGCTCTTCGGAGAGTACAGTAGAGTAAGTGGACACCATTCCTGCCCTGAAGGAGGTTACAGTCTAACGGGGGGGGGGGGGGGTAATCTATGTAATTATGTAATCAAAGACCCTGTCCCCCACCCTCCCCTCCCCACTCCATCTCTTTCCCCTAATGACCTGGCCACACACTTCATCGATAAAACTGAGACTATTAGGCATGGCCTGCCTAAAATCTCCCTTGCTCCGCTCCAGGCCCTTCCTCCTCCAGCCCCCTCTTTGACTCTCCCATCCTTCCCAGGAGTATCTCAAGAGGAGCTCTCCCACCACCTCTCAAATTCTACCCCCTCCACCCGTCCTTCTGACCTCATCTCTTCTCACCTTATTAAAGCAATTACTCCCTGCCGCCTTCCCTCCTTGACCATTATCTTTAATCGCTCACTTTCCTAAGGCTCCTTTCCCCCTACTTTCAAACATCCCATGTATCTCCTACCCTAAATAAAAAAGCCTTCCTTGACCCCTTCACCCTCCAGCTATCGTCCCATCTCCCTCCTACCATTCCTCTCCAAACTTCTTGAATGATCTGTCTACATTCATTTGCTTCCACTTCCCCCTCTGCAGCTCTTTCCTCAATCCCCTACAATCTGGCTTCTGCCCCCTTCACTCCATGGAAACGGCCCTCTCTAGGGTCACCGATGAACTCCTTCTTGCCAAATCCAACGACCTCTGATCCATCCTGATCCTCCTGGATCTCTCAGCTGCCTTTGACACTGTTGACCACCCCCTTCTCCTGGAAACATCCAACTTTTGCTTCACTGACTGTCATCTCCTGATTGGTCACCCATCTCTATCCCCGTACCTTCTCAATCTCTTTCGCAGGCTCCTCTTCTGCCTCCCAACTGTGGGAGTGCCTCAAGGCTCAGTTCTGCATCCCTTTGTATCCTCCATTTAGTATTTACCCACCCATTTACCCACTCCTTTGGAGAACTCATTTGCTCCCATGTCTTCAACTACCATCTCTATGTGGATGATTCCCAAGCAGCGTGGCTTAGTGGAAAGAGCATGGGCTTTGGAGTCGGAGGTTGTGGGTTCTAATCCCGGCTCTTTCATTCAATAGTATTTATTGAGCGCTTACTCTGTGCAGAGCACTGTACTAAGCGCTTGGAATGTACAGTTCAGCAACAGAGACAAAC
This sequence comes from Ornithorhynchus anatinus, assembly GCF_004115215.2. Taxonomy (NCBI): domain Eukaryota; kingdom Metazoa; phylum Chordata; class Mammalia; order Monotremata; family Ornithorhynchidae; genus Ornithorhynchus; species Ornithorhynchus anatinus. The sequence continues at coordinate 110,945,215 of NC_041749.1, read as the reverse complement.
CTTGCCCAATGATAGGCTCACAGTCTAAACTATAATAATGGCATTTGTTAAGCGCTTAACTATGTGCAAAGCACTGTTCTAAGCGCTGGGAGGGATACAAGGTGATCAGATTGTCCCACGTGGGGCTCACAGTCTTAATCCCCATTTACAGATGAGGTAACTGAGGCCCAGAGAAGTGAACTGACTTGCCCAAAGTCACACAACTGACAAGCGGCAGAGCCGGGATTAGAACCCCTGACCTCTGACTCCCAAGCCCGGGCTCTTTCCACTGGCTCTTCCACTTATCAGCTGTGTGACCTCGGGCAAGTCACTTAGCTTCTCTGTGCCTCAGTTCCCTCATCTGTAAAATGGGGATTAAGACTGTGAGCGGCACGTGGAACAACCTGATTACCTTGTATCTACCCCAGCGCTTAGAACAGTGCTTGGTTCATAGTGCTTAACAAATGCCATTATTATTATTACTTTTCCAGCCCTGACTGCTCTCCTCTGCAGTCTTGCATTTCATTCATTCAGTAAGTCGTATTTATTGAGCACTTACTATGTGCAGAGCACTATACTGAGAGCTTGGGAGAATCCAATATAACAGTAAATAGACAAACTCCCTGCCCATCTCTACTTGGATGTCCTGACACTTCAAACTTAACATGTCCATCTTCCTCATCTTCCCAGCCAAACTGTCTTCCCCCTGACTTTAATAATAATAATAATAATGTTGGTATTTGTTAAGCGCTTACTATGTGCCGAGCACTGAGCTTAGAACAGTGCTGGGGTAGGCACAGGGGAATCAGGTTGTCCCACGTGGGGCTCACAGTCTTAATCCTCATTTTACAGATGAGGTAACTGAGGCACCGAGAAGTTAAGTGACTTGCCCAAAGTCACATAGCTGATAAGTGGCCGAGTCGGAATTCGAACCCATGATCTCTGATTCCAAAGCCCTTGCTCTTTCCACTGAGCCACGCTGCTTCTACTTTCCCATCACTGTAGACAGCACCACCATCCTCCCTGTCTCACAACCCCGTAACCTTTGCAGTATCCTTGACTCAGCTCTTTCATTCAACCCACAAATTCGGTCTGTTGCCAAATCCTATCAGTTCTACCTTCACAAGAGCTTTCGAATCCTCCCTTTCCTCTCCATCTAGACTGCTACCACACTGATCGATGAATCATATTTATTGAGCGCTTAGAGTGTGCACAGCACTGTCTTAAGCACTTGGGCGAGTACAGTATCGCAGAGTTGGTAGATACCTTCCCGCCCAAACACTCGCTGTTTCCCCGCCTGACCTCCCCGCCTCCCATCTCTCCCCTCTCCAGTCCACACTTCACCCTGCCCCCCGGATCATTTTTCTGAAAAACTGTTCAGTCCATATCTTCCCTACTCCTCAAAGACCTCCAATAGTTGTCCATCCCCTTTTGCATCATTCTGAAACTCCTTACCTTTGACTTTAAGGCCCTTGATCCGCTCTCTCCCTCCTACCGTACCTCAATGACCTCCTACTACAACCTGGCCCGTACACCTGCTCCTCTAACACCAACCTACTCTGTACCTCCATCTTGTCCATCCCATGACTAAACCCTTATCTACGTCCACCTTGGGGCCTGGAACTCCCTCTCCCTTCATATCCGACAGTCTATCACTCTCCCCACCTTCAAAACCCCCCTAAGATCACATCTCCTTCAGGAGACCTTCCCTGACTAAGCCCTTATTTCTTCTACTTGCCCTCCCCTCTGTTCATTCATTCAATCGTATTTATTAAGCGCTTACTCTATGTCAACTATCACTTGGCGGTGGACCCCCTGAGCCCTTTGATTCTCACCCCAGCCCTTTTGTAAATATTCTTATCCTCTATTTTCCTTACCTCTAATTTATTTTAATGTCTCTCCCCCTCTAGACTGTACGCTCCATGTGAGCAGGGAATCGTGTCTACCAACTCTCTTGTGCCTTCCCAAGTGCTTACGGCAGTGCTCTGCACATGGGCAGTCCCCAGTTATTCCTGTTGATTGATGTAATGAGGTTGGAGCGTGTACCCAGCAGGGTAGAGTCATCTCCAGGGGGTGCTCCAAGGGTTTGGATGTCCAGTTCTACCGGCAAGGATTCAGCAGAGGAAGCCCTGAGGGCAATTGATGTCCTGAGGGCTTTCTTGCACTCTTGCTCCCCTAGATTATGGATGGTGTTGACTGAGGGGTAATGAGAGGACATCTTGGCGGCCTTTAACAAGCAGTCTGACTCAAACTAAAAACAGTGAGGAGCTTAAGACGTCCTGGAATCTATGGATCCCAAAAGAGTTGTGGCTTTGTGTTCTCTCCTCTCTATGACATTTCTTTTAGCTTTACTGTCTCTGGGACGTTCTCACATGGGTAGGTTGCAAGGGGTTTTAAGCTTCACTTCCTGCTTTAAGCTGCAGGGACCGATTATGGGCTTTGTGTACTATTGTGGGCTGAGGTTCCCCAAGGACAACAAGTTTCTCATCTTCATCATTACTAGTCAATATTGAGCCCCCACAAACTCCGTATCACTTTAATTCCACAATGACTTATAAATAGTAATAACTGATGTATCTGTTAAGCACTTACTATTTGGCAGGCAGGCATTGTTCCAAGTGCTGGGGTAGGTACAAGAGAATCAGATCGGACACAGTCCCTGTCCCACGTGGGGCTCACCGTCTTGGTGCCCAGGGGGGAGGAGAGAACAGGTATTGAATCCCCATTGGTTAGACGAGGAAACAAGCCTGGAGAGGTTAAAGGATTTGCCCAAGGTCACACGGCAGGCAAGTGGTGGAGCTGGGATTAGGACCCAGGTCCCCTGGCTCCCAGACTTTCCACTCAGCCACGCTATAGGGCTGCATCTTCCCTTCCTGTTCCCATGACCTGATAAAATACCTCAACAGCCCTGCGCATCCAAAGCCTGGATTGGACAGACTTCTGCTCTGGACCCCTTTCAGCCTCTCATCAGAGTCCATCGTTCTGCTTTGCTCTCTGCCCATACCCAGTGGTAGCTTCTCTTTGTCACCTTTCAAGACCGTGGCAAGGACAGGACCTGAGCTTCATCTCGCCCAACGGCCCTTAATCTGTCCAGCCTTGGAGCTGGGGATTGACGAGACGTGGGGAGAGAGAGCCGTCTTGCTTTGGGAATGGCATGCTAGAAGCCTGGCTGCTTGATTGGGTCAACTAGCTAGTCCTAGCCATGGAGTTTTTTGTTTGAGGGCTACGCAGGTTAGACTAATTTGTTACAGACGAATCATAAATCACTGGAATCGGGGGCCCCCTCTTCATTTGCCCCTACCTGGCCCGCAAAGGCTATCTCTCTGCTTTTCTGACCCCGGCCCATTGCCAGCTTGCTTCTTCGATGAATCGATCAAGAGTATTTATTGAGCGCATACCGTGTGCAGAGGACTGTACCCAGCGCCTGGGTGAATCCAATACAATAGAGCAGGTGGATGCCATCTGTGTCCCCAAGAAGCACACAGTCTAGAGAGGAGCTTAATAATAATGTTGGTATTTGTTAAGCGCTTACTATGTGCAGAGCACTGTTCTAAACGCGGGGGTAGATACAGGGTAATCAGATTGTCCCATGTGAGGCTCACAGTTAATCCCCATTTTCCAGATGAGGGAACTGAGGCCCAGAGAAGCGAAGCAACTTGCCCACAGTCACACAGCTGACAAGGGGCAGAGCTGGGATTCGAACCCATGACCTCTGACTCCCAAGCCCGGGCGCTTTCCACTGAGCCACGCCGCGCACTGATGCCTGGAAGTCCCGGAGGCTCTGGGGCAACCGCCTTAGACGTTAATCCTACCAAATCGGCTTGAAACCCTCGAATTTGACCTGGATCAGGGGAGGGGCTGGTGGGGAGAGAAAGCTGTTGAAACTGCCCGAGGACGAGGTGCCCTCCGGGATGACCCGCTTTCCCTCTCCAGCCAAGACCTGTGGTTTCCTCGGTGTAAGCGGCAAAAGGATGGAGCTTGGAGTGGTGGGAAGTAAAACTCTGCACGGGCTGGATTCGGGCCCCCGGGGAGGGAAGAGAAACTCATTTATAGTCCCACTTGCCCTCGAACGATATCTGAGAGGTGACTGCAGCTCCCTTCTGGGACTGACAGCCCGGACCAAACTCGGGACCAGCTCAGCCAAGTCAGCCCGTGTAGCAGTCCGCAGGGAAGTGCGGATGCGGCATTCATTCATTCGGTCGGATTTCCCGAGCGCTTACTGGGTGCAGAGCGCACTGTACTGAGCGCTCGGAATGCCCAATTCGGCAACGGAGGGAGACCATCCCTGCCCAACGACGGGCTCGCCGTCCAAACGATTCGGTCGGGGCCGGGGTCAGGACCATGGAGATTACCCTCTGCGGAGAGCAATAACGGGAGCCGGAGAAGGGGGGGCAATTGAGGGGGGGCGGGGGGTGAACGTCTGGAGGTCAGCGGCCCGGGAAGCTGGGGACGAGCGCGGGGTGGCCGGGGCCGACATCCGCGGTGGAGGGGGGGCACCGCTGGACCAGGGGCCGGTGGCTCCCGGTTGGCGGTTGGCCTGGGGCGCCGGGACCTCGCTCGCTCCCGCCCGGGTGCGCGGCGGCGGCGGGGAGGGGGAGGGGAGGAGAGGAGAAGGAGGGGGCGGAGCGGGGCGCGAAGGGGGGAGGCGGGCGCTCGGCGCTCGGCTGCTCCCGCCTGGGGCGGCCGCCCCGCGTGCGCCGGACCCAAGATGGCCGCCTCCACCGCCCAGTGCCGAGTGACAAAAGCGGAGAGCAGGGCGGTGGCGGTGGCGGGGCCGCGTGGGGGGGCCCGGGAGCGCTCGGCCGGGGGGGGCCCGCCCCCCTCGCCCCCGTCGCCCGCCTTGCTGCTGCCGCTGCCGCCGCACGACGAACCCGATCCGGGCCCGGGGGCCGCGCCGGGTGAGGAGAAAAGCCTCGGGGCCCGTTGCTTCCCCCCGCTTCCCCTCCCCTCCCTGGCTCCGCCGGCCCTCCGAGGGGAGCGGGGAGCGGGCCGGCCGGCCCCGATGCGGCCCGGGGAGGTCCGCCGGATCCTCGGGATCCACCCTTTCTCTCCAGCTGGGCGGCTCCGGGGCTGAGCCTCCCTTCTCCTTGACTCCCTCTTCTTTCCCTCTTCCTTCCCCCCCCCCCCAATTTCGCCGAACGGGGGGGGTCGTTTTGCGTCCATACTTTTCCGAGGATCTGTATGTAACCCCCCGTCCCCCGCCGTCCCCCGACCGCACCGAGGCTAAAGGGTCGGGACCGGATGGGTCGGGCGACGGGGCTCCGCGGCGGCGTCGGGCCCTCTCTCTTTCCCCCTCCCCGCTCACCGAGCCGGCCCCCCGAGATTCCCAGATGCCGGGCCGATGCAGGGCCAGAGCCCCAGTAGATAGATAGATAGATAGGAAGCGCGTTTCCCGATCGCAGAGTTCGAGGTACCCGGGCCTATGGCCAATTTCCTCTTTTTCGCCTAACGATCGAGCACGGGGGCTGCGGAGGAGAGCGCCGGACCCCCCGGCCGGCGGCCGCGGCCGCCAGGGTCCCGGATTGCGTCAGGCCCCGGAAGGATCTGCCGCAAATCCGGGCTGGAAACGACCCGCCGAGAACTCCGTTTGGAGTCGGGCCTCTCAGACTTCGCAGTACTCCTCGGGTCCTTTTCACGACTCCGACTGGCTGTTGTTTGACCCCAGAGAGAACTGGCGATTATCTTCCAGTGAAATGAGAGGAGAGCAGTTTTCCCAAAACGAAGATAGGCTTGACCCCGCCATTCCCTTTGATTAGAAACCAAAAGCCTTCAGAGGCTTCAACCCCCTTGACGCGATTAAGACTGAGGATGGATGGTGGGGGGGCCGTGATGTACCGCTACCACCCGGGGCCTCCCTTCCTTCCAGGAGCAGCCTCTTTCTTTACCTTCAAATTGTAATGTGTTTCCCCTAATCTCGTTTACTTTCGTAGAAGATAGTAACTCGGGACCCCTCTGTTTATAAACGGCTAGGGCGCCTGTCGCGGGGGAGAGAGGAGGACCGGGAGACTGTTTCCCCCAGAGGTCAGGAGTGAAAGGGGTGACTCTCGGGTCAGACCCCCAGGCTGAGTACTGGATGCACCGTCCCCGTCCCCGTCCCCCCCCCCCCCCCCGTGGCAGAGGACTATCAAGCCCCGGGATTACTCATCCCCCCATTCAGAACAATTTCTGAGCCTTGGGATAGCTTTGCCCCCTCCCCACTGGTTTAGGGAGGACTCACTCTAGAGAATTATTCCTTTTAGTTAGATGATTTGTCTACCCCCTGCTGTTGAAAGCAATCCTGGGAAAGGAGAAGCAGGGGTTCTTGTTTGAAAGCTGAGGAAGGATTGGGGGGCGGGAGGTCTCTGGTGTTGACTGGATTGAAATAGACTGAAGAAAAGCAGGAGAATTAAATGACTGAAGAAAAGCAATCTGGAAATGGATTGGGCGTGGTTTGTCTTAGGGCTCCCGTGGGGATACACTGGTAATGTAAGAGTAGAGGTGACCACGTAAGGGTAGAGGTGACCACGTCCTGCCAAGCGGGATTTCATTCACTCGCTTTGTTTGTTTGTTTTTCCTTTTTGAAGGTTCAAAGAGTAGGGGCAGACTCAGCATTAACTCAGTGTTTCTGGTTAGTGAAACTCAGTGCACAAGGACTGTTTTCTTTCTGACTGGTTCTGGGAGCTTTTTCCTCACGTGGGTTTTCAGACTTCAAACCAAATCAGACTAGGGACCGGCGGAACCTTGGGCTCCACTCCCTGCTGCTTTTTCTCGGACTCCATTCCATATGGGGCGTCCCGAGGCTTCGGGGCGTCCGGGGTGATAACCAGTCGATCGATGGTATCCGTAGAGTGCTTACTGTGGGCAGAGCGCTCTACTAAGCGCACAGGAGAGGACAATGCAGTAGAGTTTGGTAGACGCGGCCAGGGCTTCGAGACAGCCCAGGCAGCAAGGTGAGCGTCGGTTGGGTGAGGGCCATCGCTTGGCAACGAGGAACGTTTTGAGCGGGTGTCCGGCGGCTGGGGGTGCCGCGGGCCCATGGTGGAGCTTGCTCGTTTAATATCCCTTCCTTCTGAGGCCACTGGGTTTGAGGATGTCCCCTTCTTTTCCATCTCTCTTGCAGTCCTGGGCTCCGAGGAGGAGGAAGAGGAGGAGGAAGAGGAAGAGGAAGAAGAGGAGGAGGAGATGGTGGCCGTGGAACTGGGCTCCCCTCCTCTGTCCAAGAAGAGCGTCCCTCCCGGGCAGCTGGAACAAGCACCTAGTAGGTTGGACAGCAAGATGTCTCCAGAGCCTCCCCATGGGAGCAAACAGGAACTGCCAGACCTCAAGAGTGAGTGTCTTCCCCTGCCCCAGGGGCATCGGGAAGGGCCCTGGCCAGCTCTTTCCTACTGGGAGTGGGGTGGCGGGAGAGCCGATCTCGTCGGTCAGTTGCCGTCTGTGGAGCCGGTAGAGTTGCGTGGCTCAGTGGAACGAGCACGGGCTTGGGAGTCAGAGGTCACAGGTTCGAATCCCGGCTCTGCCACCTGTCAGCTTGTGTGACTGTGGGCAAGTCACTTAACTTCTCTGTGCCTCAGTTCCCTCATCTGTAAAATGGGGATTAAGAACTGTGAGCCTCACGTGGGACAACCTGATTACCCTGTATCTACCCCGGCACTTAGAACAGTGCTCTGCACATAGTAAGCGCTTAACAAATACCAACATCATTATTATTATTATTATTATTATTATTATTATTAATGGGGAGTCACAGTGGTGCCATCAGTCAGTGGTATTTTTGGAGCCCGTACCGTGTGCAGAGCACTCTCCTAAGCGCTTGGGAGAGTACAGTATAAAAGAGTCGGTAGACGTGTTCCCGACGGGCGAAGGTGGGATGGGGTGGGGTTCGTAAGTCTCTGGGCCCTCCTCCTGCTCGCTAGTGCTGCCCTGTTGCTGTCTGGGTTCCAGCTTTGGGACTGCTCGTTAGGCCTCAGGCTGGACCTGCTGCCAGAGGAAGAGCAGCAAGAACTGGGCAGTAGCGGTGATGGGAGTTGATGATCAGCCTGGTCCTTGGCTACCGTAGAACGAGAGCAGCTTTCTGGGCCTCATCCCAGCAGAGGCTAAGCGCTCTCCCATCTATTGCAGTTGGACTGATCTTGCCAGTGGCTGTGACCGAAACGTACTGGTTAGGAGGAGCAATTGGAGAAGAAATGATCCATTGTTACAATTCCCAGCCTGGGCCTCCACTCTCTGGGCCTTCATCCCCTGGGGCTCTTTAGCTCACTAGCAAAGGGGACAGGCAATTCTAAGACCCTCTTGAGCACTAGGACACCCTGGGAGAACTGGGAGCAGGGTAGAAGCTCCATCTCCCCGCAACCTCACCGTGTATGTGTCTGTCTCTCTCTCTGTCTGTCTCTCCTGCCTTCCAGCCCAGAACCTGACAACGTGCGAGGTTTGCGGTGCCTGCTTCGAGACTCGGAAAGGCCTCTCCAGCCATGCCCGCTCCCACCTGCGGCAGCTGGGAGTGGCCGAGTCGGAGAGCAGCGGTGCCCCCATTGATCTGCTTTATGAGCTGATGAAGCAGAAGGGCAAGCCTGACAGCAGCCCCCTCCCCCCACCCCTTGCTAAGAAGTCCAGCTCCCCCAAGGAAGCTGGGGCCGGTTCCCCCCGTTCGGCCCTGCTGACCCTCAACAAAGTGGGCGACAGGCCCCCCGATGCCCCCATCAACAAGGCCATCAAGTCACCCCCGGGCTTCTCTTCCAAGGGCTTGCCGCACCCGCCGGGCTCTCCCCTCCTCAAGAAGGTGCCGTCTGCCCTGCCGGGATCGCCACCGCCCAAGAATCCCGAGGACAAGAGCCCCAAGCTGCCTCTCAGCCCCCTGTCTGGCTCCCCCAAGGCACAGTGGCCCCAGCATGAAGAGGAAGGGCCCCTAAATCTCAGTGAGTTGGGATTTATTTGCAGTGGGAGGTGGGCAGTGACGCTTAGGGGAGAGTGGAGTTGCTAACAAGCTGCGGGCTCTCCCTTGGGGAGGTCAAGCTTTAAGGAGTAGGGCTGGCCGCTCTCTTTCCCCCTGAAGGGAGTTTTTGCCTCAGTTTCAGCTCAGAGGGGCCCTGGGTCCCCATCTGTTTGGGGCTGGGCTCAGACAGACGATTGTCGGGAGCCAAGAGTTCGGCTTGTGCTTCTCCACTGCTTTCCTTCGCTGATCTTCTCTTGTCGGGGTCGGTCCCCTCTGGCTGCTTTAATGGTCCATCTCTGTTGTGTCCCCCGGCTCGCCACCTACACTTGCCTACGCTCCTGATCTTCCCCACCCCAGAGATGGGGATGCAGGTGTTGGTCCCGAGCTGACCTGTACTGATCGCCCCATGGGCTGGGTCCCCTCTCGCGGGGCCTGTCGGGTGCTCTCCGCTTCGGGTCCTGGCTCCGATCCCTGCCGAGAAGTCGTGCCCGCTCCAGAGCTTGGTGGCCGGGAGCCCCTCAGAGTGAAGATGGCCAACGCCTCCCTTCTGTGTGGCGAGATCCCTCATCCGGCCCAGTTTCCTGGCAGCCGCCGTGTTGGGCTGGCAGGAGTCCCGCCGGACCTGGTTGATGTCGCACGGAGGTGTTGGTCTCTCCCCGCCCCCCCCCAACCCCACCCCCATCCCAGCCCGCCCCCACCCCCATGTCCGTCAGCACAGTGAGGCCACCGTGTTTGGCTTTGAGCTTCTGGACTGTAGTCTTGGGCCGTGGAACCGGCCTGCCCTCTTGTGGGGTCTTCTCTCCTCTGCCCCGGGCCTCGGTGCGCTGCCGAGAGAAGCAGAGGAGCAGGAAGGCAGGAAGGCAGGGACCCAGTGGCTCACCCAGAGTCCATTGGAGGTTTTCCAGCTGGCTGAGTCTCGGGTGGCTTCCTTGGCAGTGACCGCTGCCGATCCCCAAAGCGGTGCTCTGGCGGGGCGGGGCTGGGGCAGAGGAGAGGACTGCTCCATCCCGCAGGCCTCTTGAGCTGCCGTCTCCCCCCGCCCCCCTTTGGGGTGGATAGCGTGGCAGGGTAGAAGAGGTGGGGGCGAGGAGAAGGGGACACGCGAGTGCCAAGCAGCCTATCCCACGCTGGGTCCCAGAACAGACGTTGGACTTCCCGGGCGTTCTGCCTTGTTGCCGTCGGGCCAGGGAGGCTCGGGAGGACTCGGAGCTCGAAGGGGGAATCGGAGCCACTCCGGTCCTAACCTCGCTAGCAGCTCCGCTTGGGCCAGACAGCCTCTCCTGCCAACGGCGCGCCCGGGGCCGAGCCCTGCGGCTTTCGGCCTGTCCCGCGGGCGGGCGACGCGGGCCCCACCCCGGGGTCTGCCGAAACGCGGGCTGCCCCCATCCCCCCGGGGCCGCGCTCCCGCCCCGGCTTTGGTCGGGGCCGGGGCAGGGGGGACCCTCCCCCCAGCGTCCAGAGCCCCCCGGCCTGCGTGAGGGTCCCAACCAGAGGGCCAGGTTGGCCCAGGCGTCACAAGCGTGGGGATGAGGGACCAGGTCGAATCGGAGCTCCCCGTCCGACCGGCCGCCGCCGCTCAGACGGAAGGCCTGCCGTTGCCTCGTCGTCAAGCCTCTTGATGCTGAGAGTCGGATCCTCTTCCGGGGTGGGCAGGGTCACGCTCCGGCCCTCGGGGAGAGGACGGAGAGGGACCGGCGGTTTAAAACCCCAGCCGCCGTCACCTGCCACGGCCGAGGGACCGAGCCAGCCCTTCGAGTCTTGAGCCGGAGCTGCCTCCCCGCCCCCGGGGGCCACCGACCGGCCCCGGAGCCGGGGCCGACCGTTGCCGCGGGGCAGCGGCGCCTGGCTGGGGGTGGGGATGTCTTCCCCTCTTAGCCGTGGAGCCGGTGGCTCCCGGGGAGCTGCGGCCCCGGGGGAGCTAGTGTGGTGACCCCTCCCCCCTCCCCCTGTGTTTTGTCTCCGCAGCTTTAGATAGTGACTCGGGCAGAGAGCTTGACTGCCAGTTGTGTGGGGCCTGGTTTGAGACCAGAAAGGGCCTGTCCAGTCACGCCAGAGCCCACCTGCGCCACCTGGGGGTGAGCGACCCGGACGCCAAGGGATCCCCCATTGACGTGCTCCACGAGCTCATCAAGAGTGACGGCTTCCAGACCCGCCTACCGGCCGAGCGGGAGGCGCTGGGGGAGCCGGGGCGGCCCGGCCCTTCGGCCCCGAGGCCCCCCGCCACGGCCCTCTCACCGCTCTCCCCTCCGCCCGCCAAGAAGCCCAAGCCGAGGGCGTCGGGCGAGGCCGGCCTGCCGGGGAAGCAGGGTCTCTCTGCCAGCATGTTCTGGGCCTCAGACATGGAGCTGTCTCCTCTCAACCTCTGTAGGTTCTTTCTTCCGATGCCTCTTCTCACCCTTGCGTTCCCCGGTTCCCCTGAGGTCCAGTTGATCTTAGCCACGTGCCTTTTGGGGAACGGGAATAGGAAGGGTGTCGGTGTGATTGGTCTTTCCTCCCCTCACCCACCCACCCACCCTCCTTCCCTCTCCTCCCTTTCCCTCCCCTCCCCTCTCCTTCCTTTCCCTTTTCTTCCTTCCCCTTCCTCTCCTCCTCCCCTTCCCTCTCCCTTCCTTCCCTCCCCTTCCTCCCTTCCCCTTCTTTCCTTCCCTTTTCTTCCTTCCCCTTCCTTCCTTCCTTTTCCTTTCTCCCGCCGTCCTTCCCTCCTTCCCTCCTCCTCCCTCCCCCACAGAGAGCCTCAGGTTGTGATCGGTGACCAGGTGCATCAGTTGTACTGGCCCAGCTTTCCTGAGCAGTGACCATCCAGGGCTCCAAGAGCCTGAACCTAGGGGAAGGGGGACCTGATGTGCTTTGCGGACTTACCTGGGAAAAGAGCCCCAGGCCCACCCCTGCTAGGGGAGACTGTCCTCTTCGGGCTGGAAGCTGATCCCCTCTCCTTACTGGGGAAGGGGCTCACCTCCCCCTAACCCGCACTCTCATCCTGGCCTGCTGTGGCCAAATCTTCGCTGGTCTGAGGCCTACTCTCCTGTTACCAAAAACCCTTGTGATAAATACTTTGGTGAGAGTTAGGGGGAGGACGGTGGGTTCCCAGCCGGGACTGCCACCGCCTGCCCTCTGCCCCCAACCTGTTGCCCAGGGATCTCCTCCCACCTGGCATGGGCTGCATCTCGCTTTCTCCATCCTGTTGCGGTTTCAGGAAATTATTCTCCTCCTCACCCAGGGGCGCTCAGTAGGTACCACTGATTGCTTGCTCGATTGGTTGATTGGAGGCCTGGGAAATCTGAACAGTCGGGTGATGGATTAGAACTTGGCAGGACTGGAGGCGACCCAAGGAGCTGGAAGCAGGGATTCTCAAGGCGTAGGGATCCCTCCTCTGACCCAGCCCTCCCTCCTCACTTCCCTTCCTCCCATACTGCCCTCTCGGTGGGCGGCGCCAGCTGCTTCGGTCTCCTCGCGATGTAGAGCTCCTATCCCCCCCACCCCACCCGCCCGCCCCCAGCAGCCCTCCAGCGGCCCCTTCGACTTCTCAGAAATTCCGTGTCTCCGCCCCAGTCCTTGCTCACAGCCAGAGCTTGGCCGCTCAGTTTGGTCTTCTTGCCCACGCTCTCAGCCCGCCCTGCCCCCGATTGGCTGGGCATATCAGGTGGCTCGGCGGCCCTTCCCCCAGGCTCTCCGTCTGTAACCTCCCTCTCTTCCTCTCTCCTCCCTCTGCAGCCTCGGGCCCGGAGCCAGTGAGGGACATCCGCTGTGAGTTCTGCGGGGAGTTCTTTGAGAACCGCAAGGGCCTGTCGAGCCACGCACGCTCGCACCTGCGACAGATGGGGGTGACAGAGTGGTACGTCAACGGCTCCCCCATCGACACCCTGCGTGAGATCCTGAAGCGCCGGGCTCAGCCGCGGGGCGGGACTGCCCCCAGCCCATCCATGATGGGCCCCAAAGCCATGGCCAAGGCCGTGGGAGGGGGCCCTGCCTCCCTAGAGGCTCGCAGCCCCTCGGAGTTGCATGTCCCCGCTCTCCCCAAGAAGCTACAGCCGCCTGGTAGCCCCTTGGGCCACTCGCCGGCCACCTCCCCGCCCCCCACGGCCCGGAAGATGTTCCCGGGGCTGCCGCCGTCCTCTCTCCAGAAGAAGTTGAAGCCCGACCAGATGCGGGTGGAGATCAAGCGGGAGATGCTGGCGGGGAGCCTGCATGGCGAGCCCCACCCATCTGACCGGCCCTGGTCCCCCCGCGAGGAGATGTCCCCCCTGAACCTATGTAAGTGGCTCAGGGGAGCAGGGGAATGACAGGGAAGGTGGCGGAGCCCCAGGCAGAATCGAATGTGGGGCTGGGAGGCTTAGGCAGGAGGGCCCTAATTCCCTTTCCCTTGTCCCTGGGGAGAGGGGCTTCTCTAGGGAGAGCCAGCCGGGCTCGTGTGCACACTCACCAGCGCGACCCCGCCTGGCCGGGGCCAGGAGGCCCCAGGTGTTCAGGAGCAGCGCCTGACTCTGAGCCTCGTTGACGATTTGGGTGCGGGAGGGTCCGGTGTCCTTCCCCCCACCGCAAAGGGAGGGGATGAGGGATGGGCCCAGTGGAGGAGAAACGCTCAGACCCAGGTGGGGATCGATTCCGCCCCAGCTCAGCTCGCCCACTCGATCCCCCGGGCCAGAGCCCAGCCTCCACGCTCTCCGGGGAGCCGCGGACTCGCTCGTTCTGCCTTCTAGCTCAGCGAGCCCCGGCATCAAAGGAGGTGGGGGGCAGGCAAGGCTCGGAGAGTCGGTCATTAGCAAAACTGGGCCCGGAACCCCAGCCCGCGGTCCCGCCCGCCTGGCCCCTCCTGGATGCGGGAAAGGCCGCCCGAGCCTGATGACCTCCCCCTGCGCTCTCTTGCAGCCTCCCGGGCAGAGCCGGTGCGGGATATCCGCTGCGAGTTCTGCGGGGAGTTCTTTGAGAACCGCAAGGGCCTGTCGAGCCACGCGCGTTCCCACCTGCGGCAGATGGGGGTGACAGAGTGGTCGGTCAACGGCTCCCCCATAGACACCCTGCGGGAGATCCTGAAGAAGAAGGCGGCCAAACCCTGCCTCATCAAGAAGGAGCCCAACACAGGCGAGCTGCCTCCGTCCTTGGGGGAGGATGGGCCCAAATCCCCCGGGAAGGTGCTGCAAGCCCTGCCCCTGGCCCCAATTGGGGGCCGACCGGGCAAGCCTGGGCCCGGCTCAACCAACATCCCCCGCGAGCTGGCCCTTTCGCCCCTCTCCACCAAGCCCTCTGCCAGCTTCCTTACCCCTCTGGCAGCCAAGCGGCCCCTGCAGGAGGACCGGCTTCTCCCCGGGGAGATGAAGCCCAAGGCATACATCCAGACGGAGCTGCCCTTCAAGACCAAGACCGTGCACGAGAAGAGCTCCCACACCTGTAAGTGAGGTCGAGGGGAGGGCAGCACAGAGCGGACCGCTTGGTCACTTGAGTGTCTCTCCAGTCTCCGACCCTCGGTGTCGACCCCTCCTTGGTCTCGAGGAGGGAAACTCGGCCGGGCAGGCGGCCTGGTGGGGGCGGCGGGGGGGGATGGACGGACGATCTGCTCCGTGAGCCGTTGACGGATCCAGCAGCAGCCAGGATCCCACTCGGTCCTGCCCCCGTCTCTGGCCGTTACTACCTCCCCAGGATGGAGGTGGCTCCCAGCCCAACAGCTTGTCAGTAGTAGCTGGCATCTCCAGGTTTGAGCCAGCTCCCCCGTGCTCCGGGGGACAGGTCGCATAGGGACGCAGGGGTCCGGGAGGGAGAGTGAGAGGTGTCCCAGCATGCCCCTGGCGGGCCATGGGTGGGGAGCGCGGAAAGCGCGCTCAAGAGGAGGAAGGGCCCGAACCGGGGCCCTGCAGGATGGCGTAGCCGCAGAGAGCACGGGTGGGGAACTGGCTTCTGTTCCCGCCCGCCGCGCCTCGAGTGTAGAGTAGGATCCGAGCCTCACCTCCACCAAGGCTCCTGGTCTAGGCCTCTCCCCCTGCCTCACCACCCCAGATGCTCCGACTTAGCCGTGGGCTCCCACGGAGCTTTTCAAGCTGGCCTTGAGTGGTATGGTGAGAAGGTGGGGAGAGTAAGGCTTGGGTGGGGCCAGGGGTCCCCACGCCCCAGGTCCCTGACCCCCGCCCCCTCTGTGCTTGCAGCCAGCGAGGCTTGCTGCGAGCTGTGTGGCCTCTACTTCGAGAACCGCAAGGCGCTCGCCAGTCACGCCCGGGCCCACCTGCGGCAGTTCGGGGTGACGGAGTGGTGTGTCAATGGCTCCCCCATCGAGACCCTGAGCGAGTGGATCAAGCACCGGCCCCAGAAGGCTGGGGCCTATCGCAGCTACATCCAGGGGGGGCGGCCTTTCACCAAGAAGTTCCGTAACTCGGCCCACGGGCGTGACGGGGACAAACGGGGACCCCTAACGCTTTCCCCCGGGGGTCTGACCCTGGTGAGCAAGAGTCTGGGGGGCGAGCTAGGGTCCGGGGAGGCCAGTCGGGCCGGGGACGGCAGCGAGCGGCCCCTGGCATCCTCGCCTCTGGCCCTGGTGAAGGTGGAGGAGCACCAGCGGCAGAATATCAATAGTGAGTGCCGAGAGTGGGGACGAGTTAAGGGGTGAAGGCTTCATGGGGAAGTGGGTGGGGCGTCGCTCTGCAGTGAAGGTTTGGGGAGGTGGGGAGCCATCGTCTCTCATAGGGGGAGAGACTCCTGAAGCGAGGGACTGGGAAGACTGAGGGGGCGGTGACTAGCAGAGGTCTCGAGGCCTCAGAGGCTAATAGATGGGGCCGGCCTTTCCTCCTCTCCTCCCCACCCCGCTCTCTCTTTTCTCTCCCCCCCCCCACCGCCACCGCCCACCCTCCCGGTTCTTGAAATGCACTTTATTCTTAAGCGGTCTCAGCTTATTGTTGCAGCTGCACCTCGGAGGTAGCGTCAGTCCCTGGTGCTTCAGACAGCTCTGGCAGAAGATGCTTTTTTAAGCAAGGGTGTCTCCCTTTCCCCATCCCCCGGTTCTCCTCAAATGGGATCTTTGGGCAGCAGAGAATGCCTCCTGTGTTTCTAACTCTTTTGCTAGGTCCTAGCTCGGCCTCCTTGCTGGCAGCTCAGTTGCCCGATCCATTTCAAGTCTGTAAACTGAGCTGGACCCCGTGCAATTGCTGCATCCGTCCCACAAACTGACCCGTTGCTGAGGTTTGGGATCGTGGCCTGGGTGGCCTCTTCTCACGCCCCTTCCCTCTTCCTGGTAGAATTTGAGCGCAGGCAAGCCCGGCTGTTGGATGCTCCCACCTCCCGGGGAGAGGAGGCCAATGACTTCCAGCAGAAGCTAGAAGAGGTGCGTCAGCCTCCGCCCAGAGTGAGGCCTGTCCCCTCTCTGGTTCCCAAGCCCCCCCAGACGTCTTTGGTGAAATTCGTGGGCAATATCTACACCCTGAAATGCAGGTATGTTTCCCGGAGGATGAGTGGGTTGGGCGGGGAGGGGTGAGGCTTGAGGGGATGAGGAGAGAACGGTTGGCCGAGGGACGGGGGGGGGGGGGGGGGGGGGTGGAGGCTGGAGCCGGAGACTTCCTGGGGCAACCCACCGATCGGTGGATCCGTCAGTGGCATTTACTGATGAGGCGCTTATCCATCTCCCTGTCCCCAGTGTAGGTTAATGGGAGGCCAGCTGGGTCTAGTCTGGATGTTTGGTCCCCGCCCCAGATCTATAAATTTAGGGAGTTGAGCCCAGGTGATTGATCCTAGGTGCCAGAAATAATTTAGGGAAATAGACCCAGAGCAGTGCAGCATCAGTTCATGCAAGAAAATCGCATCCCAGAACAATCAACAGTGTGTACCCCTGCCCCCAAAAGAAATTCTAAAGAAAGCATCTCAGTGGAAGCGAGCCACCTCATCCAGAAATCACCAGCTTCCACCCGTTAAGGGCTCCAAGACCCGCCAACCGTTAGGAGCTGAATTTTGATGATTCTCGAAACGACCCCTGGAAAGAACAGAAAACGGTCTTGCGTCGTCTAGCTTGACCACCAGCGGTTTCAGGTCGAAGGTGTATATGGGCAAATAAGAACTCAATCTGCTACCTGAAGAACGACCGTTTCCCTGACAACGCTTGTGTCATTTTGATCAGTCGATGATTTTGTAGGCGGCCGAACCCCAGAACCGCTGGTATGGACAGATTTGTTCATTTAGCCACACTGCCTTGTTCCCGGGACTGTTAGCTAAACTGCAGTTGCTCCGCCTCGATTTCACATTCAGAAGGGACCCGAAATAGGGGGACCCGGTGGCCCATCCGGCATAAACTCCTGAGGCCGTCTGGCGGTTTCTTGTACTGGGTCGTACTGGGTAGCTCATCGGTTTTCGAGCTTTGTCAGGACAAGGGCCGGAGGCCGCGAATGGGCCCGTTGGCTTCGTGCCGTTCTTTTTTGATGTTTGGGACCGTTGGAGCTGATAGGACTGGCTCCTCTGCTCGGCCATCTGCCCGCTTCTTCCTCCTAACGGACGAGTCGGTGGGGGTCGGCGCATGTGTTCTTCCTTCTCCGGCCAGGTTCTGTGACGTGGAGTTTCAGGGCCCGCTGTCGATCCAGGAGGAGTGGGTCAGACACCTCCAGCGACACATCCTGGAAATGAATTTCTCCAAAGCGGACCCCCGGCCAGATGAGCCCGAGGCCCCTGAGGCACAGACGGTGACCGAGGCTCAGTAACGGGAGAGGCGTTGAGAAGCATTCCAGAGCCCCACCTTTGTTCCCTCTTCCTCCTTCCCCGCCCCCACCCCTCCACCAATTTCTCCTCTTCCCTTCTCCTCCCGCTCCACCCTCCTCTCCCGTTCTGTTTCCAAAGGAGCAAGCCACAACTTTGACACTTGGGCCCTGGCTAGGCCCCCAGAACCCCAAGCTTGAACACTACAGATGAATTGCCTCCCCAACTGCGGGGATGCGGGTTGTCCCCAGCCGTCACCTCCTCCCTCCCCGTTGTCCCTCCTCTTCCTGCCGTGGAGCCCGCTCCGCAAATGCAGTGCAAGTGAACATTTTTCCCCATCAGGCTGGGACAAGCTCCCGCATATGAGGACCGGGGGCTTGCTTGACCTGGGAGAAAAGGGGGCCCGCTCCTCCCCGTGGCCAAACCGCTTAAAGGAGCTGCAAGGGGGCATGGAAGACGGTTATTCCACAGGAACCCCGCAAAGGCTGTGGAACGAGGGAGTTTCCCAGTGGTGACCGGGCGCTCCTGTCCAGTCACTGACTCAGACTGGTGGGTTGGTTGGTTGACATCTGGCTCCTGTTTTGACCACACATTGTGGCTGCATGATGATCCTCCCTGCCCCCCCCTTCTTCCCCTTTACCACCCCCTCCCCGCCACCCCCCCCCAGTTCCTCCCAACCTCCCCATTCTTTCTCACTCCTGGCACATCTTGTGTCATGGCAGACCCCGCCCTCTCCTTCCTCTCTCCTCGAATCAAGAGACTGTCCACCACTCTCCCATGGTGCTTGCTCGCTCAACGGGGCCCATCGCTGGGTCGGCCAGTGACTCAGGAGAGCTGGCCTTCAGAGTGCACGGGCCAGGGAGGCCCACGGAGCCCCACCTTACCACGGAAATCCCAGTGGGCTTCCAGAGGCCTGGGTACCTCAGAGGGGCTTCCCCGATCCCGGAAGATCTCAGAGCCGACAGCTTTCTCCTGCCAAGTCATATATCCCCAAAGAGCGGGGGAAGGGGGGACTTTGGAGTCTGGGGGGGGGGGGGACTCTTTTTTTTTTTCTTCCTCTCTTTACCCCCACCCAACCTCACCCTGATTCACTTTGCTTTTTATGTATAGCTTCCTAGACCTTCCAGTTTTTTAAACTCTAGATTTGTGTAGAAATTAAGATGCATTGATTTTTATTTTGGAGTCCTGGGCCAAGTAAAGCCGGAGGCATTTGACCTTTTAACTTTTTCAGTGATCAGTGGCCAGATTCTGGTTTATTAATATACCTAGAATTATGTAAATTAGATTAAAGTTCTCTTCTGAAAACACTGCGGGGTAATCGGTGTGGTGTGTGTGTTTTTGGGGTTTTGTGTTTTTTTGTTTTCTTTCCCCATGGGGATCGGGAAAACCGGCAAGACTCCTGCTGGGGGCGGGGACGCTTGCTGGGGTTATCAGAATGGGATTAGATCTCGTGGCCTCTTCAAATACGAAGGACGACTACGTGGGGGTGGATAGACGGGCGTTTGTGGAAGGTAGGTATAAACAGGTGTCCTTCGTATATTATACGGAACTGCCAGAGGGAGCACAGTAGGAACGCTTGGCTTCCCTGTGAAGGGTCAGAGTTAGCGGTGATTGGGGGTTCGGAGGGAGATGACAGGGAACACCCACCTATATCCCAAGATGCATCTCCGATTCCCACCCCGCAGACCGAGAAGCTGGAAGCCGGTTGCAGTCGGGAGAGAGGGAAGGACGGCTTGCTCAGAAGCCTGGCTGGGATCCGGAAGGGAGCGGCCAAACTTTAAACGCCCTGTATTGTGGGGACGGGGAAGATCGATCCCCATGCCAGGAGGCGGTTCGGATGAGAAGGGTGGGAATAAAGCCTGGGAGTTGACCTCCCTTTGCCAAAATGGGGACTGGTAGTCTATAAGTGGCCGCCTGACCGGCTAGAGGTTGAAACTCGTCTGGTTCCTCTGGCTGGGTCGGGGTCTCTGTCTCATTTGTACACACGCACATCTGCCCCCCATCCCAACCTCTTCCCCACTATTTCCATCTCCCCGTTTTCCGGCCGCCACGGTAGATGGTGGCCAAAAGCGCCCCAGTGGCCGCTCCCACCCCAGTGAAGGGGATCTCCTGGAAAAAGAGCAGGTGGCGGACACAAGGGGGCGTTGATGCCAACTTTTGGCTTCACGTTTGAGGGGAAAAAACTGGACTGGGCAAGTCGGGTAGGGTGAGGAAGCGGCAAGGCCCACCGAGTTTTGAAGAGCTAACACAGGCCCGCGTCCAACTCACCTGTTTAGTCCCACGGGGCTGGCGAAAACGTTTGGCTGCAGCAGGGGAGCTGGGGGAGAAGAGGTGATCGTGGCCCCCCACGTTTTGCTGGAGCCCATCTCCTGGCTGCTGTACCAGGCCGAAGGGACTGATTTTGCTGTCCACGCTGTACAGAGCTCCAGGGCGGCTCTGCGCATAACCCACGCCGCCAGCAACTGTGGAGAGGAGAGGCTGACTTTGGCAGCTCCCTTCAGCTCAGAGCAAGAGGGGAGAGGAGCTTCCCAAGGCCTTTATTATTATTAATAATAATAATAGCATTTGTTAAGCGCTGACTATGGGCCGGGCATTGTCCCATGAGCTGGGGTGTACACAAGATCATTGGGGCAGACACAGTCCCTGTCCCACACAGGGCTCACGGTCTTCAGCCCCATTTTACAAATGAAGGAACTGAGCCACAGAGTAGCTAAGTGATTTGCCCAAGGTCACACGGCAGACAGGTGGTGGAGCCGGCATTAGAACCCAGGTCCTCTGACTCTCAGGCCCGTGTTCTGTCCACTAGACCATGCTGCTGTCTCCACCATCTCTGTTGGGGTCCGGTGAGATCGTGCGTGTATGAATCTGTGACGTCTGTCTCTGATGCTGTCTGTTTTTCTTTATGGCATCTACCTACCTTCTTCTGTAGAAGCAGCGTGGCTCAGTGGAAAGAGCATGGGCTTTGGAGTCAGGGCTCATGAGTTCGAATCCCAGCTCTGCCACTTGTCAGCTGTGTGACTGTGGGCAAGTCACTTAACTTCTCTGTGCCTCAGTTCCCTCATCTGTAAAATGGGGATTAAGACTGTGAGCCCCACGTGGGACAACCTGATTCCTCTGTGTCTACCCCAGCGCTTAGAACAGTGCTCGGCACATAGTAAGCGCTTAGCAAATACCAACATTATTATTATTCTTCCCCATTACCTTGGCCCACTTCTGCTCCCATGCAAGTCCCACTGTAATGCGGCTGTAAAAAATAAAGTTCTATTCAATTTAATTTCCTTCTTCAAGCACTTGGAACAGTGCTCTGCACACAGTAAATGCTCAATAAATACAATCGAGTCTGTTGTATTCAATAATCTATTAGGTTGCCAATTACAAAGAATTGAAAGCACAGCCCGCCTATAAACGTATAAGCACATAGGAGCACGGGGAAAGAACACGGGCTTGGGAGTCAGAGGGCCTTGGTGAGTCACTTAATTTTTCGGGGCCTCATTTTCCTCATCTGTAAAACGGGGATTCAGTACTTGTTCTTCCTCCTGCTTAGACTGTGAATCCCATTTAGACTGTGTCTGACCTGGTTACCCTGTACCTACCCCAGCGATAACAGTGCTTGACACATAAGTGCTTAACAAATACCATTATAATAATGTGGCCACAGCACGGGAATGAATTCGACATGCCTGAACTAATAAACCAGAAAGACCCAATTTTAGGAATTTTTATCCCCACTTGGAAAAGTAGTTTGTGGCAGCCCTGCTCAAAAATGCTTAGGGCTTATTGGAGATGGGGGATAAGTGAGAATGGGAGTCCAGATTACCAAGATTTTGGGAGTGAAACTGTGACTGTGGGATGTCTCAGCCGAAAGGTCAAGGAGGCAACGACCCTGGGACCTATGTGGGGGAGAGAGGTGGAAAAGGGCCTGCAGCCCCTCCTTTCCCACCCCCCAACCATCCATCACAGAGAAGCAGCATAGCCTAGTGGAGAGAACATTGGGCCTGGGAGTCAGAGGTCCTGGGTTCTAATCCCACTCTGCCACTTGCTTTGTGTGTGACCTTGGGCACTTCACTTCTCTGGGCTTCAGTTTCCTCAGCAGTAAAATGGAAATTAAATACCCGTTCCTCCTCCTTACTTAAGACAGTGAGCCCCAGACGGGACAGGGACTGTGTCTGGCCTGATTAACTTGTAGTCTACCTTAGTGTTTAGGACAGTGTTTGACCCATAGTAAGCACTTAACAAATACCATAAAAAGAAAAAAAAACACCCAGCCACACCCCCTGCAAGAGTGGAGGATAGATGAGGGAGGAAAGTACCTGGCTCACGGTCAGACTACTGGGGGGCTTTCTATAGTCTTGAACACAAATGGTACGGGGATGCTGATGTCCACCACTGCAGCTCCTAGCCTGACCCTTGCAGGAGCAGAAGGTGGGGAAAGTAATGGTTTCTACTAAGTGGCTACTATACGCAGAGTACTCTATTAAAAGTGCTTGAGAGATTAGTAGAAAACACCATCTTTGTTCTTAAGGAGCCCACAATCTAAGAGAGGAGGCAGTCAAAATAATTTACAGCTGGATAAGTGAAGAAGTGTTTAAACAGAGAGATATATGGATATATATACAAAATTACTGTGGGTAGCTGTGAGTGCAAGAACGCTGACATGATAGTTGGGAGGATATGACTTGAGAAGATGAAAAATCAATCAGGGAAGGCCTCTTGAAGGAAGTGGGATTTCAGAAGGGCTTTGGAGGCGGGGAAAGCTGTAGTCTGGTGGATTTGAAGGTGGAAGGATCGCCAGGAAGAAGGAAGTGTGTGAGCAAGGGGTCAGAGGCAGGAGAGTCTAGAATAAGGCACAGTGAAAACGTGAGCAAGGGAAGGACGAAGAACATGAGCTGAGGTGTAGCAGAAGAAAAAAGCAGCTAGGGAAGCAGGAGAGAGCTGAGGGAGAGCCTTAGAGCCAATGGTCTGGAATTTCTGTTGGATGCCGAGAGGAATGAGGAGCCATTGGAGGCTCTTGAAAAGTGGTTGCCCATCTCAATCAATGGTACGTTTTGAACACTTCCTGGGTGCAGAGCACTGTACTAAGCACTTGGGACCTCAGCCCAGGTGCATTCAAGGTTTTCCTCAAATCCCACCTCCCTCCAACAAGTCTTCTCTAATTACTAGAATACCAATCCTTATCAACCCTTGTCCTATGTATTTATTTCCATCTTCATCAGTTTTGTGTATATTTGCACATCTAATATTTATGTCTATTTCCCATGTTTTAAAAGGGGAGCACCCTGTGGGCAGGGAACATGTCTTGTGCTTCTGTTGAGTCTCCCAAGTGCTCAGTAGAGTGCACTATACTCGGTAAATGCTCAATAAATACTATTACTACTAGTGATGCAGAATGATGCCAGAGTGGCAGGACTTTGGGATCGCTGTAACGGTTTGAACCAAGGTGGCCCTGGTGGGAGCAGCAAGGAGCCCAAGAGTGAGCCCTGATCTTAATCAATCAATGGTATTTACTGAGCATTTACTATGTGCAGAGCACTGTACTGAGCACTTAATAATGGTGGTATTTGTTAAGCGCTTACTATGTGCAGAGCACTGTTCTAAGCGCTGGGGTAGACACAGGGGAATCAGGTTGTCCCACGTAGGGCTTACAGTCTTAATCCCCATTTTACAGATGAGGTAACTGAGGCACAGAGAAGTTAAGTGACTTGCCCACAGTCACACAGCTGACAAGCGGCAGAGCTGGGATTCGAACCCATGCTCTCTGACTCCAAAGCCCGTGCTCTTTCCACTGAGCCACGCTGCTTCTCACTTGGGGGGGCCACAATGCAACAGAGTTGGTAGACACATTCCCTGTCCCCAGTGAGCTCACAGTCTAGAATGAATGAAACATAAGTGCCCATTCCATGGGGGAGATGGCCACCACAGCTTTTGGAGCTGGACTCCACATCCTGTCTCTGCCCCTTGCCTGCTGTGTGACCTTGGGCAAGTCACTTAACTTGTCTGCTCCTTCTTCTGTAAAATGGGGGTGAAATAACCTGTTCTCTCTTTAACTGTGAGTACTCCCAAGCACGGGCTTGGGAGTCTGAGGTCATGGGTTCAAATCCAGGCTCCGCCACTTGTCAGCTGTGTGACTTTGGGCAAGTCACTTAACTTCTCTGGGCCTCCGTTACCCCATCTGTAAAATGGGCATGAAGACTGTGAGCCCCACGTGGGACAACCTGATCACCTTGTATCCTCGCCAGCGCTTAGAACAGTGCTTTGCAAACAGTAAGTGCTTAACAAATGCAATTATTATTATCATTATTACCATGTGGGAGGGATTGTGTCTGATGTGATTATAGTGCATCTATCTTAGCGCTTAGCAGAGTACTCGGCACACAGTAAGCACTTAAATGCTATTATTACTTATCATTACATTATTATTTTCATTATTATTACCATGAGATTGTGAACACCCCTGTGAGCCAGGGACCTTCCCCATGCTTAATACAATTAACAGCACATTGGAAGTGCATGGTAAGTATGAGAAGAGCATGGCCTAGTGGAATGAGTACAGGTCTGGGAGTCAGAAGATCTGGGTTCCAATCCTAGCCCTGCCACTTAGGCAGTTACCACTTGCCTACTTAAAATCACATCTCCAAGAGGCCTTCCCCAACTAAGCCCTCATGTCCTCTCCCTTATGTGTTGCCCTGGTACTTGGATTTGTACCCTTTATCCACCGCCTCCCCGCCAGCATCTGGGTACATATGTATGTACATATGTATGTACGACTCCTCTGCCGCCCGCCTGCTATTCCTCCTCGACTCTGCCGACCTCCTCCTCCACCATACCGCGCCCACTCACCGACTCAGTCACACCCTCGATCTCGTCATCTCCTACCGCTGCACTATCTCCTCCCTCACCAACTCTGAAATCCCTCTCTCTGACCATAACCTTCTCACCTGCCTCATCTCTCTCACTCCCTCCCCCTGCAAATCTTCGCTACTGCCCCACAGAGACCTCCGCTCTCTCGATCCCATCTGTCTTTCCAAAAGCATCTCTCCTCACCTTGCCGCCCTGTCCTCTCTTCCCACTCTCGATGATCAGGTCTCCGCTCTCAACTCCACCCTCTCTACTCATCTCGACTCTCTCGGCCCCCTTTCCCTCCGCCGCTCTTGCTCCGTTAACCCACAGCCCTGGATCGCCTCCTCTGTCCACCTCCTACGCTCCTATGCTCGAGCTGCTGAGCGCTGCTGGCGAAAGTCCAAGCACCAAGCCGAACTCACACACTTCAAATTTATCCTTTCCTGCCTTAACTCTGCCCTCTCCTCCGCCAGGCAAAACTTCTTCTCCTCCCTCATCGACACCCACGCCCATCACCTCCCGCCACTTGTTCGGGACCTTTAACTCTCTCCTTAGGCCCCCTGTTCCTCCCCCTCCCCCATCTCTCACCCCCAATGATATGGCCACCTATTTCCTCACGAAAATCAACACAATCAGGTCTGAGCTCCCCAAAATCACCCCTCCGCCTCTCCCCTCCCCCCCACCAACCCTCTCCCCTACTTTTCCATCCTTCCCTGCAGTATCCTCAGAGGAGATCTCCTCCCTCCTCGCAAGTGCCACCCCCTCCACCTGCGCCTCGGACCCCATTCCCTCTCACCTTATTAAAACCATCGCCCCTGCCCTCCTCCCTTCCTTAACTTCTATTTTTAACCACTCAATCTCCAATGGCTCCTTCCCCTCTGCCTTCAAACATGCCCACGTCTCCCCCATCCTAAAAAAACCCGCTCTTGACCCCACTTCCCCCTCCAGTTATCGCCCTATCTCCCTACTACCCTTCCTTTCCAAAATCCTAGAACGAGTCGTCTACAATCGATGCTTAGAATTCCTTAACTCCCATTCTCTCCTAGATCCCCTCCAATCTGGCTTCTGTCCCCTCCACTCTACCGAGACTGCTCTCTCTAAGGTCACCCATGACCTCCTTCTTGCCAAATCCAATGGCTCCTACTCCATTCTAATCCTCCTTGACCTCTCTGCTGCCTTTGACACTGTCGACCAACCCCTCCTCCTCCATACCTTATCTCACCTTGGCTTCACGGACTCTGTCCTCTCCTGGTTCTCCTCTTACCTCTCTGGCCGGTCATTCTCGGTCTCCTTTGCTGGCGCCTCCTCCCCCTCCCATCCTTTAACTGTTGGAGTTCCTCAAGGGTCCGTTCTTGGCCCTCTTCTGTTCTCCATTTACACTCACTCCCTCGGTGAACTCATTTGCTCTCACGGCTTTGACTACCATCTCTACGCAGATGACACGCAGATCTACATCTCCGCCCCTGTCCTCTCCCCCTCCCTTCAGGCTCGCATCTCCTCCTGCCTCCGGGACGTCTCCACCTGGATGTCGGCCCGCCACCTAAAACTCAACATGAGCAAGACTGAGCTCCTCATCTTCCCTCCCAAGCCCGGTCCTCTCCCAGACTTCCCTATCACCGTGGATGGCACGACCATCTTTCCCGTCTCTCAGGCCCGCGATCTCGGTGTCATCCTTGACTCGTCTCTCTCGTTCACCCCACACATCCTATCCGTTACCGATACCTGCCGGTTTCACCTTTACAATATTGCCAAGATCTGCCCTTTCCTCTCCACCCAAACGGCTACCTTACTGTTACAGGCTCTCGTTATATCCCGGCTAGACTACTGTGTCAGCCTTCTCTCTGACCTCCCTTCCTCCTCTCTCGCCCCGCTCCAGTCTATTCTTCACTCCGCTGCCCGGCTCATCTTCCCGCAGAAACAATCTGGGCATGTCACTCCCCTTCTTAAACACCTCCAGTGGTTGCCTATCGACCTCCGCTCCAAACAAAAACTCCTCACTCTAGGCTTCGAGGCTCTACATCGCCTTGCCCCTTCCTACCTCTCCTCCCTTCTCTCTTTCTACCACCCACCCCGCACGCTCCGCTCCTCTGCCGCCCACCTCCTCACCGTCCCTCAGTCTCGCCTATCCCGCCGTCGACCCCTGGGCCACGTCCTCCCGCGGTCCTGGAACGCCCTCCCTCCTCACCTCCGCCAAACTGATTCTCTTCCCCTCTTCAAAACCCTACTTAAAACTCACCTCCTCCAAGAGGCCTTCCCAGACTGAGCTCCTCTTCTCCCTCTACTCCCTCTGCCACCCCCCCTTTACCTCTCCGCAGCTAAACCCTCTTTTTCCCCTTTTCCCTCTGCTCCTCCACCTCTCCCTTCCCATCCCCACAGCACTGTACTCGTCCGCTCAACTGTATATATTTCCATTACCCTATTTATTTTGTTAATGAATTGTACATCGCCTTGATTCTATTTAGTTGCCATTGTTTTTACGAGATATTCTTCCCCTTGACTCTATTTATTGCCATTGTTCTTGTCTGTCCGTCTCCTCCGATTAGACTGTAAGCCCGTCAAACGGCAGGGACTGTCTCTATCTGTTGCCGACTTGTTCATTCCAAGCGCTTAGTACAGTGCTCTGCACATAGTAAGCGCTCAATAAATACTATTGAATTTACGTAGAGAAGTGGCACGGCTTAGTGGGATAAAGCACGGGCCTGGGAGTCAGAAGGTCATGGGTACTAATCCTGTTTCCGCCACTTTGCTGTGTGACCTTGGGCAAATCACTTCACTTCTCTGAGCCTCAGTTATCTCATCTGTAAAACGGGGATTGAGACCGTGAGCCCCATGTGGGACAGGGACTGTGTCCAACTTAATAGAAAAATAAAAATGACGGTATTTGTTAAGTGGTCACTATGTGCCAAACACCGCTGTAAGCGCTGGGGTAGATACAAGGTAATCAGGTTGTCCCACGTGGGGCTCACAGTCTTAATCCCCATTTTACAGATGAGGTAACTGAGGCACAGAGAAGTTAAGCGACTTGCCCAAAGTCACACAGCAGACAAATTAATTTGCCTATATCCACCTGACGCTTAGTAGAGTGCCTGGCACATAGTAGGTGCTTAACAAATACCATAATTATTCATTATCATCTGTAATTTATTTTCATTAATGCCTGCCTCCCATTCTAGACTGTAAGCTCCCTGGGGTCATAGGATGTGTCTACATTGTCCTCTCCCAAAAGCTTAGCGCATTGCTCTGAACACAGTAAGCACTCAATAACTATCAATGACTGATTGATCTTCGAAGCTTTACTGAAATCATATCTCCTTCGAGAAGCCACTAAACTGTAAACTCCTTGGAGGCAGGGAATGTGTCTACCAACTCTGTTTTATCGTACTCTCCCAAGTGCTTAGTCCAGTGCTCCACACACAGTAAGTACTCGATAGATACCATTGTTTGATTGACTGCAGGACTTTGGGCAAGTTACTTAACTTCTCTGTGTCTCCGTTGCCTCCTCCGTTACAGTGGGGAGTCAATAACTGTTCTCTTTCCTACTTAGATTTGGAGGCCCATGTGGGCAGGAAGCGCGTTCGATCAGATTTTTGCCTCTATCTCCCCCAGCGCTTAGGACAGTGCTTAACACATACTGAGTGCTAAACAAATACCATTTAGAAAAACAAAATGGTGCCATTGCTCCTACTGCTTCTCTATCCGGTCATCTCAGAGCCCTCCCAAGCGGCGGGCGAGCTTGCTAAGCTTTCTATCTTTCTCTCTCCCGCCCCCTCCCTCTATCACCCTCCTCCCTCGACCTCCCTTTCCCTCTTATCCCTTCCCCTCTCCCTCCCTCTCCCTTCCCCTCCCTCCTTCTCTCTCTCCCCCCCCCCCCAATCCTGCTTACAGAGAAGCAGCGTGGCTCAGTGGAAAGAGCACGGGCTTGGGAGTCAGAGGTCATGGCCGGGAATCCCGGCTCTGCCACTTGGCAGCTGTGTGACTTTGGGCAAGTCACTTAACTTCTCTGTGCCTCAGTTACCTCATCTGAAAAAGGGGGATTAAGACTGAGAGCCTCACGTGGGACAACCTGTTTACCCTGTATCTACCCTAGCGCTTAGAACAGTGCTCTGCACATAGTAAGCGCTTAACAAATACCAACATTATTACTATTATTGTTCTCTCTCCCTCCCCCCCTTTGCCCCTCCCTCTCCTCTTCCCTCTCTTTCCCCCTCCTTCTTCTCTCTCCCTCCCCCATCTTTCCCCCTCCCTCCCACCCTACCTTTCTCCCTCCCCCTTCCCCCGCTTTCCTCCTCCCTCTCCCCCTCCCTCCCCTCCTCTCTATCCCTTCCCCTCTCCCCCTCCCTCCCTCCTTCTCCTCTCTCCCTTCCCCTCTCCTTCCCTCCTTCTCCCCCTCCTTCCCTCCGTCTCCCTCGGAGCAGGTGTACTCCCATCCATCCTCGGCCATCCTTGACGGTCCGGGGAGAGGCGGCGAAGCCCCGCCCTCCGACAGCCGTTGGCCTCCCGGAGGGTCCGAGGTCCGTTGGGCCTCGCGGCCACTCCCGGTGGGCAGGGCCGTGGGGCCGGACCAGCGGGAGATTGGCAGGCGCACGGCCCAGTGAAGCCGGCCCGACCAGCCGTCGCGAACGTGGCGCCCTAAAGGCTCGGGAAGACGGGCGGCCGCCACGGGCTGGCTGAATGGTGGCGCCGGCGCTGCTTGCTGTTTTTGCCCATGTCGCCGCCGAGCAGCAGGAGCAGGAGAAGAAGAAGAAGAAGCGGCGGCAACAGCGGAAGCGGCAGCGGCAACAGAAGCAGCAGCAGCTCTGCGGGGGTTCTGCAGCTGCCCGCCCGCCGGCATCACCATGAGCAACCCAGGTAGAGGATCGGAGGGGCGGAGAGCGGGAGTTGGGGCCGGGCCTGGGAAATTGGATCTTGAGCGCCGCTGCCGTTACTTCAAAATGGCGTGTCTCTCCCCGCCCCCCCCCCCCCGCTCCTCCAGCTCTCCTGCCCGCGGCCCGCCAGCCAGCTAGCCAGCCGGCCAGCCAACCGTCTCCTCTGCCGGGATCTGGTCCTTCCCCTGCTCTCTTAGCTGCCGCGCCCCCCTTCGACGGCTCCTCCCCGCCCCCCATCCCCCACCCAGTCGAACAGTGGCACCGATCGAGCGCGTACGGTGTGCACGACGCTGTGCTAAGCGCCCGGGAGACCCCCGTAGACTTTTCCCCATCGCTAATCTCCCGTTCCACTCTCGAGCCGTCATTTTTCCAGTCCTTTTTTTGCACACTCTTTTCCCCACCGTCTCCGCGCATCCCCACCGCCTCTCTGTCCCTTTCGAACCGTTTTCTCCTTTAAACCTCCCCGTATTTGCCGGAATGGTCGCCGCAGAACGATTCCCAGAGAGGAGTGACGGCTCCGAGGAAACCTGGATTTGGGGCGGGGACCGGGGAGGCCTGGATTTAAGGGTGTATAAAAGAAGGGGAGCCCGTTGTGGGCAGGGCTTGTCTCCGTTTGTTGCCGAATCGTACTTCCCAAGCGCTTAGTACAGTGCTTTGCGCACGCAGTAAGCGCTCGGTAACTACGATTGAATGAATGAATGAATGAATGAATGAAAGGTGGAGGGAGGAGACTAAATTGAGCATTTCCTGGTGAAGGGTATCTATGGGGCTTGTTCAAATTCCCCTCTAGACTTTCAGCCCTTTATGGGCCGGGAACGTGTCCACCACCTCTCCCTAGTGCTTAGTGGAATTCCCTGCACATAGTAAGTGCTCATTAAATACCATTGATTGATTGAAACCTGTTGAGCATTGGTTGGGCTATTTGCTGAGTCTCCCTGTGGAACCGAGGAGTGTCGGATTAGTGATTCGCCTGTGATGGACACTGCTTTCTCTGAGATGCCCCGATTTTCCGTTAGTTACTAGGAATCGTACTGTTGGATCAAGGGAATTTTTAGGGCTTGGAAATTATCTGAGATATCCCGTCTCGATCACTTTGGTGTTGTAGGTGACAAGACAGTCAGATGGCCATCTTAGGGTCTGAATTGGGCCAGGGAAAACTCTAAAACTGGGAAAAAATCTCCAGTTCAGTGCCAATTGATATCAATTCGGTGGTGTGTTTACCTCATTGCTTAGTAATGGCTCAGTAAAAAATGGCCACTGCTACCAAGGAATCATCCAACCCACCATCCTACCTCAAACAGTGGCAAGGGAATACTTCGAGGAGCTGGGTGATGGTTGTCCTCCCTTAATATTGATCTAAATGTTTAAGGATATTGTATGGTACATCCCTAACATTGCATTGCACTGTGGCCCACTTGGCCATGAATCTAACCCAAATCCCTCCACCACTGGAGACTTTTTGCCTTTGCAATTTTTTGTGGAAACAAATTCCAATTTTCCCCGTGCTTCTTTTGAGTCTCCACCCCCCAGATGGTGAGCTTATCCCGTGGTTCACCCTGGCCAGACCTTTTGAGAAGCTGTGTGGCTTAGCAGAAAGAGCCCTGGCCTGGGACTCGGAGGACCTGCGTTCTAATCCTGGCTCTGCCACTTACCTGCTTTGTGACCTTGGGCAAGTCACTTCACTTCTCAGTGCCTCAATTCCCTCATCTGCAAAATGGGGATTCAATACCTGTTCTCCCTCCTACTGAGACTGGGAGCCCCATATGGGACTTGTTTATCTTGTATCCACCCCAGAGCTTAGCAGATAGTGCTTAACAAATGCCACAGTTATTATTATTATTTTATTTTGTAGACTTCGATCATGTTCCCTCTGCATCTTTCCAGGCTGAAGAATCCTAACTCTAGCCTCATAATAAAGTTTCACCATTCCCGTGATCATCTTGGTTACCCTCTCTCCCCGCTATTCAGAAAAAAAATGGAGCAGAGGTCAATTTTGCCTCTCATGCCAGGTTAGAATTAGGAAGGTGAGGGGTGAAGGAAGATTTTTTAGGAGGATCTTAAGAGCAACAGAGGGGTTTGATTTCTGGTGTAAATCTGGCAGGGGTTATTTTTTTTCTAAGTATTTCAGAGTGTCTTGTTACCTCTTAGTAACTTTCAAAGTCTGCTCAGAATCAATTTTCGTGTTTTTACATCCACATGCTTCCGGAAGGAGATGAATAGCGATCCATTGCAGTAAACTTTATTTATTAAAGAAAAATGAAATTATAACCCAATTTATCAATGAGATTTCTGGATTTTAAATGCAGAAGATATGTTGGTCATATTTGAGTTGCAAATATGGGGCTGGAAATGGGAAAGTTGGTCATTTGAGTAACACTGTTTTGCCTAGTATCACTTGCTCGTCTAAGAGATATTTTTTAAAATGTTGATGGGCAGGAGAAGGGGGGTGAGTTGAAACTCTGAAGTTACAAGTTTAAAATAGACCAGGAAAGAACAGAGCATTTAGCTACTTCCAAAAGGGACAGGATTTTTTTTTTTTTATCAAACCTCATGAAACTTAGTGTGCATGTAATCTCCAATTTTTGGACAGTTAGCTTTTGAAAACTCGTTAAAGTCATGTTGCTTGAAACGAAAATCTTCCACTCTGAATGCAATTTGCTCATGACATCTAAGATTGGGATTTTTTTTTTTTTTTAGGCTTAGAAAAAGTTATAGGCCAAGTTTGAAAATGCCTTTCTGTTCCTGAATCGAGTGATGGCAGAGCTAATGTTAATAACTAATGGCCCAGAAAAGGATACTGTTTTCTCTCCCCTGAAGTGTGATTTGAGGCATCAGTAAAATGGTGAATATTTTAGACCTCTGACATTTTGGATGGAGAGTCTGCCAGGTCAGGTGAGGTTGTTGAAGGAGGTTTTATTCAGTCTTGTGCATTTGGTAATTTTCATGTTATGCTTAGAGTAGTAACACTACTTTGTTACTTTATCTCTAGACTTCGTCCAGGGAACTGATCCCGCTGTGCCAACCACATTCTTTAATACAACTCTGCCTATCTACGATTATGGTAAGTGTGGATTTCCCCCATTAGGTACTAAGACATAGGAGGCCAGTAGCCCGCTTTAGGTGGCCGTGTGAGTTGGTGGCAAATCTAGGTTTAACTGAGATCTAAGAAGTCAGAGGACTTGGTTGTTGTTTTTTTAATGGTTTTTGTGAAGCGCTTACTATGTCAGCCAATCAGTCGTATTTTTTGAGCGCTTACTGTGTGCTAAATGCTTGAGAGAGTACAATAGGACAATATAACATACATTCCCTACCTACAATGAGTTTACAGTCTACAGTGTCAGGCACTGTACTCAGTGCTGGGGTAGATACACGATAATCAGGTTGGACACAGTCCAAGTCCCACTTGGCACTCACAGTCTTAATCCCCATTTTACAGATGATATGACTGAGGCACAGAGAAGTAAAGTGATTTGCCCAAGGTCACACAGAAGACAAGTGGCAGAGCTAGGATTAGAATCCAGGTCCTTCTGCCTCCCAGGCCCATGCTATAGCCACTCGGCTATGCTGCTTCTCTAACCCCGGCTCTGCCGCTGGCCTGCAGTGGTACTTTAGGCAAATCACTCCACTTCTCTGTTCCTCAATATCCTCATCTGTAAAATGGGGAGTCAGTGTCTGTCCTCTCTCCCCCTTAGGGTGGTTAGCCACATGTGGGACCGGGATTGACTCTGTCTCTTGTATCTACCCCAGTGCTCAGTACAGTGTTTGGCACAGAGTAAACTCTTAACAGATCTTCTTCTTCTTCTTGTTATTAGGATTAGATTTGGAGGCCTGGCCCTCAGAGAATAAAGCTTGCCAATCTGACTTTATTAAAATAATTCTGTTGGGCCTTCTTGAGTTTTTTCCTCATAAATCTGGGTAGTTTTGTAAAAAGTTCAAGAGTTCAATTAGATACTGCATGTAGCACTTTCTTTGGTACAGCAAGAGGGATGAAAGATCAGACAGGATCCCTTTCTGCTCCTGCAGATCATTTGGGGAGGTTTGATGCCTCTGGCAGGGCTGGGAGGGAAGTGGTTGGGTGGTGTGCCAGCACAAAAATCTACCTGCAGTACCAAGCGTATTGTTAAGAAACACTGATAGAGGGAGCGGGGACAGTCCTGATTGGTAATCCAGGTTCTGATGATTGGTCCCAGGAGGTAGGGAGCTATGTAATTTATCCCCAAAGGATGGAGTGCACCACCAAGCTTGAGATCCCAGCTAGAAAATCCATCTCAACTTGAGGTGCTGCTCGCACATAGATGATCATTCCAAAGTGAGAGGTTTGCCCTGAAGTTCTTTAGCATGGCCTAGAGTAAAGAGCGTGGGACCGGGAATCGGGAGACCTGGGTTTGAGGCCCAGCTCTGCCTCTGGCCTATTGTGTGATCTTGGGCAGGCCACTTAATCTCCCTGAGCCTCAGTTTCCTCATCTGTCAAAGGGGATAAAATGGATTGTGAGTCCAATGTGAGGAGTGGACTGTGTCTGACCGCCTTACCTCATCTCAAGGCTCTCCATCACCTTGCCCCTTCCTACCTCTCCTCTCTTCTCTCTTTCTACCGCCCACCCTGCACGCTCCGCTCCTCTGCCGCCCACCTCCTCACCGTCCTTCGGTCTCGCCTATCCCACCGTCGACCCCTGGGCCACGTCCTCCCGGGGTCCTGGAATGCCCTCCCTCCTCACCTCCGCCAAACTGATTCTCTTCCCCTCTTCAAAACCCTACTTAAAACTCACCTCCTCCAAGAGGCCTTCCCAGACTGAGCTCCCCCCTTTTTCCCTCTGCTCCCTCTACCCCCCCTTCACCTCTGCAGCTAAACCCTCTTTTTCCCCTTTTCCCTCTGCTCCTCCACCTCTCCCTTCCCATCCCCACAGCACTGTACTCGTCCGCTCAACTGTATATATTTCCATTACCCTATTTATTTTGTTAATGAATTGTACATCGCCTTGATTCTATTTAGTTGCCATTGTTTTTATGAGATATTCTTCCCCTTGACTCTATTGCCATTGTTCTTGTCTGCCTGTCTCCCCCCTATTAGACTGTAAGAGACTGGGAAGAGACTGTCTCTATCTGTTGCCGATTTGTACATTCCAAGCGCTTAGTACAGTGCTCTGCACATTGTAAGCGCTCAATAAATACTATTGAATGAATGAATCTCTATCCCAGTGCATAGCGCATAGTTGTGCTCAGATATTATTATTTGTATTACTACCATGATTGTTCTTATTATTTTGTGTTTAGCATAGTCTGGTGTGGGACTAAGGAGGAAGAGATTTAGAAGTAAAAACTTGGAAATCCCAAGCATCAGGGTGCAGCAATTGCTATAACTTTCCTCCAGTTAAATCCTGGCCTAATTTTCCCCTCAGAGCCTAAATGTTTTAGTATGCTCTTTTAGAAGTCAGCAGCATTTATCGAGTACCTACTATGTGTAGAACCTTGTATCGGGTGTTTGAAAGAGCCTGATTGAAGCAAGACGTCCGTCCCTGAGTTTAAATTGATTACCATTATCACTTCAGCCAGTGCCTGTCACTGTTGCCTTACTAAGAGCCTTCATTTTATTAGTCAGATATTTCCCTCAATCAGTCAAGCCATCAGTGGTATTTATTGAGCACCTATTAAGTGCTCGGGAGAAAACAACAAAAGAGGGATGTGTGTTCCCCGTAAGTTCGTCTCTAGATTGTAAACTCGTTGTGGGAAGGAAATGTGTCTACCAACTTTATATTGCACTTACTACAGTGCTCTGCACACAGTAGGAGCTCAGTAAATACCATTGATTGATTTCCCTGCCCTCAGAGAGCCTACAATCCAATGGGGAAGACACTTAAAAATGATTTACAAACGGTGGGAGAAGGAAGAAAAAACAAGGATGTAACAGAAAATAGTACACTATATCGGGAAGAAATAGCTGAATAAATAATTGAATAGACAAATAAAAGTTTATTTAGTATTCAATGCATAAAGCCAATGGCATTGCAGTTCCATTGAATGAATGAAATATCTAAATAATTGAACATATAAATAAAAATACAAGTGGTATTAGTACTATTGATGATAGTAGCACTTAGTAATAATTATTATTATAGCATAATAGTATTAAGCACTTATAGTAGTAATAATAATAGTAGTAGTATTAAGTGCTTAATAATAATATAATTATTATTATAGCATAATAATAGTATTAAGCACCTACTAAGCTAAACGCTGGGAGAAAAAAATACCTGGGTAAAAATCAGACACAATCCCATGGGTCTCCAGGGCCTCACAAGGTCAGAATAAAGCAAGGGGGGGTTTGGTGATGAAAAAATATAAATCCCAAAACAGCATAAGACAGAGCACAGAGTCAAACAAGCCCAGAGGTACAGGGCAGAGGTAGGGGCCTCGATCAGGGGGTCAGTCATATTTATTGAGTGCTTACTGTGTGCAGAGCACTGCCAAGCACTTGGGAGAGTACAGTGCAGCACTAAACAGACACATTCCCTGCCCACACCGAGCTCACAGTCTACAGGGGGAGACAGTCATTAAAATAAATAAATAAATTACAGGTATGTACCTAAGTGCTGTGGGGCTGGGAGTGGGGATGAATTAAAGGAGGCAAGTCAAGGCAGTGCAGAAGGGAGAGGGAGAAGAGGAAAGGAGGGCTTAGTCAGGGAAGGCCTCTTGGAGGAGATGGGCTTTGCTGTCACCCTGGTCATCAAAAGTCCAGACTTTCCCAATCCTTCCCAAGGTTCTGAGATCTCTAGACACCATGGGCTCCTGCAGCTTAAATCCCTCCCTCTCCATGCACACAGGGCCCATCATTCAGTTGTATTTATTGAGCGCTTACTTTTTTTGTGGTATTTGTAAAATGTTTACTATGTGCCAGGCACTGTACTAAGCGCTGGGGTAGATGGAAGCTAACCAGGTTGGACACAGTCCCTGTCCCACTTGAAGCTCACAGTCTTCATCCCCGTTTTCCAGACGAGGTGGCTTAGATCCAGAGGAAGTGAAATGACTTGACCAAGGTCACACAGCAGACAAATGGCAGAGCCAGGATTAGAACCCAGGTCCTTCTGACTCCCAGACCCATGCCCTATCCACTAGACCACACTCCCTTCTGCCTCATCCGTACAATTGGATTTGTGATGTGTGGGCATTTGATATTTTCCATCCAAACTCATTCCCTTGGAGAACTCATTCGCTCCCATGGCTTCAACTACCATATCTATGTAGCTGATACCCAAATCTACATCTCCTCCCTGATCTCTCTCCCTCTGTCCAGGCTCCCATCTCCTCCTGCCTTCAAGACATCTCTACTTGGATGTCCTCCCATCACCTCAAACTTAACATGTCTAAAACAGAGCTACTTATCTTCCCACCCAAACCCTGTCCTTTCCTGGACTTTCCCATCACTGTAGACGACACCACCATCCTTCCCATCTCACAACCTTGGCGCTATCCTTGGCTCCTGTCTCTCATTCAACCCCCATATTCAATCTCTCACCAAATCCTATTGTGATCCTTCACAACATCGCTAAAATCTGCCCTTTCCTCTCCATCCAAACTGCTACCACGTTAATAGTCACTCATCCTATCCCACCTAGATTACTGCATCAGTCTCCTTCCTGACCTCCCGACCTCCTGCCTCTCCCCACTCCAGTCCATACTTCACTCCGGTGCCCAGATCATTTTTCTACAGAAACGTTCAGGACATGTCACCCTCACCCCCCCAAATCTCCAGCGGTTGCCTCACCGTTGGCCTTAAAGTACTTGATCACCTCGCCCCCTCCTACCTCACCTCGCTTCTCTCCTTCTACAACCCAGCCCGCACACTTCGCTCCTCTGATGCTAACCTTCTCACCTGTCTCGATCTCACCTGTCTCACCGCTGACCCTGCATCCTGCATCTGGCCTGTAACGCCCTCTCTCCTCAAATCTGCCAGACAATTACTCTTCCCCGCCGCTTCAAAACCTTACTGAAGGCACATCTCCTCCAAGAAGCCTTCCCAGACCAAGCCCCGCTTTTCCTCATCTCCCACTCCTTTCTACGTCACCCTGACTTGTTCCCTTAGCTCTTCTCCCCTCTTCTAGCCCCACACCACTTATATATATATATCTGTAATTTTATTTATTTGTATTGATGTCTGTCTCCCCACTCTTAGTCTGTGAGCTCGTTGTAGGCAGGGATTGTCACTCTTTATTGTTGCATTGTACTTTCCTAAGCGCTTAGTACACAGCAAGCACTTAATAAATACAATTCAGTGAATGAATGGACATCCCACCATTGACCCCTCAGCACTTAGGTACATATCTATAGGTTATAGATTATAAAATATTTATATTAATATCTGTCTCCCTCTCTAGGCTATAAATTCTATGTGGGCAGGGACTGTGTCTACCAACTCTGTTGTTTTGTCCTCTCCCAAGCGCTTAGGACAGTACTCTGCACATAATAAGCACTCAGTAAATACCTTTGATGATGATACTGATTTTTCACTAAGCTCAGACCTTTTCACATCTCCTGGGTTTTTCAGCTCTTTGATACCTTGGCTCCAATCTCACAGTAGAGATAATCTAGGTTTTTCAGCTGTTTTCTATTGCCTCAGTATTTAATTAAAGTGCTGGAATGATAAACCACTACACCCTTCTCATTTGTTCAAGTGTGGCACGGCACTAGAGCAGAGGCAAATATGTTTTTTTGTTGTATGCTTCTCCCCACATTCTTGCTTTCTGACCTTGCTTCCGATTTGTTCTATTTTCAATCTGTTTTCTGAGGTGGTGGAACTTGTGTACACAGGGCTACAAGATGAAGTGAGATCTGAAATTCCATTCTTTAAAGGCTTCTCAAGAAAAATGTGGGTTTTCTCTGGGATATAGTGACGATTAAGTAGAACCAGAATCACTGTTTATTCATCTTCCCTCCTAAACCCATTCCTCCAACCTTTCCCATCTCAATTACTCCATGGTCCTCCCTGTCCCAGAAACCTCTGCAACCTTGATGTCATCCTCCCCTCCTCCCCGTCTTCTGAATCCTGCTGACTTGCTACACAACAGCTCTCAGTCTACCCCTTCCTCATCATCCAAAGAGCCACCACCGTGGTTACAAGCCTTCATCGTATCCTGACTTGACTAGGTAGGGAGTCAACTTCCTTGCTGACCTCCCTGCCTCCAGCCTCTTCTTTCTCCAGTCTACACATCCTGCTGCTGCCCGGATCAACTCTTTGAAGCATCACTCAGCACAGCTTTCTCCACTCCTTCAAACCATACAGTGACTTCCCATTTCCCTCCAAATCAAGCAAAAACTCTTTACACTCAGCTTTTTCCACCACCTCTCCCCACATTCCTGCTTGCTCCCTTTGCTCCTCCCAAACAAACCTTCTAACTCCACCTCACTCTCTATTATCCTACCTCCATCTCCTCCCTCACAGTGTTACCTGGCCTGGAATTTTCCCGCCAAAGCCATCAGGCCACAGGTCTCTCCATAGTGAGAGTTTAGCCCTCCTAAAAATCTCACCTCTTCCAGGAAGCCCTCCCCATTTAATCCCCAACATCCCAAGCTGTAGAAGTCCAGACATTTCCAGCATTGATTAATTTATTTACATCCCTCCTTAGCTCTTGTGTGCATATATATTTAATTATTTATTTTGATTACTCAAATTGTAAATGTTTTTATGTTCATCTCCCCCATTTGTATAAGTTTCTTTTGGGCAGGGAACATGTCACTTTTTTGGGTTGCATTTTCTCAAGTTCTCAATAGAGTGTATTTCATCCAGTGGATGCTCAGTAAATATGATTATTACTACCATTAAATATCTGGACATTAGGCTGCTATCAAACTAAAATGGTCCTGCAACGTTCAATTGGCTGCCCTCCTTTCAGGGAAGCTTTTTTTTAGTTTTAAATTGGCTCTGGAGTAGGCAAAATAATATCAGTTTATTGGGAGTAAATTTGCAAGAGTTAAAAATCTGTGTTACCATACTTAAAAATGAATGTGGTGAAACTGGAGCGGGTTGAGAGAAGAATGACAAAAATGATTAGAAGGTTGGAAAGGTTAAAGGATTTGGGGTTGTTTAGGCCAGAACAAACAACCTGATTGTTGAGCATTTTGTTCTACTTTACAATTATTTTTTCCTTTTCGAGAATGAGGTCTTGTGAATTGTTGGACCTCGGTTGTAAACGGGGCAACTCACAGCTGGCCCAGTGACTGGTTATCTGAAACGTGGCTCCTTGTAACTTAGTCGATTGCAATTCAGGGATATCGTTTTCTAGCCTTTTTCATTAGTAATGCGTTTACAGTGTAATAACTCCGTTGTACTCTCCCAAGCGCTTAGTACAGTGCTCTGCACACAGTAAACGCTCAATAAGTACCACTGATTGATTGATATTAGTCAACAAACCTCTGGGTCTATGACTGATGTGAAGATCCATCTGTTGAGCATTTACGGCATGCGGAGCTCTGTATTAAGCACTTGGGAGAGTACAATACAGTAGAGTTGGTAGACACGTTCCCTGCCAACAGAGAACTTACAGTCTAGATAGACACAGGCATTGAAATAAATTACAGATAAGGGCAATGACAGAGTATAAGGATACCTACATAAGTGCTGTGGGGCTTGGGTGGGGTGAATATCAAAGGCCTTAAGGGGTACACACTCAAATGCAAAGGTCACATAGAAAGGAGGGCAAATAGGGGAAATGAGGACCTAGTCAGGGAAGCCCTCTTGAAGGAGATGTGGTTTTAGGAGAGGTTTTGAAAGTGGGCAGAGTGGTGGACTGTTGGCTATAAAGTGGGTGAGAGTTCTGGCCAGAAGGAAAATTCATTCATTCATTCAATCATATTTATTGAGCGCTTACTGTGTGCAGAGCACTGTACTAAGCACTTGGAAAGTACAATGCAACAATAGAGACAATCCCTGCCCACAATGGGCTCACAGTCTAGAGGGGGGTCGGGGGAAGACTGACATCAATGCAAGTAAACAGGCATCATTATAAATAAAATTATAGATATATGCATTTATACATAAGTGCTGTGGGACAGGGAAGGGGGGAAGCGCAAAGGGAGCGAGGCAGGGTGATGTGGAAGGGAGTGGGAGCTGAGGAAAATGTAGGCAAGGGGTCAGAAGAGATAAAGGCACAGTGAGTACGTGGACATTAGGGGAGAGAAGTTTGCAGGCCAGGTTGTAGTAGAAGATCAGCAAGGTAAGGTAGGGGGAGAGCTGATTGATTGTTTTAAAGCCAGTGGTAGGGAGTTTCTGTCCGACGCAGAGGTGGATGAGCATACAGTGAAGGTTCTTGAGGAGTGGGGAGATGTGAACTGAGGGTTTTTTTGGGTTTTTTTTAAGGAAAATTGATTTGAACAGCAGAGTGAAGTATGGAACTGGAGATGGTAGAGACAGGAGGCAGGGAGGTCAGCGAGGACGCCGATGCAGTAGTCAAGGCAGGATATGATATGTGCTTGGGTCAGCGTGGTGGCAGTTTGGATGGAGAGAGGGTGGATTCTAGAGTTGTTGTGAAGGTTGAACCGATAGGGTTTAGTGACAGACTGAATATGGGGCTTGATTTTAGAGAGCTGAATTGAGAATAATACCTAGATAACGGGCTTGTAAGATGGAGGACGGAAGTGTCATCTACACTGATGAGAAAATCAGGGAGAGGACAGGATCTGGGTGGGAAGATGAGAAGTTCTGTTTTGAACCTCTTCGAGGTGTCGATGGGAAAGCCAAGCAGCAGTGTCCTGAAGGCAGGAAGAAATGCAAGACTGCAGGGTCTAGACAGGACAGGTAGCTTTGGGAATCATCCACATAGAGATGGTAGTTGCAGCCATGGAGCAAATGGAGAATAGAAGGGGACCCAGAACTGAGCCTTGAGGAACTCTCATAATTAGAAGATGGGAGGCAGAGAAGGAACTAGCAAATGTCACTGAGAAACAGGGGCCAGAGAGATAGGAGGAAAACCAGGAGAGGACATTGGCAGTATCACAAGTGTTAAAATAATCTAATTCATGCAAAAACACTTTGAAAAACTAAATGTTTGTGCAAGTACAAAGTATTATTATTATGTACCTACAAACTCTCACTTTAGGGAACACTATGAGAACACTATTCTGGTATAGATATCAAAATTTGTTTTTTTTTTAAAAAGGGAGGTGGAGCGCTTTGCTTGATTGGGAGAAAAGAGCTTCCAGATCCCTTTCCTTCTCTCTAGCTATGGTTGGATTTTTCCATGACATCCTCATTTTAACAAAGGTATCACAGCTAAAATTGCTTGGTGTGGCCTGTAATCTTTGTTTTTCTAGACTGGTTTTACATTTCCTCCATACTCTTTTTTACCAAAGTGACTTTTTAAATGTGTAGAATGCTCTGCACACAGTAAGCACTCAATAAATACAATTGAATGAATTAAATGAATAAACTGTTTAATTTCCCAAAATTAGCTTACACAGAATAATTTGTTTTGGTTTTCACATGTTGGATAGAGCCCAGGCCCAGGAGTCAGAAGGTTATGGGCTCTAATCCCGGCTCCAGCACCTGTCTGCCAGGTGACCATGGGCAAGTCACTTCACTTCTCTGTGCCTCAATTACCTCATCTGTAGAATGGGGATTGAGACTGCGAGCCCCCTGTGGGACAGGGACTGTGTCCAACCCGATTGGTTTGTTTCCACCCCAGCACTTAGAACAGTGCTTGGCACATAGTAAGTGCTTAACAAATACCATTGTCGTCATTGTTGTTATTGTTGTTGCTAGACTGATTCTTGGACCTGAGCAATCTCGTGATGAAGTTGTTCGAACTGGATTTCTGAACTGGAGTAAACTGTCTCTCCTTTATTTGGGCATTGTCTGAAGTATTCATGAGATCTAAACTTTTTATTTTTACATTGCAAATCTATCACTAAAGGAAAGGTAGTGAAGTCACTGCTTTCTACAGCCAGTTTTAGCCAAAACATTTTGTTCTGTGCATTGATATTTTGTCTACGTGACATAAGCAGCTAGGATAATAACAATAATGATGGTATTTGTTAAGCGCTTATTTGCCACTCCTCAGACCAGCCCCATACTATGTATTTTGGAAAATGAACTATTTCACATGACCTCCCGGGGACCCCTGTCTCTCAGTTGAAAGGAATCCGATTTGTGGTTCAATCTGACCATAGCAAGAACGAAGAATATAAATGCCTTTGGGCCTAAAACTCAACTCCACGGGGTTGTTGGGTAGTGAGTGTGAGATGTAATTACTAATTTTGCTTTTTGTAGGATATGGAACTTGGAACACTGAGACAAACAGAGGCAAGTACAAATGCATGCTTTTTGTGCAGCACTTTTAGTTGTGTGTGTGTGTATACATATATTAGAACAATGCTTTGCACATAGTAAGCGCTTAACAAATACCATCATTATTATTATATATAGAGAGAGATGTTCATATTTGAAGACACCAGTGAGGGTGAAGGTATGTGTGTGTGTGTGTGTGTGCGTGTGTGTGTTTGGGAGAGAGATGGAAAAGTCCAAAGCGAGTTCCACAGTCCCGACCACATTGAACACACAAAAAGTTGTCCTTTGTTGTGTTGTGCTTGATGTTTGCAGTGTCTGGCTCACTTGGACAGTGAGCTCAAAGTGGCAATTTATTCAACTCTGCAATTCACTGCAAAAATTTACAGTAGTAATATGTGTGGCATGAAGTGGGGCAGATAGAAGATAGTTAAGTTAGACACAGTCCCTGCACTGCATAGGGCTCACAGTCTAAGTAGGAGGAAAAACAGGTATCGGATCTCCATTTTACAGATGAGGAAATTGAGGCCCAGACAAGTGAAGTGACTTGCTCAAGGTCACACAGCAAACAAGTGGTGGAGCTGGGATTAGAGTCCAGGTCCTTTGACTCCCGGGTCTGTGCTCTTTCCACTAGACAACTTCTCAAGTAGAACTCGCTGATGGGGTGGGGGCGAGTGTGTGTGTGTGTGTGTGTGTGTGTGTGATGTTTTAACACTAACTCTGGAGGATGAATTTATACTAGAGCCGGACATTATTATCGAAAGGCAAAAGAACAATCTCTCCTCCTCTGCTGCTCCGGTTGACTCTTGTCCCTCTCTGCTCCTTCTGTGTATCCTAAGGAATACTAGAGGGAAGTCAGCGTAGTGGGACACTAGACTTGTGACAAAATGACTCTCCAAATGAATTCCTTTCATTGTAGCATTTTGCCTTTCTGGAGATCAATGTCCTAGCTAGAATTTCTATGAAAATAAGGTGGCCATCATTCTGCCAATCTCTAGTCTTGCCACAACAAAGAACAATAGGCTTTCACATTGGAGTTCTTGAATTCTTAAAAGGAGGTTGTTAATAATAGCCTCACATCATAGTCAAGTGACTAACCCAGGGCTATGCAATA
This sequence comes from Ornithorhynchus anatinus, assembly GCF_004115215.2. NCBI lineage: Eukaryota > Metazoa > Chordata > Mammalia > Monotremata > Ornithorhynchidae > Ornithorhynchus > Ornithorhynchus anatinus. Next base: position 110,901,584 of record NC_041749.1, on the reverse strand, counting down.
AATCTTCGGAAGAAGCCCTGTTGAGTCCTTTGCCTTACTGGCAGTTGGATTTGGTCCTAAGGTCATGAGTTCACTGTGGGCAGTGAATGTGTCTGATTATTATATTGTACTCTCCCAAACAGTACAGTGCTTTGCACACAGTAAGCGTTCAATAAATGTGATTGAATGAATGAATGAGTGTGGGTGGGGGGTTTGTCCATGACAGGGGTAGAAGTGCCTGAGGAGGAGTAGATGTTTTTCCTCAGTCTTTCCAAAATGATCTAGTCATTCATTCATTCAATCAATCATATTTACTGAGTGCATACTGTGTGCAGAGCACTGTACTAAGCACTTGGGAAAGTACAATACAGCAATAAAGAGAGTCAATCTCTGCCCACAACGAGCCCGAGGCTGCATTTTCTGGAGCTACTATGAAAATGTTATGGAATAGTGTCTATTCAAAAAATCAGTTCTTGACTTTTTTTTTCCAACCCCCCACCTCCTTCCTGCTCCCAGGAGCCTGGAGTGGGAGTGTATAGCTTATATCATGGAATGGAAGGCTGCCTGAATGTCAGAGCATTCCTGACACGGCAGAAGATCCACATATAGCAATCAAAGCCCTTTTGGAGGGAGATCTAGCAAGGAAATAATTGAACTCCCGCTCTAAGTGGACTGAGGTATCTGATGGAACTGTTTTAAGTCTCTGGAATTGGAGCTATAAACTTCCCTAAACAAGTTTGGCAAGAGAGCCCAGGTCCAAATTGCTATTGCTTAAAAGGTTTTCTGCCTTTTCTAACATGACTCTCGTTTCTCTAGACTGTAAGCTCGTTGTGGGTAGAGAATGTGTCTCCCAACTCTTGTCCTGTACTCTCCCAAGGGCTTAATACAATGCTCTGCACATAATGAGCACTCAGTAAATACCACTGATTGATGCATTTTCAGGTAGGGTGCTTAATAATAATTATGGTACTTGTTAAGTTCTTACTATGTGCCAAGCACTGTTCTAAGCCCTGGAGTAGATACAAGTTAATCAGGTTGGACACAGTCCCTGTCCCACATAATAATAATAATAATGGTATTTGTTAAGCGTTTACTATGTGCTGAGCACTGTTCTAAGCGCCGGAGTAGATACGGAGTAATGAGGTTGTCCCACATGAGGCTCACAGTCTTAATCCCCATTTTACAGATGAGATAACTGAGACACCGAGAAGTTAAGTGATTTGTCCAAAGTCACACAGTTGACAGGTGGCAGAGCCAGGATTAGAACCCATAACTTCTGACTCCTAAGCCTGTGATTTTTCCACTGAGCTACACTGCTTCTCTGAGGCTCACGCTCTAAATATGGGGCTCACACTCTTAACTTGACTGGAATTGTCCATGTTTCCTTTTCGTTTCAGGTTACGAGAGCTATGATTATGGATATGGATATGGTCAGGATAACACTACCAACTATGGGTATAGTATGACCACTTCAAATTCTTGGGAAATTCCTAGTTCCAACACAAACGGGAATCCAAACATGAACCCTAACACTTGGCCGGCTCCAGAGCCGATACTATTTTATCCAAAATTAACCAGAGCTTAGTTATGGCGACCAGCACTTAGCTCTGTTTCCACACCTAGAAATGGACATGAAGGAGGACTGTATAGCTCAGGTGGAGACAGGTGAGTCTAACTCTAGGTGAGATGGTTTAGCAATAGGGTAGCAATCTGTTTCTAAAGAGCTCTAAAAAGCTGCTGCCTCTCAATTTCTTGTCTCTCTGCCTCATTCCTCACTTGATAATCATGTATGACTCAAGGGTGAAGGCTTAAATTTGGGTCAGCTGCATTTTCCTTTTCTGCATTTTAGGGAGGGCAGGGTTTATTTTTTTTCCCTTCCTGGGATAGTGGCATCTGTGTTGGGTTTGCAGCTTTTCCAATATAGAATCAGTGAGGATATGTATAAATCTGCTGAATTGTTTTCCCCCTACTTCCAAAGGAGCAAGGGGCATGAATTCTGTGTGCGTTTATCGGCTGGGCAGTGGTGCGGTCACCTTAAATTTCTGTTAATTGCACTTGAGTTAAATCACTTTTATGCTGGGACACTGTCTCCAAGGCTAAGTCAAGAAGAGCAGGTAAAAGTATCCCACTTCTGAAAAGTATATTTGAATTTGCTTTGCCAAGATCTGGATTGTCTTCTCAAACAGTTTAGTAGGGTAAATGGGAACCTGGATTTTGTTCTGCAGCAGACTTGGATTTGAAAAATAGACCAAGTGAGCGTAACTTAGAAAAACGGAAGGTGAGTTAAGAACTGGGTGTAAGAAGAAAGCTACTTTCCTTTCACACCTAGGGTGAGGGAGAGCTTAAATCAGGTGACTTCTCCTTTGCTAGTTTCTTCACATTGGAGTATCTAACAACACAGTTTGGAGTTTAAGGAGAAAGCATCTTCTGCTACAAGGAGGGTCCCCACCAATTATTTATTTTTGAGTTACAAAGAGAAATGCCAGCAGTGTCTATATATGAATAGATTTCCTTTGGAGATGCAAATGGGCAGTGGCATGGTTCTTAATCATATCTATCAAGTGGCCCAAATTCCCAGAGGAAACTAATTGGATTGTGAGGCAGAAGCTGGTCACTGAAGGTATGGACCTTTCTTTCACCTTCTTTTTTGCAGTCACTGAAAAACCATATAGGCTAAGATGAACCTCTAGGAGCTAGGCCAGATTTTATTTCCTAGAGTGCATCAAAGACCTTAAAAGTGTGAGATGCTGAGAGAGTGTAGGTGCATAACAGTGAGGGCAGTGTGGACTTTTCTTTCCTAGTCTGGCTTCAAAGGCAGGAATACAACTGTGTCTCTTCCTCAGCCATTGTTCCCTTGTTGTTTTCCCTACTGGGGAGCATACCGGACTGTTAGGGTTTGTGCCTCTTTGGGCAATTAGTACCTTTTTCTCCAAAGTGACATGCTATTCTGTTCTAAGTTTAATGGGAATTAGAGAAGCAGCATGGCAGAGTGATTAGAGCAAGGACCTGGCAGTCAGTAGGTCATGGGATCTAATCCGGGCTCTGCCACATGCTGTGTGACCTTAGGCAAGTCACTTCACTTCTCTGTGTCTCATTTACCTCATCTGTAAAATGGAGAGTGAGACTATGAGCCCTATTTGGGACAGGGACCATGTCCAACACGATTTGCTTGTAACCACCCCAGTGCTTAGTACAGTGCTTGGCATAGTAAGTGCTTAACAAATACCACAATTTTATTTTTTTTTTTACTTGGGGTAGGGGTGGAGGAGGGGCCTGTGACCTCAGACAGAGCCATACGCTGTCCCACCTCTAGTCTGTAAATCCTGGTATGTTCTCTTTCCTGATAATTGATTCATTCAGTCATATTTATTGAGCACTTACTGTGTGCAGAGCATTGTACTGAGTGCTTGGAAAGTACAGTTCAATTAAGAGGGATTGCCTCCCAGATTGACTGATGTATGTGATGTCCCAAATTCTCTATACCAGCTCTGTCTCTCTCCCTATCACTGAACTTATCTGTAAAACTAAAATGACAAGATCAGATCCCTTTTGGCACAAAGATGCCTTTTTTTTTTTTTAACATTGGGATGAAAGGTTACCAGGAGCACTTTGCCCTGAGCTGTGTAATGCATTTTAGGGCTTCCAGCTAGCTACTGGTTACCACTCAATTTGATCATTTGAGTCAGCCCCTCACAGCCAGGGAAAGGAAAGAACTGAGGCTATCCCATTGGGCACAAGAGGCTGCTTGGCATAACCAAAGCAGCTATAAGGGAGACCCACCAGGAAGCTTAAAAATCCTGGCTGGAAATTTTCTTCCCTTAAAAATCTCCTTTAATTAGGCTGTGCCCCTTTTTCATCTGTTTCTGCCAATCATTTGGAACTTTAAAAAGGCAGCTGGATTCAAGATTGCTGTTAAAATATCACTGTTTAAATCTTGGGCATGAGCGAAGGGACAACCTTGGTGCAAACCTCTTTTCCCCAGCTGACATTTCCAGCCCTGGCCAAAGGGACTTTTCTCGGTCTGGAAATTATTTGCTGCTTCAGCATTGGCTGCAACCCATTGCTGGTTTCGGAACCGATGGATAGATTAGTGGGAGGCGATTAGGGACTTCACGCAGATGTCTTTGGGAGTAGTGATCAATCAGTCTGTGGTGTTTATTGAGTGCTTACTGCATGCAGAGCCCTGTACTAAGCGCTCCCTTTGTGTTGGACTAAATGTCCATGTGGCTCAGCCCTGGGGGGTGTCTCCCCTGAAAGAAAGACCTCCCCCTTTGAGTGGCGCCTCTCCATCCAGTGGGAGATCAGAATGAATGGGGGAGGGTGAGAAAAGGACTCTATGTGGATTTAGAAGCAGTAACTAGAACTATTTCATCGATGACTGGGGGGGCCCCCCAAGCCGTACCCCAATAACTCACTGCTTACTGTGCACCTTTTGCAGGTATGATTCCTTCTCTGCCTATAACTCCAGGGCTGCACTGAGTAACCGTGATCTGTACAGATCCGGCTATGACTACAGTGAGATTGATCCCGAAATGGAGATGGCCTACCAAGGCCACTACGCTGCCTACCCGGAACAGGTCCGAGTTCACAGTGCCTTTAGCCAGAAGGCCCAGGGTTGGGCCAGAGACCACCACCGTGCTAATTGGCCCGTGGACACGGGCTTTGGGCATATGTGGGATCAACCCCTGGGGGCTCGGGCCCACTGTGGCCCTGCCTCCTCCCGGCTCCCGTCCCTCTTCTCCCAGAATATCATTCCCGAACATGGCCTGGTCAAGAGCATGAGAGCCTCTTGTGGGAAGATGCGCTTTGGCTTCAACAGTGGCCTGAAGCAGATGCGGAGGACCTGGAAAACATGGGGCAGCCCCGACTTCAGAGTAAGCATGCAGTCTTTCCCCCAATCCTTCGTCCTCGGATTTCATTTTTGAAGGTCCCTCTTTCCTGGGAACTTCCTGGAATCCAGATGCATGAACGTCTATTTCTTGGTCCTGTGGCTTTATTTAACTTTGCTCTCCCACCTTCATTCCATCCCAGCCAGAGGAAACTCCCCAGCCCGAATCACTGGACTCTATTCTCTCAGACAATATAGCCAAACTGCAGAGCACAGCCACCTGCATGAGCAGGTCTGGAGACAATCGATCAATCGTATTTCACCAGGCGCTTACTGCGTGCAGAGCGCTGGGAGAGTGCAGTATACATTTTTTCCTAGAACAAATAAAGCCTTTGGCTTCTCATTTGAAGGGGGTGGAGGAAATCTGAGCAGTTTGTGTGTGTGTACGCGTGCACATGTGTGCTCACTATTCCTGTTTTCTGGGGCTGATATTCCTTCCCTCTTCTATAGCCACAGAAGAAGAAGAAGAAGAAGAAGAGAAAACAGTTTAACAGCCCTGATGAAACAGACAGCAAAGCAACCAATGGCTCAGACAACAGTGACTCTGATAATGGTAATAATATAATAATAATTGGGGTATTTGTTAAGCACTTACTATGTTCCAGGCACTGTACTAAACATTAAGGTAGATACAGATAGTTGGGTTGGACACAGTCCCTGTCCCACATAGGACTCACAGTCTTAATCGCCATTTTACAGGTGAGGGAATTGAGGCCCAGAGAAGTGATGTGACTTGCTCAAGGTCACACAGCAGACAAGTGGCAGAGCCGGGATTAGAACCCAGGTCCTTCTGACTCCCAGGCCCTTGCTCTGTCCACTAATCAGCTTGTGTTTAACCCAGGGATCTTGATGACTGTCCTTCACTTCCTCCTTAATGCCTTGTGTCCTCCTTTCATCCCTGCTTGGTTGAGCTTTCAGACTCCTGCTCTACTGGCCTTTATCTTTCAGATGAGGGCACTGAAGGGGAAGGAACTGAAACCTTGGAAGCCACAGACCTGGTTGAGAAGAGCTCTAAGGCAGTAAGTAGCCCCAGGAAGGGGGCTTGGCTTTCCTTGCCCATGCTTGGGCGATTTCTTCAAGTTGCTTTTCGTGAGAGGGAAGAATGGAGAAATCAGGAATAGGTTCCAGGAAGGGAGGGACCCGATTCTCCTCAGCTCAGTGGGACTAAGCTGGGATCCTTTTGTGGGGACGCTGGGTTCGAAGACACATCCGATGCTTGGGTGGACCAGCCTAGAGGAACTGTGTAACAAGGGGAAAGGCCAAAAATTTGGGGACCCAGGCTGGGCCAAGCCAAGCTGGATGACCCTTCTGCATCACCTAGGCCTTTGGTGGTACCTCTTAAGCACTTTGATATCCAACCCCTACAGCACTTATGTATATATCCTCATACTCCACCATTTCCCCTAACGGCAATTTATTTTGATGTCTATCTCTTTCCACTAGACCGTAAGCTCCTTGCAGGCAGGGTTCATGTGTAACAATTCTATTATCCTTCCCAGGCACCTAGTACAGTGCTCTGCATGTATTAAGCAGGCAATAAATACTATTATTGGGTTTTTATTTTTTTTGGTGGAGCGAGGGGTGTGGGGACTTTGTACCTAGTCCCACACACTTTTTCCTTTGTGTAGCCTTCCTGGGCCTGACGTGACTTCTTGGGGCACGAGGGTTTCCAGGATTCAGGATTCAAGCATGCGTAGTGGTATCCTTGTGTGGGCTTTAGTAGCCCATCCAATGTGCAGGGATTACTGAGAATTGTAGTCTGCCAGTTGGATACTCTACTTAAGCATTTGAGGTCTGTCTGCTTTTCATCGAGGCCTGGCAGGAGATTGCCAAACTCAGAAATGGAGAGGGAGGCTTTAGGACAAGGCCAACTAAGGGATGCCGAATTGTACATTCCAAGCGCTTAGTACAGTGCTCTGCACACAGTAAGTGCTCAATAAATACGATTGAATGAATGAATAAACCACAGCCATGGTTTGGTGGAAAGAGCACGGGTCTGGGAACCCGAGGACCTGGGTTCTAATCCTGGCTCTTCCATTTGCCTGCTGGGTGACCTTGGGCAAGTCACTTAACTGAGCTGGGCCTCGATTTCCTGATTTGGAAAATTGGGGATTAAATACCTGTTCTCCCTCCTACTTCAGTCATTCAATCGTGTTTCATTCAATTGTATTTATTGAGCGCTTATTGTGTGCGGATTACTGTACTAAGTGCTTGGAAAGTACAATTCAGCAACAGAGACAATCCCTGCCCACAACGGGCTCACAGTCTAGAAGGGGGGAGGCAGGCATCAAAACAAGTAAGCAGGCATCAAAACAAGTAAACAGGTATCAATAGCATCAGTATAAATAAATGGAATTATATACATCATTAATAGAATAAATAGAATTATAAATATGTACATATATACACGCAAGTGCTGTGGGGCGGGGAGGGGGATAGAGCAGAGGGAGCGAGTGGGGGCGATGGGGAGGGGAGGGGGAGCAGAGGAAAAGGGGGGCTTAGTCCGGAAAGGCCTCCTGGAGGAGGTGAGCTTTCAGTGGGGCTTTGAAGGGGGGAAGTGTGCTAGTTTGGTGGATTTGAGGAGGGAGGGCATTCCAGGCCAGAGGTAGGACGTGGGCCAGGGCTCGACGCCGGGACAGGCGAGAACGAGGCACAGTGAGAAGGTTAGCACCAGAGGAGCGGAGTGTGCGGGCTGGGATGTAGAAGGAGAGAAGGGAGGTGAGGTAGGAGGAGGCAAGGGAATGGAGAGATACTTAGCCTGGAGGATGATGAAGGGCAGGGCCTGTGTCCATCCTGATTATCTTGTATCTACCGCAGCGCTTAGTATAATTCTTAGCACATAGTGAGTACGAAACAAATACCTCAAATATTATCTGTGCAGAGGTTTGAACTATCTTTTGAAATTGTGTTAGGAAGGAGAAGAGGAGGAGGAGGAGGGAAAAGAAGATTGGAAAGCCGATGCTGAGAGAGGTGAGCAACTGTGGGACTCGTTTGCTGGCTCTAACCAGATCCAACCTAGTTGGTGGCAGCTTGTGGTCAGAGCTGCAGGGAGATGGTTTGGGGACCCTCAGAGCCTAGGGCCAGGTACTCCTTGGGGGTGAGCCGTGGTAGGGGGGTGGGGGGAACAACTGAATGCACCTCCCGCTATTGCCTACCCTTACGCCTTGCATAGAACCCACCCTTCCCGGGCTGGATTTAACAGTGGCTCCGGAGCTGCCGTCCTCCTCCCCGCCGAGCCCGACCTTGTGGATAGTGCCGGTTGCAGCAAAGTCACCTTCAACCCAGCACCTGCTTTCCAGTGTGTTCAAGGGGAGAGGTGGCGGGCGTTGGGTTCAGGGGGTTCCCATGAGGGCAGAATGCTGCAGTACCCCATGACTCGTCCCAGGGCGCCACTCCATTTCAAGTTCTTCTCAGAGGCTGGCAGTTGACATCCGAGCCATGGGCCTCACGTTCTGGTTTTTATGACTCTGGCTCATGTGTCCTCTCCCCTGGCGCCTCTCCAGCCCCAGTAGGGAGTTTGTGCCCCCGCTGCCCCCCACAGGTTGCCACACACTCGGGCGTTCGTTGTGGGCAGGGAATGTGTCTGCTTATTGTCGTTATACTCTCCCAAGCGCTTAGTTCAGTGCTCTGCACACAGTAAGCACTCAATAAATCCAATTGAATGAATGAACGATGAGCACCAGCAGGTACCAAATAGCCACTCCATTGTTAGCCCACTTTTTCCACAGTGATTGGGGTGGAGCAGAGGGGGATGAGGAGGGTGCAACTAGTGCCGTAGTTCGTTCTCTCTCTCTCTCTCCCTCTCTCTTTCCCTCCCTCCCTCTCTCTCTCCCTCTCTCTCTCCCTCTCTCTCCCTCTCTCTCCCCTCTCTCTCCCCTCTCTCTCCCCTCTCTCTCCCCTCTCTCTCCCCTCTCTCTCCCCTCTCTCTCCCCTCTCTCTCTCTCCCCTCTCTCTCTCTCCCCTCTCTCTCTCTCCCCTCTCTCTCTCTCCCCTCTCTCTCTCTCCCCTCTCTCTCTCCCCTCTCTCTCTCCCCTCTCTCTCTCCCCTCTCTCTCTCCCCTCTCTCTCTCCCCTCTCTCCCCTCTCTCTCCCCTCTCTCTCTCCCCCTCTTTCTCTCTCCCCTCTCTCTCTCCCCTCTCCCCCCTCTCTCCCCTCTCTCTCCCTTTTCTCTCCCCTCTCTCCCCTCTCTCCCCCCCCCCCCCAACGACACCACTCACAACCACACCACTGGCTCCATAGCTTTTGCCCCTCTGCACGGACCAGAGTGAAACACCGATTGGACTGACAACAAGCCACCCACTTCTTCCCGGCTTCCCGAGCTGCCGTTTTCACTGGGGTTGGGGACCTGGGCTAGGGCGTCCCAGCAAGCAGTTTGGCGCATCTTCCATCAGAGCCACCAATCCAGTGGGTGGGGACGGAGGTGGGCAAGATGCCTTGGGAGGCTCTGAGCAGGAGGCGTGGGCTCCAGGGGGCATGTAGAACACTGCGAAAGCAGAAGGGGGTCAGGCGCCTCTCCCTGTCCAGCTCTTGGCCTGTTGGAGGGGTTCCATTCCAAAGCCCTTGGGCGTCACTTCTCTGTTGCTCAGGTTCAAGAAACGAGTTTTGAGATGGCCTGAGGACTGGTCCCAAAGGCAGTTAGGGGGTCCCCTCCCCCCGCCCTGGGCTTCTCTGAGGAGGTCTGGATGGGTGTAGCCTCTGGAACGTTTGGAGCGTGTGTGTGTGGCTGGGAAGAGAGGGGCCGAGAGATCCACTCTGCTTCCCAGAAAGGGGAAGTGACAGATGTCTGGGTTTCCCTCCCCTCCTCTTCTTTCAGGAGTCCTGACAATCCAGGAGGAGATCAGCCAAATAAAGCGTAAGCTGCAGGCTGACAAAAAGATCCAGGAGAGGCAGAAGAAACGGCAGCGGGACCGCTTGGTGGAAAGGTAACGTTTCTCCCCTCTTCTCTCCATGACTCCCCCACTCCAGACGTCAGTCCCCGTTGGGCCTTGGCCGTGGCCGGTAGCTCTCCTGAGAGAGATTCTTCATTCTAACTTCCTGTGAATTTCCACCTTGCAGCCCGTGGGGTCTTGGTCCCCCCTCAGAGACCGGGGGAGGTGGTGGCGGTGTACTTCAGGCACATCCTAGCCCTGCCTTCGGCCTTCCGTGGGGGACCCGGTGTTCCCCACGGTGGCCGGTGCCTGCTCTCCCGTGAATGGACCCTGCTTATCATCAGTAAGGCTCCCCTGAGCTTTGGTCGCAGACCCAAGAGCTGGCTGATTCCTGTCCTCCCCGCCCCCTCAGCCTCTCCCCATTCCCAGTCTCTTCCTCCCCCCACGAGAGGTTGCCTCATAACTGTTCCACTTCTCCGGCTCGGGAGTCAGACGCTACTTGGCATGGTTATGCAGCCGCTCCGACGCTTAGGTCACTGCACGTGCTCAGAGGTGCCAAGGGGGTCCCTAGCCCCTGGGGGAGGGGGCCAGTTCAGCGTCTACTCCAAGGCACCTTTGTGGCCCCCATCTTGTGGCTGATAAGCTGACACTGGGCCTGGGCAAGGCAGAAGCTCCAACGGGGGAATCTCAGCAGTTGCCCGTCAGCCGCAGAAGCTCCTGCTCCTTTGTGATTCCGAGCCAGCGGGGCCAGTGGACCGGCCTGCCTCAGCTCTTGCCCGGTGGGCAACTGGGCCCTTTACCACCCTCCCGGATCTATTTGCCCTCAGGGCCTCCGCGCCAGTTGCTTGCCTCCGCCTCAGCCTCCGCCTCTTTCTCTTGCTGGATCTTCCTCGGCCAAGTCAGCGCCGGGCCCCTGGGCTCTCCAGACAAAGCTGTTCCCGTGGCCCAGATATGGACGGCAGAGGTAGGAATCCTGAGTCCTCGGCGGAGGGTGGCCTCCTCCGTTCCCTGCCACGTCTGACGTTGCCTCTCAGCCTGGGCTCCCCCCCACCTCCGCAACACTGACCTCCCCGGGCGGGGGAGGGCCCGCTATAGATGGCTTGGCCTCCTCAGCGCAGGTGGCTTCCCGGCTGCCGTCTTACCGGGCACCCTCCTTCCAGGTTAGACTTTCTGTTCTTGGAAGAGGAAGATGAGCTGTCAGCAACCGGAGGCAGGGCTGCAGCCGGCCCCTCCTTCCCTTCTTCTGCCGCACCTCGCAGTGCTGAGCCGAGGACAGGGTGAGGTGGTGGGTTCCAAGAAGACACGGCTTCTCTCAGTGGGCCATGGTAGAGGATGGATCTCTTATTTTTTTTTCTCTCTCTTGCTCCCCCCCATCCCCCCCTCTTGCTCCTTCTCTCTCTCTCATTCCCCCCTCTCGCTCTCATTCCCTCTCTCTCGCTCCCTCTCTCTCTCTCTCTCTCTCTCTGTGCCGTGCGGCCTGATCCTCTGAGTTCAGCTACTCCCTTTTCCCTGCCCCGAGCTGGTCCTCTGGAGTGTGGTATCTCCTTGCACAGAGGGGACATCCCTGCTGGCCCCCTGGCAGCCTTCTCTCCACTCCTTCTCTCTTGTGTGGTTCGAAACCAGTTCCCTGCTATTGCCCTTCATGCAGCCCTTCCTCCTGATGGACTCTTCCTCTCTGGGAAGAATGCCCCTGTCTCCCTCCCTCCCCCTGGGCAAAATAGGGGACCTGCTTTAGTTCCACACAGTAATTCCTGACTTTAGCCCCATCCGTCCATACCCTCAAGGGTTTGGTCTCCTTCCCTTTCAGCCCCTGTGTCTCCTCTGGGAGGGAGAAGGGAACTGGTTGTTGGCACTCAGCACCACCCCCTCACCCTCCCTTGCCCAGCCCCTCCTCCCCCACGTTTCTGGAGCTGGTGCGGCCAAGCCCAGAAGGAAACACCTGAGAAGCAGAGGGTTGGGGCTGACCGGGCCCATTTCCAGGGCTTGCTGCCTCCTCAGGGCCAGGGACCTGGTGCTGGCGGCAGCGCTTCCTGGGTGGGTCCCTCCCCTCCCTGATGGCTGCCCCCTTTTCTTGGCAGGATCCAGTTCGTGTGCTCCCTCTGCAAGTATCGAACCTTCTATGAAGACGAGATGACTAGCCACCTGGACAGCAAGTTCCACAAAGAACATTTCAAGTTTGTAGGCGGGAAGCTGCCCAAGCAGACCGCTGACTTCCTGAAGGTGAGTGCCACTCTGGCCTGGGTGCAGCCTGCACAACCAGTGGCTCAGACACAATCTACCTGCACCTGGCTGAGCCCCCAAATCCGCTGTCCCGGAAGGGCGGTGATGGGTTAGGCACTGTAGAGGGATTAGTAAATTAGTAGAGGAATTCAGCCCTGGCCATCAGAGTTAGAAAAGGCTCTGGAGGAGCAGTGTGGCCTAGTGGAAAGAGCCCGGCCTGAGAGTCAGAGGACCTGGGTTCTAACCCCATCTCTGAGTACGGAGGCCCAGAGAAGTGAAGTGATATGCCTAAGGTCACATAGCAGACAAGTGGCAGGCCCGGGATTGGAATCCAGCTCTTTCTGACTCCTAGGCCCATACTCGATCCGTTAGGCCATGCTGCTTCACTTCTCTGTTGCTTAGGTGCAAGAAACGAGTTTTGAGATGGCTTGAGGACCGGACCCATAGGCAGTTGGGATCTTGGGAAGGGTGGAATTTGGACTGCAGAGGGAGGGTGACGGTGCTCCATCGGTGACTCTCGAACTCTGTTGACCCTGGCAGGAATACGTCAACAACAAAACCAAGAAGACAGAGGAGCGTCGCAGAAGCATTGAGGACCTCAATGGTGTAATCCAGCAGATCTATAAAGATCAAGACCTTACCCAAGGTGAGCCACCCCATCATTTGAACAGCAGATGGGAGTGAGGAAAGGGATTTATGAAGTAGGGTTCAGGGCCAGTTTAGCAGCCTCTGTTCTTCTGGATTAGAAGTGGCCCTTGCTCTCTGGCCTCTCGGGGGCTTGGCTAATTCTGGTGTGTTGTACTCCACCAAGTGCTTAGTACAATGCTCTGTGCATAGCATGCGCTCAATAAATACCATTGATATTGATCATTCAGTTGTATTTATTGAGCACTTACTGTGAGCAGAACACTGTACTAAGCGCTTGGGAAAGTACAGTACAACAATAAAGAGTGACGTTCCCTGCCCAGATCTCCCAGTGAGGGAGGCGCAAGTGGAAGCAGCCTTACAGGAACAGTTTGTTCTGTTTCAGGATCTTCCCCATACAGTGTTGATTGCTCCAGGGGGATCAGGTGGGACATCTTCAGAGCCATGTGGGGCAAATGCATCTCTGAAAGATATAACAGCACTCACTGAAGTGGCTGCCCACTTCTTACTTAACTCCTAAATCTGTAATGTCCGTGCCTTTTCCATTAATGGCTGCCTCCCCCTCTAGACTGTGAGCTCCGTGTGGACATGGATCGTGCCTACCAATTCTATTGGATCATCCTCTCCTATGTGCTTAGTACAGGGCTCTGCACACAGTCCTCAGTAAATACCACTGATGGATGGATTGGGGCTTTCGGTGAGGAGCGAACTACCTCCAAACAGGGGGCCCCTCAGTGCCTGCAATTTGCAGGCTTTCCTGCTTCCTTGATCCGAGGGGAGCCTCATTTCTCCATTCACTCTTTGAAGGCACTGGACCATAGATGGCCACCTCCCAAGCAGCTGATGTCCCACCGTGCCCCTCTCCACAAGCCTCGTGTCCGACACGACAGTCCTCGTGTTGACTCGTCTCTCTCGTTCACCCCACACATCCTATCCGTTACCAAGACCTGCCGGTTTCACCTCTACAATATCGCCAAGATCCGCCCTTTCCTCTCCACCCAAACGGCTACCTTACTGTTACGGGCTCTCGTTATATCCCGGCTAGACTACTGTGTCAGCCTTCTCTCTGACCTCCCTTCCTCCTCTCTCGCCCCGCTCCAGTCTATTCTTCACTCCGCTGCCCGGCTCATCTTCCTGCAGAAACGATCTGGGCATGTCACTCCCCTTCTTAAACAACTCCAGTGGTTGCCTATCAACCTCTGCTCCAAACAAAAACTCCTCACTCTAGGCTTCAAGGCTCTCCATCACCTTGCCCCTTCCTACCTCTCCTCCCTTCTCTCTTTCTACCGCCCACCCCGCACGCTCCGCTCCTCTGCCGCCCACCTCCTCACCGTCCCTCGGTCTCGCCTATCCTGCCGTCGACCCCTGGGCCACGTCCTCCCGCGGTCCTGGAACGCCCTCCCTCCTCACCTCCGGCAAACTGATTCTCTTTCCCTCTTCAAAACCCTACTTAAAACTCACCTCCTCCAAGAGGCGTTCCCAGACTGAGCTCCTCTTCTCCCTCTACTCCCTCTGCCATCCCCCCTTTACCTCTCCGCAGCTAAACCCTCATTTTCCCCTTTTCCCTCTGCTCCTCCACCTCTCCCTTCCCATCCCCACAGCACTGTACTCGTCCGCTCAACTGTATATATTTTCGTTACCCTATTTATTTTGTTAATGAATTGTACATCGCCTCGATTCTATTTAGTTGCCATTGTTTTTACGAGATGTTCTTCCCCTCGACTCTGTTTATTGCCATTGTTCTTGTCTGTCCGTCTCCCCCGATTAGACTGTAAGCCCGTCAAACGGCAGGGACTGTCTCTATCTGTTGCCGACTTGTTCATCCCAAGCACTTAGTACAGTGCTCTGCACATAGTAAGCGCTCAATAAATACTATTGAATGAATGAATGACAGGAGAGGGATATCGTAGGAACTGTCAGCAACCCTCCCTTTCTAGGCTCCCCCCCCGGAGACATTCCAGAACAGCTTGGCATGGGATGTCCCCAAAAACTAACCGATTCCTTTGCAGAAATCGGCCCGGAGCATTTTATGAAAAAGGTGGAAGCGGCTCACTGTGCTGCCTGCGACCTCTTCATTCCCATGCAGCAAGGGATCATCCAGAAGCACATCAAGACCACGGAGCACAACCGCAACCGCAGGGTGAGTCCTGGCACCCCCCACGGCCCCTCGTAGAGACGAGAATCCCGAAGGAGCGCAGAGTTGGACTGCTGGCTGGCCGGGGAGGAGGACGAGAACCACGCATTTCGACTTTCTTCTTTTTGATGGGCGGGAAGCCCCTTGACTGGGCTCTGAGGCGCAGTGAGAATTTCCCCTTGTACCATGTTGTGCTTTCCCTTTTCAGCTAATGATGGACCAGTCAAAGAAGTCTTCACTAGTTGTAGCTCGCAGCATCCTCAACAACAAACTCATCGGCATCAAGTTGGAACGGTATCTCAAGGTAAGAGCTGCCTCCCTTTCTGTGACTGTTTTATTCACTGCTACTTCTCCCACTCCCTTCTGCAGCCCACTTGCGCTTGGGTTTGCCCCCTTTATTCACCCCCTCCCTCAGCCCCACAGCACTTATGTACATCTCTGTAATTTATTTATAGTAATTTTATTTTATTTATTTATAGTAATGCCTGTCCCCCCCAGCTCTAGACTGCTAGCTCCTCGTGGGCAGGAAACGTGTCTGCCAACTCTGATACATTGTACTCTCCCCAGTGCTTAGTACAGTGCTCTGCACGCAGTAAGCGTTCAATAAATGATTGATCGCTTCCTGATCCAGCCTCTAAGAGGGAGGGAGGGAAGCAGCACGGCTTAGCGGAAAGAGCCCTGGTGTGGGAGTCAGAGGACCTGGGTTTTAATCTCGGCTCCACCACTTGCCTCCTTGTGTGACCTTGGGCAAGTCCCCTAACTTCTCTGGGCCTCGATTTCCTCATCTGTAAAATTCAACACCTGGGCTCCCTCCCCCTTAGACTGGGAGTCCCATGTGGGACAGGGGCTTTGTCCATCAGAATTATCTTAATAATAATGTTGGTATTTGTTAAGCGCTTACTATGTGCAGAGCACTGTTCTAAGCGCTGGGGTAGATACAGGGTAATCAGGGTGTCCCACTTGAGGCTCACAGCTAATCCCCATTTTACAGATGAGGTAACTGAGGCACCGAGAAGGTAAGTGACTTGCGCACAGTCACACAGCTGCCAAGTGGCAGAGCCGGGATTCGAACCCATGACCTCTGGCTCCCAAGCCTGGGCTCTTTCCACTAAGCCACGCTGCTTTCCTAGCCACGCTACTTTCCTAGCCACGCTGCTTTCCTTGTTTCTAACCCAGTGCTTAGTGCAGTCCACGGCCCAAAGTAAGTACTTACCAAATATCGTGATTAATCGATCGGTGGGCCTGACTTCATCAAGTGACTCATTGATTCAGGAGGGTCTTAGCGAATGTCAGGTTAAAGGGCCTCCCTTGCTGGTGCTGGAAAGCGCCGGGGGATGTCAGTGAGCTGTGTCATCTGTTTGCCCAACAGGGTGAAAACCCCTTTGCCGACGATCCAAATGTGGAGAAGGGGCAACAAGAAGGTGAGAGCAGTGAGAGCCAACTTGGTGGAAACCTGGAGAAAAGAGCGGCTGCAGGGGTTGCGAAGAATAAGAAGAAAGAGGAAACCGCCATCAAAGGGCAGGGTAGGGAGCAGCCGGAGGAGGGAGAGGGAGGAGGAGTCAGGGAACTGACAACTGAGACCCGAGCCTCGGCTGAGGGGAGTAGTAGAGAAGAATCTGCTTTAGACCGCCCGCCGGAGAAGGAATCCTGCAACAAGTACGGAGGTTCCCAGGGCTAGATGGAGAGATGGAATGAAGATGATGTGACGTTACCTGAGTGGAGCAGGAGGAAGAGATCATCATGTTTTGGACTGGACATTAAACTTTTTTTTTTAAGTGCCATCCGACACTCCCGGGCACGTGACTTGACCTCACGCTGGTTGTGGGACAGCTTTGCTCTGCAAATGTTTTGTGAAATAGTGTTGGGCTTTTTGTTTGTTTGTTTGTTTCGATGTTTTATTTTGCACACCCAAACCTCATCTTATTGACTCAGTTTTGTGACACTGGGGTTCTGAGACTGCTTTTCCTCTAAATACTGTCCTTTGGGGAATGTGTGCACAGGCCAGATGAGTGTGCAGTCAGTCAGTGGTGTGCATAGGATCTAGGGCGGATTGGAACTTGGCCAAAACTTCGTCCCAGCAAACTCTTTATATAAAATTTGAGTGGTTGGTTCCATTTCTGAACCAGGAGTCCTCGTGCTGAAGGGAGAGAACTTTCTGGGGTCTTATTGGACCTGTAAGATCCCCCCCGGCAGCTTTGGAAAATAGTAATACTACGTTCAGGTCTCTCTTCCTTGTAGTGCAAATGCTGAGGTCCACATTGCAGTATGTGTAAGTATTTTTTTCCTGTAGGTGAATGTTCTCAGCGAGACTGGATAAAAGTACTACCTGGAGCGTCTGCTTGAATGTCTTCCTGTTCTGGGGATGGGGAGACCAACTCTGCTGTTTTCATTCTGTGGTCCCGACCAGATGATGGCTGGTCCTCCCCTTTACTAGCCCCCAAGTGGCACAGTGCCTGGCTAGGAGCTGGGAATGAATCAGCTATTATTTCTATCCCAGGGCCCAGAAAAGCATCCTGTTCTGCCTGAAAATGTCAGCGCCACTTAAAGCTGTTCTAGGGGCCTAGCTCGTCCTGGGGTGGGGTGGGACAGGGCGGGAGGCGGCTGGGCAACGGTACACTGGGCTATCCAGTATGCAGTGGTTTTCTTGGGGGAGGGGCGGGCCTGGGGCCGGCTCAAACTCACCCCTGCGGGGGCTTCAAACCAAACCAGCCCTTCTCTGACCTCAGGAAGTGTGGATGGTAGCAGACTTGAAATCCCAGGGAGGAAAATGAAGTGATGGGCTAATCTCCATGGCACAGAACAACTTGGCCCTCAACTCCAGCTACACTGCTTGTGTGAAGACAGAAATTTTGAACTGAAAGCAGCATTGCGTAAAAGCCAGTTGGTCGCTGCTGCAGACAGGCACAGTGTTGCACATCCGCACAACTTTGCTACCGCCACCTGGCTCACAACTGTCTAACTAGAGCATTTCAGAGATGACTGAATCAATCAAGGGTATTTATTGAGTGCTCATTCTACAAAGCAGTTGGGAAAGTATAATACAACAGCTTTGGCAGATGTGATCCTTGCCCACAGGAAGCTTACAGTCTAGAGGGGGAGACAGACATTGAAATGGATTAGGGGAAAAATTAAAAAATGTTTACATAAATAGTATAAGGCTAGGGTGATTATCGAAGTGTTTGATGGGTACACAGCCAAGTTAACAGTTGTAGGGGAAATAAGGAGTTTGGGGCTTGTGCTGACATTCTTTGGTGGTGAAGTGAAGGGGCAGTCATTGACATCCCTCATTCCCCTCGCAAAAACAGGGGAGAGGGAAACAGAAGTGGGTGACACTGAGTTTTGTTTTTTTTTTTAAAGGAAAATTATGCCTTTACTTTTTTTCATGGTTTTTGTTACTGTGTGACAGGCACAATACTAAGCACTGGGGTAAATACAAGCTAAGCAGGTTGGACACAGTCCATGTCCCACATGGGGCTCACAGACTTAAGTAGGAGGGAGGATAGGACAACAGAGGCACAAAGACATGAAGTAATTTGCCCAAGGTCACACGGCAGACAATAATAATAATGATATTTGTTAAGTGCTTACTATGTGCAAAGCACTGTTCTAAGCGCTGGGGGGGATACAAAGTGATCAGGTTGTCCCACGTGGGGCTCACAGTCGTAATCCCCATTTTACAGATGTGGTAACTGCGACACAGAGAAGTTAAGTGACTTGCCCAAAGTCACACAGCTGACAAGTGGTGGAGCTGGGATCAGAACTCAAGTCTTTCTGAGTCCCCGGTCTGTGCTCTATCCACGAGGCCATGCTGCTTCTCTATGTATCTCCTGCAATATTTGTGGAGTGTGTTGCTTTGACGAGGCTGACCAAATAACCACCTAGGTCATCTTGGGTGGTGGCAGGCTCAGCAGGAATTTGGACTATAGCTGGCTAAAGGTGGGGGGAGAAACTGCAGCAGCTATCCTGGCAACAACCTGCTGGTCTCTGGTACTAAGGTACAGCATTGGTCTGCTGTTCCACTCACGTTCGCCATAAGGGAGTTTTGTAGGAAAAAGTCTTCCATGAACTTAAGATGCTTCACCACTGGCTGCCTACAGTCTTCTTGTAGTAATAATAATAATTGTGGTATTTAAGCACTTACTATGTGCCAGGCACTGTAAAAATGTTGGTATTTTTAAGTGCTTACTATGTGCCGAGCACTGTTCTAAGCACTGGGGTAGATACAGGGTAATCGGGTTTTCCCATGCGGGGCTCACAGTCTCAATTCCCATTATACAGATGAGGTAACTGAGGCACCGAGAAGTTGTGACTTGCCCAAAGTCACACAGCTGACAGGTGGCAGAGCCAGGATTAGAACCCATGACCCCTGACTCCTAAGCCCGTGCTCTTAACACTGAGCCACACTGCTTCTCTAGGCGCTGGGGTGGCTACAAGCCAATGGGTTTGGACTCCATCCCTGTTTCACATGGGGTGCACAGTCTTAATCCCCATTTTACAGATGAGGTAACTGAGGCACAGAGAAGTGAAGGGACTTGCCCAAGGTCACAAGGCAGACAAGTGGCGGAGTCAGGATTAGAACCCATGAGCTTCTGATCCCCAGGCTTGTGCTCTATCCACTATGCCATGCTGTACTCAGTGGTCCAGGTGGTACATTACTGGCAAGGACGAGCGTGTGAACGGTGCTGTGCAAATCACTGCAAGCAATTCCCCTGTGCAAATTCTCAGTTTCATAATCAATGATATTTAATGAGCACTGACTGTGTGCTGAGCACTGTACTAAGCACTTGGGAGAGTATGCTACAGCAGGGTTAATAGACACTGTTGTTGGACAGAGTTGTTCCTGGCCCACAAGAAAGAGTCTAGAGGTGGAAAGACCCTAAAATAAATTACGGCTATTCAGGAGGTCATGGGTTCTAATCCTGACTCCACCACTTGTCTGCTGTGGGATTTTGGGCAAGTCACTTCACTTCTCTGTGCCTCAATTCCCTCATCTGTAAAATGGGGATTAACTGTGAGCCTCATGTGGGACAACCTGATGACCCTGTATCTACCCCAGTGCTTAGAACAGTGCTCAGCACATAGTAAGCACTTAACAAATACCAACATTACTATTCTTCTCTGTGCCTGTTACCTCATCTGTAAAATGGGGATTAAGACTGTGTGCCCCATGTGGAACAGGGTCTGCGTCCAACCTAATTTGCTTGTAGCCACCCCAGCGCCCAGTACAGTGCCTGGAACATAGTAAGTGCTTAAATACCATAATCATTATATAGATTGGGACATGTGCTGTAGGGCCGAGGGTGAATCTTTGTGAGGGATTGAGGTATTTACATAGTTAAAATAGGAGATTCCCTCACCCTAGTGATGTGTGATCTTTGACAGGATAGATTGGTTGTCTGGGATGTTTTGAAGCAGAAGCCGCGTGGCTCGGTGGAAAGAGCCCGGGCCTGGGAGTCAAAGGTCACGGGTTCTAATCCCGGCTCCGCCACCTGTCAGCTGTGTGATTGTGGGCAAGTCACTTCACTTCCCTGGGCCTCAGTTCCCTCATCTGGAAAACGGGGATTAAGTCTGCGAGCCCCACGTGGGACAACCCGATCACCTCGTATCCCTCCCGCCCAGCGCTTAGAACAGGGCTTCGCACGGGGCAGGCGCTTACCAATGCCATCATTACTATTATTATTTCGAAGGGGGGTGGGGGGCGTCGAGTGGCGGTTTTAAATTAAATCCGCCCAGTCGGTCTATGTGTGCAGAGCGCTGAGCCGAGAGCAACGCAAGAGACTCGACCGACACGTCCACCCGCCCGCGACGAGCCGGCAGCCCCAGCACCCACGAGAACAGAGGACCCGCTTGAGGAAAACTATCTCAGGCGGCAAACGGTCGAGACGACGGTCGGGGGGCGAGAGGCTGCCGGGCGGGCGGGCCAATGGCGTTGCGTCTCGCGGTCCGCACGTTGTGCGTAAGGAGGTGCGGCCGTCGCATGCGCAGACCTGTTGGCGGTGGAGGCGGGGGTTGCCTGCCTGCCTGGCGGCTCGGCGGAGATGGACCCGAGTTACGGCGGTGAGTCTCAGGCTAGGCGTGGGTCGGGGCAACCGGCCTTCCCGCGGCCCGCCTCTAACCCGCTTTGCCTTTTTAGCCTAGCGGATGAAGGAGGGAGGCAGGGAGGCCGTCTTAAGGGGTCTTAAGGATCTTAGCCCGGCCCGAACCTGCGGCGAGAAGGCGGGACTTGGGCCTCCGGAGGGGTGGGGGGACGGGGGACCGGCTGATTGGCTGGAGTCAATGTCACTTCTCGAGTCGCTGATGGGGATTGGTGGGCGGCGCTTCAGGACCCGGGCCGCGCCTGGTGGTCGGTGGTCCGGTGGGGACCGCAGAGCGTGAGGCCCGGAGCGGACGGGGACCCGCGGAGCTGGCGCCGTGCCCCCTGCCCGGTTCTTTCGCGGCCCCTTCACCCACCCCCACGCGCCGCTTGTGCAAATGGAGGGCTTCTCTTTCTTGAAGACGCCACAAAATGGCGGCCGCCTATCGCCCCTCCCCCAACTTGAGTCTGTGTCAGCCTCCCGTCTAGGTCCCGCGTCCCGGCCCTTCCCACTGCGGTAACGCAGAGACCCGTCCCACCCCTTTCATCCCGTGCGTGGCGAGGTGTGTGTGTGTGGGGGGTCTCTCTGTTTTTTTCTGAAAAAGCCTGGCCTCCCCGCCGCCGAGCCTCTCTTCTGTCATTCCCTTAAAGTCCGGGGCGATGCGTGCTCATCCGCCCCGGAGCGGGATGAGGAGGGAGGAGCTGAGAGGTCCCCTTTGCAATCCCGTTCTTGTTAAGGGGGTGCGGGGGACTGGTAAAATGGGGTTTGGGTCTTCCGAGGTTCACCGATCTCCTCCTTTCCCCAGTAGGGGGCGCCTGGAACCTACAGGAGGGGGCGGTGTCGACCGGACGGAGCCCGGAATTTTAATAATGTTGGTATTTGTTAAGCGCTTACTATGTGCCAAGGACTGTTATAAGCGCTGGGGATAGATACAAGGTAATCAGGTTGTCCCAAGTAGGGCTCACAGTCTCCATCCCCATTTTACAGATGAGGTCACTCAGGCAAAGAGAAGTGAAGTGCCTTGCCCATGGTCACACAGCTGACAAGTGGCAGAGCCGAGATTAATAATAATGTTGGTATTTAAGCGCTTACTATGTGCAGAGCACTGTTCTAAGTGCTGAGGTAGATACAGGGTAATCAGGTTGTCCCACGTGAGGCTCACAGTCTTAATCCCTATTTTACAGATGAGGGAACTGAGGCACAGAGAAGTTAAGTGACTTGCCCACAGTCACCCAGCTGACAAGGGGCAGAGCCGGGATTCGAACCCATGACCTCTGACTCTTTAGTTGCCATTGTTTTTACGAGATGTTCTTTCCCGTGACTCTGTTTATTGCCATTGTTCTTGTCCGTCCGTCTCCCCCGATTAGACTGTAAGCCCGTCAAACGGCAGGGACCGTCTCTATCTGTTGCCGACTTGTTCATCCCAAGCGCTTAGTACAGTGCTCTGCACATAGTAAGCGCTCAATAAATACTATTGAATGAATGAATGAATGACTCCCAAGCCCGTGCTCTTTCCACTGAGTCTCGCTGCTTCTCCATAATGTTGGTATTTGTTAAGCGCTTACTATCTGCAGAGCACTGTTCTAAGCGCTGGGGTAGATACAGGGTGATCAGGTTGTCCCACGTGAGGCTCACAGTCTTAATCCTCATTTTACAGATGAGGTAACTGAGGCACAGAGAAGTTAAGTGACTTGCCCACAGTCACACAGCTGAAACGTGGCAGAGCTGGGATCTGAACCCATGAGACCTCTGACTCCCAAGCCCGGGCTCTTTCCACTGAGCCACGTATCCCCTATTTTTATATTCTTAAAATCACCCTTTTTCCTGTCCTGCTGATTTGGAAGTGGCTGGTTTAGCTGCCTTAATATCGGGTTTTGATGGGATCACTATTAAAACCTTCTGGAGTGTTGATTATTTGGAGCAGTGTGGCTCAGTGGAAGTAATAATAATAATGATGGTATTTGTTAAGCACTTACTATGTGCAAAGCACTGTTCTAAGCGCTGGGGTAGATACAGGGTAATCAGGTTGTCCCATGTGAGGCTCACAGTTAATCCCCATTTTACAGATGAGGTAACTGAGGCTTAGTGAAGTGACTTGCCCAGAGTTACACAGCTGAGACGTGGCAGAGCCAGGATTTGAACCCATGACCTCCGATTCCCAAGCCCAGGCTCTTTCCACTGAACCACGATGCTTCTCTGATCAGGTTGTCCTATGTGGGGCTCACAGTCTCAATGCCCATTTTCCAGATGAGGTAACTGAGGCACAGAGAAGTGAAGTGACTTGCCCAAAATCACACAGCTGACAAGTGGTGGAGCCGGGCTTGGGAGTCAGAGGTCGTGGGTTCTGATTCTGGCTCTGCCACTTGTCAGCTGAGTGATTTGGGTGAGTCACCTCACTTCTCTGTGCCTCAGTTACACCATCTGTAAAATGGGGGATTAAGACTGTGCCCCACGTGGGGCAACCTGATTACCTTGAATGCCCCCTAGTGCTTAGAGCAGGGCTTGGCACATAGTAAGTGCTTAACGAATACCATTACTGTTATTATTTATCTGGTGTAATGCGAGGAATTTGTATATTGGGATAAATCAAAAAGAAGTGTCCAGGTCCTCCCTAGGACCCGGTTTAGATTTCCCTAAACAGCGTGGCTCAGTGGAAAGAGCCTGGGCTTGGGAGTCAGAGGTCATGGGTTTGAATCCCAGCTCTGCCACTTGTCAGCTGTGTGACTGTGGGCAAGTCACTTCACTTCTCTGTGCCTTAGTTACCTCATCTGTAAAATGGGGATTAAGACTGTGAGCCTCACGTGGGACAACCTGATTACCCTGTAACTAACCCAATGCTTAGAACAGTGCTCTGCACATAGTAAGCGCTTAACAAATACCAACATTATTATTATTATTACCCGCTTGTAGTTCCCACTCTGAGAGATGTGGGTATGGATCGAGTCTCCCTTCCTCTCCGGTCATTCTCTGCTAAGAGAAGAGGGGACTTCCCTGAAAAATCCATCGTGTCTGAATGGTATTATGTGGGAAATTGTAAAATCTAGGACTGTCATTGCCCAACCATCATCAGTAGTATTCATTGAGCATTTTATGGTATTTAAGTGCTTACCACGTGCCAGGCACTGTACTAAGCGCTGGGGTAGTTGATACGACCTAAACAGGTTGGACAACAGTCCATGTCCAACATAGGGCTCATGGTCTTAATCCCCATTTTACAGATGAGATAACCAAGGCAGAGAGAAATTAAGTGACTTGCACCTGGAGAGTCACGGGTGGGATTTGCAGTTCTCCAGATGCCTGTGTTATCCCAGAATTGCACCAGAAATTGTTTCAGTAGAGAAGCAGCCTGGCCTACTGGAAAGACTATAGGGCCTTGGGAGTCACGAGGACCTGGGTTATAATCCCGGCTCTGCCACTTGTCTGCTATGTGACCTGGGACAAGCTACTTAACTTCCTTGCGCCTCAGTTACCTTATCTGTAAAATGGGGATTCAGACTGTGAGCCCCATGTAGAACAGGGACTGGGTTCAACCTGATTAGCTTGTATCTATCAATCGCACTTATGGAGAGCTTACTGTGTACGGAGCACTGTACCAAGCACTTGGGAGAATACAGTATAGCAGAGTTGGTAGACACATTCCCTGCCCACAACGAGCTCACAGTCTAGAGAGGGAGACAGACAATATAAATCAGTAAATTGCGGACATATACATAAGTGCTGTGGGGCTGAGGGAGAGGTGAATGAAGGGAGAGAAAATCCAAGTGTAAGGGTGATGTGGAAAGGAGTGAGAGAAGAGGAAATGAGGGCTTAGGGAAGGCCTCTTTTGGGAGATGGGCCTTCACTAAGGCTTTGAAGGTGGGGAGAGTAATTGTCCGATACGCAGAGAGAGAGCATTCCAGGCCAGAAGGGGTAGTACCTGGGCGAGAGGTCGGCGGTAAGATGAAATGGAGATATAGTGAGTACGTTGACACTAGAGGAGAGAAGTGTGCGGGCTGGGTTGTAGTAGGATAACAGCGAGGTAAGGTAGGAGGGAGCAAGGTAATTGCGGAGGTGGATGAGCACCACAGAAGGTTCTTGAGTGGGGAAGCATGGAATGAATGTTTTTGTAGAAAAATGACTTGAGCCGGCAGAGTGAAGTGGAGACTGGAGTGGAGAGAGATAGACGGCAGGGAGATCAGCAAGGAGGCTGATACGGTAATCAAGGCTGGAGAGGGTAAGTGCTTGGATTCACATGGTAGCAGTTTGGATAGAGAGGAAAGGGCAGATTTTAGTGATATGCTGTGAAGGTTGAACCGACAGGTTGAATCAGAGATGAGTCGAGGTTAACGCTAAGGTTATGGGCTTGTGAGACAGGAAGGATGTTGGTGCTACCTACAGTGATGGGAAAACCAGGCGGAGGACAGAGGTTAAGGAGTTCTGTTTTATTCATTCATTCGATCGTATTGAGTGCTTACTATGTGCAGAGCCCTGGACTAAGTGCTTGGAATGTACAATTTGGCAACAGGTAGAGACAATCCCTGCCCAACAGTGGACTCACAGTCTAAACGGGGGAGACAGATGAAACAAAACAGAAAGAAATAAAACAAGTAGTCTGGCGTAAATATCATCAAGATAAATAGAATCGTCAGTATATACACATCATTAACCTAATAAATAGTATATACAAATATGCACAAGTGCTGTGGGGAGGGGAAGGGGGTAGAGCAGAGGGAGACGGGGAATGGGGAGGGGAGGAGGGAAAGGGAGGGCTCAGTCTGGGAAGGCCTTCTGGAGTAGGTGAGCTCTCAGTAGGGCTTTGAAGAGGGGAAGAGAGTTTGGCAGATGTGAGAAGGGAGGGCATTCCAAGTCAGTGGTAGGACGTGGGCCAGGGGTCGATGGTGGGACAGGCATGAACGAGGGACCGGGAGGGGGTGAGCGGCAGAGGAGCGGAGCGTACGGGGTGGGCTGTAGAAGGAGAGAAGGGAGGTGTGGTAGGAGGGGGCAAGGTAATGGAGAACTTTGAAGCCAAGAGGGAGGAGTTTTTGTTTCATGTGAAGGTTGTTAGGCAACCACTGGAAGTTTTTGAGGAGGGGAGTGACATGCCCAGAGTGTTTCTATAGAAAGATGATCTGGGCAGTGGAATGAAGAATAGATTGGAGTGGGGAGAGACGGGAGGATGGGAGATCAGAGAGGTGGCTGACGCAATAACCTAGTTGGGATATTATGAGAGCGCTTACAGTGTGCAGAGCACTGTACTAAGTGCTTGGAATGTACATTGAGGCAACAGAGACAATCCCTGTCCAACAATGGGCTCACAGACATGTTTAAGTTTGAGGTATCGGCGGGACATCCAAGTAACAAGACATCCTGTCTTGAAGGCAGGAGGAAATGCAAGACTGCAGAGAGAGAGAGAGAGATCAGGGCTGGAGAGGTAGATCTGGGAATCATCTTCATGGTGGTAATTGAAGTCCAGTGCTTAGTATAGAGCCTGGCACATAGTAAGAGCTTAACAAATACCATTTTAAAAAAGTAGGAAATAAGGGAGGAAGATGATTCAGAAGCAATCGAGAAGTCTTATAAAGTGAAGTGCAATTGTTCAAAAATGAAACGTGTCCACACCCATTTAATACAATATATTGCACCTAGTGGTTGCACAATGAATATTACTACTACTTGAATTTCATCTGGAGTGAAGTTGCACTCTATATCAATTGTAGCCATTAGCTGATAATGAAAAAAATTTGCACTGCTTAAAATAAGTTTCTAGTAAATGGTGTATTTTTTCAGTGCTACTAATTGGTTCCATTTGAAGAGATAAGGAAGGGCTGTTAACTCCATTTCCACCCATCTGCTTGTTTCATCCAAATCATCTTAGGAAACCATATGTTACAGTAGAAATGATGTATAAATTCAGATTGAATAGTGTTGCTAATTGAATTAATGAATAGCTAGAAATTCAGCAATTTAAAATCAAACGAACCGAAATAGCACTCTATAATGGACAGTTGTTTTGAGGATCCAGAGTCCTTTTAGCCTTAAATGCTCAGTTTGGCACCAGCACCCCGGAAGGCCCTTGGAACTCCCACAGATCCATCAGTGGTGGTGGGAAGAGCCCGCACCTGGGAGTCAGAGGATCTGGGTACTGATCCTGGCTCTGCCACTCGTCTGCTGTGTGACTTTGGGCAAGTTACCTCTCTTCGCCTGTTTCCTCACTTGTAAAGTGGGGACTAAATTGCCCGGCCTGCCTCCCATTTTAGATGATGAGCCCCATGTGGGACAGGGACTGTATCCATCTTGTGTCAGTGCCTTAGGCTGTAAGCTACTTGTAGGCAGGGAACGTGCCTACCAACTCTGATATACTGTCCTCTCCCAAGTGCTTAGTACAGTGTTCTGCACACAGTAAGCACTCAGATATGATCAGTTGATCTTGATTATCTTTCTACCCCAGTGTGTAATAGTAATGGTAGTATTTGTCAAGCGCTTCCTATGTGCAAAGCACTGTTCTAAGCACTGGGGAGATACAAGGAGAACAGGTTGTCCCACGTGAGGCTCACAGTTTTTAATCCCCATTTTACAGATGAGGTAACTGAGGCACAGAGAAGTTAAGTGACTTGCCCAAAGTCACACAGCTGGCAAGCGACGGAGCAGGGATTCGAACCCATGACCTCTGACTCTCAAACCCGGGCTCTTTCCACTGAGCCAAGCTGCTTCTCAATACAGTGCTTGGTACATAGTAAGCACTTAATCAGTAGTATTTATTGAACATTTACCACGCAGAGCACTTAGACATGATCCTTACCCATAGGTGCTGCCTCAAAGTCTAATGGGAGAGATGGATATTAAAATGCCTTCCAGGTAAGGGAAGTAGCTGAGCACAAAGATAGATTTAAGTGCTTGGGGGTAGAACTAAGTGCATGGGAGAGGCAGTAGGGTGGAGGGGACTGGAGCGTAGTTTAGGAAGGCCTCCCGGAGGAGATACGATGTCAGTAGAGCTTTGAAGATGGATATTCAGATATGTCGGATATTCATTCAGTCATATTTATTGAATGCTTCCTGTGTGCAGAACACAGCACTCAACACCTGGGAGAGCACAGTTCAACAAATGTAGGGAGAAGGAGTTAGAGGTACAAGGTAGAATGTGAACAAGGGGTTGACAGCAGGTAGGGGGAGAGCGAGGGACATTGAGTAGGTTGGTATTAGAGGAGGTGTTATTGAACACTTAATTGTGTGTGGAGAATTGTAGAATTGTATTCAGTACTTGGAAGAACGCGACAGAGTTGGTAGATACGTTCCCTTCCAGTTCCGTCCACCAGGAGCTTATAGTCTAGAAGGGGAGACTGACAGGAAAACGGATTATGGATATGTACATGAGTGGTGGGAGGGGTGAATATCAAGGGCTTAAAAGATACGTGGGCAATCCAGAAGGGAGAAGGAGTTGGGAAAATGAGGGCTTGGTCAAGGCCTCTTGGAGGAAATGTGATTTTAATAAGGCTTTAAAGGTAGGGTGAGTGGTGGTCAGTCAGATGTGAAGGGGGAGGGGGTTCCAGGCCAGGAGGAGGAATTGGGCAAGGGGTCATCAGTGAGATAGATGAGATGGAGCAAAGTGGGGGGGCTGGGTTGTAGCTGGAAAGGAGCCAGGATAAGTAAGGGGGAGAGAGCTGATTGGGTGCCTTGAATCTGGTGGTGAGGAGTTTCTGTTTGATGTGGAGCTGGGTGGGCAGCCATTGGAGGTGCTTGAGGAGTGGGGAGATGTGTGCCAAATGATTTCATTTTTTTAAAATAGAAAAATGATCCAGGTGAAGTAGGGAAGGGAGAGGCTGGAAGAAGGGAGGTCAACGAGGAAGCTAAGGCAGTAGTCGAGGTAGGCTATGATAAGTGCTTAAATCAGTGTGGTGGCAGTTGGGATGGAGAGGAGTGGACAAATTCTGGAGATGTCACGGAGGCAGAATCGACAGTATTTCGCGACTGAATATGTGGGTTGAAGGAGAGAGATGAGTCCTCTCTCTCTCCCTCAGCCCCACAGCACTTGTGTACATATTGATCTGTAATTTATTTTAATCTCTGTCTCCTCCTCTGTTCTGTAAGATCCTTGTGGGCAGGTACCATCATCTGTGCAGAGTTGGTAGTTGAAGCCGTAGGAGCGAATGAGTTCAGGGGAGTAGGTGTAGATAGGACTAGAAAGGGACCCAAAACTGAGCCTTCAGAGACTCCTGCAGTTAGAGGTTGGGAGGCAGAGAAGGAGACCTAGAAGGAGTGCCCAGAGAGATAGCTGAAGAACCAGGAGAGAACTGTATCAGTGAAGCCAGGGCTAGGTATTGTATCAAGGAGATAAGGGTGGTCCGCAGTGTCATAGACAACTGAGAAGTCAAGGGGGATTAGGATGGAGTAGAGGCCATTGGATTTGGCAAGAAGGAGATCATTGGTGACCGTGGAGTGGGCAGTTTCTGTGGAGCAAAGGGGGCGAAAGCTAGAATGGAGGGAGTCAAGGGAGAATTGGAAGAGAGGAAGTGGAGGCATTGGTTGCAGACAACTCACTCAAGGAATTTGGAAAGGAATGGTAGGAGGGAGACTGGGTGGTAACTGGAAAGTGCCATGGGCCCAAGGGAGAGGTTATGGGGTTCTGGGTTGTTTTTTGTTTTTTTTTAATGGGGGAGGCAGGAACATGTTTAAAAGCAATGGGGAGGAAACTGTTGGAAAGTGAACAGTGGAAGAAAGCAGTCAGGGAGGGAAGAAGGGAGCGAGTTGTCTCCACCCGCTGCCTCCCTTCCCTCTCTTCCAGTTGTCTCTTTGACCCTCTCCAATCTGGTGTGCTGGTTTCTTTGGAAGCTGTCGATGCTGAAACTCACAGCGGAAAGCTGTGTGAGTCAGCTAGGCTAGCTAGTTTTCAAGTTACCCTTAAATTAGGAAAACACTGCTGCTGGTGAGATGCTGCTCAAGAGCATGAATGTAATAATAATTGTGGTACTAGTTAAACAGTATAGGACAAGCACTGAAATGTTCAGGTCAGAAACAGCACTTAGAGCTCATGGTGGAAGAGGGAAGAACAGGTATGTATTCCCCCTTTGACAGATAAGGTTACAAGCCCAGAAATGTTGTGACTTGCCCAAGGTCACCCAGCAGACAAGTGGCGGAGCTGGGATTAGAATTCCAGTCCCCTAAATCTCAAGCATCGATTGAGGGAGGGGAAAAGAAAAGCTCCCTACATTCAGCAAGGACATGGGCTAGAGATTGTAAGTGTCTCAAGGGCAGGGATCATGTCAACCAACTCTATTGTACTCTCCCAAGTGCTTAGTACAGTGCTCTGCACCTAGTAAACTCTTAATAAATGTGATCGATTGTTTTTGCAGTAGTCATGATGGTTTGTGATGAACCACCCACAGCTCTCTTCTAAAGTCAGTGCTGATGTTACAGAAGCAGCGTGGCTTAGTGGAAAGAGTGGGGGCCAGTAATCGAATCCAAGCTCCAGCACTTGTCTGCTATGCAAACTTGGGCGAGTCACTTCACTTCTCTGTGCCTCAGTTCCCTCACCTGCACGATGGGGATTCGATACGTGTTCTCCCTCCTGCTTAAGCTGTGAGTGAGCCCCATGTGGGACCTGATTATCTCGTATCTACCCCAGCACTTACTACAGTGCTTAGCACTTAGCAAGTGCTAAACAAATACTATGATTACTGTTGCCATTTTCGAATTGTGGCAGGGGAGTGGGAATCTCTGTTCAGAATATTGTGTTTGATTATTAAAGCCTCAGCCCACTGAGCATAACTTAGCTCTTTGAAAAGTTCTGTTGTGAGCTAGCAGGCCAAGTTTTGCGCAGGATGGGTGATTAAAAAAATCTGTCATCCATCCTGCTCCCCCGCAGGAATCTTTAGGTGCCTCACTCTCTCCTATCTATAAATGGTTAGTTTCATTTTGAATCAGTCATTGGCATTTATTGAGCGCTTACTGTCTATAGAGCACTGCACAACAGAGTTGGCTGCCAAAATCCCTACCCACAAGGAGCTTATACTCTAGCTGGGGAGACACACACATTAAAATACATTATGGATGTGTACATAACTGCTGTGGGGCTGAGGGTGGGGTGAATAAAGCATGCAAATCCAAGGGAGAGAGAGTAGGGGAAACGCGTGCTTAGTCAGGTAAAGCTTCTTAGAGGAAGTGTCTTTTGTTTTTTTTCATATGGTTGTGAAGGTGGGGTGGAAGATGGTCTGTCAGATACAAAGAGGGAGGGAGTTCCAGGACAGAGGGAGGCCGTGGGCAAGATGAGATTGAGGTACAGTAAGTAGGTTGGCATTAGAGGAGCATAGAGTGTGGGCTGGGTTGTGGTAGGAAATCAGCGAAGTAAAGTAGGAGGCGGCGAGCTATGTGTTTAGAAAAAGCACTTTGTTTTTACAAAAATGCCTTTTTTTAATCACTCCTCAGTATTTCCATTAGGTAAATCAGTATTATCCTCACATAGTCCCATGAGCCTTGTGTGTCAGTCAGCTCTTGGATTTGCACTCTTTGGTCTCCTCTCTTTTTCAAGGTAACTGTTTTCCCTGTTGTGTGGAGGAGGGGACTGAGATACAGAGAATGAAGGTAGCTGGTTATAGTTTACCCAGTCAGTTATAGTTAATGAGTCAGTAATAATAACTGGCATTTAAGTCCCCTCTCAGGGTCACACCTGGACAGTTTCCAGTACTCTACCAGTCTCAGCTGTGGGAGGTAGAGTCAAACAGAGGTATATCGATTCCATTCCTAGCTTGGGCAGTGGCTAGCGAGTGGAAGGCAATCTGCTACAAGTCAAAACTCACCCTTGCTGGGTAGCAGCGGCATGGGACAGAGTCGGGCGGAGACTCAAGTTTACTGTGCGGAAGGAGGCGGTGGTAAGCCGGTTCTGCATTTTTATCAAGAAAACTCTGTGGATCCACTACTGGAACGATTGCAGATGGAGGCGGGGCGTTCTGGGAGTGATGTGTCCATGACGTCGCTATGGGTCAGAGACAACTCAACAGCATAAGACAAGACAAGATTTGTTAAGTGCCTACAATGTGAGCTGGGGTAGATTCATTCCTTCAGTCATATTTATTGAGCACTTACTATGTGCAGAGCACTGTACTAAGCGCTTGGAATGTACAATTCGGCAACAGATACAGTCCCTGCCCAACAACAGGCACACAGTCTAAATGGTCGTCAGGTCCCACATAGGGCTCACAGTCTTAAGTAGGAGGGAGAGAACAGGCTTTGACTCCCCATTTTGCAGATGAGGAAACTGAGGCACAGATAAGTAAAGTGACTTGCCCAAGGTCACAGAGCAGACAATTGACAGGGCCAGGATTAGAACCCAGGTCATCTGGCTGGCGGGCTCGTACTTTATCCACTAAGAGCTGTTTCCCACTTCTCTGGTGTAACTTCATTTTCGTGAAGGGGCTGCATATTGCGTACAGTTGATTCTGCCCCAGTGTGCCTCTTCATGGTGTGTTTTTGGGTACGATGCTCTTGGATAGAATGTTCCTCCGACCACAGACGTCTGCGTAGAACGTGATGGGGTGTCAGAGGAAACGGTTCTGTGTGCAAATCAGGTGAGAGGTGAGTAAGCACTTCCTTGTGACTTACTCCTTAACGCCTCCTGGGTTTTAGGAGAACTGACTGTATTTGGCTTAGCGCCTGGCACAATGAAACTGCCTAATGGAATTGTTCTTGTGAGGGTTGTTGACTTTTGGTCAAGAGGTGCTTTGTGCGCGTTGCGATGAGCAAGGATAATGCAGTCTTTGTGTTCCCCAACCACTAGCTCAGACACTTCAAAACTGTCCCCTTTGGAGCATATTGATGAACAGTGAGTCAACACACCATGAAACCTGAGTAGGAAGTAGTAGCTCATTCAAGAGCTAAACAAGAGCATTGGCTTTGCTAACTCTCCTGCCTTAACAGTCGTCTTTTTTTATGGTATTTAAGCGCTTACTATGTATGAGGCACTGTATTAGGCGCTGGGGTAGATACGAGCTATTCAGGTTGGACGCAGTCCACGTCCCACGTGAGGCTCACGTCTTAATCCCCGTTTTACAGATGAGGTAACTGAAGCCCAGAGAAATGAAATGACACGTCCAAGGTCACATAGGCAAGTGGCAGTCAGGATTGGAACCCAAGTCATTTTCTGGTTTTATTTCAGTTTAGTCCATTTTTTTGACTAGCTTTTCAGATTCACCTGTGAGTTGGGAAACAGAGAGGAAGAAACTCTTTCTCCCGCACAGGGCAGCATCTAGCAGAAAATTGGTATCCTGTGGAAAATGGGATTAAGAGGAGAAATGTTTTAGGATTAAGTATAGCATGGGGGGAGGGAGCTCTATTTATGGAATTGATACTTTTTTTTCTTTAAACGGGAGTCAGGAGACCCTGGTTCTGCCACTTACCTGCTGGGTGACCTAAGGCCAGTTACTTAACCTTTCTGTGCTTCAGTTTCCCCATCTGCAAAATAGGGATTCGGTGCCTTTCCTCTCCACCTTAGATTGTGAGCCCCTAGCGGGATGGGGATTGTGTCTGATCTGATTGTATGTGCCCCAGCGTTTGGCTTGTAATCAATCAGTGGTATTTATTGAGCGCATACTCTGTGCAGAGCACTGTGCTATGCGCTTGGGAGAATATAACACAACAGAATTAGCAGACACGTTGCCTGCCCGTAACGACCGTACAGTCTAGCACTGAACAGGTAACTAGCAGCAAGGTCTAGTGGATAGACCACAGGCCTGAAAGTCAGAAGGACCTGAGTTCTAATCCTAATTCCGCCACTTTTCTGCTGTGACACCTCGGGCCAGTCACTTCTTCTCTTTGCCTCAGTCCCCTCATCTGTAAAATGGGGATTAAGACTGTGAGTCCTCTGTGGGACATGGACATCCAACCTTATTATCTTACATCTACTCCAGTGCTTAGTACAGTGCCTGGCACATAATAAGTGCTTAGCAAATACCACTTTAAAAAACGCTAATACCATTCTTAGTAGTAACTGTGGCCCCCTTGTGATGCCACTGCCCCAGCAGGCTAGAATATACTTTGGAGGGACAGGTGGTCTTCTACTCCTACTTGAAGGTGGGGTCCTTCCACCTCCCTTGGACAAACCAGCTGGGCAGAGGATGGGATTGGTAAGGCCCTAGAGAAATCTAAACTGGTGATGTTGTCATCCACATGACTTGCCATTGTGAGGCAGGAAAAATTATCTCTGTTTTATGAGGAGGAGGAGGACAGGGAAGAAGCAGGGCCAGAAGAGGAAGTTAGATTTTCTCCCTTGGCCGCTGGAAACTGTAAGTTTTTCTTACTCCCAATTAATAATAATAATAATGATGATGGTATTTGTTAAGCGCTTACTATGTGCCAAGCACTGTTCTAAGCGCTGGAGGAGATACAAGGTAGGCACGTTGTCCCACGGGGGACTCACAGTCTTGATCCCCATTTTACAGATGAGGTAAGTGAGGCACAGAGACGTGAAGTCACTTGCCCAGAGTCATACAACTGACAAGTAGCGGAGCTGGGATTGAAACCCACGACCTCTGACTCCCAAGCCCGGGCTCTTTCCACTGAGCCATGCTGCTTCTCAGCGTGAGACCCCGAGTCCAAAGTTGTGCCGTCTCCTTCCCGTTGAAGTGCAGCATTCCTTCTTTCTGGGCTTTCTGTCCTCTTCTTTCTCCAAAGAAGTGGGTGAGACTTACACCAGGACGCTTGGGGTGTCTGTGCTTACTCTCGCCTCCCTTTAGAGGAAAGTTGACCTTGTAGCGTGGCTCAGTGGAAAGAGCCCAGGCTTGGGTTTCAGAGGTCATGGGTTTGAATCCCGGCTCTGCCACTTGTCAATTGTGTGACTGTGGGCAAGTCACTTAACTTCTCTGGGCCTCAGTTACCTCATCTGTAAAATGGGGATTAAGACCATGAGCCTCATGTGGTACTACCTGATTACCCTGTATCTACCCCAGTGCTTAGAACAGTGCTCTGCATATAGTAAGCACTTAACAAATACCAACATTATTATTTCCACCAGCCCCAAGAAGTCTTTCAGACCGGGGATTGGTCTGAATGGATAATGTGCATGATCTCCCCTGTGACAAGATTGCTTTTTATATGGGTTTGACTTCTCGCGTATGTTCCCGTCCCTTGAATGTCTCTGGCTTCATCCAAACTCTCTCTGGTCTCAGGTTATGGAGCTTGGAGTGCTGCAGCTGCCAACCCTCAGGGTAAGTTTCTCTAGCTCGGTGAAGTTACCGATTTGGGGCAACCGCACTCTTTCTGTCTTGTTCCTCTACAGGAGTAAATTACTTCACTTTTGGGATGAGACTCTGAGCAGACCCAGTCCCTGACCTCCAGGAGCATATTTTGTAAAGAGCAGGAGCAGGCTCTTGTGTCCCCATTCTTTTTGGCCAGGCGGGGGGGCTCTCCTTTGGGTTTCTCTAGAACCCCCGGCAGGCTTCTGGCTGCAGCTCAATTGACACTGGTTGGGGCAGGTTCTGGGCTGCACACACCAGCCCTTCTGTGTCTGACGTCACCTCCTCTTGGGTGACAGGGATATGTGAGGGCCCCGGGATGATGGCCCGTGACTCTGGGGCAGTACCGGTAACTCAGCCCGGGAACCAGCAGCAGCCGCCGCTGCACCTCAGCTCCCATTAGGAATCCGACAGGTGTCCCGCAGCCTGCTTTAGCGCCTTTCCCCGAAGAAGCTCTAACTTCATTTCTCTAAAAGCGAATAGTCACCAGACCAGACCACGGGCTGAGTTCCACCTCATCCCCTCTCTCCAGATCATCTCCAGCCTCTCTATGGATTCTTTTTTTCCTGGCCGGTGCCATGTCCCCTGTTGGGGTACTTCGCCTGGGCCCCAGCCCCCAGGCCCCGTGTCTCTCGATTGAAGGAACTCCAGACAGTTTCATCTTCTGACACCCCAGCCTCCCTCCTAGTATTATTTGAAGGCACCTTCTCATTCATCTGTTGGCTCATTTAGACATTCCCTTTTTTGTGTGTATGTGGGTTTTTTTGTTTTTTTTTAAAATGGGGTGCGTGATGGGCCACACTGTTTCAGGAACTGCAGTGTCATTTTTTTTTTTCCACTCTCTGCGCCCCCTCCCCCCCCAAGCTAAAGTCAGCAGTGCCCAATCAGAGTTTGGGGGGGGAAAGGTACTGTTTGTGTTGGTTTTTTTTGTTTTGCTTTGTTTTTGGGGTTTTTTTTAAAGCCTCCTCAATGCTGTCAGCAGCTTATTTCTGTTTTTTATTTTTTATTTTTGTGGGGGCGGGAGCGGGAAATGACTTTTGTTAAACTACTCTGTCTTTGGGCTCAATCTTACCTTCAGCCCAGCTGAATTGAAGAGCTGGAAAGCAGCCTGAAACATGCTCATGGCTGTTTGGGCTCAAAGTTGCTAAACTTTCTGGTAAGTTTGCATGTTTCTTTCCATTGGGCCTAAAGGGTAACAAGTCCTGCCTAGATGAGAAGCCTTAATTAAACCCGGCCCCGCCATTTCTCCAAAACAGTGAGCGAGATGGAGAAAGCCAGCCTTCGGACTTAAGCGAACGGCAGCAGGGCTGATTGATAGTCAGTGCCACAAGCCCTGTTAATGATGTTCCTTTTTGTCTTCAAGTGTCATTTCTGACTGCTCTGAGGTTGCCGACAGCTGGGATTCTTGGCCCTGCTGCTACCGTACATAATCCCGAGAGTAGAATGGACATAATTGCTCTGTAAAAATCTATTGTCTGTTTCTTCCACGGTGAAAGCAAAGCTCTTGTGTGTGCTTTTTTCTTTCTCGTTAAGGTACATATGCAACCACTGCAGCGAGCTGGCAAGGTAGGTGTCTAGGAATTTGTCCATGCTTGGGGGTGGTGTGTGTGTCGGGGGGAGGGGGGCCGCGCAGAGGGGAAAGAGTACGTGTGTGTGTTTGGGGGTGGTGAGCGTGAGTCAGTCCTCTTCTGTGGGGATGATCCTGGCTAGTCCCTTTCTGACTGCTTGATTTGTCTGGCGGTGGTACCGATGACGGGAGAGCTGGTGGCTAAAGAAAGCATCAGGTACTTTGTGCACCAGCTAGATGAGAAAAAGCAAATCAAGTGAATATAGGTACTAGGAGGGGAGACTTCGGTCTGTGGTCCGTGGCCTTGCCCATTAAGTCAGGCAAAGGTATTTGAGCACTTATGGTGGGCAGAGCACTTGCTTGGGCGAGTACAGCGCAAGAGAGTTAGCAGACATGTTCCCTGCCCACAGCGAGTTTACATTCCAGAGGGAGCAGTGGAGAAATGCCTGGCTGGACCCTTGTTTGCAGCGGTGGTGGTGCCCCCCCCCCCCCCAGTCCTGCTGTCTCTGGTTGCCGCTTCAGTAGCTGGCTGCCCTCCCCCACACCCCCTTGCCCCAGCCCTCGAGAGCCCGGACAGCCATGAGCTGTTGAGTGAGTGAACTTTTGCTGTAGGGCGTAGGTGATCTTTGTGGTTTGACCTCCTTTATGGGGGTTTCTCAAACCAATCCCCTGTGCATTCCAAGGGATGACTGTAGCTCAAGAGGGTAAGCGTTTCGAGTAGACTGTTAGGTTTTAAGATTCATTCAGTCGTATTTCCGGAGCACTTACTCTGTGCAGAGCACTTGGGAGAGTACAATAAACAAACACGTTCCCTGCCCACGGCGAGTTTAGTCTAGATGGGGAGACACATTAATATAAATAAAGAAATCACAGATATATATGTAAATGCTGTAGGGCTGGGAGGGGGAGATGAATAAAGGGAGCAAGTCAGGGCGAAGCAGAAGGGAGTGGGACAGTTGTGCCTTCAATAAGGCTTTGAACGGAGGGAAAGGAATTGTCTGTCAGATATGAGGAGGGAGGGCATTCCAGGCCAGAGGCAGGATGTGGGCTAGAGGTCGGCAGCAAGATAGACGAGATCGAAGTACAGTGAGAAAGTTAGCATTAGAGGAATGAAGTGTGCACGCTGGGTTGTAGTAAGAAAGTAGCGAGGTGAGGTAGGAGGGGGCAAGGTGATTGCTTTAAAGCCAATGATGAGGGGTTTTTGTTTGATGCAGAGGTGGATGGGCAACCACTGGAGTTTTTCTGAAGAGTGGGGGAACACGCCCTGAACGTTTTTGTAGAAAAATGATCTGGGCAGCAGAGTGAAGTATGGACTGGAGTGGGGAGAGACAGGAGGCTGGTAGGTCAGCAAGGAGGCTGATGCAGTAATCCAGATGGGTTAGGATGAGTGATTGTATTAACTTGGTAGTTTGGACGGAGAGGAAAGGGTGGATTTCAGTGATATCGTGAAGGTGGGACCGACAGGATTTAGTGATGGATTGAATATGTGGGTTGAATGAGAGCGAGGAGTCAAGGATAGCGCCAAGGTAATGGGCTTGTGAGATGGGAAGGGTGGTGATGCCATCTACAGTGATGGAAAAGTCAGGGGGAGGACAGGGTTTGGGTGGAAAGATTAAAAACTCTGTTTTGGACATGTTAAGTTTGAGGCGACGGGAGGACATCCAAGTATAGATTTCTTGATAGCAGGAGGAAATGTGAGACTGCACAGAGGGAGAGAGATCAGGGCTGGAGATATAATAATAATAATTATGGTATTTATTAAGCTCTTACTATGTGCCAAGCACCGTTCTAGGCACTGGGGCAGATACAAGGTAATCACATCCCACGTGGGGCTCACAATCTTAATCCCCATTTTACAGATGAGGTAACTGAGTCACAGAGAAGTTAAGTGGCTTGCCAAAGGTCACAAAGCAGACAAGTGGCGGCACCGGGATTAGAATCCACATCCTCTGACTCCCGAGCCCGTGCTCTCTCCACTAAGCCATGCTGCTATCATCTGCTTAGAAGTGGTAGTTGAAACCCTGTGAGTGAATGAGTTCTCCAAGGGAGTGGGTGTAGCTAGAGAATAGAAGGGGGACCAGAACTGAACCTTGAGCTTCACCCACAGGGGTGGGAGACAGAGGAGGAGCCTGTGAAAGAGACTGAGCGGCCAGAAAGAGAAGAGGAAAACCAGGAGAGGATGGTGTCAGCGAAGCCGAGGTTGGATAGTGTTTCCAGGAGAACGGAGTGGTCGACAATGTCGAAGGCAGCTGAGAGGTCAAGCAGGGTTAGGATGGAGTAGAGGCCGTTGGATTTGGCAAGAAGGAGACCATTGGTGACCTTTGAGTGGGCAGTTTCTGTGGAGTGAAGGGGATGGAAGCCAGATTGGAGCAGATCAAGGAAAGAATTGGAGGAGAGGAGCTTGAGACAGCGAGTGTAGGTAACTCACTCAAGGAGTTTGGAGAGGAATGGTAGGGAGATGGGGCAAAAACCGGCGGGAGCTGTGGGGTAAAGGGAGGATTTTTTTATGTGCGAATGTTTGAAAGCGGAGGGGAAGAAGCCATTGGAGAGTGAACAGTTGAAGATGGTAGGGAGAGAAGAAGAGAGGAGGCAAGTGTTTTGATAAGGTGTGAAGGAATGGAGTCGGAATCACAGGTGGAGGAGGTGAATTTTGGGAGAAGGCAGGGGATCTCCTCTAGAAATACTTTTAGGATGTCATGAGGGACTGATTGCGACTTTCTTACTAGCTCCATCAGCTTTGGAAAGACTTCACCATCAGTAGCTTTTTATGAAGGCCTACACTGTGCAGACCACTGTACTGAGCGCCTGGTAGGGTACATTCCAGTAGAGTTAGAAGACCCTGTCCCTGCCTCAGAGCTGGGCACTTCCTGGAGGAGATGGTGAATCTTGAATAGCCTTTTTTTTTTTTTGTTAAAGGGAAGGAGTGGTACGGAAAGTAAGATCTTGGGAGCAGAGAGGCTGCTCTGCTTTCTAGCTTGTGCTCAAGTTGTCCCTTGTGCATGGGAGAGGGGAGGGTTAGGAGCTCAGGAAGACAAGCTTGACTGGAAGGAAGGTGAGCTGAGGTTTGGGACATGAGTAGAAAGCTAGGGCTGGGCCAGCTGCTAGAGAACTTTGAAGATGACTGAAGCTTTGGAGGGTAATGAGGAGAGCGGTGGGCTTGCCAGATGACTTTATTGCAGGGAGCAGGACACTTTGGAAAGGGGAGGAACCAGGCCCTGAGAGAGGCCTGCAGGAATCAGAAAAGTCGGGCTGGATGAGAAGCAGCATGACCTAGTGGATAGAGCAGGGGCCTGGGAGTCAGAAGATCCTGGATTCTAATCCTGCTTCTGCTACTGTCTGCTCTGACCTTGGACAAGCCACTTGGCTTCTCTGTGCTTCGGTTCCCTCATCCGTGAAATGGGGATTGAGCCTGTGAGCCTGATGTAGGGCAGGGACTGTGTCCAACCCACTTGTATCCACCCCAGCGTTTAGCGTGGCTCAGTGGAAAGAGCCCGGGCTTGGAGGTCAGAGTGCATGGGTTCGAATCGTGACTCTGCCCGTTGTCAGCTGTGTGACTGTGGGCAAGTCACTTAACTTCTCTGGGCCTCAGTTACCCCACCTGTAAAATGGGGATTAAGACTGTGAACCTCACGAGGGACAACCCAATTACCCTGTATCTACCCCAGCGCTTAGAACAGTGCTCTGTACATAGTAAGCACTTAAATACCAACATTATTATTATTAGTAGTATAGTGCCCGCCACTCAATAAGCGCTTAACAAATACGGCAATTATTATTATTCTCTGTGCCAGTTACCTCATCTGTAAAATGGCGATTAAGGTTGAGGCCCACAAGGGACATGGATTGCGTCCAACCTTGTATCTACCCCAGCATTTAGTACAGTGCTTGGCACAGAATAAACGCTTAACAAAATATCATTAAAAACAAAAAGAATTCAAGAAGTGTGGCTGAGAAGGCAGCGGCCGGACTTGTTTGCTAGGTGGTGGGACCGGGCTCTTCGCTGTTGGGTTCTGACGGAAATCTCCCCTCCTGCCAGGCTATGAAAGCTACAACTATTACAGTGCCCAAGACGCCAGCGCCGCTGCCGGGGCCACCTATAACTACAGCACTGCTACCTGGGAGGCCGCCAAGACCGACGTGAGCATGGCACCTGGAACCGCTGCCATGCAGGTGGCGACTTTCGGCCCAGAGACTGGCACGAGTGAGAACTCAGACTCCCTCATTGCAAAGATCAACCAGCGCTTGGACATGATGTCGAAGGAAGGAGGCGGGGGCGGGGATGGCGGCAGCGGGGAGGGCATGGATGACCAGGAGAGGTGATTATGGGAATTCTTTTTGTTCTGGGAACTAGAGAAGCAGCGTGGCCTAGTGGAAAGAGCATGGGCCTGGGAGTCAGAGGACCTGGGTTCTAATCCCGGCTCCACCACTTGTCTGCTCTGTGACCTGGGGCAAGTCACTTCACTTCTCTTTGCCTGTTACCTCATCTGTAAAATGGGGATTAAAGCTGTGAGTCCCGTGTGGGACATGGATTGTGTTCAACCGATTAACTTGTATCTCTCCCAGCACTAAGTACAGTGCCTCGCACATAGTAAGTGCATAATAAATGCCATTAAGAAAAATAGTATTCTACATTAGACCGCAGAGTGGCTTAGTTGCATCAACGTAGTGTTCCCTCTGGGGAGCAAAAGACTGATTATTCCTTCCTCAGTTTTTAAAAAATTGAATAAACTTGCCGGCCACGTTCTAGGCAACTTGAGTACATCTTTTTTTCTGTCTCCTTATAATTTTCCTTTTCTCTTTCTCTACCTCTTCTCTGCCCTGCCCTCCCCTCCCCGCCCAATGAAATATTGAGTGCTAGACACTACTAAGAACCTGGGAGAGCACAAGAGAAGCAAGAAACACCTTCTCTGCCTCAAGAGCTTATAATCTAACAGTGGGGGTGGGGAACAGACACAAAAATTCTGCATAGCTAGTGGGAGCAGATGTTACAGGAAGAAGCCCACCATGTTTGGATAAAGTAACTGAATAGAGTGTTAACTATACAAGCCTGCATAGGTACAAAAGTGCTGAGGAGAGGACTGACTGACTTAAGTGGGGGTTAGTTTGACATGCCTGGGGTGCCGCAAATTCTGCGAGGGATGCTTCTGATGAAGTTCTGATTATTTGTTTATTTCTGGTTGCTCCTTAATCTGTACCTGAACCGGAGGGGTCTGGAGATCAGTGGCCATAGCGAACCCTTAATTGGGTCTCACTGACCACTTACACTAGACCAGTTGAAATCTCTTGTGGCAAGAACCCTGGCTTTTGTCATTGGAAGAAGTGAACACTGCAGATGTGTCTGGGGTGGATTTACAGACCCTCGAGGTGGTAGAGGTGATGCTCTAGTGCAGGGCAAGCCTGATTGACAGTAAGATAAGGGCCTTCCAAAGGAGGCCCAAAGCAGTCATGCTTTTTGCTCAGCCGTCAGGGTGTCTGGACTCGGGTTAACTATCGGTCTTGTGGAATGGGACCTAGGTCAAGCTCGAATGCTGTCTTCTCGCTTAGTAGAATGCCTGGCATATAGTAAGCGCTTAGCAAACACCACGATTATTAAATGGGTGAGGGCCCCCGCTGGATGCACTCTCACCTTTGGTTTCTGGTTTCCTTTGCAGCTCTTTCAGATTTGAGTCCTTTGACACTTACGATTCCAGGGTTGCAATGGCCGACCGTGATCTGTACCATCCTGGCTATGACTACGATTATGACTTTGACCTGGGAGCTGAGCAGGACGATGCCTTTGGCAGCCAGTGTGATGACCGCCGAGATCTGGCCCGCCACTCCGGGTTCTCCCGGGGATTCACTCGGGGCCGGGGCCGGGGTCGGTTCCGGGGCCACTCCGGCACCTTTGGACGCAGTGACCACTTCATGCCGTCGTCGAGCTCGGAGCGCCTGTCGGCCCGCTGGAACGAGCTGAATTATATTGGTGGAAGGGGTATGGGAGGATCCTGTCCCAACAGACTGCCCTCTCTCTTCTCCCAAGCTCTGGGTCCGGATTACGGCATGATGGGCGTGCAGGGGATGGGTAGATTTGCCAATATGCCCTACGGATGCGGCCGATCGCGAAACAGGATGCGCGACAGGGTGAGACTTCTCCTGGTTCTGTTCAAAATAATAATAATGGTGTTTGTTAAGCGCTTCCTATGTGCCAAGCACTGTTCTAAGCGCTGGGGTAGAGGCCAGGTAATTGGGTTGTCCCACGTGGGGCTCACAGTCTTCATCCCCATTTTACAGAGGAGGTAACTTCTCTGTGCCTCAGTTAAGTGACTTGCCCAAAGTCACACAGCTGATGTGGTGGCGCCGGGATTAGAACCCACTACCTCTGACTCCCAAGACCGTGCTCTTTTCACTGAGCCACGCTGCTTCTCGTATATTCATTCTGTCTCTGCCTATGGGCCTGTGTCTCTTCCTTTTTGTCAAGTGCTGGGGTAGATACAAGCTTATTAGGTTGGAAACGATCCATCCCACATGGGGCTCACAGTGTAAATTGGAGGGAGACGGATTGAATCCCCATTTTATAGATGAGGTAACTGAGGCACTGAGAAGTGAAGCGACCTATGTCAGTCCCAACTGACAGATGGCGGAGTCAGGATTAGAACCCAGGTCCTTTGACTTCCGGGCCAGGACTCTTTCCACTAGGCCATGCTCTCACAGCTATGCTGGCTTCTCAGACCCGCAGCCCTCTCTCTCCCAACCACTCCCAATTCTTGGTTTCTGTGGCTGATCCACTGAGCTCGGATGTGATTTTGTGTTTGCAGCCCAAGAGGAGGGGGTTCAATCGCTTTGGCCCAGATGGCGTTGGCCGGAAACGAAAATATTCTCAGAATGGCGACGAACCAGATGGCAAACAGGCCCGGACTGACAGCGAAGGAGAGGATTCAGAGAATGGTGTG
Source organism: Ornithorhynchus anatinus (assembly GCF_004115215.2). Taxonomy (NCBI): domain Eukaryota; kingdom Metazoa; phylum Chordata; class Mammalia; order Monotremata; family Ornithorhynchidae; genus Ornithorhynchus; species Ornithorhynchus anatinus. Next base: position 110,858,083 of record NC_041749.1, on the reverse strand, counting down.
CTCTTCCCTAGGGCCCTGAATGGGGCGTTCCGGGTGGGAAGCAGTTCTGGCCCCCAGGTCCATCCCCGCCTGGTACTTTGACCTTGGGTCAGTCGTGGCCCTGGCATTTTTCCAGAGGCTGCGCATCTGTAAGATGGAGAGAACAGTTTTGACCATCGGAAAATGCAGGAAGCCCAGGGATGTTGCTGAAAGGCATTTTTAACAGGAAGGCGTGCCCTGTTGACATCAAGCTCAACGGTCTAAGGCATTAGGGTGCAGTATGTTGAGGTGATCCTCTTTCAGACATTTGCACTGAAGCTGGCCGAGTCTTTCCCACCATCCCCGAGAGCCCAATGCCAAGTATTATTGGGAAGGCTTGGCAAGCATAATATCGTAAAATTCAGAGTTTGGGCTTATTGACTTTTGCTGGATATTATGATCAACAAGCAGAGCAAGGCTGATAACGAGAAGGTTACACCTTTCCCTGTAAACAATACCTAGAGCCCCTCTGAAAATTGTCCAGAGAGGTAGCCTGGGCTGCCTTCTGATGCATATTATGTGATGGAACATCCTTAGTTTAGCGTGTGCTCGCTTCTGCCGGAAGACGTGTTTTCACTGAGTATTTTGGCATGACCCTTTCTGGATACAGCAGTGATGCCTGTACTTTTTTGTTGTTGTTCTCCATGGTATTTAAGTGCTTACTGTCTGCCAGTACTGTGTGTACTAAGTGCTGTGGTAAATACAAGCTAATCAGCTTGGACACAGTCCATGTTCCACATGGGGCTCACAGTCTTAATCTCCATTTTACAGATGTGGTAACTGGGACCCAGAGAAGTGAGGTTACCTGCCCAAGGTCATATAGGCAAATGGTAGAGCGGGGATTAGAACCCAGGTCCTTCTGACTCCCAGGCCCATGCTCTATCCACTATGCCACGCTGCTTCTAATCACTTCTGACTGGTATTAGTCCAAGATCAAGTATTATACCTTTGTGGGTCACGTTCTGCTTTCCTGTCTCAACTTTATCAGGCTATCAATTTTTCTTTAGGGACGGGTAGTCTTTTTCAGATCATCTAGACTGTAAACTTGTTTTGGGCAGGGAACCTGTCTGCTAATTCTGTTGTACCCTCCCAAATGCTGAGTACAGCGTTCTGTACGTAGTAAGCGTTCAGTAAATGCCATTGGTTGATCACGTGGCCCAAGTTTTTTTTTCTGCTCAACAAAGCAAGTTTTCTGACTGCTGCACATTCTTATGCTCTTCATCCAAAACCAGAAATCACTTGGGTTCATTCTCCTCCTTATGTCTTGTAGATGACGGTGATGGGGATGACGGGTCCGGAGATGGAGACCGAGGTGTAAGTGACCCTTTACAAAATCTCCTCTGACATTTGGATTTTGCTCCATTTTTCAACCCTCTTTTCTTACTTTGCAGTTCTCGGCATATATTGGTGGGTGTTTGTTTTTGTTTTTTGTTCTTGTAGCTGATTTCTCTTCCTCATTTCATCACATAAAATAAGTCCTCAGGTAGATTTAATCCAGTCTTGCAGACATAAAATCTTGTCCTGGCAAGCCTATTAGCTTAAAAATGTTTCCAAGTTTATCAAAGTCACAGAGTCAAGAAAAATTGATAACCTGAAAAAATCGTACCGTGGGTCATGATTCTTTATTTTAGGCTGTGGGTTTGGGTTTATTTGCATAACTAGTTTAATCTGATCATTTCTTTCTGTACAGCAGCTGATCTGCTTGAGATGTTTAATTCAAGGAGTGCTGTTATTTCTAACTGCTACATTTTGTGGTGGTGTTCAAATCACTCAGTTTAGTTTATCCTTTTGCAAGTGCCATTCTTCCAAATCCATTTCTAATGTGCCTATTCTTGATGCTTGGGGGCACCCTGACCATCTATGTGATGTTCTCTGGCTTTAGAAATGCAGTGGGTTTTAGTGAATGGAGAGTTCAGCTGGGAATTAGGGCTGTGTGACCTCAGGCAAGTCACCTCAGCTTAGTGGCCCCCTGTCTATAAAATGGGGAGGAATCTCCTTGTTTCCAAACCCCTCCCCCAAGGGGAAGATTTGGCCCAAAATGAGAGTGTTGCACCATGCTCTAGACCCACTCTGCAATACCTGTTCTCCCTCCTGCTTAGTCCTTATCCCACATGGAGCTCACAGTCTGTGTTCAGCCTGATTAGCCTTAAGAAAATCACAGTCTTTATTATTCCGGGCTGTCTCAAGCCTCCCATCCTTAGATGGGAAAGAACCCCCTCTCCGCCAAACGGTTGAACACGGCTGGTGGAAACCCGGACTCAGGGCAGCCTTCTGCCACCATCCATTCACACTGTCATGCTATAACTCCACTCTGTTTTTTGTCTAAACTGCTGCAGTGTTTCTCCTTCGTTGGCTGGCCACAGCCCCCTCTGACTTTTCGAAACCATCACCTCCCACCTGAAGACCCCAAGCTTCCTAGCTCCTTCCTCCCGAACCCATGATGACCTCGTTAGCTACTTTAACAAAATCACAGACACAAGTTTCTGGAAAACCATCCCATAACCACACCCATAACCCCCGCAACATTCCCACCACCCCCTAAGTAATAATAATAATTCATTCAATAGTATTGAGCACTTAGAATGTGCAGAGCACTGTACTAAGCACTTGGAATGTACAATTTGGCAACAGATAGAGACAATCTCTGCTCAGTGATGGGCTCACAGTCTAAACGATAATAATGATGGTATTTGTTAAGCGCTTACTATGTGCCAAGCACTGTACTAAGTGATGTGGTAGATACAAGGTAATCAGGTTGTCCCACGTGGGGCTCAGAGTCGGGTATTTGTTAAGCCTTTCCTGTGTGCCAAGCACTACTCCACACACCCCTGCTGCTTTCTCCTCCAGCTCCTGCTTCCCAGCTGTTGTTTTCAAGAGATCTTCTACCTGCTCTCTAAATCCACTTGCTTCTACTCTCTCACTCTCCAATGGCTCATTCCCCTCAGCCTCCAAACATGCTCAAATCTCCCCCGTTCTGTAAAAGCCTTGGCTTGATTCCCACAGCCCCCCTCCCGCTATTGCCCCGTCTCCCTGCTCCTATTCCCATCCAGTGTCCTAGAATGGGTTATGTCCACATCACTGCCTTCACTTCCTCTTGACCAAATGTCTTCTCCACCCACTGCAGCCTGGCTTTCTGCCCCATCACTCCGAGGTGGCACTCTTTAAAATGACCGATGACTTCATTAGAGCCACTCCCATCCGGGTTCCCCCTCGACCTGTCTGCTGCTTTTGATGGCACTGACCAATGCCCTCAGGCCTGGGTTTTGCTGACACAGTCCCGACTTGGTGTTCCTCCCACCTCTCTGATTGCTCCTTCTCAGTTGTGTTCGTTGGCTTCTCCCGTGCCTCTCCCCCTCTTGCTGTGGACATTGCCCCAAGCTGTTTGCTGGGTCCCTTTTCTCCCTCTATACTCACCCTTGTGGAGTTCATAATAACGTTGGTACTTAAGCACTTAGTAAGCACTACGATAGACACAAGATAATCAGGTCGGACATAGTCCCTGCCCCACATGGGGCTCACAGTCTGGCTAATCCACTCCCATGACTTTAGCTACTACCTCTATGTGAATGACTCCTAAGTCGACTTCTATAGCCCTGAACGGTATTCCCGTCATCCGACCGGCATTCCTGTTTCTACCAATCAGTAATCAATCACTCTGGTATTTATTGACTGCTTACCGTGCTTAAAGAAACCCACTTTTCTTCCCTGACAGATTTCCCATCTCGCAGATAACACCACCGTCATCTTCCCAGTCCCAGGCCGCCCACAACTTCCGTGTCATTTTCGACTCCTCACTGTCTTTCATCTCTCACCTTCAGTCAACTGCCCAATTCTGCCAGTTTTTTCTACACATCTCCCAGCTCTGCCCCTCCTCTCAACTTCAAACAGCTACCAACCCTGGTCCGGCCTCTCGTCGTATTCTGACTAGACTATTTTATCTGCTTTCTCGCCAGTCTCCCTGCCTCCAGCCTCTCCCCACTCCAATATACCTCGTGCTGACCCGCAGATCATCTTGAAGCTTCTGTTGGTACGCGTCTCTCCCCTCCTCCAAACCCAACAATGGCTTCCCGTGTCTCTCCACATCAAAAATAATAATTACGGTATTTAAGCACTTACTATGTGCCAAGCACTGCACTAAGTGCCGGGGTAGGTACAAGATTATCAAGTTGGACACGGTCCTGGTCCCATGTGAAGCTCATAGTCTAAGCGGGGAGGGAGAGCAGGTATCAAATCCCCATTTTAGAGATGAGGAAACAGGCTCAGGGAAATTAAATAACTCGCCCAAGGCCACAAAGCAGGCAGGTGGCCGAGACTGGAGTAGAGTAGAGGTCCTCTGACTCCTCAGATGCCTCCAGTGGTTGCCCATCCATCTCTACATCAAACAGAAAATCCTTATCATTGGTATGAGGGCCCTCAATCAGCTCTCCCCCTCCTCTCTAATCTCACTCACCTCCCACTGCAACCCAGCCTGCACATTTTGCTCCTCTAACACCAACGTACCCATTGTATCTCGAACTCATCGTTCTCATTGACCTCTTGCTCATGTCCTCCCTCTGGCCTGGAGCTCTCTCCCCCTTCGTATCCAACAGACCAGCACTCTCCCCATCTTCAAAGCCTTACTAAAATCATATCTCCTCCAAGAAGCCTTCCTTGACTAATCACTATCACCCTCCCTTCTGCATCAGCTATGCAGTTGGGTCTGTAACCCTTATGCACTATGATGCTCACCCCACAGCACTTAGGTGCATAACCTTCTGCTCTGTGACTTCCCCTATCTCTAATTTATTTTAATGTCTGTCTCTCCCACTGGACTGGAGACTCCCCAGCTCTCCCCACATTCAAAGTCCTCCTAAAAATCTCATCTCCACCCTAACCCATCGGTTGATTTCCCAGCGTCAATCAATCAATCATGCCTTCGTCCAAACTCTAATACTTGTGACCTTTTTTACACTGTCCTTAGCACTCATACAGATATTTCTGCTCAATTTCTTTGTTTTGACTGCTATCGTTTTAAACATTTTCCTATCTGTCTCGCTTAAAAAGCAAGCTCCTTGTGGGTGGGGAACGTGTCACCTGTCAATATGATGGCATTTAACGGATTTACTGTGTGCCAAACACTGTACAAAGCACTAGGGTAGATACAGAACCATCAGATCAGACACAGTCCCCGTCCCACACGGGGCTCATGGTCTAAGGAGGGAGTAGGATTTAATTTCCGCACTGTACTTTTGCGGTTTTGCAGTTCAGCTGCACGGTCCTTTCCTGCCTCTTATAATGGGCTCATTAATTGGCTTCTCAATAACCCCGGTCCCTAGGAAGCGGTTAGGCGTGGCAGATTCCATTCCAATCGCCACTTGTCGTTCTGAAGTGAGGTGAGTTATTGCCTTGGTGATGCAGGACAGGAAGTGGGAGCAGTTCCAGGTCAGAGGCCAGTTGGCACCAGGAGATGCTTGGAAGAAGATATTGGGTAAACTTGGCAGCCGGCTCCTGCAGAGCTGTTATTCTCTGCCATGGCCCATGCAGGGCGTGGAAGTGAGGAGTGACAAATGGGAAAGGTTGGGGTGGCGATCGCATTCTCCCCAGGGAGATGGCTCCTGGGTGGCAACGGTTGAGGTGGGCGCTGGCTGAACGTTAACCTATCAGCACTGTTAAACAAAACTAAAAAAAGATCTCGATTTCTGCTGCCGGCTACTCGGGAGTGGCATGTGGGAGCGTGCCAGCTTCTTTAGTAATAATTGTGGTACCTAGTGCTTGGCACATAGTAAGCACTTAATAAGCACTGGGGTAGATACAAGTTAATCAGGTTAGACACGGTCCCTTTCCCACATTGGGCTCACACTCTTAATCCCCTTTTTTACAGGTGAGGTAACTGAGGCAGAGATAAATTAAGTGACTTTGCCCAAAGTCACACAGCAGACGTGGCAAAACTGGGATTAAAACCCAGGTCCTTTTGACTCCCAGGCCCGTGCTCTATCCACTAAACCATGCTGCTGCTTTTCTGGCCACATCTCTCTTTCAGGCACTTGTTGGAATAAGAGCTACTCAGATGTTCTTTGCAGTATCCACATGTTAGAGAGGGCAGCTGAATCTCTTAATTGGCAGAAGGGAAAGGAGGGTTCGGCCGACGAGCCCACAAGCTGAGTTGACCTTTGAGCTCTCGGTTCCCGACTTTGTCATGGACTCTCTTGCTTTTCCATTGGCCCTACTGTGCTTGTCATTGAGATAGGCACCTCCAGTAAAAATCCAAGTCTTTATACTGCCTTTATACTTCTGTTGGTTGCACCAGGGAGCACCAAATGCCAAGAAGGGTCCTTATTTAATGAAAGTGGCGGCGTCTCTGATTTTTCCCCATGTTAGATGAGAGCGGAGGGGTGAGGTGTTTAACAGGTTAGCTGATCACATGATTTCTATCGAAGACTATCAGTTCTGATGAGTGTCTCTCTTTGTGTGTGTGTGTGTGTGTTTATATCTTTTTCAGGATGAGGAGTGCGATGAAGAAGGAAGGAGGAGAGGTAGGGTTTCTCCAGCATGCTCCTGCACTCTGATTTCCCCACATATCCACTCTGCTTCCTCTCCTCTCCAGTGGCCACTGGGGCCAGAAATCAGGCTAATCCTAAGCAAATGCTGGGCCTGGCTTGGAGATGGTATTCTGAGCCTTGGGGTGGAAGAAAGGACCTAAGTCGTTGGACATGGCTGTTAGGGTAGTAACTGGGCTTATTGTTTGGGGGCCTCACCCTTTGCTCCAAAGGCTTTTGTGTGTCGCACTTATTGGAAACCATCCAGTATGCACTATAACCTTGCTTCAGGGAACTGATTTCTTCTGGTGTGAGAGAGAAGGAAAAGCCTGTATCCATTTGCCTGGAACCAATCTGCTACTGAAGCGATGGGGGCGGGATGGGAGAGAAGGGGCCCTGCTTGGTGCCTCGGGTTGCAGGTGCTCTGGGTCGTGCTCATCTGGGCCTCTGGAGCCTTCTGGGCTTCGTTCAGTTCAGGCCTCCCTTGGCGGCTGGATTTGGGCGGGGGCCCTGGTCGTCCCATTCGGCCGTGATGGACCGGTTTGGGATACTCAGCTGGAGTGAAGCAGTGTGTTTCCGATACCTTTGCTCTGCGGCGGCCTCATAGGGGAAACTCCAGGCGTGGGGCTGGCTGCGGGGTGAGTATAGGGTCCTTTCCATCTCCCCACCGTGGCTTCTTCCGGGACTTTTGGGAGCCCAGAGTGAAGCTCATGAGGGACTGGCCAGGAGTTTCTATCAACCCCCGGTGTGGGAAAAGAGCCCCCGAGAAACATTAACAGACCCCAAGACTTGGCAGAGGACTGGATCCTTGGGTCCTTTCGGCCGGGGAATTGGGAGAGTGGAGTCTGAAGGGTGGCTGCTTTGGTTCTCCCCCTTCCCTGTCCCCTTCCGACCTCCCTCTTGGGCCCACCTCGAGCCAGACGCGGCTCTGAAAAAGGAAAGAGACTCCCTCTTGACTCTCTCTCTTGGCCGCATGAACCTGCTGCCTCTTGGCGGGTCCCTCCCTCAAGATTTCTCCCCTTCTCCCCCCTACTGCCTCCCCCAGTCATACACTTTCAGGGCTTAGCTGTCCCTTCTGAGGTTCTCCCAGCCCTATTTATTGAAGAGGGCCTGGGAACATTCAGAGCGTTCAACAGCTCTTGTGGCCAGGGTAATGCTAAAGCCAAGGTGAAATGTTTATTGCGCACAGGTCCTGGTACCCGGAATGACTTTGCTCTTAAACAGCAATAATAGTTTCAGGCAGTGACCTCTTGCCAAAAGTCCCACCTGCCCTTTTGAGAGGCTTCTGAGCAGCGCCCGCCGGTCGCCATCTTCGTGGGACGGTCTCGTGACTGGCATCAGGGGTAGGGGTTACAGTTCAGATGCTTATCGCAACCTTTTTCTGGTCTCCCGCCCCCTCCCCCAGCCCTTCCTCGGAGTGCCCATCCCTCAGGTTCCTTCCCCCTGCCCCTTGTCCCGTGTCCCGGTGGGCTTGTTGGCTCCAGGGTGTTGGGCTACATCCCTCTCTCTCTCTGTCTTTCTCAGCGGGAGGCTTCCTTGCCGACCCCAGGGGAGAGAGGTAGGATCGGGAGGTGGTCTTTTCCACCTCCTGCTGCTAGGATTGCTTCTCACTTGACCTTGGGAAAGCCCGAGGAGGGCCCCTCCTCCTCCTCCTGGGACTGGAAGGTGGGGGCTAGGCTGACAAGGAAGGTCAAGCCTACTGAGGAGGCCTATTGCTGCTTGTACAGGCTGAGCCCCAAGTTGGCAATTCAGCTGAGGTGGGCCTGGGGTTGGGCTGAGGGGGAACCATTTTGCTTCATCCCTGAGCCTCTGGCTTGCCCTCTCTTTTAACTACAGGAAATTGCGCAGCTCTTTCCTTAAATAATTCGAGGAGGAGGAGATGGGGTTTCCACCTTTTCAATCTGGAAAACAAGTGCTCTCCCAGGATGGGATGGGTAGGAGGGCAGAAGAGAGCAGTAGTGGGATCCAGCTGCAGATCCTCTATGGGCAGGCGGGCAACTGGAAGGAAGGAGGAGCAGCAGGCCTGGAGAAAGAAAGGGGAGACAGAGCCCAGGCAGAATCTTGCTGTTCTGGGGCCAGTGGGGTTGAGTCAACGCCCCGGGGGGAACGCATTCGCCGAGCGTCTCTTCCGGATCTCGGAGGTCCTCGGACACCAGTGACCAAATGGCTCTATGCCTCTCCTTCTAAGGAAGGAGACTAGTCCCTCTAAACAGAAGAGGGAAGAGGGTGACAGGGACATGCTGCCCTTTACAAGGTCCTCAGCGCTTGGCTTTCATTCATTCATTCAATCATTCAATCGTAGTTATTGAGCACTTACTGTGTGCAGAGCACTAAGCACTTGGAAAGTACAATTCGGCAACAGATAGACAATCCATACCCAACAACGGGCTCTCAGTCTAGAAGGGGGAGAGACAACAAAACAACTAGGCATCAATACCATCAAAATAGATAGTTATATATATACAATTATAGATATATATAGAGAGAGAGGCTTGTCCTCTGCCTCTTCAAAGTGATTCGAAGTGGGTATCTCTGTTGCAGGAGACAGAGACGACGAAGACGAGGAAACGAAAAAAAAGAGGGAGAAGCAGAGAAGACGGGACAGGATGCGGGATCGTGCCACGGACAGGTATGGCTAAAGGAAGTGGGGCAAGAGAAGAGCCGTTGCTGTCTGGGATGAGGGGAAAAGGGGGAGTCTTGGGGTGAGGGTCTCTGATCCTCCTGTGTCGAGTTGATCCTGCATGATCAGAACCACGGTTGAACGCCGGAGTAGGGAAGGGAGTGGAATCTGCCAGTCTCCTGGCGTTGAACCTTGGTCGCTTCAGCGTTGCTTCCTGAAGCCCTTCATGAACTGAACACCTGTGAGGAAATGAACTTTCTCGGCCTCTCTTGGTCGCAGATATGGACAAGAGTGAACCGGTTTGGGAAGTAAATTGGGGGTGAGGTGGGGTAGATAGATGCAGTAGCGCCTCTAGATCAGGAAGCGGAAAGATTTTAAACTTCATGCATGGATCGGCCGTGCTGAGCGCCATGACGATCATGTGATGTAAGGGTGTGTTTCTCTTGGGGGTCTGCTGAAAGAGTAAGTTAATCTATTGAAACCCCTTGTTTTCTCTTTTGAGATATGTGGGGACAACTCATTTTCCTTGCTCCTCAGTAGTGACGGGCTGGAGAACACGTCCCAGTCTTGCAAGCAACTGCCTCCAGGTCAACAGCAGATTAAGTGGCGATTTGCACACCTCATTATGATGGGAAGTTTGACGCTTCTAGGATGATGTTTCTCAAATTTTTGTAAGAGAGCTCCAGGTGGTCCATGGAACTGCTACTGGTTTAGCCCTATTCCCTTCCCACCTGGCCCCAGTCTGGTCCCTGTTGTGGCGGTTTCTGCTCTCCTTTCCCCCTCCGCCCCTAAAGTCAAACCTGCTGCCTTGGAGCTCAGCGCCTTGTGTCTGTACTCCACAAGTTTCCTTCTCCCTCGGAGGAAGGAAGTGAGAGGCAGTGTGGGGTGGGAAGGAAATGGGAGAGAGACTGGAGGGGACGAGGGCTTTTTGGAAGATGAGGGAGTGAAGTCTGCAGTTGTGGCGGGGCCCCCGCACACGCATGCACATACACATACCTTGGACTTGGAAAAGTTAAGTGGTTGCCCGAGACTCTGTGCCCCTAACAAAGCAATCTGTTGCCTAGACCACTTAGAGGAGTGTCCTCGGACACCTTTATTGGGAACCGTGGTCCTCCCCTCCCCATCCTCCACCTCGGTCCCCTCCACCCTCCCCAAACTAGACACTAAACGTAAACATTTACATCAGTGCAGCAGAGATGAAGAATAGCCAAACCCAACTTTCCTCGCATCCTTTACACTCAGTTCTGCCAGAGCAAGTGTTTTCACTACGCGTTTTGGATAGAACGCGACAGCAGAATTAGGGAGTGTTCTTCCGACAATTTGCGTCTGTCTGGATACAGCGCGACACGGTGTCGGAAGGAACGGTTGTGCGCATGCATGCATCGTTGGACACGGGGTGAGTGGTACAACGCGCGTTTTCCTTTATGTGGGGGTTCTGTGAGAGCACACCAGGCCCCTCCCTCCCCTCCACCCCCAGGGTTGTGGGAGAATTGGGCTTATTTAAAAGTGGCACACTTCAGTCTCTATTTTCAGTTCCTAGGTGCCATGTGGGTTGTCTGCTATGAGCCTGGACTTCAGCCCTTTCTCCCTGAGGGGTCTGCGGGGCCCAGGATCATTGGGTGTTTAGTAGTCTGACCTCCTGAATGGCAAAAGCCAGATGACCACCTCACTCATACACGGGCACCCGCGGACCGTGGGTTGGAGTGCTTAGACGTGCTCCTCTGAATCGTGATCAATCCTGATGTTTCAGCATGGACATTCACGTCTGATGTCTCTTTAAGCTGCAAACTAAGTCGGGGAGGACCCTTGGGAGAAGAGTGAGCTGTGGAGTCGGGGAAGCCTAAGGACCCACAGAGTTTACTATGTCGGGAGAATAATTACTGGAGAAAGTCCATTACAATTCTTGGTTTGGTAAATGGATTGATGATGTTTCCTGCAGAGGAAGTGGAATTAGGAACTGCAACGGGCCTTTTCCTCTCTTTGAGAGAGTTTCTTTCCCCCATCTAGTGGATGAGGTGAATGTTCCCAACTGAGGTAGTCTCTCCTCCTCTGTTCCTCCCCATCCCTCGGCGTTTAACAGGGGAAAGTGAATTGCCTGAGCCCACTTAATACGTCAGTGGCACTTCTGGAGCCTGATGCCCAGTTATTCTTCACCCCCGCCAGAGCTTCCAGATCAAAACCTTACCCATCTCTTCTCCCCCTCCCCCCCCCACCCCCAAAAAAATACAGCACTCTGGTGCTGCCTCAGATGATGAAAAAGGTCCATTCATTTAGAAACAGTACAGCCTCATGTTAATTTGCAAAAGAGGCATCTTGAAAAGGAGTAAGAAGCAGGTGCTAGGCGGATGCTGACGAGGCTGGCAGCACTGCCGAGATACTGCCTTTGAAACGTGCCAGTCTCGGTGCAGCATCCTAGAGTGATGATGAAATAGCAAAGAGGCACGGGGCCGGTGGTGGTCCGCAGGTCCCGTTCTCTCTCCCTCCCCCCCACTTAAGTGGGAGAGGGAAGGAACCCTGACAACTGTATGCATATGCCCTTTCATTTCCTTCATCACAGTCTTTCTCTTCTATTCTGCATACCAGTCAGGGGCACTTCTCTGTCTTAAGCACTCTCACTAATCCTCCCAGTATGCTCATGTGGCCTGTGTTCTGTCACCGACTTACGTGACCCTGGCTGCACCCCATAACTCTTCAGGCCTCAGCTGTCTCATCTGTAAAATGGACTGAAGTCTGAGTTTCCCCAATCCCAGTCCTCAGGGCCTTGCTTGTAAATTAGGTAAACCGTGCCCTTGCAAACAGTTAACACTCTCTGTGGTGCTCGATCTCCCTTCAGGATTCAGTTTGCCTGTTCTGTGTGCAAGTTCCGTAGCTTCGAAGACAAAGAAATCCAGGAGCATCTTCAGAGCAAGTTTCACAAAGACACACTCCGATTTATCGGTACCAAACTGCCTGACAAGACAGTGGCGTTTCTACAGGTAAAGGGCACGTTGCATTTGAGGAGCCTTAAATCATGCGGCAAGCAGCCTCCCCGGGAAATTTCAGGCCATCTAGCCTCCAGAATCTGAGTTGAGCTCTTGCTTGGCTAGAGGAAGCTTTCTGAAAATCCTTCAGCCCAGTAGCAACAAGGTGGCGTTTCTTGCCGTCTGGCAAGGTAGCTGTGTCTTTTAAGGCACTGAAGTCCTTGTAGCTGGGATCTGAAGAAACCAATTTGACCTGCCTGTCAATACTGCTGCCGAGGACGAGGCCGGTTAGTTCCATCCCAGGCTGTCAGCGGGTAATCATTGCAGCCAAGTGAGGCGTCCAACTCTACCCCAGTCATTTTCCCCTTGTTTGTCCTGTGCTTTCCTTCACCCCTCCAGGAATATATCGTGAACAGGAATAAGAAAATTGAGAAACGTCGTCAGGAGTTGACCGAGAGGGAGGGCGCCAAACACAAACCAGACCCTTTTAAGGGTGAGTCCAAGTTTTGGAGGAGGGGGTTTTGGAGGGGGCATTTAAATGACCTGCACATACTTAAGTCTGGCATTATTAGGGCTAATGACTATGCCTAAGCAGTTCTCTACAACCCACTTCGCAATTCTTGAGAAGAGGGTTTGGGAGGGCATGGAGTGGGAAACCTAGAGCTCACTTCTGCTTGGAGTCATTGTGATGAACAAAATAGGAAAGCCATGCCTAAATGCCCTTATTTTGCATCTCTGTCTCCCACCCCCCCTTTCAGACTTCAGGGGCCCCAAAGTGTCTTCTCCATGGGATAAGTGGAGAGAAGGAAGGTCGGGCCAGGTGCTCTGCCTGGAGCTTTGTAGCAACATCGGAGGCATGAGTGAAACCAGAGCGATTCCAATCCCAATGTCCTGCCTATATGTAGGCTGTGTAAAATGCAGTATAAATACCGGTTTCCCTCTCCTACTTTGGCTGTCAGGCTGACAAAGGGACAGGGACTGTGCCCAACCTGATGATCTCCTATCTACTCCAGCGCTCAGTATAGTGCTCGACCTGTAGTTGGCATTTAACTCATTGTCATCACCATCATTATTATTACTATATTATCATTATTATTTTTAGGAAGCAGCGTGGCTTAGCGGGAAGAGCACGGGCTTTGGGAGTCAGAGGTCGTGGGTTCTAATCTCCGCTTGTCAGCTGTGACTTGGGGCAAGTCACTTCACTTCTCTGTGCCTCAGTTACCTCATCTGTAAAATGGGAATTAAGACTGTTAGTCCCATGTGGGACAACCTGAGAACCTTGTAGCCACCCCAGTGCTTAGAACAGTGCTTGGCACACAGTAAGCGCTTAATAAATACCATCATCATTACTATTACTCTTACGATGATGCTTGGATCGGTCTGGTGGTTTGGCTTTAACGGATTAAATGATCCAAGTGGACACACACCTGGATGCATCCCTTGAACATTGAACTCTTGCATGATTGGTTTCCCAACTGGGGTTAGTATCTCAGAGAAGAGGTTGGAGTGAATGTGGACTGTGAGCAGCCCCATGTGGAATGGGAACTGTGTCCATTCTGACAGACTTGTATATACCCCAGCGCTTAGAAGAGTGCTTGACATAAAGTGCTTAACAAATACCATTTAAAAGAAAAAAAAACCACCTAGTATTCATGTTGGCCAAACAGTTCTCCCAACAGTTTGATCTCAGTCCTATATGCTATGCTTCTTGGGTATCTGTCTATAGGGATTGGCCAAGAACACTTTTTTAAGAAGATCGAAGCAGCTCACTGTATGGCCTGTGACATGTTAATTCCAGCACAGCACCACCTCCTCCAGCGACATCTGCGTTCTGCAGATCACAACCACAACCGCCGGGTAAGGGCCCATGGTACCAGTCGGAAGACCCAGGGCGGATATTTTACGGAGTGGAAGAAAGTCTAGGGAGCCAGGAAGAGTGGGTGGCAGGGTGGCAGGCACAATCTCTGGGCTCTGCTTTCCCACTATTAGTATTCACAATCACTGAGCTAAGTGCTTGGGAGAGTACAATATAACAATGTAACAGAGTTGGTAGACACAAGGGGGATTGTAAACCCCCTATGGGCAGGGATCAGGTCTCCTGACTCTGTCCTACCCACCCACCGGCCTACTATGGTGCTCAGCACACAGAGATCAAAAAATAGCATTGATTTTTAAAGCAAAAACCAGGACCAGGCAGAGATTGGGACCTTCTGCCAATGAAGAGGAGGAAGTTGAGGAAACAGGGCCCTTGAGGCAATTAAAATTTCTGTGGGTTTTGAAGCTTTCTTTGAAAGCACTGAAAACGGTGCTGGCCGATGCTCTTTCCCATTCTTCCGGAGAACAGTGTGCATGTGGAGGTCCCGGGAGAGCGGCTGTCTGTCGGCTATCGCCAAAATGGAAACCCACCAAGAGGCCCTGAAGCCCAAGTGACCAGAAGGGCTGGCAGTCCCGAGTCAATGAAATAATGAAAGAGCTAAACATACATTGGCGTGCTACTGGCGACCCTCTAAACAAAGCTCGTTGTGGGCAGGGAATGTGTCTACCAACTCTGTTACATTGTTATATTGTACTCTCCCAAGCACTTAGCTCAGTGCCCTGCATGCAGTAGCACTCAATGAAGACAATTGATTGCAGGGTTGACTCAGCTAGGGAATGCCTTATGGCGAATGGGCTTTGAAGGCGGGGAGGGGTGTTGATTTGATGGGGGTAGGGAATGCTATGCGAGGGAAATGGTGAGCATGGTGGAGTGGAAGTGGGAGAGTCACAAGCAAGATGGGAGAAGAAGGTTTGCTTGGAAGGAGCGAAGGGCGGGAGCTAGGATATAGCCAGTGAAGAGAGCAAACAGCTGATAGAGAGCCGTGAAGCCAGTAGTCAGGAGTTTCTGTTTGAGGTGGAGAAAAATGGGTAACCAGTGGAGGTTGTTGGAGGAGAATTGTGTGTCTGTTATACTCTCCCAAGTGCTTAATACAGGACTCTGCACACAGCACTCAAATACCATTGGTTGATTTAACCCCATTATCTGAACTGACCCAGGCAGTTGTATGTAGGAGAGACTTAAGAAGGGAGGGGCTGGAGGCAAGGAGACCAGTAAGGAGTCCAATTGAATAATCCAGTCAGGAAGTAACAAGGGCTTGAACCACGGTGGGGATCATAAGAGGGGAAAACCAGTAGGGTTTAGCAATGACCTGAAAGGGAGAGGGTCACGATGACACCAAGATTAGAGTGTGTGGATGAGCTCCATGGGAAGAGTAGAGGACCCAGAACAGAGTGGGGTGGAACACCTGCTGTTAAAGCGAGGAGATAAGATGAAGGACCAGCAAAGGAGACTGAAAGGCAGTGGTGGGAGAAATAGAGTACCGTGTTTGGTGGAGCCAAGGCTGTAGAGAGTCCTAGAAAGAGGAAGTGGTTAGTGTCCAAGGTAGTCAAGAGATCAAGAAGGATTAGGCTTAACGGGTGGAGTGTAGTCAAGAGAAAGCAGCATGGCCTAGTGGATGGAGCATGGGCCTGGGAGTCAGACGGACCTGGGTTCTAGTTCCGGCTCCACCTCTTGCCTGATGCGTGACCTCGGGCAAGTCACTTTACTTCTCTGGGCCTCATTCCCTCATCTGTAAAGTGGGGATTAAGACTGCGAGCTCCATGTGGGATATGGACTTTGTCTAACCTGATGACCATCTATTTACCCCAGTGTTTAGAACAGCTCCTGCCACAGAGTTAGCGCCTAGAAAATACTATAAAGGGGGGAATGAAGCTTTTTCAGAGTAGCAAGTGAAGTCAGCAGGGGTTAGAGAGGGAGGAAATCAGGAAGATCAGCAGAGGTAGAGTCCTGGTATTGAGTAGATGTAAGGATTGAGTTTTGCAAGGGAGGGTAAGTCTATAGCGGCAGAGGTCGACCAGGTATTTTGAGCGCCAAAATCGCTCAACCAACCCAATTACCTTGTATCTACCCCAGTGCTTAGAACAGTGCCTGGCAGATAGTAAGCGCTTAACAAACAATTTTATCATCATTTATTATTATTATTACAGTTTAGCAGACTGGAGGTCTCAAGGGGCAGAGGACAGTTGTGGGAGGAGGAGATGGCAGAAGTGGTGGTTTCACACTCCCCAATGCTGGTGATAATTGCTCCGGCTGCAATGGACTCCTCCACAGTCAGGACCCTGATCCTACAGCCATCTATTTTTCAAGAGTTTTGGAAGACTCACATTGTTGTCTGACTTTCTCTGCAGCTTGCCGCTGAACAGTTCAAGAAGACAAGTCTTCATGTTGCCAAGAGTGTCCTAAACAACAAGCATATAGTGAAAATGCTGGAAAAATATCTAAAGGTTTGTGATTTAGGGGGGAGGGCAAAAAGAATGGTAAGGGTCGAGGGTGGGGAAGAGTGTATCTCGGAGAAGGTAATAATAATAATAATAATGTTGGTATTTGTTAAGCGCTTACTATGTGCCGAGCACTGTTCTAAGCGCTGGGGTAGACATAGGGGAATCAGGTTGTCCCACGTGGGGCTCACAGTCTTAATCCCCATTTTACAGATGAGGGAACTGAGGCACAGAGAAGTTAAGTGACTTGCCCACAGTCACAAAGCCGACAAGTGGCAGAGCTGGGATTCGAACTCATGAGCCCTGACTCCAAAGCCCATGCTCTTTCCACTGAGCCACGCTGCTTTTCAAGAACCAGAAGGTGTGACTGTGGCACAGGATTCATTCGTTCAATCATATTTACTGAGCACTTACTATGTGCAGAGCACTGTACTAAGCACTTGGAAAGTACAATTCGACAACAGATAGTGGCAATCCCTACCCAACAACGGGCTCACAGTCTAGAAGGGGGAGACAGACAAAACAAAACAAGTAGGCATCAATACCATCAAAATACATAAATAGAATTATATATATATATATACACATCATTAATAAAATAAATAGTAATAAATATGTACAAATATACACAAGTGCTGTGGGGAGGGGAAGGGGGTAGAGCAGAGGGAGGGAGTAGGGGCGCAGGGGAGGAAGAGCAGAGGAAAAGGAGGGCTCAGTCTGGGAAGGCCTCCTGGAGATGAGCTCCCAGGATTTAGATTACTGGACTCAATAGACAAGGAATTGGACTGTAAGAAGTTTGACTTTTTGTGTGTGTGTACTTGTTAAGCGCTATGTGCTTAGCACTGTACTAAGCACTAGGGGAGATACAAGATAATCAAGTTGGATATCCTTGTCCCATGTGGGGCTCAGTCTAAGTAGGAGGGAGGACAGGGATTGAATCCCAATTTTACAAAAGAGGTAACTGAGGCACAGAGAAGTGAAGCGACCTGCCCAAGCAGTAGAGCTGCGACTAGAACCCAGGTCTTCTGATTCCCAGGCCTGTGCTCTTTCCACTAGACCACACTGCTTTGATTGCTGTGAGAGCCTAGGCCCCTCCCCGCAGTACCTGTTTCCAGGACTGGCAGCCTGTCACTCCTCAGGACCCCTCCCAGAGGGAAAGTCATTTCACATAAGGTGCCATCCGCTCACTTGATGGCGTCAACTGGAGACCAGACCATTCCTAGGGAGGTGATGGTTCAAGGAGGCGGGAACCAGTTGTGGAAGCAGCATGGCCTAGCGGAGAGGGCCTGGGAGTCCGTAGACCCGGGTTCTAATTCCAGATCTGCCACTTGCCTTGCCGTGAGACGTTGGGCAAGTCACTTCACTTTTCTGGGTCTTGTTTTCTCCACCTGTAACTTGGATCATGGGGATTAAAATACCCATCTTCCATCCCCCCGCCTTAGGCTTTGAGCTGCATGTGGGACCGGGGCCGTGTTTGACCTTATCATCTTGTACCTCCCCCAATGCTTAGCACAGTGCCTGGTCCAAAGAAAGCACTTAATAAATACCCTAATCTCCTCACACCCTCCCCCCCCCCGCAAATTGAAACTTCTGGAGCCAGGAAGTAAGAGAACTCACTTGGCTTCCTTCTAGAACAGAGAATATCTTGGTCTGGCAGAGGGGTGACCACATGGGAGCTGCTGCTGGGAGAAGCACTCATAATTCAGGGGGATTTGGGAACCCTTCAGCTCAGATTGAGAACAAGTGGAAGATCAGGCTCATTGCATTTCCTCCCAAATCTGGTTCAAGATTCCGACTCTACAGTTACCGTTGCACCCTCGACCCCTTAAACCAAATAAATACTGATGATCTGGTTGGAGCCCGAGATTGGACCTGCTTTGTCTCGGTGTGGTGAGCCTGCTAATTTGCAGGGGCTCCCTATCGCAGCAGGGGCAGGGCCAGGGCCAATTAACTGAAACCCGAATGCTCTCCGTGCCGTTTACCGGAATGAAACCCAAGAGAAGTGGGATGGTGACAGCAATCTACTGGGCCAGTTCTGGGCTGCCCTGTCATGAGCCCCAAGAGTGCCATAGGTACAGCTGGAATAAGCTGTTGGCAACGAGGACCCCAGTGGTGCAGTTGGAAGCTTATTCTCACAAAGCGATGAGAAGCAGTGTGGCCTAGTAGAAAGTGCCTGGGCCTGGGAGTCAGAAGGACCTGGGTTCTAATCCCGGCTCTGCCACTTGTCTGCTGTGTGACCGTAACTTCTCTGGGCTTCAGTGACCTCATCTGTAAAATGGAAGGTTAAGACTTTAAGCCCCAGGTGGGACAGAGGCAGTGTCCCACCTGATTAGCTTGTATCTACCCAGCACTTTTTAAAGCGCTTACTATGTCCCAAGCACTGTACTAATAACATTTAAAAAGAAAGGAAAAAAGCGATTAGTACATCATAGATGCTATCGCTGGCTACATTGGAATGGGGCTCCAAAATCCCCGAAGCCGGGTGGCCAGACCTCAGCATTTAGACAGTTTTCTGGTCTTCTCTTCAAAAATGTCTATGCTGGTACTTTTATGTGCATCTGTGGGATGCTAGTGAAGTACAGTGGAAACTTGTTTTTGTCTAATACAGTGCCTCACTATGCCCAATGGCTTACATCTGGTGGCCACCGGGGTGGATCTGAGAAACTTGGTAGAGGATCGAAGGTTACTTGAGATCAGGCTGGCCCGACAGCTCTTGTTCGTGCCCTCTGCAGACCATTAGAACTGCAAATTAAACTCAATATGCTTTTGAAAGCCAGAGAAGCACAGCTACCAAAGCCCATATGGATTTAAGCTATGGAAGCCAAGCTAGGCGCCTGCAATGAGAACCAGAATGGCATAGTAGAAAGAGCACGGGCTTGGGAGTCAGAGGTCGTGGGTTCTAATCCCGGTTTCGCCTCTTGTCAGCTGTGTCACTTTGGGCAAGTCACTTCTCTATGCCTCAGTTACCTCATCTGTAAAATGGGAATCAAGACTGTGAGCCCCACATGGGTCACCTTGATCACCTTGTATCTACCCCTGTGCTTAGAACAGTGCTTGGCCCATAGTAAGTGCTTAACAATACCATCATCGTCATCACCATCGTCAATGGGGGCAAAGACCCCCCCAAGGGCTTGGCACTGCTTTCTGGGCAAGGCAGACGGCCGTAGCTTGGCTCAGCCTGGGGACCTGTAGGGTTCCGGGCTTCCTCACCGGGCTGCAGGACTGGGTCAAGGGTCACTCCTGCCCCCGCAGTGACCAGGCTAGAGCAGCCTCCAGCCTGGTCCCTTGGGCTAATTAGCTATGTGGTATCCGCTCTGGAAGAGGAGGGGGAGTTGGATCCATTGCTGGGTGTGGAGGCATTTGGGAGAATACCATAGAAATCCAAGACACAGTCTTAAGAGCCTTCTTGCCTTCCTCTCCTCCCTCACCCCCCCCCCCCCCCGAGTGTTCTGCCCAAATTTTGTCCCCATACTCAAAATGACAAGTTGGCACTCTTGATTGGAGAAGTGATCAGAATTGAGGTTGGCTTAAAATACATCTATATTAGAATGGTGTGGGCTTCCCTCCTCCTCTCCCACCCCAATCAGAGAGCCAAAAAGAATACTTCCAAAAGGAAAGGTTTTTGTTTTTGTTTTGTTGTGTCTCCCCCCAGATTAAACTGGCATGGATAACCTTCCTTGACGGCAGGAACCAGCTAGCTGGAAGGCCTCAGTTGTGGGTTAGCTTCCAAAAACAGTGTCAAGCGGGCAAAGTTTCTATGGGAAGTAGGTCTCAAACTTTCAACGTGTGCCCTGTCCCACAATACCTCTCTACTTAAGTTGTGGGTTCTTTAGTATTGCAGGAGGAAGTGCAAGAGCAAGACGCGGGAGGCCCCGTTCAGAAAGACCAGTTGACTGCTCCTGGCTCAAAAGCTATTTGAGTCAGAGCTCTGCAACTTCAGTCTCTCTAACTCCCTTCAAACTCTTCCACGACCTTCATTATGAAACACTATAAAAGAAGCCCCTGCCTCCCTTCTAGTGTCTGCATATCTTGTAATGCCAGGTGAGAAGCCACAAAGCACTTAATCTTCGTGAATACAGGGAGGGAGGGATGAAGGTGAAAGAGCTAGCCGTTAGAAAAGGAAAATGCATCCGTCCCCAGAAGTGGCTCGACAAGATCGTTGGGCCGGTCGGTCAGTCGGTGCTATTTAGTGAGTGCTTACTTTGGGCCGAGCACCTGGTATGGGTTTGAGCTGGAGGTAGGCCTGCCCCCCAGCTGCCGGTGGCCCGGCCGGCCCTGTCGCCACACCTAAAGCCCACCACGCCTCCTCGCCTACCGCTCCCATCCTTTACACCCTGATGACTTTTCCCTAGAGGTATGGGGGCTACTGTTTTCGAGGCGGGGGTTAGGGTCCCCCCCAAGCAGATCTGATTCTTTAGAATTCACAAGTGGCAACGGCTTCCCTCAAATTCTCCCCCCCCTCCCCCCAAGATTATCACTGCCACATAAAAATAATCTCTGCTGCTGGTTTTTCTACATCCTAGTCCTTGGGGAACACATTGCAGACTTTCCAGAGGGAACTGCATTGGGCGACTCAAGTTCTGTCTCGTTCTCAGGTTTTTAATCCCCCGTGATAAGGCTGTAATCACCTGTTGTTCTCTGGTTCCTTTCACAGGGGGATGACCCTTTTACAGATGAAATAGTTGACCCAGATGTTGAAGGGGATGAAAACCTGGATGGGGCCGAAGGCAAGGAAGAGACCACTGAGGAGGTGGCTGCTGCAGCAGTCTTAGCGGAGATGATTGCAGCGGCAGTGATGGTAGTCGAAGGGGAAGAAGAAAAAGGAACAAGACAGGACAGTGAAGTGGTAGCCGAGGAGCAGAACACCATGGAAATGGATGATGCCGGTAACGCTGCCTCTCAGCCACAAGAGGAAAAACCAAGCGGATCCGAAGCAGGAGGTGGCAGCATGGCAGCAGAAACCGGAAGTGGTGAATTAAAGGAAGAAAGTGGTGAAAGAGGAGTGGAAAGTGGGGACCCCGCCCAGGCCGACGGAGAGGCGGGGACCGGTGGGGACCCCGCCCGGGCGGACGGAGAGGCCGAAGGCATCAACACAACAGCAGAGGATGAGACATTGACAGAATGATCTGTCTGCGATCTGTATACTGCACCATTGTATAAAATTGCTTTTTCTTTTTTTCTTTGTCTTTTCTGAATGCAGCCCTCTGGTGTGTTGCTGGAGGGTGATGTGCAACAGCTTTTCGAGAGGAGGGGCCCAGCTGTGATGTTCAGGGAGCTGTCCTGTGACTTACTGTCTTGTTCTGTAGATTTGCTTAGGTTGTCTACAGCCTGTCTTGGTTTTAGGTGGACTTTGCAGAAAGCTGTTTGTTCCCACAAAAACAGCGGAGTTCTCTCCTTTGAACTTTAGATTTCCAAATAATAAAATTTGATAAACTTTGACAGCAACTTTGGGTTTTTAAAGTGCCACCTGTCAGAATTGAATTATTTTTCATGAGAATGTCATGGGTCCAGTGAGAATATTTTCCTTTAAGTAGGGATATTTGCAAATTTCACTTCCTGGCCATTTTGGTCCCATGACTGGTCCATTATGCAGGGCACACCTGATTCAGGGGCTTGACTGATGAAAAGTGACTCCTGAAAGTCTTGTATTTCCCCCCTCTAAATTGAATAGGGTCCCATCCCCCCAGTATCCGTGACAGATAGTGTCACGGGATTATTTTCAGCAAAATCAGCTTCTTGAAAGAGATATCATTTAAGTGTTCTCTGTGCCTGTTATAAGTGTTGAGTCTAACAGACCCTCACCACTTGATCCAAACCAAGTGAAATAACCTGATTCTCCAGTGCGTAACAGGCTATTTTAATTGCTTCCATTTCCTGAGGACATGGTTGTTCCCTAGTAGCCAGCAATCATTTACCAAGAACCCAGTCGGCTCCAGTGGCCTGTAATCAGTCAGAATTGCTTATAATTGCCGCAGTCCTGAATATTAGGAGAGGGGAAGACTAAAATGAAGCAAGTGTTGGGTAAGTAAGAAATGGAGCTGTTAAACCTACTGCTTGAAACCAAATCTAACCTGGCACGAAATCTAATGCTTTAGACTGGAAAAAACAATATAGTAAAAACACTCTCCCTCTCCTTCGTCCTCTCAGCCTCTGTGTATATATGTGTGTGTTCTGTTTGTGTTCTTCAACTGTCCTTTACCCTTAAACAAGGTCCTTAGAGGAGAACGGGTGAGAGGGGTCATTGCTTAACTTCTGCTGTAGATCTGTCACAGAGGCTGTTTTGGTTTTGTTTGGTTGTTTTTTTTCCCTCCCTTGGGAGTTTCTTCTTTTCTCCCCCCTCCATCTTTGCCTATAGCAAAGGGAGGGGGACCTGCCCTAGAGACTTAAAAGCTCCAGGAGGCAGACCCTGAGAAGATAAAAGGAACTCAGAGCAAGAGAGGATGGAAGTTCCCTAAGTAATCATTTCACATGACTTAGTTGTCAGGTGCTTAAAATGAGGGGATGAAAAAAAAAAACCATTTGGTAGCAGTAACTGGATTTGTATCAACTTTCTTTGAGGTTTCAAGGCTGCTCAACCTAGAAGAGTAGCTTTATCTCATCAAGTTAGGGGCAGTCACGGCTTGTACTCTTCCTCCTCCAGGCAAAAAGTACATTTAGATCAATGTATTTACAAAACTGCCTGTTTTGAAAAATAACTTTAAAATCCTGAGCAGATAAGAGCAAGATCCTGTCCCTACAATGAAGGTCAGGGACAGAACAGTCCTAAAAACGAGCCAATTGGTCATGCGAGCTCTGTTTTGCTCCACCCCAACCTGAAAATGAGTCCCTTTCTTTCCCAGCCTTGGTGGAGGGGGGGAGGGGGAAGATAGGCATGGTACAGTAGTGATGACTGATTTGGAGGTTCAGGGGGAACCTAGCTGGGGGAAAAAACATTACCCAACTGATAATCCCAGGCCCACTCAAGAATAGGCCTATGTTCCAGGTTTAGCTCTTGAATCAAATCTGCTCCCTGGGTGTGGGGGGAGGGGACAGGGTCTCCAGATTAGGAATGACTCTTCTGGGTTCAGGTTAGACCACCTCTTCAACATGAAATTATCTCTGGGTGATGGGAGGCAGCGAGGCATTCAATGCTATGGCAACACAAAGGAAGCTACCTAGTACAGTCCCATGAACGTAAAGTTAAGGAAGAAGAAAAGGAATAATGCTTGACCGTCTTTATTAACTCTGCACCTCGACTAATTAGGTGGTATTTGGAAAACGCCCTTCTGTCGGTCCAGGGGGAAATAGCATTGCTCTGGGAATCGGGAGACCCAGGTTCTCATTCCATATGTGCAGGTCGGGGAAGGCCGGCTGGGGTTATGTCTGATCAAAGAACCACCTGGGGCCCCACACAAAGTGCACGGGCCCAGCAGGAATCCTGAAAAGAGCTGGCGAAGGCGGGTAGTGGAGGTGGCTGCGGCTACCGAGGCAACCGCCTGCTGAGTTGGGGGGTTGTGGTCACTATGGTCCTCAATGGTTCCTGCTTGTAAAGAATCATGGCGTACGCTGCTTCTTTGTCCACCTACTCGATGCAGTATCTGTCCCAGCAAGATCGTGACTGGCCGGACTGAAAAAGAGGGCACGTGGTGCTGGACAAACCAGCGCCAACGATCAATTCCTCTGGGTGGGCTCTCGGCCCTGAAGCGGCAGGATCGAGGCTTGTCTGTAACGCAAGAAACATTGCAATTGTTCCCCAAGGTTTTAAAATTCCTTCCCCCATCAGATTTAGCAAGAAAGGGTGGCCTGGTGGATACAGCACGGGCCTGGGAGTCAGAGGGACCTGGGTTCTAATCTTGGCTCTGCCACCTGTCTGCTGTGTGACCTTGGGCAAGTTAATGCATTTCTCTGGGCCTCAATTCCCTCATCCGTTAAATGAGGATTAAGAGTGTGAGCCCTAAGTGGGACAGGGACTGCGCCTGGCCTGATTTGCTTGTATCTACCCCAGGGCTTAGCTTGGCAAGTAGTAACTGCTTGACAAATAGCACAATTATTATTATTATTTCATCAGGAATAATCATAATAATGGTACTTGTAAAGTACTTACTACGGTGCCAAACACTGTTCTAAGTGCTGGGGTAGATTCGAGTTAATCAGGTAGGGCACAGTCCCTGTCCCAAATGGGGTTCACACTCTTAACCCCCATTTTACAGGAAGGGCGAGGAGCAGTGTGATCCCGTGGAACAAGCCAGGCCTGGAAGGCAGAGGAGCTAGGTTCTCATCCCAGCTCTGCCACTAACCTGCTGCCTGCCCTTGGGCAAGTCACTTTAACCTCTCTGGGCCTTGGTTTCCTCATCTGTAAAATGGGGATTCAATGCCTGTTCTCCCTCCTACTTAAAACCGGTAGCCCTACTTTGGGGAGGAACTGTGTCTGACCTGATTTCGCTTGTATCTAGCCCAATGCTTAGAACAGTGCTTGACACATTGTAAGCGCTTTAACTACCATATAATAATGGGGTTAATAACCAGGAGGAGCATCTGGTGTGGTAAGTCTTCTTTCTGAAAGGGGGCTGCAAGCCTGATCCTGTCTCCTGTGAGGCTCGAAGTGAAGGTTCTGCAATTGCTGCAGGGGAAATAGAATGCAGTGAGGAGTAGGATTGCAACTAATTATAGCTAGGATTTATCTGCACATTTAATCCAAGAGGTGGTACTGCCAGATCTGGGTTCTAGTCACGGCTCTGCAAGTAGGAGAGTGCAGGCCGGGGTGGTGCTATCAGCGTGGAAAGTTTCTTTAAGAACCACCTAGGATGGTTCCCCTAGGTGGACGGGCCCAGTAGGAATCCTGAAAAGTAGCCATCTAAACAGGCAGCGACGTGCAGAGGCTACCAAGGTAGCCACCTGCAGCACGTGGCCTAGTGGATAGAGCACGGCCCTGGAAGTCAGAAGGACCTGGGTTCTAATCCCAGCTCTGCCATTTGTCTGCTCTGTGACCTTGGGCAAGTCACTTTACTTCTCTGGGCCTCAGTTACCTCATCTGGATAATGGAGATTAAGACCGTGAGCCCCTCGTAGGACGTGGACTGTGTCTCACCTGATTATCTTGAATCTACCCCCCAGTGTTTAGTGCAGTGCCTGGCACATACTAAGCTAAAAAAAGAAGAAAAAAACCCCACCATATCATCAGCACTATGCTGTGTTCACTTTGGCCCAAAGTGACTCCTGAACGTAAAAAGCCCCCATGGGCACATCTGCCCGCCTACCTGGTCGTTCGACTCTTGTCCCCAGTGGAAACTCAACTGGGAGGTTGGCCCAGATTCTCACTACTGAAATCTTAAGACAGACTCGTCTGTCGTTCTTGACGGGAATCTCCATCGATGACTGGCATCGGCTCGGGCAGTAAGGTAGATGGTATCTCATCTATCTCGCCGCCGACCAATCGCCCACGTCCTGGCTCTGGCCTGGAATGCCCTCCCTCCTCAAATCTGATAGAAGATTACTCCCCCTCTTCAAAGCCTGACTGAAGGCACATCTCCTCCAGAGGCCATCCCTGGCTATGCCCCCCACCCCCCACCCCTTCCTCTTCTCCCACTCTTTTCTGTATCACCCTGACTTGTTCCCTTTGTTCTCATCCCCAGCCCCATAGCATTTACAAACATCTGTCATTTATTTATATTAATGTCTGCCTCCCCCACTCTAGACTGTAAGCTTGTGGGCAGGGAATGTGTCTTATTGTTGTAGTGTACTCTCCCAAGCGCTTAGTACAGCGCTCTGCCCACAGTAAGCACTCAATAAATACATACGACTGAATGAATAGAAGCACACTTCAAAGGTATGTTCAGCAGCAGGGTCCCAGGTCTGGCAGAAAGAATAGTCTCCCCACATGGCAATCAGCTCCCCCCCCCACCCACTGTGAGCCCATTGTTGGGCAGGGACTGTCTCTGTTGCCGAATTGTACATTCCGAGCGCTTAGTACAATGCTCTGCACATAGTAAGAGCTCAATCAATACAATTGAATGTATAAATGAATGAATACAGAACAATCTGGTAGAGGCTCAGGCTCCTCTGCCCGTAGTGGGAAAGCTCTACCCTCAAGGGGGTGGAGTCCAACTCTCCTGCCTGCTTCTCAGATCCCGTCCAAAGATTTCTTAAAACAGTAAACCAAATTCAGTGGAACCTGATAAAGTATATTAACCAAATCCAAGAAAGTCCTCATATCCCATTTTCCCAACACCAATTGCTTAGGTAGTGATTTAATTGGCATATTACCTCTACAACTCCCTGCATAATTGGGTAACCTGTTTTGTTTGAAAAAACAAAGGGGTTGAGCCAGAACCACATCAAGATTTACAAGTTCTCTCCAACCGAAGCTCTTGAGCCATATGCAAAGCTGCATGGCATAGTAGATAGAGCACGGGCCTGGGAATCACAAGGACCTGGGTGCTAACTCCAGCTCTGCCACTTTGCTGTGTGACCTTGGGCAAGACACTTCACTTCTCTGTGCCTCAGTTCCCTCATCTCTAAAATGGGGATTGAGACTCTGAGCCCCACGTGGGACAGGGACTGTGTCCAACTCAATTTGCTTTTATGCACCCCAGCGCCTGGCACATAGTAAGCACTTAAACACCATCATTATTATTATTATTCCTTGGCCCTACTATCCTCTCACTTTGTCATCATTAGATAGCTAAAAAGCTCTTGAGAGAAGGGCAACTCTGCATGGATGGTGTAAGCTGACTGTGGGCAGGGAACGTGTCTACCAACTGCTATATTGTACTCTCCCAGGTGCTCAGTACAGTGCTCTGCACACAGTGTTCAATAACTACCGTTCATCATGATGATGATGATTTTACCCGGAATGGAGTTGGCACAAGAGGGTTTAGTATACAATATTACAAGCACCTGGTATCCCGGAAAAGCAGGCACAGAATAATACGGGTGGAAAGGAATAACCCTTAATAATCTTCTTGAGACTTAACCAAACTGGAATAAGTCTCTGCTTTGGCAAGTTGGGAACCCTGAAAAAGGCCTTCGGGTATTTGCTGGGGAATTGGAGACAAGCATAATAGTTGTAATACTGTTTATTAAGCATTTACTATGTGCAGAGCACTGTATTATTCATTCAGTCGTATTTCACTCAAACCATTCAATCATACTTACTGAATACTTACTGTGTGCAGAGCACTGGACTAAGCGGTTGGGAGAGTACAACAACAAACGGACACATTCCCTGCCCAATACGACCTTACACGCTTACTGTGTGCAGAGTACTGTACTAGGCGATCCGGAGAGTACACTATAACAATAAACAGATACATCCACAACAAGCTCAGGAGAAAATACACGGGTGGGAAGACATGGTCCCCCTCCCTCACGGAGTCAGAGGTTCAGTCGCACAGAACCCAACTTCACTGTCTGTGGCTCTGCCTTTGATTACAGAAGGACAACAATCTATTATTACCATATGTAAAAATCAGAAAGTGTTAGCTGATGGTATAAACACACTCACTTTGGAGAACTGAAGCAAAGATTAGTCACTAAAAACATTCATTGACCCTTTTTTGTGGGCAGAGAATTGTTCCATTCCCTTAGGAACATACTTCAGAAGTGAGACTGACTCTCCATTCTCCAGTAGTTTACATTTCAATCGGGCAGATGCAAATGGCTGAGCACAGCCACAAAAGATGGACAAAAGTAAGCAAATAGATAACAAAATGTATCCACACAAGTGCTAAGGGGCCTAATGGGGGTGGCACTACCAGAAAGGTGGGGATTTGGGAGTGATAATGCATCTGGGGAAAGGAAATAAATGGTGGAGCAGGCTCAGTGCTTCTTAAATTTTCTCACTGCCATTCCCTAGAACAGCTGGCCTGTGTCTCACACAGTGAGGGAAATGAAGCTGGATTACCTTGCAGTACTTAAGTGGGAAGAATGAGGCGGCAGCATTCCTTTGTGACTAAAATTGAAAAGCACTGATTTAGGAAATTAGGCTTCTATTTAGCAATTTAAAGTAAATACGAGTGTTTCCCTTCTCTGTTCTACCTGATCCTGGCTCTTCAATCGCCTCTAAGCAGTGGGTTTACTTCAGATCAATGTTTTTTTTTAAATGGCATTTGTTAAGCACTTACTGTGTGCTAAGTGGTGGGATAGATACAAGTTTATCAGGTTGGACACAGCCCCTGTCCCACAAGGGGGCTCACAGTCTATGTGGGGGGAGGGGAGGAGCGAACGATTTAATCCCCATTTTACAGTTGAAACTGAGGCACAGGGAAGTTAAGTTCATTCATTCAATAGTATTTATTGAGCGCTTACTATGTGCAGAGCACTGTACTAAGCGCTTGGAATGTACAAATCGGTAACAGAGACAGTCCCTGCCCTTTGACGGGCTTACAGTCTAATCGGGGGAGACGGACAGACAAGAACAATGGCAATAAATAGAATCGAGGGGAAGAACATCTCATTAAAACAATAGAAAATAAATAGAATCAAGGTGATGTACATCTCATTAACAAAATAAATAGGGTGATGAAGATATATACAGTTGAGCAGACGAGTACAGTGCTGAGGGGATGGGACAGGAGAGGGGATGGGGCAGAGGGAAAGAGGGGAGAGGAGGGTTTAGCTGCGGAGGGGGGGGGTAGAGGGAGGAGAGGGAAAGGGGGAGCCCAGTCTGGGAAGGCCTCTTGGAGGAGGTGAGCTTTAAGTAGGGTTTTGAAGAGGGGAAGAGAATTAGTTTGGCGGAGGTGAGGAAGGAGGGCTTTCCAGAACCGCGGGAGGACGTGGCCCTGGGGTCGACGGCTGGATAGGCGAGAACGGGGGACAGTGAGGAGGTGGGTGGCAGAGGAGCAGAGCGTGCGGGGTGGGCGGTGGAAAGAGAGAAGGGAGGAGAGGTAGGAGGGGGCAAGGTGATGGAGAGCCTCGAAGCCTAGAGTGAGAAGTTTTTGTTTTGTGCGGAGGTTGATAGGCAACCACTGGAGGTTTTTAAGAAGGGGAGTGACATGCCCAGAGCGTTTCTGCAGGAAGATGAGCCGGGCTGCGGAGTGAAGAATAGACTGGAGCGGGGCGAGAGAGGAGGAAGGGAGATCAGAGAGAAGGCTGGCACAGTACTCTGACTTGCCCAAGGTCACGCAGCAAGCAACTGGCAGAGTGGGGATTAGAATCCAGGTCCTCTGACTCCCAGGTCCATGCTCTTTCTACTAGGAAAGAGCAGTAGGCATTTGAGCACTTACTGTCTGCAGAGTCATGGGAAAATAGAGTCTACTAGCTTTTGACCCCAAAAGTAGTTTATATCCATTAAGTACTTAAGTACTAATGCCACAGCCCGTGCATTAAACAAAAAAATTAAAATAACCCAGCCGAATCTTTTTCAAATTCTGGCACACTCATTTGCACAGCAGAGCTCGAGCGGAAGACTATGGGTACAGTTTACTCCTGCTGAGTTAACCCTCTTGCTCCCCCAGGGACATGGTGTTTCCACTCACTCTCTCTTCTGGTTCAACCTCCATCTTTCCTCTCCCGGCTTTGTTCATAGCTCCCTCAGTAATAGTAATGATGTCTGTTGAGTGCAGTGCGCCATACTAAGCACTGGGAAGATTAAAACTAGTGCCGGGCACAACCAATTTTGAATGTATGTTTTGGAAGTTTGGTTCTAATAAATGCCTTACCATCAGCTTTAAGGCCCTCAATCAGCTCTCCCACTTCTTACCTTACCTTGCTGATCTCCTACTACAACCCCATCCTCACACTCCGCTCCTCTAACCCCAACCTTCTCACTGTTCCTCGTGTTCATCTATCTCGCTGCTGACCGCTTGCCCACGTCTTTCCTCTGGCCTGGAACTCCCTCGCCCTTCAAATATGACAGACCACCTCTCTCCCCATCTTCAAAGCCCTGCAATAAAGGGCTTGGAAGCAGCGTGGCCTAGTGGAAACAGCACAGGCCTGGAGGTCACAGGGCTTGGTGTCTACTGCCACCTCTGCCGCTTGTCTGCTGTGGGACCTTGAGCAAGTCACTTCACTTGGGTCTCAGTTTCCTCATCTGTAAAATGGGTGAGTCAATACCCGTTCTCCCCACTACTTAAACTATTAGCCCTGTGTGGGACAGGGGCTGTGTCCAATCTGACTACACCAATCTGACTACCTCTAACTACCCCAGCACTTAGTACAGTAAGTACTAAGCAGAGAAGCAGCATGGCTCAGTGGAAGGAGCCTGGGCTTCAGAGTCAGAGGTCATGGGTTTGAATCCCGGCTCTATCACTTGTCAGCTGTGTGACTGAGGGCAAGTCACTTAACTTCTCTGTGCCTCAGTTACTTCATCTGTAAAATGGGGATTAACTGTGAGCCTCACGTGGGACAACCTGATTACCCTGTATCTACCCCAGCGCTTAGAACAGTGCTCTGCACATAGTAAGCGCTTAACAAATACCAACATTATTATTACAGTACTTGGCACATAGTGAGCACTTAACATTACTATTAAAATCCTGTCTCCTCCTCGAAACTTTCCCTAAATCCTCATTTCGCCCCACTATTCACCCTCCCCTCTGCGTCTCCAATGCACTGGGCCTGTTCCTCTTAAGCACTCTGATACTCATCCCACCACTGGCCCCACATCACTTAGGTACACATCGTTACACTCTGCTGCTTCCCCTATCCGTTATTTTAAGATCTGCCTCCCTCCTCTAGACTGTAAGACGAGATCCTTGCCCACAAGGGGTTATCAATTCTATTGGAGTATACTTTCCCAAGCCTATCAACTCTATTGCAGTATATTCTCTCAAGCGCTTAGTACAGCGCTCTGCACAGAGTAAGCACTCAAACACCACTGATTGAAGGTTTTGAAGTGGGCTTAGACTAAAGTTCAAGTTTTTAATGGTATTTGTTAAGCACTCAGTTGGCACTCTGCCTCCACAATGGAAGCATAGGAGCCGACCCCAAAGCAACTAATAATAATAATGCTGAGCTTCTTACATTTACATGTTACGACACCAGCTCTTTTGCTCAGTTCTTCCTTCAGTTATCAAACCACTTTGCCACAGTGTAGTTTGAGCACTTAGATACTATTTAAACCTAAGTAAGTTCGCATTCAAGTATTTTGTAAAACATACCCAACACAAGTAGTTTGGGGAAATTCCTACCTTGAAAATACTAGTCTTCTGTCGCCCCTCAAAAGTGGGAAAGAAAATCAATCATTCGCCTCTACCACCCCCTCCAGATACTTGTCGCTGTCATCTACCGCCCTCCTGGTCCCACCTCCGACTTCTTCAACCACCTAGACCCCTTTCTCACCTTCCTTCTCTCCTTCTCTCTGCCCACTCTGATCCTCGGAGACTTCAACATCCATATGGATGTACCCGATGACTCCTCTGCTGCCCGCCTGCTATCCCTCCTCGACTCTGCCGACCTCCTCCTCCACCATACTGCGCTCACTCACCGACTCGGTCACACCCTCGATCTCGTCATCTCCTACCGCTGCACTATCTCCTCCCTCACCGACTCTGAAATCCCTCTCTCTGACCATAACCTTCTCACCTGCCTCATCTCTCACACTCCCTCCCCCTGCAAATCTTCGCTACTGCCCCACAGAGACCTCCGCTGTCTTGATCCCATCTGTTTTTCCAAAAGCATCTCTCCTCACCTTGCCGCCCTGTCCTCACTTCCCACTCTCGACGATCAGGTCTCTGCTCTCAACTCCACCCTCTCTACTCATCTCGACTCTCTCGCCCCCCTTTCCCTCCGCCGCTCTCGCTCCGCTAACCCACAGCCCTGGATCACCTCCTCTGTCCGCCTCTTACGCTCCTATGCTCGAGCTGCTGAGCGCTCCTGGTGAAAATCCAAGCACCAAGCCAACTCACACACTTCAAATTTATCCTTTCCTGCCTTAACTCTGCCCTCTCCTCCACCAGGCAAAACTTCTTCTCCTCCCTCATCGACACCCACGCCCGTCACCCCCGCCAATTGTTCCGGACCTTTAACTCTCTCCTTAGGCCCCCTGTTCCTCCCCCTCCCCCATCTCTCACCCCCAATGATCTGGCCACCTATTTCATCACAAAAATCAACACAATCAGATCTGAGCTCCCCAAAGTCACCCCTCCGCCTCTCCCCTCCCCCCCACCAACCCTCTCCCCTACTTTTCCATCCTTCCCTGCAGTATCCTCAGAGGAGATCTCCTCCCTCATCGCAAGTGCCACCCCCTCCACCTGCGCCTCGGACCCCATTCCCTCTCACCTTCTTAAAACCATCGCCCCTGCCCTCCTCCCTTCCTTAACTTCTATTTTTAACCACTCAATCTCCAATGGCTCCTTCCCCTCTGCCTTCAAACATGCCCACGTCTCCCCCATCTTAAAAAAACCCGCTCTTGACCCCACTTCCCCCTGCAGTTAGCGCCCTATCTCCCTACTACCCTTCCTTTCCAAAATCCTAGAACGAGTCGTCTACAATCGAAGCTTAGAATTCCTTAACTCCCATTCTCTCCTGGACCCCCTCCAATCTGGCTTCCATCCCCTCCACTCTACCGAGGCTGCTCTCTATAAGGTCACCCATGACCTCCTTCTTGCCAAATCCAATGGCTCCTACTCCATTCTAATCCTCCTTGACCTCTGCTGCCTTTGACACTGTCAACCATCCCCTCCTTCTCCATACCTTATCTCACCTTGGCTTCATGGACTCCGTCCTCTCCTGGTTCTCCTCGTATCTCTCTGGCCGGTCCTTCTCGGTCTCCTTCGCTGGTGCCTCCTCCCCCTCCCATCCTTTAACTGTTGGAGTTCCTCAAGGGTCAGTTCTTGGCCCTCTTCTGTTCTCCATTTACACTCACTCCATCGGTGAACTCATTCGCTCTCACAGCTTTGACTACCATCTCTACGCAGATGACACACAGATCTACATCTCCGCCCCTGTCCTCTCCCCCTCCCTTCAGGCTTGCATCTCCTCCTGCCTCTGGGACGTCTCCACCTGGATGTCGGCCCGCCACCTAAAACTCAACATGAGCAAGACTGAGCTCCTCATCTTCCCTCCCAAACCCGGTCCTCTCCCAGACTTCCCTATCTCTGTGGATGGCACGACCATCCTTCCTGTCTCTCAGGCCCGCAATCTCAGTGTCATCCTTGACTCGTCTCTCTCGTTCACCCCACACATCCTATCTGTTACCAAGACCTGCCGGTTTCACCTTTACAATATCGCCAAGATCCGCCCTTTCCTCTCCACCCAAACGGCTACCTTACTGCTACAGGCTCTCGTTATATCCCGGCTACGGGCTCTCGTTATATCCCGGCTAGACTACTGTGCCAGCCTTCTCTCTGATTTCCCTTCCTCCTCTCTCGCCCCGCTCCAGTCTATTCTTCACTCCGCTGCCCAGCTCATCTTCCTGCAGAATCGATCTGGGCATGTCATTCCCCTTCTTAAACACCTCCAGTGGTTGCCTATCAACCTCCGCTCCAAACAAAAACTCCTCACTCTAGGCTTCGAGGCTCTACGTCACCTTGCCCCTTCCTACCTCTCCTCCCTTCTCTCTTTCTACCACCCACCCCGCACGTTCCGCTCCTCTGCCGCCCACCTCCTCACCGTCCCTCGGTCTTGCCCATCCCGCCGTCGACCCCTGGGCCACGTCCTCCCGCGGTCCTGGAACGCCCTCCCTCCTCACCTCCGCCAAACTAATTCTCTTCCCCTCTTCAAAACCCTACTTAAAACTCACCTCCTCCAAGAGGCCTTCCCAGACTGAGCTCCCCTTCTCCCTCTACCACCCCCCCTTCACCTCTCCGCAGCTTAACCCTCTTTTCCCCCCATTTCCCTCTGCTCCTCCCCCTCTCCCTTCCCATCCCCTCGGCACTGTACTCGTCTGCTCAACTGTATATATTTTCTTTACCCTATTTATTTTGTTAATGAATTGTACATCGCCTTGATTCTATTTAGTTGCCATTGTTTTTATGAGATGTTCTTCCCCTCGACTCTATTTATTGCCATTGTTCTTGTCTGTCCGTCTCCCCCGATTAGACAGTAAGCCCGTCAAACAGCAGGGACTGTATCTGTTGCCGACTTGTCCATTCCACGCGCTTAGTACAGTGCTCTGCACATAGTAAGCGCTCAATAAATACTATTGAATGAATGAATGAATGAATTTACTGAGCTGCGTGCAGAGTACTAAATGCTTGGGAGAGTACAATACAGAAGAGTTCGTAGACATGCTCTTGCCCCACAATGAGCTTAGTCTAGAGTTTGGTTAAGAAGCAGCGTGGCTCAGTGGAAAGAGCACGGGCTTTGGAGTCAGGGCTCATGAGTTCGAATCCCAGCTCTGCCACTTGTCAGCTGTGTGACTGTGGGCAAGTCACTTAACTTCTCTGGGCCTCAGTTCCCTCATCTGTAAAATGGGGATGAAGACTGTGAGCCCCACGTGGGACAACCTGATTCCCCTGTGTCTACCCCAGTGCTTAGAACAGTGCTCTGCACATAGTAAGCGCTTAACAAATACCAACATTATTGTTAGAGGGGGAGAAACACATTAATATAATAAATAAGTTACAGAAATGTACTTAAGTGCTGTGGAGCTGTGAGATGGTGATTAAGGAAGAGTGCCAATAATAATAATGATGGTATTTAAGCGCTTACTATGTGCCAGGCACTGTACTAAGCACTGGGGGAGATACAAGCCAACTGGGATTGGACACAGTCCCTGTCCCACATGGGGCTCACAGTCTCAAATCCCCATTTTCCCGATGAGGTAACTGAGGCCTGAGAAGTGAAGTGACTTGCCCAAGGTCACACAGCAGACAAGCGGCAAAGCCAGCAGTAGAACCCATGACCTTCTGACTCCCAGGCCAGGGCTCTAGCCCCGACGCCAAGCTGCTTCTCTGGGATTTTCATCTCAAGTCGCCAAAATTCTGAGTAGAAATGTCCAACGCTCTGTGTGAGCCCGTCATCGGGCTGGGATGGTCTCTATCTGTTGCTGAAGTGTCCATTCCAAGCGCTTAGTCCAGTGCTCTGCGCATAGTAAGCGCTCAATAAATACTATTGAACGAATGGAGTCCCCAGGAACTGACCTCGTAGTTTTTTTATTTTTTTGGAATGAGCGGAGTTCGTGAAAGAGCGAAGCAGCGTGGCTCAGTGGAAAGAGCCCGGGCTTGGGAGCCAGAGGTCGTGGGTTCAACTCCCAGCTCTGCCACTTGTCAGCTGTATGACTGTGGGCAAGTCACTTCACTTCTCTGTATGACTGTGGGCAAGTCACTTCACTTCTCTGGGCCTCAGTTCCCTCATCTGAAAAATGGGGATGAAGACTGTGAGACTAACGTGGGACAACCTGATGACCCTGGATCTCCCTCAGCGCTTAGAACAGTGCTCTGCACATAGTAAGCGCTTAACAAATACCAACATTATTACTATTATTATAAAGCGATCTGCTCTCCGCTGCGTAGCCCAGGGCAGAGAGGGGACCCCGCTGGGACAGTCAAATCACGCCATCGCGTTTCCCCCGCCTCCAGGGGCCCGGAAGATTTCCAGGGCGCCGATGACCACTTCTCGCATCGCGCCGCCCACCCGCCCAGGCAGTCCCCACTTACCTCTGGGCTGTCCCTCCCGGCGATCATCAAGCTCGGTCTGACCCCCCTCGCCCCACAGACCGGAGTCAGCCCGGTGAGCGAGCGGAGAGGGACGGACGGACAGAGGAAGGAAACGCCTTACGTCCCGTTCTACCGTCACCTCGGATGCAGGGTCAGGAAGAGAGAGGTAGGGGTTTGGGGCGGGCGGGCGAGAAGCGCGCGCACCGCTTCCCACGGAAGTAAGGCGCGCGGCCGGATCGTGGGTGGAGAAGGGGGCGGCGCCAGAGTGGGCGGGGGCGGTGCGCGTACGTGCGTGGTGACGGCAGTTCGCTGTCGGCGGCGGCGGAGCTGTTTGTTCTGGGCTCCCGGTCCCGAGGGCCGAAGCAGCGGCCCTCGAGGGCGCCCGGGAGGGAGCGGGCCCCTCGCCAGGGGTGAAAAGGCAGCGCTGAGGCCCGAGCGGCCAACTGCCTGCCGGCCGGGCCAGGGTCCGGCTCTCTGCGCCCCGGAGGAGTCGGTGGAGGTGGTGTGCGGCCTAGTCCCAGGTGAGGATAATGTGCCCTTCGGGGCGGGAGGGACGGAGGGAAGGGAGTGGGGAGTTGGGCCCTGGCCGCCGAGGGTGGCCGGGTCAAGAAGCGATGGGGGCGGGGAGGGGGGCTTTTACATTCTCGACGCTTACTTACGCCTCCTGCCAACGTAACCTGCATTGCGTAATGGGGCTAGTGCGCCAAACACACCTACGCCATCTGCGCAGCGGCAGCACGGGATTGGGTCTGGAGAGGAGAGGAAACGATCACCGGCCCCTTCCTCGCAGAGTAGCCCACCCTCCCGGGCCGCGGCTCTTCCCTTCCGGGAGGGGGGGGGGGGCTTGTAACGGGGGCGCCTAGAAACCGCTACGTCCTCTGCGGAGCGGGCCGGGCCCGTGGGTTGCGCTGCGCCGCCTGCGCACGGGAGTCCGGAACAGGCGCTGCGCCGTTGGCGTAGGGGGCGGTCTTCTCTCTCGGGGCTGCGCCTTTGGCGTAGGGCCCCGGGCCGCCCCGGGCCTTCCGCTGTTGGCACACGTGAGGGACCCCCTGCCTCGGCGAAGCGGAGGGTGCGGAGAAGCGCGGGGAGGGAAAGAACGGAGCCCGGCCGGCTGGCGGGTTGGGGAAAGGGGGAGTGGGCCCGGGAAGGAAGGGAGGGAGGGGGTTGGTGGGAGGACGGCGGGGGGGCGGGCTGAGATTGATGGCACTTCCTGTCGCCGCCATTTTGTAAGTGAGGAAGAGGAGGAAGCGGCGGCGGTGGCGGCAGCGGCAGCAGCAGCAGCTCCGTTGCTGCGGCGGGAAGTGCCTCCTCCTAGAGGCCCCCGGGTGAGCTCTGTCGGCGGGGGATTCGGCTCGGGACCCCCAGCCCCCCACTCTCGCCCTCCCTCCTAATCGGCAGCGGTGCTCGGACGGCGGCGGAGTCTCCGTTGGGGCTGATTCACCCGGCTCGGAGGCGGCGGCCAGGGCCCTACCCCGGGGCTTCCCTCCCCCGCGCTGGGCCCTTCTCCGGCCCCCGCCGCGCTCTCACGTGGGCTGGGCCCCGAACCCCGACCCGCCGTCCGAGCCGTGCCCTTCCGTGGCCTGAAGGCTGAACTGTGGACACGGTCTATGGGCTCTTTTTCTCCTCTTGTGTCCCCGCCGGGTTTCGTGGTTCGGTGCTGGGGGATCGCCTTTTAAGCCTCTCTCAGCCATCTGGGTGGTGGAAACTCAACAGCGACCCTTTTCAATATTTCATCTGCCCCCCCCCCCCCCGAGTGCCCGGTGCGCCGTACAGATGGAGCCGATGTTAATTTTGAATTCCGCCCGAGGGGTTGGGTGAAGGAAGGATTATCGAGCGCTCTGCGGAGTGGGGCGGGGGGGAGTGGGCGGCGGGGCACGGTGAGAGGAGGACTCAGGGGCTCTGGATGGGATGCGTTCCCGTGGAGAAAGTTGCTAGCAATTTGGTAAGAACTCGGATTACTTCCCCCCTCGCGCCCCCGCCCTCCAGCTGCCATTGCAGCCAACTTTATTTTGTTGAATTAGGCTGTTTGCAATCTCGTGTGTGTGTCTTCCTGATCTCACCTCCTTGGTTGGGGAGGGTGCTCAGGAGACGTTGAGCCCCAATGGTGCTTCCTCGTGAAACTCAATTTTTTATTTTCGAAATTGGGGATTGTATGTTGAGCGGGGGTGGCGGCTGTGGATGAGTCATGTGCCGCTCTTTTAAGAGTGCTGGAGTAGAATGACCTTTTGATTGCTTATAACTAAGTTAAAAGGGTAGTTCTTTTCTTATAAATTATTTTCTGAAGGGATTTGTGATCGGGCGCGAGCATCTCTCCATTTGCATGTTGGTGTAAATGACGATTCGTTACATTTTCAGTCGTTTCTCATGCACCTAGCGTTTGCCATTTTTGTCCTGCTAGTAGGCCTATCTCAGACTGAGGTTTGCAGTTGGAAATACAAAAAGCATGGGGAGGGCAAGTTTGCTTTTAAGCCATTTTTATATCGGTAGGCTCCAGCTAGGTGTTAAATTGTCAAGAGTGGATCTGTCGGTGTGTCCCCGTTTGATTTTAAAGTAGATGTAAGGTCTTGGCTGTTTTAAAACTGATCTTAAGCTGTTCTACAGCAAGGAACCGGAGGGAGTTGCGTCTAAGGCCCGGAGGACCCCGGTTTTGTTTCTTGGATAAAAATTGTTTTGCCAGCATTGTAATTCGGATGGGGGCAAAATTGCTCACCGGTTGAAGAGGAAAAACATTCTTTTTTTTTTTTAAAAAAAAAAAAGGATCGAAGGTTATCTATGTTAGCTGGTACTTGAATAGAAAAGCAAGTACCAAGTTGCCCTCACATGGAGTTGCATAGAATTGTTCACCAGTGCCTTTTTGTGAAGCTTGCTTTCACACGTTTTTCAGGGTGTGCTAGGACTGAACAGAGAAGGTAGGGTTCCGTCCTTATATCTAGGCATTCAGATGTCTCCTGTGCTACTGGAGATAGTTATTTTGCATTTTGATAAGTCAGAAATGTCAGTTAAAAGCCCCAAATGTCAGCAGTACTGTGAAAGTGGTGAGAGCGCACAGTCATGTTTAGAGCCAGGAGGTACCGCCTGCTTTTCAATCTTTAGGAAAAGACGCTCCAGATTTGTAAATGAAACTCGTTTGCCCAGGGAATAAACTTTACATAAATTACTTGATTTACATCACGGCTTGGGACTTAGCCTCAAAAACAGCCAAGTGAGCCGATTACAGTGAAACCGATGATCTTGATTAATAAACAAGTTAATTACACTTTTTTCAGTAAAAAGCATTGAAGTCATTCTCCTGTTATGTTGTTCTTAGCTGTGGGAAAGCTAAATTTAATGGCATTTTCTTTTAAGATACTTTCGATAGCTCTAAGTAATTAAGACCTTGGTCCCATAGTTCATCTACCTATCTCCCTACCTAACCAGACAATTTAGAGGATAAAATGAGATAATTGATGTGAAAGAGCTTTGGAGAAATAAGTGTTATACAGAGACAGTAGTAGTATTCCTTGTTTGAAGTTTTAATTATGTCATGGTAATGCAGAGGATTTTTATTTCTGGTTTGGAACATGCATTTCGGCTCATGTTCATAACTGCCATTTCTTTTCGATAAAGTGGCCTGTTAATAGAGACTCATTAATATTCCTCAAAGCACTAGAAATTTCTATGTTGTTTTAGTGACTTGAAAAAGCCTGATGTATTCCCCCCCCAAGACACTGATATTTTCATGTGATGCATTTCTGAAAAAAATCATATTTGGCAGATTTTGTTGGTCTTTGGTAGAAAATTCCAGCGTTGGAAGAAATCCAAAACTCAACTCAGATATAAAAAGTATAGCTAGTAATACAGGTACAAACTCCAGTCTCAAAGGATCTTAAGCTGTGGGCAGGGAATATATCACTTGATCAGTTCTGTACTTTCCAAGCTCCTAGTACAGTGCCACTGCCCCAGGGAGGTTCTCAATAAATGCTACAGCTACTTTTGTTAACTAAAGTCCTGAGTAAGAGCCAGTCCAATGACATGATGTAATTTCTAAGATTCCTCTAACAATAGATGTTATTTAACAACATGAGAGCAGTCGTGATTTCTATGGTAGAACTAGGCCACTTCTTTATCAGACTAATACCTCTCCACTTCCCCAATTCTAAAGTCATTTTTCTAGTCCCCTGTTGAGGGAGAAAAGAGTGCCTTTTGACAGTAACCTTGGTTTCCAAGTGGCTCTATTTATCGATGTAGTTCTCATCCTGAATGGGGGGGGGGGGGGGGGCGGAGATTGGACAGGAAAGGTACCCTGCTACTCTTGGATGCAGTCACAGAAGGAAAAAAATCTCATGGTCAAACCTTATCTTTGACCATGCAAAAAAAAGGTACATTTCATATTGTTTGGAGTTATTGCAGTACAATCTCCATTCAACAGAAGTTTTGACTGGGAAATAGGCTGTGATATTGGAAAGCATTTCTAAGAACAAAGGTTGAAATACACCCAGTTGATAATGATGGTCTCTATTAAGAACTTCCTATATGCCCAGCATGACATTAAACTTTGAGGTAGATTTAAAAAAAACAGATTGTACAGTCCCTGTCCCACATGGGGCTCAAGTGTCCTAGTCTACAGGGAGGGAGAGAGTTTGTATCTTCTCTCCATTTCTATATCCCTATTTCAGAGACCAGGCAAAATGACTTCCCCAAGGGCTCACAGGCAAGTAGTGGACTAGAATCTAGGTCTCAGCTCCGAGCCCTATGTTGTTTCCACTAGGCCATGCTGTCTTGCCATTCTTTCATAAAGTGTGTTCTTACTAGGAGTTTTGGCTAGAACACTTAGGGACTGTTCTGCCAATAAATATATCTGATAGCACACAGTAGCACTCTTGGAAGAAATGGTTGGGCAGTGCTGATCAAGGTGCAAGTTTTTTTTTATTATTTTAGCAGTTTCTCAGAAAGGTAACCCTAGTGTTAGGAGGATGGAGCATAACTAGGAATGTGCATAATTGAGGGAAAAGTGAATATACCGATATTGGCTCTATTGTACACTTTCAAGTGTCTTCTCTGACTGGATTTGACTAGTCCTTGCCAAATGCCCCCATTTGTGATCCTTCTGCTTGGGCTGGGGAAGAGAGTGGTAGGTTTGGGTTTTTTTGTTCTTTTTTGTGGGGAGGAGTCATTCCATAGAAGGAGTTGTTTCGATTTGAGAGATATAAAGAAATAAGCGGGCGTGTCTCTTCGAGAACGTAACAATTTTGTTGCCTCCAAATTCACAGGGTTCTTCCGCCCTGCCCTCTTAAAACAGAACTAGCTTGTTCTGTATCTCTCCCACTGTGACTTTCTTTGGTACTCATCCCTTTATTTTTTGCTTGAGCTACCAGGACAGACATTAGTACTCAAATTTCTCCCAAGTCAGCCCAATTTACAGGATAGTCAAAAAATTAGTTTGCACCTACTCGTCCTCCTACCAGTTTCAACTGATGCGTGCTATATACTACCATTCATTTAGTCCCATTTCCCCCAGACTCATGCTAATTTCTGTACCTATTTTCACCTATTAAATCTACCTTGATGGAGCAGAGCTTTTTTTTTAAAAGACATTTTAATGGCATTCAAGAATTTGGACCGCTTGCCTTCTATACCTCCCTGAAGAATCGTCACTCTCTAAATTGCCGCCTTTGTGGAGTGTCCGGAATATTAGCCTGAGGAATTCGTTCAATACCCAGAAGACAGAACAGAGTGGATTTCAATTTTCAGGGTGAAGATAGCACTTTGTACATGTATCAATCCAAAATTTTTGATTGGGTGATATAGGTGTAATTTCTGCTGTCTGTTTTTGCATATTTTTGTCACACATTTATATTTAGTGTGCCCCCAAGGTGAAACTAGTCATACTGAGACTCATTATAAAGTTGTTCAAAAACTTGATGATTCACTGGCCAGGAAAAATGAGCGTTTTTTGGTAAGAGTGTGGGCATTTTGGTTAATTCTAAATTCACTAAATCCTTTGTCATCATTAGACATCAAAATGTAGTGTACCTTAAAAGGCATCTTGTGTATATATACTTTTTAAAAAACAAAAACAGTATTTAACTGCTTACTATATGCCAGGCGTGGTGCTAAACCCTGAGGTAGATGATCAGGTCAGACACAGT
This sequence comes from Ornithorhynchus anatinus, assembly GCF_004115215.2. Lineage (NCBI taxonomy): Eukaryota > Metazoa > Chordata > Mammalia > Monotremata > Ornithorhynchidae > Ornithorhynchus > Ornithorhynchus anatinus. Next base: position 110,816,012 of record NC_041749.1, on the reverse strand, counting down.
CCCTGCCCCACATAGGGCTCACAGTCTTACTTCCCGATTAGCAGATGAGGTACTCAAGGCACAGAGAAGTTGCAACTTGCCCACGGTCATACAGCAGACGAATGGCAGAACTGGAGTTAGAACCCAGCTCCCCTGACTCTCAGGCTCATTCCACTAGGCCCTGTTGTTTCTACTGAAAGCTGTAAGGTTTTAACAACAAGGTAATAGTCAAATAGTTCATCATTGTAAACTTTGGGGAATGAATATCTAGATTAGAGTGGATGGGAGCTAGGTATTCTTTGGGGGCGGTGAAGGAGGGTGAAAGAACAAGACTTGAGTTGTATAGCAGAATCAGAATATCCCAAATGCAGTTGCTCTTGCCATTTGTAATTGAAAAAGATTATTATAACTTCCAATTTTATGTCCTCACAATATTACTCTTCCTCTGTACTTTAGGGGGAATTTTAAATACCTAGGAGTGTCGTATTTGGGGGTGGGAGTGGGGAGGGTGGATGGCTCTCGATGAGAAATTTAGTTAAAATTTCATGAAGAGTCCTTCTGGAAGCATTAACAGCACTTAATTCTAGGGCCAATTTGTTCAACTATAATTTGCATTCCATTTTTTAATACTGGAATATTCTGCCATATCCAAAATTAAGTTGGCTACAGTTCACTTCCTTCACACAGAAGGAAGTAGCTGGGGTTATATTACATCAGTTTAGATGGAGGAGCTGTGTGAGACTTCCTTAATTGATGTGACTAGTTCGAGGATATCTAGTACTACAATTTAATGCTTCCAGTAAGGTCACCTTATATCGGATTTATCTCCAGGTTTATCTCAGGTAGGCATATTCCAGTTTTTGATCTTTTTTTTTTCCTATTCTGATTTGCTTATAAAGCTAGTTGCTATCTTATAGCCCCAACTAGATTATAACCCCAAATGACAGCTGAGGAAACTGAGGCATAGAGGAATTGCCTAAGATGGAACAGCTGATACGAGGACCTGGGGTCTCCTGACTCCCAGTCCCATGCTTTTTCCACTAAGCCTGTAAAATTAACTTTGACGTTTCTGGTGAATCCACTCAAGTATTTCATCAGAGTGTGAATTACCAAATGAGCTCCTTTACACTGTTTGTTTGTTTTTTATTGATTCATCTTGCCTGGAAGAGTTGGTCTGGAAGCTAACACTTGTTTACCATGTTAAACTGGGTTCCCTCTCTATGGATTTTGCCCCTTTTTCAATCACGTAGCCAATTTAAAGCAAGAGGCAAATTGTGTGTCGTTGATCCATGTCTTAGAGCTCTGTAATCCTCTTATCCCATACCTGGGAGGGAGAGGGGGAGAGAGAGGTGCATTTGAGTCTTGAGCCTGACTCTTGAACCTAGCACATTTCTGGCCGTTTCCACCTTGTGCAGCGTGAATTAATCTGCTTCCTTCTGGCCTGGAATGCAGCCCTCAAGTAAAGTACTGTGAAAGTGTATTTGAAAGGTCACCTTCAAGGCATTAAGGTCCTTTGGCATCCATTATGCATTTTCAGTTTAGTGAACTGTCTGTTTCAAAAGTTTGGTTACTTATTCTTAATTTAGTTAAAAGGTTTAAAGCCTAATCCAGGCATACGTGATGGCTGGTGAGCCCAACAGGATGGCAGAGCCGACGCCGGCCCCAGCTTTAGTAGGGACGCCCACTTCTGGGTTGCAGTAGCTGCTCCACTGGAAGGGACCCCTGTTTGTTTGACCCTCTGCGGGTGGCCAGAGGCACTGGGGGCAGGGAGACCTGGGGACCGTAGCCATGGTTTCCAGAGCAGCAGTAACAGTCCTGCAGCCTTGGTTCCTTCTCTGTAAGCTTGGTCATGCCAGTTTACCCCAGACATCCCTCTCTTTCCTCTTTGGTCTAGCATGGCAGCCCATTTTTAATTGCTGGTGCAGTCCTAACCTTTTCTCACTGCCAAAGTGCCAGCTAGCTCCTCTCCCACGGAGGTTTTAGATTGGTTTGCGGCCACCCAAATGCCCATGTTGACAACTAACTGAAGGACCATGTGGAGAAACATAGGTCTCTTCACCTGTAATGGTATTTCTGTGTAACTGTAGCTTGCCAGATCGTACCATGGAATGAGTTCCGTCATAGCCCTCTTGTTCTCAGATCATCTCTAGCCTTCCTGCTGCCTGGGAACAATGAGAGGGTGTTCCCTCTAATCAGCTATTCTTCCTGTGGTACAGACCCCCATTTCATGATGCCAGCGTCAGTTGTGTCCAGAGAACACAGAGCCCAGGATTAATGGTACTGCAGTCTTGGCTGCTGTTTGCCTGAACGGTTGGGGTGGTGGGTGGAAATTCTGTTCTAGTGCGATCCACACAGTGTTTGAAAAGATTTCTCAAAAATGAACATTCCAAAAGCTCCTCCCTGGCTGTTTACTTGTTGGTATGTGAAGGAAAATCATACCCTGTCGCTTAACATGGGTAGTCAGCAGGGAGGAACCGATGGTTGGCCTGGTGTCCCAACCTGCTGGCCGTGCAAGGAGTAGGGCACATTAGAGGATGAGGTGCGGTCTATCCAGTGTCCACTTGAATAAAATATGAACTAACTAGATCCATTCAAGTAGATGAGAGAGATTAAATTGCTCTCAGCATATGGCCTTTGAGTTTGAGGAGGGAGCGGTTCGAGAGAATGGGAGGAGAGCAGATTGAAGGCAGTGAGAGGGTAAAGGTCAGCCACCAAGTGGGAGAGCATAGTGGGTTTTCACTTGGAATTACTTATCAATATGGTGGTTCAAGAGCTTAAGTTGTGCAGTTCTTGGTCCTGCCTTTGCTCTATAATGACCGTAGACTTGTAACTTTGGTCTCTGCAAATAAGTAGTATGAGTTAGGTCTGCTTGAGTCAGCACTTCTCTGCTGTGCCTCTCAAGAAGACATTTCAAAGCATCACCGTCCGGATTATCCCTTTTAAGCGAATGTATACTCTTCTGTAGACTCGGAAAACAGTGAGTGTGCCCATTCACTTAATTTGGTTTATTCTGGTATTTGTTACCTGGTACTCTTTTTAAGTACCTACTGTGGGTCAGGCACTGTGCCAAGTGCTGGGATAGGTACAAATTGATCTGGTTGGACATGGTCCCTGTCCCACATATGGCTTACAGATAGTGGGTTCTCAAATGTTATGTAGAGCCCTTTAGACAGTAGAACTAGAGAATTTTTGAGCACCTCCCATCTCTCTCCTGCTTGATTCTGCTACGTTCAGGATGGTTCAAGCCTGCGTTGGTGTGTGCCGCTTTTGCACCTCGTGGGCAGGGGTTGTATCTTCTAAATGCTCTTGAATAATCCAGGCACTTAAGTACAGTCCTTTGCACGCAGGCACTCAGTGAATATTAATGATTGGTTGTTTATGCATTAGTTGAGTGCATGAAAGGTTTTTCTCCCATTAACCCCACTGAAAGGGAAAGGACTCTTAATCCCTGTCCCCAGGTGCTTTCATTAGTATTTATCAAGCAACTACCGAGTGCCAGGCACTGTACTAAGCGCTCGGGAAAGTATTACAGAAGCAAAACACACATCCTGTACTCACAAGGAGCTTGCGTACTAATGCGGAGTCAGATGTCCGAAATAATTTACAAAGAGTGGGAGCTGGAGAAAGAACAAGGATAAAACTAGTAGTGTGACTATGCCAGGATGAGACTGGGGGGGACCACCCAGTCTCACCATAGCAAGGCCACGGAATTGGAAACCATGGGCAGGCCTCAGGAAAACAGTAAATAAATGATAATGCTGGAAGAGATAGAAGGTCTTGGGAAGCAGCATGGGTCAATGGAAAGAGTCTGGGCTTCGGAGTCAGAGGTCATGAGTTCGACTCCTGGCTCTGCCACTTGTCAGCTGTGTGACTGTGGGCAAGTCACTTAACTTCTCTGTGCCTCAGTTACCTCATCTGCAAAATGGGGATTAACTGTGAGCCTCACGTGGGACAACCTGATTACCCTGTATCTACCCCAGTGCTTAGAACAGTGCTCTGCACGTAGTAAGCGCTTGACAAATACCAACATTATTATTATTATTGGGGAGCCAGGAATCCTATGTTTGAGAGGTTTCCAGTCAGCAGGAAAGCTGGTGGATTAGGATGGGATTTTGGGTGGCAGGATGAAATCTGGACCCAAGCGGGAAGAAGTTTGAGGATGGGAGACCAGTGAGGAGACCGATTCAGTATGACAAGTGCCTGGACTAAGCGGGGGTGGATGCTTGGGGAGGCTAGGAAGGAGTGGATCCAGGAACTTGGCAGGAGAGTGTGGGGAAAGGAATCTGCAAGGTTTGGCAGTTGATTGAATGGGAGCACTCTGACAGGAGTCAAGGGTAGCGCTAAGGGTGTGTGCTTCTGGGACCTGAAGAACAGTGGTGGTATTGACAGGTGGGAGTGTTAGGAGAAAGGGAGGGTTTAGGAGGCATGCTATAGAATTGACAGGTCGATTTTTTTTTTTTGTAGTTTTTCTGGGAGGGTTAAGGTGCTTAGAGAAGCAGCATGGCTAAGTGGAAAGAGGAGCTTCGGAGTCAGTGGTCATGGGTTCTAATCCCGCCTCCGCCACCTGTCAGCTGTGTGACTTTGGGCAAGTCACTTCACTTCTCGGTGCCTCAGTGACCTCATCTGTAAAATGGGGATTAAGCCTGTGAGCCTCACGTGGGACAACCTGATTACCCTGTATCTACCCCAGTGCTTAGAACAGTGCTCGGCACATAGTAAGCGCTTAACAAATGCCAACATTATTATTAGTAGTAGTAGGACAGCCAAATAAAGATGTCCTGGGAATTTGAGCACTTGATTAGTCCTCTGGTGCTGCTTGTTACCTCTTTCACCGAGTGTTATTTCACACCTGAACATGTAAAGAAAGCCTTTAGGATGTAGAGAAGATATTTACAGTGATTTCCTTGCCCTTCTTTGGCTTGACAAATAAACTATTGAAGTTCTCTTCCACCCTCACCCCCCTTTAATAATTCTTTAACATTTTCAAGAATTTTTGCTTCCCCTAGTGGTGGTGTTCCCTAGATTTTAAACTATCGTAAAGGCTGCAATTCCCTCTTCATTAATTCTTGGTGTTATCAAGCTCTGGGTGTCAATTGTGGATTTCTTGACCATTAAGCCTTTCAGAGCTCTTTTAAAATTTGCCCGCAATAATTGAGACTCTAAAAGGGTCTTTCCAGTTTCAAGAAAATGGTTTGGTCTTGTTTGACTTTGAATGCATAAGACTCCATTTTAAAACTTGGCATGGGCAAAGTATTTGAGTGAAACAAGATTGCCTAACTTTGAACAGTAATCAGCTGATACTCCTGTAATTGGATGCAAGTAAATCTGTTGTAGAATTACAGATAAAACAATCCCATTTTATGGATTGTTTTCCATCTCTTCTAGCCATATTTAGCAATTATACTGTGGTAGGAACCACAGCATAACGGTGATTGTACGGCAGTTCCAAAGTGTAGTTGTCTAAATCCCTGCTGATTTTCATTGCTGATGACTGCTCACTAGAACCAGGCAGCAGGGATTTGATTCAGGTTGATTTAGGGTGAAGGTGAGAATGGTGTACAGGAGGGTGATAGTGAAGACTGAGGCAGAGGTAATTTTAAATCGGGTCATTGGTTAGTGTCTCTAGACTCCCAGATCTCACATAAAAGCATCCCTATTTAAATATCAGAAAACAGACTGAAACAAGACTTACCTTGCTATTTTTTATATGAAATTGCTCCAGGACTTCTTTGCTGTGTTGTTCTGAAGTGTACTGAAAATGGTTCTTTGACAAAATGTTTCAGTTAATATAGATTTGAGTGTTCATACCAGCTTGTGTGCGATCCTGTCATTCTAGAGATTTGTAGAAATTAAAAAACCTGGGACTGGAAGGCATCTGTTAGCTTGAAAATACGTGATTTTTTTCATGTTTGGGTAAGTAGTGGCAGTATATTTATGGATATTTTAGAATTGCTTAGGAGTGAAGCCACCGATTATTAGGTAATTTGAGAGTAACTTCATGTGTGATTTCAGCAGGGTGCAAATTGCAAGATGTTGTCTGTCAGGTTTTGTAGGCAGTGGGCTAAAAGCAAACAACTACGGCCGCACAAGCCTCTGTCAGATGGTAGTGATTCTCGATATAGCAAGTTGCATTGGATTCATGCTAATGACCTGGAGGCAGAAGCGGTTTTACCAGTTAGTCACTTTCTGTGCAGCAAATTGCATTTAAAAAATACAAGATAGCTTTTAAAAGGAGTGTAACGTTCTGTTCTCTTTGCCTCTGTTTTTTTTATGGTTGCTGCCAGAGCAGTTCCCCTTTTAATGAAGCCTTTACACTGGGGAGAGTTGCTGATATTGATGTTTCGCGGAGTGTTGTGTGTGTGTATGTGTGTGTGTGTGTAAATTACTGAAGTGTTTGTCATTCCGAGCCATACCAAGTCAGACTAATGGCTCATCCAGCCCAGTAGTCTGTCTCCAACAATGATACCAAAAGTCGCGTGGAATGTGGTGTTATCGGTTGCCCTCCTTTACCCCCGTTCTTGTGGTTAGGGATCGATGACCATTTCTCTGGATTTGCTAGAAATACATCACCAAAGGGGGTGGGGGGAAACAACTATAATTCATACTTTTGTATATTCTCAAATTGCAAAGAATTTCAAGTTACATGTTCCCGAAAGTGCTCCTATACAAGTGACGTTGGGAGCGGACTGTTCTGTGCCCATGCGTGAGTTTTGTGACTGAACTCTCCTAGTCATCACTCGCGTTCCAGCTGTACACACGCATGCCAGCACCAGTCAATGACCCACTTGAGCGCCATTTGATTACATTCCTAGCTCTGGCGGTCTGGTTACTGTATTTATGCCAAGAGCAGGGAGGGAGCTAACTAAGTTCTTGTCTTCTGCCCCATTGTTGCGGGCTGGAGGCTCCGCACCTTTCCTGCCTGCCGGAACTCTGGGGGAGAGATCAGCTGGTCCACACTTGAGAAACATCGGCCTCAGGCCAAGGCAACCAGGAGTTCTGAGGAGTTGGTCATCAAAAATGACATTAAATACTAAGGCTGAAATGGAGACAGGCATGCGCTTCAGAAAAGGACATTAATTCCAACATGGTGGCTTTCTGTAAGACAACACAGGCTCAGTATTTATCTTGTCTTTTATTGTTTGGTTACATTGGGATAGTTCTGTTTCATTACTCTACTTATAATAATGTTGGTATTTGTTAAGCGCTTACTATGTGCAGAGCACTGTTCTAAACGCTGGGGTAAACACAGGGGAATCAGGTTGTCCCACGTGGGGCTCACAGTCTTAATCCCCATTTTACAGATGAGGGAACTGAGGCACAGAGAAGTTAAGTGACTCGCCCACAGTCACACAGCTGACAAGTGGCAGAGCTGGGATTCGAACTCATGAGCCCTGACTCCAAAGCCCGTGCTCTTTCCACTGCGCCACGCTGCTTCCTTGAGGTTGGGAATTGTGTGTCTTCTGTTGTATGTACAGTGCTCTCCACACAGAAGGGGCTCAGTAAATGCCATTGATAAGAGTAGAGGGATGGCAAAGGTGCATACTAATGTAGAAAGGTAAACCCGAATGTGGATTCAGCTTCAGATTTAATGATAGGGAAAGGAAGCAGAGGGAACAAAACTTTGAGTTCAGTATAAGGGTGGAGGAACATGAGAGGCAGAGATGAGCAGCATTGGGTATAATAATAATGGTGCTTATTGAGCACTTATCTGCCAAGCACTGTTCTAAGCGCTGGGGGAGATACAAGGTGATCAGGTTGTCCCACGTGGGGCTCACAGTCTTAATCCCCATTTTACAGATGAGGTAACTGAGGCACAGAGAAGTTGTGACTTGCCCACAGTCACACAGCTGACAAGTGGCAGAGCCGGGATTCGAACTCATGGGGAGTCTTAATCCCCATTTTACAGATGAGGGAACTGAGAGGCCCAGAGAAGTGAAGTGACTTGCCCAAAGTCACAGCTGACAAGTGACGAAGCCGAGAATGGAACCCGCGACCTCTGACTCCCAAGCCCATGCTCTTTCCACTATGCCATGCTGCTTCTCTAATGAGGTGTGATGTGAGAAAGATGTGATGTGTGTGATGGGTATGAGATGTGAGAAAGCGAAGGGCCTGGGGCTGAGCCCCTATAGATAGTAGGTGAAGACAGCTGAGGGGAGCCAGTAAAGGAGATTGATCTTTCCAATCCCAAACTGGACATAGTACTAGTATGAAATGGGTAGAGATTTGAAGCTCTTTTGAGTGGCACCCATTGCTTCAGGTTCTCTTCAAGAATCTAGAGAGATGACATGGATATTGAATTCTACGCAGGGATAGAAATCTGAAAATTATAAGGGGGAAGGAGTGTGCCCTAGTGGAAAGAACCCAGGCCTGGATTCTCATCCAGCGCCACCACTTGTCTGCTATGTGACCTTGGGTGATTCCTTTAACTTCTCTGTGACTTTCAGGTCCGTCATCTGCAAAATGGAGATTCGGTACCTGTTCTCCCTCTTACTTAATCTGTGAGCCATATGTGGGATGAGATTATCTTGTAACTACCCCCAGCGCTTAATACAGTGCTTGGTATAAAGTAAGCGCTTAACAAATATTATTATAATTATCAATAAACCGCGAGCCCATCTTTGGGCAGGGATTGTCTCTATCTGTTGCTAAATTGTACATTCCAAGTGCTTAGTACAGTGCTCTGCACATAGTAAGTGCTCAATAAATACTATTGAATGAATGAATGAATAATTACTGTTATTGGAATATCAGCTAACCCTCTTTGTTTAGGGTGCTTCTGGATAACCCCATAGGAGAAAGTGTTGTTTGGAGATGTCAGAAATGCACTCATTCATTCACTCAATCGTATTTATTAGCACTTACTGTGTGCAGAGCACTGTACTGAGCACTTGGAAAGTACAATTCAGCAACAAGTAGAGACAATCCCTGCCCACAACGGGCTCACAGTCTAGAAGCGGGGAGACAGAGATCAAAACAAGTAAACAGGCATCAATAGCATCAATATAAATAAATAGATATATACATATCATTAATAAAATAAATAGAATTATAAATATGTACATATACACACAAGTGCTGTGGGGCGGGGATGTGGGTAGAGCAGAGGGAGCGGTTAGGGGCGATGGGGAGGGGAAGGGGTGCAGAGGAAAAGGGGGGCTAACTAGAAAGAAATGCTAACTGTTTGCCCCACTGCTTTATCTAGTCCCCTCAAAATTCTTCTCCACTTCTCCTGTTCAACCCATATGTAAAGGTAAAATCCACTCAATAAGATTCCTGAATGGTGAAGTTGGGTCTGCCCATTAGCCAGGGTGAGTCCTGGGGTTCTTCCATTAGAAAGTTGTACTGACGATTACTGGGAACCTTTATCTCACCCTGGCACCACTGCAGCAGTAAATTAGAGAAAGTTGCCCTGCTCCTGGAGAGGACAAGGAGCACTGAGGAATAATAAATGACTGGTGATTACTCAATATTGCACCATATGATCAGTCATGCTTTCTCAGGAGCAGCATGGTGTAATGGAAAGAGCTGGGGCCTGAGAGTCAGAGGACCTGGATTCTCATTCTGACTCTGCTGCCTTTTTTTTATTTTATTTTAATGGTATTTAAGTGCTTATTGTGTGCCAGGCACTGTTCTGAGCACTGGAGTAGATACGAGGTAATCAGGGTGGACACATTTCCTGTCCTACGTGGGGTTCACAGTCTTAATCTCCATGTTACAGATGAGGGAACTGAGTCAGAGAAGTTAGGTGACTTGCCCAAGGTCACAAAGCAGACAAGTGGCAGAGCTGGGATTAGAACCCAGGTCCTTCTGACCCCCAGACCCGGGCTCTGTCCCCTAAGCCATGCCACTTCCCACTTGTCTGATCTATGACCGTGAGCAAGTCATTTTACTTCTCTGTACCTCAAGTTCCTTATCTGTAAAATGGGGATTAAATCCTCCTCCCCCTGATTTAGACTGTGAGCCCCATGTGGGACAGGGACTGTGTCCAACTTGATTCTCTTGTATCTACCCCAGCCCTTAGTACGGTGCCTGGCACAGAGTAAGTGCTTAACAAGTACCATTAAGAAAATAAATGAATGACTATGGCGATTACACAATATTACACCATATGATCATCCTTTCTCGTGGTCAGTGGCACTGCATGCCAAACCAAATTACCGGATTAGATTGAATAAGATGTTCCCAACATTGAATGTTCAGGCAGCTTTTCTTTAGGCTGTGGTCTAACCCAGCCACTTGTGGGTACAGTGAAGCGAGAAAAATTCACTGAGAATTTGGACTTGCAGATAAATGTTTGGAAAATTGTTTCTATTAGAGTTGAATTGGGGTTACCTTAAAATTGCTATCCTCACAACTCCCTCACAATTGGACTTGCTCAGAGGTATATTCTTCTGCCACCGTGATTCGCTGCAGAACTGTGGTACCAGTGCAGGTGCCAGAGGTGGACTGCAGGTGGGCTCTGAGGTCTTGGGCCACTCAAGAGTACAAGGGCCGCCCCGATGCCTGTCACCACACCACTACTAATCGCAGGGGAGGAGAGTGATGGAAGAGGTGAATATTGGGGTGATTCTATTGGCTTAGCTGTTAATTAGAAGGGGGAATGGGATCACCATCCTCCTCTGAACAATCTTACCTAGTGACACTTATTTGCCAATGTGTCTTTTTATCCTGCTCTTTTTCTTCCCCCACTGAGTACATACATTCCCTATAGTAATATTGTGGTATTAAGTGCTTCTTATATGCCAAGCACTGGAGTAGACAGGATGATCAGGTTCCACATGAGGCTCATAGAGTAAGTTGGAGAGAGAACAGGTATTGAATCCCCATTTTACGCACAGAGAAGTAAATTGACTTGCCCTAGGTCACCAAACAGGTAAGTGGCAGAGCTGGGATTAAAACCCAGAGCCGCTTGACCTGTGTTCTTTCCACCAGTCCCTGCTGCTTCTCATGTCTTTCATTCTGTTTTTCTTGGTGTATTCCCAAGCACCTAGTTCAGGGCTGTCTCCTGTAATGTGGGAATTGTGTAATTGAAGAAAAGAACCTCATGTTGTAGGAAAATTGTGTTGTAGTAACCATTGGTTAAGTAGGAAATAACGGGGTGGAAAGTAGGGGGGAGGAGAGCGGTAGATGGTTCACCAATAACCAATACCATACCATCAATAGGAATTCCTATATTGTCACTGAGTTCACGTGTAGCAAAATGCTCTGCTCCTTTGCTGCTCACTGTTATTTAAGGCCGAAGCAGAGTTCTGGGAAGCATAGCAGTATCCCACCTTGACTCACCGCACACAACCGTTTATTCGTACAAGCAGATCTAGTTCACATGAGTCTCCTTGCTCCAACCTGTGAATCGGGTTACACCAGAACAGACCCGTTTTGTGGGAAGGGTGGTCCCTCATTCTTCCACCTTGTATCCCAGATGTGTGATGAAAGCACATGGTTGTAGCAGAACTAAGGGTATGGTATTGCGTTTTATAGATGCTCATATATTTTTCATATGCTGAAGTAATGTCTTGCCTTTTTACACCCTACACTTGTTTTCCAAGTGGGTAGGGACATAACTTTCTGGGAGAGAAGAAATGGGAGTCATCGCTTCGGTGTGGATCACGACACCTCATTTCTCTTTTGGCAAGCAGGGCTTTCTGTGGGAGGTGGTGGAAAATGGCAGTCCACACTTGCTTCTGCAGACCTGGTCATTCCTGAACACAACTTCAGTGCCTGAAATCTCAACCATCCTTCCTTGTAGGATGAAAACCGATCTCACTGTGAGAATGTAGGAGTTTTGAGTCAACAGCACCAATAATAGTTGGCTGTGACTAGTATGAGAAGTATCCACCCTAGAGAAAGGCTTACGTGACTAACGGCTGCATTAAAATAGAACACCCAAAATGCAATTGTGGGGACATGGAAAGTTGCAATTTGCCGATCGTTGTACGAAGGATATCATTTTTATGCTGATAGCCTGAACTAAATACAACTGAACAGCTATCCCCGCAGTGAAGGGAGGTAGGTTAAGCAACTCACCCTCGTAACAAACCTGAGGTGGGTACATTTTTCTTCCCAGTTCAAAAGATCCCTTTGTATTAAATGCCAATATGAATGAATAAATTAGTCATGGGTCTTGTTATTCCCTCCAGTGGCCTTTTTATTGACTGTGCGAAAATATTTCCGCTGACACAAAATGAGGGACTGTATTTTTGTGATTTGGGGAGTTGAATGCCGAAGGAGTCTCCCAGCCTGAGGGAACAACAAATGTTAGCTTAGTTTGCCTGTCAAACAAAAATAATCACCTCTTTGCTTAGTGGATGCCACAAGATTTACATGACCTTGGTAACTGCCTACGGGGAGCCGCTTGAGAGTAAGGACAACTCTTCTAGGGGGCCTAAGGCAGAAAAACCAAAGTACCTGTGACCATTCATTCATTCAACCTTATATATTGAGCTCCAACTGTGTGCAGAGCACTGTACTAAGCACTTAGATAAGTACAGTATAATAGACACATTCCCTGCCCACAACAAGCTCACAATCTAGAGACATCATTGCAGCATTACCCCCATTTTCAGTCACAACCTCACCCTGGGTGTAAAAACACACTCAGCCTTGCCATTGGAAGATTTTCATGTCTCTTTTGCAATTTTAGTGGATCCACCTTGCAGCAGCTAAGAGTGTGCTCAGTGGAGTCACGTGACTAATTATCAATTTCTCTTAATATCCCTCTGAGCTAAAGCCAAGGTACAAGAGGTGGCTGCAGGGAAGAGCAAGTTGGGGCTGAAGGAGCAGCAGAGAAAACTATTGGCTGGGCGGTGGTGATTACTTGATTACTTGAAGCCTTAAGTTATCTCTTCCCGCACACCCCCCAGTGTTTTTCTTTTTTTAATCATCGCCTAATCAGTGGTACTTATTGAGTGCTTACTGTGTGCAGAGCACTGTGCTAAGTGCTTGGGAGAGTGTAATACAGGAGAGCTGGTAGACATGTTCCGTGTCCACAATGAGCTTACACTACAGAGAGGGTGATATTAGTGGAATAGTAATTATGCTATCTGTGGAGTGCTTATTATGTGCCAGGCAGTGTATAAAGCGCTGAGGTGGATACAAGCAAATCGGGTTGGACACAGTGCCTGTCCCACGTGGAGCTATCAGCCTCAATCCCCATTTTAGAGATGAGGGAACTGAGGCACAGAGAAGTGAGGTGATTTGCCCAAGGTCACACAGCAGACATGTGGCAGAGCCAGAATTAGAACCTGTGAATGACTGACTCGCAGGCCCGTGCTCTATCCACTACGCCACGGCACAAACGTTACAGATTCAGAAGTTAAGTAAGAAACGGGCAACTTCTTTGGTGCTTCTTTATCTTTTGGAGATGCATTTCCTCTGTGAGATGCATTTCCTCTGTGAGATGCCATGCCTGCTTCATTGTCCCTGCACTCTAATAATAATTGTGGTCTCTGTCTATCAATCAGTTGATTGAGGGCTTACTCTGTGTGCAGAGCACTGTACTAAGCATTTGAGAACAGTATAAGAGTCGGTAGACACGTTCCCTACGTACTAAGTGCTACCACTCGTGGTGAGGTGCAGCGAAGAGAACACAGAGACCACAGGTCTCTCCAAGTCAGGTGTCTTTAATGTCCCTCCCGGGAGGGCTCAACACACGACCTCAGGTCCAGGTGCTGAGCGGTCCAAGGACTGAGCTCAGGCCGCTTACACAGGCAGGGTTTTAACACATCCTCTCATTAAGTATCAGGTCACCCCGCTGGCCCACAGAGGCAGCTCCCCTTGGCTCTCCCGAAGATGCTCCCACTGGAGCGAACCCTTATTAGTCCCCGGGTAGTCTGTCGGGTTCCACGGCTTCTCATTGATGGTTGAGCACCAAGTTGGCATCCCTCATTCTCCAGTGGTTCCCCTTTCATAGCTCTTAGTCCCTCCTCTAACAGTCCGTCGGTCTCCAATGGTCCGTTGGTCTCTGCTGTTCATCACTTAGTCCTTCCGATGATCCGTCTTGGAGTCATGTGGCTTGGGCCGGGGGGACCAGGGGGTGCCTCCCAAAATATCAAGGCGTTGGGAAAACATGGAGTTCTAGGGTCAATCCTAAACTGTGATAAAGTGGGGGTCGGAGATGTCTTGCAGCGGCTTCAGGAGTCACTGCGGGCTGCACTCTGAGGTTGGGGGTCGTGCCGCGGCACCCCGGTGTTGGGGGGTGGGAAGAGGGTGACGGTCCTAGGCAGCTGGAGCCGGTCAGAAAATGCAGCCAGGCTCTGGGACTAGTAGGGGATGGGAGGAGCTGCACGTGGGTACGGAAACCCCTGTTGAACACTGCGGGGAGCTCCAAAGCAGTGCCAGCTCAGGCTCTCGGCAGGCACCGCAGATAAGGGATAGGGGAGGGGAAGGGAGGCCCGTCAGCAGGTCAGAGCCTCCTGTGTGCACTATGAGGCCACCTTGGACTACGGGCACAATAACGCTATTCGAATCTCCCTTCCCACACCGCTGAGGAGCTCAACCCAGTCCGCAGTTTGGAGCCAGGGAGGACAAAGAGCCAGGTGGAAAACCCGCCTCCCTGCCCCGGAGCCCAAGCCTGAGGAGGGCAAGCGGAATATTAAGCAATGGGGGATTTATCAATCAATCAGTGCTATTTATTGAAGGCTTACTATGTGTGCAGATCACCGTACTAAGCATTTGGGAGAGTACAGTATAGCAGAGTCAGTAGATGTATTCCCTATGCTTTAAGCACTGGGGTAGATACGAGATCATCATGCCAGGCAGCCCCGTCCCACGTGGAGCTTACAGCCCTAAGTGGGAGAGAGAAAATGGCAGCCCCATTTTACCGTTGGAAACTGAGGCCCAAAGAAGTGAAGTGCAGAGAAGTGCAGGTCACACAGCAGGCAAGTGGCAGAGCCAGGATTAGAACCCAGGTCTCGGATTCCCAGGCCTATGCCCTTTACTTGGAGCCTCGCAGCTTCTAGCACAAGGTGGCAGAGTGAAGTGGAAAAATGATTAATAGATGTCTGGTGGATCAGTCAGCCATACTTAATGAAACTCTTACCTGGTTAAATACAGGCAAATAGCAGGTTATAGAGGTGCATCATGTGCCAAGAGCTCCGCGCCGAAGTTCTGTCCAGTCACTGCTGGCCGATCAATTGTCTCTCTGCCCCATCTCCCCTGGGGCCACTCCATTCCTGCCGTACCTTGTTTGGAGCAGTTTTCCTCCTCTCTCTCCAGCTCCTAAATCCTCCCCTGCGTTCATATCTCTCCAGGACCCTAAATCTCCTTTACCCAGCCCAGTTTTTTGTTTTTTTTATTTTTTGGGGGGGTAGGGGGAAGCTCCCCTGCTGCCCTTCTCAAGACTCATATCGCTGCTGTCAGCAGGAAGAGGACGAGAAAATGTTGCAGGGGTCCTGGCTGGGACCCACTGGCTGGCCAGATGTTTGAATCCTTCCCTACCTTCTTGCCCCAAGTGGCAGTGAGCTGGCTTGTTTTGCCCGACTGTCTCCCTTCTCCTGGCTCTCTCCACACTGCTCCTGGAGCCTCCTTGGGCCGTTATGGCTACTCTTGCAACCCCTGGGTCCCCCAAAATCTTCAGGGCCTGGTGCAACAGCCTGACATCCCTTCTCTGCCACCACCTCCTTGCATGGAGTTTCCCCTTTAGCTACTGCAAACTCTTGTGGGTTGATTCTGCTTCTGGTCTGTATGGCGATGGCACTGGCAGTTTAGCTCTGTTTTAGCAGGGAAGAGAGTAGTAGGTGGGAGCCGGCCAGAGACTGGTGCGAGGAGCTCAGTGGGCGTAGGCTAGAGCCTCCCTGGGGCTTGGGAGAGGGAGTGGTTGGTCGAAGCTCTGGGTGCCACTGCCGGGGGGCTCCAGGGGCGGAGGGGGAAGCAGCTGTTGAAAGGGCAGAGGCTGGGTGTGCACGGTGACAGCACAGGTCAGAGCCGATAGTGAACAGCGAGAGCGGACGTAGCTGGACCAAGCTGTGCCCACTCCCTGCCTCTTGGCTCAAGGAAGCAGGCTGGACTTGGGCATCTAGGCAGCGGTATTTTCCTGCTTCCCTTGGCATCCCTGGGGCTCGGTGGCTTACAGAAAAACCCCCAATGCTGAGTGGGGTAAAGGGGAGCTGGGAAGACAGAGGTAGAGGAAGTCACATTTGGGGTGCATTGGGTGGCAGGGTTCAAGAAAGTCCCTAAGAATGCTGGAGGAGGATCCACAGTGTAATTTTTACTTAGCTGTAGGACTTGGTTGTCGTGTGTCAGGGCTGGTTCTGGACTGTAAGCTCGTTCTAAACTGTAAATTGGTAGGCAGGGAACACGTTTGCCAACTCTGGTATTGTAATAATAATGTTGGTATTTGTTAAGCGCTTACTATGTGCAGAGCACTGTTCTAAGCGCTGGGGTAGACAGGGTGATCAGGTTGTCCCACATGGGGCTCACAGTTTTAACCCCCATTTTACAGATGAGGTAACTGAGGCACAGAGAAGTTAAGTGACTTGCCCAAAGTCACACAGCTGACAGGTGGTGGAGCCAGGATTCGAACCCATGACCTCTGACTCCCAAGCCCGTGCTCTTTCCACTGAGCCACCCTTCCAAGCACTTAATACAGTGCTCTGCATGGAGTAAACATGGAATAAATACCATTGAGCACTTGATTGAAACCTAATTGCATGAAAGTCTATGGGAAAACATACCCCACAGTACAGCCATCCTAGAATCTCAGGTGATAATCTGGGGTGGACATGAATTGTTGCCTTGGGACAGTTTTTTCCCATAGTGGATCACATAACCATTCAGTCATTTATTGAGTGCTTACTGTGTGTGGCACACTGTACTAAGTGCTTGGAAGAGTACAGTATAACAATAGACATTTCCTAACCATAACGAGTTTACAGTCCAGAGGGGGAGACAGGCAATATAAATAGATTTCAGGAATACACGTAAGTGCAGTGGGGATGAATGAAGAGAGCAAGCAAAGGCGATGCAGAAGGGAGAAGGGGAAGAGGAAAAGAGGACTTAATCAGGGATGACCTTTTGGAGGGGATGTGGCTTCAAAAAGACTTTGTAGGAGGGGAGAGTAATTGCCAGATTTGAGGAGGGAGGGCGTTCCAGGCCAGAGATGGGTGAGAGATTGGCAGTGAGGTAGGTAAAATCGAGGTACAATTAGTAAAAGAGGAGCAAGGTGTGCGGGCTGGGTTGTAGGAGGAGAGTAGCGAGGTGAGGTAGGAGGGGCAGGGTGCATTAAAGACCAGAAATCTATATGTGTGAGTCCCAGGAATTTTTTTAAATCGATAATATTGGTGAGGTGCAGCCTGTTAGCCGTTCAAAGATACGTGTTTCTTCAGCAGTAATAAAAGTTTTTAATCAACTTCATAAGTGCAAAATCAGAGTTGTAATCCTAGTGCTAGCCACTGATCAATTTGGATCATCAGCGAGAATGCTGGAATTCGACTGGAAAATTCTTGAACTCTGGGTTGTATTCATTCAGGTCACATCTAAGTTCTGATCAGGTCCTATCAGCCTCCTAGCTTGTTTATGCTAACTAATTAGGTAAAGGTAAAATTTACTTAAACTCTCAGGTGGGTTGGAGTCTGTAGGCTGTGAATTGAACACTCCTGTCCTAGTAATTATAGTATTTATTAAGCACTTGTAAGCAGAGCACCTCTTTTTTTAATGGTTATGTAAGTGCTTACTATATGCCAAAGCATATAGTTCAAAGCGCTGGGCTAGTCAGGTTGGACTTCGTCCCTATCCCACATGGGGCTCCCAGTCTTAATCCCCATTTTACAGATGAGGGAACTGAGGCACAGAGAAGTGAATGGCATGCCCAGAATCATTCAGCAGACAAGTGGCAGAGCCAGGAATAGAACCCATGCCCTGACTCCCAGGCCTTTGCTCTATCCACTACACCATGTTGCTGCTCTACTTCTTTACCAGTGCGATGAAGTGTGTTGAGCAGTTCTCAATCAGGAGATGACTATTATCATTATACAAGTGGGAACAGAGTAATGGCACCCACGGATCCCCTTACAGTTGGTGGTGTTTTTTTGTTTTTTAAGGGGAGGCAATGGAGCAAGGGAGGGGGAGAGAAGGAGGGGGCTAGGAGGGAATTGACTTTCCTTTAATGATTAGCCGTGTAACACCAGGGGTGGGGTTCAGGTATGCTGGGATAAATCAGCAAATGGTGCATGACACATCCCTGAGTTGTATGCAGTGGGGAGTGGCTGTTACCCAGGGTACACCCGAAACTATATTTTGTCTGTCTTCTAGAGGGCAGTACAAGTCTATTACTGCAGTACAATATGGAGTTTACTGTCTTCAACAGCAAAGTTTAAAGTAGAACAGTTGTGCTTCTCCCTCATTTCTCAATCTTTTGAGTTTCCTCTCAGTTGCACCCTCTCCCGTACCCTCATTTGTGTGGGGGGCTTGCTGTGTACAAGTTGGTACAACTCGGGACTGCAAAACAAGTATATTATTTGTATGTCACCTCGTGGGCGTGCTTTCAGAGTGTAACTGCTGTGATAAAAGAATTTTTCAGGAATCTGGAATATTCACATAATGAATTTGTATCAGTGATTTCACTTGATCCTCAGAACACCCAAGGAGGCCTGGAGAGGCAGATATTCACTCAATTTGACAGATGAAGAAACTGAGGCCCAGAGAGGTTACTAAAACTTGCCCGAGGTTATATAACTAAAGCTAGAACCTAGGTCTCCTGACGCCCCCTCCCACCAAAGAAACTTATGGATTTCTAGTAGTAACCAAGTATGGTTACATAGAAGAGGTTAAACCAAAGAGGAATTATACAGCTGTTTTACTCTGCTGGCGCTGGGGGAAGTGAGATCAGATTCTGACGTGATTGGCTCTATCAACTTGAAGTAATTTTCGGCTCTTGATGAACGTCTCCAAGCATCCAGATTTCTTTTAGCAGCCACCAGAGCGTAGGATTTACTGATAGGTGTCAAATGACTTTGTAAGTTGGACGAATACCTCATTGGAGACCTTGATGTTTTTCATACCTAGGTATCTGTTTGCTGCGAACATCTTCCCACGGTGGTCTAAAGCCACGTTGGAATTTTGGGAACATCTGGTTGTTACTGTTTTTCAGAGGCTGATCCAAGAGCCTCCAGGCTACCATCTTACCAATAATGGTGAGCAAAATAAGATGTCATCACTTTCCCACTTAACTTTCATTTAATCTTTATTTTTGAATAAGATGAAAGTGACAACTTGAATTTTTTGGTGGCTTTTTTATCCTCAGTGTCCTATGTGTTGAAGAAAAAAGCGCGTGCAGACATCTGATCAGTGTATCCCCTTTGCTGGCTATGCCATCAGGAGCTTTGCCATTCTTCATGGTTTTTAACTCGTGGGCAGGGAATGTGTCTTTTTATATTGTTATATTGTCTGTCCCAAGCACTTAGTACAGTACTCTGCACACAGCGCTCAGTAAATACGGTTGATTCAACGGGTTGGTTTTTTTAACAGTAAAAAGCAATCACATGATGATTTGCCTAGAAATTGAGCATCTTCGAATATTATGAAACTCAACCTCCACATTGCAGCTGTGCAATAATAATTTTCCCTATTAGCACAGACTTGGGTTTTTTTGCTGCTAAAATGCCATTAGCAGTTGCAACAAGGAGTCGATAATGTTAGTGCAGTGATTCCTTACACACACACACTCACACGTACACATTTAAAACCCATTGATTTGGGGTGCTAGGGGCCCATTTGTTTTTTGGCCTGAAGTCCACTTGTTACTGTTTTTTCAGGGTTTGCTTAGAGATTACATCCAAGCTGAGGGGCAGTTATGGAGGAGAGGTAAATGAAGGAAGGGAACCGAGCATTAGACATCTTGTGTTAGCACCCTTTAGCACAGCTCTTGTCTGGTCTTAGTCCTTCCTTCCAAGGGAGGAAGTACTTGATTTTGCATAGAGAAAAGTAAGGCTTGGCAGCATTCAGGGATTTGGCCAAGTAGAAGTAGGAAAGCTAGAAATAATCCCTCAAAGTTGGATTGCACATGTACCCTAATAGAGGTCCAGCTCAAAAGGGTAATTGAATAGGGCCCTCCTCCATGGGTCCATGGTGGGGTGGATTGAATGTTGGAAGCCCTTCCGTCTCTTGTTTGAGATTTTTTTCAGAACTTGAGTTTATGAAACAAGCCACTCCAAATACTTGAAGATGCCAGGTAACAGTGGGTTGCTTGGTATTATCAGTTGCAGTTAGGCTAGGAGTTTGAGGTGTTGATCCCAAGATCTGTGCAGTCACTCCATCACAGTCATTTTTGAAATGCTTACATTATGCAGTCCCGTGTTGAGCACTGGCAAGACTGCAAGGAAAGCTATTAAGGAGCCGTCCCTGGAGGTAGTTCGTAATCTCAGAGGCAGGCAAAAATGCAAATAAAATTAATGACTGGAAATTCAGTTGGGCCTGTCTCAACCTAGCTGGTGGTAGACAGGATGGGGAAATTCCTTCTCTCAGACCCTCTGGAGCTCCAGGCAGAGCACTCCCAGTCAAAATGGATGACAACTTCTCATCCATATAAAAGTGATGAGACATGCT
Source organism: Ornithorhynchus anatinus (assembly GCF_004115215.2). Lineage (NCBI taxonomy): Eukaryota > Metazoa > Chordata > Mammalia > Monotremata > Ornithorhynchidae > Ornithorhynchus > Ornithorhynchus anatinus. Next base: position 110,795,495 of record NC_041749.1, on the reverse strand, counting down.
GCAATTTCTTCTTAAAGCCCCTGGGGGTCCAAGATTTTCTGAAAACAAAGACTTTGGGATATGGGAGTGTAGGCTGTTTAGATTGAATGTGTGTGTGTTTGAGGAAGCAGATGGCCCTTCTAAAAAAAAAAGAAAAAGAAAAACAAACTTTTCCTGGCCAGCTCTGGACCCTGAAACCAAATACATAACACCCAGATAAGATCCTTGGGGTAGGTTCAGAGGAAGCTAATCCTCAGGGAGTCATTACTATGTTATTTATTGAGCATGTGCTGTGTGCAGAGCACTGTACTGAGCTCTTTGCTGCATGTTTGGGAGAATACAACTGAGGTGAAGGTCTGTGATCCCTGCCCTTGGAGTTTACAATCTAGTGGAGGAGAGACAGTAAAATGCTTTATTGATGGGAAGAAAAGTGGATTTTTCAGTGAGTGCTTAAATAATAGGGTACGTATGAAAGAGCTTCAGATGATTGGGAGAGCATAAGTGCCTCTTTGGCACAAAGTGCTGCAGTGGTAGTTGGGATAAAATTGGGGGAGGGGAGAAATGAATCAGGGAAAGTCTTTTGGAGTAGATGAGATTTCAGAAGGGCTTTGAAGATGTGCGACTGGTCTGGTGGAGAATGGGGAAGTAGTTCCCGGCTGGAGGAAAAATTATGGGCATTGGGTTGAAGGCAGGAGATGAGTGCAAGACATAGTAGGTTAGCATGAGAGGAACACAAAGTGTGAGCTGGGGTGTGGTGGGAGAAGACAGTGTATAAAGTGACAGGGAGAGAGCTGATTGTTTCTGCTGGCAAAGGAGTAGATTGAAGAAGTATTATGGAGGGAAGAGATGGCAGAATTTAGTAGCATGTTGAATGTGAGAGTTTTAAAAGGTAGCAAAGGGTCTTAAAGACCATCAAAGAGGGCAGATGACCGCATTAGGAGGAGTGGGCTGGGGAGGGAAGATGAAGAGCTGAGCCTTACACTTGTTAAGAGTAAGTTGCCGGTGGGACATCCTGTTGGCGAGAGGAAATCGTGGAGTTGTAGAACAGGAGAGAGGTTGGGGCTGGTGAGGTTGATTTGGGCATCACCCACAGAGTAGTGATACCTGAAGTAGGGTGGGTGGATGAACTCCTCCGAGAGAATGTACAGCAAGGGAAAAATAGGAGACCATAGGCTTTAAAGCACTCAATCACCTTGCCCCCTCCTACCTTACCCCATTGATTTCCTGCTGCAACCCAGCCCACACACTTGACTCTTCTAATGCCAACCTACTCCCTGTACCTTGATCTCGTCTTTCTTGCCGCCAATCTCTCGCCCACATCCTGCCTCTGGCCTGGAATGCCCTTCCTCTTCGTATCTGACAGACGATCACTCTCCGCACCTTCGAAACCTTGGTAAAAGCATATCTCCAGGAGGCCTTCCCTGACTAAGCCCCCATTTCCCTCTTCTCCCGATCCCTTTTGCGTCACCCTTGCACTGGGATTTGCACCCTTAATTCACCCCTCCCTCAATCCTTATCTGTAATTTATTTGTATTAATGTCTGCCTCCCCCTCTAGACTATAAACTCACTGTAGGCAGGAAACATGTCTAATATTGTAGTCTCTCGGGCTCTGAGTACAGTGCTCTGCACACAGTAACCGCTCAATGACCTTGGGCAGCACCCCCCCCCCCCCCCCCCCCCCCAGTTTGAACTAAACGTACAGAATATTTTTAAAAAACCTTTTTGGAAAGCTGATACGTTGAGCTTATAAATTGGTGTAGCCACCTGTTTATGAGGACATTGAACTCTTTCACAATTTTAGTTCACAATTTGAACTCTTTCACAGCTTAGATGCTCCATCCTTAGAAAACTTTACAAAAAAAGACAGTCACCTGTCTTGAACTGTTAGAGCATTGACCTGCTTGGAGGGAAGGGCCAGATGAAGCAGAAGGGCTGCTTCAAGTTCCGAGAAGCAGCGTGACCTAGTGGATAAAGCCTGGGCCTGGGAGTCAGAAAGACCTAGGCTCTAATCTCGACTCCGCCACTTGTCTGCTGTGTGACCTTGGGCAAGTCCCCTTAACTTCCATGCCTCAGTTTCCTCATCTGCAAAATGGGGATTAAAGCTGAGCTCCGTGTGGGACATGGACTGTGTTTAACCTGATTATCTTATATCTGCCACAGTGGTGGGCACAGAGTAAGTGTTCAACAAATACCATAGAAGGAAAAGTTCTTTGTAGCCCTATTGATTCTAGGTCTGATCTTACTTTGCCTGTGTGGGTGTGTTCCTCTTTGTGTCGGGGGCAGTGCAAGCCCAAAACCCTTTTTGAGTCTCATGACGATATCCATGAGCATGCACGTTCCCCAACCGGTGGTCTTGGGGGATTCGAGTACCTCAGACCATTCTTTTGATCCTCAACATGTCTCCCAAAGGTACCGATTGGGAAGCACAGTTGTAGAGAAGAGTTCCAGTCGACCAGCTTCTGAAAGCCACTTACAGTTGTGAACTAGGTGTTGATTTGAAGATTAAGTGCCTGGTCCCGCTTCCCCAAAATCGCGTTACTTGATTGTCCCAAAACACCGACACTTGTCTGTGGAGAGCTGTCCCTTTTTTAACCAGGAATTCCTCCTCAACTCCACAGAGTTTCCTGTTCTACCCTGGGTAGAACCAATCATCAAAGGAAAGTTCATGTAGTATCTAGTTCCCTTGACCCCATCTCTAAGTGCATTGACCCAGAAGTTCACAGAGCGTTTCATAATCTAAATTCAGCAGCCAGAACTGCCAACTATCTGCCAACATGATGGAATACTAGCAGAAAACGCCAAACGTCATCAGACCATTTGTTCCCCCACCAGAAGAGGTCATTCCTGTTGGGTGTGGCACCATCAAGGGCTTGGCGAATGGCTGCAAATACCAGTTTAGGGCAGTCAAGGACAGGGATACCACCATTTCTCGGTCTCTGGCATCTTGCCTGCCTGAAGTGAGCTACTCAAGCCAGACTGAAAAATCTGAACTCCAGTGGATGAGAGCTCTTCAGGAGGGCTGTCAGTCAGATCTTTTTCCAGGGCAGGCTGGATAAGGAGCGATACGTGATGATCTCCATCCCCTTTCCTCCGCTCAAATAGACACAAACCGAGTTTCAGTACTAATAGACCCGCTTTGTTCCAGTAAGGATCCTTTCTTACCTCTTAATGTCTATACATTTTAATGTGCTCAGTCCTGTCTGTAAATAACACTTTTTAGCATCCTGAAAAATGAGAGAATCGGTTTGAAATAATAATGGTAATAATTGTGATATTTAAGTGCTTATAATGTGCCAGGCACTGCACTAAGCACTGGGGTGGATCTAAGGAAAATGAGAAGTTAGCTCTCGGTTTCCACTCTGCTCCGGCTCTGGTCTGCAGCCACGTTACGATCGGGCAATCGAACCGTCAGTATTTTCCAGTACCTTCTCCAGACAGGTTTTGACAAGGAACTGATCTTGCCCCAGCAGTGAAAGCAATAATTTAAACTTTTTCAAATTTAAAAATCTTAAAAATCTCAAGAACGCTTTGGTTGTTAGTGGGCTTCTGGTGACCATGGCAGCTACACCCTGAGGTCCCTACTGGTCCCCTTTTCCTCCCAACTTGTCAGAACCCAAGCTTTGTCTTTTAAGGTTTTTTTTTCCCCCATAGTGTTTGTCGCCAAAACTTTTCCCTCCCTGTTCTTCGATCATAAGCTCCCGGAGGGCCAGGGGTCATGTTGAACTCATTCCTATGTGTTTTTGTTCAGAGCGCTACACACAGTAAAGGCTTTCATAAATACAATTACTACGACTTCTAGCTTCCGTTCTTCAGAGGTACCGAGATCATGTGTCTGGGAGCTGCTTTAAGATGAGGTGAAGTTCTTGGTTTAGTGGCATAAATTTGGTTCTCTTCAGCTTTAGTTAGCATCCATTCACTTGTATGTGTTTTGCATGCAACTTGTTTTTGCATGGCGTAATCTAGTTTTCCTTAGGCCTCTCTTTCTGTTTGTGTGTGTGTGTGTGCGCGTGTGTGCACGCATGTGTGTGTATATAGTTGGAGCCATGACCTGTGCCTTGTTCTCTCCTGTCCCACCGTCAACCCCTGGCCCACGTCCTACCTCTAGCCTGAAGTGCCCTCCCTCCTCAAATCCGCCAATCACTGAAGGCGCACCTCCTCCAAGAGGCCTTCCCAGACTAAGTCCCCCTTTTCCTCAGCTCCCCCTTCCCTCCGTATCACCTCAACTCGCTCCCTTTGCTCTACCTTCCTCTCCCTGCCCCACAGCACTTATGTATATATGTATATATCTATAACTCTATATTGATGCCTGCTTACTTGTTTTGATGTCTCTCTCTCGCTATTGCTGAATTGTACTTTCCAAGCACTTAGTACAGTGCTCTGCACACAGTAAGCACTCAATAAATACGAGTAATTGAATGAATGCTTCCAGGTATCACTGCATTCGTTGTTTTGCTGCAGGTAGTTCTCTGAGTCATTTCCATCAAACCAGTTTTGATGGCATTGATGTGTCCCAGCTAGTGTCTGCTGCTTGGTAAACAAAATGGCCGAGAAGCCCCAATTCGCTCTTTTCATTGGCACCTCTTGATCGGATGCCACGAAGGATTTTGTCGCTTTGGACATCTGTTCATTGAAAACATGACTTTTTCTGACAGACCCTTATTTCATAAGAATTCACACTCAAATTTGGATACGTGAGTTCTGTGGGCAGCTTTGTTCTTTTGTTGTAGCAGGGAAGTTGGAAGTGGCCTGTGAGAATCGTGACTCCTCCTGTAACAGGAAACTGGTTTAGATCAGTGGTGTTTCCGTGTTGGCCTTTAGCACGATAATTCAGCGTCAACTCCGTGTCCCTAGAAGTCTCCCTGGGAACTGTGGATGAGCCTCGGCAACAAGGCTTGTAATTATTCAGGCAGCTTCAGGTATCACAGTATCTGGTATCCGAAGTAGCCAGCATTCCCAGGCAACCTCTTTCAGGCTGGTTGGCATTGTGGACATTTGAATGACACTGCTTTTTTGTGAGAGCTTCTCCTAGCATTATGCTTAGGTTCGTGTGTCAAACTGAAGTGATGCTAATGTCTCTCTGTGTACCAGAAAGCAGTAATGTTTTGTTAACCCAAAACTCTCACCAAGATACTTTTTTGTATTTTGTTAATATAAAGCTGACTGCTTTAGAATGGGAGCAGCCTCCAGAGTAGGAAAGACATGTCTGAAAGATCTGGCGTCAGGCCAGCACTTTGGGCATCTATGTCAGTGTTTATTTTGTCTAATTTTGAAATATATTTCTTGAGGGCTATGGTTATTTTACTATGTAATGCTTTGTAGATCTGTTTAAAGTATTGAAGAGTAATAATAATGTTGGTATTTGTTAAGTGCTTACTTTGTGCAGAGCCCTGTTCTAAGTGCTGGGGTAGATGCAGGGTCATCAGGTTGTCCCACGTGGGGCTCACAGTCTTCGTCCCCATTTTACAGATGAGGGAACTGAGGCACAGAGGAAGTGAAGTGACTTGCCCAAGGTCACACAGCTGACAAGTGGCAGAGCCGGGATTTGAACCCATGGTCTCTGACTCCCAAGCCCGGGCTCTTTCCACTGCGCCACGCTGCTTCTCTTATTCCTAATAGGATTTTTAAAAGGTGATTTGAAATATCATTTCATGAATTCTGTCCCCAAAATAGGGGATCTCAAGTATGTTTTTATAGTGATAACTTTTTTTATGGTATTTAAGTGTTTATTGTGCGCCAGGTACTATATTCATTTGTTCAATTGTATTTACAAAGCATTTACTGTGTGCAAAGCACTGTACTAAGCACTTGGGATTGCACAATATAACAGACACATTCCCTGCCCACAGCAAGCTCACCGTCTAGAGATAAGATAACCAGGTTGGACAGAGGCCATGTCCCACATAGAGCGCACCATCTTAATCCCCATTTTACAGATGAGGTGACTGAGACACAGAGAAGTTAAGTGCCTTACTCAAGGTAACACAGCAGACAAAGGGTGGAGATGGGATTAGACCCCAGGTACTTCTGATCCTAGGCGTGGATTCTATCCACTAGACTCTGCTGCTTCTCTGGAAGGGACCTCGGGACGATAATTCAGTCTCCTGCCTCCAGGAAGAGTGAAAATGCCTGAGTTTTCCAGGCAGGACCAAGCCTAGCGTGGCTCATTGGAAAGAGCACGGGCTTTGGAGTCAGGGCTCATGAGTTCGAATCCCAGCTCTGCCACTTGTCAGCTGTGTGACTGTGGGCGTCACTTAACTTCTCTGTGCCTCAGTTCCCTCATCTGTAAAATGGGGATTAAGACTGTGAGCCCCACGTGGGACAACCTGATTCCCCTGTGTCTACCCCAGCACTTAGCACAGTGCTCGGCACATAGTAAGCGCTTAACAAATACCAACATTATTATTATTATTATTATGTGCTCACTCTGGCCAGTGACGTGCTCTCAAGAAGGTTCATTTGCCTGGCACGTAGTAAGTGCTTAACAAATACCATTTAAAAAAAACCCTCTATAAACAAGCGAGACATAGCCAGCTCCCAATAATCTTGATGTGGGGTTGGTGGGGCTACGAGAGTGAACATAAATGAAATCTAAATGCCTAATTTGAAGCCACAAGTTTCAACTGTAAAACCGTTTCCATGGTAAATTGATTGTTTTTTCACTCCTTCCTTTCCTGCTTATCCTTGGGCAAAGGTGCTCACAAGTAGTGGGCAAAGCAGAGCCTGGTCTGCTCTGATAGATTATCTTGACTTCTATGACTTTTATTGGAAAAGTATGATGGAGATGGTGGACAGTTTTGTGTGTCATGCAGATTACCTTGTTGAAGAGTCCTTCAATTCAAGTCAGTTAATGGTTTTTATTGCACGGCATCGACCTCTTGGAAGAGCACAACAGAGGACCCAAGTTCCCTGCCCACAAGGAACTCACCATCGAATGGGAAAGACAGACAGAAATTGACAAATGGTGTGAATAGGAGGACAGAACAGGAATCAAAGTGCCAATTTCATGGACAACAGTGAGAATACTGGCAATTCTTCACAGTTGTGGTAAATCAACTGGAGTTAATTTTGGCAGTGAACGTTAAAAAAAAAAATCACCATGAATTTTTTTTTAAAGAATTGAACAGGAGTGGAAATTAGGTGAAATCAGATAAAATCCTTAATATTCTGTAGGTGCAGCGTTTTCTGCTGTTGATGCTAGCTCTAGAACTAAACATGTTCGGGAAGGGGAGGGAGGCAGAGCTAAATGGAGTGGTCCAGGGCATATTTCCACTCAGCAGGTGACATTACTTTTGGTATCCTGCTCCAGGAGACAGAGTTTGGTGTCCCTTTTTTGGAGTTCTTGTTGGTATTACCTCTGACAGGGCCAAGGTTTATTCTAAGCAGATTCCTTTCTGTTTTAATATAACGAATGGATTAATGGATTCGTTTCATAATATATTTACAATTAACCAAGCAAGACACTGTTTCAGATTAGTATTGTTACTTTAAACAGCTGCTAACCCCCGGGCAATCAGGTTTAATATGAACCACATAATCAGTAATATCAGTAATCCCCCCTGCCTCCCCACCCCCAAAAAGGGAAGTTATTTGTGTGCCTTCATGCAAATGTGAGTCTAGATGAAAAATCAGTGAGAATTCAGGATTATCTGTCTGAGGGAAGGATGAAGCAAAATGACTTTGTAATTACCTCCTCCACTGACGGATCTCTGAAGATGGAGTTAAACCGTCTAAAAAAGGTACAATGCTGAGAGCATTAGCAATTGCTTTGTTATGGTCACAGTGTTTCTGCTTAAAGCGAGGACCAGGTCATTGCAAAGGTCCTTTTTGAAAGGACCCCATTAGCTCGGGATGTGGTGAAACAGAGTACAGGAGCCAGGTATGGGAGAGCAACCTAGATGTGTAGCCAGGTAGAGTTGGAGGGCAGAGAGAGCTGCCTTTTTTATTCTTTCAATCGGTCGTTTGCAGAGCGCTTACTGTGTGCAGAACACTATACAATGCACTTGGGAGAGTACAATACAATAGAGTTGGTAGACACATTCCCTGCCCACAACAAGGTCACAGTCTAAAGGGGGAGACACACCATTAATATTAATAAATAAATAACAGACATATACATAAGTGCTGTAGGGCTGAGGGAGGAGTGAATAAAGAGAACAAACCAGGGTGTCATGGGAGTGGGCAAAGAGGAAATGAGGGCTTAGGGAAGGCTTGTTGGAGGAGATGTGCCTTCAGTGAAGCTTTGAAGGTGGAGAGAGTAATCGGCGGACGTAATGAGGAAGGACGTTCCAGGCCAGAGGCAGGACATGGGTGAGAGGTCAGTAGTGAGATAGATGAGATCGAGGTACAGTGAGTAGGTTGGCATTAGAGGAGCATAGTGTGCCGGCTGAGTTGTAGGAAACCAGTGAGGAAAAATAGAAGGGGGCAAGGTGATTGAGTGGTTTAAAACTGATGGTAGGGAGTTTCTGTTTAATGCAAAGCTGGATGGGCAACTACTAGAGGTTCTTGAAGAGTTGAGGAAACATGACCTGAACGTTTTTGTAGAAGACAGGGTGAATTATGGACTGGAGTGGGGAGAGGCAGGAGGCTGGGAGGTCAGCAAGGAGGCTGATGCAGTAATCAAGGCAGGATAGGATAAATGCTTGGATTAACATGGTAGCAGTTTGAATGGAGAGGAATGAGTGGATTTTAGCAATGTGGTGAAGGTTGAACTGAACAGGATTTAGTTTCAGGAGCACTGGGGAAACCATGAGGCCAGACGGAGTAGAGCTGGTTGGACATGAGAAGTTGGACAGCTACCTGAGGGAAGAGGGACAGGTCAACAGTTTTGACCACCACCACAAACGTATGCTTCTAGATAAAGTGGGTTTCTCAGCAGACCTTTCTTATGGAAGCAAGTGGAATAAAATGCAGGCTATTCCTGCAGTGCAGAAGAGGATAATAATTATGGTATTTATTAAGCGCTTACTATGTGTCAAACACTGCTTTAAGCACTGGGGTAGGTGAGGCATAAATCAGGTGGGACAGAGTCCCTGGCCCACTGGCTCACAGTTTAGCTCCATAGAGAGTGTATTAAACACTAAGTGCAGAGAGCTTGGGTAATTTTAAGGTAAACAGATTAGACCAGGTTCCTGTCCCACTCATCGGAAAGAGTAAACAGACTGGGAACAATGGTAGGGAAGTAGAAGACAACAACAAATTGCTCAATCTACAGTCCAAAATAAATCAAGCCAAGTAACTAAACAAACATGCACACACAGACAGAACAGTGAGGCTCCAAGGCCCAGTCTTGGTTTACAAACTGCAGCAGCCTCCCCAGCCTTTAAAAACTTTTGTAGGAAGGATTCCTTTCAGCTCTGTCCAGTAGCCATATCTGGTGGGAGGCAACAAGGCCGGTCCTTGCTGGAAAAGCAAATAAGGAGCAACTGCAGGAACCATGGGGGGCCAGACCCCGTAGAGCTCTGCCTGTGCCCACCTATGTGTTTCTGCAAGGCAGTGAGGCTTTTGTTCTTATTTTTTTTAATTGTATTTAAACACTTAATATGTGCCAGGACTGTACCAAGCGCTGGGGTAGATACAAGATAACCAGATTGGACTTCTTCCCTGTCCCACGTAGGGCTGACCGTCTTAATCCCCATTTTACAGATGAGGTTACTGAGGCACAGAGAAGTGGAGTGACTTGCTCAAGGTCACACGCAAGTGAGTCGTGGAGTTGGGATTAGAACCCAGGTCCTCTGACTCCCAGGCCCGGGCTCTTTCTGCCCATCTGCGCAGTCCTGGTAGAGCTGCACGATGTGCTTCAGTATCAGCCTCCCCAAGGGGCAGTGGGATGCAGAACTTTTCATTCATTCATTCAATAGTATTTATTGAGCGCTTACTATGTGCAGAGCACTGTACTAAGCGCTTGGGATGAACAAGTCGGCAACAGATAGAGACAGTCCCTGCCGTTTGACGGGCTTACAGTCTAATCGGGGGAGGCGGACAGACAAGAACGATGGCACTAAACAGCGTCAAGGGGAAGAACATCTCGTAAAAACAATGGCAACTAAATAGAATCAAGGCGATGTACAATTCATTAACAAAATAAATAGGGTAACGAAAATATATACAGTTGAGCGGACGGGTACAGTGCTGTGGGGATGGGAAGGGAGAGGTGGAGGAGCAGAGGGAAAAGGGGAAAATGAGGCTTTAGCTGCGGAGAGGTAAAGGGGGGATGGCAGAGGGAGTAGAGGGGGAAGAGGAGCTCAGTCTGGGAAGGCCTCTTGGAGGAGGTGATTTTTAAGTAAGGTTTTGAAGAGGGAAAGAGAATCAGTCTGGCGGAGGTGAGGAGGGAGGGCGTTCCAGGACCGCGGGAGGACGTGACCCAGGGGTCGACGGCGGGATAGGCGAGACCGAGGGACGGCGAGGAGGTGGGCGGCAGAGGAGCGGAGCGTGCGGGGTGGGCGGTAGAAAGAGAGAAGGGAGGAGAGGTAGGAAGGGGCAAGGTGACGGAGAGCCTCGAAGCCTAGAGTGAGGAGTTTTTGTTTGGAGCGGAGGTCGATAGGCAACCACTGGAGTTGTTTAAGAAGGGGAGTGACATGCCCAGATCGTTTCTGTAGGAAGATGAGCCGGGTAGCGGAGTGAAGAATAGACCGGAGCGGGGCGAGAGAGGAGGAAGGGAGGTCAGAGAGAAGGCTGACACAGTAGTCTAGCCGGGATATAACGAGAGCCCGTAATAGTAAGGTAGCCGTTTGGGTGGAGAGGAAAGGGCGGATCTTGGCGATATTGTAGAGGTGAAACCGGCAGGTCTTGGTAACGGATAGGATGTGTGGGGTGAACGAGAGGGACGAGTCAAGGATGACACCGAGATTGCGGGCCTGCGGGACGGGAAGGATGGTCGTGCCATTCTGGGCAGGGGGAAGACAATTGGTAGTATTTACTGAGCACCTGTTGTGTACAGAGCGCTGCACCAGATGCATGGGGGACCATAATAGAAGGCATAATCCCTGCCCACAAGGAGTTAGTAATTTAATTGGGAGACAGAGTTGACAAATAGGAGGAAGGGCTCGAATAAGGAGTTCAGATGTACAAAATGGCACCCAACAGTGGTGACTGCTTAAGTACTAAGGTGGTGCAAAAATGCTGAGGTGATGATAGGAAGGGTGTGACCTGTGAGGAAGAAAAGTTAATTTGGGAATGCTTCCTGGAGAAGAGGTGATTCCAGGATGGTTTGGAAAAGTGGGGTAGAACTGAGGTCAGGCAGATTTGAAAGAGGGAAGGAATTGCAGGCAGCCAAGAGGATGGAAGCCAGCAGCGGTGGGCGGGAGGGTTGAAGACAAGGCATAGAGGGAGAGGTGGAGAGTGCCAACTGAGACGTAGAAGAAGAGTGGATAGGAAAAGAGCAGCGTGCTGAGTGGGTGTCCCAAAGTCATCGGTCAGGAATTTCTGTTTCATTCAAAGATAAATGGGTAATGACTGGAGGTTTCTGAGGAGTGGAGAGTCCGGTCCAGAGCAGTGTTTTAGAAAGATGATCCAAGCACTAGAGCTAAGTGTAAACCAGAGAGGAAAGAAATTAGAAGGCCGGGAAGCCAGCGACAGGTCTGATTCGGTAGTCAAGCCGATATGACAGGCACCTGAACCAGAGTGGTACCCATTTGAATGTAGAAGAGTGGGTCCAGGAAAATGTTGTGAAGGAAAAATTGAGTTGGAGCGAAAGACAGTGAGGGATCAAGGTTAATGCCAAGGCCAGGGAGGATGGTGATACTGTCAGTAATAACTGTGGTATTAAGTACTTAATGTATGCCAAGCCCTGGTGTGAGTACAAGAAATCAGATTGTTTTCAGTCTGTCCCATGTGGGGCTTACCGTCTGAGGTAAGGAGAGTGGGTAATTTTATCCCCATTTTACACCCTCAACACTTATGTTCATATCTAATTTAATATGTCTCCCCCCTAGGTTGTGAGCTCCTTTTGAGCCGGGAATACGTCTACCAACTCTGTAGTGTCCTTTCCCAAGTACTCAGTGCACACAGGGCACTCAATAAATACCTTTGATAGATGAGTACACTGAAGCACCGAGAAGCAGAGCAACTTGGCTTGGGTTCACATAGCAGGCAACTGTTGGAGCCAGAATTAATAATGATGATAATGTTGGTATTTGTTAAGCGCTTACTTTGTGCAGAGCAGTGTTCTAAGCGCTGGGGTAGACACAGGGGAATCAGGTTGTCCCACGTGGGGCTCACAGTCTTAATCCCCATTTTACAGATGAGGTAACTGAGGCACGGAGAAGTTAAGTGACTTGCCCACAGTCACACAGCTGACAAGTGGCAGAGCCGGGATTCAAACCCATGACCTCTGACTCCCAAGCCCGTGCTCTTTCCACTGAGCCACGCTGCTTCTCTAAGAACCTGAATCTCTTGACTCCCAGTCCTGTGATTTTTTGGTTGTTTCGGTTTTGTATTTTTTTCCCACTAAGCCATCCTAGTTCCCCAACTGTCAAGTTGGGTGGCAATTTAAATGGAGAAGAGGATTTAGGAAGCATGGCGAGGAGTTCCATTTTTGACATTGAGCCTGAAGGGCCATGAGACGTCCATCCTTGGAGCCCAGTGTCCCCCCAGTGTCATCTGGTATTTCTGTTGGGTCCTGCTCCAGCCAGTCAGGTGAGGACACAGTGGCAGTCAGTGTTCATTCCCTATTTTCCAAATGATGGGAGAGCTGTGACTTTGGAATTCAGAGGAGCCAAGGATCCTAAAACTCCTTTCATTGCAGTGCCTTATTTATTGGTTGTCTTGTATCTATTGTTATCCTCATATTATCCTTCTTTCTTTATGATTCCAATCTATGGTGAGCCCCTTGGAGGCCCCTTGCCAACTCTAGAGATGCGCAATCAACATTAGCAAATGAGATGAAAGCCCAACGGCCAAACGCTTCTACTTAATGGCAGAGTCTTCCTGGTGGAGAGCTTGTAGGCTGCTCTCCAGTACCTCTGTTGTTGATGTAGATCTTCTCACCATTCATTGGGTGGGGCGGGGTGTAATGGAATGGGCCCAGCTACGGCCATTTCTACTGTTTGGCAGTCATTCCTACCTGGACCAGGATGAGGCGATCAGCATTCGGGTCCATTGCTCCGTTGCCATATGTGATATAGGTGGTAGCTGATGGAAAGTGTAGCAGAGTCTCTCTCACCCCCACGTCCCCATCCCCCCCACCCCAACACGCGCGCGCGCACGGAGATTGAAGCTTCCTGACCCTTCCTGGGAGGACTTGTGTCGCTTGCCTTGCCAAGTGCTTCTGGAATGCCCCACTTTTGGGAAGAGGCACCCCAGTTCTCCCCAGCCAGTTATGGGGCACTTACAAGCTAAAAGGTTTTCTGCGTAGCTACACTGTTGATTCCATCTGGGATTTGAAGATGAAGCGGCACTCTTTCTACCTCTTACATCATCCCAAGTACTAAAAGTTCCGCAGTCAGAATGAGACCAGACTTCTCTAGCTTGGGGTTCTCTGTATTGGTACTTGTGCTCTAGCTGGAAAGAGGAAAATGGGACTTCTTAAGACACCAGTGCTATTGGCCTAATGTCCCACTGATGTTAAAATGGAATAATATCCCGACTAGACTGTGCTTGATTCATGGAGCTGTAACCCTGAAAAGGTACCATGGTTTTGCCATAATTCATAATTTAGTTCTGGGTTTGTGGATGTGTATTAGGTGGGCTTTCTGAATGGATAGCAGCAGTGAATGAATCGTCTACAACCCTAAATGTTTTGTGTCAAGGACTAACCAGGGCAAGGCATGAAAGAAGATTGTGAGCTCTTAAGGTTTTGATCTCGACCTCTACTCCCTCCTTCCTCTCCCCTCTCGCCCCTCCAAATTCCTGCCTAGAGCCTGGGATTTTTTTTCCCCTGATGGAATATGGTATGTGCATTTCTTATTTGTAAATAGTTTATAATTAGTATGCTGTTTGCCTGGCTGGTAGGCAAGAGGAACTGGATCAATTCGAAATGAAAAGGGAATGATTGGTGTTTGATTCCTTAAATTCCTAGCTTTCTCAGCCACCTTAGCATTTTCCCTTAAATGAAAAAATGAACACAATCTTAAAGAACCTATTTATGTGTGTGTGTATATATATACACAAAGTAATACTTTTAAAGGTTATAATAGAAATTTCCAGAGTCCATATGCTCAGTCATCTGGACTTAGATTGTCCTTTGTTTCCCCAGGGTACCTGCCTCAAGAGATGAAGTTTGGACTTTTGTAGTTAGGGATCAACAACTTATAATGCAATAACAGCCATTGTGTTCTTCTTTTTCATGCCATTGTATTTCTAGTTTCAAAGTGCAAGCAGGGCTATTTCAAGAAATCCTGGGAGAGAAATTATTTCAGCTAATGCTGGTAATAATTATGACATTCATGCATCAAACAAAAGCTCCTCACCATTGGCTTTAAAGCACTCAATCACCTTGCCCCCTCCTAATAATAATGGCATTTGTTAAGCGCTTACTATGTGCCAAGCACTGTTCTAAGCGCCAGAGGGGATACAAGGTAATCAGGTTGTCCCACATGGGGCTCACGGTCTTAATCCCCATTTTACAGATGAGGTAACTGAGGCACAGAGAAGTGAAGTGAGTTGCCCAAAGTCACACAGATGACAAGTGGCGGAGCTGGGATTAGAACCCATGACCTCTGACTTCCAAGCCCGGGCTCTTTCCACTGAGCCACGCTGCTTCTCCTACCTCACCTCGCTACTCTCCTACTACGACCCAGCCCGCACACTGCCCGCACACTGCGTTCCTCTAATGCTAACCTTCTCACTGTACCTTGATCTTGTCTATCTCACCGCCGACCTCTCACCCACATCCTACCTCTGGCCTCCAACGCCCTCCCTCCTCATATCAGACAGATAATTGCTGTCCCCCACTTCAAAGCCTTGTTGAAGGTGTATCTCCAAGAAGCCTTCCCTGACTAAACCCTCCTTTCCTCTTCCACTCCCTTCTGCACCGCTCTTACTTGCTCCTTCATTCATCCTTCCTCCCATCCCTACAGCACATATGTATATATCTGCACATATCTAATTTATCTATATTAATGTCTGTCTCCCCCTCTAGACTGTGAACTCATTGTGGGCAGGGATATGTCTGTTATATTGTACTCCCCCAGGTACAGTGCTTGGCACACAGTAAATGCTCAATAAATGCGATTGAATTGAGTAAGCGCTTGGAGATGCATGGTTGTCAGGATACAGTTCCTGACCTACATGGGGTTTACCGTCTCACCCCCATTTTACAGACAAGAAAACTGAGGCCCAGAGAAGTTGTGATTTGCCCAAGGTCCCACAGCAGGCCAGTGGCCGAGCTGGGACTTGAACCCGAGGCTCCCGACTCGCAGTATGGTGCTCTTTCCTCTAGGCCTCCCTGTGTTTTTCCAGACGAGGCCAGGCTTACCATTTTTCCTGTGTGATCAGAAGGGAGGGGAAGAGTACACTAAACTTTTTTTGATAGGGCATTTTATGTAGTCGGTAAACTAAGAGACATTACTCAATTCTTAATTTTCTGTACCCATATGTGTTTAATTTTGAACCAGCTTTTAATGAGTACCGCTTACTGCCAGTTAAAATGTCGTGTTGAGCTGCCTTTAAGAGGACATACCCCCACCCCAGAGCACAAAATTTCCTTATGTGGGTCTAGCCTATTTTCAGAGAACATGCTAGTGTTAGAGAAATTCTACCTAAAACGGTTTCCCTTAGGCTGTGAGCCCCATGTGGGATGGGGACTGTGTCTAACCTGATTACATTGTAGTTACCCCAGAGTTCAGCACAGGTGTAAGCACTTAATAAATACTACTGTTATTAGTATTTCACTCTATTTCCTCTGAAAAGTGTTTGCTTTTCTATTTGATTCTCAGGCTGCCCCCTACTTGGAGAATATCGATCCTTCAGTTATTAATATAAATGTTTCTCCAAATGGAGTAAACATGGCAATGGGGAGAAATCAGCAATAGCTGCCTTCCAAAAAAGGAGGTTCAGCATGTTTAAAGAAAATCAGATACATTAGAAACAGGTAAATGTGTTTTCCTTAATGGCTAGAGTTGGATCACAAAGAATTTTGTGAGGATGCCCTAGGTGGTTTTTCCGTCAATCAGTGGTATTTATTAAGCAGAGCGCTATGTGCAGAACTCTGAGAAAAGCGCTTGAGAGAGTACAATTCAACAGAAGTAGTAGACACGTTTCCTGCCCCTAACGAGCTTTTCGATGAGAAAGTTTCACCATTGCCCCAAACAAGCACTCCTACTTCCTGTGGTTTCACCCCCTCCCCTCCACCATCCCAGAGAGGTGCAGCTCAGATCTGGGGGTGGGGGATGGTAAGACTAGATCATTGCAGGTGAGTTGAAGGACCCATTGAAAAAATTTGGTCTAAATGGATCTCTTCACTTAAACTGGCAGGTATGGCCCTTTTGAACCCTCTGTTGCGATCCTCTTTGCTTCTCAAAGTATGGGCAACCTATGCAAACAAGCTGTAGAGAAGAATCATGTTCTTAATTAGCGCTTTAAAAATAGAAAAAATCCCCAGCTGCTACTGAAAGGCTGCAAAACCCTGGGGATTGTGTAAAGCAATTCTGACTTGCTTTACAGGCAAGGCAGGAAACTACTGCCCAGAGGGTTTGGAATTCCATTGTGAGGGAGTAGTGTTATGGCATCTATTGAGTATCCACTTGGCATCCTGTACTGTACTAAGCACCCTGGAAGTTGAAAACAAAGGAACGATAGGCTCCCTGCTCTACAGAGCTCACACCCAGAGACGACAGGGCCCTCCTTGGAAAATGCAGTTCTCTTAAAGACAGGCAAGGTGCCCGTCAGATCCATCCACTTCTTTTCTCTGAAGTGTGGGGCCTTTGTGCTGTCTTGGGCAGAGCTTTGAAAACTGGGAAGGGAATGAGCCAGCCTCCTTAGGATGGGGGAGGAGAGAGACCCACTTTAAAGGTCTGTCTCCCCGCTCATCTTCTCTCGCCCACATCCTCCTACCTTTGGCCTGGAACGCCTTCCTCCCTCATATCCACTTCAAAGCCTTATCGAAGGCACATCTCCAAGAAGCCTTCCCGGACTAAGCCCTCCTTTCCTCTTCTCCCATTCCCTTCTGTGTCGTTCTTATTAGCTCCTTCATTCATCCTCCCTCCCATCCCCACAGCACATACATATATATCTGTAATTTATTGATTTATATTGTCTCCCCCTCTAAATTGTGAGCGCGCTCTGATGTTATATTGTACTCTCCCAACCGCTTAGTAAAGTGCTTGACACTCAGTAAGCACTCAGTAAATACGAATGAATGAATGGTCAACCGTCTGCTCTCTGCTGATGCAGCCTGTTTAAGTTTTTCAAGGAAGAGTCCTGAGATTTTCCAGGGATGGCTGCTGGACAGGCAGCATGGCTTAGTGGATAGAGCACAGGCCTGAGAGTGAGAAGGACCTGGGCTCTAATCCTGGCTTCATCACTTGTCTGTGGCTGCTGTGTGACCTTGGGCAAGTCATTTCACTTCTGTGCCTCAGTTACCTCATCTGCAAAATGGAGATTAGTACTGTGAGCCCTATGTGGGACTCACATGGATGACTGTCCAACCTGATTTTCTTGTGTCTACCCCAGCACTTAGTACAATGCCTGACACATAGTAAGTGCTTAACAAATGCTACAGTAATTATAATTAATATTGGAGTCGTCAGCTGATGGGTCTCCACACCTCTAAAGAACTCAGGCATAACTTAAAAAAAAACCTTATTCACTGTCCAATCACAACTAAATTATGGGCACCCTAAATAACTGTAGTTAAATTGTAAGTTTCGTGCAAGAAGCTCAGAATAATAATAGCAATGATAACTGTGGTGTGTATTAAGCGCTTTTCTGTGCGTTAGATATAAGAGAATCAGGTTGGACATAGTCCCTGTCCCACATGGGACTCATGGTCTAAGTAGGAGGAAGAATGGATATTGAATCTCCATTTTATAGAGGAGGTCATTGGGGCTCATAGTGAAGTGACAGACCCAAGGTCATACAGTCAACTTGCAGAGCTGGAATTAGAACCCAGGTCCTTTGAGACCCTGGTTCTCCACTAGGCCAAGCTGCTTCCCTTGGGCCACCTACTGGCTCCTGCCATCCTTCTGGGTATGGAAAGGAGAGAAGGAGAGTGACCGAGTGCGTGAAGAGTCACCCCAGAGTCCCCAGAAAGGTGGTACTGGGAGGGTGCAGGGAGAAAGAGTGGTTTAGTGTAAAGAGCTTGGTCCCTGGAGTCGGAGGATCTGGGTTCTAATCCCAGCTCTGCCCCTTGTCTGCTTTGTGACCTCAGGCAAGTCACTTAGGTTTTCTGTGCCTTTTCCCTCATCTGCAAAATGGTGGAGTGAATGCCTCTTCCCCTTCCTGTTTAGGCTGTAAACCCCATGTGGGAACTGATTATCTTGTGTCTACCCCCATGCTAAGTACCATGCTTGGCACATAGTAAGCGCTTAACCAGTACCTTAATGATTGTTATTACTCAGGGGGCAGTCCTGCAGATGATGGTTAGTGCCTTTGGCTAGCACTTTAAAAAATGTGTATATTAAGGGTCTCTAGTCATTGCTACTTCCAGCAGTTTCACTTGCTGGCACCTCTTCTGCCTAGCCCTCTCAGGACCTTCCACAAGGCTCTGTCCTGGGACCTTTGCTCTTCTTGCGCTCCACTTATTCTCTCAGAGAGGTCATCTAATAATAATAATAATGTTGGTCATCTGCTCCCATGGCTTCAGCTACCACTTCTGTGCAGACGACTCCTAGCCTGCAATCCCACATCTCCGCCCACCTCCAGGGAGATTTTCTGGAAAATCTCCCCTTGGATCTCCTCTAGGCACCTCAAGGGAAATATGTCCGAATTCTTCATCCTTTTCCCTAATCCCACTTCTGACTTTTCCTTCTCAGATGACGTCATCCTCGCTGTCCTTCAGCTCTTTCGTAGGCTAATGCCAAACCTTGCCCTTTCGTCCAGACGTCTTCCAGATCCACCCAAACAGCTACCACCCTGGTCCCAGCTGCAGTCATATCGTTACTAGGCTATTGTGTCAATCCAAGTTGCTCTCCCTGCCTCCACACACAAAAATACACAATCTCGGCCTCACATTGCTGCGTGATTCATCCTTTTTTAAGTGCTTCTCGGCACCCATTTCCGCCTCCCCTTGCTCACGCCAGGCACAGTGAGTCTAAGTCAGGGATGTGAAGCTGTCCATGAAAATGCAATAGAGGACCTTTTCTGACTTCTTGCCATTCGGCTGAGCGTTGCTCGGGCAATAACGTTTAAGAGGAAAAAAATTCTCTGGCAAGCAGGGCTTGCTCTTCAGCCCCCCTTCTGCGCGAAGTGACTCGTGTTGTGAGATGGCTAGACGGAAAGTTAGTTGTGGGCAGGGGATATCTGTTTATTTGTTATATTGTAATCTCCCAAGCACTTAGTACAGTGCTCTGCACAGTAGGCGCTCAATAAATGCGATCGAATGGTGTGGATAATGGGTGCAGACTGTGGTCCCCCACAAAAGAATATCTCTTGAGAACCCAAAAGCCGTAGGGATGACTTGACCATTTTCTTGTTTTTTGTTTTCCTCAAGAAATAAAGGGCAGCAGGAGCAACAACTGCATAGCTGTCCTCCACACAAAAAAAGTAGATGAAAGCTGGAGGATCGGAGCAGGGCACATGCAGGCTAGGGCAGTTGTTTTATGGCATAGCACTACCTCTGGGCAGATCCCAGCAATTGTCTGGCCAAACCCCTCCTCCCCAACACCCACCCTTCGTCCCCTGCTTCTTCAGCTTGAGAGTGGAGTGGGACAGAAAAAGCCCCTCCTTCACCCCAACCAGGAAGCCAGCAACAGGGGAACTCCATCTTCCCATAAGTCCCTTTATTTGGATGAGGTCAGTGGAAGGGTGCACAAAAGAGAAATGGCTACTCCGCCTTCTGCCCTCCTATTACCGACAGCTATGTCGTCCAACAGAGTCCAGGGAGGCGCTCAAAAAGTAATGGACTAAATTGGTAGTGAGAAGGGAATTCAGTAATGGAAAGGTTAGTTGCTGATAGAGGGGAAGACATAGATTTTCCCATGTTAGCCAGGAGGCGTAGGGCATCCCGGTGTTATCCCTGACCCAGAATAGTCCCGTCCCATTCCCACCCACCCCCAACCCCCTTCTGGATTAGGTCAGTGAAAAGACATAGAGGTTAAAAGGCAAAACAGAGAAGTGGTTTATCCTGCTTGCCAAAGTCAACTTCATTAATGTACTGCTGCTTACTGATCCTTAAACTCTGGTATGTTCAACTCTTGCGCATATTCTGTGGATCGCTTGTTTACCATTGTGATTCGAGGTGTCCCCCATGTGTGTCACGTTCCCGTAAATTGGTAATCCTTTTGGAATTGTCGAGGGGTTTATTCTCCCTCTTTACTTGGCAAGGTTCTTGCCATTAGAGGTGGCTATCTTGCCTCTGAAACATTGTGTTAGATTTGAACTAAGCCTGCATAATGTTTAATTCTTGTACCGGTGGGTTGCAAGCTTCATTTTTATCTCCACTAAAGCATTCATTTAGTTGGTCTGTGGGAGAGCAGATGCCCCCTCCATACTGGAACCATGGGACTCTATTTTTCACCTTTGTTTTCTCACCAGATGCAGGATAACCCAGCTATAGTCTGACCGAAATATGCTGACCACTTTGAACTTGAACAATAAGTTTCAATGCAGGTGCAGCATAGTTTCCATAGATACTGAAGGGCCTTGAAGAGTTCCAGGGTAATTTTCTTGCTTAGAGGGCTCAGAAGTGGGGCTGTTTTAGATTAGAGGAGGTCAAGATTTCCTGCCCATTAATTGACTCAATTTCACCATTCACTGGCATTCCCTTATTCGGGAATATTACTAAATGTCTCATTAAACTGTGCAGACTCTGAGGGTGCTTTTCTTTTCTGGCACACTTTCTTTTCTTAACTGTAAATTTCTTTGTGCAGGCCATAATGGGCCTTGTACATTTGAGTGAAAAAGGAGCTGCATTTTAATCTACCATGGCTGTACATGTGAGGCAGTTGGGTTTTTTTGGTATTTTTTTCGCAATTCTTGTGTTTCTTCCCCACGCGTCCGTCCCATCCCCCCTGGACTTGTCAAACAGCATCCTCCATTTCCTTTGCTGCTGCCATGTATAGATGAAAACTCAGGTTGATTTGAGTCATGGCAGTTATGTGTCATTTCTCCATTGAGTTTTTTCATGAACGTGATTATCTGTTGTCCTCTCCCAAGCACTTAGTATGCACTCTGCAAGTAATGAGTGCTCACTAAATACCATTGAATGAGAAGTGTAAGTTTGAGGGCCACAATTTGAGATAAAAACAGAAGACCTAATAAATGCACTGAAATGATCACTTTTGGTGAAACCTTGAAATGGGGACACTTAAAAGGGGGGAGGAGGAAACGTATTTTGGGTTTTTCAATTAATCTGGAACTTTTAATGTAGCCACTTGAGATATCAGTGCTTGCACTTCAAAATCTGATAAGAACAGTGGCATTTTATTTCAACTTT
This sequence comes from Ornithorhynchus anatinus, assembly GCF_004115215.2. Lineage (NCBI taxonomy): Eukaryota > Metazoa > Chordata > Mammalia > Monotremata > Ornithorhynchidae > Ornithorhynchus > Ornithorhynchus anatinus. Next base: position 110,773,986 of record NC_041749.1, on the reverse strand, counting down.
TGTTTTATCTCGGTATCATGTTTTGGCTCTGTGTCAGCATTTTATCCTGATTTAGACTGTAAGCCCTTCAGGCTGCGACTGTGTCCCTGTTTGACCTGCACAGTGCTGCAGGCGGTGGTGGTGCAGAAGAATTATTATTCCTCGGGGGTCCTAGTTGAAGTACATAGAGAAGAAAGGCCGTGAAATTAAATGGCATCACTTCCCAGTTATTGTCTTAGATCTGTAGGTCCAAAATGTTCTGCCCCAAACCTGTCCTTGCCTAAATTTCAGGGGCCCCTTTCCAATTTGCAGTTGTTCCTTTCTTTTTCACAAATGACCACCTGCATTTGCTCCCATTCCAATGCCTAGCCAGTGTCTTCAAAAATATAAAACCTCTCTGAGGAACCAAGTGCATACTCAAATACCCAGTGTGGTTTCCAAAGTGGGGTCTAGGAACATAAGTTTGCAGGAAGTTAAATTTTTTTTAAAAAGCTGCTTTCAAATGGAAAGAACCCAAGCTTCCTCAGGGCCACTGTTGTTCTGAGGGAAGGGAGAAGTAGCCACCCTTAGGTAGAGCAGGAATTTAATGATATGAGAGATTCCTCTTTCAGCAGTGACCCCAAGGGTCCATGGTGATGCCGAGAGTAAAAAGGAAAACGCCCTGAAAACAAAGAGGTGGAGTCCTGTAGGAAGTGTGGGTGGGGGAGGAAATCAGAGGAAAGCTCTGTCCTAAACTGCATCACCGGACCAAGCTTCTTTCCTGAAATCCTCAGCCAGGGGGAGGCAGGAATTGGAAAGGGCTGTTGAGTCTATTTCTACTGAGGATTGGCCTCCTGTGCTTCCTCGCTAGCAGCCTTTTGGCAGAGACTCTTCTGGAGGCATCTAGGAGTGAATACCAACTCTCCCCATCTTTAAAGCCTTTCCTTAATTTGTTTCTAACCTCCCTAGGTTCACCCCCAGCTCCTTCCCGAATTGCCTTTTCAGCAGTTCAGCACCACCGAGCACTGGTGAACACACAATAAATAACCCCGAGCACTCATGTGTGTATTCCCTTTTCCTTCCTCCTATCCATAAATTATTTGCTAACTCTTTGAGGGCAGGGATCATGTCTACTGCCAAACACTCGCTGCTTATAGCAATGATCTACCCCCAGGCACTCAGTAAATTCTTGTAACCAAATGGATCCAGTGAAAGGAAGTGGCTTTGAGGGAAAATATTTCCTAGGGAATTTCTCCCCGGGCCATCCTTTGGTTGGCATACAAATTGAACCACAGTGTTGCTGTATCCTGATGGCAATTGTTTCCATGGGCACAAGAGTTTCCCATGTTTTCAAATGTTCATTTTAGGGACCAATGTTTGATATGTGTCATTTAAATTAAGTTAATCATGGTAAGTGACTAGTGCCTGAGGGTGGAACAATGGCTTGTGTACACTGTGTACATCATGTGGTGAGAGCATATTGTGAGGCTGCAAGCATTGAGTGTTCTGGGGGAAATTTGAGGAACAACCAGGGATAGGGCAACAAGGAAGTGATTTATGGACAAAGGAACCAGAGAAGGAGGAGCAAGGCATAAGAAGCAAGAAATCAATGGTATTTATCAAGTGCTTACTGTACTAAGCGCTTGGGAGTGTACAGTATGACAGTCAGTAGACACATTCTCTGCCCACAAGGAGTTTACAGTCTAGAGGGAAAGTGAGAAGTCTTCCAGGCGTGGGGTGGGAGAAGGGGGGGGGTGGTTCGGAAAATGTGCGAATCAAGCACAGGTGTTGAGATTAGGTGTGGAAGAGAGTGGGCCCGGGAGGTTGTGTGAGATTTGTTGTTTTAGGGACATTTTAGATTTCTAATTTGCCTCCCAACCCTTCCAAATGGAGAAAGAGGTTTGCGTGGAAAACATATAACATGGCCCATCATGCTTCTAATTCTCCTCATCCCATGCTCCTCCATGACATTCCCCCTGCTGCCAGCCTTTGCCTTATTTCATAGTGTTAGAGAAGTCTTCATAACAACTGGAGTAATTGAATTAGTTTTGCCAAATAGCAAACTGGGCCTTTTGCCTACATTTGCTGTTTCCCCACCCCCCAACACTCCTTCATGTCCTACTTCCTAAGACATTTGAATTCCTCCACTTTCCAAGGCCATTGAGTTAAAAACACTGCATTCTGTAGCCTGGTCCCAACTTCTGGCAACTCAAAACCTATTGCAGTAAATACTAAGGCCTTTGCAGAAATTGAGCCAGTATCAGAAAGGGCTTAATGCTTGTGCAGTGCTTGATTTACCGAAAACCTGTAGGAGAATCAGTCCATCCTTACAGCTTTTACAAAACAAGAACCTGTGGTTTGGGACAGGGCCCTTCATTGGCTGATGGATATCTTGCACTACTGCTGTCAGACCACGATTTGCAAAATGGAATAAATGTTCATGGTGTAAAACAGTTGGTTCTCCAAGGTGGGTGGGGGGATATGAGCAAATAATGGTAGAGAAGTAGAAGGATCCCCAACCATGAAGATGGGACTGTTTAATTGGAGGAGGGTAGGGGGAGGGAGAGGAGAGGTAGGGGTCAAACTAGGGCTCACCAGGTAATGATAGAGATCAGAATGTCCACAAGCGCCTGTGAATGAGGATTAAGGATTCTAATAGCAGACTCTTGCAGTATGACCATTGGATTTGTTCCAGACAATGCAGTCTGGCCGATGACATGAATACTGTTCTCACCAGCTGCTTAAATCAGTCAGATGGGAAAGTAATCCTATTTGTGCTTCCCCACTGACACAGATTGCATAATTAAAATAGGGAAGATCTGGCATGCATGTGAATTAGTTGGTTGTGTTTTGATTCTACTTCTTGAGGGCTCTGAAGTTGAATGGGTAGCCTGATGTAGCTGTAACCGTCATAACCCTGCATTTCACCAGCAAAGAATATTATTTCTGGTACAGCATGGGGTCTTCCAGGATGTGATGTGAGTTGACTGAAATACTAGAGGTGCTAGTTCTCTGGCCATAGCAGTCCACCCTTGTCTAGGGTTCAGGGTGGTCATGGAGGGGAGACGTGTTCCATTCATCCATACCTGCAGTCCCTCTTAATAATGTTGGTATTTGTTAAGCGCTTACTATGTGCCAAGCACTGTTCTAAGCGCTGGGGTAGACACAGGGGAATCAGGTTGTCCCACGTGGGGCTCACAGTTTTCATCCCCATTTTCCAGATGAGGGAACTGAGGCACAGAGAAGTGAAGTACTTGCCCACAGTCACACAGCTGACAAGTGGCAGAGCTGGGATTCGAACTCATGACCTCTGACTCCAAAGCCCAGGCTCTTGCTCTTTCCACTGAGCCACGCTGCTTAGTGGGAGAGAAGCAGCGTTAGCCTAGTGGATAGAGCACGGGTCCAGGAGTCAGAAGGACCTAGGTTCTAATCCCAGTTCTGCCACTTGTCTGCTGTGTGACCTTGAGCACGTCACTTCACTGTGCCTCGGTTACCTCACCTGTAAAATGGGGAGTAAGACCGTGAGCCCCATGTGGGACATGGACTGCATCCAACCTGATTATCGCATATCACTCAATGCAAAGAGTAGGGATTTGTCTTACCTTTTATACCTCAGTTCCAGGATTCGAGCAGGGATTACTGGAATGTATTATTAGCTCAAGTCGCAAACCATGGCTTGCTCCATGTCTCATTATAAACAGATTGCCAGATGCAGTGAGAGTTGTCTCCACTTGGTTTACAAGAACAGGAAACAGGATTTAACACGGCCCCAAAATGGTATTAAAACTCATTACTGGAACCGTACATTAAGACCTGGGGTGTGGGCCAGATGTCAGGGCTGTTCCTTGGGAAAGGCCAAAAAGCTTTGACAGTCTCACTTTCCAAAAGTACTTTCAGTGTGGGAAGTGTGGGGGAGAAGGAAGGAGGGTGAGAGTCAAAATCTCAGGCATGGAGGTAACCTCAAGAGAGAAGCAGTGTGTTGCGATGGCTACTTCACCATCAACAGCATGGATCGGAAGCCCACTGGGTGTAGAGCACTTTACCGTGTGCCTTGGCATGCCCAGCAGGAGTAGAATAGAACATGTGTTCTCTGCTCCAAAGGTGCTTAAAGTCTATCAGGGATGACTGACCCAAATTATTTTCAGGAGAGAGAGCAGACGATATTAGTAGAGTGAATATCAGGATAAAATAGAATGAAATAAAATCTCTCTTTCTACCACCCACCCCGCACGCTCCACTCCTCTGCCGCCCACCTCCTCACCGTCCCTCATCTCGCCTCTCCCGCTGTCGACCCCTGGGCCACGTCCTCCCACGGTCCTAGAACGCCCTCCCTCCTCACCTCCGCCAAACTGATTCTCTTCCCCTCTTCAAAACCTTACTTAAAACTCACCTCCTCCAAGAGGCCTGCCCAGACTGAGCTCCCCTTCTCCCTCTACTCCCTCTGCCACCCCCCTTTTTGAAGCAGCGTGGCTCAGTGGAAAGAGCACGGGCTTTGGAGTCAGGGCTCATGAGTTCGAATCCCAGCTCTGCCACTTGGCTGTGTGACTGTGGGCGAGTCACTTAACTTCTCTGTGCCTCAGTTCCCTCATCTGTAAAATGGGGATTAAGACTGTGAGCCCCACGTGGGACAACCTGATTCCTCTATGTCTACCCCAGCGCTTAGAACAGTGCTTGGCACATAGTAAGCGCTTAACAAATACCAACATTATTATTATTATTATTACCTCTCCGCAGCTAAACCCTCTTTTTCCCCTTTTCCCTCTGCTCCTCCACCTCTCCCTTCCCATCCCCACAGCACTGTACTCGTCCGCTCAACTGTATATATTTCCATTACCCTATTTATTTTGTTAATGAATTGTACATCTCCTCGATTCTATTTAGTTGCCATTGTTTTTACGAGATGTTCTTCCCCTTGACTCTATTTATTGTCATTGTTCTTGTCTGTCCATCTCCCCCGATTAGACTGTAAGCCCGTCAAACGGCAGGGACTGTCTCTATCTGTTGCCGACTTGTTCATCTCAAGTGCTTAGTACAGTGCTCTGCACATAGTAAGCGCTCAATAAATACTATTGAATGAATAAGATGAAGTTTCAAACCCAGCTATCAGTAAGCTGCTAATTATGCTTCCTTCCATAAGGATTGAGATCCAAACACATCACGGACAACTCACCTGCTTCTCAAAAAGTTGTAAATTGTATGCTGCTTGAGGGTAGGGATCATCTCTTCTAAGCTCTCGGCGGATACAAGGTGATCAGGTTGTCCCACGTGGGCCTTACAGTCTTAATCCCCATTTTACGGATGAGGTAACTGAGGCACCGAGAAGTGAAGTGACTTACCCAAAGTCACTCAGCTGACAAGTGGTGGAGTCGGGATTAGAACCCGTGTCCTCTGACTCCCAAGCCCGGGTTCTTTCCACTGAGCCACACTACTTCACTTGCCCGGCCCACAGGATCTCACGGTCAGTCGTGGTCAGTCCCTAGGGAGACCAGAAGCGGGCGGCCATTCAGCCTCCTCCATTCCCTTCACCTCCGCCAAACTAACTCTCTTCCTCTCTTCAAAGCCCTACTGAGAGCTCACCTCCTCCGAAAGGCCTTCCCAGACTGAGCTTCCCCTTTTCACTCTGCTCCTTCTTAGCTCCCCCTCCGCCCTCTGCTCCCTCCCCCTTCCCCCTTCACCTCCCCTCAGCTAAACCCCCTTTCGCTCTGCTCCTCCCCCTTCCCCTCAGCACTGTGCTCGTTTGTATATATTTTATTACCCTTTTTATTTTGTTAATGAGGTGTACATCCCCTTGATTCTATTTATCGTGATTATGTTGTCTTGTTTTTATCCGTCTCCCCCGATTAGACTGTGAGCCTGTCTTTGGGCAGGATTGTCTCTATCTGTTGCCAAATTGTACATTCCAAGCGCTTAGTACAGTGCTCTGCACATAGTAAGTGCTCAATAAATACTATTGAATGAATGAATGAATAAGTGGATATGCCTTAGTACAGAGTTCTGTTCACAGTAAGTGCTTAATAAATACTTATTACTACTATGAAGCAAAAGTAAATGGCTTAGTAGATAGAGCATGGGCCTGGAAGGCAGATGGATTGGGGTTCTAATGTTGGCTCTGCCACTTGACTGCTGGGTGACTTGGGGCAAGTCACTTCACTTTTCTGAGCTTCAGTTACCTCATCTGTAAAATGGGGATTAAGACTGTGAGCCCCTTGTGGGATAGGGACTGTGTCCAACCTGATTCCTTGTATCTGCCCCCAGGGCTTAGTGCCTGGCACATAGTAAGCACTTAAATGCCATTTTTTAAAAAAAGTAAAAGTAGCTTTCACTTATGCTCTTCATTCCTGCTCCCAATCAACACTTGTTTGGAGAGAGGTCGCACACGTTAGCTCTCAGTTTGACACTACTTCTATATTCTGCTTGTTATTCTTCCTTTGGCATAGAACGTGATGCCTTCAAGGCCGGGGCCAATGATGTACTTTTGTGAATTACTCTAGCACACTGTGGACTCGACCAAACAGCCTAAGTTTATTAGTTGCAAAGATACCACTGTCATATGCTCTCTGCTGTAACTGATTTAGTTTGATGTTTTTGCTATTTTTTTCATTGTCGGAGGAGCAGTATGGCCTAATGATAATAATGGTATTTAAGTGCTTCCCAAGTGCCAAGCACTGTTCTAAGCATTCATTCAATAGTATTTATTGAGCGCTTACTATGTGCAGAGCACTGTACTAAGCGCTTGGGATGAACAAGTCGGCAACAGATAGAGACAGTCCCTGCCGTTTGACGGGCTTACAGTCTAATCGGGGGAGACGGACAGACAAGAACAATGGCAATAAACTGCGTCAAGGGGAAGAACATCTCGTAAAAACGATGGCAACTAAATAGAATCGAGGCGATGTACAATTCATTAACAAAACAAATAGGGTAACGAAAATATATACAGTTGAGCTGACGAGTACAGTGCTGTGGGGATGGGAAGGGAGAGGTGGAGGAGCAGAGGGAAAAGGGGAAAATGAGGCTTTAGCTGCGGAGAGGTAAAGGGGGGATGGCAGAGGGAGTAGAGGGGGAAGAGGAGCTCAGTCTGGGAACGCCTCTCGGAGGAGGTGATTTTTAAGTAAGGTTTTGAAGAGGGAAAGAGAATCAGTTTGGCGGAGGTGAGGAGGGAGGGTGTTCCAGGACCGCAGGAGGCCGTGACCCGGGGGTCGACGGCGGGATAGGCGAGACCGAGGGACGGCGAGGAGGTGGGCGGCGGAGGAGCGGAGCGTGCGGGGTGGGCGGTAGAAAGAGAGAAGGGAGGAGAGGTAGGAAGGGGCAAGGTGATGGAGAGCCTCATGTCATCTGCGTAGAGATGGTAGTCAAAGCCGTGAGAGCGGATGAGTTCACCGAGGGAGTGAGTGTAAATGGAGAACAGAAGAGGGCCAAGAACTGACCCTTGAGGAACTCCAACAGTTAAAGGATGGGAGGGGGAGGAGGCTCCAGCGTAGGAGACCGAGAATGATCGGCCAGAGAGGTAAGAGGAGAACCAGGAGAGGACAGAGTCCGTGAAGCCAAGGTGAGATAAGGTATGGAGGAGGAGGGGATGGTCGACAGTGTCAAAGGCAGCAGAGAGGTCAAGGAGGATCAGAATGGAGTAGGAGCCATTGGATTTGGCAAGAAGGAGGTCACGGGTGACCTTAGAGAGAGCAGTCTCGGTAGAGTGGAGGGGACGGAAGCCAGATTGGAGGGGGTCTAGGAGAGAATGGGAGTTAAGGAATTCTAGGCATCGATTGTAGACGACTCGTTCTAAGATTTTGGAAAGGAAGGGTAGTAGGGAGATAGGACGATAACTGGAGGGGGAAGTGGGGTCAAGAGCGGGTTTTTTTAGGATGGGGGGAGACGTGGGCGTGTTTGAAGGCAGAGGGGAAGGAGCCCTTGGAGATTGAGTGGTTAAAAATAGAAGTTAAGGAAGGGAGGAGGGCAGGGGCGATGGTTTTAAGAAGGTGAGAGGGAATGGGGTCCGAGGCGCAGGTGGAGGGGGTGGCACTTGCGAGGAGGGAGGAGATCTCCTCTGAGGATACTGCAGGGAAGGATGGGAAAGTAGGGGAGGGGGTTGTTGGGGGGGGAGGGGAGAGGCGGAGGGGTGACTTTGGGGAGCTCAGACCTGATCGTGTTGATTTTCGTGAGGAAATAGGTGGCCGGATCATTAGGGGTGAGAGATGGGGGAGGGGGAGGAACAGGGGGCCTAAGGAGAGAGTTAAAGGTCCGGAACAATCGGCGGGGGTGACGGGCATGGGTGTCGAGGGAGGAGAAGAAGCTTTGCCTGGCGGAGGAGAGGGCAGAGTTAAGGCAGGAAAGGATAAATTTGAAGTGTGTGAGGTCGGCTTGGTGCTTGGACTTTCGCCAGCAGCGCACAGCAGCTCGAGCATAGGAGCGTAGGAGGCGGACAGAGGAGGTGATCCAGGGCTGTGGGTTAGTGGAGCGAGAGCAGCGGAGGGAAAGGGGGGCGAGAGAGTCGAGATGAGTAGAGAGGGTGGAGTTGAGAGCGGAGACCCGCTCGTCGAGAGTGGGAAGAGAGGACAGGGCGGCAAGGTGAGGCGAGATGCTATTGGAAAGACGGATGGGATCGAGAGAGCGGAGGTCTCTGTGGGGCAGTAGCGAAGATTTGCAGGGGGAGGGAGTGTGAGAGATGAGGCAGGTGAGAAGGTTATGGTCAGAGAGAGGGATTTCAGAGTTGGTGAGTGAGGAGATAGTGCAGCGGTAGGAGATGACGAGATCGAGGGTGTGACCGAGTCGGTGAGTGGGCGCAGTATGGTGGAGGAGGAGGTCGGCAGAGTCGAGGAGGGATAGCAGGCGGGCGGCAGAGGAGTCGTCGGGTACATCCGTATGGATGTTGAAGTCTCCGAGGATCAGAGTGGGCAGAGAGAAGGAGAGAAGGAAGGTGAGAAAGGGGTCAAGGTGGTTGAAGAAGTCGGAGGTGGGACCGGGAGGGCGGTAGATGACGGCGACAAGTAACTGGAGTGGGTGGTAGAGGCGAATGATATGGGCTTCGAAGGAGGGGAAGGAGGGGGGGGGAGGAGGGATAGTGCGGAAGCGGCATCGGGGCGAGAGGAGGAAGCCGACGCCTCCTCCCTTACCAGTGAGTCTGGGGGAGTGGGAGAAGGAGAGGCCTCCGCTGGAGAGAGCCACGTTTCCGAAAGGGCGAGGAGGAGGAGAGAGCGGGAGAGGAAAAGGTCATGGATGAAAGGTAGCTTGCCTGTAATAGAGCAGGGGTTCCAGAGGCCACACTTGAAAGTAGCCGTGGGTGCAAGGGGGGGGGGGGGCAGGGCGGGGGGAGGGGAGGGTTTGGATGGGAAGGAGGTGGCGGGGCCCTGGACGAGGAGAGGGGGATGAGGGGTGGCGGTGGGACAAGAGGACTGGGATGGGGCATGGGTGGGGAAGAGAGAAGGGGGGAGGGGGTGAAGAGGGGGTTTGGTGGGGGGAAGAGTAGGGGGAGGGGGAAGAGGGGTAGCGCTGGTAAAGTGGGGTTCTAGGGCGGGAGAGAGGAGGGGGGAGGAGACAGAGGAGAGAGCGGGAAAGAGCTGAGCGAGAGAGGGGAAGGGGAAGGGGAGGATAGGAAGGGGCGGGGGGGGGGGGGGAGGGACATGGCGAAGCCAGAGAGGTGGGTGGCAGCACTGACAACAATAAACGGTAATAAACGAAATCGGTAATATAGCAACATGATACAATATGATACAATACAGTGGTGCTAATATAGCAACATGATACAGTATGATACAATATAGTCATGTTAATAAAAGGGGTGATGATCAGGGTCGGGGGTAGACTCGATTAAGGGGTGACCTGATCAAATTCAAAGTCTGACGACGATAAACAATAAAAAGCGAGATCGCAAATATAGCAACATGCTACAGTAAGGCACACTACAATAGTGTTAATAAGCAGGCGATGACCAGGGTCGGGGGACGAGCCGACCCTACCCGATCAGACTCCAAGTCAAGCGGCCAGCGGCCGAGAGAGTCCCAGAGCTCATGACCAAATAACCCTGTGGCGGCGGGGGGGCCCTGAGGTTGTCCGGGGTGGGTGGCGGCCGTAGGCGGCGGCTAAGGCAAGGTAACATGGTGAGAACAAGGACGTCGTCGCCCGGGGCGGGGGCGGGAGAGATGAATCACCTCAAGGGGGAAGAGGGAGTGAGGCCTTCCCAAAATGGCCGCCTCAGGCAGAGTGGGGGCTTCCTAAAATGGCCGCCTCGGGCGGAGTGGGGGAGCGGTTGGGGAGCACAATGTCCCCGGGCCCGAGCAGGGGGACACAATGTCCCCCGAGGACACAATGTCCTTGGGGCCGAGAAGGGGAGCACAATGTCCCCAGGATCGAGAAGGGGAGCGCAATGTTCCCGGGCCCGAGCGGCGGGGGGGGCGGGGGGGGGGGTGGAGGACTGGAAGCTGGTGGCTGGGGGTCTGTGGGGGCGAAGATCCGTAGTGTCGGAGTTCCCGAGCGGGGGTGCGGAGATCCAGGTTGTGAAAGGCTGAGGCGGGCGCGGGTCCGGACGGTCCGAGGCTCAGCTCCCCGGTGGAGGCGGAGGAAGCGCAGGTGAGTCAGCGAGCGGTAGGCGAAGGGGGGCTTGTCGGGAATCGGGGCAGGGGCCGGGTGGGCCGAGGCTGCGCCTCAGGGGAGCAGAGATCCCGGGGGTAGATAAAAGGTAATCAGGTTGTCCCACGTGGGGCTCACAGTCTCCACCCCCATTTTACAGATGAAGTAACTAAGGCACAGAAAAGTGAAGTGACTTGCCCAAGGTCACTCAGCAGATGAGTGGCGGAGCAGTGATTAGAACCCACGTCCTCTATCTCCTTAGCCTGTAGAGAGGCCTGGGCCTGATAGGACACCTGGGCTCTAATCCTGGTTCCACAACTTTACCTGTTGTGTGACTTCCGGGCAAGTCACTAACCTTCTCTGTGCCTCAGTTCTTTCATTTGTAAAATGGGGATTAAATACCCATTCTCCCATCCCCTTAAGGCTATAAGTCCCATCTGGGCCAAGGACTGGCTTCTGTGCCAAAGCACAGAGGGGCACGAATCCATAAATGTAAACTTCTGGAACCAGCACTGCGGCTGACTATTTTGGACTGATGCTTGCCCGTGCCTGCCTCGCATCTTCGGATACCTTGTGGATGAACCTGCCGCCAGTCAAGCATGGTCGGAACAGACTCGAAGCAGCATCCAGAGTCCCACCGTACCCAGCTGCAGTTGGGGGCCGGGAAGCAGCCAGAAGTCGGGGAGCACCTGCTGGGGCCTGCTGTATGACCTTGGGCAAGTCACTTTTCCTCATCCGTAAAATGGGGGTTCAGTGCCTGCTCTCCCTCCTACTTAACACTGCGAGCCCCATGTGGGACAGGGACTGTCCAACCTGATTAACTTGTATCAGTCAATGGTATTTATTGAGCACTTATTCTGCACTAAGCACTATACTAAGCACTTAGGAGAGGACAGTACAACAGAGTTGTTACAGACACATTTCCTGACATTTACAGGAGCTTACAGTCTAGAGACTGTACCCACACCAGCACTTAAAACAGTGCTTGACACACAAGAAGCGCTTAACAAATATCATAATAATCCATGGTGAAGCTTTCTGACCAAAGAACCACCAGAGGCATCTCAAATGATGGCCAGGCCAGTAATAATCCAAAAAAAAGCCAGCTGATCTGGGCAGCAAAGACCACAGCAGCAGCTGAGGTGGTTACCCTGGCAACCCCAAAATATCAACTACTGTCTGTCTTTATTATGTTAGCGGTTCAAATATCTTTTTTATCTGAACCCATCCTCTTTCTCCCCACCCCTCTCGACGTAGGTTTTGTTTTTAAGGTTTTGCAGCACCATTCCTCACACAATATATGTTTCTAATGACTCTTTTTTCCCCATAAAGTCAGTATGTGAAAACAAACTTGAAGCGGGCCACAAAGTGTCAAATCTATAGAACTCAATAACAGTCCTCCTAATGGGATTGGAGAAAACTTTAGGTATCTTGTCCTAGCAAAATATTCACATTTCTTCCCCTAAGTGGTTCTTTCCCTTCTTCCTTGGGTTAAATTTAAGCAAATCCTGGTGAATATTGACAGATGATTTAAAAAAAAAAAAAGCGAGCCACAAAAAACCCTCCCCCAGATTGACATCTCCATCCCCAATCCCTAGTACTCTAGTTTTTCTTCAGTTCCTATTTAGACTTAATTTTTTTTTTCATTTATACCTTTGACTAAGCAGTTTCCCAGTTTTATTTTGATGTTAACGTTCTCTGTTTCCTTACTCCCTCTCTCCCATGTATTCTCTTGGACAAATTCAAATAGGGAAAAGATCCCAGAGATTTATTCCCCTGAAGTGGCAAGTGGAAAATACCAGACTAACAAGGGCATTCAGCCATTTTCTCAACTAAATCAGGAAGTAATTTCAGATGGTTTGTTTAGTTTCAGTGATTTGAAGGCAGAGAGCCAAGGAGATCCAGAAACTGAAACCCCACTTAGAACAGTTACTCTGAGGTGTTTGTCAGTATTTTGCCTTAACTTAAATGGGAAGAAGTCACAGTACACACCAATGACTAAATTAGAGACATTTTGACCTCTCCCGTATAGTTTGCTCACTCAATATAATGCAGCCATCACCCCAAAGAAAAGTAGCTATATCCTTTAGACCTGATGCATAAGCTTAAAAGCAAACACTTTTACTGTAGCAGGAAAGCCAATCTTACCAGTTCAACAAATCCCAACCAGTTGATAATTTTAGTGTTGTGTAGCGCATCTTTAATGGGTTTGACTCATGCATGGGGTTAAATTTAACTTCAGGGTGGGTTTGTATACATTTTGGGTTTTTTGGGGGGTAGTTTGGTGGGTTTTTTTGTTGTTTTTTTGTGGTGGGTGGTGCCGGGGATGTGTTCAACTAGCAAATGATACTCTAACCAAGATAAGTTTGGTTCAGGACTGCCATAATGGTTTGGGCTGACATATTTCCCCACATGTGGGAGGAGCCAACTCCTTTTGTGGCCAGTTGGATGACCTGGTCCCTTATATATACAAAGCCGCTCCCTTTAGGAACCCACCCTGACAGCCTGAAGGGGTGCCCCACAGTTCTGGTGGTGTTGGATTGGTGAAGACTTCCAGGGTCTTCTATTCATACCTGTCCTGATTATGTAGGCTTCAGTCATGTCCCTTCTTAGCTGGTGCCTTTCCAGACTAAATAATTCAAATCTTTCTCCGTCTCCCTTCACGTAGAAGCGCCCCAATCCTCTTGATTGTCCCTGTATGTCTGTCAACTCTATCATCCTCTCCCAAGCACCTAGTACAGTGCCTTGCACATGGTAAAGCACTCAATAAGTCCCACTGAGGAATGGACATGTAACTGTGACTGCCTATAGCCCTAAATGGGGGAAAAGAGGTTGGGCTTCTGGGGGACCTCCAGCCAGACTCTGACTAGTTGGACCTCCAACCAAGTGGCTCTGCCAGCAGCTAATGTTGTTGTACCACTCACACCGAGGGATTTTGGCCGACAGCTTGCTAACTGTTTCCAGACCACATGGAGCCAGGCACTGCTGTGCAACCAAGCCAGTTGAACCGACAGAGTGCCGCCTTTGTTCAGAGGGATCTTGTTTCGACCTCTCCATCTTTTCTTCCTCCCTCTACCTGTGTGTAAAACTCATCTTAGCCTGCTTATTTTAGTCCCTGTGCTTTTGCATCGAACACCAGTTGTTGATCCACAATTGAATAAAAGTATATATGCACACACACACATCATTCCATTAGAGAACCCAGAATGAGGCCTCTTGGCTGAAAATGAGCCAGGTTTGGCGCAGGATCTGCCCAAGGTGTCAGTTTCCTCTATTGCTAGTTCTTCTAGTCAACCATATATTACCATTGCATTCAGGGAACAACTGTCCATATAATTCAAGGTGGTGGTCATTTGGTGTGTACCCACAAAATGTATGTTGTGGCAGCCACCACTCTGGGTTCCTACAAAGCCAGAATCAAAGATGGCTATCCCGGATCCTGCTGTAGCATCCCCTGTCTTAGGGCATGTCCATTATTTCCCGTAAGTTTGTCTGCCATATTTCTCCCAACTGCGTTGTTAATCTGTTTTCACTTTCACCCAGAGAAATGGAACAAATCCCTCTCCTGGAACAAGTTGCTCAGAGCACTAAGCACATTTCCCCATCTTGCCAGGATTAAAAGACCTCATCCACCCTTTCTCCTCTGGGGCTTGGACAGACCAGTTCCCAGGAGGTGATTTCAGCCAACTGATAGACCCTAGCTCAGTTCCTAGGGCCTCTGTACCACGATATTTTCTGCCCAAGTCCCTCATTATGACTTAGCAAATATTTGCCAGATTTTCAACTCAGCAGAAGTTCAGTGTGGGAGGGAAAAGCATAGAAGAGAAGTAGTTTGGTCTGGTGCGAAGAGCAGGGAACTGGGAGGAGTCATTTGTTCAAGTGAATTTAAGTGCTTACTGTGTGTGGAGAGAGCACTGTAGTCAGCGGCTAGGAAAGTATAATACAACAATAAACCGACACTTTCCCTGCCCACAACGAGCTTACAATCTAGAGGATCTGGGTTCTAATCCCCAGGCCCGCCACTTGTCTGCTGTGTGGTCTTGGATAAATCACTTAATTTCTCTGTGCCTGTTACCTCATCTATAATATGGGAATTAAGACTGTGAGCCCCATGTGTCCAATCTGATTAGCTTCTGTCTATCCCAGCACTTAGTACGGTGCCAGGCACATAGTAAGTGCCTAACAAATATTTAAAATGGGGTGGCAGAGAAGAGGGTGTAGATTAAGATCCAGTTCACCTTTGAGCAAGATCCTGAAAAGTGTTCAGTGTAATTAAATGGGATCTGGCCATAATGTCTCATAAGACACCGAGCCTGGAAAGGCTGGGGAAAAGGGGAGGTGACTTTTTTTTTTTAATTAAATCGTGGAAGAGGAATGCTTAATTCATTCTGTGGCCAGCTTTGTGCCTTTACCACTTTCTCCCCCACATGTTTTTCTCAACTCAGGTAGGGCCCCATTGTAGAGGTGGCCTTTGCTGCAGAATGTGTAGTTCAGGTCCCCATCATGCTAGCTCTCCACCACATTCAAACTCCTAAGAGTGAAACCCCAGCAGCTGAGGAAGGCGTCAGAGCGAGGCTGGGCAAACCATGGCCCGGTAGTTCCATCCTGCCTCCCTTCCCGCCTGTGGAAGTGCCTCATTGCACATAAGTACACCAGAATACACTGCTTTTTTAGTAGCATGTATGGAAGTGTTCAAACACTGTGTGGAAGTGACCTGAAGAGGTTTTTAATGCAATAAGCCCCGTACTTGTATGGAGAGCTCTCAGGACCTCAGCCCAGATGATGGTCCATAATTGAGCCAGAAGCCCGTGGAAGGGTGCTTGTGTCCCGTGGGAAGAAGCTGAGTACTGGCAAGTTTGGAAGTGGAAGGGAGAGGCTTAGAATGTTTGAAGGCTACTCCAGGTGACCCAGCAGGCCCCATACAAGTCTGACTTTCTTGCTCCCTCTTTATTGAAAACCTACTCTGTATAGAGCATTGCCCTTGGGAGAGGGCATTGAAAGTCAGTGACAGAGCTTACAAATCTTACAAGTTTACAAGAGCAGTGTGTCCAGGTGGTGAGGACCCGGGCCTGGAGGTCAGGGGACCTGGATTCTAATCCTGACTCTGCATTTGCCTTTTGTGACAGACCAAGTCACTTCACTGCTCTGAGCCTCAGTTTCCTCATCTGGAAAATGGGGAAACAATGCCTGTTTGTTCCCCCTACTTAGATTGGGAGCCCTATGTGGGATAGAGACTGTGTCCAACCTGGTAACTTGTATCTACCCCAGAACTTGACTCATAATAAGCATTTAAACACCATAACAATAGTAATTAAGACAGTAGATAGACTGATAACTGTCTCTCTAAATTCCCTAAGAGATGCTAGCTGTAGAGATCAGGGAAACCAGTGTCAACAAGGCCAAATTTCGGCCCATTCCTACTCATGGAGGACACCAGCCTTTCTAATGTAGCACTGACCCTCAAACTAAAGGTCTGGGTGTATTTATTGAGCGTTTTCTGTGTGCGGAGTACTGGATTAAGCACTTGGAAGAGTACAGTACAATAGAGTTGGTAGACGTGATCCCTGCCCTCAGAGATTACCAGATAAGAAGGCTCCGGGCAAATCTCACGAGATCTTTCCACAAATGATTTTTTGGTGATTTTTTTAGTTAGCATGCTGGTCCCTTTGATACAGATCTTTGGACTCCGTTAATCTTCTCCACAGGCTTGGTTTTACAGCTAGTTAGGGCAACATCCCCTGTCGATGCGTCACCCGGTTTTGCTGATGCAGTCTGCCCCGCCCAGTTACCTGTTGACTTCCTCCTTCCTCTCCCATAACTGCTCGACTCCAACTGTCTGCCTGTGGAGTCCAAAAGTAATTGCCGACATCCTAAACTAGGGTGAGCCCTAATCTGGAGAATTACTTACACATCCATTCCCCCTGCCTAACTTTGAACTACTCCCTTTATCGTTTTGACTGAGGCCTACGTGTTCCTGTTGGAAATGCTTGGTTCTGCCTCCTGCCAGTGACCATGGTATATCATATCCCAGATGAGGATTCCCATTGTGTCCACCATCCTTGGACAGGGTGCTGCCGAGCCCACAGAACTCTGAATCTCCTTCAGGGCTGCAGTGTCTTTTTGCATCTGTATCCAATTCCTGAATCGCCGCTGCCTCTAGAACTTCAAGATGATGTCCTAGAGGAGTGGGGGTGGAGAGGAAACCCTTCGGTTTGCATGAGAACCACAGCGTCCAGGTAAAATAAATTAACCATGACACCGCCCACCCCGCAGACCTATATTGCCCCCTTGGCAATGGGGAATGGGTCCGACAGGTTATCCTCAGCTCTGAAATGATCACTCGGGCCATCACGGAGCAGACTTAACTATGAGGGACTCCTGGGTAGCCAAGTTTGCTGATCCCCAGAGTCCAGATACACTGACAGTCTGGGAAAACTGAGCAGAGGTCTTGGGTTACTTCTTGAATTTCTCCTGTATCTGACACACCGCAAAGGGCATCATGTCCCACGATGGTTTAAAATCATGTTGTCATTCCAAGCCTGTGCCTCCTTAATGATAGTCTTCAGTAGTCCAAAAGGACTTTGTCTAGAATCTCGCCATCCACAGAGAGCAGTTAGATGCCACAATAATCACCAGTCTGGTCTCTTGTTTTTTGTTTGTGAAGGTGGTGATTTTCGGGTCTCCAAGGGAGGTGTATCAGGGGACCAAGGCAACAGATCTTTATGCAGCAGTACTGGTTGTATGGTGGCAAAGAACATCTTGATCACAGTCCTTAGGGACCAATTTCTCCTCCTTCCTCACCCTGCAGATTTCCCTATGGCTCTGCTAATTGACCATCTCAGGTGTGGTTTATTCAAGTGTCTCTCTCCCTGCTTTCCGTCATTTCCAGCAGAATGGGACGATTACTGTGGTACAGGCTTGGAAACCCCGACCAAATCGGGGGCGGCAGGAGGTTCCGTCCAGTCGCAATGACTACACTCTTAGTTGACCCCAGCGGCACATCAGGGTATGCGTTGTGTTTTACCACTTAGTTGAGCGAGGCAACCATGCACATGGCCCCTTTTGTTGCATTGAGCAAAGCACAGTGGTAACTGTTGCCTTCCCTCCCACCACCAAAGGTTCCCGCTCCTGGCATGCTCCGTGCATGTCGGGCCAGGGAGGAAAGCTGCTGCTTTATGCTCTTGGACTCCTCCGTCGCTGCCAGGAAAAGTACAGCAGCAACCTGGGCCTCCCGCCGCCAAGGGGCCCCGCCTGTGGCATGTTCTGGTGTGCTCTCGGTCTCTTCCGTCGCCACGGAGCAAAGCACCATGTAACTCCCCACTCCGGGCTTGCTCCCGCGTGCTCTCCTCAGACTCCATCATCGCCGAGACTTTGAGCCCGTTCTGTCTGTTTTCCATCACTTCTGTTGTCTGTTTCCAGTCCCTCCTCCCCACTTAAACTTTGTCAGTCATATTTATTGCGTGCTTTCTGTGTGCAGAACATTGTACTACTCTCTTGGGAGAGTACAATGTAACACACATTCCGTGCCCACAACAAGCTTATTGCAAGCCCCCTGAGGGCTGGGACTGGGATTCATTTCCACGGGTGTATTTTCTTGCAGTGTTTAGTACAGTTCTTTGTACCCAATAAGCACTTAATAAACACTGTTATTACTCCTCCTCCTAACTGGATCCCCCCCTTCTGTGGCCCAGGGTCCCCAACAGTGGCCTCTCTTTGGTGTTTCATATACTGGGGGAAGGATCGTGTAAGTGCTTAAACTAGAGTAGCAGCTCCTTGAGAGCAGGGAGCTTGTTAATTGTCTTGTGCTCTCACAAGTGCCTAAAACAATGCTAGTCACACAGTAGTTGCTCAAAAAATGCCACTGATTGATTAATTAAGCATCCCTCCCCTCCAGGCTCTGAAGGTCTTGGCAGGGTTGCCGTGTAGACTCTGCTTTGTAAGGCTTCATGTTTGGCAGTAGAATGTACGTTCAGGAGAATGTCGGCATGTCACTGCAAGCTTCCCATTCTCATCATTAATTCCAGTGCTGGTGCACAGAGCAGTGTGTTAAGTAAGGCCTTGGGAGAGCACAAAAGTCCTTGCCCTCCAGGAGTTTACAGGTTACGATGGGAGACCACCCTTTAAATGAATTCCAGGTAGGGGAAGTAATATGGGAAGCAGTGTGGCCTAGTTGAAAGAGCCCAGGCCTGGGAGTCAGAGGACCTGGGTTTGAATCCTTGCTCTGCCACTTGTCTGTTGTGTGACCTTGGGCAGGTCACTTCAGCTTCTGTGCCCCAGTTCCCTCATCTGCAAAATGGGGAGTCGGTGCCTATTCTTTCTCCTAGTTAGACTGCAAGCCCCGTGTGGAACCTGATGATCTCGTATCTACCCCAGTGCTTAGTACGGTGCTTGGCGCATAGTAAGTGCGTAACACATGCCAATGTCATTGATAGAGTATATCAGATTTATGAACATAAGTGCTCTGGGGACCATGGTAACTCAAATGCTTAGGTGGCACGGAAGGGCCACAAGCAGCAGTTGGTACGTGAGCTCAGAAGAGCTTTGAAGATGGGGAGACTGTGGTCTGATACGTATGAAGGTGGGTGGTGGGGGTGCCCGGGCAGGTTGGGAGCAGGAGCACGAGGTCAGCTGCAGGAGAGGCAGAATTAGTAAGTAGTAGCGGCAGGAATAGTACTATTTATTAAGCGCCTACGTGCAGAACACTCACTGTACTATATGCTGGGAGGAAATACCCAAATGGTAATTAAACACGATCTCTGTCACTGGTGGGGCTGGCAATCTACAAGTAGGTTTGAGAGGAATGAAGATTGTGAGCTGAGGTGTAGTGGGGAAGAAGAGTGGAGGAGTGTCTGAGGGTGAAACCAGCCAGCTTCACTCCTCAGAGGTGCTGCAATAATGTGGGGAAGGCTGCTTGACCTTTCCAACCCTGGAGTCTCTTCAGCTTTGGCATTTTATCCCTCATCTTGTCTTTAGATCAGGAGTAGCGAAGTGTTGGATATGTAAGTGTGGTATTAAGCACTTACTATGCTAGGCATGGTACTAAGCGCTAGGGTGAATACAAGCAAATCGGGGTTGGACACAGTCCTTGTCCCGCATGGGACCCTCAGTCTTAATCCCCATTTTACAGGTGAGGGAACTGAGGCCCAGTGAAGTGACTTTCCCAAGGTCACACAGCAGATGAGTGGCGGAGCAGGATTAGAACCCAGGTCCTTCTGACTCCCGGGCCCATGCTCTATCCACTAGGCCACAATAAACGGTAAGTATTGAGGAGCAAAGCCCGTCTGCAGTCTTGAGATCATCTATCAAAATACTCACTCTAATCAGATTTTACAGCCTCCTAACATAAGAATTGTGGTTTTGGGTAAATGTTTACTGCGTGCCCAGCACTGGGGTAGAGACAGTGCGATCAGATCAGGCACTGCTCTTGTCCCGCAGTGTGCTCAAAGTCTAGGGGCAGGGGGAGGGAGAATGGTTATTTCATTCCCATTTTACAGATGAGGAAACTGAGACACACATCCCAGGCCACGCAGCAGGCAAATGGCAGAGTTAGAACCCAAACCTCCTGACTCCTCTTCTTCTTGCTCTGGCCCACCTGGTGTTTTTGCTCCTTGTGAGCTTTTAGGGTAGATTCCAACTTGACCATCGTGGCTTAGTGGAAAGAGCACGGGCTTGGGAGTCCCAGGTCATGGGTTCTGATCCCAGCTCTGCCACTTGTCTGCTGTGACCTTGGGCAAGTCATTTCACTTCTCTGTGCCTCAGTCAATCCATCTGTAAAATGGGGGTGAAGACTGTGGGCCCCACGTGGGACAACCTGATTACCTTGTATCTACCCTAGAGCTTAGAACAGTGCTCTGCACATAGTAAGCACTTAACAAATGCCAACATTATTATTATTATCTCAAACACATGACACTCTTCCCCTAGTATGGGCCTCTGGAGAAAGCAGCATGTTTGCCGGGGGGAGAGATCAATATTCCTTCTCTAATAAAAAATCACATTTCCTCCAAGGGGCCTTCCTCAAATAAACCTTCATTTCCCCTACTCCCTCTCCCTTCTGTGTGGTCTTTTGCACTTGAATCTGTACCCTTTAAGCCCTTGGTATTCACCCCACACTCAGCCCCACGGCACTTACGTACGGACCCGTAATTTATTTAGTCTCTAGGGTGTAAACTCTCTATGGACGGGGAACGTGTCCATCGACTCTGTCGTACTCTCCTGAGCACTTGGCACAGTGCTCCGCACACAGTAAGCGACAGGGAGAAGTTTGGCCCCCTCTTTCTTCATTGATTCTGCTTCTGGCCAACTCTGCCGGTCCAGAAGAGAGTGTTCTCATCTGGTTGTTCCGAACCAGCGATAACACCAATCAGTGTCATCTTCTCTCAGGTAGTGTGTTTGTAGTTGGGGAGCAGAGGGTGGCGGTTGGAGCTAAGAGCGGGTCACCTCTCCCTCCAGGAGGCGAATTTGCTTGACACACACGCGGAACAGGCCGATTTCCTATAATGTGCAGACCGATTTACCGTCAGTGACAGCCGCCTAATCTTCCTCCTTTAGAAACTGACCCCCAAAGCCGTCCTGGTGTCATTCTGCAGTCCCCAGAGCCAGGCTCCTTGGCAGGCAATGAGTCAGCACTCTGCCCATGAGTCATGTTAGTCACATGCCCTTACTGTAGAGGACAGCTGAGGGGAACAAAGGCTTGCAGCCTGAGAAATGCAGTATGAAACTAGAGAACAAGCCGGTTTCCTGTTTACAAGGGGTTTAGAGAGCAGAGAGCAGGACTGAATCATTCCAGTGGATATTGTTTGTGTTTTCCTGGAGGTGGTCTTGTTTTTTTATTAGATTTTATTCCCCTTCTCCCCACCCCCCCCACCCCAGAGAGATGGTCACTGGTATTTTCCATTTTAGCTGGCAGTCTTGTTCAGGCCATCTAGATGGAGGATTGTATTAAGCATTTCCTTACTGGTGTGGAATGGCCTTGCAGGTGAATGTGGTCTGTTTCCTGTCAGTGGAAACGCTCTGTTCCTCTGGCTCCTATTGTTGGAGAGTTAGTTGGATCTTCTAGCTAAACCGTGTTCGCTTGATTCGGAGAGCTGCCAAAGAGGGATGTGTTTAAATGGGCTAAAGTGGGGAGGGAAGGAGACACCGTCAAACTATTTATAAGGAGAGTGGGTATGGGTTGGTTTGCCTCTTGTTTGGGGAGTCCCCCTGAATAAAAATCCATTTCACCCGTTTTCTCTTCCTGCACTTCTTTACCTCTGAATTCTTGTCCAGACACAAAACACCCGTAGGGTGTAGAGCACTGAATGTTCAGTTCAGGTCCTAAGCACCAATTTACCTCCCCTCTTTTTGGGGGGGGTCAGCGGTTATGGCTGCATACTGTTCTTAAAACTAGCATTTTCTCTCAAACTGTGTCCTAAGCAATTTTCGGATACAAACATTTTCCCAACTGGTGCGAATTTGAGTCAGATGGTGAGATGCTTAAAGGGTTTTGGAAGCGCCAACTCAAATGATCAGCTGATTCTGAATAAAGTAGATTGATTTAATTTGCCTGAATAAAATTTGCTAGTATAATAGTGAGCAAACTGTTTAATGCATAATCTGGGAAACATTTCTGGCTCTCTTGCAGAAATAAATTAAGGCTATTTATGTAAAGGCGTTCATTTGTTAGTGTTACTTAAAACCTTGTGCTTTCATGTTAAGTTGTTTTCCCCTGACAGAACCCCATTAAAACGCTGGAAAGATATTTTTAGCATATTGTCCAATTACCAGAAATGAAACAGGCAAGCAGAAATAAAGTACAGTCTCTCCTTTCTCTGCCGCGCCCACCCGCGTTCTCCCCCCCGCGTTACCGGATTTATTACCATATTCAATTCAAGGATGATAATTTGGAATATTTGAATGGTTACACGACTGTTTTTGTTGAGGAGGTCTGTGGCTTACATTTAATTTGAGGGAAGAGAGCCTGTTGGATGTATAATCCCAATTTGGTCTTTCCTCTTGCCTCCTGAGACTTCATTCTCGAGCACTTGCTTGCCCACCAAATATGTGGCTTGCAGATTTTGTTCTAATCTTCCTGAAATTGCCTAAACTGTTGTCCTTTCCTGAGTGCACTTCAGGAAATAGGCTAAATAGGCTACAGACTGATGACATTGTCTAAATAGGCCACAGACTCTCCCCCCCCCCCCCTTTTGCAGTATTAAAGGAAATCTGTGTATTAAGATCGCGAAAAGGTGTAAACAAAGGCCAGTTATGAGGGTATGATCATGAAAGCCCCTCTCAGGGTTTCACCTGGAGAGTTTCCAGTACTCTACCAGTCTTGACCAAGAGAGGGAGAGTCAAGCAGAGGCATACCCATTCCATTCCTAGATTGGGTGGTGGTTAGCGAGCGGAAGGCAGTCTGCTACAAATCAAAACTCACCTGTGCTGGGCAGCAGCAGCGTGGGAGAAAGTTGAGGGCAGAAACTCAGGTTTACTGCGCACAAGAAGGCAATGGTAAACCACTTCCGTATTTTTACCCAGAAAATTCTATGGATACACTAGGAGAACGATTGCAAATGGAGGTGGGACTATCTGGGAAGGGTGTGTCCATGGCGTTGCTATGGGTTAGAGATGACTTGACGGCATAAGACAAGAAAAATAATGGAAGCAATAATACAGGTGGGTGGTAGAGTACCAGCACAAGCCCCTGGGTTTCCCCTTTAAAATGTTTTTTAACTTTGAAGGCCCAGCTCCAGATAGAGCAGTTGAGTCAGGCAGCTCAGGGGGCCTGCAGGGAGTGGCACCCATTTAGAAACAGGTGGTCAAGCCTGCCTGAGCATTTGCATTTAAGGAATCAAAGGGTTGGAAGGAGACTCTCGGATCATAGGCAAGAGTGAAAGTCTATTAAGCTAAGATATCTGGGCACTTTCATTTTTGGTGTCCACAGGCTTGGGCTGTTCACCATTCTGAAAGTTGAGACCCTTGCAGAAGAATCTCAGAAAAATATCTCCCGTTGAAAGACGTATTTCAACACGTGATCTTTGGGGAATGGCAGGGAGAGAGTAGGGAACGGTTACAAAGTGTATATCCAGAAGTTGGTGTACTTCAGGCAGTTGCAGAGGAAACTGTAAAATGAGGATTAAGACTGCGAGCCCCATGTGGAACAGGGACTGTGTCCAACCTAATTAACCTGTTTCTACCCCAGCGCTTAGAACAGTGTCTGGCACATAGTGCTTAACAAATGCCACAAACAAACAACAGCGACTATCCAGAGAGCTAGTTTAAGACATGCAAGTAAAAGCGATCTGATTGCAATGGAATTTCCACCAAGAGAAACTTTTTTTCCTTGGGTGCAGTGCAGTCAAGCCATACTGTCTGCTTTGGTACACGTTTTGGATAGAATGGTCATCGGGGGATCTGGGGATAGTTCTTCCCCGTCATGCTTCTTTCCATCCGTCTCCCCCTCCTGGCTCCCCATGCTCGTGGGTGGTGAACGTGTCTACCAACTGTCTTAAACTCTCAATCGATCAGTGGTATTAAATAATATGGATTTCTATTATTGAGAAATTATTCTATTATTGAGTGCACAGCGCTCCAAGTGTCCTTTATCACAAGCTTCGTAAGACAGCTAGCTGTCCAAGCCAAGTAGCTTGGGAACTCTGAGATCACTCCTATTTACTTCATAGTCCCAAGAAAGCCAGGAAAACTCTCTCCTCTTGAGAGAGAGGAGAGCTTTTAAAGTGCTAGGAGAAATGCAAGCTTTTCTGCCAGTGAATCACAATCAGAAAATTAACTGGTGGACGTCTCTGTGGAACCTGAGCCTAAGTAGCCAAGCCGGGCCAGTGTATAGCCCAGCCCAGTCGGATCTGGATAGGTTTCGTGCACCCCCTCCCGACATGCTGCCTCTCGCTGCTTAATATTGTCGGGTAAGGGGTGGCTAATGCACCCCTACATGGTCTCTTCATGTTCTGGCTTTGCTTCTAAGTTGCCCCTTCACTAAGGGCCATCCCCCCACCCTTTGAAATACCAACCTTGAAAATTCCAGGGTTTGAGTGGGCAGGACCCCAAGTTGTTGCCTGTCGGACTGGGGAGGAGCTAAACTGGTTTGGCCCTAAGGACCCGTGCCAAGCTAAATTATGGGCTTATGTCTCCGCTGAGGTAGTTAGGCCTTTCTGGCATATATTTGACCCATAAACGTAAGTGGCACGACACGAGTTATATGTAGGCGGGTTGACGGCTGGGAACCCCATGTGCAGATATCTGTTAAAGCGTGATTGTTTAAGCTAAAGCCTATCGATCCAGAATGGGTAGGGACTGGGTCCCCAAACTGTTCTGGAGGTGAATTTGAGTAAAGGGCTATTTTGTGGGTGTGGGGTGACCCACCTTGGAGCTTTATAAGAAGCAGCAGCTTCTCTGGGGTTCGATGTGGACAGGTGATGTCACCCCGAGCAGAGAGGAGCAAGAAAGCAAGGCAGTGAGCACGGGGACTGCTTTCAGATGTAAAGGTACTCAGGGAAAAATGAATGTGACCAAATTTCATCAGTCACCCCTCCCCTCCCCCCCGCAACCAATCAGTCTTGGATTGCAGTAGAATTTCCCATCTCCTCGGTACAGTTAGAGCCCCGGCTTCCAGGAAAGCTGAAGGAGAATTTTAAATTCAATTCTTATTGGCATCTTTGTTACTGGTATGTCTTCATCCGGAAGGCTTGGCAGCTAAAGGTCTCTGAAATTAGCAATGTGGAATCGTTTTTAAAAGTTGGGGGAGGGTTCTTTCGATCACACTCAGCTCTTCTATGAAGTGGAGGTTACCTTCCTGCTGAGCCCCACATTAAGGAGGGCCCCCCAGGTGCAGTACGCACGCCCCAACCAGCGCCGTGGGCCTGCCCACACAACTGACTTCTGTCATTGGTATTTATTAAGTGCTTACTATGTACAGGGCACTGTACTAAGTGCTTGGGAGAGTACCTTACAGAGTTGGTAGACACATTTCCTGCCCCCAAGCATTCTAACCAGAGAGATGCATGTTGTTGGAAGAACGTTCCCAAGTTCCCTAGCAAGGTTTTCCCCAAAACTCGTAAAAGACAGCACGTGTTATGGCAGAAGAGGGTGGGTTGGGTTTTCACAACTTAAGGTCCACCTGCTTAAGACCGTTTCAGCTGCTACAGAAGTGACTGCCAAATGTGGAGGCTGCCTAGCAAGAGCTCAGGCGTCCTTGGTTGGACTACTTGCTGAGGGCAAAGGAAGTCTGTCACTTGGATGTGTAACGATTGGCAATCTTGTTTTCTTTTTATGGTATTTGTTAAGCACTTACAATGTGTCAAACACTGTTGTAAGCACTGAGGTAGATAGAAGTTAATCAGGTTGTGTTCCTCATGTGGCTCACAGTCTAAGAGGAAGGAGTTTGCAGTTTAGGTCTGACATAAGCAAGGATTCCAAGTTAAGACCAACTCCAGAAAAATAGAACCTCAGTAGATGTAGCCCAACTGGCAGTCATCTTTTTTTTTTTTTAAGACAAATAGGATGGTCAGGAATCATTCGTTAGTGTTATGTATTGAGTATTCGCTGAGCGCTTGGGAGCATACAATGCAGCAGACTTGGTAGACACATTCCCTGCCCTCAAAGATTTTGCAGGCTAGAGAGATAGGTTAGTACCACTGCAGTTATTTTGAAACTCGCGTGCCCTGGTTTGCTGGTGCGGGGGTGGAAATCAGCTGTCGTCCAACAGGTAACCCAAGGGGCTAGCCAAACTGGCAGGACAGAGCAACATCCCACCAGAAGAATGAAGTAACTGCTTGTGCGTTTGCCATTAGATAATGGAATTTTGGAAGTCTCCAAGGAGATCTCTTTCCAAATCACATTCTCAAGCAATCGCAGTATTGAGTTGCTCTTCTTCCCATCCCATCTATTCGGTGAGGTGGGCTGCCTGAAAAGGTTTTCTCCCTCAGTCCAACTTACTCTCCCGGAATGGCCTTTTCCATTTCTGTTTTCATGACAGCATTGAGTCTCTTGAAATTTTCCATTTTTTGTTCCCTTTTGAGAGTGGGAAAAGTGAACCAGTGTATGGTTACTGCCTCTACATTTCGTTTGACTTAAGACTGGACCCCAAGAAAAAGGAAATCTCTGAAATCTGGTTACTGAGGATGTGTAGACCAAGAAGGCAAAGACAATTTCTGCAAGCACTTCAAATTTCAGGATCAGTCATTTGTATTGAGGACTCACCGTGCACAGAGAACTGTACTAAGCTCTTGGTAGAGTACAGTATGGCAGGGTTGGCAGACATGCTCCTTGCCTATCAGTCCTACTTGCCCTACAGTCCAGAGGGGAAAAGCAAAATAAATTACAAATATTTTTGTGAGTTCTCTGGGACTGAGGATAGGGTGAATATCAAGTGTTTAAAGGGTACAAGTGCAAGGGCGAAGCAGAAGGAAGAGGGACTTGGGAAAGGGAGCACTTAGGAGGGGAAGGCCTCTTGGAGGAGACGTGATTTTAATAAGGCTTTGAAGGAGGGGAGAGTGATGGCTTGTCAGATACGAAGCAGGGAAGGAGTTCCAGGCCAGAGTTAGGACGTGGGCAAGGGATTGGCGGTGAGGTAGATGAATGAGGTGCAATGAGTCGGTTGGCATTAGAGGAGCAAAGGGAGAATGCTGGGTTGTAGACCAGTGAGATAAGATAAGGAGGATGAGAGGTGATTAAGTACTTTAAAGCCCAATGGCAAGGAGTGAGTTTGTTGAGGTGGACAGGCAACCACTGGAGGCCCTTACAGAGTGGGGAAAGGTGGACTGAACTTTTTTAGAAAAAAAAAGAAAGTTGAGGAACAACAAGGCCTAGTGGATAGAGCACGGGCCTGGGAGGCAGCAGGACCTGGGTTTGTAATCCCAGCTCTGCCACTTGCCTGCTCTGTGACCTTGGGCAAATGATGTAAATTCCCCCTGCCTCAGTTGCCTCATCTGTAAAATGGAGTTTAAAACAATGAGCCCCATGTGGGACAGGGAGTGGGTCTAGCCTTTAATCTTGTATCTACCCCAGCACTTAGTTCCGTGCCTGGCACATAGTAAGTGCTTTATCAAAAAAAAAACAAAAACAAATGATCTGGGCAGCAGAGTGAAGTAAAGACTGGAGTGGTAAGGGGCAGGGACGTCAGCAAGGAGGCTGATACAGTAATGAAGGTGGGATGGGCTAAGTGCTTGGATTGCCATTTGGATGGAGAGGGAAGAATGGATTTTAGTGATGTTGTGAAGGTAGAATTGACAGGATTTGGTGACAGATTGAATGTGTGAGTTAAGTGAGAGAGTTAAGTTGAGGTTAATGCCAAGGGTATGGACTTGGGAGACAGAGGACGGTGGTGCTGTCTACAGAGATGGGAAAGCCAGGCGAGGGCCAGGAAGGAGGGAATTTGGAATTCCAAACAGAACTGCACTATTCCGGGAAGAGTTGATTATGTCGCTTGGCTATCTTACCAGGTGGATTTAATGATGATTGGCAAAGCTATCTGGTAAAATGTACTAGTTGAGACCCATTAGAAGAAAAGATTTCTTGGTCCAAAAGCCCTTAGGGAGTTAGGACAGACAGGACCAAAGAGCAAAAGATTTTGCCTGCTTCAGCCCTGAGCCTTCTCCCCTTGCCCCACACCTGGAAACGCCAGTGATGATAAGTCTGCCAAGATGGTTGAAATTGCAGAGAGGCCATAGTCCAGATGAGCAGACCAAACAGATAAAGGTTAACCCATGAATTTATTAGGGTTTGAAGGTGAGGGATGGTTGTTTTGGGAAGACATATATGAGGAAAAGAGTCTAAGTCAAATTAGTGCTGAGAATCGAATCTCTGACTTCAGGAAGCAAGGTTAATAAGTAAATCACCTTTTTATTGATCCTTTTTGTTGTTTGCCTTTCCCTGGTCTGCTAGGGTTAGGATCAGAAAACAGACAAATGGTTTGAAGGGAGAACTAAGAGTCAGGCCCTCTAGGAGGATTTAATCCTGGCTTTATTTTTTGTCTTTGCAGCTTTCCTCTAATTTGCAGATATAATAGAGTGGATAATTTCTTATCTCCCCCCCCCCAGACCTTTACCCCTGAAGCACTGAAGTATTCCCTCCCTTTCCCCCTGTCATTTAGCTACAACTCTTTAAATTCAGTTGCTTCCCCCTACCAATAATTTGGTTTAGGGTCTTACCCACTAGCTTGTAGGTCCTTGAGGGCAAGGAGTTGTACTCTCCCAAGCAGCTAGTAGAGTACTCTATCTACACAAGTACTCAATAATGATTAGTGTATGTACTGTCATTCCTGAAGCCAGAATTTGGTAGGAAGAGGGCATGTATAATTGATGCCCTCCATCCCTTCCAGAAGAAACAGACTAAAGATAACTTTAATGTTAGGTTAAACAATGGAACAAGGAAGTGCAAAGTTTTTTCTCCAAAAATCTGGGAAAATTAGCCAGTTTATAGGAGCTATGAAAACCTTGGTTATGGAAGAACTGACGGCATCAATGTTGCAGAGTTGAACAGTGTTGGAAATGGATCAGGGAAGGTTTTTTGATAGAGAGTTAGATTTCAGGGGGCCTTTGAAGATGGTGTGGATGGTTGTAGGACAGAGAGGAAGGAGGTGATGGAGGGAGTTTGGGGAAGTTCAGGCCCATTGGTTTCTGCTTTACCAACGAAGTAGTTGTGGTGGGGTCAGGCAGGGAGGTTGTAGGGGTTAGGGATGTGGGAATCTGAGAGAGAAATAAGAAGTGTAGTTGAGCAGAAGAGGGACAAATTCTGTAGCAGGTCAGAATCAATTGGAGGTGATCAAAGTTGGCCTGGTGCTGTAATTTTCACCAGAAATGCTCAGCTGGAAGGGTTCGGGAACAGACAACGTGATCCAGGCCTGGGGGTCAGGGGTATGCCTCCTCGAGAAGTATGAAGGCACAGGAGTCAAGTTTGGTGAAGAGGGTGTTCACTTTTTGCATCAAGGGTGGAAGTCCAAGAGGGATGTGATAGTCCGGAAGAGATAGAGCAGGTCCAGAGCCTAGGGCACGGCAGGTACCGAGGACAGAATTAAGGGATGGGCAGGGCCTGGGGGTTAAATGGCGGGTAGGGAAGTTACCATTGGATAGTGTTAAGTCTGAGTTGTTGAGATTAGAAATGGGGCAATGTCTGGAGTGAGAGAGAATCTGGGTGTAGGCTGATTTGGGTTGGAGCAGGTGTTCAGCAGTATTGAGTAACATGTGGAAATGGCTTGGCTGGTGGGGTCGCAGGGGTCAGCAACCCGGAGGTTGAGATTCCCCAAGGATGAGAGTAGGAAGGAAAGAGGGACATCAATCAGAAATGCAGCAGTGGGGCCAAGGTAATTTATGGGCACCAGTCGCCGCAGTAGGTGGTAGAGCCATGTAGAGGCAGATCGAAGGTGGTCTATCCTGGGGTGAAGGATTTAATGGGCTTTTCTGTATTAGGATCCACCCGCTGCCCTTGTAGCAAATGCCTTGAGTAAAGAAATCATTCCATCTCTGATCAAATTTGCTGATGGTACCAAACTAAGGAGGACAAGGTGGACTAAACCAGAAGTGTTCCTTAAGGGGGGGCAGGGGGAATATATGAATCTATAATGTGGTGGTGTTGCAGAATTAGAAATGAGTTCCCAAGAAGTTCTGTTGTGGTTATTTTGAAATGTGTTTCAGGTTATCACTTGGGAGACGGCTGACTTTTTTTTTCTTAATGATACTTTTCTCTTGCAGAGTGCCTAGTGAGAAATGCAATGGGATCAATAGCATGTCTATGGAGAGCGGCCCTGGAACGAGACTGAGAAATTTGCCAGGAATGGGGGATGGACTAGAAACTCCACAAATGTCTACCACGCAGGCCCAGGCCCAACCCCAGCAAGGCAGTACTGCAGGCAGTAACCCCCCACCCCCTGAGACTTCCAACCCCAACAAGCCCAAGAGACAGACCAACCAACTGCAATATCTGCTCAAAGTGGTGCTCAAGACACTATGGAAACATCAGTTTGCGTGGCCTTTCCAGCAGCCTGTGGACGCTGTCAAGCTCAACCTCCCTGTAAGTAGCGTTTGTTACGAGTCTTCATCACTCCGGTTCCTATCACTGGTTACAGGTGTCACTTGTCCAAAATATCAGTTGCTCGAGGTCCCTCCGTCCACAGGAGGGGCACTCTTGGACAGTCTTTTCCAATGGGGTGTTGGTTGGTTTTGCTTTTGTCGGTTAAGCACCCCTGTGGGCAATGGAAAACGGTCAGCAGAGGAAGCGTGGGGAAGAGGGTTTTAGCATGCTGTGGGAGACAGGTGAATTGAGCCGTTCTTTCCATTGCAGTTATTTTAGGGGGATGATGGGGCTGATCTGAGCAATGAGATTTGTAAAAGGGGGGTACCTGAAGGTCGGGTAGTGAATGGCGGTTTAGGCATTGGGAGTTAAGTGGAAAGAATGGAAAAGCCAAGGGGTCATAGAGCTGGGAAGAGCACCTAGAAGGTGGATTTTCTATGGAAAACTACACTACCAGCCCCCATGTTTGCTGGAACTTGCCATGACTTTTTACACTTCCCTTTCCCTACCAGGAGCTCCTTAGTAAGAACAAGCAGAAGAAAGGCAAGAAACCTTCCACTTTGGGGGTTCCTCTGTATTCGCATTTATGTTTTGTTTTGAGCAACAAGACACGTTTTCCCAGTGTGTCTCAGGGAAATGAGAAAATACTCTCAGGGTAAAATGCAGGATGATGATGATTTCCATAGCACGCTGAGGTGTGGGGGAAAATCTGCTACACCTCTGGGGGGTAAACGTGCAACCGAAGAAAAGGATTGAGGTGATAGACGGGTCCAGTGATTTGAGACCACTCCAGGACCTGACTCCCAGATAGAAACTAGAGAGAGGTTAGAAGAGGAAGAAGCACAGGAGTAGTATGGTAAAGCAATCTTTTTCAGCCCTCTGGTGGTGGGGTTTTGCAAAGATGAGAGAGAACCAAGTTTGAATGTAATATGTAGAAGGATGGCTGATTGATTGGGGGAGGCGGGGGAGCACGTTGGAGGGGGGAGATAGGGGCTGTCATGACTGGGAAATTGGAGGGATTAACCAGGGATTGCCTCCTGGAGGAGGTGGATTTTTAAGAAGAATTTTAAAGGAGGGGAAGGGTGCGGTTTGGTGAAGTACTAACGGCCTTTTCTTTCATTCAACCCTCTATCATATCTTCAACTTTCTGTTTCGCAATTTCTCCATTTGCTGTATTCAAGCCGAACAAGCAGTTCTGAGGAGCAGAACATGCGACTCAGTAGCATGGAGAGTCTGAGTGTGTGCAAGTGTGTGCGTGTGTGTGTGTGTGTGTGTGTGTTGTTTTTGTTTTGTTTTTGTTTTGTTTTCCTTTCAGGTCTTAAGGAATCGTTGTTTTCAGTATGCTACTACCAGATCCCAGCAATCAGTCACTAGTTATTTTCTGAATTTCTAGCTCCTCTGAGGTATTTTGAAAAGAGTAAGGAGTCCAAATTGAAATTAGACCGTTATGGTTGACCAGTCAAATTCTTGGCCTAATAAGGTGCTGGTCAAACACCAGAATCTTAATTAGAAAGTGTACTTTTTGACAGGTGAAATGTACTCGAGGATTTGGTATGTGGTTCTGGTTCATAGAACGTGGGGATATTGAAGGGAGCTCAGTAGTTATGAGGCGAATTCTCCCTCCTACCGTTGTAATGATAGATTCGGTCCGCAAAGTACAGTAGTGTTTGGCTTGCATTTGTGCCCTAACTCCTTCCATTCTAAGCTCTTGCTTTCTCTTAGCCAATTCTATTTTAAAGGGCAGGAGCAGTAAAAGGAAGAGGAAGGGCGCTTGAATCTTTCTACAAACCTCTTGAAAATGAATATTTGTAAACTGCAGCCCAAAATCTGAAGACTGGACCATCTTGAAATCAGGGTTGAGATGGGTAGATTCTCCAAAAGTGGATAAAGATGATCACTCTGGTAGCCGCTCCTGAATACCCTCTGGACTCGTCCTTGTAAAGTTTGAGGGGCTGCCTCCCCGGAGAGCAGGTCAAGCTTCGCTCCTCTCATGGTCCTAGAGAGGACGGCCCTTCTCCCCTCCAGTTTCCCTCCTGACACCTTGCTGTGACGACCTCAGACACTCACCTCAGGTAAGCTAATCTCAGCTTGGGCAGGTGGAGGATATTATATCCTCCCCACCCTTCCACCCGTTGGCACGACTAACAGGGTTCCCATTCCTTATCAGCCAGTAGGGCTCCAGAACTCCTGCGTTAGTGTCGGCCCCCCTTTTTTTACACCCCTGCGTATTGTGGGGTTGTCTGGGAGGAGAGTTCATTGTCTTCCCCCGAAGCCCACCTTGTCTGCCATCCCCCCACGTTCCAAAAAAAACAAGCCTTTTAGTGGTCTCAGGGGAGTCTTCTCCTCCCTGTCCTTCCCCCTCCCCCCCACCTTTTCTGAACGCCCTTCCCCACCCCCCATGCGGTGTGCGGGGGGGGCGTCGGGGAAGGGGGGGGCAGAGGAGAAGGTGAGAGGTCTGCTTCGATAGAGCCGTCCTGCAGCACCTGTTTTAGCCACGATCCTACTACCTCCTTGGGATCGGTTATGGAGTTGTACCAGAGTGATCATCTGGCTTGTCCCTTGGCTACCATTGGAGAAGCAAGGGTTACTTACCATAACCTAAGTTCTCTGAAGGTTTGTAGACATACCAGATGATCACGCCCGCCTCCTCCCCATCTCTCTCTCCCTCCTTTTCTTTTCTTTCTTTCTTTCTTTCTCTCTCTCTTTCTTTCTCTCCTCCCTCCCTCTCATCTCTCTCCCCCCACTCTCTCTCACACTCTTGTGTGGTGCATTTTGCTCTGTGCTCTTCGACAGAGCTCTGACTCTGTCTGAGAAACTGGAGGGCAGAGGGGCCGGCCTACCTGGACCACAGAAGGGGGCAGAACGTGACCTTTTTCTGGTCAGGCTGCCTGCTATCCAGGGAGACAGCCCCTCGAGCTTTACAAGAACAGGTCCAGAGGGTTTCTGGGAGCACCTGCCAAATTGATCACTGGCATGTCTACAGGTAAGTAGCCTTTGTATCTTGACACACCAGGAATTCAGTCATCAACGGGCCTTTATAGCCTTCCAACTGGCCAGTGGAGTTTGACATTTTTGTTGTCTAGTGCCTGATTGAACAAATTACTAAGCGAGCACTGGCAAATAGTGAAGTGAATTATTGGCTCTTCACTAATTCCTTCTGACAGGACAATTCTGAAGGTGTGGATTCAGGATTCAACGCTGGATTCTTTGAGATTCTTAAGTGGTTGTGACTGAGTTCCCGATATATAATTTTTTTTTTATATACCAATTGTATTTAAGGATATCCTTTGTGTCTCAAAACCTACTTGTTCTTAATAGATTCCTTTCCATAGTAGTCTCTTGCAATAAGACCTGGAAGTTCAGTGTCTTATTCTGGTGCAGTTTTTGCAGTAAATTTTTGGGGGTGGGGGGATGGTAGATGGCATTACTCCAGCTGTTACTTCCCACAAGTCAGTAAGATTGCGAAAATCCAGTACCCTTCCTCACAGGTTGTGACACTTCCGGGGGGCCTGCGGCCTTTAAATCCCAGGCAAAATACCCCCCGGAGTCACCTTTGGAGCGCTCAGACCTTGTTCAGACTCCGCTGGATCCTGAGGTCCTCCAGTTCTTCCCTTCCGGGGGCTGCAGGATTTGAGATCTCTGCCTAGCATAACTCAATTCCTTGCACCCTTATTGCTGTTACCACTTTCCCCTTGTCTCAAGCCCAGGCCTCCCTGTGAAAGCAAAGGGACTCGCCTACGACCCCACCTCTGGGGGGCCGGCTACAGGAAGCTCACGGCCCCCGGCTTCTCCTCCGAGCTCCCCCCAGCAGGGAGACTACCTAGATGAGAGATCTCAATGGCATTTAGCAGTCTTTTTGCAAGTGTTCTTAATTGGGTAACAGACGAACAGAAATCGGGTCCAAGCCACCTTTCCCCAGTTCTAAATACTTGCCCCCTCCAGGAGCCTCTCTACTTTCCCGTAAGTGTCCCGGGGCTCCCGTTGCATTGGTCCTTTCGCCTCTTCTCTCGGGGTGTCCCCGGTTCCAGTCTCGCCCATCCCTCCAATGCCAAGGCTGAACTGTGCCATTTCTCCCTGCTCAGGGTCAGGAGCCTTGCCCTTCCAGACTTCTAACCTCTGGACCCTGAAACCTTCCCAGTACCCCTAATCCTCTGGGATCATCCCCTAGATTCCCTCCCTGCGCCCCTGTGTATTCCCCAGGTCATGGCTCCGAGTCCGCCCTCCTGGGATCACGATGCAAAACCTCTCTTCCAGATGGCCGAGGGTCTTGTTCCCCAACTACCTGGCCGCACTAGGCCCTTCCCAGTCCTTTCCTGATTGGCTCAATGCCAGGCTAATACCACGTAAGGCATTGTAGCTGCTTAATTAAACTTCCCTGGGGGACCGGGGGGCACACTTTAGGATTCCTGGATTCCTTTTACCTCTCCTGAGCATGGGAGCCGCCACACAGGTTAACTCGTGTTCATTTTAGCCAGGCTTGGAAAAAAATGTTCCCCCTAGGACACTGCCCTCTCAAATAATCCTAGGGGTTAGTACTCCAGAGCTGCTGGGTGGGTATTTCAGTTACTCCCAGGATTGTTGGACTAAATCTGAGCTTCCCAAACGGTTTTCTCTGGTGGGGGCACACCCAGCACACGAAGGAACAGTCTGTGGCTCCACCACCGCCCTTCCCCGCTTGACGTTTTGTCTCTCCTATCACACCCTCTAGAAGAGAACCTTGGGGAGCAGCAGGGAGGAAGTGCTCACAGACCAGTTCTTGCGGGCTGTAAGGTTCCTGTTTTTTGAGGGTGGGTAGCCATCGGGTTCTTACTAGTGGATGAGCTGTGCCTCAGCTCTCCAGATCACACCCAGCCTCCCTGCTGACCACTGGGGCCGACGGTCTCGGCGGACAGGAGCGGCAGTGCGCCGTGTCCGGTCCGGTCCGTCCACGGACCAACTGAAGAGGGCCACGGCCGTGCGTGGGATTTAATGTGAAATTGGCTTGAGCTGTCTTCCTTTTCTGTTTTACTGGAGGAAGTATCTCCCCTCAAGAGACTCCTCCCTCCTCTCTCCTTGCTTTACAACTCATTTGTGTTTGTGATTTTGTTTTTCTCTGACTATGGTTTAGGGGTTAGATTTGACACTCATCTTGAGCCAGCAGAACAGCCTTCCTGCTGTCGAGCTCTGGTTGCTCATAGCAAAGGAGGCAGCGTTCTGGCCCGGTTTAGGACAGCCCTTTAAGCAGCACAGTCTTCAGTCGTTTCGAAGGCTCACACAAGGCAAAGAATAAATGAGCAAGATGACAGAATCCGACCAGGTCAGCACTGTTGTACATCTGCCAAATGGTATTTATTGAGCACTTACAATGTGCAGAGCGCTGTACTAAGCACTTGGGAGAGGACAGTGCAACAGAGTTGGTAGACACGGTCCCTGCCCACGAGGAACTTTGCCTACCTTTTGTTTTCGGGGGAAACTTGTGGGGATGTCCCAAGAATTGGCCACTCTGCCGTCTTTAACGTCCCCGAGGGCTCAACAGTGCTCCCGCATAAATGGGGATGTCTGGGAGTACTCTTCCCTGCATGCCCCACTGTTGTTGGGTGGGGTTAAGAGGATATAGCCCCAGTCAAAACAATCAGTCGTATTTATTCTGCGCTTATTACGTGCAGAGCACTGTACTAAGTGCTTGGGAGAGTCCAATACAACAGAATTATGTACAATAGACACGTTGCCTACCAGTAGCGAGCTTAGACTCTAGAGGGGGAGACAGACATTAGTAGGAATTAACATTAATATGAATAAAATAGCAGAGGTTGCTCTAATCTCTTGCCCAAGGTGTCTACTGTTTTACCCCTTTTACTCTTTCCTGTGTGAGTTCTTGGAGTTACTGAAGACTTCTGTTCTGAAATCCATTGTTTTGACCTTTTTTTATGGCATCTTTTCCGCCACCTCACTCAAGGTATACACATCGTGCACCTTTCATTAAAATTGAGCTCAGGGAAGGATTTGGGAGTGGGAGAAAAGGGAAAGAGGTGGACGGGAGAAGAAGCGAAGGATTATTCCAGAAAACCGGCTGATAGACTATAAAACTTTGCCAACAGCCAGTCGCGGCTTTTGTCCTTGGGGAAAGCTCTAAGGAAACCTCTTCCGACGAGTCAGTGCCTCTGGTAGTAGTAGAGGAGAATGAAGATTGGCTACTGTGCTAGGAAGAGGAAAAGAAAGTCCAATTTAGGAGTATGCCAGAATTTGAGGGAGGGTTGGGTTGTTTTATGGCACCTCAAGACTTTGACCAGGGCAGGCTACTGCTCTATAATTGGTGTCGTGAGGCACAAACCAACAGATCCACTTGTTAGGCCAGAGTTTCAAGAGAGCTTTTCGAGTGGGGCTTTTGTAACTAATGGGGAACCTAGCCCAGTTATCGTAGCATCATGGCCACTGAGGCAAGTCATGGCCCTGTCCACTAGACTTGGAGGGTGCAAGCTTGTCTGCTCTGAGCCAGGTATACCCAGGTTCTCCTGGAGTACGGGGGTGCCTCCCATCGAAACCCGGCCTGCATTAAAGAAGCAGTCGCCCTGGGGCCGACATCCCACGCCTGAGCACAACAGTTTCTGATAACGACGTCATCGTGCCATGTCCAGATAGATACCCACTGTAGAAGAATGCCCCCTAATTCTGCCCCCTCCACCTTCTGCCCAAAACTGGTTGTGAAAACGTGCCCTATGGCGGGACAGTGGAGCAGTCTAGCGGGGCCACCAACCCCTGTTCTTTCCCTCCCTTACTGAGATCCCTTATGGTGATCTGCCTGTATCCCGTAGACCCTCGATATATACTCTCTCACTGACTCTTGGGGAACTCTTTGGCTGTCTAGAAAGCTCTCTGAACTTCGGGGAAGAATAAAGCTTTATAGTGGCTTTGTTGTGATGTTTATGAAAAATTAATACGCTGTGCTGTGCTACTGTTTCCATTGACCTGTCTCTTTTTGCTCTCCACAGGATTATTATAAGATTATTAAAACTCCTATGGATATGGGAACAATAAGGAAGCGCTTGGAAAATAACTACTACTGGAATGCTCACGAATGTATCCAGGACTTCAATACTATGTTTACAAATTGTTACATCTACAATAAGGTAGGATTTCATTGACGAAGGCATTCCCTGGCCTACTTTTCCTCTGATTTCTCGAGGCTCAGTACGTTTTCACCTAGCTTATTGGGGAGCTGTGTTTGAGGAAGCAAGACCTCAAGCTGTGGATGTCACAAGTAGGCCACGCTTAGGGTACCGGGCTGCCAGAATGCTTCTAAGCCATACCTCTTCCCGGTGACCGAAACGTCTCCAATTTAGGCGAGAACACTAGGAAATCTGCAGGCTTGCCTACGACGCTGCCTAGGGAGAAGCAGTGTGGCCTAGTGGATAGAGCCCCGGCTGGGGAGTTGGAAGGACCTGGGTTCTAATCCCAGCTCCGTCATTGGTCTGCTTAGTGACTCTGAACAAAGTCCCTTAACTTTTCTGGGCCTCAGTTTCCCCGGCCGTAAATTAGGGATTAAGACTGAGAGTCCCATGTGGGGCAGGGACCATGTCCAACCTGATTGACTTGTATCTACCCCAGCGCTCAGCACAGTGACTCGGCACGTAGTAAGTGCTTTAACAAATACCAAAGCGGGGAAAAACACTGATGTGGCAATTTACAACACTGCTTGTGGCCTAGCTGAAGTCGCTTCTTGAGCCATCTACAGGGAAGCTGGCAAAAATAGCAAGCAATAGAAATGGAGTAGGATGGGGATCTGTTTATTTGCACACAATACAGAGCGCTTGTGGTTTTGTTCCTCTGTGAGCCGTAACTGGTTCAGGAGGAAAAAGTGCCGTCCTTGAAGTTCCGGCCCTTCAGGATGCTCTCATTAGGTCAAGTGAATGGGAAGAGTGATGAGGGAATCGGCACGAAGAATCTATTTGAACAATGCAGTTTGTTACTCTGGGACAGTCCCATACCGCTATGGAATTACAGGAACATAACGGTCTAATGATGGGTGTCTAGTTGTAGAGCAGTTATTAGCAAGCACTTTGGCAAGGAAGCAATATTCCCTTTTCCTCTAACAGATGTGTAGAACTAAACATCTCGTCTAGCCACCATCCAGTAAATTTATTCTGCCCGGTGCTGCTGTGAAGCGATAGACTTTGTTTATAGTTTTGGCTTCCGTAGCGACAAACGAGACCCGTTTGGAAGTTTAACTTCTCTTCAGAATCAAGTAGAAGAACTCCGGGGAGAAATTCAACTGGGCTTTTGATGGTGACTTGGTAGAAGAGAGGAAAAGTCACCACTGAGACTCAGGGTCCCTTCTCTCTGTCCCTCTGTCTCCCTCTGCTAGCTTTCAAAAGTGTTTGATGTTCAGCCTCTTGTTTAAGGCTGACTCGCGAGGCACGGACTGCAGCACCTGTCATCTTTCAGAGGGTGAGCTGCCCGGGCATATTGAAACCATGTATTTCCAGAATAGCCCCGTAGCAGATCGGAGCTCTGTGAAGAAAAAGAGAGATGATGGGATTACGTAAAGAGCCTGAGAAATGAGGCTTGGACTACTTACTGCGAGCCGTTCAGGGGAGTGAGGACTCGATTACAGGAAGGATATTGTTATCTGTGCTCGGAAAGCAAGTGAAATAAGGAATGTGGTTATTACATAGATTTGATATGCGTTGATCAGCGAGGAGAAAGTTGGCAGCAAAGTACAGAAAGTGAGGGGGAGAACAGCATAAGGTTGGTGGCTGGGGAGGGGCAACCTTCAGCAGGGTTACAAACTGGACACTTGAGCTACACCGAGGAATTCCGGGCCTTACTCTTTCTACTTGGAAATTTGTGCATGGGCATTTAGAATGGCCACAGTGGCTAAGTCCCGGGTCAGGTGTCAAACATAAATAATGTGGTTATACTGCGAGTTCTGAATATCTAAGTTGTCGGTCTCTCCGTCAGCGTGTGGATTGTGCTACCCAACTAAACTGTGTGTCTTGTTCTCCAGCCAGGAGATGACATAGTCTTAATGGCGGAAGCTCTAGAGAAGCTCTTCCTGCAGAAAATCTCTGAATTGCCCTCAGAAGAAACCGAAATTGTAATAGTCCAGGCGAAAGGACGAGGACGTGGGAGGAAAGAAGCAGGTAGAGTAACAGAACGTTGACGGCCCCTTAAATTCAGTCCTTCATTCTCAGCCCCAGTGGCTTTCCAGGAACCAAATGGGCCCCTACCTGGCTCTTATTGCATAGCTCTTTGGCTTTCCATTCCATCCCTCATAGCCACGTAAGAACTGAGAGACTTTTTTTGCTCCCCTGGCTCTTCTGAGTCACCCAAGATGAATTGTTTCTGCCTCCTTTCCAAGAACTTAATAGAAGGGAAAACCCATTGTTGATGGTGTACAATGGAGTGAGCAGAAATCTGGGA
The DNA here is from genome assembly GCF_004115215.2 of Ornithorhynchus anatinus. Classification (NCBI taxonomy): domain Eukaryota; kingdom Metazoa; phylum Chordata; class Mammalia; order Monotremata; family Ornithorhynchidae; genus Ornithorhynchus; species Ornithorhynchus anatinus. Next base: position 110,734,065 of record NC_041749.1, on the reverse strand, counting down.
GAAGAATCTGAGCTAAATTAGGCATAGAGTGGAAACAATACTGCCTTGTGGGCTCCCATTAGACAGAGGATAACTGATTAGATGGCACCTCTCCCCGACCCAAATTTTCCTGTAACCAGTAGTAAGTTTTCCGCTGTGAGAGTTGAAATTTTGCTCCCTTGTTGCAGGATTCTCTGCTGTAGTACTTTAAAATATTAGAAGGAAATGTTTCGAGTAACTCTTTGTAATGCACATTTTAGAACTGACAAAATTTCACTGACATAATCCACCCTGCACAACCCCATTATAGAAGAAACTGCTATCTAGGTGGTTTGAAAGGTTCCCTATAGGCCCCAAAGTGGGTCAGAAGCCAAGCTGCATTTGCAGCCGAGTTCTTTTTGCCTGAATTCCACTGGAGTCTGTGGTTCCCCAGAGGGTAAACCGTTAAGGTGATGTGTATTTTGAAATATAAATAGTGTTGTATAATGTCAGACTGTTACCTATTTTGCTTACATTTTTGTTTTTCTGAAATGGTCTTTTGCTTTTTCATTCCTTGGTTAAACTCAGGGGTTTATGGGTACCTGGTTTTGGACTGGGATGGGGAGGGGAGAAGCATTCGGTCTAAAAAGTGTCCGTTGGTGCGTTTTGGCACCTCCTGCTAGCAACCCTGTCCAATAGATAGGTGGCAGATGTGCCACTGTAGATGGTGGCCTACCTTGGCGGAATAATTTCCCTCTCAATATCAGCTGTTTGTTTCTAGTACAATTCCTGGGAAAGAGCTCTATGAGAGTGGGCTAAATCTGAGGGCGTGAGAATGGCCGTTTCCCAAATTCCTTCCAGTAGCCTTTTGGCGTTCCATTATCATCGTGAACCGATGAACCGTCCCATTTCACTCAAGTTGTTCTCCGAGGTCCTTTACACCCCCGCGGTATATACCTCTCAGAGATTGTTCTGGGAGTTCTGAATGAGAGAAGCGTGGTGCCCAATGCTGTGAGTCAGCAGCAGAGCTGGCCCTCAGAGTGCGAGGGTTTTTTGTTTTTTTTGTTTTTTGTTTTAACATTCCTCATCGGATCCTCTGGTTTTGCTACCTCTGACTTGCCGTTACTGTTCAGGACTGTGGCTCTCTTCCCCGTTGGGTTTCTGATGTTGTCACCGGCAATATGCTGCAATAACAAATGGGCCTATGATGTATTTGTGCCCTAAGAAAGCCTGCCCCTTCCCTTTTCCTTTTTCCTTTTCCTCTTCCTTTGCCTTGCTTTCCTTTCCTTCACATGGGGGGAGCATTCCCTCGGTTGCTGCCTGTGACAGGAAGTGGGAAAAAGTTGGTCTTCTGCTCTGGGTGGTGGTTACCAAGAGTCCAGGAGACTTCTAGGTTACAGATTTTGAAGTGCTAAGCGTGAAGACCTTAAAAGCTAGGGTCGGTCTTCCACTCCTCTATTTCCTGACCTCCAAGTCATGATTGACAGACTACTCCTAAACTGGTGGGCAGAATTAAGGAAAGTCAGGCACCCTTAAAATTGGAGGGTGTATTACTTTGTAAAGGGAGGAGTCTGATAGAGCAAATGTAATATTTAACCTTCTTCAAATGTTATAAAGATGGTGGCGACCTGGGTTCTAAGCCCAGTTCCACCACTTGTCTGCCCTGTGACCTTGGGCAAGTCACTTAGCCACCCTAGGCCTCCGTTTCCTCACCTGGAAAATGGAGCTTTGATCCCCGTTCTCCCCCACTCCTAGTCGGTGAGCCCCGTGTAGGATAGTGACTGTGTCTGAGCTGTTTATAGTGTATCTACCCCAGCACAGAGCCTGGTGCTTGGCACAGAGTAAGTGCTTAACAAATACCTCTACTGCCACTGCTGTCGTCATTGTTATGGGTGCAGAACCTAAGTGGCCATAGATTCAGAAACTGATGCAGCAAAATAGTTTGGCTGGAGGGCAGCACCTGCTAAGGGGAACAGGGATCTCCCAATAAGGCAAAAACACAGACATAACACAAGATAAAATAATTGAAACGAAACCAAAGTCTACAAAAACAAGACAAGCACATGCTCGGGGCCTACGCACTCTGCTTTGAGGAGCTTCCCCACTAAGTTGAAAGAAAACGCAACCTAAGATGAAAGCGGATACAAATGACCTCCTCCTCTCCCCTCCCCCCGCCCCCACCATAAATCTGCAGACCGTGACCTTGAGAGTTAATAAAGGGAAACGTCTCCAACTCCTTATCATCCGGGTGTTGTTAGCTTTTATGATTGATAAGCAGAAGGAAAAAAAAACAGGGACGTGTAGTTATTGTGACCCATAGGCAATTTGTTTCTTTCTGTAAACAAAGAAACTGGGGGTGGGGAGGGCCGAGGGGGGCGGAGGGGGTGGCTTGACGGCAGAAGAACAGCCATATCTGTTCTTCCAAGAAAACACCCCATTAGCCCCCAATACCTTTCGCTGTTACTGGCATTGCAGTGTTGCCCAGGGGCCTTGAGCAATGGCTCCTTTTAAACGGGGCCAGATGAAATTGCACGATGAGCCAGAGTGTGGGTCGTATCTGGCTCACCCTTCGGTTAAAGGACTGGGGGCCGCCTAACCTAATGAAAAGAAAGACTTCAAGTATCCGGAGAGCTCTCGCAGAGAGGGTGCTCATTAGTCGGTCTCTGTCCGCCGAGGATTGAACAAGAGGAAGTGGGGATTATGTGTGAGGAACAATTTGTTCATTATCAGGATGCCAAAAACTGGGAACGGGCCACCAAGTGAGGATCTTTAAGGAAAGATTAGGTGGCCATCTGTCCTGATAGACTTAGTATTTTTTTCCCAAGGTGGGTACGCCATACACCGGCTGTTTTCTGATTCCCTCGGGACTTGGCCTTGTAAAGCTTGAGGGGCTGGGTAATAATAATAATTGTGGTATTTGTTAAGTGCTTACTGTGTGCCAGACACTGTACCAAGTGCTGGGTGGATACAAGCAAATCAGGTTGGATACAGTCCCTGTCCCATGTGGGGCTCGGTCTCAATCCCCGTTTTGCAGATGAGGGAACTGAGGGAGAGATAAGTAAAATGACTTGCTCAAAGTCACGCAGCAGACAAGGGGCAGAGCTGGGTAGCAGGCAGCCGGACCAGAAAGAGATGCGGCTCCACTGGATCCTGGGACCTGATGGTTGTAGAGAGGCGCTGGCGCTTCTCCCTTCCATTCCTCCATTTTCTCTCCCAGTGCTTTGCTGGGAGGAACGCAGAGACTTGCCTCAGGTAAATCATCATACATTGGGCCGATGGAGGGTTATTACTCCTCCTCCATCTGCTCTTGTGTCCCGTCGCATCCTGCTGTCTCCCTCCTTCCCACCCCCTGCAGGACCAGTGAGGTTCTTATGCCCTAATAATCTGCAGGACACCGGCTTCCCACACCTCAGAGTTGACGGGGGTAGGGGGGGAACTCCCTCACCATAGCTCCCTTGCTTAAGGGAGCTCCCTAGTACAGTCTGATCACCCCATCCTCTCTCTCTCTCTCTTCTCTCCTCGCCCCGTAGGGCTCTTGAAGGAATTCCCAGCCCTGCAGTGCCAGAAGACTAGGGGCCAGTTTTTAAAAATGGTAAATGAGGAGAACAGTAAGGCCCATTAGCTCTCTCTGGAGAAAGTAAGGCCCCATAGGAGACTCAGACCCCCAGTCCCTTCCCTTTCCTAGGGAGAAAACTCAGCCGAGGTACAGCCTAGCTCAGTGGGGTAGGCGGCCCCACACAGTCAGGCCTCCCTCCCTCCTCCTCTCCCCATCAAGAATACAAAGCCTTACTGCCATGAAACAGCAGCAGCCTCCTTGGCTTTCAGGGTGGCATCTTCACTTTGGACATATCCACATCCCAGCTGATCATATACACCTGTGACTCCCCCTCCCTTATGGCGTATCTTTGTCTCGCTCTCTATGGCTCCTCCTAAGTGGGCTTCAAGCGTAAGTGTCTGTCATGCTGAAAAAGGCTTCTCTTGATTACCATCAACCCTCCAGCTATCGCCTCATCTCTCATCTCATCTGCCTTGCCTGCGCAGACTCCTTCAACGGGCTGCATACCCTCTTCCTCTCCACCACCCTCTTGCGTTCCAGTTTTTTGTCCACATGGCTCTCCTGGAGCCATGCTCACCTGGGTCTCTGATGACTGCCTTTTGGCCAAGTCGAATGGGCTGTGCTGTGTCCTAATCTTCCTAGACAGATGTTGATCGTTTCCTTCTCCTCTCTGTCTGTACCTCGGTCTTCTCTACTGACCCTCCTTTTCCCCCTCTTCCCCCTCCCCCCCCACACACACGCACACCCTGTAAATGCGACTGTCCCACGAGGTCGTGCTCTGGTTCTCCTACTCTGCTTGCTGAGTACTCAGGTACTCAGTGGTACTCTGTGGTTGACTCCCAAATCTACCTCACTACTTTAGTCTTGCATTTCCTCCTGCCTCTGGGGCCACGCTACATGCAGGCCTTGCTGGCATCTTCGGCTCAACCTGACTAGAACTGAACTCATCTCCTCACCAATCACCAGCACTACCACCTCCTCTTAATTTAATCTCTCTCAGATGACACCACCATTTTCCTTTTTGTTCCTTGAGCTCACAACCTCTGAATCATCTTTGACTTCTCTGCTTCTCACATTTAGTCTGTCTTTCTAAATCCTACCAGTTACCCCTTATTCTCTGTCCTGGTTCAGGCTCTGGTCACTGCCTTACTGATCTCCTGGCCTCCAGTCTCTCCCCTCTTCAGCATATTCTACCCTCTGCTGCCTAGACCCTCTTTCTAAAACTCTGTTGGGAATACAACACCCCTGACATCAGATACCTCAAATGTCCAAAGGGTAGCTGTTTCTCTCCCTGTCCCAGAGTCACCTGACCGTCAGCTTAAAGGACCTCCGCCAGCTCTCTGTCCTTACCTTTCTGCTCCTGAAAAGTCTCCTCCCCGAGGCAGGCCATCCCTCAGAACTTGCCTCTGTATCGACTTAGTCGGTTTTTGGCTCTCTTCTGCTACCTAGTTGTCTGTTCTCTCTCCTCTTCCCACTCTTATATAAGTGATTTGTCTGCGTGCCTCCTCCGTTAGACTGTAAGCTCCTCGACAGCAGGGAACGTGTCTTGTATTCATATTGTATGTGCACAGGCACCTAGTTTGGTGTTCTGCATACAGTTGGCGCCCAATAAATTCTGCTGCTGAATGAATCAAACGGCCTCTTTTTATGATCCTTCTATTCTCCCCTTCCTGGTGCCATAGTGTTCTTTTTCTTTGGTCACACTCCCCCGGCACCTCGCCAGAATGTGCTTATTTTCTCGTGAATTTATTTTCAAGGTTTTTTTCCCCCTTGGGTTTCAGGAGCTGCAGTGCATACTGTTCCCTCAGAGTCAGTCTGCTGAGTGGGCCAAGTTCAGGGACTCCACTCCTTTGCTTTAAGCACTGGGCCATGCACACTGAGTTAGGTATCTCCTGTGGCCTGCATCGGGTCAGGATTGCTTGAACTGAGGTTCCGGCAGCCTCCCCACTCCTTTACCAGAGTCTGAATCGGGGGGCCGCCCACCAGGTAGCACCTGTCCCGGGCAGTGAGGTTCCCCCAGTTCCACCCTTTCTGGCACCCACTTGGCACAAATGCGCTGAAATTTCTGAAGCGGGGAGAACTGTGGCACAGGAAGCAGCGGGGCCTAGCGGATAGAGCCCAGACCTGAGAGTCGGAAAGACCTGGGTCCGAATCCGGGCTCTGTTACTTGTCTGCTCTGTGACCGTGGGCAAGTCCCTTCAGTTTTCCGTGCCTGTTACCTCCTCTGTAAAATGGAAATTCATTAAGACCGGGAACCCCCTTTGGAAAAGGGACTGTGTCCAACCTGATTCGTTTGTATCTACCCCAGTGCTTAGCACAGTGCCTGGCACATAGGCGCATAACAAATACCATAAAAACAAGCAAGCAAATGTTGGGTTTTGTGAGCGGAGGCCACGCAAGCGGTGGCTTTTCAAAACGTGGTTTACTGTTCTGCTGCCGGTGTTTCCTCCGGAGGAGTATCCCTGAGCCTGCGCATCCATCCGGCCTCGGGAGGCGGCCAGTCGAGTCAAGTGTTAACCGACCCCGTTCTGATGTGGAAGGCGACTTTTTGAACCTCGTCCTGAGCGTGAAGCGGAGGTAATTAAGCCATTGCCTGAAGACCCCGAAGAGGAAACTCCAGCTCTCCTGCTCTTAGAAGCTGACCGTCACCATTATGTGCACCCTCGTCCCTTGCCTCACCAATTCTTCAGGGAAGCAGGCGTGCCTTCCTTTGGGAATCCGGGGTCTGCAAAGCCTCATCAGTTACGGTGGATAAGTGGTTTTGTTTGGCACGGAATTCCTCTCGCTTCAGTCTCAACCCCACAGAGTCAACGCACTCATTCCCTCCTTGGAGCACCCCTCTCTTCTAGAAACTCTTGTGCTTCAGCTGGACACGTCAATAAGCTTGTAGAGATTTTTTTCACCTGCTCAATTCTCTGCCCATGTGGTAGAAAAATCAACAAAATAGGAGTGGCTATCAGAGGTCATTGGTTCCTCCTACCAGAGGTAGCCTTTTTAGCTGGGCAAGAGAACCGTTAGGGCTAAGCCAGGGCCTGTGTGTTACCAGCTTCTGGGCAGTTCAAAATGGGGCTACAGCCAAGTCCATCGTGGTCAACTCTCCAGTGTTTTACCAAGCACGTTAGCTGTTTTGCAAGTGGAAAATCTTTACTGAGGGAGATGATCGGATGACCTCCCGGAACAAGGAAAGCCCATCCTGTTACCCTATTCCCTGCTTTGATTTTCTGCTCTGTCCAAGTGGAGGCCCTGGAGGAGGGCTTCCACCCGGCTACCACTACCAGAATAATCAGGTGAACAGCCAACAGCCACCTCCATGGCAGCCCAGTCAGGAGGTCGGGGACGGGGTCGGCCACCTAGCCAGAGTCAACAAAATTCCTAACAGTGCTTTTAGGAACGAGTTGCACTTTGACGGTCCCCGTCCCCGTCTCCCCCGCCCCTCACCCCAGGGGATACGGTGTCCTTTCTTTTAGATATGAGCCGATGTACGTCGGCACCATCCTTCTCCCTTTCTGCTGGTCTCTGGCAGGACTGACGCTCATGAACAACCCCTCAGGGATGCTCAGAGCTGGCTTTGGAAACAGGCACTGGACCCCAGCTGGTCCCAGGGAGGCAAAGAGGGCTGTTTGCCAAAACATTAGATAGTCTACAGCTCGTTGTGGACCTCAAGGAACGAATTTGCACAGGAGAGGGGCTGGTGGGGACCTGTCCCTGAGAGATCTTCTCCTTCACCTCAAGAGACTGGCTTACGTGTCCGTAACAGCCACAGCCCTAACCGCCTCGAGGGTCCCAGAGTCTTCCATTTCCACGGCGATGATTTTTCCACTAGCCGATAGAGTCCGTCTCTGAGTTGTCTGCCTTGCCGGTTCAGGAAGACCCCACGGTCCTGCTCCAAGCCCTGGCCCTCGAGCAGCATCCCGATAGAAGAAACGTGCAGAGCAGCCACACGGCCTGCTGCGCTTAGATTCCTCAGCCACTGCTGTTGGGATGTGACCAGTAGGCAAGGGCACTTGTCTCGGTAGAGCCACCCTGCGGTGCCGATTTCAGTAGCTTTCGATTATCAGATGGTCCCAGCATGGCCGGCTGGCGTCATCCCCCTGTCCACCTCAGAAGTAGCAGTTTGAGTTGCTCTCACAAACCGGGGACTCTGGAAGGTTTGGAGCTTTATGTATTTCACCTCTGGGTGCGGGGGCGGTTGAACGGGCCAATGCAGTGCCTGTTTCCGGAGCCGCGATCCCACCTCTTCCTTGGGATCCGTGTCTGAGGGCGATTGTCACCAGAGTGATCATCTGGCCTGTCCCTATCTAAGACTACCTGTGGAGAAGCAAGGGTTAGTTACCATAACCTGGGTTCTCAGAAGGTTTGCAGACACACCAGATGATCACAACCGCCCGCTGCCTCCCCCGTCTCGAATGATGCTTGTTTTTTGCTCTTTCCGCTCTCTTCGGCAGAGCTCTGACTCTGTCTGGAGACCTAGAAGGTTGTGGAGGAGGGAGCGCTGGCCTCCCTCAGACCAGGAGAAGAGCGGAGCCTGACCTCTTCCTGCTCAGGCTGCCTTGCTAACCAGGGAGGGAGCCCTTTAAGCTTTAAAGGTGGGGAGGAGGGAGGAGCAGCGCGGACTGAAGCTGCTGCCAGCACGATCCTCCAGCAGGTCTCCACCCCTCCAGGGAACTCGAGTTACGGTAAATAATCCTCATTCACCTGCCCAGAGCAGAATCTTCCAACTCGATTCAGTGATTCTAATGGGCTGTTGGTCAGAATGGCCCTCGGAGTTTGTAGGCTTTGTGCCTTATGCCTTAAATGTGTGCACCTTTACTTAGGTGCCTGTGCTTTTTTATTTTTTTTCCATCCTCCCCCTCCTTAATCCCCTCCCATGCGTTAAAATCAGCATGGAGTAGCAGCATCCACGATTAAGATCAGCCTTCCGGTCCAGGAGTGTTAGTGGAATCCCCCTTCTGTCGAAAGCGACTACCGACCGACCTTGGCTCCTGATTAAGATGGCCTTCACGCACCGTCCCTCTGGGGATGGAGCTGTCGGGCCAAGCGGAGAGCGGCTGTTTCTTCCCTTTGATTGAGCCACACTTATCGACTCGCCCCGCTGGGTGGGCGGAGAGGGCACTCTCCTTACCCAGAAGCCATACGAGAGAGAGAAAGGGACAGGACCCAAAAACCGGTGGTCTGAGCCGAAGCTAGAAGCTTCATACATGAGCCTGGGCCTTGAGAGCAGTCCCCGGCTCTCCCCTTCCTCAAGTGCTGCTGCGGATCTTGCTGGAACCTGGCTGGCAGAGAGGTGACGGTGGGCCGGCCGGCCACGGCTCTTACCTTACCGCCGCTTGGGGTCTGTCCCATCTAGAAGCGCTGCTGTGGGAGGCAGCACTTCTGGGAACGGTGATGGCTCTTCCGTGATGAGCTGCTGAGAAAATGGTTCTACCTTCAAAGCAGGCTGCTGCCAGCCAACTTTTTTTGCTCAGTTTCTTCATTGCGGGACCCTCAGTGCCCAGACCGCCCAAGGGAGTTCAAGTAGCGAGTTGGAAAGGTGGCACCCCTCTGGCTTTCCGTGAGGGTTGTCTGGCCATACCGTTCTTGCAAAAAGGCCCATCCCATCCAACACGTCGATGTTATGTATACTATCCTGTGTGTGTCCCCGCTCTCCCCCTCCCCCCCGCAACTCAGATTGACTTGTCTCCTACCCTGGGCATGACATCTCTTCCCTTTTGTCTTTGACAGTAACAGCTAAACCTGGAGCCTCAACGGTACCAAACACAACTCAAGCATCAACCCCACCCCAGACACAGACCCCACAGCCGAATCTTCAGCCTGTGCCGACAACTCATTCCTTTCCCTCCGTCACTCCCGATCTTATCGTTCAGACGCCGATAATAACAGTGGTGTCTCCCCAGACTCTCCAAACTCCGCCGCCCCCGCCGCCCCCTCCTCCGCCCCCTCCGCCCCCTGCTCCCCAGCCAATTCAGACCCATACACCTATACTCACAACTGCAGCACAGCCCGTGAAGGTGAGTGGCCATGTTGGTTTAGTTGCCATTCTGTAAAATGGGGGCATTTGGGGGTATGCTGTTGCCACCTCAGAAACCCCAGCAAATTGCAGTCACGCAGCGCTGAAGAGATCGATTTCTTCTTCAGAATCGAAACAGTCAGCGGGCCCCGTTTGGGGATCGGGACTGGGTCCGGGCTTTCTGACGGTTCCCCAGGAGGGCCACACCGAGTTTCGAGAAACCCCGTTCGGGCTCAGCTTGCCTGCTTAGACCTCCGAGCCCCCGTTTGATTTTATTAAGCACCTTCCTCTCAGCGGTATCATGATCATCATCTTCCCGCTTCTAATTTAAGGTGGCCCATGTTGGCAGAGAACATCCAAGTAATCTGTGAGATCTGGGCTCCCAGAACCACTTGAGGAACACTTGGGCCTTCTGGATTTGGTGCTTGCTTAAGATTAGGACTCTTTTTGTTTTATGAGGATTTGGGGGGTTAGGGGAGGGTTTTTCGTCTGTTGGACATTTTGGTTTGGGTGTTTGGTTTTTTCAAATTGCATTTGACCTCGAAATGAGAGATTTTCACTTTAGCCAGGCTCAAAAAATAGCCGTGTTCAGATCACTTGGATGTTGGCGGTCGTCTTCAGACACAAGTTTCCTGCTGTCTCGAACGATGATGCTTACTGCCGTGGTTGGTTGTGGCAGCCACTCGCAGAGCACCCCCCCCCCCCCCCCCCCCCCCCCCGTGGTTGGCAGGAGTTAAGGCCAAAGACGGGTTTCCCCGGGCCTCCCTGACGCCACCGGCCTGTTACTGGGCCCCGTGCTCCGGTCTTCACTGCCGTGTGAAACGACCGCAACCCCTCTAGTGCATCTCAGACTCTCTCGGGTGCCTGGTTTAGTGGATCCCTCCCTCCACTGGGTCCAGGCTGCTGCAGCGTCCTAAACCGACCCCTAGTGGTCTGAAAGAGTCCGTGCTCCTCTGTAGCATCGGAGAGCGAGTCACGCTCTTGGGCTCCGTTTGGTAGCCAGGAAGCCAACTCGGGTCCCAGCGGACGTGGGGAAGAACCGATTTGTACGGAGAGGAGGAGAGAGAGAGAAAAAAAGGCGAGGCAACTGAGGGGTGGAGGTAGTTTCCGTGTCAGTGCTCTCCTTCCAATGTTCTCCTCCCTGTCTCATGTGTGAACAGACAAAAAAGGGGGTGAAGAGGAAAGCGGATACTACCACCCCCACCACCATGGATCCCATTCACGAATCGCCCTCACTCGCCGCCGAGCCGAAATCTGCCAAGTTGGGCCCCCGCAGGGAAAGCAGCCGCCCCGTGAAGCCTCCGAAGAAGGACGTCCCCGACTCTCAGCAGCACGTGGCGGAAAAGAGTAACAAGATATCAGAGCAGTTGAAGTATTGCAGCGGCATCATCAAGGAGATGTTTGCCAAGAAGCACGCGGCCTATGCCTGGCCTTTCTACAAACCTGTGGATGTGGAAGCCCTGGGACTGCATGATTATTGCGATATCATCAAGCACCCCATGGACCTGAGCACAATCAAAGTAAGGCCGTTGGCTCTGTAGGGTGCATTGGGTGTGATGTGAAGTTTTGAGGAGTGACAAGTTTCATGTAACCGAGCAGAGGTCTTCTGCCTTGGCCGCCGAACTCGCTACCCGAGGCCCGCGTTTGGGGGCAGGTTTTGATTCCTTTTGGCCCCCCACGGTCAGTTGGCGCTCTTAAGACTTCGGTCGTTTTCCGGCTTCTTTCTCACTTCCAGCTTGCTCAGAGGAATAGGCAGCTCCCCTTGGTGGGACACGTGGGAGGCTCCTAACTCTAGGCCAGCCGTGCAAAGCGTTGCCTGAAATCACACTGGTGTACCGATGCTAAGATCTTTTTTTTTTTTTTTTTTTTGGTCATTATGATTTTTCCCCCCCCAAGTATTGGACATCAAGAAGCAAAGCAGAAATCCTTTCTTTTCCTCCACCACACCAGCCAGCCCTCTCTCCTGCTCCGATCACGGAGTGCTTTGGTTTTTTGGGGTTTTTGTCCTCTTAACCAGTTCAAACCAGCAGGCAGGGTTTTCTTGTGGGTTTTGAGAGCCCTCTCTCTGAAGGTTATGAGTTAAATGCATCCATTCTACCCTTACCTCCCTTCCCTGCATTTGGTTTACTTGGAAAAACGGTCAGTTGGGAAGAAGGTCCAAACCACCAGCTGCGGAAAGGGGCTAGATTGGGTTCACTTGCCTGTGCAGTTAGTTATCCCAGGGAGTGGAGAGGTGGCTACATAGGTTGGGGGGCTGCGGCGGAACCCAGTGTTGGTATCAACAGCGTCTTGGCAGGACCTACTGTTTGCGGTTTGCTGCTCTGGCTCCCGCGGGGCCCACCCGAAAGGGGGAAAGAGGCGATTCCCCCGCCCTTGAAGTTCACCATTCAGTGGAAGAAGGGGCAGACCTGAACTAGTGAATGTGCCATGGTTAGGAACGAGACAAAGTTTGGGGGAGAGAAGTGGGGAGGAGGGCAGAGAGCAAGCATGGTAAAGTTGTGAGCAGTGGGTCAGAAAAGAGGGCGGAGGGCAAGAGTCAGGAGGTTCGTTTGGGAGGAATGTCATCTACGAGGCTAGGGTGGGGTTGGAGGGAACGAGAAAAGAGCAGATGAAGGAACGGGCAGATAGGGAGGCCTTGGAGACCTTCGAGGCGCGGAATGGCTCTGGGCCTCTTTCAAAAAAGGAAAAGACAGCAAACTGTAGCTGCACGTTAGGAAATCGTGAAGGAGGCTGCTCCGGGACTTTTGACAGGAGTGATGAGCGCTTGTACCAGAGTGGCAGTTGCAAGGGTGAAGAGAAAGGAAGCAGGTTTGGGAAATGATCAACTCTCACAACGTGGCGGGGAACCGGGGAGTCATGTTCTTCAAGAACCTCAGGTTATGGGAGAGCTGCTGTAGACTCACATCCAGTTCGCTGCCCACCCACATGCCCCAACCGTTCATTCATAATCGGCAGTACTTCCCGAGTATCTATTGTGTGCAGAGCACTTGTGTTAGGCTCTGGCAGAGTACAATGGAATTAGCAGGCCTGATTCCTGCCCTCAAAGGTCTTAGAACGTCCAGCATTGTTCGCCTCACACTCTAGTCAAGTAGATGTAGTCTGTCAGATGGACACTCCCTAGTTCTCCAATACCCTTCTATCCCAAGCAGGTGGTGGAAACTGACCCTTCGTGGTAGAACCAGCGAGGGAAACTGAGGAGAGACTACCGCCAGGAGAGAATTGACCTCGGAGCCTTGGCCGCAGGGAATTTCTAAGAGGTGGTTGACGGGGCCGCGTGTGACAGGTCAGAAAGGATGAGGCCGAGAAGCAGCTGCTAGAGTTTTCACCGGAGGAAGGTGCTGGCCCCAGTAGAGTGGAGAGGGCAAAAATCGAGATTCTGGAGAGTCAGCAGGGAGCAAAGCAGAGGTGGGGGGCAGTGTATACCAACCCGTTTGAGGGACATTGCTAGAAGGGCATTTCGTGGTAAACTGAGTGTTATGGAAGACTGGGCAAAAATCCCCACCAAGCTGATGCCGTGGGCAAGCTTTTCCTTTCAGCAGGCCTCTGCCACCTTTCTGGGTGTGGGTGTATGTGCGTGCGTGCTATTAATTGCAGTACTTTGTTCTCTTTCTAGTCCAAACTAGAAAACCGGGAATACAGAGATGCTCAGGAATTTGCTGCGGACGTCCGATTGATGTTTTCAAATTGTTACAAGTACAACCCTCCTGACCACGAGGTGGTAGCCATGGCCCGTAAACTGCAGGTAAAGACTGGCATTAGGGGTGAACGTCTGTCTTCTGGCCTAAATTGGTGACTTCCCCAGGTCAGGTTAAGCAAACAGCTAGCTGCTGTTCTAAATTTATGAGGGTCTGAAGTTCTTGATGATGAAGACGATGATGGTATTTATTAAATACTTACTCTGGGCCCCGCGTCATGCGCATCGCTGGGGTAGATACGAGATCATCCAAGTGGCCCGAGGCACGGAGAAGCTAAACTAAGCCCAGGGTCACACACCAGTCAGGTGGCGGAGTCGGGACTAGCCAGGAGCCCGGGTGGGCTCAGCAGCATTTTGCCAGTTTCTGCACCCGACTGCCAAAGTGGTCCGGTAGCCCCGGCAGTCTGTGACAAAAGCCGATGAATAAATCCGCGAGCGCTGATGGTAAAGACGGCCTTTTACAAGATATAACCCTTTACTCCGCAGTCCTCTTCCTCAACGGTACCTGTAGAGTGCAAAATAGGTGCCAGGGCAAGTAGCACAGATGTTAAACAACGGTCTCCTACCACCTAGTGGTGGAAGGCAGCGGATTCAAGTTGCCGACCGAACGCTAGGTGAAAAAGTAAGAGAAGAGATGTGAAGGAGCAAAAGACAAGCAAGCAATAAGTAAATGAGATAATATTTGTGTGCGATCTAGAAGGCGATGGGACCTATAAGTTGCAGGGTGAGTCAGGAAGTGATGTTTTAGGGGAGCTTTGAGTGGGGGGGGCAGGGGGAGGTGCCGAATCCATCAATTAGTGGTATGGATTGAGCGCTTACTGTGTGCAGAGCACTGTACTCTAAGCCCTTGAGAGAGGACAGTCCAGGGGGGTTGGTTAGACATGACGTGGTGTGGCGAGAGAGACTCGGGGACTGGGGGCGATGGGAGCGAGGATCCAGAGGTGGGAGAGTTGAACAAAATGCACTGCACTGCAAGCTTGGAGAAGAGTCAACAGGTAAGAGGGTGGCTGCCTTGAGGCCAGTGATTAGGGTGAGTAGCCAGTCGAGGGAAGAAATGTGTTCCAGATGGGGTTTTCGAAAGCTAACAGGCAGCTGTCAGCAGGACTTTCTGAAAAGGACATGGTGACTCCGAAGTACGTTACGGAGAAGGGACTGGTGAAAAACTAAAGCTGAAATAGGAGAGGGAAGTGTCATCGAGGAGTCAGATGACCCTGAGGTTGGGAGCTTGTGAGAACCCCTGGGATGGGGAGGATAGGAAAGGGCAGAGGATTTAGGAGAGCAAGCGAGTGAAGGACTCTCCAACCAACGGTCCTCGCATTCCGTTGGCAGTTGGTGCAGATGAGGTTCAACAGATAAAACGACTTTGAGCTCGGTGGCGGGGGGGGGGGGGGGGGGGGGGGGGGGGGTCTTCCGGTCACTCCTAGGGAGCAAACTCTCACACGAGCAGGGATTCCTCCGTTGTAACGCTCTTCTGGCATTTTTTCTTGAACGGTATTGAATTTTAATTCTGGTATTTCTTACTCTGGCTTCATGCTAGGCGGTCAGTGGTGTTTGAGTGCTTACAGTGTGCAGAGCGCTGCACTGAGCACTTGGGGGAATACAATAGTGCTTTGGTTTTGCCCCCCGGCTGCTCTGCGCAGAGAACGTGACTTCTCGGTCAGCGTCAATTAGTGGTACATATTGAGCGCTTACTGTGTTTGAAACTAAGCGCTTGGGAGCGTACAGTACAACAGAATTGGTAGACATTTTCCCTGTCCACAAGGAGCTTACAGTCTAGAGGGAGCATATCTTCCGTGTTGGGCATATGTGGGCCCACTGTACAACACACGGTTGCTGGGTTGCCTCTCTCCCCCTCTCCGAAGTGTATACGGTACAGTTTGACCTCAAAGTTTATCAAAACTACTCCCACCAGGTTAAGACAGTAACATCATAAGAACCTGTGTGACTGTTAAATGAAATGTGCTGACTTGGCTTGACTCAGGCGGGGTTCAAATTGATGAACGCAAAGCATTTGGTTTGGCGCTCCCAAGAAGGACAATTCCGTAAAGGGTTTTTTCAGATGTACTAGTGTTAACATTTGTTTCAATTCCATGTCTTTTATTATTGGTACGTATTTATGTTGCTGTTTCATCGGGCAAGTGAATGTTAATTATACCTAAAATTGGGTCTTCCTGGTCTGTTAGTTCAGATTTGTCGAACTCATTCCTGTCCGTGGCCAACATTATTATTAGTAGTAGTAGTGGTATTACATTTAGCATATAGTATGTGTCAAACGCTGTTCTAAGCTCTGGAGTAGATACCAGTTAATCAGGCCAGTTACAGTCCCTGTGGCAAATGGGGCTCACAGTCTTAAGAGGGCAACTAGGTATTGAATCCCCATTTGGCAGCTGAGGAAACTGAGGCCCAGTGAAGTGAATTGCCCAAGGTCACACAAAGTGGCAGGTTTGGGATTAGAACCCAGGTCCTCTGACTCCCTGGCCCGAGCTCTTTTCACTAGGCCACACTGCTTCCCAGAGCTGTGCTTTACCCACCATACCAACAGCAGGATGAGACCGGGACAAGGTACCGTCAGTAGTTAATTTGAGAGGAATGAAGACTACGAGTTGGGGCATAGTGGGAGAAGACCATGGCTAGGAAGGTGAGATCTGCTCTCCTGGGACACAGAAGGAAGAGAGTGTAAAGGCCTCGAGGGAGAGGATGGCGACTTTTGGGGAGCTTCAATCTGATAGCCTCTATTTTGTTAACAACATAGTTTGCTGAGTCATTGGCGGTTAGGAAGGGAGGAGGTCGGGGGACTGGGGAGTCAGAAAGTAAGCCTACAATTTTCCTCTATTGGTGTTGCAAATTTGGTATTAAAACCTAAAAATAATTTTTAAAAAGCTTAGCGCCAACATCCTCCAAATAATTGTTGGATCCTATTTTAGCACACAAGAATCTTTGTCAAAATGCAGTCATCCTTTTCGCCTTGGGTTTGTTTTTGGGGGTTTTTTTTAATTTTAAAAAAGAACCTGCCTGCATTCCTGACCCACAAGGTGCTTTGTAAATAGCAGTGTGGCTTACAGAAGGTAGAGTGCAGCACTCAATATTGAAACTTCACTATTCCCTGGAAGTGTTTGTTTACCTTCCCATGCCCCAGATCCATTAATCTGGGGTAACCCCCTTCATTCATTCCTTCCCCCTGGCCTGGGGGTGGCAGGCCAGCCGCTGAATCCAGTCGTGCTCTCTACCGCTCGCACCAAACCTGCCCTCAAAGACCAGAGTCTACTCCTCTATTCCTCACTCGTTAATAGTTGTAGGAATGATATTTCTGAGAACCTACAGACAGCAACGTTAGTGTACTAAGCGCTTGAAGTAGGACACATGGGCCACATAGAAACAGCACTACAATGCTCTGCACACAGTAAGCGCTCAGCAAATATGATTGAATGAATGGATAGAGCACGGGCTTGGGAGTCAGAAGGTCATGGGTTCTAATCCCAGCTTTGCCACATGTCTTCAGTGTGACCTAGGTCAAGTCACTTCACTTTTCTATGCGTGTTACCTCATCCATAAAATGAGGATTGAGACTGTGAGCCTCAAGTGGGACAGGGACCGTGTCCAACCTGATTTACTTGTATCCAACCCAGCACTCAGTGCTTGGCACGTAGTAAACGCTTAACAAATACCATAGTTATTATTATTTACTATTCCCTGCTCACCAGGAGCTTACATTCTAGTCGGGGGTAGACGTAGAAATATTTATCAGAGTACAAGTAATGGGATAGGCAGAAAAAAAAAAGCACCAGTGAAAGTCGTGGAACTGAGGATTAGTCGGGGAGGGCTTTTTTTTTTTTTTTATCAGCCGGGCGCCAGGGAGGACTTGGAAGTTGGGGAGGGTTGAGGTCTGGTGGATGGTGAGAGGGAGGAAGTTCCTGGCCCTGGGAGCAGCGTAAGCACGTGGTCAGAGGCAGGTAAGATAGGACTGGGGTACAGCTGGGAGTTGGGCTTGGTGGAGGGAGGAGCGAAGAGTGCAAGCAGAGCCATTGAGGAAGATGGCGAGAAATAGTGGAGACCCTTGAAGCCAAGTGTAAGGAGTCTGTTTGATGAGGGTCGAGGTGGGCAACCAGCGAAGGCGTATGAGAAGAGGGAAGAGGTCTGCAGAGCAGTGGTTCAGGAAGATATCTGGGCAGCCACATGGGCTGAAATGGGAAGAAGTGGGGAGACCAGGGTGGCGGACGTGTGGGTGGAGAGGAAGGGGTGGGCCCGGGAAATGTCTCCCAGGGGAAATGGGCAGATTTTAGTGGGAGACTGGATGCGAGAGTAGAGGTCAGGTAATAACGCCATTGGAGGCTCGGGTTTAAGGGAGGATGGCAGTGTTGTCAACGGAGATAGAGAAGGTGGGAGATGGGGAGGGTTAAGAGGGAAGACGGGAGGTGTCGGCCAACCCAGCAGAGCTCTGGCGGGGCAAGGGGAGCTCTGGGCTTGGATCACGGAAATTGGCTCTCTACCCAAGAGGGTGAGGGTAGAGGGAGAAGAGCACAGAATTTTGTGAGTGGTGGATGAGAAGCCAGCAAAGGAATCGAAAGGAGCTGTAGGAGAAACCAGCAGAAGCAAGAACAGAAAGCGTTTTGGGGTGAAGGGGTCAGGTGGCCCCATCAGAGTTATTCTTTGTACAAAAAGAACCTCCTGGATCACAGTGCATCCCATTTTCTACCTGGAAAGAGCACCCACCGGAAAACTTTGAATTGCCTCAGAGACTTTGCTCTTACCGTAAGTCAATACGGGCCACCCGCCCTCAATGGGTTCTTGACATTTACTTGGAATTTTTTTTCCTCCTCTTAATTTCCCTCCATTTGTCTTAAGATTCTGACCCTTATCCCAAGTATAAATTGGTCCCCACCCTCTGTAGTGTGTACCTTTTCAAATATTAGTAGGCTGTTATCTTGCTCCCTTCCTTAGTTGTAAAGCAGCTAAGCCCTCCAGAGTAAGTTCACTTGGCCTCTCCTCAGAATCACTTTCAGCTTTTCTGCTGTTTTCAGTGCTCCAGTGTCCCAGGTGCACTCCCCTGTGAAGAGGAAGTGTTCCCTTGCTGTTCTGTGACCCCACCCCCACCCCCGCCCCCTCACCCGCGCCAGCCATGTTGCCGAGTCTGGTTGATGGTTGACTTGCTCTCCTATCTCCCAGCAAGAGTGTGGCCTAGCGGAAGGAGCTGGGCCTGGGAATTGGGAGCCCCAAGTTCTAATCCTGACCCCACCACTTGCCTGCTGTTTGACCTTGGACAAGTCACTTTACTTCTGGGCCTCCATTTCCGCATGTGAAAAGTGGGGATTCAAACACCTGTTCTCCCTCCCGCCTAGACCATGAGCCCCATGCAGCACAAGGGACTGTGTCCAACCTGATTATCCTGTCAGTACCCCCAGCACTTAGTACAGTGCTTTTCATTCATTCATTCATTGTCATATTTATTGAGCGCTTAAAGACAATCCCTACCTAACAAGGGGCTCACGGTCTAGAAGGGGGAGACAGATGACAAAACTAGTAGACAGGCATCAATAGCATCAAAAATAGATGAATAGAATTATAGGTATATACACATCATTAATAAAATAAATATGTACAAATATACACAAGTGCCTCCTTTAGTTTCCTAATCACCTAGATTTTTTTATGATATTTGTTAAGCGCTTACTATGTGCCAGGCAGGGGTAAGCGCTGAGGTAGATGCAAGCTAATCAGGTTGGTCACAGTCTTAACCCCCGTTTTACGGATGCGGTAACTGAGGCACCTAGAAGTTGAGTGACTTAATGTTGGTATTAAGTGCTTACTATGTGCAGAGCACTGTTCTAAGTGCTGGGGAAGATACAGGGTAATCAGGTTGTCCCACGTGAGGCTCACAGTCTTCATCTCCATTTTACAGATGAGGGAACTGAAGCACAGAGAAATGAAGTAACTTGCCCACAGTCACACAGCTGACAAGTGGCAGAGCTGAGATTTGAACCCATGACCTCTGACTCCCAAGCCCGGGCTCTTTCCACTGAGCCATGCTGCTTGCCCACGGTCACACAGTGTCTGGATATTCGTTCTGTATTTGTAATGTTAAACCTATGCCATGGCAGTTCCCCGAAATGACTTTTTAAGTTCCTTCTCCCCACAGATGTCACCACATTTGCAGCTCTGTAGGCTATCAATTATCAGTGGCTGCTCGGATAGAGATTGGTAAATCTGAGGTTAAGGAAACAGCTTTCAGTCCTTTTTTAAAAAGTGCCCCGTTGGGAGAAGTGTTATTTTTCTCCTTCAGAGTACTTTCAAACGGACCCAGCGTATTAACTTGGTTATCGCTCCTTTGAAATATTTCAAACGTTTAGCAAGTGACCATAAATTAGGCTGCCATCTAAGAGTGAGGATTTAGATTTACTGGGCCGACCAGCTGGAGGAAATGGCTCCTTCCTTCTTTTTAAAGCCAAAACCCATTCTCTGCATTTCATTTAAAAGCGAGCTCCAGTGCTTTTCCTAGTGTCCAGAAGAGGTCTCCACAGAAGCTGCAAGAGCTTCCTGTTGCCTTCCCTTTGGAGTAAGATTTTTCCCCCCACCCCTTTTTTCCCCCCTTTTAAACTCCTGTGCTGCTGCTCACTCGTGTTCAGATTACTAAGGTCATTTCGTGTAGCTGCTTCCAAAATGCTCCGTAGGGACTGAGCGTCTGCCTGTGACATCGTGTTAGAAGCCTCCAGGAGAGAAGTCGATCGCATTCTCTGCCCACCAAACTTGGCGTGCCAGGCTTTGCCTCTGTCTCACTCGTCTCGGGTGAGGCGTCTTTGTCGAAAGGGAAACAACTTCCAGTCCTGTAAAAATCTCCACCTAGACACCGGCGTTTCAGAATTGGCCAGATTTCCGAGGGTGAGATTTTTCGATTTGTGATTGGGCTTTCTCCGGATTGGTGTGTGAGTAGAAGAATAAATGGAAATGGCAGTCTGTGACTTTTCAGTAGAAGAAATTGAAGGTGGAGAGGTGCGGCGGGGGGTGGTTTGGTGTTTTTTTGGTCGGGGATTGGTGAGGGGAGCCCCTCAGAGACAGTAAATTAGCTTCCAGCTGCCCATCCTGGAATCTCTCCCTCGCCTTTGCACAGAGAGAGCTTTACTCCGTTAGACAAACTCTTCTGGGAAAGGAATAGCTGCAATAGAGCTTCCTACCCGACCTCTGCCACCATCCAAGATAAATATTTAGTCATTCGTGTTTGGGGACAGCGCCTCCACTGACCTTTTTTTCTGGGTTTTTTTTTTTTTTTTTTTTTTTTTTAACATTTGGCTCCCTTGCGTTCTCAGACTGTCTGGTGTGAACAATTGTGTGCTCTTGGCCATTGGAATTTCCCGTGGGGTGTCTGGACAAACCAGCATGCGCAGAATGGGGCTGCAGTGTTTCTGAACTTCCTTCCTTGGGTTGTCCCTGAGTGGAAAGCAAGGAGGGCTTTTCATTGTTCTCGCTTGTCCCGGCCCCACAGTGGGTTGTGGGCGTCGGGGGACAGCTTCCTCCTCCTGCTTGCTTGGTAATGAGTCGACAGTTTCTTACCACCCTTGGCTTCTTCCTGCTGCCTTCGCCAAGCCCCGGCGGCCCCCTCAGCTCACACGAATACACCCCCAAAAGAGATGCTCTGTTTTGGCCCAAGCGCCTAGTACAGTGCTCTGCATCCGGTAAGCGCTCAATAAATATGAGTGAGTGAATGCCCGTGCATCCTTTACCCATTAGCTCAAGCACTGTGTGAAGGTGGGGCCTTAATAAAACTTTGGTGATGACGTGAGCTCCGGTGGGTGGGAGCTGTGATTGTGCTCTGCTTTGCTCAGTTGGGATCGGTCCCTTGCCCTACCTGGTGTTTGGAAGAGGTGATCCTAAATACTATTATTATTATTATTGTTATGAATTATTGTCGCAGGTGCTTACTATGTGTCAAGCACTGTTCTAGCAGTGGGGTAGTTACAAGTCCCTCACTCCTTGGTCGTCCTGGGGCTTCCTCATCCCTTTCTCTAAGAATTGAGCCGAGGAACCTCTAATGGAGCATCGTGACCAGCCTCCCTCAGGCAGTTCCTCCATGTGGCATATATGTACCCCACAGTCCACCTCTTCCACTCCTCGCCTGAGCCGTGGGGCGCTGCTGCTGGAAATCCAGTAATCAGGCTAGATCTGGTCCACCTCAGGCTTCTCCTCCCCAACTCTGCCCTCTCTTTCGCCTGGCAACTATACTTCTCCGTCCTTTATTGACTCCCGTGCCCGTTGCCCGCAGCATCTGTTTCAGACCTTCAGCTCCCTCAGACCCCCTGCCGTGTCGTTCCTTTCCCAGTTTCTTCCCCCATCTTTTGTTCCTAAAGACCCCGCTATGGATTTCATTGACAAAATTGAAACTGTTAGGCGTTGACCTCCCTAAAACCTCCCTTGGACCTCTCCAGGTCCATCCTCCTCCAGCCCTCTCTTTGACTCTCCCATCCTTATCTCAAGAGGAGATCTCCCACCTCCCCTCTCGACCTGTGTCTCAAACCCCATCCCTTCACATTTTATTAAAACACTTGGCAGTCCTTCAGTGGCTCAGTTCTGATTCCCCTTCTGTTCTCCATGTATGCCCACTCCCCTGGAAAGTTCATTCTCTCCCACAGCTTCAACTACCATCTCTGCACAGGTGATTCCCAAATCTCCCTCTCCGGCATCTGCCTCTCTCCTCTGCAGTTTGGCATTTCCTCCTGCCTTGAGGACATCTCTTTTGGGGTGTCCCCCCCAACACCTCAAACTTAACATGCCCAAAACTGAACTCCTCATCTTCCCACCCAAGCCTTGTCCTCCCCCAGATTTTCCCATCGCTGTAGACAACTGAAAAGCACAGTGGCCTCATGGAAAGAACCCTGGCTTGGGAGTCAGAGGACCTGGTTCTAATCCCAGCTCTACTGGCCTTCTGTGCGACTTAAGCACGTCAGTTAACTTCTCAGTGCCTCCGTTTCCTCATCTGTAAAATGGGGATTCAGTACCTGTTCTCCCTCCTATTGGACAGTGAGCCCCACAGGGGACCTGATTATCTCCTATCTACCCCCGTGCTTAGTACAGTGCTTGGCGTAGAGTAAGCACTTAACAAATACCATTATTAAAATATTATCATTATTATTATTAATATTATTAACACCACTATCCTGTCTCACAAGCCCACAACCTTGGCATCATCCGCCACTCATCTCTTTCCTCATTCAACCCGCATAATCTGTCACCACATCCTGTCCATTCTCCATTTACCGCTTTAGAATCCACCCTTTCCTCTCCCTCCAAACTGCTACCGGTTAGATTCTGAGCCCCACGAGGAAGAGACTGTGTTTAACTCCCACCTGTGCATTTTTGCCCCAACATTTAGCACAGTGCTCTGCACATAGCACTTAATAAATCCTGTTACTACCACGTTGATCCAAGCACTTATGCCACCTTGCCTACTGCAGCATCCTCCTCACTGACGTCCCTGCCTCTCACCTCTCCAGACCGTACTTCACCATGCTGCCCGAATCATTTTTCTTGAGAATGGCTCAGGCGACATCTCCCCACTCCTCAAAAGCCTCCAATGGTTGCCTGTCCATCTCTGCAAAAAGCAGACTCCTTACCGTAGACTTTAGAGCCCTCAATCAGCTCACTCCCTCCTATGTTACCTCAGCGATCTCCTGCTAAAACCCAACCTACCTACTCACTGTAGCTCGATCTCGTCTGCGTTGCAATGTCCTCCCTCCGGCCTGGAACTCCCTTCCCCTTCGTATCTGGCAGACCACCATTCTCTCCACTTTTAAAGCCCTCTAAAGTCGCCTCTCCAAGAGGCCTTCTCCAACTATGCCTTCATTTCCCCTGTTCTCCCTCCTTTCTGCATCACTTCTGCATTTGGATCTGTACCCCTTAAGCACTTGATATCCGCCCCAGCCCTAATGTCCACATCTTTATACTCTGCCATTTCCGTTATCTTTAATTTACTTTAATCTTTCCCATCCTCCCTTCTCTTCCCCCCCCCCCCCCCCCGCCACCCCCTCATACACACACACTCCAGTCTGTAACCTGGTGGGCAGGGAACGTGTCTGCCAACTCGGTTGTATGGTCTCTCCAAGCACTTAGTACAGTGCTCTGCACACAGTAAGAGCTCAATAAATGCCATTCTATTGATGGTATTGCATGGCTAAAGATCAGAGCAGGAGAAAGGTCTGTAGCCGAGCTAAAATTCTGATTGAGACCCATGGGAGAGGTACCCTGTACCTTGTGTGTATTTGCACCGCAAACCACTTCAGTCCTTGGAGTTGTTTTCAGAGACTCCCTCTCCCTAGGAGGTAGCTTGGGTTGGGAAGAGCTCTCCTACAGAAGAACAAGATAGAGAGCTCCCTCCTCAATTGTGAGCTCCCAGGTCAGACAAGGGGGCTGGGTCCCGTCCTGCTTATCTTGTGCCTACCCCAGCGCTTACTAAAGAGCATAGCAAAAATCATAGAATCGGAAGTAGAGTTGCAAGGGCTTGGCTTGCGGGCAGTGGGACCCGGGAAGGCGAGCTAGTTAAGAGAAGCAGCGTGGCTCAGTGGAAAGAGCATGGGCTTTGGAGTCAGAGGTCATGGGTTCAAATCCCTGCTCGGCCACATGTCAGCTGTGTGACTTTGGGCAAGTCACTTAACTTCTCGGTGCCTCAGTTACCTCATCTGTAAAATGGGGATTAAGACTGTGAGCCCCACGTGGGACAACCTGATTCCCCTTTGTCTACCCCAGCGCTTAGAACAGTGCTCAGCACATAGTAAGCGCTTAACAAATACCAACATTATTATCCATCAGCGCTGATCACCTTGGCACTGGCTGCCTCAATCAGGGAAGACCGCGGCCCCTCCTCAAAGTATGCTTCCCCTTGGACATCCTCCGAGGGTCTTAGCTCTCCTGGGCTTAATGAGACCAGTGGCACAGGCCCCGTGTCACTCGGTCAATCGTATTTGAGTGCTTACTGTGTGCAGAGTACTGTACTGTGCACTTGTGAGAGTACAGTGTAGCAGATAAACATTCCCTGCCCACCACGAGCTTACAGTCTAGAGGACTGTAAGTCTACTCTCTAGACTCGCTGTTGTGGATGCTCACATGGGCCCGGGACTGGGCCTGGCTACATCCAGGCAGTTAGGGATGGGGCCCAAGCGAGCAGCTAAAGAGACTTTGTCTCGGACTAGCTGCCTCTAGTGTGGACTTGGGAGAGACTCGAAGGACAGGAAGGCGTATTGGGCCCTCCTGACGTGTGGGCTGAACTCTGTCCTTCCCCTTAGTCCAGATGGGCCCTGTTGGTTAAAAATGTTACCCTGGCCAGGGGCCCATCATTCCAGTCGCGTGAGTTCAGTAGGCACGAAAAGCTTCAAATTTGAGTTGGGAATTTTCCCCCTTTCGTTGTATCCTCGTCATTGGCGTGCCTGTTTCCGGTTGGTAAGTGATGCCGCCCAGCTGCTCCCTCCCGGATTCATTCGTCCCCTGGGGCACTTAAGTTGAAGATTTATTTCACTTCCACTCACTGAACCGAGCTCCGGGGGCCTGAGACCAGCGGGGAGGCTGTGGAACTGTTGTCTTGGCCCATCCAGAATGGGGGCGACTGAGGCTTCTATAGGAATGGGGAGCCCCATCGTCAGTGAGCCACAGAAGCCCTTTCTGGCACCGTTGGCTCTGCCATAAGCCATACCGAAACTCGAAAGGCCCTCGGGCTGAACCAGATAGAACCGGGACCGTTTCGGATAGAATTGAGTCAGATGTTCTGATGCCCATCTCCCCTTCTCTACTGTCAGCTCCTTGTTGGGGCAGGGAATCGCGTCAACCGACTCTGTTGTATTAGAGTAAAGCCCCCCTTTCCTCTGCTCCCACTCCCTTCTGCATCACCCTGACTTGCTTCCTTTCGTCATCCCCTCTCCCAGTTCCATATCACTTGGGTACATATCTGTAACTTATTTATATTAATGTCAGTCTCCCCCTCTAGACTGTACGTTCATTATGGCAGGAAATGTTTGTTTATTCTTACATTGTACCCTCCCAAGCGCTTAGCACAGTGCTGTGCACACAGTAAACGCTTGATAAATTCAACCAAATGAATGAATGAATGACCCTTTCCAGTGCTCAGCACACAATAAGCGCTCGATCAGTAGCATTGATTGGGGTAGCATGGAGGAATGGAGCCAGCCATCAGAGTCAGAGACTTTGGGCATTTGAGGTCGTCGCCCGAAATCCACTTCAGGCCACTTAAATCATCCCCACAGCCTCCCTCCCTGTACCACTTTCTTTTCCTGGGTGGATCAGACACTTCAGCTGGCTTTCAGTGGCAGGGCTGTTGCTTGGGATAAGGTGAGCATAGGGCAGAACGGAGTTTGCAGTGCAGGTATGAGGCACGTTATTTCGGCAGGAGCACGTTTGGTTAGAGAGAGAAAGATGTGGTTGGATCACAGGGTACGGAGACTTGGATAGTCTCAATCTGGAGCAGTTTCAAAGCCTCTGGAAAAGTAATAGGCAATTCCTTTGGGTGCTGCATCCTGGAATGTTATGCGTCACTGAACTGTTTAGTCTTCTGTGAATTCATGGAAAGCAAAACAACATAATGTGAAGTGAGGAGTCGCGGTATGATTTGAGCCTTTGCCGGAGGCCGCTGAAGTAGAAACCTGCTCGGTGCAGTCAGCAGATTTTTCAACTAGGGAAGCAGCATGACCCAGTGGAAGGAGCCAGGACTTGGAGTCAGAAGACCTGGGTCCTCATCCCCATCTCTGCCACCTCTCTGCTGTGTGACCTTGGGCAAGTCACTTCTCTGAGCCTTCGTTTCCTCACCTGTAAAGTAGGAATTCAGTGCCTGTTCTCCATTCTACTTAGACTGAGAGTCCCTTGCGGGACAGGGATTGTGTGCCACCTGATTATCTTATGTCTACCTCAGCGTTTAGTACCATGCCTGGCTTTTAGTTAAGCGCTTACCAAGAATCATTTAAAAAAAAAAAACCCAATAGAGTTGGTAGGCACAGTCCCTGCCTAGAAGGAAATGTGCAGACTAGAAGGGGAGCCGAACAAGGATAATGCCAGGATTTCTGGCTGTGAAAATCCACCCCAAACTGTGGGCAGAGCTTCCCCCAAGATCCATTCATTGCATAATCTCAGTCCATTAAGGGGAAGGGGGATGAGAAGAACTCTCCTTGCTGTGGTGGACCCGTTCCGGGGGGAATGACATCAAGCGGCGGGGTGGATGTCTCTCTCCTTGGGGCAGATTGGAGTCTACAGGTATCAGGAGGAATCTTTTTACAGGTCCCAGGTTTTAAATTGAGCAATGCGAAGTTTTAGGGAGTTGAGTGTGGAATTATATTCGTAGGACGTTTGTGACGTCTGTGTCACTGTTAAGAGAGTTAAAGGGTCAGGCAGAAGGAAGCCTTGTGGTTAGGTCCAGCGTGCTGTCTTTGCAGCAGTCAGAACGAGGCGGCGGACCATCAAAATGATTGGTTGGGAAGCAGTTGTAATGGAAGGAAGATGGGTAATTTAGTTAGTTTTAAGGACCCAATCACTGCTTTTCACGTGGTGCTTCCAAGGAGCCGTGTAGGACTTCCCAGGATTTTATTATCAAAGTCAGTTAAAGCAATCCAGATTGTCTCTATCTAATAAAAGACAAAAAAACGAAGTTGGAAAAACCTGGTGCCAAATGAGATCTTGGAAAGACGCATGAGGTAGAGAGCAGAAGCTAGAAAGAGTAGTCTTTGGGGAGTAAGCAGCCATCCCTTTTGATGCCTTTATGAGAAGAATCGATGCCAGTCTCCGTGCCATCTGTAAAGGAACTCCTGTGATGATGATGATGATGACGATGATGGTGGTATTTGTTAAGAGCTTAGTATGTGCCAAGCACTGTTAATAATAATGATAATAATGTTGACATTTGTTAAGCGCTTACTATGTGCAGAGCACTGTTCCAAGTACTGGGGTAGATACAGGGTAATCAGGTTGTCCCACGTGACGCTCACAGTCTTAACCCCCATTTTACAGATGAGGTAACTGAGGCACAGAGAAGTGAAGTGGCTTTCCCACAGTCACACAGCTGACAAGTGGCGGAGCCAAGATTAGAACCCTAGTACGTATGGATCGCCTGCTGAGTGTGGAGCAGTCGACTAAGTGCTTGGGAGAGGGCAATAGAGTTAGATCCAATCCCTGCCCTCCAAGGATCGTGCAATTCAGCGGGGGAGAGAGGGACTCAAATTACAGCTAGGAGGGGGAGTAAAAGCGAGGGATATGTACATAAGCTAGTGCATAGGTAATGGGATGTTAGGTAGGTCCAAAGGTGCTTTGGGATGTTGAGAGTAGTCAACTGATCAGTTGGCCTGGTGATCCTGAAGTGGAACTTGGTGGGGATGTAAACTGGGGAGATTAGAGGTTCATCAGGGAAGGCTTCCTGGAGGAGATGTGATTTCAGGAGGACTCTGAAGGTGGGGGAGAGCCTGAAATGAACTGAAGATATGAAGGGGGAAGGGAGTTTGAGGCGGCGGGGAGGGTGGGAGCAAGACAAGTGAGTAGGTTAGTTGGACAGAGAAAGGAACAAGGATAAGAAGAGTAATGGTATTTGTAAGGTACTTACCGTGTGTCAAGCACCACAAACAGTGCTGGAGTAGATACATCATCATCAGGTAGGTTCCAGTCCCTGCCCCTCGTGGGGCTCACAGTTGAAGTAGGAGGGAGAACAGGTATCGAATCCCTGACAGATGAGGCGACTGAGGCTCCAGAAAAGTGAAGGGACTTGGCCCAAGGTGCAGCAGGCAAGTGGTGGAGCCGGGAGGAGGATCCAGGTCCTCGTCTCCCAGTCTCTTTCCACTAGGCCCGCTAGACCCATAGGCTCATTATGGGCAGGGAATGTGTCCACTGATTCTGTTGTATCGTCCTCTCCCAGGCACTTAGTACAGTGCTCTGCACATAGTAAACACTCAATGAATACCATTGTTTGACTGATTGATAGGCCCCGGCCTGCTTCCCTTTTATACCTCAGACTCATTCCCTGACAGCCCACCCTGGGGGCAGGTAGGGGAGGAATGTGAGCAGGAGGTCAGTGGCTGGAGAGAGAGAAAGAAGCCTAGATTGAGAGAAAGAAGCCTAGATCGTAGGTTAGCCGGAGAGAGAACAGCCCGAGGGTGAGACTTGAGACGGTTCTGTGGGCAGGGAACAGAACGTATCACTTCTTGACTCTGTCTTCCCAAGCATTTCTTCAGTGCACCGCACCAAGTGGGTGCTTGTTAAAGGCCGCCACCACCGCCTCAGTCCAAGGACCCCCAAGCGTTCACAGCCCAATAGCTCCACATCTATTGGTTACTATCCTCCATCTTGTTGCCTTGGAGGCTGCATTCCCGCCTTGTTAATAATTCCCACCCTGTTAATTCCCTTGCCCAGGATGTATTTGAGATGCGTTTTGCAAAGATGCCCGATGAGCCCGAAGAACCAGTTGTAGCCGTGTCCTCTCCTGTGCTGCCGCCCCCCACCAAGGTCGTGGCTCCCCCGTCGTCCAGTGACAGCAGCAGCGACAGCTCCTCCGACAGCGACAGCTCATCTGACGACTCCGAGGAGGAGCGGGCCCAGCGGCTGGCCGAGCTTCAGGAACAGGTATCCGGGAGCGCTAGATAGGGTCACCGACCCCGGCACCTTGATCAGGGACCGCCGGCCCTCGCCATCACATATGCCATCCCCGTGATCGATTCCAGGAGGTCGTCTAGGAATCATCAGTTCCTCTCTAGCTGTTACACCTGGCTGCAACAAACCAAGGCAGTGGGGAATTTTGCTGGGGGTGGGGGCGGTGGCGGGGAGAGTCTGTTGTAGTTTGAGTCAAGACTTCTCTATCCCTTCTGGTCCCTAGAAGGAGCTGGCTAGGTCGAGAGGCCAACTCTGGCCCTGCTGCCTGCAGTGGCCCAGCGTAATCCTTGTCGGGGAGGGGCAGGAGGAAGAGGCAACGGTCCAGGGGAATACTGATGTTGATCTCTTCCATCTGTCTTCTAGCTCAAGGCAGTACATGAGCAGCTTGCTGCTCTCTCCCAGCCTCAACAGAACAAACCAAAGAAAAAGGAGAAAGACAAGAAAGAAAAGAAAAAGGAGAAGCACAAAAAGAAAGAGGACGTCGAGGACAACAAGAAAAGCAAAGTCAAGGAACCACCTCCCAAAAAGGCCAAGAAAAGTAACAACAACAACAACAGTAATGCCAGGTCTGTGCATCAGACCCTTCTGGAGTGGGGAAGGGAGGGGAGGAGATCCTCTCTGCACTCAGAAATGTCTGCTGGGTCATCAGAGTTCTTTCTCTGGGGAGGTGACACTCTAGCAGCTTTTCCACAAAGGAACCCGGCCTCAAGAGGCCTAGTTAGAAGAACCCAAGCGTGGCTCATTGGAAAGAGCACGGGCTTTGGAGTCAGGGCTCATGAGTTCGAATCCCAGCTCTGCCACTTGTCAGCTGTGTGACTGTGGGCAAGTCACTTAACTTCTCTGTGCCTCAGTTCCCTCATCTGTAAAATGGGGATTAAGACTGTGAGCCCCATGTGGGACAACCTGATTCCCTTGTGTCTACCCCAGCGCTTAGAACAGTGCTCGGCACATAGTAAGCGCTTAACAAATACCAACATTAACATTAATTCTTTATCACTTCCCTGAAGCAATGGGATTGGGTTTCCAAGGCCTTTTTTCCCCAGAGACTGTCTCATTCTCTCATATTCCTTCATCTCCCCTATGAGAGACACAGAGGAAACTGAGGACATCATCCAGAAGGGGAAAACGGAGAGCGAGGGTGGGAGGGGGCGCATCCGGTTCCTTGCTGGTATTCCCCTGGCACATCCGGGCCAGAGCCAGACCCAGAACCAGATTCCAGGTGTGCTGTCTCTCTCTGCTAAGGGGGATTAGATTGCTAACATTCCCTGGCTTCGTCAGAGAAGGGAAGGGCGAGGAAAGGGATATGAAACTGGAGGAGGCGGAGGAGGAGGAGAGGGAGCGATTGGCTGGCATCAACTTGAGGTGGGGCCAGGAAATTCCTCTTCCTCCCACTTTCCCCTCCTCCCCTAGACCTTGAAAAGGTGGTTAACTCCTCTACCGGTTACCCAGGACAACCCCCTCAAGGCTATTTGAGGGTGGAGGGGCCCCCAACCTTGCTCACTTGTAAATGATTGTCTAACCGCTGCTTTTCCATGTACCTGTGCCTTCTGCATCCTTCAATGGTGTCTGTAATTGTTCTTAAGTAGTAAGAAGGAGCCCATGCCAGTGAAGAATAAGCCCCCTCCTGCCTATGAGTCAGAGGAGGAAGACAAGTGTAAGCCAATGTCCTACGAGGAGAAGAGGCAACTGAGCTTGGACATTAACAAACTTCCCGGAGAGAAACTAGGCCGGGTGGTCCATATCATCCAGTCACGAGAACCCTCGCTGAAAAACTCCAACCCTGATGAAATCGAAATTGACTTTGAGACCTTGAAGCCCTCCACCTTGCGGGAGCTGGAGCGATATGTCACCTCGTGTTTGCGGAAAAAGAGGAAACCCCAAGGTACCTTTCTGCCTCTCTGCAGTCCCTTTCCCATTAGGGGAGTTAGGCGCGTAGAGAGAGCCGGGTGCCCCAGGCACCTTGGAAGGGTTTGTACCTTCCTTTTTAGAGCCGTCATGAACAAAGTTGGGCTTGCCCAAGGGCATTTAGCTCCTTCCTCCTCCCTTGCAACCCCCCATCAGCATGGTGTTTTGGATTGTCTGGAGCTCAGTGTCCTCGGACTCTGACCCCAGCCGTAACTTCCCTCTTCCACTTTTAAACGCTCTCCTGTCTGCCGTGAGACTACTAGTCGGGCATTAAAGACTATCTTCGGCAGTTAATTTCTTCAGCCGGCCCCCTTCCCCTCCTCCCACGGTTGAAATCAAGCTCCTTTCCCCGGGCAAGAGACACCTCTCCAGCAGTGGGCGAGCCACGCCGCTTTAGCAAGTCCGCTTGAACGGAGAGGAAAGTAGCTGTTGGGTTTGAGTATCCTTCCACCAGAACCCTCCACTGATCTGCTTTGGGCTGAATTAACCCGCTAGTGCCTTCTATCTAGCAAGCCACAAGAACTCTGAAACTGCCTCGCCTGACCCTAGGGTTGGGGGGCTCCAGCATTGACCGGTGGGGGGGCCTGTGGCCCACAAGTCTCTGATGGTGGAAGGAGTTGAAAATCAGCACTCCCTAGCTTCAGGGGTTCCCTGAAGCTGGGCTCACAGCTGTGCTTTAAAATCGACTCCCAGCGAAACCGGACACCGCACATCAACATTCCTTTACGAGATTTTCTCGGTGGTGGGGGACAGGGGGTTGAAAAAGTAGATCCTCAGCATTTTGATAGAGCTATCTTATTGTCCTGGATCAGAGCTCTTGCTTTTAGGTTGAGAAAACAAACTGGAGGGGAGGGCCGGGGGGGAAATCTCGCCTTAGATCCAGGTCAAGGTTCACCACACACAAGCCTCCTTTGTAACAGCCCGGCGTGGATGAAGCTGGACGCTTCCAAAGTTGCAAAGTTCAAATCCGAACCGAGATAAGAGTTACAAAGGCTTGGTTTGAGCGCTCGGCCTTCCCTTTGCAGAGCGATTCAGGTCCTCTGTAGTTTTCCAGCCTTGAGTCCTGGACTCTCTGTTATCATTTCAGGGTAGGAGGGCCCCCAAAGTTTCAGATGCGTGCCAGAGAGGAGCTTTGCCCAATCAGAAATTTTGCAGCCTAGGCATTCCCGGGCAAAACCCCACGACCTAGACCATGTCCCTGCCGAACCTGGAGCCGTCCCTCAACCTCTTTCTCGGTTTGAAAGCGCCCGGGAAAGATGGCAAGGAGTTAACTCCACAGCTAGAAAAGAGTGTTTATGGGGGCTAGGTCAAATGAGAGGTTTGATTTCCTATCGTTAATTGTAGAGAACAGCTGTTTGCTCTTCTTGGGGTATTTGACGTCAGCTGATGAAGTGACAGAAGGTCCTTAAACACCAGCGTGAATTGAGGCTATGGCTTCGGCTCTATCTCCAGCAACATAAACTCCTCCCCTCCAATTCTTAAGTCCTGAACCAGCGTGATTAGGAAAGGGATCCATGGGTGTGTGGAGCCCCAGCAGACGCAACCAAGTCATTAGTTGTATTTTTTTGAGCGCTCACTGTGTGCAGAGCACTGTATTAAGCGCTTGGGAGAGAACAATATAGCAGTGCAGTCATTCATTCATTGTCATATTTATTGAGCACTTACTGTGTGCAGAACACTGTACTAAGCACTTGGGAGAGTACAGTGTAACAATAAACAGACACATTCCCTGCCCACAGTGAGCTTTCAGTCTAGAGGGACTGGGGGGTGGACTGCTGACCTCAGTGCGTGCCCCAAAGAAGCCTGGGAGCCAAAAATACTGGGGACCCCGAGAATCGAGACGGTCCTTAACCTGAGTAACTAAGGTTTTTACACAACACAAGAGCAGCCTTTTCAAGCGACAGCGCCGCTCAGTCATCAACAGGCAAAGACGGGCTAGCGGCGGCCGTCGCTTCTAACGTTTTCCCATTCTGTTGGTGGTAGGAGGTAGGATTGCCCGGCTTTCCATATCCCTTGGCCCAAGTGAGTTGTCCTCCTCCTTTTCTGTACTCGGCACCCCAGGTGCCCATCAGGAGAGGAGTGTGCATTTAGCCACCGGGAGACCCATGAGACAGAGCCCCCTTGCCACGTACACCCCTTTGATGCTGTTGTGCTGTTGTCTCCTTGCAGCCGAGAAAGTGGATGTGATCGCTGGGTCCTCTAAAATGAAGGGCTTCTCGTCCTCAGAGTCTGAGAGCACCAGTGAGTCGAGCTCCTCTGACAGCGAAGACTCAGAAACAGGTTAGACGCAGCTTATTTAAAGACTCCATCCTATTCCGTGCCTGTTTCCTGTGCGAATAAATTTGTTTTCAGTCCTGACTTGGTCTTCAATTTTTGGGCATGGAGAGAGCAGGGGTCAATTCTTGAGAGTTTCCCCATTGCCTACATGATCACCACCTTCCTTGGGGGAGACGGAAAGGGGTAAGTCGGGATCTGATGTTCTCCGTCTGACCTGACCTGGCCGTGAACTTCTAGCAGATGGCCTGATGTTCGGTTGAAGGGAATGTCTTTCATTGGCCCTGGTTTTCCTTCTCCCCCGGGAAAGTCACAGCACTGGAGATGCAAAACTTCAGTGTAATAATGAAGGTGCACGTTGTAATGGTGAAAGAAAAGACTTGGGCACCGGGTGTTGGTTCGGGAGAAGATGGGACAGGAGAGTCTTTCTACTTGCTTGGCTGTGCCGTCGCATCAGCACTGCTTTGATTGATCTGACCTGGGTGAAGTGAGAGGGTGTGAGCCCAGGAAAAAAATCATCTTCAGTGGTTTCTCCAAACCATTAACACTGCTTTCTTAGGCTGTGCTCTGTGCTCTGCTGCCTCTTATTCCACCTCTCTCAACCTTGAGGATAGCAAAGGTTTTCCCAAAGAGGGTGCAGTCTCTTAAACCGGGGGTGGGGGGTATTACTTGGATTTCCGAAACCGCAGTTATGTAGAAGAGGAACTTGGAAGCCCGCCGTTGCTGAGGGCTTAGTTCAAAGTTGAAATCATTTTGAATGTGAGAAGCAGGGTGCGAGCTCGTGGCTAAGCCGTGGGAGAGGAGATTTTGGGAACCTTGGTTTATTGTACCTTAAACTTCTTGTGCTGTGCCTCAGTTTCCCCACCCTTGGCTTTTCCGTCTAGTGCTTTCTGTTGGAGAATTCCCCAGCCACCTGAATTATAATAAATTTGTCCCACCTGGGGTCAGTTTTGAAACTGAAGTGATCAGAGGAGTCCTGCCTTTACTTAGGGATTGTGGACTGGCCCCAAGTGCTAAAGAATCCTTTGGATGAAAGAAGGAATGTAAATGCAGCCACATGGGAACCTTTGCACAGATGATGCAATTCCAAATGTGCATCCTTTTTGTCTCTTTCTTTCTTTCTTTCTTTCTTTCTTTCTTTCTTTCTTTCTTTCTTTCTTTCTTTTTTTTTGGTGGTTGGCCTCCCTGCCCTGGAAACTCTTGCATTGTAATATATTGAAAAACACTTCCTGGAAAAGCTTTGGAATGGATGGGGACCTGAGTTTCGGATTTGCTTTTTCAAGGCTACGGGCTACTCAGTTAACGAGCAGATCTCTTCCTAGCTTGTTGTTTAGGCCACCAGCCCATATTACCCCCCCTCCCTGAAGTGACAATAATTTCCAGCATGTTTTAGAGTATCCTTTTATTTTAACTCTCCTGACTCCCGAACCTGGTATTTTGGTGTCTTGCGTGGGAGCTACACCCAACTCTCAATTCTTCGGGTGCCGGTGATCGAATCAGTCATCCAGTGATATATATTGAGTGTTTTCTGGGTGCTCAGCACTGGACTAAGCATTTGGGAGAGGACAGAAGAAGGAGACAGGATCCTTGCCCTTGAAGAGCTTTCCATCTAGCGGGGGAGGCAGGCAATTAAAACAAAATACAGGAAGGGAAGTGACCAGGCAATCGGTCAATCAGTGGTATCTATTGAGCACTTACTGCAGTCAAAGCCCCATGTACTAAGCGCTAGGGAGAGAACAACAGAAGTGCACGATCCCTGCCTTCGAGGAGCTCACGGTCTAGTGGGGAAGCCCGATGACAAAAGAAGTCACAGCTGGGGGAACAACCAAATATGAAGATACATATGTGAATGGTGAGGGTGAGCACCTAAGTACTTAAAGGGTACTGACTCGAATAAGGTGGGGAAAATAGGGTGGGGAGGCGAGGGGTTAGTCAGGGAAGCCTTTCTGGGGGAGATATCATTTTAGAAGAGCTCTGAAGCTTGGGGGAGCGGAGAGTTGTCTGTGAGATCTGAAGTGGATGGGAGTTCCAGGCAGGAAGGAGGGCGTGAGCAGGGATTCAGCAAGAGACAGAAGCGCAGAACACAGTGAATCGGTTGCTGTTAGAGCAAGGTGTTTGGGCTTGCATTGGAGAGGGAGAGGAGAAGGGAAAGGACTCGTGGACTGCCTTTAAGCCGATGGCAAGGAGTTTCTGCTTGCTGTGGAGATAGATGGGAAACGGCTGGAGGTTTTTGAGGAGGGGGGAGACTCGTGCAGAACAATGTTTTAGAAAGCTCATCTGACAGTGAAGTGTGGACTGGAGAGGGACGAAGCTGAAGGCAGGGAGGTCAACCAGGCGGCTGATGCGGTAGGCCAGTAGGGAAATGTCGACTGGTTGGACCAGCAGGGAAGCTGTTTGGATGGAAAGGAAGGAATGTATTCTGGAGACGATACGAAGATGGAACCGGCAGGATTTGGTGACTTTGTGAAATAGCATTCGCTCACATGGCTTCACCTACCACCTCTATGAGTGATTCCCAAATCTACATCTCCAGCCCTGATCTCTCTTCCTCTCTGCAGTTTCGTGTTTCCTCCTGCCTTCAAAACATCTCTACTCGGACGTCCTGCCGTCACCTCCAACTTAACATGTCAAAATCAGAGCACCTTATCTTCGCACCCAAACCCTGTCCTTCCCTTGACTTTCCCATCACTATAGACAGAACCACCATCCTTCCTGTCTCACAAGCCTGTAACCTTGGCAGTAGAGGACAAGCCTGGGAAGCAATAGGACCTGGGTTCTAATTTTGGCTCTGCCAAATGTCTGCTGTGTGACCTTGGGCAAGTCACTTACCTTCTCTGTGCCCCACTTACCTCATCTGTAAAATGGGGAGAAGTGTGTGAGGCCCATGTGGCACAGGGTCTGTGTCCAACCTGATCAACTTGTATCTACCCCAGCTCTTACAACAGTGCTTGGCACATAGTAAGTGCTTAACAAGTACCATAATTATCATTATCCTTGACTCTTCCCTCTAGTCAACCCAAGTGTTCAGTCTGTCACTTAATCCTGTCGGTTCAACCGCCACAACATCACTAAAATGCATCCTGTCTTCTCCATCCAGACTGCTACCTCGTTAATCCAGACGCTCATCCTGTCCCACCTTAATAACTGTATCAGCCTTCTTGCTGACCTCCCTGCCTCCTGTCTCTCCCTACTCTAGTGTGTTCTAACGCTCTACTGCCTGGATCATTTTTCTATGAAAACATTCAGTCCATGCTTCCCCATTCCTCAAGAACCTCCAGGTTGCCCATCCACCTCTGCATCAAACAGAAACTCCTTAGAGTTGGCTTCAATCACCTTGCCCCCTCCTACCTCCTCGCTGTTCTCCTACGACAACCCAGCCCACACACTTGGTTCTTGGAATGCCAACCTACTCACTGTACCTCGATCTCACCTATCTCACTACCGACCTCTGGCCCACATCCTGCCTCCAGCCTGGAACGCCCTCCGTCTTCATAGCCAACAGATAGTTTGTCTCCCCGTCTTCAAAGCCTTATTGAAGCCCCATCTCCTCCAAGAGGCCTTTCCTAACTAAGCCCTCTCCCTTTTCTTCTGCTCTCTTCTGCATCTCCCTGACTTGCTCCCTTTATTCTTCCCCTTCCCAGCCCCTCAGAACTTATGTACATCTCTGTAACTTATTTATATTAATGCCTGTCTATCCCTCTAGACTGTAAGCTCATTGTGGACAGGGAACGTGTGTGTCATATTGCTGTATTGTACTCTCCCAAGCACTTAGTCCAGTGCTCTGCACAAAGTAAGCGCTCTAATAAGACTGAAAAGTGAAGGAGAATACTGAGGTAATGGGCTTGAGAGACGGGGAGGAGAGGGCTTGAGAGGGAAGACGAGGAGTTCTGTTGAGTTTGAGGTATTGGTGGAATGTACGAATAGAGGTATCCTGGAGGCAGGAGGAGGTGCGAGGTGGCAGAGCCGAGAGGTAGATTTGGGAGTTGTTCATGTAGAGCTGAAAATGGAAGCCATAGGAGCAGTTGAGCTCCCCAAGTATGTCAAGTCTGTGTATGTCCAGTTTGAGGGGGATTTTCTCTTCTGCTGTTGGCCGCCTTATTTCTCCATGTATCCACCAGTAATTGCTTCGCTCAAGAGATTGGGATGAGAGGCTGAAACTGAGACTAAAATTGAGTTGGAGAGTAATAATAATAATTAGTTTTTGTTAAGTGCTTATTATATGCCAGGCGCTAAGCCCTGGGGTGGATACAAGCAAATCAGGTTGGACACAGTCCCTCTCCCACATGGGGCTCACAGTCTTAATCCCCATTTTACAGATGAGGTAACCAAGGCAGTTAAGTGACTTGCCCATGGTCGCATAGCAGACAAGTGGCAGGGCCAGGATTAGAACCCAGGTCTTTCTGACTCCCAGGCCCGGGCTTTATCCACTAGATCATGCTGCTTCTCTGAAGTGATACATTTATCTTTAAATTTATGTGAAGTGATAAATTTCATTTATTCATCTTGGATCTGTCCCAGCACTTAGCATGGATCTTTGGTGTCTAGTAAGCACTGTTATTTAATAAGTACCATCATTGATTACTTCAGATAATGGAGGATTGACTGCGCTAGGAACGGCCCAATCCAAAAAAATTTGAGGTTAGGAAGTGTAGAGTTGGAATGAAGAGAAAAGTGTATTTTCAAGTATGTTTATATTCCACAAGATAGGTTTGGGAGGGTTGGGTTTTTTGGGTTTTTTTTTTTGTTGGGGAGGCGTTGGGTGGTTGTTTTTCTAAATAAACAAAAGTAGAATAATTAGAGAGTGCTCAGACTTGTCAGTACCATTCCAGTCCCGTTGGAGAGGAAGCATCATGCCCAGAGAGGATGGCGGTGACCGGGAACCCCCAACCCGCCCATTTGCTACACCTAGTCCCTTTCTGCCTCCTTCGGGCTGTGAGAGCAGCAGGTCAAGGGGCAGCGCCCATCCCGCAGGCCCCTGGACCTCAATGCAGAATTGCCCGGCGCTGTGGACAAGGCCCAAGTTAAAGGCTGACCCATCTGACCAGCAGATGGCGCTCCATCCAGCCTAAGGCCGTTGGCGGCCACGGTTGGCGGCCACGGGGTCCCATCCCTTCCTCGGTAGTTGGCAAATCTAAGTGCCCGTTGATCATTCTCCGAGACATCTGGCTTTTCTTTTTCATGCTTAGTGTTGGGTTTCTCTTGATTCTCCCACTTGGTGCATCTTGGCTGGTGTCTTCCGGGGGCTAACAAGCCCTCACCCTCGGGGAGCCGCAGCGCCACCTCTTCCCTTCAGGGTTCCTGGCGACCGAAAATCACAATAAGCTACCGACAGCGGGGCACCTGGTCGTAAAAATGCAGAAGGGACAGTTGGGTGTAGAGGAGCTGTTGGTAATACTTTGGAACCGGATCAGGCGTCTTATCTAGACTATAAAAGTTATATCCTAATTTGTGACTTCTTATTATAATGTTGCTTTTGTTCTGTACTCTGGAGAGTCTTTGGGGCGAAGCTTTGTTTCTGGATGGTAAATTAATTATACCGTGCTTCCCGTGAACCGTTAGGGTTTTAGACACCTTGTGTAATGGTTGTGTGTTGTTTAAGTACTTGCCATCATACTATCTCGGTCCATTCGCCAGCTTCCTATCTCCCTGGAGGATGATGTTTGCCACTTTTCCAGTGCACTGCTACAACTCTTGTAATTTTAGGGTGGTTTCTTTAAAAAAAAATCGCAACACCCAGAGTAATCTGAGAATCCTGGGAACAGCTGTCCTGGCTCTCAGGGGAGAATGAGATTTACAATCTTTACAGTTATCTTGAAAACTCAAACAGCGTCAGCTCTGACACACTGACTGCCTTTCGATCCAGCCTTTCCCTCTCTCCGCAGCTCTCGCCTTTTAGGTTTCACTTGGCTTCCTTTTGTCTTGTTCCCTTGGCCTCGCTTTGCCTGACCGCGCTGCCTGTTGGAGAGCTTTTTTCTTGTGTGCGTTCCAGGCATTTGAGATCATGGGCAGTTCTGAAACAACTGGCAAACTTCATTTTTGTCTTCCTGGGGGCTTTTTAAAATTTATTTATTGTAAAGCCTCTTGCGTGTGATTAGTCCGGCTCAAGTACTGTTAATCCCATGGCAGCTTTCGATTTGTGTATGAGCTGTATCGGGTACCCACATATCACCCGCATCACACCCAGATCACAATACAAATTTCACCTTAGTATGACCAAGTTCCTTTCCCAGGTTTCTACTCCACATGCAGCCTGGTAATGAATAGAAAGTCTAGTGAGCTTGCTCCTTTCTAACTTCTGTGACTAGTTTATGAAGCGTTGGGGGGTGTGGGGTGAGTGAGTGAGTGTGTGTGTGTGTGTGTGCGCGCGCGCGCG
This sequence comes from Ornithorhynchus anatinus, assembly GCF_004115215.2. Classification (NCBI taxonomy): domain Eukaryota; kingdom Metazoa; phylum Chordata; class Mammalia; order Monotremata; family Ornithorhynchidae; genus Ornithorhynchus; species Ornithorhynchus anatinus. The sequence goes on along the minus strand of NC_041749.1, from coordinate 110,694,686 downwards.
CGCACACGTGCATGTGTATCCCGGAGACCTCCTTTTGTTTCTTAAGTCTCCATCTGGACCGGAGCCGAAATTCCTGAAAAAGAATATTTTGTCGCTTGGACTAAGGGTCGGCTCTCAGGCCCAGCCCTTGAAAGACGGATCATTACATTAAGCAGAACAGAGACCCAGAATGAAGGGGAGAGCGGTGTTGAACTCCTCTTTTGGCAGAGGCAGACGAGAGTGCCGCAGGATTAATCAGTGCAGTGAAAGACAGATTCCTTTCCTATCCAAGTTCCAATCTGGGATTGAGAAACCCACACACAGAGGCCACACAGGGCTAGTGGGAAGTTCCTTTCCCCCTCTTCCACCCAATTCCTCCTCCTAGCAGAATGAAATGTAGTCAGCAGACTCCACCGGGCCATTTATGAACCCAGTTGTCATTTTGGTTCTCCTCATTCATTTAGCCTCAACAGCTCAGGGTCCTCCCTGGGCTCAGACCTTGAGGGAGAAACAGAAGCTGGGCCATTCTGGGTCTCCTAGCTCATGCACTCAGACAGGTTTGCAGGGTGTCCTCACCCTTGGCTGCAGAAAGCTTTGTGTTTAGGAAACCAAGACAGCTTGAGGCCCTGTGATGCCTGGCACTTCATCTAACAGTCCCCTCAACCTTATGTATTCAGGCTTTGGGGAGGAAAGAATCATGAGAAGCAGGGTGGCCTAGTGGAAAGAGTGCGGGCCTGGGAGTCACAGGACCTTCTTTTTTTTTTATGATATTTAAGTACTTACTACCCCCCAGGAACTGTTCTAAGCGCTGGGCTAGTGCAAGCTAATGAGGTTGGACACAGTCCCTGTCCCACATGGGGCTCACAGTCTTAATCCCCAGATAATCCCGGATCCACCACTTGTCTGCTGTGAGACCTTGAGCAAGTCACTTCATTTCTCTGGGCCTCAGTTTCCTCAACTGTAAAACGGGGGTTAAATCTTACTCCCTCCTACTTAGACTGTGGAACAGGGACCATGTCCAACCTGGTAAACTTGTATTTACCCCAGTGCTTGGAGCAGTGCTTGACACATAAGCGCTTAAATACCATTTTTTTAAAACCTCTGCTTGACAACTCAGGTTTACTTGTTTTTACCTCTTCTGGGGGGGGGGGGGGGGAGAAAGATTAAGGGAATCTCTCCATCTCTCTCTTCCCTCCTCCTCACCCCTGCCTGAAACATTGCTCTTTGTACTTCTCCAGGCCTCCCCTCCTGACTTATTCACTCTTCCACGCCCATTAAGAGTGATGCCACCCTCGGTGAATGGCAAGCCCCGGTGAGCCGCGGAAGCGCCCCCCCCCACCCCTCCGCCCCCCCTGTTTTTTCCCCAAAGCACCCCTAAGGATTAGAGCGAGCCTCAAGCACCCTTCTGCTTCCCACACGAGCTTGGCGTTCAGGGAAAGAGGAGGAAATTTTCTCTGGATTTTATTGTTGAGGGGCTAGGGCAAGCCAGCTATTTTAGTCTCCTGATTTCCTTTTCCCACGACCAGAGTGTGTGGGTGTTTTTTAATAGCTCAGGGGGGAAAATGGAATGCTTGATGTTTTGGAAAGAGTCGAGCTGAAAGTGCAGCGAGAGGACATGATGCGTAGTTACTAAAAACACATCAGGAGCTATGCACCAGCCTGAGGGGTGTGGAATGGCGCTTCCTTTCTCTCTCCCCCCCCCCCCACCTAACACCCCCACCCCTGTGTGCATGTGCATGTGCCCGTGTGTGCGTGCCCGTGTGTGCGCGCGCATGCATGCGCAGATGTGTGCAGGCATGCTTTACTTAGCCTTCCAGTGGGGAATGAGGCCCACATATGGGTTGGCTCTGCCCTTCCCCTGACAACTTGAGTCTTTACAACCAGACTGACCGATGTGTTCCCGCCTGCGAAGCCAGAGGGAGCTGCAGCCCGTGTTTGAGTAAACAGCAGGGCCTTTGTTTTATGCTGGGGTGGTACCAAAAAACTTCCTCATCCCAGGGGATTCGCCGCCCTTTTTAAGACAGCCCCGTCGCAGAGCCTCCTGAACTTTGACTCTCCCTGTTGAGTTACCCGAGCTCGTGAGGGCCCCTGCTGCATTGAATCTGGCCCTGCAGGAGAGGCTCTGGGTTTTATTTAAAGCCTGATAGGTGGGTCTCTGTAAGTCTTAGCATTGTTAAAGCATTTTTCTTCCAGTACGTTCCTGTTTGGTTGATTTTTGATGGTGTTAAAAAAAAAATAAATGGAGGGGGGTGCGGCTTAAAGGTCAGGGGATTGGTTTTTCTGTTTTCAGTTCAGTGTGTAACTGTGATTCTCCAACTGTAATTCTAGATTTTCTGCAGAAATATAAATGACCCACCAGCAGTGCCTAATCATCCCTTCTGTAGTTGTTACAGTCAAATATAAATCACTTGAATTGCATTTATTCTCTAAAAATACCCAGCCTCTACAGATGTGTGTTTTCTATATTTTTACCGCATGCATTTTAAGTCATGTAACCAATCTTTTAAAAAAATGTATATAGTGCTCTTATAGTTTTGTTTAAATAAAAAATAAAGTGCTGGATTCGTTCCAGAAACTGTTGCTCTTGTATAATCATGGGCTTGTGTGGAGGGCGGGGGAGGCCACTGTTCCCCCCCACCCCCACCCCATATCCTGGCTTCAAGACCCTCCCTCTCAGTATGTAGAGTCTGAATTTTTCCTGTGGCCACCCGCTGTGACCCTGCCTCAACTCCAGCCTTCTAGCAGGAACTTGAACGAACTAACCAAACGGTGTGTCTCCCTCTGGATTTTCGGTCCCCCTCCCAGCAAGCAGATCCTTCTTATTTGGTCACTGGACGACATGCCGATTGAAAGAGACGTTTTTGTGATCAATAGTTTCTGCCCAGTTGGTGGTGCCCCCACTGTAATTTTACCCTACCGGTATATCATAACTCCATTTCCTTCTTTGGAATGGGCAGGACTCCCTTTCAAGCTCTGAAACCTTCCAAACCCTACCTGTTGCAGGTGGGCCGCCATTTGGCCTGACATCCGAAGGTAGACTGGGGAAACCTCACCAGCCCGGAGCCATTTCCCCCTTGGAGAAATGTGCAGGTGGTCCCATCAGTCTCCTTCCCCCTGCCTCCAGTGTGAAGTCTTCTTAGTTATCAGCTCTCATCCCAGGGCTCCCTGGTCTCTGTCATCTCAATGTCCAGAGAATCCTTCCTGCCCAAACTGTCCCACCAGGCTGCTCCACTGCTGAGGCTCTCTGTTTGGACCATCCCCTCCCTTCTTCCCCCTTGGCCTCATCTCAGAACGGGACACGTGGCAGTCTTTATCAGGGGCAGCGACTTGAACTTAATTTCTCCTTGGTTGAGTTAATTCCCCCCTCCCGCCTCGCGCCCCCCCCCCCCCCCAACATCTGTGTTCTCTGCCTCTGGCCTTTCATCCTGAAACAACTCCTACTCCATTCCTACGGCTTCCTTCCGGATCTCTTCCGGGATCTTAGGAGTGGGATAGGGCATCTTGTTTCTTTCCACTTGGGCTTGGGGATGTCCCACAACGCTGAGGCACCCTCTGCTTTAGCACTGGAGTGGAGGGGAGAAAAATCATTTTTTCCAGGTGGGCGGCGGCAGCAGCGCAGGCTGTGCTATCAATCAGTGGTATTTATTGAGCGCTTCCTGTGTACAGTGCACTCTACTGAGCACTTGGGAGAGTACCCTCAATCACTGGTATCTATTGTGCGTTTACTGGGGGCAGAGCACCAGTGCAAAGCGCTTGGGAGAATACAACAGAATTGGCAGGCACTTTCCCTGCCCACCAGGAGCCTCCGGTCTAGAGGACTAAAGTGCTCTAGTTGCAGACTTGTCTTCAGTTCTTCCTTCTTCTTGGTCTCAACTCAAAGGCAAGTTACTAGTGGGGTCCAGGGGTGGAGAGCCTCCGAGTTTGAGGCAGGGAAAAAGTGGCCTTTGGTATTCTTCTCAAAATAAATATTGGCCTGTGTTTGGTCACCAATCCCAATGTTGAATTAGAAAAGCAGCGTGGCCTAGGGTAAAGGGTACGGGCCTGGGAGTCAGGGGACCTGGGCTCTAATCCCAACTCTATCCCAAGCCTCTTGCATGACCTTGGGCAAGTTCCTTCTTTGTGCCTCGGTTACCTCATCTGTAAAACGGGGATTCAATCCTACTCCTTCCTGCTTAGACTGTGAGCTCCATGTCAGACAGGGACTGAGTCCAACCTGATGAACTTGCATCTACCCCAGCGGTTAGACCGGTACTTGACACATAATAAGAGCTTAATAAGTACTATGATTATTATTATTAGTGAATAGAAGTGTCCAGTGTCGCGTGCGACAAGGCCTCTGAGGGGCTGAAATCTGCATGTATTTTGAAAGAAGCATCTGGCTGCCCGCGTGCCATCGTTCTCTGGCCACGTTTCCTGGGCATTCGGGAATTTGCCATTGCCCCGCTCCCAGAGACCCAGGGTTTTCTGTTCGCTGGCGAAGGTGCCGAACAGAAGGATTGCGCGGGTAGAGCCAGTTGTGCAACGTGGTAGTTCAGACTGCCATTACAGGCCCTTTTTTCTTCCGGTTCATTTCCTCTTAGGGGAGGGGGTGGCGGGGCGGGCCGGGTGGGGGTGCGGGGGTGCGTGTGTATGTGAGTGTTTGTGTGTGTGCGCGCGAGATGGATGTGTTTTTAATAAGAGTCTGAACTGCATAGAACCATGTTTATGTTTCGGGCTCCGGACTCCCAACACCAAACTCTGGCGTTTCCTGATTCCTTGGGTTCTCGGAGCAGCAGTAAGTTGGCGGCTCTGCCTGCGTCTCGTGTTACAGAACCCAACTTGAGCCGAGTGGCCGTTTCGATGAGGAACTTGTTGTTTTTCCCGGTTGCTTGGCCTGTGAATTACGCAGCGTCGGTGCTGCGTCTGCCTAAGCTTTTGCGCCACCTCCTCTCGGTTAGCAGGCCGGCTCCTCACCTGGGTTTCTGAAAGCCCAAGCCACAGCGGTTGTTTCCCGGCCGTGCTCCTTCTGGGACGCAGGCTATTTTAAGAACCCGCCTTTGGTTACCCTTTGCCTTTGGACTAGCGTATTCCCACCACAGCTCCGGAGGGGGGAATGGGCTTGTTCCAAAGAGATTCCCACGGATGGACTCTGTATAAAAAGCAGTAGCTGGAGGATATGTTGGCCTTTATCGTGTGTTAGTGTAGAAGATATGCCTCTCTCCAGAAAGGCAAGTTTTAGAACATCATAGATTCCTCTGACCCTGGTGCCCAATAGGCCAGCTGACAGCACTGCTTTGGGGCCCTTCTCTTCCCACACCGTTTGGGGAGCCGCCATCTTCCTTGGCATCGGGCGGGTTTCTGGCAAAGAAATCTCCAGAGTCCAGTCTTTCTCCTGCCCGTCGAAGCGGAGAATGGAGAGTAGAACCGTTTTCCCATCAATCTCTAATAGAGCGTCCAGCAGTGGCAGGGTGGGAACCTGATTTTTCAGGGATAATCAGAAGGAGAGGTTGGCGAGTCCACCTGACTTCTCTGGTCAGACTGAACCCAGTGTGTGTCGGGCCCAGGGCCCAGAAGGCACTCGGTGATGGTTGCTAGTAGCTTCCCTCCTCCATGGATGGGAAAACAAACTTGTTTTGTTGGTTTCCAAACCAATCTGAATGGGAGTCGTTAAGCCTGGGGAGTTTCTCTCTCTTCTCTCTCTCTCTCTCCCGCCCATCCCCTCCCCAGCCCAGCTCAGTGGGGGCATTCAAACCCAGCAGAGTCTGGCTCCCTCTGAGTCTGGAGGGACTTGGAGAGGGAAGCATTGTGTTTGCTGCTGGAGCACACCATGGTCTCAGAGCCCTCGAAGGCAGCCCTCAGCAGCTGGAGAACGGGGCCCAGGAACAGCTGGATAAGGGGCGGAGTAGCAGGACTTGGAGGGCTCTGGGCTGGGTTTTCCAAGGTAGGCAGAACTGAAGAAGGCCGGGCAGAAAGTTTTCCTGTTTGAAAGCCAGGGGAGCCTGTGGACAGGTCAGGTCTAGAGTTCTGGCTCTTCCTGAAATCTGAGGTGTTTGGATCTGATTTGCTCACCAAAAATACCTTGGATAGCTAGGTGAAGGGAAGGATGTACATGGGAAGATGGGCTCTTCAAGGGAACAGGCAGTAGGGACATATACCTATCACGGGTGGGCAACGAACAGGGAACCGGTTGCCATCTTCCTCTTTTGGGGGGCAGCCTTCCCAAGGAGTAGCCCTACTTGAGTCTGAACCGGCCCTAATTTGTGGCTTATCCTTTGCCAGCCCAATGCTGTATGACCTTGGGCAAGCCACTTAACTTCTTTGTGCCTCAGTTTCCTCATTGGTAAAATGGGGATTAAGACTTTGAGCCCCACATGGGACAACCTGATTACCTTGTATGTACCCCAGCGCTTAGAACAGTGCTTGGCACATAGTAAGCACTTAGCAAATACCATAATTATTATTTTTGTTGTTACTCTTTTGATTGTCGGGCGGATCTTTGCCACCCCAAATTGTTGCCGGCTCACAACAGGGCCTGTCTTTTGGGGGACTGGAGCCGTTGCCAGCTCCCACAAGCCTGCTTCTTTGCCCAGGTGAGCCGTCCCACAAGCTTCCAGGGCATCTTGGTAGCAGGAAGTGGCAGATACCTATCAGAGGGACTTCCTTTCCCAGGTTAAATACGGAAAGGTAAAACTCGCTCCAGAGTAACTGGGCAGTCAGGAGAGGCTGGGGGAGGGGAGCGCATTGGGAAAATGACCTAGGGCTCTGGCGGAGGCAGGAGAGTTCCAGCTGCCGAGGAAATGACTGAGCTCACGTGAGGGAGTGTCCATCCTGACGTTGCCGCTGCCTCGCCAGGTCAGTGGCCGGGCGTCTAGTTCTCCCGAGGCCAAAGAGAGAGTTGGCTAGTGGCTGGCAAGTGAATTGTAAGCGGGCCGCGCGGTAGGAACCGACTAATGGTGTGTCTTAAAATGATCCAGACTTCCAACCGCTATTGCTCTGCGAGCTTAAAGAGCCCCCCCCCCCCCCCCAAGAACCTCACCCTCTTTTCTTCTTCTCCACAGAAATGGCACCAAAATCTAAGAAGAAGGGGCATCCTGGGCGGGAGCAGAAGAAGGTGAGCCCCACCAGTGCTCCTGCTAAGCAAATGAGACAGGGGTCAGGGGACTTGGGGGGCGGGGAGCACGGGGGGAGCCCAAGCCCAGTGACTTCCCTTACCTCTTGCCTCCGCTCTCTCCTCAGCATCACCACCACCATCAGCCAGTGCAGCCGGTGCAGCCGCCTCCACCCCTGCAGCAGCTGCCGCAGCAGCCGCCACCCCCACCTTCGATGTCTCAGCAGGCGCCGCCACCCCCCAAGTCCTCTCCTCCCCCCTTCATTGCAGCCCAGGTGGCTGGCCTAGAGCACGCGCTCCCAGGGAATGTATTTGATTCCATCCCTCACTTCCCCCAGCCCATCCTGCATATCCCCCAGCCTGAGCTGCCTCCTCACCTCCCCCAGCCTCCTGAGCACAGCACTCCACCTCATCTAAACCAGCATGCGGTGGTATCTCCTCCAGGTGAGCAGCAGAAAGGGCAGGTGGGCGAGGGAGGGAGGGATGCTTCTTCCTCGCCCCAGCCGGACAGCCTGGGGAGGTGCCATCTTTTTTGGCGAGGGATTCTGCGGGCCCCAGTTTCCTGCTCTGCAGCCTTTTTTCACCCCACCCTCAGCCCCATGGGACTTACGTCCATATCCGTAATTGAGTTTCACGTCTGTCTCCCCACACCCGTAGACCATAAACTCCTTGCGGGCGGGGAACGTGTCTGCCAACTCCATCGTATCACCCTCTCCCGAGCGCTTGGGTATGGTGCTCGGAGGGTGGCCAGAGAAAGTTGGGGAGGATTCCTGGAATGCCTCCCTCCCCCCTCCAGCCCAGTCCGTCATTCGGTGGTATTTATCGAGCGCCTAAGCGGGATGTTTGCTCCTCTCTTTCAGCTTTGCACAACGCTCTGCCCCAGCAGCCATCGAGACCCAGCAACCGAGCCGCCGCCCTGCCTCCCAAACCGACCCGCCCCCCAGCCGTGTCGCCCGCACTCTCCCAGCAGCCCCTTCTCCCTCAGCCACCCCTGCCCCAGCCGCCCCAGGTCCTGCTGGAGGATGAAGAGTCCCCCGCCCCACCCCTAACCTCAATCCAGATGCAGCTGTATCTGCAGCAGTTGCAGAAGGTGCAGCCGTCCACACCTCTCCTCCCTTCCGTGAAGGTGCAGTCCCAGCCCCCGCCGCCTCTCCCCCCGCCCTCTCATCCCTCAGTGCCGCAGCTGCAGCAGCACCAGCCCCCACCGCGGCCCGTCCACATGCCGTTCCCCCCGCATATTCAGCAGCAGCAGCCGCCGCCGCCTCCCCCCCAGCAGCCTTCTCACCCACCCCAGGGGCAGCAACCACCCCCACCACAGCCAGCCAAACCTCAGCAAGTCATTCAGCACCACCCCTCGCCCCGACACCACAAATCTGACCCCTACTCGACGGGTGAGTAGCCGCGGCCTTCAGCTGGAGGAAAGAGGCCCCCGGATGAGAGGGGAAGTGGCTCCGGCCTATGGGCTGGGATTGTTCGTATCGGGCTGAGGAGAGAGTGTGGTGTTTCTTGATCTTCCTTGTGGAGAATTGAGCCTTCTTGGAGGGTCATTCTGGGGTTTCGTCTTGTCTGCTTGTCTTGTGCTCTTGAATCCGAGCCTTTTCTCGGGGTTTTTCTGGATTCCACATCCTTCCACTCTGTCAGGCCATCTGATCCAGGCAGTCACTTGCCTACAGGCAACCCCCCACTTTGATCCCTGCTGGCCTCTAGCCGTGTGGCTTTCTAGTTGCAAACAGACTAAACCCCAGACTTTATGCCTGCCTCAGTGCATTCCAGCCATCTCTGGAGTCCAGAGACTCTGAGAAGCGAATTTCTCTTGGCCCCATGATGTCGGAATCCTAGTCCCGTTGTGATGCGCGGGCTCTTTTCTCCACATTCTGGTTGGAATGCGGTCAGGGATTCCGGAAGTATTCTTTCGACAACGGGGGCCTATCTGGGTGTGGCACCCCGTGGTATCGGAAGAAACGGACTTCATGTAGACGTGAGGTTTCCTAATGCAGGGTTTTGCAGGACCGAGCCACTCCCTCCAACCTCCTGCCCCCCACCCACAGGGGACGAGAACTGGGATTTGGGGGGGGGGGGGTGCGGGGGGGAACGGTGTTTGGGGCTTTGGAACGAGAGGCAAGGCTCTCATCTGACACTCCAGTGGGGCAGATGCCCTAAGCTCAGCCTTCTCTGGTGCCAAAGCAAATGGAAAACTGCCCAGGGTGAAGGAAGTAGTCCGGAGTCACCAGGCTATTTCAAGATTAGGACAGCAGAGAGAGTGGCCTTGGTAGGACGTGAGCTATCCAGGCATGGACCTGAGCGTGGCCAAATGAACAAAATGGACATCCTGCTGGACAGCTCAGAGAGAGTAGTACCGGGGCCGTCATCTTGCCAGCAGAGCTAGTCATGGGTCTCCAAGTCGTAGAGAGAGGAATCAGTGACCATCCGATCCTCTGACCTTTCAAAAATGAAGAAACTCATCGCAACTGTCCCAACCTGTGATTGGCCACTCCTACCTGGGGGTTTCAGTTCAGTGGTCCCTTCCTCTCTTCCTCCTACCCGAGCCGCGCCTCCCCACCCCTGGTCCCCCAGCACAAAGACATCGCCAGTCCTCATGGAACTGGAAAACTCAGCAATTGCAGAGGTTTGGCGACCGCACCAGCATCATCCACCCAATTACCGGCATTAATCTTTTGCCCTCTGAGCAAGGGATAAATTGGTGGCCTGAGATCGAACAGAAACTCACAAATGGCCTCGTGATTCGTCAAAAGAAATGGGAGGGCATTTGGGCTAACGTGCTTAATGACGCTGAGTCCTAGGCCGGAACGGCAAGACATCGACCTTTCTGGCACAGGGACAGATGTAAGATTGCAAGATCGCAGTCTAAATTTCTGGATCATTCATTGCGGGACTGCTGGAAGCCCCACACCTGCGAGACACTTGACAGCGTTATTTTGGCAGCTGCCTTGAATCAGGCCAACCCTGGCTGGGAGTCAGGATGAGAACAGCCTCCTGAGCCGAGCGGCCCTGAGCCCTGAAACCCGACACCTCCAGGACTCGTTCGGCGAGATCAACTCTGAGATGGGGATGGCTGCTTGTGGCAGAACGTGTCATGCATTGCCGACAGGTTGTGGTGCTTCTATATCCAAGCACCCAAAAGGGCCCTTTTGGAAGCTTGGGACGTGACATGCCAGTCAAGTGGAGGAGCCTTCCGTTGACAGCTGGCAGGGTGCGCAGGCCTCGGGGCCCCAGGGCTCACCCGCCCGGGCCGAGCTGAAGGCCCACCTCGCGCGGCCTCTGGGAAGTATAAAGAAGGTTCCAGCGTTGAGGCCATCGAGACTACCCCAAGAAGATGGGCCCCCCAACCCTATGGGGATTTTCTTCCTGCCCCCATCCACCGGCACAGCAGCAAAGCTCGGGTCTGACTCTGGCCTCGGCCCCAACTCCTAGGGAAGTTAGTGTTGTAGTTGCAGCCGGGCCAGGATTTTCAGGTGAACTGCGTGGGTGGGGGCCGTTCAGACAACAGCAAAGGGTCTCCCTGATATGGGGGCAGGGGCCGTGGCCACGAGGTTGCATGGCTTGCCCTCGATATCTCTCATCCAAGAAAGGCAGGTGAGTAAGCGCCAGGGAGCACGGGAGGGCAGTGGGCACCTGGGGCTCTCCGTCGCCAGCAGAGTTCTGGCCAGAGCTGCCCTGGCCCAGCGACTGCACTTGAAGGAAAGCCTGCACCTGCAGAAGAACAGTATGGCTTTAGCCCCAACGCAGCCCCACGCTAGGTGTGACCTCAGCCGCCTGGCGAGTAAGAAGTCTACAGAGGCCGGGTCTAGTCGACCTCACAGGAGCATTGGTGCCCAAAGACGTTTCAGCGAGTGTGGCTTCCCAGAGGAACGAGCTGGAGTCCCTAGGCGCCTGGGCGCCAGCCGAGACCAAGTGGGCACTCGGCTCTCAAGGCTGAGGCTGCCGACTAGGGTGGTTGGCCTTGCCCGCCCTGGCTCTAGGCCCTGGGCTCTGTGACATCCCAAGGGCTGACCCAGCACCCTTCGCATTTTACCCCCTCCCCCAACCCCAGTTTTCCTTCCTTGAAAATGCTCTTGCTGCCATGGCATCCGGGTCCTGGGCCAGTGGTGCCCAGGGCCCGATCCGGTCCCTGGTGTCACTGTTCCCTGTCGAGAGGCCAGGCTCGAGGTGTCTGAGCCCGGAACTGAGTGGCACCCGGTTGCGGTTGGAGCTTTGCTAACAGGCCTTTGTGTGGCTCCTCATTGACTTGCTGTCTCTCTCCTGTGGCAGGTCACCTGCGGGAAGCCCCGTCCCCTCTCATGATACATTCCCCCCAGATGCCCCAGTTTCAGGGCCTGGTCCAACAGTCACCGCCTCAGCAGAGCGTCCAGACTAAGAAGCAGGTAAAAGGGGAGGGGCGCCACCGGCGTGGGTGCCAGAGGCGAGGGAGCGGGCCGCGGGGGTCTGGGCTCTGACGGCCCTTCCGGCGATGTCGTTGCAGGAGCTCCGGGCGGCCTCAGTGGTGCAGCCCCAGCCCCTGGTGGTACAGGTGAAGGAGGAAAAGATCCACTCACCCATCATTCGCCATGAGCCCTTCAGTCCCTCCCTACGGCAGGAGCCCCCCAAACACCCAGAGGGCATCAAGGCCCCGGCGCACATCCCCCAGCGTGAGTGCCCTTCCCTCCTGCCACCATCCCATGGGCTGACGGCACTCACACCATCTGAGGGTGGGCCTCCTGAGCCTCGCCTTTGCCTTGCAGGGCCCGACATGAAGCCACTGGACAGTGGGAGGCCCGTGATCCGCCCTCCGGAGCAGGGCGGCCCGCCGCCTGGAGGCCAGGACAAAGACAAGCAGAAGCAGGAACCCAAGACCCCTGTCGCTCCCAAAAAGGTACACGGGCAGCCCCCGCTCTCTGCAGGCCCCTGGGGGGACGTTGGTCCCAGGCCCCCGGGGGCCTCCCCGCAGTTACCGGGCATGAGCCGAGAGGAGCCGAGCAGGGCAGGCGGCCCGGGGACCCGACACAGCGCTTTCTCCCTGGCAGGATCTGAAGATCAAGAACATGGGTTCTTGGGCTAGCCTGGTCCAGAAACATCCCACCACCCCCTCTTCCACGGCCAAGTCATCCAGCGACAGCTTTGAGCAGTTCCGCCGGGCCGCGCGGGAGAAGGAAGAGCGCGAGAAGGCGCTCAAGGCTCAGGCGGAGCAAGCGGAGAAGGAGAAGGAGAGACTGCGGAGGGAGCAAGAGAGAATGCGGTAAGAGGGGCAGTGTCCAGCGGGGGCAGAGGGAGACGGGGAGCCCGAATCCTGGGGCATCCCACCGTGACAGGGTCTTTGGCTCTCGGCAGGAGCCGCGATGATGAGGACGCTCTGGAGCAAGCCCGGCGGGTGCACGAGGAGGTGAGGCGGCGCCAAGAGCATCATCATCAGCAGCAGCAGCCGCCGCCACCCCAACAGCAACAGCAGCAGCAAGTGGCTGCAGCAGCCTCTGCTCCCCAAGCACAGAGCTCCCATCCCCAGGCCTCTCAGTCTATGCTGGACCACCAGAGAGAGATGGCCAGGAAACGAGAACAGGAGAGAAGGCGAAGGGAGGCGGTGAGTAGGGTCTGGTGGGGGGTGTTGGAGGTGTGGGGGGGGTGGGGAATGGAAGGGGCAGCGGGGGGCCCTTCCACAAAAACTGGAGCAGTTGAGCTGTTGGTGAGGCCCACTTTCTAATTTTTCCTTTGTGTTTCTCTCTCCTCTCTCTCTCTCTCTCCTCTCTCTCTCTCCCCCCCTCAGATGACAGCTACCATTGACATGAATTTCCAGAGTGATCTGTTGGCAATATTTGAAGAGAATCTTTTCTGATAGCGCCTGGGTTTCTTCTGACTCTATTTTCCGGCAAAACTTTGACTCTTCATAGTGTTATCGGCGGCTGGGAGGGGGCGTTCCTGGGGCACGGCCCTCCTGCATGCTATGCCCAATGCCGATCTTTCAGCTGAGGCTTCGGAAGATCAGCAGAGTCTGCCTTACAGTTGGACTTCCCTCCACACAACCCCCTCCTCTACCTGCCCTCGCGCCCCTCCCCCAGGTCCCATCCTGTGCCCTCCCCATCACACACTGAAGTCAGATCTGAACCCCCAAGGAACCAGCGCCGGACCAGGTCGTGCTTGGGGGCAAGGCCCTTCTGTATGCCAAACATATTCACAGTATATCCAGGACGTCACATTCTTTGAGTTTTCTGACCATGAGAGTTCCAAGTTAGTGACCCATAAGCAGCCCCGTCACTCCTGCGGCAGCCACCTTAGCTCAGGACTAGAAGGCCCTGGGCGTGAGGAGGGGAGCCCTAGAAGTGGGAGTGAGGCCGCCTGGCGCGGGAGGCCAGGGGTAGGAGGGAGGGGGTGTGCTCGGGGCAAACCGGGACCAGTCGCCAGCCATCTCCGGTCTACCGTCACTGACTCCGCCTTGACCAGAACTCCCCCCCGCAAGCCTTGAGCCCAGAGCCGTTCTCTGTGAGTGTGTTCGCTTGTGAAAAAGGGAATAATAGTTCAGTGGAGGTGTGTGTGTCCATGGCGATTTTGGAGTGAGGTGGTTGTCGTAGCACGCGTGTATGTGTGTGGAGGTCTCGCCCTAGCAATGGGATTACCAACCAAAGTCATTTTCTTTCCGCCTCGTTTTTGGTTTTCTCTTTTTTTGTCTTTTTTTTTTTCCTTTCTCTCTTTAAATTTTTTTTCCTCCCCCCTCCCCCCTCCAGACACAATGGCACTGCTTAACTCGAAATGGGTGTTGTCGTCTCTCTTCATTGAGTGGTGGCGTAGGGGAGCAGGGGGAGCCGCCGCCACACTGTGGGTAGTGTGTGACCGTGGCTGTATTGTATAGTGAATATAGTTGGCATATATTTGTTTGAGGTTTGTTGGTGATTTCACCAAACTTGGTGTTTAAAAAAAAGCAAACAAAAAGACAAAACGCAAAAAAAAATCCTGCTTATATTTTACTCAATTTAAAACTTTTATTAGTCTATATTTTTAAGTGTAAAACCGGAAAGCTGCATTTTTTTTTTTTTGTTTTGGGTTTTTTAACGTCAAATCTGTTGTTTTTGTACCTGGGAGGCGCCGTGGCCAGGGTGGGAGCAAGTGTGGGAGCCGACACCACAGCTCACCACTCTCTGCGCTGGCAGCAACCCCACCTCTCAGCCCAGGGCGTTTGTTCTTTCCTTTTTTTTTTTTTTAATTTTATAATTTGAACCCTTCACAAAGGTTATGTGCCATGAGTACCCACTATACAGTACAATACTGGTGCCTCAGTATTGGCCAAACTCTGGAGTAATAACAACTGGTTTGACTTTAATACGGTGAATATGCATTTGGTCTGTACTGATCATGGAATAAACTCATCTCTTTTTTTTAAAGCTGGTGTCTTACTGACATTTCTTTTGAAATCTCCCTGGGACGGGTCCAGTAGAGTCAGCCCGTTTGGCCTTTTTCCCAGCACACAGACTTTTCAGACAGAACTTGCCCTGGAGCTGGAGCCATAGGGCACAACCACCACAGCGATGGTGGCTGACACAGAGGCACCGCAGTCAGCCAGGTCTCCCAGTCCTGCAACCTTCCCCTTCACCCCCACCTCGAGCTGCCTCCCATTCTTCCCATCCTCCCCACAAACGCGCAGGCACGCACGCACACACGCGCACACACACACACACACATATACATACACACAGGTTCGCACTGACTCCCATGTAGTCAACACTGTAAAGATAAGCCAGAGAGGTGGGGACCCTGAGCCTTATCTGGCCACTTTTCCCCAGCTCTCCAGGTTGGAGGAGGAATATGGAACTGGGGCAGGGGATCAGGGCAGGGGGAAAGTCAGCCCCCAGCTGTTCTCTGGGGAAGGGGGCTGCCTGCTGCCTGACGAGGGTGGAGAAAGAGGCCCACGGCACCGAGCTGAGGCCGTCTCCACCTCGGATGCCATCGCTGTCCCCCTCCTCCAGCTGGAGCTGCGGGCAGGGCAAGGCCACAGGGTGCCCCAGGCAGACAGGGCTAAAGGCCAAGTGGGCCAACTAGGGCCAGGTCTGCGCTCCGGCCCCATTTGTGGGGCAGCCCTGGGGAGCTCAAAGCGGGTACACCCTTCCTTGGAGTTAGCGGGGCACTGGAGTGGGGGGTTAGTCACTTCAGAGACAGCAACGGAGAACCCCCGGTCCCTGATGGGGGGAGGGGGCTTAAAGGCAATCCCCATCACCAAAGTCCAGTGTGCAAGGGGGCTCAGCTGCGTCCATCCCCTCAGGAGATGGGTGGCTCTGGTAAGAGAAAAAAGGGACTCAGTTAAGGCTCCTGGGTCCCAAAATTGGCAGCAGAGGCAGCCCTGGTCCCCTAGACTGGGCATTAGGGAGTCGAGTTGTTCTCTCGCTTCCAGCCTGCAGATAGGGAATCCCACCTTCACCCCTGGGTTCTTAGGGCCATGGACTCGATGCCACAGACAGTTGGGCAGTATTCCTCTTCCTCCCTCTCTCCTTGTGAAAGCACTTTGGATGTTTCCTCTTCCTCTCCCTTCCTTCTTCCTTTAATTTTAAGCTCAGGGTTTACCAGGTACT
The DNA here is from genome assembly GCF_004115215.2 of Ornithorhynchus anatinus. Taxonomy (NCBI): domain Eukaryota; kingdom Metazoa; phylum Chordata; class Mammalia; order Monotremata; family Ornithorhynchidae; genus Ornithorhynchus; species Ornithorhynchus anatinus. The sequence goes on along the minus strand of NC_041749.1, from coordinate 110,679,074 downwards.
CTTACCAGGTACATCAGCTGTAAGACTGACCCTCTTGCCCCTTCCCAACCCACATCCCAGCCCCAAGAGATTGTATATATATATACGCCATCACATTGAGAAACACAGATACACACATGCAAGCACGTACATACACACACACACACACACACACACACGCCCAGCCAAAGAGGTTGGGATGCCACTCGAAGCGTACCCTAGGATGTAAAAATAGAAATTTTAAAATATATAATTTATATGTATGCAAAGAAAAACTGTATTAAGTCCGTAGAGCTATTTAGTCCCTTTTTGTACACACAACTTTAACCCTTTCTCTTGCATTTGGGATTTGCCAAACATTGGGCATGAAGGCTAATGAAGTAGTGGTTGTAGCCAGGGGTGTGATGATGTGCCGCTCCCCGTTCATGAGTTGCAAACCCACCTGGTAGAGCGTTGCCGGGTTGGGATTTTTTTTTTCCCCCCCTCTGGTTTTTTTTTTTTCCTTTGTTTTAAATCAGCTTCGACTCGACTGTCGGTTCTTTTCCCTTGCAGGTCTGTGTTCAGGTTTTTCCATTTTATTTTTATTTTTTCCACTTTGACCCCTCACAGGCCAGGCGGCACAGTTGTAGGAATGTGTAGCAGGAGAAATAGTTATTGTTCTGCCAAAGGTATTGCTCTCCTTCTGTTGGTTTTTTTCCCATTTGACTCGTTTGTGTGTTTATGATTGGGTTGTAATTCTGATGGATCCACTATTTAATTTGTTCTCTTCCTTCCCTCTGCAAACCACTGCCCCCACCCCCACCCCCGCCTATGATTTTTACCGTTCTGGCGATGCCCCAGTCGGGACCCTTCCTTTCCCCTGCTCTAGAAATCTAGTCAACATGATGTACTCCTGGTTCTTCCCCCCCATCCCCCGCCTTCTCTTAGTCCTGTACAAAAGAATAAAAGACTTGTACAATCTCCCACTGTACTTTATGCACGGATCGCTTGGCCAATAATTGTCAGTGAATTTGAGACTTGTATTAAACACTTTAGACATTTGTAGAAGGGAATTCATAGAATTTTCACTTATATACTAAAGGTTTTTTGTGCAGTTCTCATTGCAAAAATAAACATTTGTACTGAATATAAAGTTACCCCCTTTTGTGGTGGCTGCTCTTTCTGGGGAGAGGGCCCCGGGGATTGGCCGGGTGGGGTCCTGGTTGAGGGGAGTGGGCGACGGCGAGTTTCATTCATCCCATAGTATTTATGTGCAGAGCACCGCAACAAGCGCTAGGAATGGACAAACTAGAGAGACACTCCCTGCCCGACGATGGGCTCACGGTCTAAACGGGTTTGCTTCCTCCTCCGGGTTGGGGAAGGAAAGGGCTGGGGCAGGGGAGGGTGGGGGGGCTCCTCCTCCCCAAGTCACCCCGCACTCGCTCGGCAAGCACCCCTCAATAGGGTGGGTGCCCCTGGGAAATTCATCCCGGCTCTGCCACTTGTCAGCTGTGTGAGTGGGCGAGTCACTTCACTTCTCTGTGGGACAACCTGATTACCCCATATCTACCCCAGGGCTTAGAACAGTGCTCTGCACCTAATAAGTGCTTAACAAATGTCAACATTATCATTATTATTCATTCATTCAATAGTATTTATTGAGCAATTACTAGGTGCAGAGCACTGTACGAAGCGCTTGGAATGTACAATTCGGCAACAGATAGAGACCATGCCTGCCCAATGACGGGCTCACAGTCTAATCGGAGGAGATGGACGGACAAAAGGCGAGGGTTTGGAGGGCTTGGGAGAGGGGGGCGGGTGGCGGGAGTGGGGAGTCCCGGCCACGCTGTCCAACCCTGGCCGTTTCGGCCCCGCGTGACCTCCGTGACCCCGAGGCCGACGGTGGGAGCCGGGGCCGCTGGAAGCGGTCAGTCCTCCCGCCCCCCGGGGGCTCCGCCCCGCTCCAGTGGGAAGGCGATCGCCTATTGGCTGGCGGCGGCAGAGTCCCGCCCCCGCAGCCCGCGCATTGGCCCCTTCCCCCGGCCCCGCCTCAGTGACCTTTCCCCCAGTTCTCAGATGGGCGCCACCGCCTAATCGGAAGAGAGGGAGGGCGGAGGAGGGCGGAGCCTCGCGTCGGCGCCGTCCAATCAGTGGTCGGAGACGGGGAAACGGGGGAACGGAGGAGAAGGGGCGCGGGAAGTGAGAACTAGAGCCGGGCGGCGAGGGCCGGGGCCCCGCTGGCCCCTCTCGCCCCCTCGGCGCCCCCTAGGGGCCAGAGAAGCCGAGGGCAGGAGGGCACGGAGGCGGCGCCGAGATCCCACCGACAGGGGATAAGGTGAGGCGGCGGCTGGAGGAGATGGAGGGAGGGGGACGGTAGCCTCGGCCGCTGCAACTCTTCCCGGCCGGATCAACCCTGGCCACACCTGCGGCGCCCGGGGCCCCACCCCCAAGGCACCCCGGGGCCCCACCCCCTGCATCCTACCTCCTCTCCCCGTTCCCCAGAGGCTCACAGGTGGGGTGGAGGCTCAGTGCCGAACAGCATCCTTCCCTGCAGGAGCCGGAACGGGAACTCCCTGGGACCCAAGCCATCCTTCCTCGCCCTCCTCCCACACGCCGGCCCGGAGCCCCTGAGCCACCGGTCCCCCAGCCCGGGGCCCCCGCCATGCCCGACTTCATGGTCTCGGCGCTGCTGGCGCCATCTCGCCTGACACTGAAGCTTCTCCGAGTCCTCACGTGGACTCTGGTGTACTGGGCGGCCTGCCTGACCGCCACGGTCTACGGCCTCGTAGCCCTGGGCCACGTGCTGCGGCACCCCCAGCGGGGCTGCTGTGGGCGACCGCACCGGACGCCCCCGGCCTGCCTCTCCGACAGCTCCTGCGGGGAGCACCGCTACCTTTCCCTGAAGGTGAGCTGGGGGAGAGGGCGGCCTGGAGCCGGGCGGGATGGCTGTGTCGGTGGGCCGGGGGCGAGGGGAGAGGGAGACCGGGGGGCCCGACGGGGCGGGGGGGGTGGCGAGCCTCGACCGGCGGAAAGATGCCTAGCGTTAAGGAGCTCTAAGTGACCGGGCCAAGGGCACGGGGCAGTGCAGCAAGAGAGCCAGGAGAACGGTCCGGGAGGCCCGACTCCCAGCCCGCGTTCGGCCCACCTGGAGCGGTCGGGGCCCTAGGCCAGGCCTCGCCAACGGACCCCTGACGTCCAGGCCCAGGGTGGCCCTCTCCGCCGGCCCCCGTGCCTCCCCGGATCTGACGCTACGGGAATGAGGGTCTGAGTCTTGTCGCTGGCTGAAAGCGTCGTGGGTAGTGGATCGGCAGCCCTCGGTGGTGATGGGGAGGGGAAGGCAGCTTGAGGCTAAACTGACGTTCCATGGAGAGTCGGACCTTATCCTGACAGCGTCCTTCTCCCCAGAGCTCTGGACTGCGTCTGCACTATGTCTCGGCTGGCGAGGGCAATGGGCCGTTGATGCTCTTCCTTCACGGCTTCCCCGAGAATTGGTACGTGGCTGAGGTCTCTAGGGCCACACTCCTCACTTCCCCGGGTTGCCAGCTCCCTCTCCCTGCCCACCCGGATCCCAGGAACTGGAACCCCTCCACTCCCGGGGGCCAGTGGCTACCCATCTCTCCGGTCTCTCGGCGCCAAGGGGATCCTGCCCCGAACTCCAGATGTCTCTCCCGGGTTTCTCCCTTGGGGTTGGGGGTGAGGCCCCCCCCACCCACTCCCCTGGGAAATCACCCCCGAGCCGAGCCAGAATGGCTCTGGGTGGGGCCCCGGCCTGGAGTTGGCCCCTCCTGCTCCAGTCGGGCCAGTCCCATGGGGGTGGGGGTGCGGGCCAGGGAGTGACTCAGGCCCGGCTCGCCCTGCAGGTTCTCCTGGCGCCACCAGCTGCGGGAATTCCAAAGTCATTTCCATGTAGTGGCGCTGGATCTAAGGGGTTATGGGAGCTCGGATGCCCCTTCCAACCTAGACTGCTACACTCTAGAGGCCCTGACGATCGATATCAAGGACACCGTTGAGGCGCTAGGTACCATGGAGAGCGGGGTGGGGGCGATGGCCTGTATCCCTCTCCCCTCCGGATGCCAGCCCTCCCCCACTGGCCGGATGCTGGCTGGAGAGCGGATTGCGCTTAAGATGCCCTGGACTCGCCCTGGCCACCTGCACTTTGGGGTGATGATGGGAGAGGGAGTCACTGGCTGGATGTCTCCTCAGCCTAGGGTCCCTTAACCACCCCTACCACCCCCACCCCCACCCCACTGCAGGTTACTCTAAGTGCATCCTAGTAGCTCACGACTGGGGTGGAATCCTGGCATGGAATTTCTCCATCTATTACCCGGCGCTGCTGGACCGGCTGGTGGTGGTGAGCGCTGCCCCCATGTCTGTGTACCAAGGTACGGGTGGGGAAGGGAGGTGGGGGGGAAGGAATGGCCTGGTAGGGGAGGGGATCTGGCCAAGCTCCCCCACCCAATTTTTGAGCCTCAGGTGACCCATCCCATCCCCACTCCCCTCTGCCCCACCAGACTATGCCCTGCACCACTGGAGTCAGCTGTTTCACTCCAGCTACATGTTCCTGTTCCAGCTGCCCTGGCTTCCTGAGAAGCTGCTCTCCATCTCCGACTTCCAGGTCAGAGGGATGTGGAGCTGGGGGCAGGGTGGACCTCGAGCCCTTTTGTGAGGCAAGGAGGTGGAGAGGGGAAGGAGGGGTGGCCAGGTTGCTGGAAGAGGGGAAGACACCTCCTCAGAAGCGTGTCCCAGAGAGTGGTCTGGTTTAGGTTTGAGGAACGGGGCTGGAGGGAGACGGGGAGAAGGTGCAGAGTTCCTGGGTCATGGCCAGTCGGAGGCAGGCTAGAGACCGAAGTGTGACTATACAGATCCTGAAGACCACCGTGGCACACCCCAAGACAGGGATCCCAAACCTGACCCCCGAGGAGATGGAGGCTTTCATCTACGGCTTTTCCCAGCGCCGGGCCCTCATTGGCCCCCTCAACTACTACCGCAATCTCTTCAGGTAAACTCCAATTTGGGCCTCTGATAGCTTCCTCTCCCTGTTCCCCCACCTCCACCCCCAACTAAAGTTACCCTAGAGAAGTGGAGGGCAGGGGGAGGGGGGTTGGAGATGATTGGCAATCCAAGAGTAAAGATCTGTCCCCTAGTTGCAGGGAGGTGTTGGGAGCAAAGAGAATCTGCCCCCCCAGGCGTGGAAAGTGTAGATTCCCCTGTCTCCCTTTCCCCAAAGGCAATTCCCTCTGGAACCCCAGGAGCTGCTGACACCAACACTGCTGCTATGGGGAGACAAAGACCCCTATCTGGAGGCTGGGCTGGTCTCTAGCATCAGCAGCCGTTTCATCCCTGGCCGGCTGCAGGCACACGTACTGCCTGGTGAGGGACACTGGATCCCACAGTCTTGTCCTGAGCTGATGAACCAGTACATGTGGGCTTTTCTGCAGGAGCCCAAGGACTGAAGGCATTTGTTTGTTCCCTGGCCTCCCCTCACCCCTGCCTGCCCTTCTTCCTCCTCCTCTTCCTCCTCCTCTGCCTCCCTCCGGCTAAACGGTCCAAGGGCATGGGGAGAAGGGGTCCCAGCCCACCCTTCTCTTCCTGGGAAGGACCCCACCCCCTTGGGCAAGATGCCAAACGTTGGAACTCGGTTAGCTCATCTGCCCAGCTCAGCCAGAACCCGGTGCCCTTCTCTCCCACTGCATCTCTTAAGCCCCTCCACCGTACCTGGACCATTTCCCCTAGCCTGTGGAGAGATTCCCTCCCCACCCCGTTGTGAGAGGGCAAACTGAGGCACCAAGTTTGGCTGAAAGAAAGGAATCGAATCGGGGCTATTCTATGAAAAGCAAGACAGTATTAGGCCTTTGCCAAGACCCCAGATTGCCTGCCTCCTTAGCGCTCCCCCCCCCCACCTCCCTGTTCTAGCTCTAATGTTCCTTTCCTCCTCTCCCTCCCCCCTATCTCCCTGGGCTGATCCCTTCAGGGGCACCAGTAACTGGCCCCACCCACCCCCTGGCTGGCAGGACGCAGTCTGCCCACGTTGCGCTGTGGGCCTTGGCTTGGACCCTTTCCCCTCCCGGGATACCAACCCTCTACCCTACTGCCCTTCCCCAATCCTCCAGTCCATCCCCTGCTGGCGGCGCCCAGCCCAGTCCCCCAAAATGCAACAAACCAGCGAGGACTCTGCCACCTCCCACACCATGAGCACCTGATGATTTGGGCCGCCTCCCCTTGCAGAAGAAATAAAGCCCCTTCTCCTCTTGATGCGGTGGTTCTTGCCCCTTCTTTCTGGGATATCAATTCCGGGAAGCTCTCCCCCGGGACCTGGTTCAGCATGGGTCCCGTTCCCCCCCAGGAACAGCCAACTCCGCCCTTGCCCTGGCTCCATGCCCTGGCCTTCAGTCAGCCCTGGGAAACGTCTTCAAGAAGCCAGACGGAGGCTTTTCTTAGCTGCCCCCTGCCCTCCCTACGCGGGCACATTTTTCCACTGGGCCAGACCCCAGAATCATCACCCGGGCTATTTCGGCTCTTCCTCGTCTCCTGTGAGCCCAGCCAGCTCCCTGTGGGAGAACCCCGCCTGGATGATGGAGGCATCTTGGTTTTTGCCAATGATTCGGGAGCGACGGAGAACTGTGGGACCCCCTTGGACTCCGGGGCTGACTCTGTCCCAGATTCCTTCCCCACGTCACCTCAGCTGCACCTGAACTCTGGAAAACACTATTGAATTCTGCCTGGGCCCCACTCTGGCAATATTTGGGGTGTCCTGAACAACCCTGTTAGGGTATGGAGAAGCCCCATTCGGCCAGGGTGCATAGGCGCTCAACCAACTAGAACTTCCTAGGGAGGAAGTCAGCTGGGCGTGATGGGAAATGAGAGACAGAGAGAGGTCTGAAGCTAGAGGGATTGAGGAGATGGTCAGGAAAATGGCAAGAGGGAAAAGAGACAAGATTTAGATAGAGGAAAAGGAGGGTGAGGGAAAGACCTTGCAAGGGGCAACAGTTGGGCCAGGAGATGGGGCAGGGAACTGATAAGAGGTAAGAAGTTGAGGAAGTGTGTGGGAGGGGGTGGGAGGGTAGAGAGTGGAGGAATGGGAGGGGGTGGAGACTGAGTGATGAGGTTGGCCGTGTGGCCATTCATCTTGGAATGAGGGAGGTTTGGGGTGACAGCTAGTGGAGAGTGAGGTGAAGATAGGGGGTGAGGTGATTAAATGGAGCCTCGGACCTCCCCAAGCACCCTGTTCCTCTCCCTGCCACCTCATTCTCTCGAGGGCCCTCACCTTTGGGACACTGCCTCCGCCTTCCCCCCCCCCCCCACCTGCCCCAAGGGTTCTTCATCCCGGAGATGCGGCCACCTGGCCTGCTACCATCCCTGAGCAGGGGCTCCCAACTCCTCTGGAGAGCGGATCCCCTGCCCGCTCCATCTAAAACCCAGCAGGCTTCTCCTTTCCCACTTGTTTCCCCACCCGGCCTCCTCTTCCCACAAACCTCTCCTTGCTCCTCTCCACCCGCCCAGCTCCTAGCCCCCTCTCTCGGTCTCGGCCAGAGACGCTGCCTCCCCGCAACCCTATTCATTTAATCGTATTTATTGAGCGCTTACTGTGTTCAGAGCACTGTACGAAGCGTTTGGGAAAGTACAATACAGGGCCGTCCCTCCCTCCTGCCCGGGCCCCCAGCTTTGGATGAGGCAGACCCAGAGCCGGGAAGGCAGGAGGGGCTGGGCCTGATGATCCCCAAGGTCACCCCGGTCACCCCTCCCTCCCCCATCCAAAAGGAACGGAGCGTGCCCCCCAGCTCCACCGGACCCCGGCTCCTTGAACTCTGAGTCGGAGAACCCTAGCTGGGCTGCGCGAGGGCAGAGCGGGCTTTAGGTGCCAGCGATTTAGCTGGGTGGGGGGGGCGGGAGGCTAATTATTACTACTGTCATTAGTGGAAACTGTGATTACTCCGAGAGTTAATAACTCCATTCGCCTTTCCCGCCGCCTCCCTCCGGCTTCCGAACTCGCCCAAGATTGGCTCTCTCCCCTCAGGGGTGTCAGGGTTTGGGCTCGGAAGCCTGGAGGAAGGGCGAGGTGATTCGTCCCGGGACGGTGGGGCCTGGCCCACTGTTGAAAGAAAGTGCGAGGGACGGCGCACCTGGCTTCTCTTCCCCGGGTCTGCCGGGGAACTGGTGCGGATGGCGGTAGGAAGTGAGGACGTATCATTCATTAAATCGTATTTATTGAGCGCTTACTCTGTGCCGAGCGCTGTACTGAGCGCTTGGAATGGACAGTTCGGCAACAGATGGAGACGATCCCTGCCCAGTGACGGGCTCGGTTTGGGATGGGATCACGGGGAGTCATCTGGGAGGCAGGAATCCTGCCTCCCGTCTCGGCCGCTGCCCTGGACTTTCAGAGGCCGGGACCTAGAGGGAAAAGACCGCAGCTCCCTCCACTGCGGCCCACGGCCCCGCGGCCCCGCATGGGGAGTGGGGAAAGGAAAGGGGGGCTGGACCCGGTCCCGAGAGGCAGGGGCAGACCCGGGCCTGGTGGGAAAAGGGGGGAGGGGGCGTTCCTAGACCAGGAAGAGAGGGCAGGCGACCGTTTGGGCTACGGCCCTTTCCCAGAAGCTTCCCCTCGCACCCCTCCCCTGCCCACTCCGGAGCGTGTCTAACCCTTCGGGCTCGGAGCCTTGGGCTCCAGCCGGGCCGGGACTCCGGGAGACAATAGGAGCCTCAGATGGGGCTGGCGGCGCCCCCACCCCGTCCCCCTGGCCCCCTCCCCGAGCCTGGCTCCCGCCCCAACCCACAGCTGCCGGGCTCGGGGCGAAGCTCGCCCTGCTCTCCCTCCTCTCCCGTAAACCGGAGGCCCCCTGCCGCCCTGGCCTCGCTCTCCCCGCCCCTTCTCGGAGGAGACGGCTGGGCCACTGCGGGCCTCAGTTTCCTCCAATACGACGCGCCGAGGGTGGAGGTGGGGGGACCACCTTCCTTCTCTTCCCTCTTTCCCTCCCTCCCTCTTCCCAGAGTTAGGGGTGCGGCGCCTGGGAAAATGTCCTGGACTCGTTGCTGCTCGCCGTTCCCCAGCTCCTCCCCAGATGCAGCTCACTTTGATCTTTCCTAGGCTCCCGGGCAAGGGGGCCAGAGGGCCTGGCCGGGTTACTTATGCTCCTCAACCCCGCCCCGTCTAGCCCCCTCGCCCGCCCCGGTTCTCCCCCCACCCCCACCCCCTTTCCTTCTCTCTTCGCCCCAGCAGCTGCTGCTTGGCCCAGTCCCAGGATCTGAGCCGCCCGGGCGAAAAGCCGCGGTCCGGGGTCCCTGGGGGGCTGAGCTCATGGAGGAGAAATGCAGCGGCCAAAGAAAAGGGGGGCCCCCCGCCCCACCGTTGCGACCCCCCCACACACACACACGGCCCCTCCGTTCGTGCGGGGCATCTCCTTCTACCCCGCCCTCGGCCTCGAGCGAGGTTTTAGGGGAAGAGAAGGCAATGGGCCGGGGACGGGACTCGGAGGGCCCAGGCCTGACCCCCAGAGCCCCCGGGAGAGCCGGGGCCGTGGGAACCGCTAGCTGGAATGTCCCGCCGGCTCGGCTCGGGGAGCAAGAAGGGAGCCCGGCTGGGGACCCGGACAACTGGTTCTAAAAGCCGAGAAGTGGAGGGGGCCGAGGGGGCGGCGGGCACCTAGCATCTCCGCGCAACCCCGCAAGTCTGGCAGGATCCTCCGAGCTTTGCACCGGGGAGGGCTGGCCAGAGAGACCTTCCCCGTGCCCCTTCGGCCTCCCCTGCTGCCCCCCATCCCCCACCCCTGCAGCTTCTCTCCCTTTAAGCTTTTTCCCCCCTCGACTTTCCCCCTTCTCCATCTAACTCTCAGCCTCAGCCTCCCAGCTTCTCTCCCTCCCAGCCTCTCTCCTCTCGGCTTCTCTTCTGCTCGGTCTGGATTCCCAGTCCTTTTTCGGAAGGTCAATAACCAGTCAATCGATGGGATGTCTTGAGCGCCTACTGTGCTCCGAGCTGTGGACTAAGCCCTTGGGAGAGGACGATACAAGAGAGTTCCTAGACACGATCCCAACAGATGTTCCTCTAAGCCCCTTTTAATGTCAAGGCTCAATTTGCACTCTTCTCCTGCAGTTGGACCTAGATTGGCCTCTTATCCTTTATTCCCAGTTGACAACATCATCATCCTCCCCGTCTCTGACGCCTGCAAGCTTTAGCATTATCCTGACTCCTCCCTCTCTTTGAACTCCCCCCACCCTGGTCTGTCTCCAGATCCTGGCGATTCTTCCCCCAGGATCATTCTTCCCCCAGGATCCTACCCTTCCTCTCCATCCAAAAGGCTAGCATGCTGGTCCAGGCACTGGTCATATCCCGGCTGAACTACTGAACTACCGATTAGACCGTGAGCCCATCACTGGGCAGGGATTGTCTATCTGTTGCCGAATTGTACATTCCAAGCGCTTAGTACAGTGTTCTGAACATAGTAAGCGCTCAATAAATACTATTGAATGAAGGAATACTGCATCCGCCTCCTCGCTGATGTTCTTCAGCTTCTCTCCACTTCAGTCCGTATCTCGCTCAGCTGCCCAGATAATTTTGCTAAAACATCGTTTTGCGCACAACTCTCCGTTCCTCAAGCACCTCGATGGTTGCCCAGTCCTCTCTGCATCAAGAAGAAACTCCTGGTCATTGGTTTTGGGGCACTCGATCTTTTTATTTTTAATATGGTGTTTCAGGCACTGTACTAAGCGCTAGGGTAGATCCCCAGCACTAACAGTCTTTACTCCCATTTAACAGATGAAGGAACTGAGACAGAGAAGTTAGGAGACTAATCCATTCTCCTTCCCCCCGACACTCCAACTCACGCTCTTCATCCCTCTCACGCTAACCTCGTAGCTGTGCTTCATTCTCACCTCTCCCACCGCTGACCTCTCTCTCATGCCTGCGACTCCCTCCCTCCCCCTTATATCTCATAGACCACTGCTCTCCCCATCTTCGAAGTCCTCCTGAAATCACGTCTCCTCCAAAAGGCCTTCGCCAATTAATTGCTACTCTCCCCAGCTCACCACCCCCACCCCCCACCAACTCCCTCTTCAGCATTTCTTTACCATCTTGGGAAGCAGCATGGCCTAGTGGATAGAGCACGGGCCTGGGAGTCAGAAGGACTGGGTTCTAATCCCAGCTCTGCCGCTTGTCTGCTGCTTGACCTTGAACAAGTCCCTTCACTTCTCTGTGCCTCTGTTACCTCATCTGTAAAATGGGGATTAAAACTGTGAGTCCTATGTGGGACAGGGACTGTGTCCAACCTGATTATCTTGTATCTATTCCAGTACTTAGAACAGTGCTTGTCACACAGTAAGCGCTTAACAAATGCCATTATTATTATTATTATTGTTATTTATCGAAAGCACCCCGACCCCAAACACTTAATGTGCATATCTCACATACTTTGTCGTTTAAGCACTAACTCATGTTCAGACTCCCTTTCCTATCTTCCTCCAAAATCTGTAATTTACTTTAGTGTCTGCCTCCCTGACTACACTGTAAGCTCCTTGAGGGCAGGGATCATATCTACTACTACTACTAATAATGATGGTATTGATTAAGTACTTACTTGTGCCAAGCCCTGGAGTTGGTACAAGATAATCAGATTGGACAAGTTCCTGTCTCGAAATCTAAGAGGGAGGGAGAGCAGGTATATTATGTCCATTGTGCTGATGAGGAAATTGACGCCAAGAGAAGAGCTTGGGCCTGGGAATCACGTACCTGCTATGTGACCTTGGGCAAGTCACTTTTCTTCTCTGTGCCTCAGTTCCCTCATCTGCAAAATGGGGGTTCAAAACCTGTTCTACCTCCTACTTAGACTGTGAGCACCATGTGGGACCTGATTAGCTTGTATCTACCCCGGTCTTTACAGTGCCCCCCTGGTGCTTAGTACAGTGCCTGGCACATAGTAAGCGCTTAATAAATACCATAATTATTATCATTATTATTATTACAGTGCTTGGTGCATAGTAATCACTGAACAAATACCACAATTATTATTGTTGTTGGTATTATGATTTTTTTATTATTATTATTATTATGTGAAGTGTCTTGCCCCAGGCAGTTGGCAGAGCTGGGACTAGAACCTGGGTCTGCTGACTCCCAGTACCATGCACTTTCCATTAGACCATACTGCCTGTCATTCTCTTGTAGTAATAATAATAATGATGGCATTTGTTAATCACTTACTATGTGCCAAGCACTGTCCTAAGCACTGGGGGGTGGGTGGGGGGAATACAAGGTAATCAGGTTGTCCCACATGGGGTTCACTTGTACTCTCCCAAGTGCATAATTATGATGATTGTTGTTTATTTTGTTTTTATTTATCCCACATTCCCTTTCTCCAGCTCCCTTTGTCCTTCCAAAACTTTCCTAGTTTTTCATTAGCCATCTTGGAGAAGCAGCGTGGCTCAGTGGAAAGAGCACAGGCTTTGGAGTCAGGGCTCATGAGTTCGAATCCCAGCTCTGCCACTTGTCGGCTGTGTGACTCTGGGCAAGTCACTTAACTTCTCTGTGCCTCAGTTCCCTCATCTGTAAAATGGGGATTAAGACTGTGAGCCCCACGTGGGACAACCTGATTCCCCTATGTCTACCCCAGCGCTTAGAACAGTGCTCGGCACATAGTAAGCGCTTAACAAATACCAACATTATTATTATTATTATTCTCAGCCACCTATGCTCTAGTTATTTTCTGGGATTTACATGCCCACCTAAACTCACTCTATAGAAGAGTAAAAAACCAGTTTGGAAGATTATCATCTCTTGACCTGACCACACCCTCCAGCTATCACTCCATCACCCTTCTCCCTTTCTTGTCTAGACTCTTCCATGGCACCTTTGCCAACTTCCTCCTCAATTTTCTCCTCCCTATCGAGATTGCACTTAACCCAGAACTCCGATGCTCCGATGCTCTCCTATCGAATCGAATGCTTTCTTCTCTTTAGACACAGTTGATCTTTCTTCTCCTTTAGATACAGTTGACCATCCTCTCCCTGACCTCGACCTTACACATAGTTTTCATCCTTACACCCTTCGTTTTCATCCTACCTCCCTGACTGCTTCTTCTCAGACTCTTTCTCTGGCTCTTCTTTCTTTACCTGTGGGTGTTCTACAAGACTCGCCTCTGTGTCCCCTAGTCTTCTTGCTCTACCCTCCCTCCCTCAGGGAGCTCAACTGCTCACATAGTTTCAACTACCAGCTCTGTGCATTCTCTGTGCCTCATTCTCTGTGCCTCATATCAGAAGGGAGTACGGCACCCAGAGGGTGGGTGAAGTTGAACTCTGAATCTGAATATGGTAAAAATGCTAATGTGTGCACAGACCACAGGACTTAGGGTCTATTTGTTTCTTGGAGAAGCAGCATGACCTAGTGAAAAGAGCCCAGGCCTGGGAGCCAGAAGACATGGGTTAGAAATCCAGCTCTGCCACTTGACTGCTGTGTGTCCTTGGGCAAGTCATTTCACTTCTCTATGCCTCAGTTCCCTCATACGCAAAATGGGGATTCAATACCCATTCTGCCTCCTCCTTAGACCGTGAACCCCATACGGGACCCGATGATCTTGTATCTACTCCAGCACTTACTACAGTGCTTGGCACATAGTAAATGCTTAACAAAAAACACAGATATCATTATTATCCAGTCCCTTAGCACTCATGGATATGGCTCTTTCATTTTGCTCATTCTTTATTTCTAGGATTGCTTACTTTTGTCTTCATCATCTGTGACTGTCTTCTTGCTCTTTTACGTACTTTAGTCTGCATCGTATGACTACCAGTCTCCCCTCCTTAGATCGTAAGCTCCTTGAGAGCAAGGACTATGTCTGTTGGTTTTTTTTCCAAACACCTAGTACAGTGCTCTGCACAATGTAAGCCCTCAGTAAATGTTGATGATGATGCAGTTAACTCCCAGATCTAAATATCCAGCCCTGACCTCTCACCTGCTCTCTAATGTAGTATTTTCCACCTGCTTTCAGGACATCTCCATTCGGTTGCTCCACCAACAATACAAACTTAATGTGGATTGAACGCTTCATCTCTCTTCCTCTCCTACTCCCCCAAATTTCCAATGGCTCCGCATTGCTTCACATATAAAACAGTCACTCCTGACCCTTAGCTTCAGAGCTTCTCCACGAGCTGCAATCCCTTTAGCAGTGTGGTCTAGTGGAGAGAGCACAGGACTGGGAGTGAGCAGATGTGGGTTCTAATCCTGGCTCTACCAGTTGCCTGCTCTTTGACCTTGGGCAATTCACTTCACTTCTCTATGCCTCGACTTCTTTATGTGCAAAATAGGCGGTCAGTACAGTTTTCCCCCTTCGACTGTGAGGCCCATGTGGGACAGGGATGACGTCCAACCTGGTTCTGTTTTTATCTACCCCAGCTCTTAGTACAGTGCTTGGCACATAGTAAGCTCTTACTATTATTCCCTCTTATGTATCTGCTCTCTTCTATTGTTCTCCAGCTTGAGCACTTTGCTCTTCAACAAACTTTTCTCTTTCAACAAGCCTTGTTGAAGGCCCATCTCCTCCAAGAGGTCTTCCCAGATTAAGCCCCACTTTTCCTCATCTCCCACTCCCTTCTGCATCACCCTGACTTGCTCCCTTTGCTCTTGCCCTTCTCAGTCCCAAAGCACTTATGTACATATCTGTAATTTTATTTATCCCTTTGCTCTTCCCCCCTCCAGCCCCAAAGCACTTATGTACATATCTGTAATTTTATTTGTATTGATGACTGTCTCCCCCTACTCTAGACTGTGAGCTCATTGTGGGCAGGGAAAGCCGTTGTACTTTCCCAAGTGCTTAGTACAGTTCTCTGCACAGAGTAAGTGCTCGGTAAATACGATTGAATGAATGGATGAATGAATAAATGAATGAATGAGCAAACCCAAGTGTCCATCACTCATGATTCTTCTGCCTCTGATTGTTGTTCACACCTTTCCCCCTGCAGGGAACACCTACCTGCTCAGCTTCACCCAACCCTGTTCCATGTTTGTTCTGCCCTCCCTGATTTGCACTTGACCCAATTAAGTTCATCATTAGGGTCAGGTTTAGGGTAGATGTTATTTAATGATTTCTGGCAGTGATAGAACCAACCAAGATTAGCATCATTAACCTTTTGGGTGCCGAACTGGGCATAGCTGCTAACACCTCAGAAGGTAAGAGGTGGTAACATTAAACACAGAGAGTCAGGCGTATGAGAACCAGAAAGTAATCCCCTGAAATATAGTCAAGTCTTGGTTATCTAGATCAGGAGTGGTGGGTAACCTGATACAAGCTAGGTGTGGGCCCCTCCCAACTCAAACTACTGGTGTTTCACCATCTTTTGGCACAAAATTTTTGATTTAGTCTATGGGTTAATAAGAAAAAAAATTGTCCAGTGTAAATAGGTACACTAAAGTAATTTGAAATAAATCTCTGGAAGTCTGGCTTGGATCAAACCACAGCTAGATGGAGGGGAGTTTACTTTGTGTGTGTGTGTGTAAATAATGAAGACCAGCTCTAAATGTTTCTATAGAAAGTTCTTCTTGTTTCAAGATGATGTTATTGACAGTGAAACCTTATCTGTGTGTGTAGGAGTGGCTGCAAAGACCATTGCAAGATTGATGTTCTAGTCCACATTGTGTGCATGTGGATGTGCATGTGTGCTCTCTGCTGTGCTGACGTATTTGCTCCACACAAGATCTGTCTCTGTTTTTGAGACTGCCTCTTGGCATCCTGATCTTCGCAAAGCCTCCACTCAAGGACTCATTCTCCCTGTCCCGCCGTCGACCCCGGCCCACGTCTTACCACTGACCTAGAATGCCCTCCCTCCTTACATCCACCAAACTAACTCTCTTCCCCTCTTCAAAGCCCTACTGAGAGCTCACCTCCTCCAGAAGGCCCTCCCAGACTGAGCCCTCCCTTTCCCTCTGCTCCTCCTCCTCTCCCCATTGTCCCTACTCCCTCCTTCTGCTCTATCCCCTTCCCCTCCCCATAGCACTTGTGTATATTTGTATATATTATTTATTACTCTATTTTATAAATGATGTGTATTTATCTATGATTCTGTTTATCTATTTTGATGGTATTGATGGCTGACTACTTTTGTTTTGTTGTCTGTCTCCCCCTTTTAGACAGTGAGCCCATTGTTGGGCAGAGATTGTCTCTGTTGCTGAATTGTACACTCCAAGTGCTTAGTACAGTGCTCTGCACACAGTAAGTGCTCAATAAATATGATTGAATGAATGAATGAATGAATGAATGAATGAAAGGCCAGCACTACCTTTTCCCATTGTTGTCTGGCAGACTGGTCTGTCTGTTTCTCGTGGTCCCCCAGCATTCTACCTCTTCATCATAATCTTTGAGACTGTGCTTCACTTCTGCCCTCCCCACTTGCTTGCATCCCGTTTCAATTCACCAAACACACTGTAGTACGTTTGGGGAAACTGCTATTATTCATTCTCCTCCCATTTACTGCTCAGTGAAGCTTGGTTGCTGTAAGCATTGCCTTCATGCTGGTGCACTAACTGTGTCCCAGGACTTCACTGTTGATCATCTTGACCTAGATTTGATGTTGAGTTTGATCCGTTGGGGATTCTGGTAAAGCTTAAGAAGCTGGACGAGTCTTTCCTGATTGGTTGAGGTCTCAAACTTGAAGTCTCATTGTTGTCAAATACTGTCTGCCAATCCCTCAATAGCCTTGCTGACCTTTCTTATTCTGCTTCCCATTTCTTTGTCTCTCCTCACATCATTGGCTACTCTATTGCCTAGGTAGCAGAATTTGGTGACAGCCTGAAGTTCTGTGTTGTTGCCGTTGAAAACTTTTGGTTGTGTGTAGCTCTAGGGCCTTATCCAGCCTACCAGAACACTGCTGAAGAGTACAGCAGTGGAGGAGGTGGACAGAACAATACAAAGATCTGCGGAACATGAATGAATGAATCAGAGCACCATGAATCAGAGCAAAGATCAGAGCACCATGAATGAATGAATCAATCAATGGTATTTATTGAGCACTTACTATGTGCAGAGCACTGTACTAAGCACTTGGTAGAGTACAACAGAGTTAGCAGATCCCTTCCCTGCCCATAATGCTTACAGTCTCGAGGGTGAGACAAACATTAATATAAATAATTTCAACCAATCAATCAATAAATTGCATTTATTGAGGGCTTATTGTGTGCAGAGCACTTTACTAAGCACTTGGGAGAGTCCAATATAACAGAGCTGATAGACACGTTCCCTGCCCACAGGCACTGTACTAAGCACTGGGGTAGATTCAAACAAATCAGGTTAGACACAGTCCCTGTCCCACATGGGGCTCGCAGTCTTAATCCCCATTTTACATATTAGATAACTGAGGCACAGAGAAGTTAAATGACTTGCCCAAGTTCACACAGCAGATTTGTCTTCTAATTGTACTGCACTCTCCCAAGGGCACAGTACAGTGCTCTGCATACAATAAGCACCCGATAAATACATTGCAGATAAATACATTGCAGCTTAACCCTCTTTTCCCCCCATTTCCCTCTGCTCCTCCCCCCTCCCTTCCCATCCCCTCAGCACTGTAGTCGTCTGCTCAACTGTATATATTTTCATTACCCTATTTATTTTGTTAATGAAATGTACATCGCCTTGATTCTATTTAGTTGCCATTGTTTTTACGAGATGTTCTTCCCCTTGACTCTATTTATTGCCATTGTTTTTGTCTGTCTGTCTCCCCCGATTAGACCGTAAGCCCGTCAAAGGGCAGGGACTGTCTCTATCTGTTGCCGACTTGTTCATTCCAAGCGCTTAGTACAGTGCTCTGCACATAGTAAGCGCTCAATAAATACTATTGAATGAATGAATGAATGAATGAATGAATATGGATAAATAAATTACAGATATGGACAAGTAATGCTGTGGGGCTGAGGGAGGGGTGAATAAAGGGCAAAAATCCAAGTTGCAAGGGTGACACAGAAGGGAGAGGGAGTAGGGGAAATAAGGGTTTAGTCTGGGAAGGTCTCTTGGAGGAGTTGGGATTTTCGTAAGGCTTTGAAGGTGGGGAGAGTGATTTTAGACAGGATACTGAAGAATCGAGTCAGTCATGCACTCCCTGGATCACAGTGTGGCTTCAATGCAACATATGGACCAGGGGCAGTGAGCTTTGCATCATGACACATACAAAAAAGGTGCAAGGAGCAATCACAAGCCTCTGATACTGTTTTCTTAGACCTTACTAAAGCATTTGACCCCCGCCAACAGTTGAGGGCTCTGGCAATTAATTTGCCCTGAGAAGTTCACCGAGACGTTCACAAAGATCCTCAGGCTACTCTGTGACAGTAATGGTCAGTCAAATGAGAGTTAAAGGGGCTTTGTCTGACCCTTCTCTATCACCATCAGTGTAAAGTAGGGTTAAGTGGTAGGTCCAGACCTGATCAGCCATACTTAAGGATGTGCCAAGGGGCCTGATTCACAGAGTTTCTCTTTCAAACTAACCGGTTACAACAATCATTAAAGTATTTGGGGGACGTTCATTCATTTACTCATATTTACTGAGCGCTTACTGTGTGCAGAGCACTGTACACATTTGGGAAAGTACAATAGAACAATAAACAGTGACATTCTCTGCTCACAACAAGCCAAAGTCTGGGTGGAGGGTGGGGGAGGAGGAGAGAGAGACATAAATACAAATAAATAAAATTATAGATATGTACATAAGTGCTGGGAGGCTGGGAGGGGGGAAGAGCAAAGGGAGCAAGTCAGGGTGACACTGAAGGGAGTGGGGGATGAGGAAAAGTGGGGCTTAATCTGGGAAGGCCTCTTGGAGGAGATGTGCCTTCAATAAGGCTTTGAAGGAGGGGAGAGTCATTGTCAGATTAGAGGAAGGAGGGCATTCCAGGCCAGAGGCAGGACGGGGGTCAGGGGTCAGCGGCAAGACAGGCGAGATCGAGGTACAGAGAGAGGGTTAGCAATAGAGGAGCAAAGTGTGCGGGCTGGCTTGTAGAAGGAGAGAAGCAAGGTGAGGTAGGAGGGGGAAAGGTGATGGAGTGCTTTAAAGCCAGTGGTGAGGAGTTTTTGTCTGATATGGAGGTGGTTGGGCAACCAATGGAGTTTTTTGAGGACTGGGGTGACCTGTCCTGAATGTTTCTGTAGAAAAATGATGTGGGCAGCAGAGTGAAGTATGGGTCCAGGAACTGCTATATGCTAGTGCCTGTGGTCTCGAGGCGTGCACACACACACACACACACACACACACACACACGGAGAGGATTATGAATGGCTTCCCAGATTTGCCCCAGCAGACTGGACTGCCGGGAAGTCTGAAGAAAACCAAGGTTGTACTCCAACCCGCATCCTGGAATCTTCTGTTGCATTCAGCATAGCCCGGGCCATTATTAGAGCTGGGGAAAGGGCTCAATAATCATAAAAAGGGTGGAAAAGGGTTTTTGGAGGGAAGGTTAAAGGAGTTGAGGCTCTTCTGTTGAGGAGAAAGCTGAGGGTTTGACAGAATAATGAGGCGGACACTGACCAATTGTTCCCAAGCTCCACAGAGGAGTGAATTGAGTTCAATTTGCAGCAGAGGAGATTTTGGTTAGACCAGTGTGTGACCAGCTGTGGCCCAGAGGCCAGGGAACCTCGCTGACCCCTTTTCCTGCCTTTGGCTCCCTCTCTCCCTTCCCACCCCCTTTGTCACCCCTTTCCCAGCCATTGGCTTCTTGTGTAAAGGACCTGAGATATTGATAGTGGGAGCCTGAAGGCACAGAAGGAGGGAGGGAGAGAGAAAGAAAAAGAAAGAATCAAGATAACTTCAGGCCATTAAGAATATTATTTGAACTTGCAATTTTCCTGAGAATAAACCTCAGAGCTGTCCTATAGCTCTAAAATGAGGCAGCCGATGGTATGATTTCTTTTTTTAGTGGTACTTGTTAAGTGCTGACTATGTTCTAGGCACTGTACTAAGCACTGGGGTAGATAAAAGTTGATCAGATTGGACACTGTCCCTGTGTCACATGGAGGTCACAGTCTAAATTAGCAGGAGGAGGGTTTAATCCCCATTTTGCAGATTAGGTAACTGAGGCACTGAGAAGTGAAATGACTTGTCCAACATCACACAGCAGACAAGAGGCAGAGCCAGGATTAGAACTCAAGGTCCTCTGACAGCCAGGCTTGGGCTACTTCCACTAGGTCATGCTGCTTTCCCCCCTCCCCTGGCACTGCCCTGATCCCACTGATGAGCCTGCCTGGGGGCTGACCTCCTCTTCCTCCTTCTTCATTCATTCATTCAATCATATTTATTGAGCACTTACTGTGTGCAAAACACTTTACTAAGTGCCTGGGAGAGTACAAAGTAGCAGTAAACAGACACATTCCCTGCCCACAACGAGCTCACGGTCTAGAGGGGGAGACAAACATTAATATAAATAAATAAATTACAGATATGAGCATAAGTGTTTTGGGGCAGGGTGAGGAGGGGAGAACAAAGGCAGCAAGTCAGGGTGATATGGAAGGGAATGGGAGAAGGCGGAAAGGGGGCTTAGTCAGAGAAGCCCTCTTGGAGGAAATGTGCCTTCAATAACGCTTTGAAAAGGGGGAGAGTATTGTCTGTTCCCCCCCCTCCTCCAGGCAGCTTCCAGGCTTGGCTAGACTGGGAGCTCCTAGAGGGAGGTATTTAGAGAGACTTTGGCTGGAAATTTCCCACAACCCCAGGTTGGTGCATTGCCAAGTGGGTGCTAAATTCTACCATCACAGATGATGAGGGGACCGGTATCTGGCCTGGCCTGGCCCAGCTGAAGGGGTTGACTGACCATCCTGGCTCCCATGGGTGCTCCCTGGACCAGGGCCTATGTCTAACCGCCTCAGATATCCCACAGACCCACATCCCAGGGCTCAGGGTGGGAGGGGAGGAGCTGTCGGGGGGGGTCGTCATCGTTGAGAATGGCAAGGGGAACGATCCCCTTGCTCTTCCTGGATCCTCCCACTGGCCCATCCTTCCCCAGCCACATCAACCCTCCCTAACCCCGGTGGCTTTGCTGGGTCTAGAGTACCGGCCATACTAGAGATCCCTCTCTCTCCTCTTCCTCCTCCTCTTCCTCTCTTCCCCATCCCCTTTCCACTCACCGGGAGCCTCCCACCGAGGCAGCAGCCAGACCCACTTGTGGGAGGAGGGACAGTCTACACTCTGGCTGCTTCGTGGGCTGCTGTGTGACCACAGAGTGACTAAAGAGTAGACTATCCCTGCTCCCCGCAACAACAGCACTCACAGCTCTGGGTCCCCCTGCCCTGACTGCATCAGTGAGGGTGAATTCCTTTAAGAGAGACTCTCCTGTGCATTTTATCTGTGAAAATACACTGCACCTTTACTGAGTCCTTGCCATTTGGATAAGCAGTATTCATTCATTCATTCATTCATTCATTCAATCATATTTATTAAGTGCTTAATGCATGCAGAGCACCATACTAAGCACTTGGCAAAATACAATAAAAAATAAACAGACACATTCCCTGCCCACAGTGAGCTTACAGTCTACTCAGTCTTGTCTTGTCTTATGCTTTCGAGACATCTCCGACCCGTAGCGACACTATGGACACATCTCTCCCAGAACACCCTACCTCCATCTGCAATTGTTCCAGTAATGGATCCATAAAGTTATCTTGGTACTCAGACACCAATGGTTAAGAGGGGAAAGTTGTGCTTGAGGGTTTTGTTTTTTGTTTTTTTTTCAGTGATGCAGTGATGGTTTGTCCTGAGCCATCCAAAGTCTCTGTCCAGACCCTGGAACTACTGAAAGTTACACACTGCAAAACAGCTGGCAGGTAGGGAGAGGGGTTGCAATCTGCAATCACAGAATGGAATATCTCTGAGATCTCCACAGCAGCAGACACCACTGGGCCCTCACCAGTTCCATAAATCATCATTGAGTAGGATTCTTAGAGTGGTTTAGTAAGGGTTGGAGTAGAGGGGGCTGGGGTCTTTTCCACCTTATTTAAAAAACAAGAAACTATAAACAACAACAAGAACAACAACAACAAAATACACATTTGTCCTCCACATAACTGTCAGACTGGGGAAGCAGCATGGCTCAGTGGAAAAGAGCCTGGGCTTCGGAGTCAGAGGTCATGAGTTCGATTCCCGGCTCTGCCACTTGTCAGCTGTGTGACTGTGGGCAAGTCACTTCACTTCTCTGGGCCTCAGTTCCCTCATCTGTAAAATGGGGATTAACTGTGAGCCTCACGTAGGACAACCTGATTACCCTGTATCTCCCCCAGCGCTTAGAACAGTGCTCAGCACATAGTAAGCACTTAACAAATACCAACATTATTATTATTATTATTAGACCAGAGCTGGAAAATAGCAAGAGGAGCATGAGAACAGGGGCCACTTCAGGCCACAACAGGTTGTGTAAGGCAACAGTACAGTGTCACCAGACAGTCAATGCTACTTTTTTTATGGTATTTGTTAAGTACTTACTATGTGCCAGGCACTATACTAAGCACTGAGGTAGATACGAACTCACCAGGTTTGACACAGTCCTTGTCCCACATGGGGCTCACAGTCTTAATTCCCAATTTACAGATTAAATAACTGAGGCATATAGAAGTTAAGGGACTTGCCCAAGGTCACACAGCAGACAAGTGGTGGAGCTAGGATTAGAACCCAGGTCCTTCTGATTCCCAGGCCTGGGTTTGATCCACTAGGCCACACTGCTACCTAATCAATTGTATTTATTGAGCCCTTACCGGATGCAGAGCACAGTACTAAGCACTTGGGAGAGTACAATAGAACAGAGTTGATGAACATGTTCCCTACCTACAAGGAGCTTAAAATCTAGAGAGGGAGGCAGTCAGTAATATAAATAATAATAATAAATAATGGAAATGTACATCAGTGCTATGGGGCTGAGGGTAGGGTGCATAACAAGTGCTTAAAAGTAAACAAATCCAAGTACATAGGTGATGCAAATGGGAGAGGGAGTGGGAAAATGAGGGCTTAGTTAGGTAAGGTCTCTTGTAAGAGCTGATATTTTAATAAGACTTTGAAGGTGAGGAGAGTGATGGTCCATCGGATATGAAGAGGGAGGATGTTCCAGGCCAGAGGCAGGATGTGGGCGAGAGTATGGCGGTGAGATAGATGAGATGGAGGTACTGTGAGTTTCCCTGACTTTCCCATCACTGTAGACGGCACCACCATCCTTCCTGTCTCACAAACCCGTAACCTTGGCATTATCCTTGGCTCCTCTCTCTCATTCAACCCACATATTCAATCCGCCACCAAATCCCGTCAGTCCCACCTTCACAACATCGCTAAAACCCACCCTTTCCTCTCCATCCATACTGCTACTATGTTAATACAATCACTCATCCTATCCCCTCTAGATTACTACATCAGCCTCCTTGCTGACCTCCCAGCCTCTTGTCTCTCCCCTCTCTAGTCCATACTTCACTCTGCTGCCCAGATCATTTTTCTACAAAAACGTTCTGGATACGTCATCCCGCTCCTCAAAAAACTCCAGTGGTTGCCCATCCACCTCTGTATCAAACAAAAACTCCTCCCCATTAACTTTAAAGCACTCTGTCACCTTGTCCCCTCCTTCCTCATCTTGCTTCTCTCCTTCTGCAACCCAGCCCACACACTCCTCCCTTCTGGTGCTAACCTTCTCACTGTGCCTCAATTTAGCTTGTCTCGCCCCTGATCCCTATCTTGTGTCCTGCCTCTGTCCTGGAATGTTCTCCCTCCTCTAATCTGACAGACAACCACTCCCCTTCGTCAAAGGCTTATTGAAGGCACATCTCCTCCAAGAGGCCTTCCCAGACTGTCTGACTTTTCCTCATCTCCCACTCCCTTCTGCAACACCCTGATTTGCTCCCTCTCTCTTCCCCCCTCCCAGCTCCAAAGCACTTATGTACATATCTGTAATTTTATTTGTATTGATGTCTGTCTCCCCCTTTCTAGACTGTGAGCTCATTGTAAGTAGGGAACGTCACTGTTTATTGTTGTATTGTACTTTCTCAAGTGCTTAGTATATTGCTCTGCACACAGTAAGTGCTCAATTAATATGATTGAATGAATGAATGAATGAATGAATGAATGAATGAATGAATGAATGAATGAGCAAGTAGTTTGGCATTAGAGAAGTGAAGTGTGCCGTCTGGGTTGTAGTAGGAAAGCAGCGGGTAGGAAGGGTAGGGTAGGAAGGGGGAAAGCTGATTCAGTGCATTAAAGCTGAAGGAAAGGAGTTTCTGTGTGATGTCTCCTTTCTCTCTCCTCTCCAGTCCATACTTCACTTTGCTGCCTGGATCATTTTTCTACAAAACCATTCAGTCCATGTTTCCCCACTCCTAAAAAACCTCCAGTGGTTTCCCATCCACCTCTGCATCAAACAGAAACTCCTTACCATGGACTTTAAACCACTCAATCATCTTGCCCCCTCCTACCTCACCTTGCTACTCTCCTACCACAGTCCAGCCCACACACTTGACTCCTTCAATGCTAACCTACCTCCCGGTACCTGAATCTCGTCTATCTCACCACCAACACCTCGCCCACATCCAGCCTCTGTCCTGTAGCACCATCCCTTTACGTATCCAACGGACAATTGGATACGTCTGATAGTCCCCCACCTTCAAAGCCTACTGAAGGCCCATCTCCCCCAAGAGGCCTTCCCTGAGTAAGCCCTCCTTTCCCCTTTTCCCACTCCCTTCTACATCACCCTGACTTGCTCCCTTTATTCATCCCCCTTCCCAGCCCCACAGCACTTATGTTCATATCTGTGATTTATTTAAATATACTAATGTTTGTTTCCCCCTCTAAACTGTAAGCTCACTGTGGGCAGGGAATATACCTGTTACATTGTTGTTTGTACTTTCCCAAGCTCTTAATACAATGCCCTGCACACAGTAAATACTCAACAAATATGATTGATTGATTGAGTGATTGGATGGACGACCACTGGAAGTTTCTGTGGAGTGGGAAGACATGGACTGAAAGGTTTTGTAGAAAAATGATCTGGGCAGCAGAGTGAAATAATAATAATAATAATAATGTTGGTATTTAAGCGCTTACTATGTGCAGAGCACTGTTCTAAGCGCTGGGGTAGACACAGGGGAATCAGGTTATCCCACGTGGGGCTCACAGTCTTCATCCCCATTTTACAGATGAGGTAACTGAGGCACAGAGAAGTTAAGTGACTTGCCCACAGTCACACAGCTGACAAGTGGCAGAGCTGGGATTCGAACCCATGACCTCTGACTCCAAAGCCCGTGCTCTTTTCACTGAGCCATGCTGGAATGGGAGAGAAGCCCAGTGGGAAGCAGATTAGAGTGGGGAGAGACAGGAGGTAGGAAGGTCAGCAAAGAAACTGATCAAGCTGGGATGGTTGTATATGTATATATATATATAATAATGTTGGTATTTGTTAAGCGCTTACTATGTGCAGAGCACTGTTCTAAACGCTGGGGTAGACACAGGGGAATCAGGTTGCTTA
This sequence comes from Ornithorhynchus anatinus, assembly GCF_004115215.2. Classification (NCBI taxonomy): domain Eukaryota; kingdom Metazoa; phylum Chordata; class Mammalia; order Monotremata; family Ornithorhynchidae; genus Ornithorhynchus; species Ornithorhynchus anatinus. Next base: position 110,653,684 of record NC_041749.1, on the reverse strand, counting down.
GTACAGTGCTCTGAACACAGTCTCAATACACACTATTACTATTAAAACCTCAAACTCTGCCCCATACCAGTCAGAAAGCCAGAAGCAGGAGATGGACACATGAATCCCCAGAAACCCCTTTTCTGAGTCAGGCCAGTGGAAGGACACATTAAAAAAAAATGGCTTAACGCCCTCCTGTTGCCTGGATTCAAGTGAGTGCTTGATGGTAAGGAGTTTCTGTTTGATGAACTGTCTCTCCCCTCTCCAGTCCATACTTCACTCTGCTGCCTGGATCATTTTTCTACAAAAAACATCCAGTCCGTGCATCCCCACTCCTCAAGAACCTCCAGTGGTTGCCCATCCACCTCTGCATCAAACAGAAACTCCTTAACATCGGTTGTGAAGAGCCCAAATCACCTTGCCCCCCTCCTACCTCACCTCGCTACTCTCCTATTACAACCCAGCCCGCATACTTCACTCCTCTAATGCCAATCTATTCACTCTACCTTGATCTCATCTCTCTCACCACCGACCTCTCGCCCACACCTGCCTCTGGCCTGGAGCGCCCTCCCTCTTCATATCTGACAGATGATCACTCTTCCCACCTTCAAAGCCTTATTGAAGGCACTTCTCCTCCAAGAGGCCTTCCCAAAGCCCTCATTTCTTCTTCTCCCACTCCCCTCTGTATCACCCTTGCCCTTGGATTTGCTCCCTTTATTCATCTCTCCCTCAGCCCCATAGCACTTATAATGATGATATTTGTTAAGTGCTTACTCTGTGCCAAGCACTGTTCTCAGCGCTGGGGTAGATACAAGGTAATCAGGTTATCCCCTGTGGGGCTCATAGTCTTAATCCCCATTTTACAGATGAGGTAATTGAGGCACAGAGAAGTTAAATGACTTGCCCAAAGTCACGCAGCTGATAAGTGGCAGAGTCAGGATTAGAACCCACGACCTCTGACTCCCAAGCCCATGCTTTTTCCACTAAGCCATGCTGCTTCAATTATGTACACTTATGTACATATCCATAATTTATTAATTTTATATTAATATCTGTCTCCTCTTCTAGATTGTAAGCTTGTTGTGGGCAGGAAACATATCTACCGACTCTGTTATATTGCTATATTGTACTCTCCCAAGCACTTAGTACACACAGTGCTCTGCACGTAGTAAGCACTCAGTAAATACAATCGATTGATGGATTGACCTAAAGAAATTATATGCAAAGCACAAGTCACTCAACTTCTCTGGGCCTCTTTTTCCTCATCTGCAAAATGGGAATTCAATACCTGTTTTTCCTCTCCCTTAGACTGTGAGCACCATGGGGGTAAGGGACTGGGTCCAACCTGATTATCTTATATCTACTCCAGAGCTTAGTTCAGTGCTTGGCACGTAGCAAATGCTTAACAAATGTCATTATCATCATCGTCACCATGTGGCCCTTCAGAGTATATCACACCCTCAGAAAAATTCTAATGGTCCACTGGGCTACAAGTGAAAAAGAATTATGAAGATGGTAAAACTCTAAAACAACAATAATAATAATGGTATTTGTTAAGTATTTACTATGTGCCAAGCACTGTTCTAAGCACTGGGGTAGATACAAGGTAATCAGGTTGTCCCACATGGGGCTTACCGTCTTAATCCCCATTTTACAGATGAGGGAACTGAGGCACAGAGAAGTTCAGTGACTTGCCCAAAGTCACACAGCTGACAAGTGGCAGAGCTGGGATTAGAACCTGTGACCTCTGAAGCCCGTGCTCTTTCCATTGAGCCAAGCTGCTTCTTGTAAACAAGTTTACCAGGAAGGATCTTTAAGAACAGGCTGGATATGGTTTAGGTGCAGTCCTGCTTGGTGAGGAGATGGTCATTTGGCAATCTCCCACTCAACACATCCCCTTCTGGGAGTTTATTCCATTGGGAGCATGGGTTCAGTTTGGAATGAAGATGAAGAGGAACTAGAGGCAGAAGGAGGGCTTGGAGTGGTATGTGTTTGTGGATATGTGTGTGTGATTCAGAACCGGGGCAGGGCCATTTAAGTTAGGCCACCCGGAGAGGCAATTCCTCCAAAAGAGGACAGTCTCCGAGAGGAAGTACTGTCATGTTGGTGTAGGGCTGGGAAATGGAAGAGAAGACACGAGTGGGACTGAGAGAAGGAGGGAGGAAGCCAGACTGGGGGAAAAGAGAAGAGGAGCAGATGGGAGGGGAGGGGAGGAGTGGGAAGGGGAGAGGGGGAAAGGAAAGAGCAGGGAAGGGGAGGGGAGGGAAGAGAAGGAAAGGGAAGGGAGAGGGAAGAAAGAGAAGGGAAGGGGAGGAGAGGGGAGGGAAAGAAAGGGAAGGGGGAGAGAAGGGAATGGGGAGGGATGTGCAGGAGAAAGAAAGAAGGGGAAGGGGAGAGAAGGGATGTGGAGGAGAAGGAAAGAAGGGGAAGGGGAGAAAAGGGAAGAAAGGGGAGGGAAGGATCGGGAAAGGAAGGGAAGGGAAGGGAAGGGAAGGGAAGGGAGAAGGAGCGAAGAGAAGGGAAGGGAAGGGATGTGGAGGAGACGGGAGGGGGGAGGGAAAGAGGGGAAGGAAAGGAGAGGGGAGGAAAGAAGAGGGAAAGGGAGGGAAGAGAAGGGAGGAGAGTCAAGGAGAGGGAAAGGAAGGGAAGGGATGTGGAGGAGAGGGGAGGGGATGGAAAGGGAGGGGATGGAAAGGGAGGGGACGGAAAGGGAGGGAAAAGAAGGAAAGAGAAGGGAAGGGAGAAGGAAGGAGAGGGGAGGGAGAGGGAAGGGGGGGGAGTGGGAGGGAAGAGAAGGGAAGGGAGAGGGAGGGAAGGGAGAGGGAGCGAAGGGAAGGGGAGGGAAGGAAAGGGAAGGAGGGAGTGTGGCTGAAGGCAGCGCGGCGGAGGGATCCGCCCCCGGGGAGGAGGGATGGAGAGGGAGGGGCGGGAGGGGGGCGGGGGCGGGGACGGACCGGGACTCACTTCGGCGAAGTTGGCGGCTCGGAGACTCGGCCGGGGACTTGTTCCGGCGCAGCCCGCGGCTCGGGCGCCTCCCCGCCCCCTCACCCCGGCCCCCAGCATGGCCGGATAAGCCGCCGTCGCCCGCAGCCCGAGGGAGGGACGGGGCAGCAGCGCGATGGAGCCCGGGGTCCGGGGCCTGGGCTGCAGCCTGCTGGGCATGGCGCTGCTAGCGGGGCTGGGAGCCGCGGCAGGTGAGGGGGGCGGCTGGAGAGGGGAGCGGGAGAGCCGCGGCACGGAGGGCTCGGGGACCGGCGACGCCTGGGGAGGCCGGGGGGATCGGGGCTCAGCCGAGGCACGTGGAGTCTCCGGGACGTGATGGGGCGGGGGGCGGGGGCGCCTCCGAGGGCCGGGATGGGAATTCGGAGGCGATGCGCTCGGGGCAGCCCCTCGGGAGAGGGCGAGGGGAAGGGGGTCGGGCTGCCCCGCCTCTCCCCGCGCTCGGCTCCCTGGCCGCTTCCACTGCAAACTTTTTCCAACTTGTCCCCGGGACCCGAGGTACTTCCAACTCCGTAGCTGAAGGCTCGGGGCGAGGGGAGGGAGCGCCGAAGGGCTGCTTTTGGTTTTTGTTTTTTTTTCCCGGGGAGGATCCCCGGGCACCCCCAGGATGACCGCCCTCGGGGGCAGCGGGAGCTCCCCCCTCCCCTTCGCTCCCCTTGACCCCCCCTTTACCCGCCCCCCGCCCTCCCCGGCAGCGCCGGAGCCTGGGAACGGCCGGGAGCGAGGGCTCCGCCGAGACCTTCCCCGCGCCCCCTCCCCTCCCTCGCCCCTCCCCCCGCGGGGGGGCTGCACTGGGCGAGGAGGGGCGGCTACTGGGAGAGGGGACCTGCGGCCCCTGCACAAAGGGCCCCTTCATTCCGGCCGGCCGGGGAGCCGGCGGCGGGGACCACTGGTTTGGGGGCCTAGGGGGTAGAGGAGCGGGGCGGGGGGGACGACCGTGGGGAGGGGGAAAGGGGGAATCGGAGAAAAGTTCTCCACTTTCTATTTACTTGGAGTAAACTTCTTTCCATTGATGGAAGGCGGCAAGAGCCGGAGCACGGAGTCCGGAGCGGCTCATTCGTTCCCTCCCTCTTTCCTCTCGTCCCTCGGCCCCCGCCCCCCGCCCCCCCCCCCCCCCCCCCGCCAACTCCAAGCTCCCTTATCCGTCACTCCTCTCCCCCCCGCGCTCCAGTTGCTGTCTGTAGATCCTCTGAGCTTCCCGCCTCCCTCAGTCTCGCCTCTCTCCCCAAGAAGCCCCCTAACCCACTTTCCCGTCCGTCCCCGCCTTCCAGGGTAGAGCGGGAGGGAAGTGAGACGAGGGTCCCGTGCGATCGCCCACGTGTGCTTCTCCGGGAAAGATGGAGGGGTGGGAAATACCTAAGGTTTCTTCCCCATCCTGGGGGGGCCCTGACCCCGGGGGGCCGCGATTTCTTTACTCCTCCCCCCTCCGGGGACAATACCCGGCCGTCTAGACACCCTCTCCCCTCCCCTCCCCTCTCCTGTCGTCCCTTCCCCTTCTCTCCGATACTTCTCTCCCCTCCCCTGCGGCCCCAGCCCCCTCGCCCCCCTCGTCACGGCCCTTTCTTTCTTCCCAGAGACAATGCCGGAATGTGCCCCTCTCCCTCCCTCCCTCCCTCCCCCTCTCCCGGCCGGGCCGGAGAGGCAGGGAGAGGGGAGGGGGAGAGGCGGCAGCTGCGGAGCCGCAGCCCAGATGCGGGGGGGAGCGCGCGCGCGCGCCCCCGCCTAGCCCCAGTCCCGACCTCCTCCCTCCCGCCCCCCCGCGCCCGGTCCGGCCCCGCTTTCTTCTCCTCGGTGGCGGCGGCGGCGGCCGAGAGTTGGTAACAAAAGCCCGAAGGGTGGAGGAGCGGACTGGGCAGGGGAATTGCGCTGAACGGTCTCCCAGACGTTGGGCGAAGGGCCGGGCCCCGTGGGCGTTATATCGTAGACCGGGGGACGTTAGAGCAAGGGGGTAATGTTAGAGTTGGGATGGCTCGGACGTGGTCCTGGGCCACAGCGGAGAGGGGACACATTGGCCAGATCTCCAGGGGTGATGCAGGGATGGGATGGGATGGGAAGGGAAGACCACCGGGCTGAGGGCCCCGGGCCTGGGACAGAGATCGGGCACCGGCTTCTGCGTCAATCGGGGCCTGTGACTTCCCTGGCCCCGGGCTGGAACGAGGTCTCCAGCTCCTGTGTGAACTTGTCCTAGGAGAATACGCAGATCCTTAGCGTCCCCGCTCCGGGCGCTGCCTCCCAGAGCCCAACCCATCTGTCCCTCCTTCTTACCCTCTCTCCCTCTTTCCCTCCCTCTCTCCCTCCTTCCCTCCCTTTCCCGCACGAGGGAAGAGGCTCTGCTTTATGGGAGCTGAGGAGGGAACACTTGTTGAGCGAACACTCACGCTGCTGGGTTCTGTACAGAGCATACACAGGCCCCAATCCAGTCTTGCCCCAATCCCTGCCCCTCTTGGATCTCAGTCTACTGGTGGGGCACACAACTAAGCACATAAATCTCCCACAATCACTTATTGATCCATTTGGTTTTTGATTTTGATTTGGGCCTCAGTACTTCCCTCTTAGAACTCAGGTGTTTGGCCCGCCTAAATTCCTTTCACTTCTCTGGCTCTTGAAACCCAGGTGGCTAAAGCCAATGCATCTGGCTGGCCAAGGGACTAAAGGAGAGGCTGGGCATGAGGAAGGCAGGAGTGCAATTTTAGCTCCTTCCCTCCCTCCCACACCCCTGGCCACATTCCCACTGAACAAAGGCACCCCCCCCCCAACCTCCCCATCAGGGCCAGGGGAACGGGCTGGGCCAGGGTGTGTGTGTGGGGGGGTGGTAGGGGGGATGGGGGGGACCAGAGCCCCAGGTGGCAGCAACAGCTGCAACGCACAATGGGGCTTCTGCTGCCGAAACAGCTGGGGGTGGGAAGGAGGGCAGTGGCCCGTGGGAACTTCTTCCTGGTCTGGTGGACAGGAAGGAGGGCACCCTGAACCCTCAGTCCCCTACCCCAAGAACTTCCACCAGCTCATCTCTCCACCTGCTGACCCAGGGGGAAGAAAAGGTGACCCAAGGATTTGGTGCAAAGCACCCGGGCACCAGGATTTAGGGATGAGGGCAGGATACCTGGGATCTTTAAGCTCTGGCACTGTTAACCTTTCTCAGTGCCTTAATTTTCCCTTTGCTGAAGGGAACTCCTCAAGACCCCTGGTTGGGATGGGTTTCCAGGGTTGAGGGTGAGCAAAGGGCAGGGTAAGGTGATGAGGGGAAGATGCAGACTGGAGTGGGGAACCGATGAAGTGCCTGCCAAATTAACCCCTCCCTTTCTGCTCTTCCCTCAGCTGCTCAGTGTCTCGATGGAGTGAGGCCTTGTGAG